>NC_069804.1:93368929-94681055 GCF_027406575.1 Nycticebus coucang | reverse complement strand
GAAGCTAGAGTTTCATTCAGTTTCACGCAATACTACCGTCCGGGGAGGGCTCCTGCACTGCACCGCAGGGAAGTGACGCCAAGGCTTGATTTCCCCTCAGCAGAGTGCCCTCTCCTCGCTCACGTGTCCCAGAGTCAGCGCTGACCTGACGCAGCTCAGGCACTGTGCACTCCCCTCGAGAAATCACCCAAGGAGCCGAACTCCTGGGGGATAGGCCCTCAGACCCCGAGTGAGAGTAGGGGTTCTTAGCTCTCAGCGGGGAGGCCAGAGTCTGATTCAGTCTTGGGCCCCGTATGCCCGGGGAGGGTTGGTGCACTGCACCGCAGGGAAGTGCCGCGAGGCGTGACTCCCCCTCAGCCCGGTGCCCTCTCCTCACTCGGCGCGCCTCAGTGTCAATGCTGACCAGTCGCAACTCGGGGACTGTCCACTCCCCTTGAGAAATCACCCAAGGATCCGAAGTCCTGGGGGACAGGCCTCCAGACCTCAGTGGGCGGGAGGGGAGCGCCGGGGATTCAGGGTTGCCGGCAAAGGATTCCCAAAGTTTTATTCAGCCCTATGTCCGGCAAGAGAACGCCACGGCACCCCAGTAGGGGAGGTAGGTCCAGTTTTTAGAAGGTCTCTCCCGTGGAGTGTAGTGGGAGGGCCTTTAATTTCTGCCCGCTTGTTAAATTGTGGGGCTCCAGAGCCGGTCTCATGGGGGAGGGGGACTCCCGTCCGCTTGGTGGTGGATTTTGTACCTTTTGTTTGCGTCCTTGTGATCACAACTTGCCTCAGTGGTGTTGATGTGCGTTCTTCAGCCTTCTCTCTTGGTGAGGCTCAAGTCCACCAGGATACTTACTAAATTCCTGTCCCTTAACTCTCCTTCTGGACGGGAGCCTTTGTTGAATGCTGGCTTCAGTCCGCCATCTTGTCTCCCCTCCGATTGTATGAATTTTTATGGTCTGAAAGCAAATTTTGAAAAGCTACTCTAGGAAGTCTCCATAGTATTTTTTCAATAATCTTTTATTTCATGGGTATTTTTATCCATAATTTGAAATGTAAAATGAAATAAAAACTTAGAAATTCAAAAGTAGCTTCTGATGTTAACTTGATGTAATAATTTCAATTCCTTTGAAAAAATTCTTCAATGATATTTCATTTTAGATGAAAAATTTGACTTAGAAACTGACATAATGGCATTTAGTATTAAAATATTTTGTCCTATACATATAACCAGTGTGATGAAAGTATGTCAAATGGTCTATAAAACCAGGATATGGTGCCCCATGATCTCATTAATGTACACAGCTATGATTTAATACTAATAAAAAAATGCCGTATATTTTTAAATAATTTGACCCAGATATGTTGACTTTTTTGTTATGATTATGTCAAATATCTATTTCCTTATTTTCATAGAGACACTTCAGATCGTGTATTATTTTGTCTGAGGATTACCATAATGGGGAAAGCTTATGAAGTGGGGGAAATCATTGGCCACTCATAATTAAACAACCATGAAACTACATGCATCAGTCAGCAAAAGAAGGTATAAATATTATGGAGTGAAAATTAAAGAGTCAAACACCGGAGTGTCTACCGTATCTGCCTTCTGCTAGACACTGAAGCATAGAGAACAGGAGACATCTCTATGGATGGATAGCTTTCCTTATCAAACAAAAAGAAAAAAGAAAAGGAAAAAAACAGTGGGAAGCCCAGTAGGGGAAAATAGTAAAACAGGCGTTGTAGTAATTTCCTTGAAAGAACTTTCCAAAGACAGAAAAGAATAGAGAACAAAGAGATGAATCCAGCTACTTAACGTTATTTAATCTTTGACAAGCCAATTAAAAACATTAAGTGGGGAAAATATTCCCTATTTAACAAATAGTGCTGGGTGAACTGGCTGGCAACCTGCAGAAGATTGAAACTGGACCCACAACTTTCACCATTAACTAAGATAGACTCTTATGGATTATCAAGATTTAAACTTAAGACATGAAACTATAAAAATACTAGAAGAGAATGCAGGGAAAACCCTTGAAGAAATCAGTCTGGGAGAGTATTTTATGAGGACCCCCTGGGAAATTGAAGCAGCTTCAAAAAGACACTACTGGGACATGATCAAACTAAAAAGCTTCTGCACAGCCAAGAACACAGTAAGTAAAGCAAACAAACAGCCCTCAGAATGGGAGAAGATATTGGCAGGTTATGTCTCTGACAAGGGTTTCATAACCAGAATCCACAGAGAACTCAAACATATAAGCAAGAAAAGAACAAGTGATCCCATCGCAGGCTGTGCAAGGGACTTGAAGAGAAACTTCTCTGAAGAAGACAGGCGCATGGCCTACAGACATATGAAAAAATGCTCATCATGTTTAATCATTAGAGAAATGCAAATCAAAACTACTTTGAAATATCATCTAACTCTAGTAAGATTAGCCTATATCATAAAATCCCAAGACCAGAGATGTTGGTGTGGATGTGGAGAAAAGGGAACACTTCTACACTGCTGGTGGGAATGCAAATTAATACATTCCTTTTGGAAAGATGTTTGGAGAACACTTAGAGATCTAAAAATAGATCTGTCATTCAATCCTATAATTCCTCTACTAGGCATATACCCAGAAGACCAAAAATAACGTCATAACAAAGATTAATGGGAAATAGAAAAGTAAAATCTCTAGTAACTTGAATCAGAAATGATAAAGGGGAAATAACAACTGATCCCACAGAGATACAAGATATCATCTCTGAATACTACCAGAAACTCTATGCCCAGAAATTTGACAATGTGAAGGAAATGGATCAATATTTGGAATCACACCCTCTCCCTAGACTTAGCCAGGAAGAAATGGAGCTCCTCAACAGACCAATTTCAAGCACTGAGATTAAAGAAAAAATAAAAAATCTTCCAACCAAAAAATGCCCTGGTCCAGATGGCTTCACACCAGAATTCTATCAAACCTTCAAGGAAAAGCTTATTCCTGTACTGCAGAAATTATTCCAAAAAATTGAGGAAGAAGGAATCTTCCTTAACACATTCTATGAAGCAAACATCACCCCGATACCAAAACCAGGAAAAGACCCAACCAAAAAAGAGAATTTCAGACCAATCTCTCTCATGAATATAGATGCAAAAATTCTCAACAAAATTCTAGCCAATAGATTACAGATTATCATCAAAAAAGTCATACATCATGACCAAATAAGTTTCATCCCAGGGAATGCAAGGCTGGTTTAACATATGCAAGACCATAAACATTATCCACCATATTAACAGAGGCAAAAATAAAGATCATATGATCCTCTCAATAGATGCAGAAAAAGTATTTGATAAAATCCAGCATCTTTTTCTAATTAGAACACTGAAGAGTATAGGCATAGGTGGCACATTTCTAAAACTGATTGAAGCTATCTATGACAAACCTACAGCTAATATTTTACTGAATGGAGTAAAACTGAAAGCTTTTCCTCTTAAAACTGGAACCAGACAAGGTTGTCCTCTGTCACCTTTACTTTTCAAGGTAGTGCTGGAAGTTCTAGCCAATACAATTAGGCAAGACAAGGAAATAAAGGGAATCCAAATGGGAGCAGAGGAGGTCAAACTCTACCTCTTTGCTGATGACATGCTCTTATACTTAGAGAATCACAAAGACTCAACCAGAAGACTCCTAGAAGTCATCAAAAAATACAGTAATGTTTCAGGATATAAAATCAAGGTTCACAAGTCAGTAGCTATTGTATACGCCAGTAACAGTGAAGATGAGAAGCTAATTAAGGACACAACTCCCTTTACCATAGTTTCAAAGAAAATGAAATACCTAGGAATATACATAATGAAGGCGGTGAAGGACCTCTATGAACTAAATTATGAAGTCCTCAGAAAGGAAATAGCAGAGGATATTAACAAATGGAAGAACATACCATGCTCATGGATGGGAAGAATCAACATTGTTAAAATGTCTATACTTCCCACAGCAATCTACCTATTCAATGCCATTCCTATTAAAATACCAACATCGTACTTTCAAGATTTGGAAAAAATGATTCTGCGTTTTGTATGGAACTGGAAAAAAACGCGTATAGCTAAGGCAGTTCTCTGTAACAAAAATAAAGCTGGGGGCATCAGCGTACCAGATTTTAGTCTGTACTACAAAGCCATAGTGCTCAAGACAGCATGGTACTGGCACAAAAGCAGAGACATAGACACTTGGAATGGAATTGAACACCAAGAAATGAAACTAACATCTTACAACCACCTAATCTTCGATAAACTAAACAAGAGCATACCTTGGGGGAAAGACTCCCTATTCAATAAATGGTGTTGGGAGAACTGAATATCCACATGTAAAAGATTGAAACTGGACCCACACCTTTCCCCACTCACAAAAATTGATTCAAGATGGATAAAGGACTTAAATTCAAGGCATGAAACAATAAAAATCCTCAAAGAAAGCATAGGAAAAACACTAGAAGATATTGGCCTGGGGAAAAACTTCATGAAGAAGACTGCCATGGCAATTGCAACAACAAAAAATAAACAAATGGGACTTCATTAAACAGAAAAGTTTCTGTACAGCCAAGGAGACAACAACCAAAGGAAAGAGACAACCTACACAATGGGAAAGGATATTTGCATATTTTGAATCAGACAAAAGCTTGATAACTAGGATCTATAGAGAACTCAAATTAATCCACATTAAAAAAGCCAACAATCCCATATATCAATGGGCAAGAGACATGAATAGTACCTTCTCTAAAGAAGACAGACAAATGGCTAACAAACATATGAAAAAATGTTCATCATCCCTATCTATTATAGAAATGCAAATCAAAACCACCCTGAGATATCATCTAACCCCAATTTTTCTCCATTAGAGTAAAATTCGTTAAAATCCAATGGCTGAATTTTCTTCATTATATTTGATCATTTTCCATCAAATTTAATCTGATATTTATTTAACTAATCCAAGAAAGAGCATCTAGGGTGAAATGATTGTAGGATTATGTGTCTAAATGCTGTCTTCATTTTACCAGTTTGTTTTTTATTTTTATTTTTTTAATTATTAAATCATAGCTATGTACATTAATGCAATCATGGGGCACCATACACTGGTTTTATATACCATTTGACATATTTTCATCACACTGGTTAACATAGCTTTCCTGGCATTTTCTTAGTTATTGTGTTAAGACATCTATATTCTAAATTTAGTAAGTTTCACATATACCCTTGTAACATGCACCATAAGTGTGATCCCACCAATCACCCTCCCTCCACCCAGCCTCCCCCCTCCCCTCCCCTCCCTCTTCTCCTTTCCCGTATTCTTAGGTTATAACTGGGTTATACTTTCACATGAAAACCATAAATTAGTTTCATAGTAGGGCTGAGTACATTGGATACATTTTCTTCCATTCTTGAGGTACTTTACTAAGAAGAATATGTTCTAGCTCCATCCATGTAAACATGAAAGAGGTAAAGTCTCCATCTTTCTTTAAGGTTGCATAATATTCCATGGTGTACATATCCCACAATTTATTAATCCATTCGTGGATTGATAGGCACCAGTTTGATTTTATTTTAGCAATCTCAGATTATATTAGAGAAACTTTCTTCACGCTAAGGGTATGTTCTGTAGTGTCAGGAATAAGTACTTACAGTTTAAAGAAGAGGGATTTAAGTGTCCAGAAAATAGAGTGTGTAATGGCACTTAAAATTGAATTTTTGATTTTATTGAAAACATTAAAATACACCACATTTAAAAAATTGTATATGTAAATGATTACAAGTAATGTTTTCATTGTTCTGAATAATTATAGATTCCAAAATAATCAAGCAGAAAGGGCTATTAAGATGTTTATTTCATTTTGGGGATGGTTTATTAATATAAAACTCATATGATCTCCTGTTTTTAGTAGTTTTATTTACTGTAACCTCAAAATTGAGGTGAATTTTTGCAGTTAAAAGATTTGACCTGAAAAATGTCTATTGTTGTTAGAGAAACAAAAACATATTTTTTAGTTTCTGTTTTAAGTTTAAAAGCTGGTGTTTATTGATTTATTTCCTTTTTTTTTTTCGTTTTTTTTCTTGAGACAGTCTTATTATGTCACCCTCGGTAGAGTGCTATGGCATCACAGCTCACAGTAATCTCAAACTCTTGGGCTTAAACAATTCTCTTGCCTCAGCCTCCTAAGTAGCTGGGAGTACATGCGTCTGCCACAATGCCTGGCTTTTTTTTTTTTTTTTTTTGGTTGCAGTTGTCATTGTTGTTTGGAAGGACTGGGCTGGATTTGAAACGGCCAGCTCCGTTGTATGTGGCTGGCTCCCTAGCCGCTGAGCTACACATGCCAGGCCTATAGATTAACTTAAAACTGCTTTTACATCACTAATGCACAGTTACTACTTCTAACAAATATGTTTCTGGTTCTTATAACATGATCTTAAAATAAAGTTTTAAAAACATGGAGTATTTTCACGGATAGAGAGTGTATATATATTTCTACATCTCCTAAACCTCAATGTGCTGGTAGAGGGGAAGTATATTTCAATATTATATGCACATGTTACAAAATGATCATATATAATTTTATTTGATATATGTCAACATATATGTATATATTAAATATATACATATATGCATATATACAAATATATACTATATATCAAAATATATCATATATATGGGGGTTATTGGGGGATTATTAAAGAATTTCTGCAGGGAAACAGTTAATCTATTTCTAACTAAGTCTTTACTTTTGTAATCTATCCAGTGCTTTAAGTTCTGTCGTTGATCTATGATTTATGTGGTTTAAACCACCTCTTTGCTGTAACACTCATTTCTGTCCAAGATTCTGAGTTGAATATTAATTAGAAGATAAAATTTATGCTGTTGGTCTGAGAAGCTGAATGAGTTCTCCATGAAGGTCTTCCTTCTCCATCCCTGCCATAGTTGAACCTTATGGAAATTTGGCAGAGAAAAAAAAATAATGAAAAGAGAAAGAAATGAATCAAGTAAAATATTTTGTAGGTTTTAGTATATTAAACAACTATTTTGAATTACACATATACAGTCATGAAGGGAGATGTAATTATACAGAAAGAAGGCATAAACTGTATATTTATTTATTCATTTTTGTGTATGCATGTCTGTGTGTATTTTTCCATGCGTGAGAACATAGACTAAACACTCAAATCAATATTCATGGCATTATTTAAAACCCAAGTTAATTTAATATCTAAGATCAGCTCCACAAAATGCTAAAGTTTCTATTCTTTAACTATACTCCACAGAATACAAACAGCAACTGACTTTGGACCATAGACATGAAAGTCTATATGTTGAGGGAGTAACTTAAGAAATGTAAATAACTGACAAATTTTCTATCCAGAGCCACACTAGTCATATGGTGGGGGGATTTTTTTCTCTAGATGACATTTGAGAATTTCTGAATACATTTTTGGTTTTCACAAGAGGAAGGGCAGAGTTCTACTTGGTATCTAGTGGCCAGAGGTCAGGAATGCTGCTCAACATTCTGCAACATACAGAGCAACTCCTTCAACCAAAAAAAGTTATACAACCCCATATGTCAATAGAGATAATTTCAAAAACTCTTGGTTTAGAAGTGCTTTATACTTGTCAGTGCCCTGGCATATTCATAGATATTGTAAAAAAATAACAGTAATTGGTCTTCTTCACTTTACAAAGAAAAGTCTTGCAAAATAACTATATGGATGTGGATAATTCACTGCATGTACTCAATAACCAGGCCAAATAAATGGCAGAATTGAAGTGCTAGGATGTATCTGTGATCCTACAGCACAATTTAGAAGAATGCAAAAATTGAAGGATAATTCTAAAATGTGATTTTTTCAATTCTAGTAAGGCCTTTGAATCTAGTGTCATTTGTTACTCTAGAAATGGCTGAAACCCTCCTTCCCATATGTTCATGCATACCAATCTCAATGGTATTTTAGTTGAACCCATCTAAATACACATTGGTAAATATACCCTCTTTTAATTTAGAGATCTATACCACGTCTATTTGTCTGCATATGGGTTATATTCTTTTAGGCATCTTTGTACTTCATGGAAATTATGCAGTTGAATCCCTCTTGGAGTGATGGGCATTTATTCTTGAGACAGATGTGCTATTTATATGGCTCTTTATTGTTCCTCTAGGAATGGCCTAAGTCTTAAATTTAACTGAGCAGAGAAAACGTGAAACTAAAAAAAAAATTGAAGTCTAAATTTCCAGGCTAGAATTAGAAAAAAATAAAAGCTGCTTAATTTTTCTGATTGATCCTTTAAACTGAAGAAATCAGAGCAGTATGTTAAAGGGGTGTGTATGTGTGTATTTCAGTTTAAATGATGCTTGTTGATATTAAAAAATTTATGCTCTAGATTTAATAATTATCTATTGCATCTTGGGAAATGGGAATACTTTATTTAGCACAGTGGAATAGAGTTGACTAGAACAGAATTGAAGCTGAAATCAGATGTTTCCCATTTCTGTCACCTTATACTAGCTAAACTCTGTCTTACTTTCTCTTCTATGATCTTAGAATAGCAATACTTATATATCACATGGTTATTTATTAAGTGAATTAGTGTGTAAGTCTGTAGTACAAAACTAAATCAGGGCGTTAATTATTAATTTTCATAAACCTACAATTTTCATTTAAAAGAAGCAATTCTTCAGAAAAAATTCAGTTTTCTTTCCCATTTTAAGGAAGAAGAATCTACTCTAGTATTTGGCAAATAGGAGTTTTAATGTGGAACAACAGTTTATCTTTGTGGGTCTTCCCACTATACAAAGGCAATCAATGTAACCTGGTTCCGTGTACCCTCAATGAATCCCCAACAAGAAAGAAAGAAAGAAAGAAAGAAAGAGAGAGAGAGAGAGAGAGAGAGAGAGAGAGAGAGAGAGAGAAGAAAGAAAGAAAGAAAGAAAGAAAGAAAGAAAGAAAGAAAGAAAGAAAGAAAGAAAGAAAGAAAGAAAGAAAGAAAGAAAGAAAGAAAGAAAGAAAGAAAGAAAGAAAGAAATGGCATTTGATGAGCCAACAAGCAGGCAGGAATATGGCATCAGGGATGCTGATTAATAGGTATCAAGGCCTTGGTCAAGGACTAGTGTTGAGGGGAGTGATTTCCAGTTTTCAAGGGAAATGGCAAAATTCATCACTGCCACAATTGGTTGTTTTATGATTTTATTTTTATTTTGGAATATTACTGGGTTACACACATTTTAGTTGCATAATTTGCTTTTGTATATTTCAAGTCAAATTCATAAGTGCGCTCTTCAGGCAGAAAGTGTGTATTGTACCAGTTAGGTGTGAATTAACCCAACTCCCTATCCCCCCTCCCTCACCTTGATTTTCATTGAATTTTACTTTAATATGTGGACATAAATGTTGATCATCTAGTTCTAATTTAGTACTGAGCACATGTGGTGCTAGTTTTTCTATTCTTGTAATAATTTAATTAGAAGAATGATCTCTAGTTCCATCAAGGTTGTTACAAAGGATATCAGATCACATTTTCCATGTTTTATGGCTAAGTAGTACTCCATAGTATACATATTCCACATTTTATTAATATGCTTCTATATTGGTGGACATCTGTGTTGTTTTCATGTGTCTGCAACTGTTAATTGTGCTGCTATAAACATTCAAGTACAAATGGCTTGATGACAAAATGTCCTTTTTGCCTTTGGGTAAATATGTGTAAATGGAATTGCTTAATAAAATGGTAGGTCTACGTTTAGTTCATTGGGATCTCCGAACTAACTTTCATAGATGCTGTACTACCCTGTTTTCCCAAAAATAAGACAGTGTCTTATTTTAAAGTGTGCTCCCAAAGATGCACTAGGTCTTATTTTCAGGGGACATCTTATCTTTCCTGTAAGTAGGTCTTATTTTCGAAGGACGTCTTATTTTGGGGGAAACAGGGTAGTTTGCAGTCTCACCAACCATGTATAAGTGCTGTTTCTCTCTGCAATCATGCCAGCCTTTGTTGTTTTGAGACTTTTTGATAGAAGCAATTTTCACTGGAGTAAGGTGATATCTCAGTGTGATCTTGATTTACATTTGCCCACTGATTAGTAGTGTTGAACATTTTTTTTTTGTGCGTTTGTTGGCCATTAAACTATCTTCAAGTGAAAAGTTTCTGTTTGTGTCTTTTGCCAACTTTTTAATTTGATGATTTGATTTTTTTTCTTACTGATATTTCTGAGTAATTTATAAATTCTGCTTATTAGCTTTTATTGGTTGTATAACATGCAAATATTTCCCTCAATTCTGTACTGTGTCTATTTATTGTATTGTGTTCTTTGCTATGCAGAAACTTCTTAATTTTATTAGTTTCCATTTGTTTATTTTTGTTGTTGCTCTGATTGCTTTTGGGATCTTCTTAATAAATTATTTCCTTAGGCTAATATCTATAAGAGTTGTCCCAACATTTCTCCTAGAATTCTCATAGGTGCATGCCTTAGGTTTAAGTCTTTTATCAATCATGAATTAATATTTGTGAGTGGTGGGAAGGGTGGATCCTATTTTATTCTTTTACATGTAGCTATCCAGTTTTCCCATCACCATTTATTGAATAGGGATTCCTTTCCCTAGTGTATGTTTTTATCTGCTTTGTCAAAAATCAGATGAGGTTATGAGTATGGTTTCATCTCTTGGTTCACTGTTCTGATTCATAGGTGTATGTCTCTATTTTTGTGCCAGTACCAAGCTGTTTTCATTACTATAGCTGGTAGTATAGTTTGAAGTCTGTTAAGGTGATACCTTCAACTTTATTCTTATTACATAAGCTAACATTGGTTATTATGTGTCTTTTCTGGGGTTTCATATGAATCATATAAATATTTTTTCTAGATATTCAAAAATGGTACTGGTTTCATAATAGGGCTGAGAACATTAGATACTTTTTCTTCCATTCTTGAGATACTTTGCTAAGAAGAATATGTTCCAGCTCCATACATGTAAAAATAAAAAAGGTAAAGTCTCCATCTTTTTTAAGGCTGCATAATATTCCATGGTGTACATATACCACAATTTATTAATCCATTCATGAGTCGATGAGCACTTAGGCTTCTTCTATGACTTAGCAATTATGAATTGAGCTGAAAAAAAACATTCTGGTGCAAATATCTTTCCAACTACAGCCCAAGGTAAAGGGGAAAGAGGAGGGGAGGGGGGAAGGCTGGGTGGAGGGAGGGTAATTGGTGGGACCACACCTATAGTGCATTTTGCAAGGGTACATGTTAAATCTACTAAGTGTAGAATATAAATGACTTACAATAACTAAGAAAATACAGTGAAGGCTATGTTAAACAGTTTGATGAAAGTATTTCAAATTGTATATAGAACCAGCACATTGTACCCCATTATTGCATTAATGTACACAGCTATGATTTAATAAAAATATTAAAAAATGGTTCTGGTATTTTGATGTGGATTACACTGAATGTAGAAATTGCGTTCAGTCATATAAATATATCAACAGGGTTGATTCTGCCAAGAGTATGATATGTTTCTCCATCTATTAACATCTTTTGCAATTTTTTCCTCAGTGTTTTATAGTTTTACCTATAGCAGTCTTTCACCTCCTTAGCTAAAACATACCTAGGTATTTTATTTTCATTGTTGTTACTGGGAAAGTTATTGAATCTTTGATTGGATTCTCAGCTTGACTATTATTGGTGTATTTGAAAGTTACTGATTTGTGTAAATTGATTTTATAACCTGAGACTTTGGTGAATATATGTATCAATTCTCAGAGTCTTTTGCTTGCATATTTGAGCTTTTCTAGATATAAAAGCATGGTGTCAGCAAAAAGCAATAGTTTGACTTCTTCTTTCTCTACTTGGATGCACTTGATTTCCTTCTATTGCCTGATTGCTGTAGCTAGGATTTCTAGCACTATGTTAAAGAAATATGGAGATAGTGGGCAACCTTGTTTGGTTCCAGTTCATATTAGAAATGCTTTCAATTTTTCCCAATTTAATATGATGTTGGCTATGGGTTTGTCATATATGGCATTTATAATTTTGGTGTACATCCCATCTATGACTATTTTGTTAAGTGTTGTCATAAGAATATGCTGAATTCTCTTAAATGTTTTTTTTTCTACAATTATTGGAAAAATCATACGGACTTTGCTTTTGCATCTATGTGGTGTATGACATTTATGGATTTGCATGCATTGAACCATCCTTGAATCTCTGGTATGAACCTACTTAGTTGTGGTGAATTATTTTTTGATATGCAGCTGAATTCTGTTTGCTCCATTTCTATTGAGGATTTTTGCATCTATATTTAAAAGGAATATCTGCATGTATTTTTCTTTTTGTTTTCTCCTTTCCTGGCTTTGGTATCAAGGTGATATAGACTTCATAGTACAAGATAGGGAGGTTTCCTTTCTCAGTCTTAAGAAATAATTTCTATATTTTAGGTACAAGCTCTTTTTTGTACATTTAGTAAAATTTGGATGTGAAATCATCTTGTCTGGGACATTTTTTGTTGGAAGTTTTTATTATTATTATTATTTCTTCGATTTTGGTGCTTGATATTGGTCCATTGAGGAATTCTGTTATCTTCCTGATTGAGCCTATGGAGGTTGTGTGCTTCTAATAATTTTTCCATTTCCTCCTCCTTTTCAAATTTGTGAGAAAAGAAGTTTTTATAGTATTCAGAGACAATGTTTTGTCGTATCATTTGAATTTCTCCTTTTTCATTTTTAATTGAGCTTATCAGAGTCCTTTCTCTTCTGTTTCTGGTTAATATACATAAAGACTTATCAGTTTTCTTAGTGAGATCATTTTTTCCCAGGGAAATAGAAGTGGAGGTAAATAAAAAAATCTTAACAGATTTTAGGTAGTACTGTTTGAAATCTAATACTACAGTGGTTTTATTCATGAGCAGCAGTCCTTCTCCATTTTAGTGCCCCTCTTTTCATTGAGCATGTGAAATATAAGAGGAAAGGAATAACAGAAGGCATTTAAACAGCTATAAAGATCTGCAAGTTTTTCTCTAAAGGAGTCCATTGATTTCACATTAAGAAAGTTTTTAAAAGTTTACTATGGTTGTAATCCAGTTTAAAAAGTTGTTTTTGAAGTGAATAGAGCAATATTGCTACCTCCAAAGGATTTTTATTTATTTATTTTATTTTATTTTATTTTTTGAGACAGAGCCTCAAGCTATCACCCTGGGTAGAGTGCCGTGACATCACAGGTCTCAACAACTTCCAATTTCTGGGCTTAAGCAATTCTCTTGCCTCAGCCTCTCAAGTGGATGGGACTACAGATGCCTGCCACAATGGCTGGCTATTTTTTTTTTGTGGTTGTTATTGTTGTTTGGGAGGCCTGGGCTGGATTCGAACCCACCAGCTCTGGTGTGTGTGGCTGACGCCTTAGCTGCTTGAGCTACAAGTATCAAGCCTCCAAAGGATTTTAAGGGTAGATATGAACTATAGACTATTTAAAATGTCTTTGCTGACCTATAAAAAATCAAGAATAGTGGTAGTACTGGAGATTATGGATATTTTATTTGTATCTTGCTCTCTTTTACAACACCCAGTGCTGCTATTAATATAATAGATTATAGAAGGTGAATTAATTTTATGCTTCAAGTACATTAATCCAGCCTTTCAGAGTGCTAGGATTACAGGTGGGAGCCACCACACTGGGCTTCAAAGCCAGAATCTTGATGGGAACATTCCACTCTCTGTCCTCCCATTGCCAGAAAGAGATACTCACACATTTTTTTACACATCAGTGTTGAGTAATTAGCTTCCTCTCTCTTTTGTTGAAGTTTGTTTAAAAGTTGTATTTGTATTTACTATTTATTTATTTTACTTCAGATTAATATGAGGGCTTTCCAACATGTAGATGGCTGGACTCCTTCCCCAGAAATTTAATTTATAACATGGGAGTAGAGCTCACTACTCTGCATTTTAACAAGCTTCTAGGTGACTCTAATATACGTCTTCCCTTTAACACACCTTGAAAAAATAGTGTCAGAGTGAATAAGGCTCAAAACCTTTATCAGGGTTTTTAGCATTCTCAAAAAAACAAAATTATAATTCCCATTTGGAAATTCAAAGATCTCAGTTCTGATATTACTAAACCAAATATATCAGAAGCTATTATAACTACTACAGAAGCTATTGTAACTACTACTGATTCTTCATGAATCCACAGCATTTCAGAAAGTTCATAGGGGTGTATGTGTGTATACTTGTGAGGGGTATGACCTAATGGGTCAGTAAAGTGGATGTGGAAGTCTTTCATTTGTTCCTTCCCTAAGAGTAAGAATAACTAGCTTTGTTGCTATTCTTTCCCAGTGCTACTCTTACCTCTGGCTATAATATAATTTCTTTATGTTTCCCTTCACTCTAATAGTCCAACATCAAACCTGATTTTCATCACCTGTTCCTTTGGGGTCCTCCATTTTGTCTGTTCGGTGGATTGGAGTATGATGAGGAAAGTGATACATCAATTAGGAAACACTCTTTGGGTACAACACATGATATTTGACCTTGCCAAGATTGAAATGAAAGTGTGTAGGTGAGAGAATCCAGGAAGGTAGAACACTGTGACTTTTCAGATGAACTCATTAACTCTTTAAGGATCAATTGTGTATGGGAACAAAATGAATCCTATTTGAAACTGAATATTGCTTCAAGTACTCATAACTCAGTTGCTAAAACACTCGTCCCATTTACTGAATTTTTTTTTCCTTTTTAATTAAATTGGATTTATTCAGTGTATAAAGAATTAGGTCCCACTGATTGCATTTGTTAGGTAGATTTGCTCTTATAATTGTCTCCCACTTCAAGAGGTGTGCCACACCCTATAATCCCAAACCTCCTCCCTTATCCTCTCTCCCCACTCCCTCATTCCCCTGCCCCCCACCATGAATTGATGTGAGCTTTTATTTTATTTGGGTATACATTAGATCATCTGCTGCCTTCATATTATAGTTGAGTACATTGGATTCTTGCACCTCCATCTTTGTGACACTTTACTGTGAAGAATGGGTTCCACCTCTATCCAGGTTAGCACAAGAGATGTAAAGTCACCATTCTTTTAAATGGCTAAATAGCATTTCATAGTATACATATACCAGAGCTTGTTAACTCATTTCTGTATTGGTGGGGATTTAGGTTGTTTCCACATTTTGGTGATTGTAAATTGAGCTGTGATAAATATAGTGCAAATGTCCTTATGATAAAATAATTTTTTTTCTTCTGGATAGATGCCTACTGATGGGATTGCAGGAACAAATGGGAGGTCTAATTTGAGTTCTTTGAGGATTCTTCATACTTCCTTTCAAAAAGGTTGTATTAGTTTGCAGTCACACCAACAGTGTAAAAGGGTTCCCTTCTCTTCACATTTACACCAGCATCTCCAGCTTTGAAACTTTGTGATGTAGACTATTCTTACTGGGGATAGGTTATATCTCAGGGAGATTTTGATTTGAATTTCTATGATGATTAGGGATGATGAGCATTTTTTCAAATGTTTGTTAGTCATTCATCTGTCTTCTTTAGAGAAGGATCTATTCATATCTTTTGCCTGGTGGTAGTTGGGATTGTTTACTCTTTTTTTGTTGTTGATTAAATTGAGTTCTCTGTAGTTTCTAGTTATCGATTTTTTGTCAGATTAATACACCACACATATCTTTTCCCATTCTGAAGATATTTTTTGCTTTACTTGTGATTTTCTTAGCTGTGCGGAAGTATTTCAGCTTAAGTTTTATTTGTTAACTTTTGTTATTGTTGTGATGGCTGCTCAAATCTTTGTCATAATATCTTTCCCCAGTCCGACATTGTCAAGCAATTTCCCCACACTTTCTTTTAAGAGTTTTATCATTACATGTCTTAGATTTGAGTATTTTATCCATCTTGAGTCAATTTTTGTGAGTGATGAAAGGTGTAGTTCAAATTTCAGTCTTTTATATCTAGTTATCGAGGTCTTTCAACACCAATTGTTGAATTGGAATTTTTTCCCCCAGAGTATGCTTTTGTTTGATTTATCAACGTTTAGATGGCAAGAAGAGACTAGTTTCATCTCTTGGTTTTCTATTCAGTTCCGTATGTATATGTTTCTATTTTTGTGACAATACCATGCTGTTTTAATTACCGTTAACTTGTAAAATAGCCTGACATCTGGTAGGGTGATACCTTTAACTTTGTTTTAATTAGTAAGAATAGCCTTGGCTATATATATATATTTTTTTTTTCTGGTTCCATACAACATTAAGTACTAGTTTTTCCAGCTCTTCAAAATGTGATGTTGCCATTTTAATGGAGATTATATGGAATATTTAGATTGTTTTGTATAGAATAGACATTTTGATAATGTTGATTCTTCCTAGGCAAGAGCATGGTATGTTTTTTCATTTGTTAGTGTCTTCTGCAATTTCATTTCTGAGGCTGTCATAATTCTCTTTCACCTCTTTTGTTAGGTATATTTCTAAGTATTTCAGTTTCTTTGAAGCTACTGTGAAGGGAATGGTGCTCTTGATTTGCTTATGGACTTTGTTGTTATTCACGTACATAAAAGATACTGATTTGTGATTTTATACCCTGAGATGTTACTACATTTCCTGATCATTTCCAGGAATTTTGTGTTTGAATCTGTTTTTATAAGATCATATCATCAGCAAAGACTGAGATTTTGACTTCCTCTGACCTCATTTGGATGCCCTTTATATCCTTCTCTTGCCTGATTGCATTGGCTAGAACCTCCAGCACAATGTTGAATAATAGTGGTGATAGTGAACATCCTTGTCTGGTTCCAGTTCTAAGAGGAAAAGCTTTCAGTTTTACTCCATTCAGTATAATGATAAGTGAGGATTTGTCATAGATGGCTTCAATCAGCTTAAGAAATGTGCCATCTATGCCTATTTTCTTAAGGGTTTTTTTTAGAAAAAGGTTGATGAATTTTGTCAAATCTTTTTTTTTCTGAATCTATTGAGAGGATCATATGGTCTTTGTTTTTTCTTCTATTGACAACATGTATTATATTTATGGATTTGTATATGTTAAACTAACCTTGCATCCCTTGGATGAAGCCTTCTTCATTGTCATGTATAATTTTTTAATGTGTAGCTGCAATTTACTAGTTAAGATGTTGTTGAATATCTTTGTATTGATATTTGTTAGAGAAATTAGTCTGTAGCTCTTCTTTTTAGTTGGGTCCTTTCCTGGTTTTGGAATCAAGGTAATGTTTTTTTTTGCTTCATAGAACGTTTTGGGGAAGGTTCTTTCTTTCTCAGTGTTTTGAAATAGATTCTGCAGTATAGGTACAAGCTCATCTTTGAAAGTCTGATAGAATTCTAATATGAAGCAGTCTGGTCTTGGGCTTTTTTATTGTTGGAAGCTTTTTTTATTGTTTCTGAAAAATCAGTGCTTGATATTGGTCTGTTCAAGAGATCTAGTTCTTCCTGGTTAAGTAATGGAAGATGGTAAGATTCCAGTTATTGATCCATTTCCTCCAATTGTCAAATTTCTTCCTTCCTTCCTTCCTTCCTTCCTTCCTTCCTTCCTTCCTTCCTTCCTTCCTTCCTTCCTTCCTTCCTTCCTTCCTTCCTTCCTTCTTTCCTTCCTTTTGAGACAGAGTCTCACTTTGTCACCCTTGGTAGAGTGCCATGGCATCACAGCTCACAGCAAACTCCAACTCTTGGGCTTAGGTGATTCTCTTGCCTCAGCTTCCCAAGTAGCCACATTGTCAAATTTCTGGGCGTAAACTTTTTACCTGTAGTCAGAAATAATCTCTTATATCTCTGTGGTATCAGTTGTTATTTCCCCCCTTTTATCATTCAGGTTATTGAAGATTTTACTCTCCTATATCTAGTTAATCTGATCAATGGTTTATCAATTTCATTTACATTTTTGAAGAACCAACTTTTTGTTTTGTTAATTTTCTGATTATTTTATTTTCAATTTCATTTATTTCTGATTTAATTTTGGTTATATCTTTTCTTCTGCTGGGCTTAGGATTGGATTGCTCTTCCTTTTCCATCTCTTTAGGATGGTGCATTACTTTGTTGATGTACTCTCCTTATGTTTTTCAGATGTAGGCATCAAATGAAATACATTTATCTCTTAAGACTACTTTTGCAGTGTCCCACAGGTTTTGTTAGCTTGTCTCTTTGTAGTTTTCATGCTCAAGGAAGTTAATTATATCATTTTTAATCTCCTTCTTGTCCCAGTGACATTCAGCATAAGGTTATTTAATTCCCATGCCTTTGTGTAGGGATGAAAGTTTTTGTTGGAGTTGAGTTCCAACTTTATTGTCTAGTGGTCTGAGAAGATACAAGGTATTTTTTTTTTTATTTTGCTGAGGTTTGATTTGTATCTAGGACATGATCTATTTTGGAAAATCTTCCATGGGCTAATGAGAAGAACATATATTCTTTACCTTTGGGATGGAGTGGTTTGTGTATATCTATTAAGCATAGTTGTGTAGGGTCACTTTAAGTCCCTTGTATCTTTTTTTAGTTTCTGTTTAGAGGATCTGTCCAGCTGTTGTAGAGGAGTGTTAAAGTACCCTCCTATTATGGTGTTACTGGACATCATAATACTCAGACTAATTATGATCTGTTTCATAAACCTGCAAGCATTTAATTTGGGTGCATTAATATTTAGAACTAAATTTTCTTCTTGTTGTATAGTTCCTTTGACCAATATAAAGTGTTCATCTTTGTCATTTTTGAGTTTAATTGCTTTAAATCCATTTGTATCTGAAAATAAGATTGCAGCCCCTTTTTTCTTCTGTTTGCCATTTGCCTGAAAAATGGTTTTCAATTTCTTAATCCTCAGTTTTACTTTGTCCTTAGTGGCTGGGTATGTTTCCTTCACACATCAAATGGATGGCTTGTGCTTTTTAAAACTTCAGCCAGCTTATCTCTATTTAGTGGGCAATTCAAACCATTAATATTTATTGAGATAATCCACAAGTATGTTGGAGTTCTAGTCATCTTATTGTGTAAAGTCTATTGCTTGGTTTTATCTTCTGCATCATTGTGGAAGGTAGGTTTTGTCCTTCAGTTTCTGGGTATTTAGTTTGCTGGTAGGCCATTGTGATGGTCACTGTGTGGAATAAGTCTAAGCATTTTCTGCAGAGCTAATCTTGTTCTGGCAACTTCCTCAATGTTTGCATATCAATAAAAGATTTGATTTCTCCATCAATTTTAAAGCATAGATTAGAAGGATATAGAATTCTGGGGTGAAAATTGTTTTTTTAAAGTAGGTTAAGGGTAGATGACCATTGTTTTCTGGCTTGAAAAGTTTCATTTGAGAAGTCTGCTGTCACCCTGATGGATTTGCCCCTGTAGGTCAATTGGTTCTTACACCTAGATGCTTCCAGAATGTTCTCTTTCATCTTGACTTTGGATAGGTTCAAGACAATGTGTCTCGGAGAGGCTCTGTTTGAGTTGAGATGAATTGGGGTTCAATATCCCTCTGAAATGAATGTGTCAGAATCTTTGTTGATACTCGGGAAAGTTTCATTTATGATATTCTCTAGTAGGGTTTCCATTCCTCTGTGGCATTCTTCTTCCTCTTCCGGGACACCTATAACTCATATGTTCGAACACTTCATGTAGTTCCATAATTCTCTCAGTGAATGTTCTGCTCTCTCTTATTTTCTGTCTCTTTATCTGCTTCTCTTAGCTCAAGATATTTATCTTCTAACTCTGACTTACCTTCTTCTGCATTCTCTCATCTGTTATTTATACTTTCTACTGCATCTTTATGTTCCCTGACTGACTGCTTCAATTCCTTAAGCTCTGCTATATCTTTCTATGTTCTTCATGTTGATCATCTCTTCTTTGATTCTGCTTTTGGGTATTCTTTTTGTTATTCTCCACTTCTCAGCAATTTCCTTCACAGTTTTACCATCCATATATTAAATTTTCTTTATGTCTTAGCTGAAATTTCTTTATAGATGGAATCCTCTGTAGTAGCTACCTCATCAGTTCTGATTTTTTGTGTTGCCAGCATTTTTCTGCTGTTTCTTCCTCATAAAGGTTTTCTTTTTGTCTGTTTCTTTGCACTAATTTTTCCTTTCACTTCCTTCTGCTCTTTAATTTACTATGTCTCTGGTAACCACACCATCTGGGCATGCATGTATTTGCCCTTAAGCCACTACTCCACTACTTCCATTCTCATGTTTTGGTCCAGAAACCTAACACTATCTTTCTATACCCCTGATGCAAGTTTCTGGGCAGAACTAAAATCTAGAGATGCCTGGAATCTTTTCTCTCCAATATCACCATACACAGTTGTGATGAAGCTATCTCTAATCTGTCATCTTGCTCCACCTCCCTCCAAAACTTCTTTCTATAATAGTTTCTTACATGTTTGATGATATATGTCTCCTCCCTAAAAATGTCTTTCCATTAGTCAATGCTTCCACATGATGCTGTATGTTAAATGAACATCAGTGATAGACACTGTTCTAGCCTTTCTTCTAACACTGTAATTAGTCCTAATTAAACATTGGTCTTCCTGTTACATTTTTTTGTCCTATCCATCACATAGTTGACACATTTTACTTTGTCTGTTAGCAGCTCTAGGTATGATAAGCCATATTCAATGTAATCCAATTTAGAGTTTAAGGGTTGAAGGAGAGCTCCCCAGTACTATATGAATAACAAGATAAACACTAAATGGTTTCCCAAAATGTGTGACTGAGTTTGGGAACTTGCAATGGAATGCCTAACAATACACCAGAAGTTTTGGGGAGTACCCCTCTTTCTACAAAAAAAAAAAAAAAAAAAAAAATATATATATATATATATACGAATTTGTACAAATTCACACCCTATTTTATTCTCTTTTGATCCCTGCTACTGAGGGATGTACATGTATGTTAATGAAGATAAACCTCAGATCCTTCCTTCCCATCATAACTACACTTATTGCTAGGGGAAATCATTAAGATGTGCTCTCCTAACTGGAATATTTCATTAAATAACACTATTTGGGCAGTTTTTTTTTTTTTTTGTTTCTTTTTTTTTTTACTAAATCATAGCTGTGTACATCAATATGATCATGGGGCACCATACACTTGGTTCATAGACCATTTGACACATTTTCATCACATTAGTTGACAGAGCCCTCCTGGCATTTTCTTACTTACTTTGCTAAGACATTTACATTCCACATTTACCTAGCCTCACATATACCCTTGCAAGATGCACCACAGGTGTGATCCTTTCAATGCCCCTCCCTCTACCCACATCTCCCCTCCCTCCCCACCCTTTCCCCTTTCCTCCTATTCTTAGGTTGTGACTGGGTTATAGCTTTCATGTGAAGGTCCTAAATTAGTTTCATAGTAGGGGTGAGTACATTGGATACTCGAGATCTTTTACTGAGAAGAATATGTTCCAGCTCCATCCATGTAAACATGAAAGAGGTAAAGTCTCCATCTTTCTTCAAGGCTGCATAGTATTCCATGGTGCACATATACCACAATTTATTAATCCATTCGTGGATTGATGGGCATTTGGGTTTTTTCCATGACTTAGCAATTATGAATAGTGCTACAAGGTAGAAAAAGAAGGAACACTACCCAACACGTTTTATGAAGCAAACATCACCCTGATCCCCAAACCAGGAAAAGACCTAACAAGAAAAGAAAACTACAGACCGATATCACTAATGAATATAGAAAAAAAATATTCAACAATATCCTAACAAACAGAATCCAGCAACACATCAAACAAATTATACATCATGATCAAGTTGGCTTTATCCCAGGGTCTCAAGGCTGGTTCAATATACGTAAATCTATAAATGTAATTCAGCACATTAACAAATTAAAAAACAAAGACCATATGATTCTCTCAATCAATGCAGAAAAAGCTTTTGATAATATCCAGCATCCCTTCATGATCAGAACACTCAAGAAAATCGGTATAGAAGGGACATTTCTTCACCTGATAGAGGCCATCTACAGCAAACCAACAGCCAATATCATACTGAATGGAGTTAAATTGGAATCATTTCCACTTAGATCAGGAACCAGACAAGGCTGCCCATTGTCTCCATTGCTCTTTAACATTGTAATGGAAGTTTTAGCCACCGCAATTGGGGAAGAAAAGGTGATAAAGGGTATCCACATAGGGTTAGAAGAGATCAAACTTTAGCTCTTCGCAGATGATATGATTGTATATCTGGAAAACACTAGGGACTCTACTACAAAACTCTTAGAAGTGATCAAAGAATACAGCAATGTCTCAGGTTACAAAATCAACATTCAAATATCGGTAGCCTTTATATACACCAACAGCAGTCAAGCTGAAAAACAATTAAGGACTCTATCCCATTCACAGTAATGACAAAGAAGATGAAATATTTGGGAGTTTATCAAACAAAGGACGTGAAAGATCTCTATAAAGAGAACTATGAAACTCTAAGAAAAGAGATAGCTGAGATTGTTAATAAATGGAAAAACATACCATGCTCATGGCTGGGAAGAATCAATATTGTTAAAATGTCCATACTACCCAAAGCAATATATAACTTCAACGCAATCCCTATTAAAGTTCCACTGTCATACTTTAAAGATCTTGAAAAAACAATACTTCATTTTATATGGAATCAGAAAAAACCTTGAATAGCAAAGACATTACTCAAAAATAAAAACAAAGCAGGAGGAATTACTCTACCAGACCTCAGACTATACTACAAATTGATAGTGATCAAAACAGCATGGTACTGGCACAAAAACAGAGAAGTAGATGTCTGGAACAGAATAGAGAACCAAGAGATGAATCCAGCTACTTACCGTTATTTAATCTTTGACAAGCCAATTAAAAACATTCAGTGGCGGGGCGGCGCCTGTGGCTCAAGGAGTAGGGCGCTGATCCCATATGCCGGAGGTGGCGGGTTCAAACCCAGCCCCGGCCAAAAACCACAAAAAAAAAAAAAAAAGAAAAGAAAGGACGGGCGGCGCCTGTGGCTCAGTGGGTAGGGCGCCGGCCCCACATGCCGAGGGTGGTGGGTTCAAACCCGGCCCTGGCCAAACTGCAACAAAAAAATAGCCGGGCGTTGTGGCGGGCGCCTGTAATCCCAGCTACTTGGGAGGCTGAGGCAAGAGAATCACCTAAGCCTAGGAGTTGGAGGTTGCTGTGAGCTGTGTGACGCCACGGCACTCTACCAAGGGTGATAAAGTGAGACTCTGTCTCTACAAAAAAAAAAAAAAAAACATTCAGTGGGGAAAAGATTCCCTATTTAACAAATGGTGCTAGGTGAACTGGCTGGCAACCTGTAGAAGACTGAAAGTGGACCCACACCTTTCACCATTAACTAAGATAGACTCTCACTGGATTAAAGATTTAAACTTAAGACATGAAAGTATAAAAATACTAGAAGAGAGTGCAGGGAAAACCCTGGAAGAAATTGGGTTGGGCGAGTTTTTTATGAGAAGGACCCCCCCGGGCAACTGAAGCTGCTTCAAAAATACACTATTGGGACTTGATCAAACTAAAAAACTTCTGCATAGCCAAGAACACAGTAAGTAAAGCAAGCAAACAGCCCACAGAATGGGAGAAGATATTTGCAGGTTATGTCTCTGAAAAAGGTTTAATAACCAGAATCCACAGAGAACTCAAACGCATTAGCAAGAAAAGAACAAGTGATCCCATCGCAGGCTGGGCAAGGGATTTGAAGAGAAACTTCTCTGAAGAAGACAGGTGCACGGCCTTCAGACATATGAAAAAATGCTCATCATCTTTAATCATCAGAGAAATGCAAATCAAAACTACTTTGAGATATCATCTAACTCCAGTGAGACTAGCCGACATCACAAAATCCCAAGACCAGAGATGTTGGCGTGGATGTGGAGAAAAGGGAACACTTTTGCACTGCTGGTGGGAATGCAAATTAATACATTCCTTTTGGAAAGAGATATGGAGAACACTTAGAGATCTAAAAATAGATCTGCCATTCAATCCTGTAATTCCTCTGCTGGGCATATACCCAGAAGACCAAAAATCACATCATAACAAAGATATTTGTATTTGGGCAGTTTTAAAGGCAGTAATAATTGGTCTTTACAGTGATGAATCTGAGGCATTATAATATCTTAAGTTGCATTCTAAACTCTCAAAATGATATATAGGTAGGCTCAGAATAATTTAGTCTTGTATATTTTTATTTTATTTATTTTATTCAATGCCCTTGAAAATTTGGATGTTATGTATGGTGAAAGTATAAACTCACTATTAACCAAGAATATACAAAATCAGAATGTTCCATTTGTCAACTGCTTTGAGTAAAAGAACATCCACTGCATTGAATCTAATGTTCCCATTTCTCTACATTTTCATCAGTCCTTCTAAATTTTTAATAAACTGAACACTATATTTTCCTGAATCTACTATTAAAATTAAACTCCCCAACTAAGGATGTTGTTTGACCTGCAATTGCAGAAACTCTGATATTTTTTTTTATTCTACCTACTGTCCAATGTAAAGCCTCGAATAAACACTAATTGCCAATGTCCTTACAATGTTTTCAGCATAGTAAGGCTGGATATGAAGATAAAATACTTAATTCATTTGACGCATATTTTCATAGCACTTACTTTATGCCAGGCACTATGCTAACAGAAATATTTTCCATCTTCCCTTCACAGACCTTAAATATTGATAGCAATAAGAAAACATACATTAATCAAATAATCACGCAAATAGCTGTCAAATTCCAATGTACAAAGAGGTCCATAGTACTATGAAATCATATTAGAGAGAGGTGGCTTACCTGGTCTAGGAAATTAGGGCTGTCTTTCTTAAGATGAAATCTAAGGGATGAATATGTATTAAAGAGCTGAAGAGTGTTGCCAAGTGTGGTGGCGCATGCTGGCAACCCTACCACTTTGGGACAACCAGGTGGGTTAGATTGCCTGAGCTCACAGGTTCGGGACAAGCCTGAGCCACAGTGAGACCTCATCTCTAAAAATACCCAGGGGTTGTGGTGGGTGCGTATAGTCCCAGCTACTTGGGAAGCTGAGTCTAGAGAATCTCTTGAGCCCAAAAGTTTGGGGTTCCTGTGAGCTATGACACCATGGCACAACACTCCACCAAGGGTGACAAAGTGAGAGTCTGCCTCAAAAAAAAAAAAATGAGCTGAAGAAGAAATGTTAAGAATGTTATAAGTAGAGACAAGGTATGTAGGAGGAGGAAACATTGCACTTTTGAGAAATTGAAAATGGAGAGAGAATGCAGAGACTGGGAAAAAAAATGTGGGAGATGAAGTAACAGAGACATATGATACAAAGGGAGGCCTTTAAGGATTTTTAAGGAGAAATGAGTGAATTTATGTAATCAAATATGTGTTTTGAAAATTTTAATTATTTTGGCTAATGTGTAGAAGTTGATAAGCAGACACCAGAATGGAAGCAGGAGGACAAAGTAGAAAACTACCGAAGTAGTCTATGTGAGAGATGATGGCAGTTTTAACAATGTGCTGGCAGTGGAGAAAAGAAGTGCACACATAATCACTAATGATTAGAGAGATATTGATGACATAAAGCTTTAAACTTTTGAAACTTAAAAGGAGGTTCCTGAAAGAGATATAGGCTTTCTTTTGCAAAGGGTATGGATAAGGGAAAAGTTGTATTTCATATATATTTGCCTTTGAGTTAGTTCTATTATCCTTGGGGGAAATGAGACACATATTAATAGAGTCATTGGGGTAAGCTTGGTAACGGTGGTCAGGCTTTAAATGCTATGGGACTGTTGGGATAAGAGAAAAGTTCTATTGCTCCCTTGGGTTTAACAATGATGGTGATGTGATAAGTTTGTTTTAGAAGTTGTTAGTTTCAACAAATAGAGTCCAAAAGAGGCAAAAATCCATCCACCTCCCTGTGATTAAGTTTTCCCATATTATCTATTTATGTCTGTTATATTGAAAGAGTGGTTATGACAGACTGATAGTTAAAAGCCAATTAAATTGACTGAATTCTTGAAATTGATTACTCCTAAATTCATAGTTATTTACTACTAAGAAGTTTCAAGAGACTTGGAAGTAGCAGTTAGAATGAGTTAAAAAGGAAATAATACCCAAGCTAGTTTAGTCTCAGCACTGACCTACTTTCCATCGTGTTTGCCCTCTCTGGGAAGTGTGGTCAGATGAAAGCATTTGAAATCTGACATTAAACATCCCTAGGCAGCTCTATCTTAATTTATCCCATTCAAGGATTATCTTTCAGGAAATTTAATATTGCTGATAAAAATAAGCCCAGGAAAGGATGATGGTAAGAATAACAGAAGATTGAATCATTGTTTGCCTTACTGTTTTTCAGAATGAAATAAATATTTAATTATATATCACAGATTATTTAAAACTTCTTATAAAAGCCAAATATTTTATATTAAAGAAATTGAATGCTTAGAAATTGAATGGTTGTATTAGTCATTACTTTTGAGGTGCATAATATTTTAAATAGTGGATTAGAATACTAATTTTCCATTTGAAATTTTTTGAATTTTATTAGACTTAAAATGTCTTTGATATGCCTAAGATTTCTGTCATTCTTCTGTATTCTACATTTTCCAGTTAAAAAGCAACACAATGGAAACAACTTTTCTGATCCCTTGTTAATGATAATTATGTTACATGTGGAAATTGTCAGTAGCATGGTTTATCAATGTCAAAATTCTTTGTGTAACATAAGCATTTACCTCATTAGGGTCATTTTATATAAAAACTTTGATGATATTAATAATTTTTATACCTAAATTTGAGTTAATCCAGCACCTAAATAGACCACATATTTAGTATACTATAGCCAGTGACTAAAACAGTTTCTTGCTGGTACCCATCTGTCCTGCAAATGTAAGTACCAGGACAGATTGATTTTCAGGAAACACCATGGGTATTTCATAGCCCTGAGAAGATTTATAAATTATTTTTCACTGTTGCAGTAGGTTATGGTTCTTCATCTTTGCATAAATATTTCTAGAGGAAATAAAATGTCAAAACATGCATGGCTGGATATTAATTTGCAATGTTAATTTAGCCACTTACATTATCTCCTTTGCTATCTTCGTATTACTGTTTTTGGAGAAGTGGAGTTGTCTATGAAAATTTGCAGCTTTGTTTTTAAAATTCTAAATCCATAAGAGAATGCAAGTTTTGTAGAAAGACTTAAAAAGTTACCCTACACACACCTTTTTCTGTCATAACCCACATCTCACTCCATCAGCTAAGCCTGGACTATATCTTCAAAATGTATCAAAAATCTGACCATTTTCACCTCTTACTTTGTTTCTATACTGGTCTAAGCAACCATAAATCTAATCCATGGATCATGGCAACAAACTCCTAATTGGTCTACCTTTTCCTACTCCAGCTCAATAGTTTATTCTTAACACAGTAGCTAGAAAGGTACTTCAAAATGTAAATTGTATTACTGCCCCACTATAAACTTCTTAGTCCATGGATTCTTAATCTTATATCATGAAGCCCTTTGGCATTTCAAATAAATTTTTGATCCCTATCTCTTCTGGGGATATTTTAAAATATATAAATTTTAAAAGGGAATCAATGTAAATCAGTTATTTTGAAATATAGTAGCCAAATCTTTAAAATAAATTTATAACTCTCTCTTCCCTCTTTTTCCCTTAGAAGCAAAATAATACTGAAAATGTTATAGGCTATGCTGAAGGAAAGCTGAGAGGAAGGAGGGAGGACAAGGAAGCAAGAAAAGAACAGGTATGTCTACACGAAAGAGTTAAGCAAACCTTGTGGGTGCTATTTTATGTCTATAGTAGATTTAATTGGTTCAGGAATAAGTCAGATAGGGTGATCTATTATAGAATAAATAGCATACTGGAGATTATGACAGACTAAATAGAATTCTGAGTTAATATATGTGCTTCTTAATTAATGCATTAAATAACAAGATCTAAGGCTTAGTCTAACCACCGCATAATTTTGAACAGTGATAAGTTTGAGCCATATGTTGAGATATCTGTAACAGCTATAATATGATATGAAACTATCTGTGATTTCTATTGATGTCATATTTACAGGTACTGTTGACACTATTGTGATTTGTTGCTACATTGCAAATCAATAAAAATTTTAAGTTAGGAGTCAGTGAAAATAAAAATGTATTTTTTTCCCTGCCTATGTTCATAAACCTCCTCAGTTTTACTCAAAGACTCCTAAGGTGAAGAATACCTGCTCTAATATCTTCTCATCTCACTCATGGTAAAAGCTAATATCTTTAACATGATTTACAAGGCTTTACCTGAACTATTTTACCTCTTCTAATATATTTTCTATTATTCTCTCCCTCATTTACATTGCCCTTGCCATAGCAGCCTCCTAGAACTTGCCAGACATGGCCCCACCTTAGAGTTTTTGCACTGGCTATTTCAGGTTGTTTCTCTTCTTACTGCCAATTTAAAAATGATTGTTACATATTCTGAAGATGAGGCATTTGTCTAATATAGGTTATAAGGCCTGACATAGTGGCTCAAGCCACTATGGGAGTACTCTGGGAGTACTGAGATGAGGGAAAAAATTGAGTTCAGGAGTTCAAGACCAGTCTGACCAAAAGTGAGTTCCCTTCTTTACTAAAAAATGGAGAAATTATCCAGGTGTTTTGGTGGTACATGTCTGTAGTGCCAGATACTAAGGAGATTAAGGCAGAAAGATCACTTGAACCAGTAGTTTGAGCTAGGCTGATGCCACAGCACTCCAGCTTGGGCAGCAGAGTGAGTCAGTCTCTCTCTCTCTCTCTGTCTTTCTCTCTCTATATATATATATACACACACACATATATGAATATATGAATATTTTGAAATAATTTGGAATATTTGAAATATTATTGGTTATTTTGGAATTTTTTTCTCCATCCCTATGGCTTTCTTTTTCATTTTCCTACTAGCCTCTTTTAAAAAATCAAACATTCCAAGAGGTGAGAAAACCCAAAAGATGGACAAGAGGATGGTTTTGTTGGCACACACAATTTACATGGGGAAATTATGAAAGAGGAGGTTGAAAAGGAAATAAATGACTTGGCTTCATAAAATAAATTATATTTCTCTTAATATCCTATTCCAAGTGTTTGAATCAATTAATCAATCTAGACATTAGGTATATGTGACCCATACTATGAATGTCAAATTCTCCACATTAGAATGTTTGTTCTTTCTTTTGTTTGTTTTAATGTTCAAGTACCATTAGCTGATGGAAAGGGGTTTCCTTTTGAAACACAAATGACTGATTTTGGACAAACCATGGGATGATTAATTTTTTTTTTTTTTTTTGTAGAGACAGAGTCTCATTGTACCACCCTCGGTAGAGTGCCGTGGCGTCACACGGCTCACAGCAACCTCCAGCTCTTGGGCTTACGTGATTCTCTTGCCTCAGCCTCCCGAGCAACTGGGACTACAGGCGCCCGCCACAACGCCCGGCTATTTTTTGTTGCAGTTTGGCCGGGGCTGGGTTTGAACCCGCCACCCTCGGCATATGGGGCCGGTGCCCTACTCACTGAGCCACAGGCGCCACCCTGATTAATTAAATTGATTTGATGTTAAATTCATCTGCTTAGCTTCACATGAACTCTTCTCTGGAATTTCAAGAGAAAGACATTCAGTTCAAGATAATGCTTTGCATTAATCTAAAAGATAAGCTGCTTGCTTCTAATTTGGGAAGCCTTATACACACATTCTAACACATACACACACACACCTCACACAAAGAAAGAAAGCAATAAACAAACAAACAAAAAACATCCCAAAGCCCCACCAAATCAATAAATTTCAGGCTGAGCATACTTGAAAATTCCACTGAAAATGCTGATAGCATCTTTGTTGATTACAGGAATGTAAAGAAAATGCCAAATGTGGTTGGTCTTCAGGATGCAAGTATATACTGAAAAAACAATCTTTTAAGTCAATGACATATAAATACCAATTGGAAGGGATCATGGAGGGTAAAGGAAGCCCTGGTTGCAGGAGACCCATAGGAAATTGTTTCATTAACTTTGCGAAGATCAGTGAGCATTCCCCATTTGCCTGATTTCTTTTTTACAACAAAGACAGGGGAATTCCAAGGTCTGGTTAAGGGCTCAATATGTCTTTGCTCTAACTGTTCCTGAACTAAAAATTGTAAGGCATCCAGTTTTTCTTTAGTTAATGGTGCCTACTCCACCCACACTGGATTATTGCTCTTCCAAGATAGCTTGAGAGCGTATTTTGGGACAGTGGCCTTTATGCTAAATTTGACATTTGAAATGAATTAGTATGAGAGGAAGGTATAGTCATTACAGTTTTCCATTGCTGAAGTAAATTTTGACCTCACAAGTTAATAGCAATATCAGCTATGTATGGTTGAATCTGAGCATTTTGATTTTCTGGTCTCAAACAAGGTAAAGGTAATGTACTTTGCAAGACTGAATTTAAAGTTCCTATGCCTGCAAAAGTAACATCAACTATCTGTTTTGGTCACTCCTTGGGCCACAGATTTAAAGCTATGACTGAAACATCTACACCAGTATCTAATAGGCCAGTAAAAGATTTATCCTTCAAAATGAGTGTTAATTGAGGTCTATTCTTGTCAATAAATGTTTGTCAAAAAATCCTGTTTGTCAACCACTTGCCAGTTTTCCACTGTTTTTGTCCTCCTCTTGGGGTCCATAAGTCCCTTGCTGACTCCCTGTATCCTCAAAGGGATGATTATAGGCAGATCCCACCAGCCAGAGATGCCTGAAGACATGAAACTATAAAAATACTTGAAGAAAGTGCAGGGAAAACGCTTGAAAGAATTGGCCTGGGTGAATATTTTATGAGGAGGACTCCCCAGGCAATTGAAGCAGTATCAAAAATACACTACTGGAACCTGATCAAACTAAAAAGCTTGTACACAGCCAAGAACCCGGTAAGTAAAGTAAGCAGACAGCCCTCAGAATGGGAGAAAATATTTGCAGGTTATACCTCCAATAAAGGTCCAATAACCAGAATCCACAGAGAACTCAAATATATTAGCAAAAAAAGAACAAGTGATCCCATCTCAGGGTGGGCAAGGGACTTGAAGAGAAACTTCTCTAATGAAGACAGATGCACGATCTACAAACACATGAAAAAAAACTCATCATCCTTAATCATCATAGAAATGCAAATCAATACTACTTTGAGATATAACCTAACCACAGTAAGAGTAGCCCACATAACAAAATCCCAAAACCAGAAATGTTGGCGTGGATGTAGATAAAAGGGCACACTTCTACATTGCTGGTGGGAATGTACACTAATATGTTCCTTCTGGAAGGATGTTTGGAGAATACTTAGAGACCTAAAAATAGACCTACCATTCGATCCTATAATTCCTTTACTAGGTATATACCCAGAAGACCAAAAATCACAATATAACAAAGACATCTGTACCATAATGTTTATTGTAGCCCAATTCATAATTGCTAAGTCATGGAAGAAGTCCAAGTGCCCATCGACTCATGAATGGACTAGCAAATTGTGGTACATGTATACCATGGAATATTATGCAGCCTTAAAGAAAGATGGAGACTTTACTTCTTTCATGTTTACATGGATGGAACTGGAACGTATTCTTCTTAGCAAAGTATCTCAGGAATGGAAGAAAAAGTATCCAATGTACTCAGCCCTACTATGAAGCTAAATTATAGCTTTTATATGAAGGCTATAACCCAACTATAGCACAAGACTATAGTTAAGGAAAGGGCCAAGGAAAGGGCCAAGGGAGAGGTAGGGAGGGGAGAGGTTAGGGTGGAGGAAGGGCAATGGGTGGGGCCACACCTAGATGCGTCTTAGAATGGGTACAGGCAAAACCTACTAAAGGCAGAATACAAATGTCTACATACAATAACTAAGAAAATGCCATGAAGGCTATGTTGAACAGTTTGATGAGAATATTTCAGATTGTATATGAAACCAGCATGTTGTACTCCTTGATTGAACTAATGTACACAGCTATGGTTTAACAATAAAAAAAAAAAAAAAAAGAAATCCTGTTTGTACTGCTGAGACCACCATTGCATTTTTTACCAGTACTTTATCATTTAACGTGAGGCAGGAGTAGCAATTGAGTAATCTTTTGTCCGGCTAAAATTTGAGTTGGTTGTTTTCCTGAAATCATGATCCGCATTTCCCCTAAGAAATTACTATCAATAACACTCGTGTGGACAAACACTCCATAAGATGTTAAACTACTTTTTCCTAAGAATAACCCAATAGTATCTGGGGGAATAGGACCACATATTTCTGTTTTGAATTTCTTTACTCCCATGTTGGAAAGCAAAAGAATATTATCACGTGCTAGTAAATCTAAATCTACACTACTTATGGTGGCGTGTAAAAGGGATTGCATGGGCTTAAGTTGCTGGTGAGTGGGTAGGTCTCCAGACCTGTATTCTTTGCCTACAGGGCCCCATTGAGGGTACTCTGGACTAGGAGGGATATTAATAACTATGACTGGGAAAAGTCCTATAGTATCTTCAAAATTAAAGTCACCAGTCTTTTGCCCCTCCAATAAAGCCTTCATAATAGAAGTTGTAGGTGGATCATCTACATAGGGAGGCACTGAGGGTAATGTTGAGTGATCTATGTTAATATTTTTAACTTTATTTATTTATTTTATTTTACTTTTTATTTTTTTGGAGAGTGGGGTGCATGCCCACCCCACCAAGATTGACACTCCCAGACCAGCCTGGATGTCCCCCCCACACCGCATCTGCAACAGCACCACCCCTGGGACGAGGGGTGGCAGAAGACACAGTGACTTGGTAGATGCTGCTACTGGCTGAAGTTCCCTGTCCTGGCTGGGGTGTGAGGAAGACGCGTGTCCCTGAGCTTGGGGAAGCTGGGCAAGGAGGGGGTGGCACTGCATGGTGTCACCCACCCCATCCCGGTTCGCACTCCGCTGCTACCGCTGCTGCCCACAACCTGTGCTTCTTGCCACCAGCTGGTGGGAGAGGGGAGGATGGCCGAAAGTCAGTAGGATGGAGGGACCTGACCCAAGGTGCTCGAGGCACCACGCATGTGCACGTGTGCTTGCTGGGACAAACCCTTGTGTCCAGGGCTATGTTAGCATTTTTAACTGTGAGACTATTCAACTGGTCTTCCAACTGTTTAATCTGAGATGCCATAAAGGTCATTGGTGGTATTTTCTTGCTTATTCATGTCTGTATCACATATTTCCTCCCCTGAGGAAGGGCCAGAAAAAACTTCATACGCTCCTGGTTCCAAATTCTCTTTGAGTCCAGGTTCCCACTGAACCTCACTATCCAACTCACTTTCAAATTCTACTAAAACATACTCTTCTTCTTCAGCTTCTAATTCTTGTAACTCCCCAAACAGTAAGTTACCCATTATTTTCTCCAAATATCTTTGCTTATTGTTTACCAAAGGCCTCACCTATTCCAAGTGGAGTTCCTTTGTTTCTAGTACCGCCAAAGGTCCTGCTTTCTCTGAGCAGTTTCCCTTTGGGAGTTCCTTCCGCTGTCTACCGAAGGCTTCACTTACTTCCAAGTGTCCTTTGTCCCCTTTGATCTGCATCTCCCGTGTCCTGTTGTATACTGCAGTATCCTGCCCTCTGCACCAGATGTTGTGAGCCCTGAGGCCCTGGTCTTGGTTGTTGGCCACAGGAAGGAACCAGGCATGACACAGATTAGAAGTACAAGCTTGAGGGAGGCAGACTAACCTTAAGCGCACAGTAGCCCTGAGCCCCCTCCACTATGAAGCAAACATCACCCTGATACCCAAACCAGGAAAAGACCCAACTAAAAAGGAGAATTTCAGACCTACTTCACTAATAAATGCAAAAGTTCTCAACAAAATCCTAGCCAAAATCCTAGATTACAGCTTATCATCAAAATCCTAGCCAAAATCCTAGATTACAGCTTATCATCAAAAAGTCATACATCATGATAAGTAGATTTCATCCCAGGGATGCAAGGCTGGTTTAACATACACCAAGTCCATAAACGTTATTCACTATACCAACAGAAGCAAAAACAAAGACCATAAGATATTCTCAATAGATGCATAAAAAGCATTTAATAAAATCCAGCATCCTTTTCTAATTACAGCACTGAAGAGTATAGGCATATGTGGCACATTTCTTAAACTGATCAAAGCTATCTATGACAAACCCACAGGTACTATTTTACTAAGATGAGAGGCTAATTGAGGACACAACTCTCTTCACCATAGCTTCAAAGAAAACGAAATACCTAGAATATATCTAACAAAAGAGATGAAGGACCTCTACAAAGAAAATTATGAAACCCTATGAAAGGAAATAGCAGAGGATATTAATAAATGGAAGAACATTCCATGCTCATGGCTGGGAAGAATCAACATTGCTAAAATGTCTATACTTGCCAAAACAATCTACCTATTCAATGTAATCCCTATTAAACTACCAACATCATACTTTGAAGACTTGGAAAAAAATGATTCTATGTATGGAAGCAGAAAAAATCCATATAGCTAAGGCAGTTCTAACTAATAAAAACAAAGCCAGGGGCATTAGCATACCAGATTTTAGGCTGTATTACAAGGCCACTGTGCTCAAGACTGCATGGTATTAGCACAAAAATAGAGACATATACATTTGGAATTGAATAGAAATCCAGGAAATGTAACTGACATCTTATAAGCACCTAATCTTCCATAAACCAAACAAGAACATACACTGGCGCAAAGACTCCCTATTCAATAAATGGTGCTGGGAGAACTGGATATCCACATGTAAAAGACTGAAACTGGACCCGCACCTTTCTCCACTTACAAAAATTGATTCAAGATGGATAAAGGACTTAAATTTAAGACATGAAATTATAAAAATCCTCAGGGAAAACAGAGAAAAAAACCCCCAAAAACTGGAAGATATTGGCCTGGGGAATGACTTTATGAAGAAGACTGCTGTGGCAATTTCAAAAACAACAAAAATAAACAGATGGGACTTAATGAAACTGGAAAGCTTCTGAACAGCTAGGAAGACAACAACAAAAGTAAAATAGACAACCAACAGAAAGGGAAAGGATATTTGAATATTTTGAATCAGACAAAAGATTGATAAGTAGGAGCTATAGAGAACTCAAATTAATTCACATGTAAAAAATCCAACAATCTGGTGTTGCCTATGGCTCAAAGGAGTAGGGCACTAGCCCCATATGCTGGAGGTGGTGGGTTCAAACCCAGCCCCGGCCAAAAACTGCCAAAAAAAAGAAATAATAAAGCTAACAATCCCATATATCAATGAGGAAGAGAGATGAACAGAACCTTCTCTAAAGAAGACATGAATAGCTACAAACATATGAAAAATTGTTCATCATCCCTAATTGTTTGAGAAATGCAAATTAAAACCACCTTGGGGATATCATGTAACCCCAGTGAGAATGGCCCACATCACGAAATCTCAAAACACATGCTGGCCCTGATGTGGAGAGAAAGGAACACTTTTACACTGCTGGTGGGACTGCAAACTAATACAACACTTTTGGAAGGAAGTATAGAGAGACCTTAAAGAACTCAAGCTAAATCTCCAATTTGGTCCTGCAATCCCATTATTGGGTATCTACCAAGAAGGAAAAAAAAATCCTTTCATCATAAGGACACTTGCACTAGACTGTTTATCGCATCTACCTAGCAGGAAAAAAAATGGGTCCTGCAATCCCATTATTGGGCATCTACCAAGAAGGAAAAAAAAAAAAATCCTTTCATCATAAGGCCACTTGAACTAGACTATTTTAGCTAAATTTACAATTTCCAAAATGTGGAAACAGCCTAAATGCTTCCCAACCAAGGAATGGATTAACAAGCTGTGGTACATGTATACCATGGAATACTATTCAGCCATTAAAAAACGGAGACCTTGCAGCCTTTATATTAACCTGGATGGAAGTGGCGCACATTATTCTTAGTAAAGCATCACAAGAATGGAGAAGCATGAATCATATGTATTCGATTTTGATATGAGGACAATTAACGACAATTAATAACATGGTGGGGGTTGGGGAAAAGGAACAGCAGAGAGAGAAAGAAGGAGGGAGAGGGTGGGGGAAGGAAGAATAGAGAGAGGGAAGGAGGGAGTGGGTGGTGTCTCGGTGTGTGACACACCTTTTGGGGGCAAGGCACAATTGTTAAGAGGGATTTAACCTAACAAATGCGGTAAATGTAACCTTGTTTCTTGTACTCTCAATGAATACCCAACAATAAAAAGGAAAACAATATGACGTAAACATTTGTACCCCATATTAATTTGACATACAAAAGGGGGGAAAAGATGCAAAACCACATCCTTAGTAAAAATCTGTGATCTGCCCTTCTTTTTCATGATTTAAATACACTTTATTTCTTTCTCTTGCTTTATTGCTCTGGCTAGGACTTCCAGACCTATATGAATAGAAGTGGTGACAGTTGACACTTCTGTATTGTTCAGGTTCTTACAGAAATAGTTTCAAATTTTCCCCATTCATTATGATGTTGGCTGTAAGGTTTCTTATGCAGCCTTTATAATTTTGATATGTGATACTCCTATGCCTAGTTCGTTGAATATTTTTATAATAACAGGGCACTAGATTTTGTCAAATGCTTTTTCAGTAGCTATTAAGATGATCATACAGACTATTTTGCTTCTGTTTATGTGGTGAATCACATTTGTTGATTGACATATGTTGAACCATTCTTGCATCCCCGGGATGAAGCCTGCTTATCATGGTGATTTTTTTTTTATGTGCTGTTGAATTTAGTATTTTACTGAATATTTTTACATCTATATTCATAAAGGATATTGATATATTTATTTAATTTGTTGTTGCTGCCATTGTGTTCTTTTTTGGCTTTGATTTCAAGATGATTTTTTGCTTCCTAAAATTAGTTGGCAACTGGTGTTGCTCTGAAAGGCTGAAGTAGAGATTGGACGTGCCTTCCATTGGTTTTCAAATGCATGGAGATTGCAGAAGAATCTCTCATGGTTTTAAAAATCTCATCCATCAGAGAGCTTCGGGCTGGAGCTTGTGGCATCTGCAGGTTAGAAGTTTGAGTTTGGAGTTCCAGCTGGGATGATTGAGGTTGTTTGCAACGACCCTCTGGGAAAGAAAGTCCGTGTTTAATGCAACACCAATGACACCATTGGGGACCTTAAGAAGCTGATTGCAGCCCAAACTGGCACCTGTTGGAACAAGACTGTCCTTAAAAAGTCCTACACGATTTTTAAGGACCACGTGTCTCTAGGGAACTATGAAAACCATTATGGGATGTACTTGGAGCTTTATTACCAATAGAGCAGACTTCCTTTCCCTGGCTCTACCATTCTTTCCTCCCACACTGGTATAGATGCTCGTTTTTAAAAATTCACATTGGAAAGGAGTCACCAATGGCCAGGAGAGAATATGCCCAAGTTTTATTGTGACTACTGTGATACATATCTCATCCATGACGCTCCATCTGTGAGAAAGATACACTGCAGTTGGAGGAAGCACAAAGAGAATGTGAGGGACTACTATCGGAAATTGGTTGGAAGAGCAGGCCCAGAGCCTGATTGACAAAACAACAGCTGCATTTCAACAAGGAAAATACCTCCTATTCCATTCTCTGCTCCTCCTCCTGCACCGGGGATGATTCCACTTCCCCCCAGTCTTCCGGTTCCTCCTCATCCTGGTATGATGCCAGCACCTCATGTATGGGGCCCTCCCATGATACTGATGATCCTCCTCCTGGGATGATATCAGAAGGACCTGCTTCTGGAATGAGGCCACCCATGAGAGGTCACATGCCAATGATGCCTGGGCCCCACTGGTTGGTGCCCACTGGTCCTGGAACGACTTGACCAGACAGATAAGTGTAGAGGGAAGTTTTCTTTATGTCAGTTTCATATTACTTGTTCTGTTTCACCAGGAGATTGTGGTGCTGTGACTCTGCGTGTTTTCTTGATAGCATGGTAAGGAAAACTTGCTCTTCTTTCCTATCAAAGACAGAATAGTTTTGAAGGGAAGAAGTAAACCCAAAAAGGGGGCAGTTTTCATTTGTATTGTGAAATGTGAAAATAAAACTGTTAAATATTTTAGTAAGAAAAGAAAAGAAAAGAAAAGATCACTTTAATGCGGAAGTCACTGGAAGTGAGGCTGTGCAAGTAGTGAAACCTGCTGAGTGGGAGCCTGCTGGGTGCTGTAGGCTGGCGGGCTGATGGTGTGGCAGATGAGGAGGAAGATCCTGCTTTTAAGGGATAAAATGAAGAAATTAGAGGATGTGCAGACAGGGTAAAAGACAGATAAATTCTTCTGAAGAATTGAGATGTATGATGTATGGCTTTGGATATGAAAAGAATCCTTATAGTAAGTTAGTAAATCTTCTTGAAGAATATCTACTGTGATAGAGTTCATTACTGAAATGACTCACAAGGCCTTGTCTATTGGCAGACAAGGTCAAGTACAAGTTGAAGATATCATCTTCTTGATTCAAAAGGACCCCGGAAAGTTTGCTAGGGTTAAAGACTTGTTTACTATAATGAAGAATTGAAATGGGCTAGAAAAGCATTTGATGAAGCAAACTATGGATCTTGACATCTTTTGTAGTTTCTGAAAATTCATTATGTTCTAGGGAAACTATATGTAAGAATTGGTATATTTTCTACAGTAAGGTTCTGATATCTACCCTCTCTCCTTATCTCTTCGGGGCTGGCTGTATTGATATGGACAAGATAAACCAAGTTTTTTGCTTTTGTTTTCATGGCTTTGATTTTTATAGTGATATTGGATTAATTGCCTGCCTTTATATGACCATGCTTGAATTACTATTGAGTTTTAATGACCACACTTAAGTTAAAGAACTTTTCAAATCATGTAGCTCTTTCTGACTGTTAACCGGGAATGAAATATTAATAGTGTTCATGTGTTAGGCATATTTGTGCCATTGTGAGCTATGCTGTAGGTGTTTAATATGTGAAATCTTTGAAAGTTTAAATATGTGCTTTACATATTCTTAAGTTTTTATATGAAAGTGGCCTGATATTATGGTAGTGAACATTTTTTTATGTTTCATTTAAAGGGATGATATAGGAAGATACCTTTTTTTGGTATAGATGTTTATCTGTTTTAAAAGCTGATTTCCTTTTTTTTTTTTCAGTTTTTGGGCGGGGATGGGTTTGAACCTGCCACCTCCAGTATATAGGGCCAGCACCCTTTGAGCCATAGGTGCTGCCCATGGCTGATTTCTTTTAATATTGTTTTATTCTGATAATAAGAATGATTTTATTTTCTTGGAGAAACAAAATTTCATGTGAATCTTCCACGTTGGAAAGATTTTTTGATTTAAGACTTTTGGGGGATTATAATATACTATTTGTTAAGTTTTGGGAGACGCTTCTAAAAAAATGTTTTCAGTAGCAAGAATGGCATTGCCTAAAAATTGAATGGCATTGATGGCAAAATAAGCACTTAGGGTAGTGTTTTATTTGCATATTTATAAGTACTTTTTCATTGTGTAAACATATACTTTATGAAAAATGTTTGCATCTGTGGAAACTACTTTATTTATTTATTTATTTATTTAGTTTTCTTATACAATGTTTACTTTTACCTTGTTATATTTTTATGTTGCATTTAGCACAAATCAAAATGATACAAAAATATGTTTAATTTGCTCAGAAAAGGGCCATGTGAAAAGAAAAATATTGGGTAAAATTTTACCAATAGAAAATTAGGATTTAGAGGGATGGATTTGAGTTACAGTCCCATGGAAATTCTTTTGTAATTCAGGGTATATGGGTTTTGTATGTATGTATGTTATCAAATTATTATTGTATTTAGCTTGAAATAAGGATTAAAATTGCATTAAAATAGATCCCTGAATATTGCTCTTTGTGAAACTTAACTTTTTGTGTGCCACTTAAAAATGTTACCCATAAATTCGTATTTGGGAAAATTTTTTGTTCTTAACCTGTTAATATTAAGGAATAAAGTATAAAATATTAAAAAAGGAATTATTTATAAACAACGGTGGAATAATATCTCTACAGTTATTTTTTGTCTTATAGAATTCAACTGTGAATGCATCTGCTTCAAGGCTTTTTTTTTCCTGTTGGAGAAGTTTTTATTACTACATTGACATCACTGCTCATAGTTGGTCTGTTCAGAAGTTCTATTTCTTAATTACTGAGTCTTGGGAGGTTGTGTGTTCCCAGGAATTCATCCATTTATTCTATTTCTAGTTTATGTGTGTAGATAGAGTTAAACCTCTGTAAGTTGACCACTGAAGGGCGTATAATAAACTGATAAACATAAAGTGGTAATCAACATAAAGAACTGGGCTGGCTGTACTGATATGGACATGTGGTTCATGTCTGTTATATAAAAATTGGTCAACTTGAGGAGGAGGTCAATGTAGGTATGTGGTCACTGTGGATGTTCTACTATATTTTCTTAATATTCACATATGATTTTTAGTATCTCTGTGGTGTCAGTTGTAATGTATCCTTTTTAATTTCTGATTGAGTTTATTTTGATCCTTTTTGTTCTACTCCTGGTTAAGCTAGCAAAAGATCTGATGATTTTGTTTATGTTTTCAAATAACACTCTTTCTGTTTCATTGGTACTTTATTTTAAATTTTAATTATCTGTACTCTAACCTTTGTTATTTATTTTATTCTGCTGGTTTTGGCTTTGGTTCTTCTTTTTCTAATACCTTGAGATGTGACATTACATAGTTAGATTGTGATATCTCTGTTTTGGCTTTTTGAGTTTTTCCCTTGTTTTGTTTCTGGTATAGGCATTTAAGGCTATGAATATTCCCCTGAGAAATGCTTTTGTTATATATTCTTATGTTGTGGCTATTAGGTGAGAGCACACAAAACCCCTCCCTCCTCTCTTCCCACTCCTTTCTCTCCCTCCACTCTCCTATCTTTCAACTCCCTCCTCCCCTTCCCCCAACTTAAATTAAATTGTCTTTTCCTTTTGTGTGATCATATATTAGTCATCTACTGGCTTCATATTGTTGCTGAATATGTTGGATATTTGCCTTTGCATTTTTGTGAGAAAGTTTTCCAACTATATCTAGGTTAATGCAAAAGATATAAAGTTATTTGTAATTTTTTTGGCTGATTCATATTCCATGGTATACATACACCACAGTTTATTAATTAATTCATTTGTTGATGGGCACTTGGATTAATTCCACATCTTGGCAATTGTAAACTGAACCATGATAAACAATCTAATGGAAATGTCTTTATAGTAATTTTTGTTTTCTTTTCTTCTGGGTAGATACCTAATAAAGGTTTGTGGGATCAACAGAAGGTCTATTTCAAGTTATTTGAGATTATTTATATTTCTTTCTAAAGAGGCTATATTTGTTTCCAATACAGTGAAACCGTAAAAATGTTCCCTCTCTCTTTATTTGTGCCAGTATCTATAGATTTGTTTTTGGCTCATATCACTTGGGGTAGGTGATATCATAGGGTGGTTTTCCTTTGCATTTCTCTGATGATTAGGGAATATTAGCATTTTTTTATGTTTTCTGTCTATTGTTTTTTTTTGTTTGTTTGTTTGTTTTGTTTTAAGACAGAGTCTCACTATGTTGCCCTCGGTAGAGTGCTGTGGCATCACAGCTCACAGAAACCTCAAACTCTTGGGCTTAAGCAATTCTATTACCTCAGCCTCCCAAGTAGCTGGGACTACAGGCACCTGCCACAAGGCCCAGCTATTCTTTTGTTACAGTTGTTCAGCTGGCCCACTGTGCTCCAGGCACTAAGCCTGATCTGCCTTCTTCATTGAAGGTTCTTATCATTTCCCATGCCCAGTAATTGATGGGATTATTTGCTCTTTTTTTGAGTTCTCTGTAGATTCTAGTTATCAACCCTTTCCACATTCATAATATGCAAATATATTTTTTCCATTCTGAAGGTTGTGTTTGATTTCATTGTTGTGTCCTTAGCTGTGCAAAAGCTTTTTAGCTTCAACAAGTATTATTTATTTATTTTTGTTGTTGTTGCCATTTGATCTCAAATAAACCAAATAAAAGCATACACTGGGGAAAAGAATCCCCATTAAATAAATGGTGTGAGGAGAATTGGATAACCACGTGTAAAACACTGAAACTGGATCCACACCTTCACCACTTACCATAGTTAATTCACTCTGGATGAAAGATTTAATCTAAGACAAAAAAATGATAAAAATCCTAGAAGAAAGTATGGGAAAAGCTCTTGATGGTATCAGCCTCAAGAAAGAGTTTATGAAGTCTCCATTGAAAATCACAACAAAGGGGGGAGGAGACAAGATGGCTGACTGAAGCCAGCTTTCCACTGAGGCTCCCATCCAGAAGGAGAGTTAAAGGACAAAAATTCAGCAAGTAACCTGGTGGATTTGAGCTGCACTAAGAGAGAAGGTTGTAGAACGCACATCAACCCCGCTGAGGTGAGCTGCGACCACAAGGATACAAACAAAAGGTACAAAATCCATCACCAAGCAGACGGGAGTCCCCTCCCCCATGGGAATGGCTCAGAGTGCCCCACAAACAACCATTCAGAGTTCAAAGGTCCTCCCACTACACTCCACAGGAGAGACCCCCTAAAAACTGGACCTACCTCCCCTACTAGGGTGCCATGGCGTCCTCCTGCCAGGCATAAAACTGTATAAACTGTATATAGTCTCTACCTGGAATTCTGAGCTCCCAGCGCTCCCCTTCACTCACACTGGGGTCTAGAGGCCAGTCCCGGTCGGTCAGTGGAGACGAGACTGCACCAGAGTGGCAGTTCCCTGAGGCACAGTGCGACAGCCGTCTTTTGGTGACAATACGGCCAGGCATAAAACTGTGTAAAGCTCTGTGTGTTCTCTGCCCACAACCCCAGGCTTCCAGCATTCCCTGCGCTCCCCTCTGCTGATGCTCCAAGGTCTGGAGGCCTGTCCCCCAGGGGTCTGGACTCTTGGGCGATTGTTCGAGGGGTGTAGACAGTGCTGGGCTGCAGCCTGTCGGTGCAGACTCTGGGGTATGGGAGCAGAGAGAGGATGGTTGGCTGGAGGGGAGCTACACCGGAGCGGCCGTTAACTAAGCCATAAAGCAGTGGCCCTCTTTTGCTAGCAATACGGCTCACTACTGAATATTCTTTTTTTTTTTTATTAAATCATAACTGTATACAATGATATGATTATGGGGCATCATACACTCACTTCATAAACCATTTGACACATTTTTATCACAGTGGTTAACATAGCCTTTCCGGCGTTATCTCAGTTACTGTGCCAAAACATTTACATTCTAGATTTACCAAGTTTCGCAAATACCCCTGTAATATGCACCACAGGTGTGATCCCACCGATTCCCCTCCCTCTACCCACCCCCCCTTTCCCACTTCCCCCTATTGTTAAGTTGTAGCTGGGTTATAGCTTTCATGTGAGAGTCCCAAATTAGTTTCATAGTAGGGCTGTGTACATTGGGTATTTTTTCTTCCATTCTTGGGATACTTTACTAAGAAGAATATGTTCCAGCTCCATCCATGTAAACATGAAAGAGGTAAAGTCTCCATCTTTCTTTAAGGCTGCATAGTATTCCATGGTATACATATACCACAATTTATTAATCCATTCGTGGATCGATGGGCACTTGGGCTTTTTCCATGACTTAGCTATTATGAATTGGGCTGCAATAAACATTCTGGTACAAATATCTTTGTTATGTTGTGATTTTTGGTCTTCTGGGTATATGCCCAGCAGAGGAATTACAGGATTGAAAGGCAGATCTATTTTTAGATCTCTGAGTGTTCTCCATATATCTTTCCAAAAGGAATGTATTAATTTGCATTCCCACCAGCAGTGCAGAAGTGTTCCCTTTTCTCCGCATCCACGCCAACATCTCTGGTCTTGAGATTTTGTGATATAGGCTAGTCTCATTGGAGTTAGATGATATCTCAAAGTAGTTTTGATTTGCATTTCTCTGATGATTAAAGATGATGAGCATTTTTTCATATGTCTGAAGGCCGTGCGCCTGTCTTCTTCAGAGAAGTTTCTCTTCAAATCCCTTGCCCAGCCTGCGATGGGATCCCTTGTTTTTTTCTTGCTGATGCGTTTGAGTTCTCTGTGGATTCTGGCTACCGAATATTCTGAAGCCACACCCCCTGTCTCCCTGGGCAACCAGAGACTCTGAGTTTGCCTGAGGCAACTCCAACTTGCAAACCAGGGAAACTCCCAGGGTGGGGCTGACCCAGAGGTCAGCTTTACACTAAACCTAAGACCCACGTGGCCCTCAGGGGATCGTCAGCCTATAGACAATACAGGAGCAAAGACAAGCTGATTTGGAGCTCAATTCAGCTTCTCTTCTGCAGGGGAACTGCAGAGTTGTTCTGTTCTGTTCTGTCAGTAACATCAATCAGGGGCGAGACTGGACCTGAGTGAAAACCCCTCAACCTTCATCAAGCGCCCGAGGTTGTCAGGCCTCACCTCCTCCTGCTGGAGAAAGGCAGAGCACAGTGGCCTGGCAGACTTCCTTGTGATTCAGGCAGGAACAAACCCTTGGAGTACCAATTCACTACAGGCAACTGGGTCAGCCAACTGCAGGGCTATCAGTGACTGGATGTGAAGTGGTGCAAGGTGGGGAAGGAGGGAGCAAACTTCCCAGACTGATTTATTGGCAGGGTGGCTTCTCCTGACTCCACGCAGCACTGGAGCAAGCCACACCAGAGTAGTCCCCAGACCCCTGTGATCCAGTTCCCAGAGACCTCTTAAACTCTCTCACCTGAGACAGGTGCAGACGGAGACAATTCATTTGAACCTTTTTGAACTGAACCAATTGCCTGAGGACAAATCAGGTGGTGCCCTGGGTGCACAGTGAAGGTTTGATTTTTCTTCTCCAATTGTTTGCCGGTGGGGGGCAGGGTGACTAAATTGCTGATATTTCTCCACAGATGAGACTTCAATCCAAAGTATCTGTTTCACTAGGGTGGAACAGAAACCAGATGAAAACAAGACAGAACCACTTAGCCCCACCACACCAGACAGGGCCCCAGTTTCTCAGGCCACAACACTGTACGGGCCCTCGACAAAGCTCCAGGGGAAAAAATCAGAGGGAGTAAAACAACCATGGGGCGGAATCAGCGGAAAAACTCTGGTAACATGAAAAACCAGAATAGATCAACCCCCCCCGCAAGGAAAGATATGGCAGATGCAATTTAAGATCCCATTCATAAACAACTGGCTGAGATGTCAGAAATCGAATTCACAATTTGGATTGCAGACAAGATCAACAAAGTGGAATTAGGAGTTCGAGGAGAAATTCAAAAGCTGTCTCAAGAATTTAACGAATTTAAAGACAAAACCACCAAAGACTTAGACACACTGAAGCAAGAATTTGCAGCCCTCAAAGATATGAAAAATACAGTAGAATTCCTCAACAACAGAATGGAGCAAGCAGAAGAAAGGATTTCTGACATCGAAGATAAAACCTTTGAACACTCCCAAACTCTCAAAGAGGAAGAGAAATGGAGAGCAAAAACGGATCACTCTTTCTGAGCACTCTGGGATAATTCGAAGAAGGCAAATATCCGAATCATAGGGGTTCCAGAAACAGATGAAGTGGCCTCGCTGGGCACAGAGGCTCTTCTGCATGAAATTATGAAAGAGAATTTTCCAGACATGCCTAGAAATTCTGAAATTCAGATAGCAGACAGCTTCAGAACCCCAGCACGACTCAACCCCAATAAGACATCCCACAGGCATATCATAATTAACTTCCCTAAAGTTAATATGAAGGAAAAAATCCTCAAAGCTGCCAGGAGAAAGAAAACAATTACCTTCAAAGGGAAGAATATTAGGATGACTGCAGATTTCTCTGCTGAAACTTTTCAAGCCAGAAGAGGGTGGTCACCGACTTTTAATCTCCTAAAGCAAAATAACTTTCAACCCAGGATCTTGTATCCAGCTAAACTGAGTTTCATTTATGATGGAGAAATTAAATACTTTAATGACATTCATATGTTGAAGAAATTTGCCATAACAAAACCAGCTCTTCAGTATATTCTCAGACCTATCCTCCATAATGACCAATCCAATCCTATAACACAAAAGTAAACTCACTCAGAAACTTTGGATCAAACTCCAATTTCCACACTGGCGAAAGTATTAAAAATGCCCACTGGACTTTTGAAAAACTCAATACCCAAAACTTCACCAGACTTATCAATATTCTCCATTAATGTGAATGGCTTAAACTGTCCTCTACAGAGGCATAGGTTAGCTGATTGGATACAAAAACTCAGGCCAGATATTTGTTGCATACAAGAGTCACATCTTAACTTAAAAGACAAATACAGACTCAGGGTGAAAGGATGGTCATCCATATTTCAGGCAAATGGTAATCAGAAAAAAGCAGGTGTTGCAATTTTATTTGCAGATACAATAGGCTTTAAACCAACAAAAGTAAGGAAGGACAAGAATGGTCACTTCATATTTGTTAAGGGTAATACTCAATAGGATGAGATCTCAATTATTAATATCTATGCAGCCAACCAGAATGCACCTCAATTTATAAGGGAAACTCTAACAGACATGAGCAACTTGATTTCCTCCAGCTCCATAATTGTCGGAGATTTCAACACTCCTCTGGCAGTGTTGGATCGATCCTCCAACAAGAAGCTGAGCAAAGAAATCTTAGATTTAAACTTAACCATCCAACATTTGGATTTAGCAGACATCTACAGAACATTTCATCCCAACAAAACTGAATACACATACTTCTCATCAGCCCACGGAACTTACTGCAAAATCAATCACATCTTAGGTCACAAGTCTAACCTTAGTAAATTTAAAGGAATAGAAATTATTCCATGCATCTTCTCGGACCACCATGAAATAAAACTTGAGCTGAGTAACAACAGGAATCTGCATACTCATACAAAAACATGGAAGGTAAATAACCTCATGCTTAATGATAGCTGGGTCAGAGATGAGATTAAGAAAGAAATCGCCAATTTTTTGGAACAAAACACCAATGAAGACACGAACTATCAGAACCTCTGGGACACCGCAAAGGCAGTTCTAAGAGGGAAATTTATTGCACTACAAGCCTTCCTCAAGAGAACGGAAAGAGAGGAAGTTAACAACTTAATGGGACATCTCAAGCAACTGCAAAAGGAAGAACATTCCAACCCCAAATCCAGTAGAAGAAAAGAAATAACCAAAATTAGAGCAGAACTAAATGAAATTGAAAACAAAAGAATAATACAACAGATCAATAAATAAAAAGCTGGTTTTTCGAAAAGGTCAATAAAATAGATAAACCTTTGGCCAACCTAATCAGGAAAAAAAGAGTAAAATCTCTAATCTCATCAATCAGAAACAACAAAGATGAAATAACAACAGACTCCTCAGAAATCAAAAAAATCCTTAATTAATATTACAAGAAACTTTATTCCCAGAAATATGAAAATCTGAAGGAAATTGACCAATACTTGAAGCACGTCACCTTCCAAGACTTAGCCAGAATCAAGTGGAAATATTGAACAAGCCCATATCAAGTTCGGAAATAGCATCAACCATACAAAGCCTCCCTAAAAAAAAGCCCAGGACCAGATGCTTTCACGTCTGAATTCTACCAAACCTTTAAAAAGGAATTAGTACCTATATTACTCAACCTGTTCCAAAATGTAGAAAAAGAAGGAAGACTACCCAATACGTTCTATGAAGCAAACATCACCCTGATCCCCAAACTAGGAAAAGACCCAACAAGAAAAGAATATTATAGACCGATATCACTAATGAATATAGATGCAAAAATATACAACAAGATCCTAACAAACAGAATCAAGCAACACATCAAAGAAATTATACATCATGACCAAGTCGGTTTTATCCCAGGATCTCAAGGCTGGTTCAATATACGTAAATCTATAAATGTAATCCAGCACATAAACCAATTAAAAAACAAAGACCACATGATTCTCTCAATTGATGCAGAAAAAGCTTTTGATAATATCCAGCATCCCTTCATGATCAGAACACTTAAGAAAATGGGTCTAGAAGGGACTTTTCTTAAACTGATAGAGGCCATCTACAGCAAACCCACAGCCAATATCATATTGAATGGAGTTAAATTGGAATAATTTCCACTCAGATCAGGAACCAGACAAGGCTGCCCATTGTCTCCATTGCACTTTAACATTGTAATGGAAGTTTTAGCCACAGCAATTAGGGAAGAAAAGGCGATCAAGGGTATCCACATAGGGTCAGAAGAGATCAAACTTTTGCTCTTCGCAGATGATATGATAGTATATCTGGAATACACTAGGGACTCTACTACAAAACTTTTAGAAGTAATCAAGGAATACAGCAGCGTCTCAGGTTACAAAATCAACATTCATAAATTGGTAGCCTTTATATATACCAACAACAGTCAAGTTGAAAAAGCAGTTAAGGACTCTATCCCATTCACAGTAGTGCCAAAGAAGATGAAATATTTGGGAATTTATCTAACAAAGGATGTGAAAGATCTCTATAAAGAGAACTATGAAACTCTAAGAAAAGAAATAGCTGAAAATATTAACAAATGGAAAAAAATACCATGCTCATGGCTGGGAAGAATCAATATTGTTAAAATGTCTATACTACCCAAATCAATATATAACCTCTGTCCCTTAATAGAGTTTCTCTACGAAGGACACACCAGAAATTTGTCATCGCCACCACCACAAAAATTGACATCAGTAATGTTAAAATCCCGAAGCATCTTACTGATGCTTATTTCAAGAAGAAGAAGCTCCGGAAGCCCAGACACCAGGGAGGTGAGATCTTCACCACAGAAAAAGAGAAATATGAGATAAAAGAACAGCGCAAGGTTGATCAAAAAGGTGTGGAGTCGCAAATTTTACCGAAGATCAAGGCTATTCCTCAGCTCCAGGGCTACCTGCGATGCGTGTTTGCCCTGACAAATGGAGCTTACCCTCATAAAATGGTGTTTTAAATTTCTTAAAGAGAACCTAATTAAACGGCTAACAGATAAAAAAAAAATATATATATATATATACAATTTCAATGCAATCCCTATTAAATCTCCACTGTCATACTTTAAAGATCTTGAAAAAAACAATACTTCGTTTTATATGGAATCAGAAAAAACCTCGAATAGCCAAGACATTAGTCAGAAATAAAAACAAAGCAGGAGGAATTACGCTACCAGACCTCAGACTATACTACAAATCGATAGTGATCAAAACAGCATGGTACTGGCACAAAAACAGAGAAGTAGATGTCTGGAACAGAATAGAGAACCAAGAGATGAATCCAGCTACTTACAGTTATTTAATCTTTGACAAGCCAATTAAAAACATTCAGTGGGGAAAAGATTCCCTATTTAACAAATAGTGCTGGGTGAACTGGCTGGCAACCTGTAGAAGACTGAAAGTGGACCCACACCTTTCACCATTAACTAAGATAGACTCTCACTGGATCAAAGATTTGAACTTAAGACATGAAACTATAAAAATACTAGAAGAGAGTGCAGGGAAAACCCTTGAAGAAATCGGGTTGGGCGAGTATTTTATGAGGAGGACCCCCCGGGCAATTGAAGCAGCTTCAAAAATACACTACTGGGACTTGATCAAACTAAAACGCTTCCTACAGCCAAGAACACAGTAAGTAAAGCAAGCAAACATCCCTCAGAATGGGAGAAGATATTTGCAGGTTATGTCTCTGACAAAGGTTTAATAACCAGAATCCACAGAGAACTCAAACGCATTAGCAAGAATAGAACAAGGGATCCCATCTCAGGCTGGGCAAGGGATTTGAAGAGAAACTTCTCTGAAGAAGACAGGCGCGCAGCCTTCAGACATATGAAAAATGCTCATCATCTTTAATCATCAGAGAAATGCAAATCAGAACTACTTTGAGATACCATCTAACTCCAGTGAGACTAGCCTATATCACAAAATCCCAAGACCAGAGATGTTGGCGCGGATGTGGAGAAAAGGGAACACTTTTGCACTGCTGGTGGGAATGCAAATTAATACATTCCTTTTGGAAAGAAATATGGAGAACACTTAGAGATCTAAAAATAGATCTGCCTTTCAATCCTGTAATCCCTCTACTGGGCATATACCCAGAAGACCAAAAAGCACATCATAACAAAGTTATTTGTACCAGAATGTTTATTGCAGCCTTGTTCATAATTGCTAAGTCATGGAAGAAGCCCAAGTGCCCATCGATCCATGAATGGATTAGTAAATTGTGGTATATGTACAGCATGGAATATTATGCAGCCTTAAAGAAAGATGGAGACTTTACCTCTTTCATGTTTACATGCATGGAGCTGGAACATATTCTTCTTAGTAAAGTATCTCAAGAATGGAAGAAAAACAACCCAATGTACTCAGCCCTACTATGAAACTAATTTAGGGTTTGCACATGAAAGCTATAACCCAGTTACAACCTAAGAAAAGGGGGAAGAGGGAAAGGGAGGGGAGGGAGGGAGGAGGTGGATAGAGGGAAGGGGATTGGTGGGATTACACCAGTGGTGCATCTTACAAGGGTGTATGTGAAACTTCGTACGCGGTCTGTAAATGTAGTGAATGATGCCCTATGATCATATCAATGTACACAGCTATGATTTAATAAAAAAAAATCAAAAAATTAAAAAAAAAAGAAAATCACAACAAAAAGAAATAAGTTCAAGGAATATTTTGCTTCCCATATTAATTTTATTATTGACCCAATAATTCTTCAGTAGACATTTGTTTAATTTTTACGAGTTTGTGTGAGTTTGAGTGTTTCTCTTGTGATTAATTTCTAGTTTTATTCTATTGTGGTCTGAGAAGATAAATCATATAATTTCAATTTTTTTTTAAATTTGTTGAGATATGTTTTTGGCCTAAAATATTATCAACTTTGTAGAATGTCCCACCTGCTTCTGAAAGGGAATTTGGGGGGCAGAATGTTCTGTAAATATCTGTTGCATGTGTTTAATTTATTGTCTAGTTTAAGTCCATGGTTTCTTTGTATCTTTTCTGCTTTGATGATTTGTCCAGCTCTGGCAGTGTTGTGTTGAAATCTCTAGACCTTAGAATTCTGCTGTTTATTTCATTTTTATGCTCTAGTAAAAATTTGTTTTATGTACCTCGGGGCTTTTGTGCTTAAACATATATTTAAGATTGTTATGTCTTCTTGTAGAATTGCTTCTTTTATCATTATTTAATGACCATTTTCCCTTTCTTTACATTTGGTGATTTAAAATCAATTTAATCTAATAATATAACAACTATACCTGCTCTCTTTTGCATGGAATCTTTTTCTATCCTTTCACAGAAAGCCTGTGTTCATCTCTATGTTTTGTATGTGCATCTCTATGCTTTTTGGAGACCACAGAGTCTTCTCTTGTGATTTTTTATTTATTCAGCTAGCCTGTGTCCTTTGAAAGGAACATTCAGACATTTAACATTGAGTGATAGAATTGATATGTGGGAAGGTTATCTGTTCAACATGTTGGGTAGTACCCTATTCTGTTGTTTGTCTAATTGTGCTATTGTTTTATAACAATTGTGTGTTTTAGGGTTTTTCTTGAGTGATTTTACACTGGTGTGTATCTATTGTGTTAAATTGTATGTGATGAATTTCTGAGTATTTTCTGCAGGGTATATGCTATCTGGATATTTTTCATCAGTATTTACTTGTCTGGGAAACAATTTCTCTATCAATTGTGAAACAAAGTTTTACAGGATACAAAATTCTATGTTGCCTATTGTTCTTTTTAAAAGATTGTAGATGGATCACAATCTTTATAGGTATGTATGATTTTTTTTCTGAGAAGTCTGAAGTTAGCCTGATGAGATTTTCTTTGTCAATTAGTTTTGCTTTTATTTTGCTGCTTGCATAATTTTCTCATTTATTTCAACTTTAGCCAGGTTGATTACTGTGTGTCTTTGATATGATTTATTTTCTACAAATCCTCCCCCTGTTAAATCACCTTTGTTTATCTGTATGTCTGAACTTCTGGTGATACTAGGAAAGATTTTCTCAGTAATTATGTCAAATAGATTTTTCTATATTTTAAGCTCTTTCTTCTTCTCCTTCAAGGATACCTATAATTAGTATGTTAGCTTCATGTAGTTTCATATCTCTCTGGGTAATTTCTCATTCTTTATTTTTTGGTATGCTTTCTAAAATGACTCAGTCAAGGGCCTTGCTTTCAAACTCTGAGATTCTATCTTCTCCTTGGTTTAGTCTGTTGTTGAAGGTTTCTGTTGTGTCTTGACATTTCCCAAATGTCTCTTTCATTTCTTTAAGTTCTATCATATTCTCTCTTATGCTGTCTAGCTCCTTAACAAGTTTCTCAATAACTTTCTAAAATATAAATTTGCGTTATTTTTGTGAGTTTTCAACATTTTCTTCATTTCCATTCATATTGTTTGCTACCCATATTCTGAATTATATTTCTGTCATTTTGGTAATTTTCTTATTTTTGGAGACCATTGTTATCCCATTCAGGTGTCTATCTGTTTTTATTTAATACTTCCAACTTTTTATTTCTGGCTTCTTGTCATTTTCTTTATCTTCTTTCAGCTATGCTATGAGCTAATAGGGTTGCAAGACACCTATGCTACTTTCCTGGGAATTTTTTTGTTTAGTTTGGGGAAGTAGAGAACACTAGATGGAGGCTTTGTGTTCTACTCTGAAGTGTTTACCCCTAAGGGGGGTTCCAGGAACCTGGGGAGCCTGTAGATCATCTGTTCTGTTGTGACCAATTCCCTCATGATTGCCTCAGATTAATGCAGTGCTAAATAAACTTTGTGTGGAGTGCTGGGTTATTACTCAGCTTGTTGTTGGATGTTTGTGTTGGAGGCTGGATTACACCCTCTCATGGAGCCTGTTATTGTGGGGGCTTGCTGTACACAGGGTCACAAAGTGGGGGTTCACATATGGGTGAGCCTACCTAGGCAGTGTTCATGAGTGAATTGGTCACTGTAGTGTGGGCATTTTCATGGACCAGGTCAAGGAGTAATGATTGTTCAAGGCTTGGGGGGAGTGTCTGGTGAAGAATTGGAACTATTGGTGGTTCTGTCATCCAAGCAGCAGTGGTGGAGGCTCAGAGGTGGGACCAGGAGACCCAGGCATAACTCTAGAATCCCTGGGGTGATGTCACAGTCTCAGCCATGGCCCTGGAGACTCAAGGATAGAACCTCTAGCTTGAGTATAACAAGAGCCTTAGAGCCAGATAAGAGAATCATGGTGACAGACCTGCCTATATAGATAGGGGCTGTTGTTCCAGTGAGGAGACTGCTGAAATCCACTAACACAGGCAGGGGTTTGTCTCAATAGCCCTGGGAAAATGGAGGAGGTCCGGGGTTGATGAATGCCTGACATTTCCCCGCCCCCCATATGTCCCATTAAGGTTGTCATCTAAGGCTTCCCAGGTAGTGCCTCTGGCATATGATGGTCCTATTCTTACATCCACCATGAAGGGAGGATGCTTCCCTCCCAGTCACAGGATATTACACAGGGAGCATATGTTCTATGTCCTCCCTTTCCATTGTGGTGAAGGTGATATGAAAGATGGAAAACTAAGTCGCATGCAAACCTGGTGCTGTGCACCTAAGCATGCATTATGGCATCAGCTGCAACCACCTGTGATGGCCAACCAACAAATGTCTGCTGAACCTTCCTTTCAGTACAATTATTTTGCACAGGCTCTAAGCAGGTCCATGATCAGCCTAGAAGTGTGCAATGGAGGAGGGGGTTTCCTCACAGATGAAACTGCCTGTCACTTTGACTCATCCCATAAAATCAGTGCCCCTTTATGGTAAAATGATTTTTTTTCTTCTGGGAGGATACCTAGTAATGACATTGAGGGGTCAAATTGTTGTTCTAGTTTTGGCTCTTTGCAGATTCTCCATACTTTTTTCCATAAAGACTGTATTGGTTTGCAATACCACCAAGAATGTATAAGTGTTCCCATCTCTCTGCTTCCCCACCAGCATCTAAAGCTTTAGGATATTGCGATATGGGCTGTTCTGACTGGTGTTAGTGATATTTCAAAGTTGTTTTGATTTGCATCTCTCTGATCATTAGGAAAGATCAGCATTTTTTCTTTCTTTTTTTTTTTTTTTGTAGAGACAGAGTCTCACCTTATGGCCCTCGGCAGAGTGCCGTGGCCTCACACAGCTCACAGCAACCTCCAACTCCTGGGCTTAAGCGACTCTCCTACCTCAGCCTCCCGAGTAGCTGGGACTACAGGCGCCTGCCACAACGCCCGGCTATTTTTTGGTTGCAGTTTGGCCGGGGCCGGGTTTGAACCCGCCACCCTTGGTATATGGGGCCGGCGCCCTACCGACTGAGCCACAGGCGCCGCCCAGATCAGCATTTTTTCATGTATTTATTGGCCATTTGTCTGTCTTTTTGAGCAAAGATTCTGTTTACATCACTTACCCATTGATTGACGTCATTTGCTCTTTTCTGGTTTATTTTCCTGTGTTCTGTGTATATTCTTATTACTACCCCTTTGTGCAACTTGGAACATACAAATATCTTCTTACATTCTTGAGGTTGTCTTCTTGCAACATTGATTGTGCCTCTGTCCATGCAGAATTTGTGTTTTAATTTTATCAGGTCCCATTTATTTATTTTTATTGTTGCTGAAATTTCCTCTAGTTTTTTTTTTTTTTTTATCATTTCATGTCTTAGATGAAAATATTTTATCCAGCAGGGTAAAAGTATCCCTGTAGTGTTTTTTGTAAGTTGTGAGAGGAGCGTGCAAATGTTTATAGTACCTCAATTCACAATTGCAAAGATGTAGAAACAACCCAAGTATCCATGAATGGATTAATAAACTGTGGTATATGAATACCATGGAATACTATTCAGCCATAAAAATGATAGAGTTTTTGCAACTTATATATTTACCTGGATAGATGTGAAGAACATTCTTCTAAGTAAAGCATGTCAAGAATGGAAAAGCAGGCCAGATATGGTGCCTGATACCTGTAATTCTAGCATTCTGGGATGCCAAGAAAGATGGATTTCATGAACTCAGGAGTTTGAGCCCAGCCTGAGCAACAACAAGAACCCATCTCTACTAAAATAGAAAAGCTAGTTGATAATAATTAGGGTAAAATTCAAGTATCTATCAATTGTATATACAAACATTAAAGTGTAGTATAGTAAAATAGAACAATGAAACAATGAAAATGAACAGAGCACAGCTACATGCAACAATGTTGATGAATCTCACAAACATAATGTTAAGAGAGTAGATGCAAAAATATATATTTTATAGTAGTATATAATATTTAAGTATATAGGGAATAATGACCATACCCTAATTTTTACTTACAGGCTACTAAAAATATGATTATATGTTAATTCATGAAGCTATGCATTTTTATTTTTAATTGAGAAATAATTCGTGTACCCCCAAATTTATCATTTCAAATTGTACAATTCAGTGTTTTTTAAATCCATACATCTGATTTTTTAATTTTTTTTATTTTCTTTATACATGTACATGTGTTTATTTGGTTTCCACTTTTTGCCTTTGCAAAATTAAAGAGGCTTAAAATTTAATAACAATAACAATATTTAAGATAAGGACTGGAAACAAAAACCACATAAAGAACAAACAAAGAGAAATATAATCAGTGAAGAAATCAGATTATTGCTGCAACGAAAGAGTGAGCAATAATAATAATAATAACTCAAAGAAAGTAACATTTACATTGTCAGATAAAAGTACGTATCATAGAATGCTTTGACTCTGAGGTTCAGAATGGAGTCACCAGTTAATTTATTTGTTGCTTTCCAAAGTTTCAAAAAATAGAACATATTTATTTTTATAAATAAAAATAGAAGATAATTCAAAAAACAGATCATTCCAAATCTTATAGACAATAAAAAAAGAAATAATTCAAAATCTTTCTACTTCATCTGCATATACCTGATATTAAAATTGGAAAAAATATTATAAAGGGAAATTACAAACATACTTTACTTCTAAATGAGGATGCAATATCCTAAATAACATATTAACAAGTTGAATTAAAAATTATTGTTCAAATAATGTACTTTGGTAAAATTAAATCCAATTGATGTGAGAATTTGTCACTATTTTCTTTTCTTTTTTATTGCTTTCCCTCACTGCTCCCTCCTTCTCTCTCTGTCTGCTCTCCCCTTCCTCTACCCACACCATGTCATTAATTGTCAGTAATTGTCCTCATATCAAAGTTGAATACATAGGATTCATGCTTCTCCATTCCTATGATGCTTCACTAAGAATAATGTGTTCAATCTCTATCCAGGTTAATACAAATGCTGCAAAATCTCCATTTTTTAATGGCTGAATAGTATTCCATAGTATACATATACCACAGCTTGCCAATCCATTGCTGGGTTGAGGAGCACTTAGGTTGTTTCTACATTTTAGTGATTGTAAACTGAGCTGCCATAAACAGTCTAGTACAAGTGTCTTTATAATAAAAGGGGTTTTTTTGTTTGTTTGTTTGTTTTTTTCCTTCTGGACAGATGCCCACTAGTGGGATTGCAGGATCAAACAGGAGGTCTAGGTTGAGTTCTTTGAGGTTTCTCCATACTTCCTTCCAAAAATATTGTATTAGTTTGCAGTCCCGCCAACAATGTAAAAGTGTTCCTTTCGCTCTACATCCACGCCAGCATCTGCAGTATTGAGATTTTGTGCTATGGGCCATTCTCGCTGGGGCTAGATGATATCTCAGGGAGCTTTAATTTTAATTTCTCTAATAATTGGGGATGATGAGAATTTTCTCATATGTTTTCTAGCCTTTCGTCTATCTTCTTTAGAGAAGGTTCTGTTCATCTTTCTTCCCCATTGATGTATGGGATTGTTGGCTTGTTTCATGTGTTTTAATTTAAGTTCTCTATAGATCCTGCTTATTAAACTTTTGTCTGATTCAAAATATGCAAATGTCCTTTCTCATTCTGTAGGTTGTCTATTTGCTTTGGTTGTTGTCTCTTTAGCTGTACAGAAGCTTTTCAGTTTGATTAAACCCCATTTGTGTATTTTTGTTGTTGCAATTGCCATGGCATTTTTCTTCATAGTCTTTCCCTAGGCTGATATCTTGCAGTGTTTTTCCTATGCTTTCCTTGAGGATTTTTTTCATTTCATGCCTTAAATTTAAGTCCTTTATTCATCTTGAATCAATTTTTGTAAGTGGAGAAAGGTGTGGGTCCAGTTTAAGACTTTTACATGTTCTCCCAGCACCATTTATTGAATAGGGAGTCTTTCCTCCCAGTGTATGTTCTTGTTTGGTTTATCAAAGATTAGGTTGTTGTAAGTTGTTGGTTTCATTTCCTGGTGTCCTATTTGATTCCAAATGTCTATGTCTCTATTTTTGTGCCAGTACCATTTTGTGTTGACCACTATGGCCTTGTAAAATACATTCTGATGTGGTATATCTAGTACTACAATCTAATTCCAGAATATTTCTATCCCCACAAAAAGAAATTCCATATCTGTTAGTGGTATTTCCAATTGTTCCCTTGTTATATTACCTAATAATTACAAATACACTTTCTTTCTCTGTAGATTTGACTATTCTGGACACTTAGTGTGGATGGAATCATATAATATGTGACTTTTTATGTCTGTGTTTTTCACTTAGCACTTTTTCAAGATTATCCATGTCATAGCACGTTTCAGTACTTCATTACTTTTTATTGTTGAATAAGATATAGATATATGATAGATGTGGTATGAATATGCCACATTTTGTTTATACATTAATTGATGAGTGTGTAGCTTATCTCTACTTTTTAGCTATTACAAATAAAACTGCTATTAATATTCAGAAAATAAAATAAAAATAGAAAAGTGGAGGCAAGAGTATTACTTGAGTCCAAGATCTTGAGGTGACTGTGAGCTATAGTGCCATAGCACTCTACTCAGGGCAGCAGAGTGAGACTGTCTTAAAAATAAAAATGGAAAAGCAAGCATCCTATGTACTCTCTACTAATCTGAAACTAGTAGATCAACAACTACAGGCCCACATGAGAGACAAACACAATTAAATCCCAGAACAGGGAGAGAGGAGGTAGCTTCTTAAGGTTCCACCTATCAGGTACAGTGAAGGGGTATATGGCACACTTTGGACATTACCTTACAAAATGAAATAATGTAAGCTCCTCTTATGTACCCTCATATTAATCTGAATTTTTTTTTTAAAATGTGCACCCATGGTCTGCTTCTATTCTTCTGTCTTCTCCTCTCCCCAGCAGTGTGAATCATAATGTGATACTGTTTATCTGTGAGATGGGTAGATGGTGTTTGTGAATAAGAATCAGCCACACCATATTTGAGTCAGTAGATGCTGAAATTGGCTATATAAGTCATTCTCCCTGTCAATATTTGGTGCTCTCAGGAAAGAGCCAGTTTCACTGTTAATTGTTGTGATTCCTGACCATCACATTCCCTTAGGAAAATCACATGAGTGCCTCAGGCAGCGAAATGGGCCCTGGAGCTCCTAGAGGATTCCTAGTTATTCAGCTTTGCCCTTTATCCCCTTTACCTTATGTGAAAACTTCCCTTCCCTCCAAGACAATCTTTCATCTGGTGTCTCTAGTCAGCCATCCTCCCTTCCTCCCTGCAGTATATTTCAGCAGTTCTAATAGATTTTTACTGTTGTCTCTGAAAATATAATTAGTATGTGAAGTGATGAATATGTTATTTAGCTTGTTATAATCATTTCACAATATACAAATAAATCAAAATCACCTTCTACTCATAAATATATAAAATTATTTTTTGTTAAGTAAAAATAAAACATTAAATTGAAATAAGAAAAAGAATACAAGATCACAAAATGTCTCATTTCTTTTGCTTATACATCAAGATAACAATATTTTGGATATCTTGTGTTAAATACAATATATTAGTTTAAATATTAATGGGATAATACTTGTAAAGTGCTTAGCAATTCCATGATTATGTGCAATATTATTATTGTTGTGAGGAAATCAGAGAAATGAAAATTCAAAGCTGAGGAGAAGCGATAGCATAAGAGTATAAGTTAGAACACTTTAACTTTTTCCTTTTTATTCTATGATTAAATGAACTGAGCCAAAGATAAGGAATTGCTCTAGCTAGGGGTGGTCAATTACTGTTACAGTAATCCTTTAATTAAAATTATGTTTCTTATTCATGTATCCAAGATATCGTGTAATGGGTAGCATACAAACAAAGAAATGAGTTTAATAAAGATGGAATTTTATTAGAGTTGGAGGTCATTATATTTTATGTACTCCATAAGATAAGTACTGATACAGTTTTTAAGTGTATGCATATTTGACTTACAAAAGATTTGTTGAAAATGGATAAACCCACTCTCAGGCATGAAAATTAATTCAGTTTACTACATAAACACAAAGGTTGTAAAATGGGGAAGGTAAACATGAAGTTTTGATACTAATCACTAGTCCTTCCTCAATAAGAAACTAAGAAGATTCTCTCCACATCCACACCAGCATCTGCAGTTTTGGGACTTTGTGATGTGGGCTAAACTTACTGGAGTTAGGTAATATCTCACACTGCTCTTAATTTGCATTTCTCTGAAGATTAGAGATGATGAGCATGTTTTCATGTGTTTGTTGGCCATTTGCCAGTCATCTTCAGAGAGGTTAAATTTCAAGTCTCTTGCCCACTTAGAAATGCGGTTGTTTACTTGCTCTTTTCTTGTTGATTAACTGTAGTTTTCTGAGTACTCCCGATATCAGCTCTTTTTCATATCAATAACGTGCAAGAAACTTCTCCCATTCTGAAGGCTGTTTGTTTGCTTTGGTTGTGGTACCCTTAGCTGTTCAGAAGCTATTTAGTTTGATCAAATCCCAGTTATTTATTTTTGATTTATTTATTTATTTTTGTTATTGTTGTTGCAATTGGCAGGGGGTGTTTCCTTGTAAAATCTTTTCCCAGGCCAAGATTATCAAGCATTTTCCCCACATTCTCTTCTAGAATTTTTATTGTTTTGTGTCTTAAATTGAAATGTTTTATTCAGCAAGAATCAACTTTTGTCAATGATGAGAGTTGTGGATCCAGTTTCAGTCTTCTACATGCAGCTAACCAGTTCTCCCAGCACCATTTGTTAAATAGGGATTCTTTTCACTTTGCATGCTTTTGTTAGGCTTATCAAAGATCAAATGATGATGTGTGGCTGGGTTCATCTCTAATTCTCTATTCTCTTCCATAGATCTATGTGTTCATTTTTGTGCCACTACCATGCTGTTTTGATAATTAAAGACTTGCAATATAACCTTAAGTCTGGCTGGTAACATGATTTCTCCTAATTGTTTTTTTTTTATTTCTAAGAATTTTGTTGGCTATTCAGATTTTTATCTGGTTCTATATGAAATGAAGAGATATTGTCTTCAACTTCTTCAAAATATGACATTGCTGCTTTGATTGGAATTGCATTGAATCTGCAGACTGTTTTGGGTAGTATGGACATTTTAATAATGTTTATTCTTCTCAACCATGAGAATAGTATGTTTTTCCACTTGGTAGCATCTTCTGCTATTTTTAGTCTCAAGGTTTAATAGTTCTCTTTATATAGAGATCTTTCACATTCTTTGTTATATATATTCCCAGGTGTTTCATCTTCTTTGGTAAACTAATAAAACCTTTATGGAAAATTCTTAAAGAAATAAAAGTTGACCTTCCATTTGATCCTGAAATCCAATTACTATGTATCTACCCAGAAGAACAAAAATATTTTTACCACAAAGATTTTTGAACCAGAATATTTATTATAGCACAATTTGTGGAAGCAACCCAAATTCCCATCATCCCATGAATGGACTAACAAATTGTGGTATATGCATGCCATTGAAAACTATTTGGCCATAAAAAATACAGAGAATTTATATCTTCTGTTTTCACCTGGATGGAGTTGAAACATATTGTTAGTAAAGTATCTCAATAATGAAAAGAATCCAATATACTTAATACTAATATGAAACCAATATTATTACATGCTCATACAAATTAAAAACACAAAGATAGTCTAGCATAGGGAGGGGCAGGAGGAAAGGGTGATTGGTGAGAAGAGACAGGGCATTTGGTGGGATCTCACCTAATGTGCACAAGGCAAGGGTATTCAATGTCCTTCCTGGGTGAGTGGCTCTTCTACAACTTGAACTTTACCTTAATGTAATCTAAAAAAAATGTACCCTCAGATTAATTTGAAAATTTCCAAAGGAAACTAAGACCACTTCAGTCTGTGAGAAGAAAGAGATAACTTCTGTGAGGCATCCATGCTGCACTTTTCCCAATTCATCTATAAAGTTGTCATTTCAAAGCGTTCATAACTCATCACAACTTGTTATTATTCATTGCCTGTAGACCTTGGGAAAATCTGCAGAAGACTTTGCCATCTGTAATATAAATGTGATATATAGGGCTTATTATATATATATATATATGTATATATGTATATATATATAAGCTTCCTACTCTTCAGGCAACTTGGCTATCTCATCCCAGATTTGCTGAATAGTTGGGTGGACAAGAAGGCAAGAAGACATCTTTGGGTTCTTTTGGTGGAAAAATGTCAAACTCTTAAATTGATCATATCTTAAGTCATAAGGCTAACATCAACAAATTCAAAAGAATAGAAATTATCCCCTGTGTCTTCTAAGACTGTCATGGAATAATAGTTGAACTTAACAGGAACAGAAATCTTCATACTCAAACAAAATCATGGAATCTAAATAACCTTATGCTCAATGATAGCTGGATCATAGACAAAGTCAAGAAGGAGATAATTAGATTTCTGGAACAAAATGATAATGAAGATACAAACTATCAAAACCTGTGGGATACTGCAAAGGCAAACCTTAGAGGGAAATTTATAGCATTAGATGCCTTCATCAAAAAAAAAAAAAAAAAAAAAAAACAGAAGGAGAGCAAGTCAGCAACCTAATGGGTCATCACCAGAAAATGGAAAAGAATGATCTAATCCCAAACCTAGCACTCCAATGTTTATTGCAGCTCAATTCATAATATCCAAGTCATGGAAGCAATCTAAGTGCCCATCAACCCATGAATAGATCAACAAACTGTGGTATATGTACCATGGAATATCATGCAGCCATTAAAAAAGATGGAGACTTTATATCTTTTACATTTACCTGGATGGAGTTGAAATACTTTCTTCTTAGTAAAGTATCAAAAGAATGGAAAGACGAATATCAAATGTACTCTGCACTAATATGAAATCAATATATAAACAATTATATGTTCATAAGAACAATAAAACACTATTATAGTCTAGTTCAGGGGCAGAAAGAAGTGGGAGGGGGAGGACGTATGGCAAAGGGAGGGAGGGCATAAGGGAGGATCTCACATAATGTGCCCATTGTAAAGGTGTATAACACACCCCAGGGTGAGGGGCTGTTCTACAAATTAATCTCACTTTTAGGGAACTTTGCCCTAGAAGTGAGAACAATGTAACTTAAATACTGTACCCTCATATTAATTTGAATAATTATTTAAAAAATTAAAAAAGAATAAAACAATTAAAAAACAAAAAGTCAAACTCTTCTTGACAGAATTTGAAATTGACCTGATGTTATGGGCATGACACTTTCCAACAGTAGTTGCATATTCTTATATTGTTTTAAATTACCACACTTTTGGGGCTAATACCACATAATCTAGTCCCTTCCTTCCCTATATCAGGTTATGTCTCTCAGCCACTCACTTTCTTTTTTTTTTTTTTTATTAAATAGTATCTGTGTACATTAATGCAATCATGGGGTACAATGTGCTGGTTTTATATACAATTTGAAATATTTTCATCAAACTGGTTAACATAGTCTTTGCGGCATTTTCTTAGTTATTGTGTTAAGACATTTATATTCTACACCTAGTAAATTTCACTTTCATTTCTCAATTCATGACACCTAGTTCACTGGCTTTCAGTCCATCTCAATCTCTGCTGTCATAGAGATAAGATCAAAAGCTATAGAGCCAGTCTCCCCAGACTTCAATTAACTACTTCTATGAAACTAGGCAAGTTAACAAACCTTTCTGTTCATTTGCTTCCACATCTATAAGACGGGATTATTGATAACACCTAGCTCATATAATTATACAGAGAATTTAATTCAATAAAAAGTGTCTTTAAGTTGTATTTGATATTATTTTACTACTGGTGACTTTTCAACACTATGGCTTCAAAGTTTTCAATCTCTTTGATTCCTCAATTCATTCATATTCCACATCATTCCCCTTCATCCATGGCCACAATTTATACCTTATTATCACCCCAGACACTTCCCATATGTAAAATATTAAATTAAAATGTCTACCTCTCTGATAACAAACATTGAATATTTCAGTTTCCATGTCTCTTTCTCCCACTTCATACATTTCTTTGTCATCATTGAAATTTCAACACAGATGGTAGGTATCGACCAAAATTAGCCATTCATTTTTCTACAGCAATAAAAATACAAGATACATGAAGGGACAGCTACACTACATCCACACTTTTCACTGGAGTTACATATGTCTTTATAACAGGCTATCATCCATGGAAAGAGAGGAGAAGCCAAGCATTGTACTTGTCTTCTCTATTTGCTCATTCCAATTTTTCCAGTTAGAAACAGACAATATTTAGGCCCTAGTCACAAGATAAAACACTGAAGTAAAAAAGTGTTAACATTTATACCATGAATTTGTGTCTTTAATTATTTTTAGCTAAACATGTGAACTTCTCTCCTTTGTTGTCAGCCATTTTCCCCTATGTAGGCTAAAACTTGTGCTCTATCACTCTAATGGTTCAAATATTCAATATGTTCATCACTGACCCTTTATTTTTTCCTTCCAGCATATGTGCCATATTTAGTACATGTTATAGTGCTCTCCCTAGATACCTCAGGATTATTTCCATTGTGAAGCTTCTAGAATTATCAATTACTGATAGCTCATATCTCTATCAATCATCATGAATTGGCATTTGCCTAAGTTATGCCCCTCCCAGGGGACAGTCCACATTAATCTGTTCATCTTCAACAAATAGACTCTGATATGCTTCTTTTTGATAAATTCTGATCAATCATTTTTTCTCAATTTGAGACAATTTTAAAGAGCCATCAAAGATCTAGAGATGCCAACAGGCAGGGCCTAAAATTTTAACTGAGCACCTTGTACCTCAGAATAAAATACTACTACATTGTCAAGATTCCTTTATAGCAGGGTGAAGCTCTGTGTTAAATTCTGGCCATTAAGTTGCAACCAAAAGTTTTGCGAGGAAGTTCTGGAGATGTAACTTAAATCTGTTTCAACCAGGAGAGTCTACTTTATGTCTCTTCTTCCCACTTCCTATTAATGATAATATGGATCTAATTTATAGATCCATCTGCCATCATGGACTATGCTTTGACCTTTATAATGGAGGCCATGTGCTCCCAGAAAAAGGATATCTGATAACTGGATCCAAAATATCAGTGGAGACTTTTTACCTCTAGGATTTTCATCGCTTTTATACATATTCTGTCTACTTTCATCAACATGTATACTTATGTAATTATCTCTTATTAAAGAGACAAAAATTTAAAGAGTATAAGAAGAAAAATATGGAAGGGGAAATGAACCTCATAAAGAGTTATTTTTTCTACCCGGTTGTTTCTATCCCCTTAACAGTTAAGTTTTGACAGAGTTATATATATACCCATTGATTTTTCTTTCTCAATTCCAATTTCCCCCTCTCATTGAAAGTTTTTTAAATAACAAAAAGAAGATTATTTTTAACCCAAAATAATATTTTTCTTTTTGGTAAAGTATGTGAATTTTACTTTTAAATACCTAATTATTTACTCTGAAGTATTTCAAACTCCTAGCCAGACTTTTATCTTTAAGCTCAAAAGTAAATGTGTACAATTGCATATCTGAAAATTTGTACTCATGCTACTTATTGTATGGCCACATCTAGATATCTGAGTTCAAAATCACTTTTGTCATAAATTTGAAACAATATTCTATCACTTTCTACATAAGGATTGCTTATGAGAGGTTTAATCCTTATGAGAGTTATGTCTTTATATATGGTTTATTTTCACTCCTGTGAAATTAATTATTTTCGTTGAGAATTTTTGCTTTATTGTTGAGTTTTTGAAAATTTTAAATACATGTCAGAATATTGGGCTTTAGATCAGGTAAGGAACAATATTCAGTACATAGGTTTTCATTTAAATTTCCTTATTTTTATCCTGTAAATATTATAACCAGTCTTTTCTTGCACTTAGTGGTCAACATCCTGGAGAGTTTTTCACTTAGTTGCCACTAATTCCACTAATTCTTCCACTAAGAAGAATTTTCTACTGCATAAGGGATGAATACTGGATAATGGCTTTGGCTAACAAAGCAGGATTAAGGGATCCGTGTGTCTAACTGGTCCTTACACAGACTTTCAACATATTTTACTATTTTAATACTTTATTTTATTATCATCTTTCATTATATCTAGTGATTCTGATTTCTGATATTGTTCTAGGATGTGTTCTCAGAAAGTACATGAGGAAAATGAATATGCTCATTTTGAATGGAAGCCCCATGGAATACAGTTTCAAAAACAATTTCTTTCTCTTTATACACCTCCAAATTTCATCTGAACTTTGAATAGAGATCTCAAAATGTAGTGAATTAAAAAAGAAAGAGTAAAGGTATATTTACATAAGTATCAATACTTTATTGTTTTTCCCTATAAAGAAGGACTGTGCTAAAAACTCTATCAAGAGGTTTGTGGTTTAAAATATGGGATGGAGAAGTACCTGCAAGGCAGGTATTTATCACATCTTTAAATGTGAACTTTAATGAGACTATCTTTTTTATGACTGTTGGTTCTGAAATTAAGCATTTCAGACAGATGCTGAGGTAGTTGATTTGAGATGTTTAGAACACAACCAATTAGATGTATCTTCCCACTCTATCACTGGTCATTAGAGTGATAAATGGTGATGAAGGTTAAGGAACAAAGACAGCAGTTTAAAAGTTATGTTATTATAAATAATATGTTGGCAAATGGTTACTTCCCTTTTTATATTAAAAAAATATGACTCAGTCCCGAAAAGGGTATGATTTAGATGAGAGGCATTTTCATGGCTGAGTACTAGCATATTGTTTCAAAACTTGGAATGGGTACTCTATGTTAAAAAAAAATGGAAGGCTTTGTCTAAAAGCCTCAGAGACAAGGAGTAGAAGCTAATGCCAAAACATTGGACTGTTACTGACCCTATGATGGCCCTGCCTAATCTACTATAACAAAAACTACTAGTGAGTAGTTTGTGATCTTTTCCCTAAATTCAATCTTTTCTCTGGCCTATGACACCTGATAATTACCTTTAATTTTATTCCCCTAGTTATCTTTCTTTCTTGCCTCTACTTGTCGTATTCTTTTACTCATTATTTGATTTAAATATGTATATCAATTCTTCAGTAATAACAAACATTTTTCTAATGCTAATGTTACAAAGTAATTTATTACACAGGATCTTCTCCAGAGGACATTTATTGATACAATGCACAGCATCTTTGAAAACACATGGACCCCAAATGAAAACAATAATCGTCCAGAGGATTTTATTTGAGAAAGGCCAAAGAATATTAAATGATAGATTATTGAAAGAGATGTTAAGTGAGGCTAAAAGAAAAAAACCTCATACAAGTAACTTTCTGTTGATCAACTTTGAGTGTTTAGGAGAATAGTACATGGTTTTCTTTGAATGTCTTCATAAAATATCACCTGTGTTAGCCCAGAATTTTGTTAGCATGAATCATTCGGCTTGATTAAAATGAGTAATTGATGGGTAGCAGGCAAGGTATAATACTAACATATCTATTAATTATTTGTGGGAAAAGAGAAAACAGAGTGGGAAAAAGGAATTCTTGTAAAAGAGAAAGTAGAACCTAAAGGCATACTCTAAAAAGTACATGTTTCTCAAAGATCTACCTATGTAAACGAAGAGAGGCTTTTATTTTGCTTTGTTTGATTTGGGGATATGGTATAATTTTTCCACTTTAACTTCTTTTCTTAATTCTTTTCTACAAATGTAACACAAAGATATACTTTTTGTCTAAGAGCTGAAATAAGTGTCTATCTTACATTGTCTTTATAATGTAAAATTTATTGCTGATATTTAAAAAGTCTTGATGATTGTAAATTGAGCTGTGATAAATAATCTAGTGTGAATGTCCATATTATAAAATAATATTTTATCTGAAAAAAATATAAAAAGAAAAAAAAGAACAAAAAAGATTTTTTTTTCTTCTGTGTAGATGCATAGTAATGAGATTGTGGGATCAAATGAAAGGTATATTTTGAGTTATTTGATGTTTCTCCATACTTCTTTCCAAAGAGGCTGTATGAGTTTGCAGTCACACTAACAGTGTAAAACAGTGTTAAGCTTTGAGAATTTGAGATATGGGTTATTCTCACTGGGATTAGGTGATATCTCTGGGTGGTTTTTATTTGCATTTATCTGATAATTTGGGACAATGAGCATCTTTTCATGTTTATTTATCATCTGCTAGCTCTGACCTTAACCAGGCAGTTGGTTTTCTTCTTAAGTTGTTCTACAGTGGGCATTTCATGTAAACATTCCAAAAGGTAACACACAGAAAGGTATTTTATATTTCACTAGATAAGCCTACTCCAATGACCCCAAATAAAGCATCAACATTTGGGCGGTGCCTGTGGCTCAAAGGGGTAGGGCACTGGCCCCATATGCCGGAGGTGGCGGGTTCAGGCCCAGCCCTGGCCAAAAAAAAAAAAAAAAATTAACATTTACATCCAAACCTTTTGTACTACATTTTTATCCATTCATTAAATTTTGATTGGAACCTATCATGTATCAAGCCCTTTGATGGGCTCTTAAGAAGCAACAATTTAGGATAAACTTTGTGATCACAAGTTGTTATAGTTTAGTAAGGAATACAGAAAAAAAAAGAAAAAAACATAACTACAATTTTCCAAGTGTTTATCATTTACTTGGCTTAAAGGTAAAGTTTCTTGGCCATTCAGGGCTCTAAAACTCATGTGACAATTTGGTGAAAGTGTTAAATTTGTTATTTGAACATGAACTGACCTTCAAATATCATACACATAAGCACTCCTACTATATTTCTTCCATAAATGTAGAGAGTTGACTCTTGGAAAATATGGGGATTAAGGGAACCAACTTAAATTTAACTACTAATATTCTGTTGACTGAAAACCTTGTTAATGACATAACATTAAATTAACACATGCTTTTTTGTTATGTGTAGCACATATTGCATTCTTACAAAAAAAAAGCTAGAGAAAGGAAAATGGTATTAATAATAAGGGAAATAGATTTACTATTAAGCGAAAGTATATTTTTATGAAAGTCTTCATCTTCATTATCTTCAGGTTCAGTAGGCTAAGGAGCAGTATAAAGGAGGGGTTGGTCTTGCTTCATCAGGTTGGAAGAGGTGAAAGAGGTAGACTAGTTGAAAGGAGAGGCAGGAAAGATATGTTGAAAAGAAATTCACATATAATTGAAGCTATGCAGTTCAAACTCATGTTGTTCAAGTATCAGCTGTAATTTCAGTACAATTAAATTTATATATAAATCCTTCAAGGGCTATAGCATCAAGTCATCACACTTGAAGTTTCCTGTTCCATGCATATTATTTCCTCTCCTGTGTTTTATGTTTGAAATCTTTTAGTTTTATAGGTTTTATTTAAGTATTTTAACTTCAGAAAGTCTTCTTCTGTTCATACTATCTAAAATACTCCATATCTTCTTATTTTCTAATTGAACATATCATCTTTCTTTGCAGTTCTTCTTATGATTTGTAAATATCCAATGTGTTTATTACATGTTCATGTTCTGAATTGCCAGAGAGTTTCATTAGGATGGAGAATTTATCTACTTTATTCCTGCACCTGAAACATGGTAGTTCCTTAGTACACATTGAATCAACAGATAAATAAAAAAAGAGCAGTTAACTCAGCAAGACTTTTATTCATCTAGTCCAAGCTTTTGCTTTCTTTGAAACCCAGAGAAAACATACACTGTTTATACATGCTACTGTATGATTAGGAAATTCACATGTTCTGCCATCTGTTCCCCTGTGATAACAATTTGTGATCTTGTCATAGCTAATTCCATTAAGGCAACCCTCAGTTAAGGAGATACATAATTTTTCAATATGCAAAAGAAGTAATTTTCTAATATTCACAGATGGCCAATTTTTAGTTCTCTTATAATAAATATTTATACCGAAAGTATAGAAGCATGATCTTTTAATATAATAAAATGATAACTGGTCTCAATTATGTTAAAAGACACTGATAAAATTTTGTAGTAAATGCTTCAGCTCATGATTTTCCATCTGTAACATAAGAGACATTGTTAAATAGATATTCTTTTGAGATTATTTCCTTTCCACTTTAAGTACTACCAAAAGACTTGTGTAATTAACAGTATATCTTATTTTGTTCTTTATGCATTCTTCCTCATATAACAGAATTTAGAAACATTACCTCTTGAATGCAACATTTTATCGCTTATTTCTTAATTTTTTAAAAGCATTATACCACATGAAATTTTCTTTTAACAGTTTTTGGGCAAAAGTCATCACCAAACAAAACTTGAACATTTTTATATGTTTCTAATTTAACATAGTAGACTAAGCACATTTTCACACCCCATTATTTCTCAAACCCCTACAGAATGACAGGAAGTAAAAAAGTTACAAAGGAAGTAACCCTATAATATAGAAAAAAGAATGTTAAAAGGATAATTACATAGAGCAGAGTATGTGTAGAAGTGTGAATATATGATCCAGTAATTCCAGAGAAACACCATAGAAGCTCTAAACAAGTACAGAACACAACGTTGGTATGAGATCGAAAACAAGTTTACATCACTACTTAGTATCCCTTCACACACACACAAACACACCCCAAATATGATTATGTGTGTGCACACACACCTGCACAAACACAAACACACAGACTTTCTACAGTGATTGAAACTTGGCATTTACCAGCAGGCAAAATAACACTAAGGCTTATTTTTAAGTACTTTAAATAAACTACCTACACAGAAGTAGTGCTCCATTTGTGGCATATGATATACTTGAATAAAATATCTTCAATCTAATATTTAAAGAACACCATGATCTATGAAAAAATGTACTAGTATGATACACACTCATGCACACTAAATGAAATCCTGCAAATTAATACCTGCTACATGTACACAGAGTTATACTCAAACATATAAAGCAAAAAGGCCAAGCATGGAAATAGATCTACACACAATAAAAATGAAGAAAACCCATACTAGCTACTAATAAAAATAAATTCTTAAATATGAACAATAAAGTAATGATCAGCACACAAAAGAAATATGTATAATATCTGACCATAAGAATTCTAAACTATGAGAAAAAGAAAGCTGATGTCTAAAAATTCACCACAGGATGGAATGACAAAAGTAATTGATGATGTAGGCAGTTTCAAATTATTTTTCCCTCACAGACACATGAAATTCACATCAGAAATATGAAAAACAGTCAAAGGTGTATAGCAATGGAAAAAAGCCAAATCAAAACCAAACCAAAACAAAACAAAAACCTTGAAAATGTAGCCTGAGACATTGCTATATTCCTTGATCACTTCTAAAAGTTTTGTAGTAGAATCCCTAGTGTTTTCCAGATATACGATCATATATCTACGAAGAGTGAAAGTTTGATCTCTTCTGACCCTATGTGGATAGCCTTGATTGACTTCTCTTCTCCAATTGCAATGGCTAAAACTTCCATTACAATGTTAAAGAGCAATGGAGACAATGGGCACCCTTGCCTGGTTCCTGACCTAAGTGGAAATGATTTCAATTTAACTCCATTCAATACGATATTGGCTGTGGGTTTGCTGTAGATGGCCTCTATTAGTTTAAGAAATGTCCCTTCTATACCAATTTTCTTAAGTGCTCTGATCATGAAGGGATGCTGGATATTATCAAAAGCTTTTTCTGCATCAATTGAAAGAATCATATGGTCTTTATTTTTAAGTTTGTTTATGTGTTGAATTACATTTATAGATTTATGTATATTGAACAAGCCTTGAGACCCTGGGACAAATCCCACCTGGTCATGGTGTAGAATTTTTTTTGATGTGTTGCTGGATTCTGTTTGTTAGGATCTTATTGAGTATTTTAGCATCTATATTCATTAGTCATATTGGTCTATAATTTTCTTTTCTTGTTGGATCTTTCCCCGGTTTGGGGATCAAGGTGATGTTTGCTTCATAGAATGTGCTGGGTAAAGAATGTTCCTTCTTTTTCTATATTTGGGAAGAGGTTTAGTAGTATAGGTAATAGTTCTTCTTTAAATGTTTGGTAGAATTCTGACGTAAAGCCATCTGGTCCTGGGATTTTCTTTTTAGGGAGGTTTTGTATAGTTGATGCTATTTCAGAACTTGATATAGGCCTGTTCAACATTTCCACTTCATTCTGGCTAAGTCTTGGTAGGTGCGTGCTTCCAGGTATTGGTCGATTTCTTTCAGATTTTCATATTTCTGAGAGTAGAGTTTCTTGTAGTATTCGTTATTAAATCTGTAGCCTTTGTGTATACCAACAATAACCAAGCCAAACAAACAGTCAAGTACTCTATTCCTGTCACAGTAGTGCCAAAGAAGATGAAATATTTGGGAGTATACCTAAAAAAGGACATGAAAGATCTCTACAAAGATAACTATGAAACTCTAAGAAAAGAAATAGCCAAAGATGTTAACAGATGGAAAAACATACCATGCTCATGGCTGGGAAGAATCAACATTGTTAAAATGTCCATACTGCACAAAGCAATATATAATTTTAATGCAATTCCTATTAAAGCTCCATTGTCATACTTTAAAGATATTGAAAAAATAATGCTTCATTTTATATGGAATCAGAAAAAACCTTGAATAGCCAAAACATTACTGAGCAATAAAAACAAAGCAGGAAGAATCGCTACCAGACCTGAGACTGTACTATAAATCCATAATGATCAAAACAGCATAGTACTGGCACAAAACCAGAGAAGTAGATGTCTGGAACAGAATAGAGAACCAAGAGATGGATCCAGCTACTTACCGTTATTTGATCTTTGACAAGCCAATTAAAAACATTCAGTGGGGAAATGATTCTCTATTTAACAAATGGTGCTGGGTGAACTGGCTGGCAACCTGTGGAAGATTGAAACTGGACCCACACCTTTCACCATTAACTAAGATAGACTCTCACTGGATAAAAGATTTAAATTTAAGACATGAAACTATAAAAAATACTTGAACAAAGTGCAGGGAAAGCTCTTGAAGGAATCGGCCTGGGTGAATATTTTATGAGGAGGACTCCCCAGGCAATTGAAGCAGTATCAAAAATACACTACTGGGACCTGATCAAACTAAAAAGCTTCTGCACAGCCAAGAACATAGTAAGTAAAGCAAGCAGACAGCCCTCAGAATGGGAGAAAATATTTGCAGGTTGTACCTCCGATAAAGGTCCAATAACCAGAATCCACAGAGAACTCAAACGTATTAACAAGAAAAGAACACGTGACCCTATCTCAGGGTGGGCAAGGGACTTGAGGAGAAACTTCTCTAAAGAAGACCGACTCACAATCTACAAACACATGAAAAAAAGCTCATCATCCTTAATCATCAGAGAAATGCAAATCAAAACTACTCTGAGATATCACCTAACCCCAGTAAGAGTAGCCCACATAACAAAATCCCAAAACCAGAGATGTTGGCATGGATGTGGAGGAAAGGGAACACTTCTACACTGCTGGTGGGAATGCCCACTGATATATTCCTTTGGAAGGATGTTTGGAGAATACTTGGAGACCTAGGGATAGACCTGCCATTCGATCCTGTAGTTCCTTTGCTAGGTTTATACCCAGAAGACCAAAAGTCGCAATATAGTGGAGACATCTGTACCAGAATGATTATTGCAGCCCAATTCATAATTGCCAAGTCATGGAAGAGGCCCATGTGCCCATCGACCTATGAATGGACTAGCGAATTGTGGTGCATGTATACCATGGAATACTGTGCAGCCTTAAAGAGAGATGGAGACTTTGCCTCTTTCATGTTTACATGGATGGGGCTGGAACATGTTCTTCTTAGCAAAGTATCTCAAGAATGGAAGAAAAAGTATCCAATGTACTCAGCCCTACTATGAAGCTAAATTATAGTTTTCACATGAAGACTATAACCCAACTATACTGCAAGACTAAGGGGAGAGGGCCAGGGAAGGGGAAGGGAGGGGGGAGGTTTTGGTGGAGGGAGGGTGATGGGTGGGGCCGCATCTATGGTGCATCTTAGAATGGGTATAGGAGATTGCACTAATGTACACAGCTATGATTTAACAATAATAAAAAAAAAAAACCTTGAAAATGGAAGGTTTTTTTTTTTTTTTTTGCATTTTTTGGCCAGGGCTGGGTTTTAACCCTCCACTTCCTCCACTTCCGGCATACGGGGCCGGCGCCCTACTCCTTTGAGCCACAGGCACAGCCCAATGGAAGAAAAATTTTGTGGTATTTTTTATCTGCACTTGCCTTACCCACTCCTTCACTTAAGGTTAATATTTAGAATGGAAGCCAATATGATCAATGTCAAACCTTATTTCTTGGTTCCCCAGAGAACAGAAGACAATATTTACAAATTATTTTGTTTGTTCTAATTCTTGTCGGAGGGATACCCAAAGAAATAACACAGGTACTCATCTCTATTTTGTCTTTCTTCGAACCTCCTTAGGGTGGAAAAGTAGGAGGCATTGCTTAAAAATACTGCAAGGTGATCCAAAACAAAACAAAACAAACAAACAAAAAACCCCAAAAGTTGCTCAAGGCAAAATATTACAACAAAAACACAAAAAAGAAAAAAATCTATATCCTGAAAGGAAAGGCTGGAGAATGCATTTTGGGGGAAATTAAGGTATTTCAAAATACTTTGTACACTTTAAAAAGCCACACATATGCCCAGGAAAAACTCAGGCACACCAAAGACTTGAGAAAACTTTAAGCTTTAAACATGGAGTGGTATGTGAGCCTAGTGCTAATAGAAAATGAAGGCCGAACCAAAATTGTAAATGGCATGGATAACAGTAAAATAAAAAAGTAGTGTCTCAATACACATCAAAGAAATCTGAAAAAGGGCTTTTGTTGCCTTGTCTTTTTCTTTTAAATATTCTAGTAGTCAAAGAAGTTTCAGTCAAAACACTGAACACAAGCTAAGCCATGAACACAATCAAGAGGAACAAAGCCTGGGGAAGAGAGATATTGATATCCTGAGATTGCACATTATAATATTTGAATGTGTAATTTTCAGTAAAAATTTCACAAACTACACAAAAAAGGAAACATTGTCCATTAAAGGGCAAAATCTAATTGTCATAAACTGTTCTTAAAGAAACCCAGACATTGGACTTTATTAGACAAATACTTTAAGTCAACTCTTTTAAATATGTCTTAAAGAACTGAAGGGAAATGAGGACAATGAATTATGAGATACAAAACTATATCCAAACAAAATTAAATAATGAATAAAAAGATAAAAATAGTGGACAACCTTGTCTGGTTCCAGTTCTAAGTGGAAAAGCTTTCAGTTTTACTCCATTCAGTGAAACCTAGATGTGGGTTTGTCGTAGATGGCTTCGATCAGTCTAAGAAATGTGCCAACAATGCCTATATTCTTCAGTGTTCTAATCAGAAAAAGATGCTGAATTTTATCAAATGCTTTTTCTGCATCTATTGAGAGGATCATATGGTTTTTGTTTCTGCTTCTGTTGATATGGTGAATTACATTTCTGGACTTGTATATGTTAAACCAGCCTTCCATCCCTGGGGTGAAACCTACTTGATCATCATGTATGACTTTTTAATGACAGGCTGTAGTCTATTGGCTAGGATTTTGTAGATAATTTTTGCATCTATATTTATGAGTGAAAATGGTCTGATATTCTCCTATTTAGCTGGGTCTTTTCCTGGTTTTGGTATCAGGGTGATGTTTGCTTCATAGAACATATTTTGGAAGATTCCTTCCACCTCAATTTTTTGGAATAATTTCTGCAATATGGAAATAAGCTCTTCTTTGAAGGTTTGATAGAATTATGGTGTGAAGCCATCTGGACCAAGGCATGTATTTGTTGTGAGACTCTTTATCATTTCTTTGATCTTGGTGGTTGAAATTGGTCTGTTCAGGAGATCTATTTTTTTCAGATAAGTATAGGGATGGGGTGTGATTCCAAATATTGATCCATTTTCTTCACATTGTCAAATTTTTTGGCATAGAGTTTCCCATACTATGCAGAGATAATCTCTTGAATCTCTGTGGCATGTGTTGGTATTTCCCCTTTATTATTTCTGATTAAGTTTACTAGAGATTTTAGTTTTCTATTTCTAGTTAGTTTATCCAAAGGTTTATCTTTTTTATTTACTTTATCAAAAAAATTTTCTACTTTCATTTTCTGAATGATTCTTTTGTTTTCAATTTCATTAATCTCTTATTTAATTTGGGATATTGCTTTTCTTCTGCTGGGTTTTGCCTTATATTGTTCTTCCTTTTTCAATTCCATAAGATGGTTTGTGAGTTTGTTGATGCACTCTCTTTCTGTTTTTCGAATGTAGACATCTAAAGTGATAAATTTCCCTCTCAGGACTGCTTTTGCTATATCCCACAGGTTTTGGTAGCTTGTGTCTTCATTGTTATTTTGCTCAGCGATCTTAAATACTTTTTCTTGCACTTCTTCTTGAATCAAACTGTCATTCAGCATAAGATTGTTTAATTTGTGTTAAGACATTTATATACTATATGTAGTAAATATCACATGTACCCTTGTAAGATGCACCAAAGGTGTTGTCCCACCAATTACCCTCCCTCCACCTATCTTCTCCCCTCCCATACTCTCACTCTCCCCTTTTCTGTTCTTTTTAGGCTATAATTGGGTTATAGCTTTCATAGTAGGGCTGAGTAAATTGGATACTTTTTCTTCCATTCTTGAGATACTTTGCTAAGAAGAATATGTTCAAGTTCCATCCATGAAAACACTAAATAGGGCAGGGCCTCTGGCTCAAAGGGGTAGGGCACCAGCCCCAAATGCCAGAGGTGGTGGGTTCAAACCCAGCCCCAGCCAAAAACTGCAAAAAAAAAAAAAAAAAAAAAACATGAAATAGGTAAAGTCTCAATCTTTCTTTAAACATATAGTGGATGTTATTTCAGAACTTGATAGAGGCCTGTTCAACACTTCCACTTCATTCTGGCTAAGTCTAGGAAGGTGGCATGCTTCCAAATATTGGTCTGTTTTCTTAAGATTTTCATATTTCTGAGAATAAAGTTTCTTGTAATATTTATTAAGGATTTTTTGAATTTCTGACCAGTCTGTTGTTATTTGGTCTTTACCATTTCTCATTGATGAAATTAGAGATTTTACTATTTTTTTCCTACTTAGATTAGCCAAAGGTTTACCTATTTTATTGACCTTTTCAAAAAAACAACTTTTTATTTATTGATCTGTTGTATAATCCCTTTGTTTTCAATTTCATTTGATTCTGCTCTAATTTTGGTTATTTCTTTTCTTCTTCTGGGTTTAGGGTTGGAATGTTCTTCCTTTTCTAGCTGCTTAAGATGCCTCAGTAAGTTGTTAACTTCCTCTTTTTCTGTTCTCTCGAGGAAGGCTTGTAGTGCTATAAATTTCCCTCTTTGGACTGCCTTTACAGTATCCCAGCAGTTCTGATAATTCGTGTCTTCATTGTCATTTTGTTCCAAAAATTTGGTAATTTTTTTCTTAATCTCATCTATGACCCAGCTATCATTCCTCATAAGGTTACTTAGTTTCCATGCTTTTGTATGAGTATGCATATTCCTGTTGTTATTGAGTTCAACTTTAATTCCATGATGGTCCGAGAAGATGCAAGGAATAATTTTTATTCATTTAAATTTGCTGAGGTTAGACTTGCGACCTAAGATATCAATTTTGGAGTATGTTCCATGGGCTGATGAGAAGAATGTGTATTCAGTTTTGTTAGGATGAAATGTTCTGTAGATGTCTGTTAAATTCAATTGTTGAATGGTTAATTTCAAGTATAAAATTTATTTGCTTAGCTTCTTATTGGAAGATCTATACAACCACCAAAGGATTGTTAAAATCTTCAACTATTACAATGCTAAAGGAAATCAAGTTGCTTATGTCTGTTATAGTGTCTTTTATAAATTAAGGCACATTCTGGTTGGATGCATAAATGTTAATAATTGAAATCGCATCACGTTGATTGTTACCCTTAACAAATATGAAGTTACCATTCTTATCTTTCCTTACTTTTGTCCTTACTTTTGTTGGTTTAAAGCCTAGTGTATCTGTGAATAAAATCACAACACCTGCTTTTTTCTGATTTGTTTGCCAGAAATATAGATGACCATCCCTTCACCCTGAGACTATATTGATCTTTTAAGGTAAGATAAGATTCTTGTATGCAGCAGATATCTGGCTTGAGTTTTTGTATCCAGTCAGCCAACCTGTGCCTCTTTAGAGGCCAATTTATGCTTATTTGCATTAATTGTAAATATTGATAAGCCTGGTAGAATTTTAGGTATCAGGTTTTTTGAATGTACAGTGGACATTTTTAATCCTTTCACCACTGTGGAAGCTCGAATTTGATCAAAAGTTTCTGAGTGAGTTTACTTTGGTGGTGGAGGTTTGTGCTGGTCATTATGGAGGATAGGTCTAAGAATATCCTGGAGAGCTGGTTTAGTTATAGCAAATTTCTTCAACATGTGAATGTCATTAAAGTATTTATTTTCTCCATCATAAATGAAACTCAGTTTAGCTGGATACAGGATTCTTGGTTGAAAGTTATTTTGTTTTAGGAGATTAAAAATTGATGACCACCCTCTTCTAGCTTGAAAGGTTTTGGCAGAGAGATTTGCACTCCTTCTAATGTTCTTCCCCTTGTAGGTTATGGTTTTCTTATGTCTGGCTGCTTGCAGAATTTTGTCCTTCATTTTAACTTTGGCGAAGTTAATTATAATGTGCCTAGGAGATATCTTATTCAAGTTGAGTAGTGGTGGGTTTCTGAGACTGTCTGCTATCTGAATTTTAGAATCTCTTGGCATGTCTTGGAATTTCTCCTTCATTATCTCTTGAAGAGCATCTGTGCCTTTCGAAGTCGCCTTGTCAACTTCAGGAATTCCCATAAGGTGAATACTAGTTTCCTTTGAATTATTCCAGAGCTCTCAGAAAGTATGATCCCTTATTAGATCTCCATTTCTCTTCCTCTTTGAGTGTTAGGGAGGATTCATAAGCTTTGTCTTCAAGGTCAGAAACCCTTTCTTATGCCAGTTCTATTACCTTACTGAGGGATTCTATTGCATTTCTCAGATCTTTGAGGGCTGTAAATTCTTGTCTCAATGTGTCAAAATCTTTGGTGATTTTTGTCCTTCAATTCATTGAATTCCTGAAACAACTTTTGAAATGCTCCTTGAATTCTAATTCCAAATTTACCTCCCTTCTATTAATCTTATTTGCAATCCAAATTCTACATTTAATTTCTGACATCTCAGCCATTTTTTATGAATGGGATCTTCTGTTTTGTGCCATGTCATTCCTTGGGGGAGTTGATCTACTCTGGTTATTCATGTTGCTGGAGTTTTTCCACTGATTCCACCCCATGATTATTTTACACCATTCGGCTAAATGAGCAGATAAGGTGAAGTTGGGTTTGGGGCTCCTGGAGTAGTGATTATCCAGCCCTTTTCCCAAGAGCTGATACTGGTGTCTGTACCTCTTCCCCATAGCTTTGCAAAGGACCTGTACAGGGCTACAGCCTGAGACACTGGGGACCTTCTTGGTGTTTTAGGGCTAAGTGGCTCTGTCTTGTTTTCAGCTGGTCTTTGTCCTACCCTAGTGAATCAGTTACTCTGGGTTGAAGTCTCAGCTGTGGAGAAATACCAGCAATTAAGTCACCCCGCTCCCTTCTACTGGAACTGGCAACTACTGGAAAAGGAAAATCAAACCTTCCCACAACCACACACCAGGGTACCACTTTGGATAGTCCTCAGGTGTTTGGACCAGTGCAATAGGTCCAAATCAATTTTCCCAGTCAGCACCAGTCTCAGGTGGAAGAGTTCAAAAGGTCCCTGGCAACTGAATAGCAGGGGTCTGCTAGCAGCTCAAGTATGACTCACTCCACTCGGTGCTCAATGAGGTCTGAGGACTCACCCAGCAAACAAATTAGTCTGACAAGTTTAATGTCTCTTGCCCTACTTTGCACTTCTGTCACACCCAGTCACTGGTAACCCTGCAGGGGTTGTGAACCAGTTGCCTCCAATGAGCAGATGCTCCAGGAGTTTGTGCCTGCCAGAGTCATAGGGAGATGTATGCCTCCTCAGCCAGACCACCACTCCCTGCAACCATCCAGCAGGGAGATCTGAGGTCTGACAACCTTGGGTGCTTAATGGTACCTGGGGTGGTTCACTCAGTTCCAGCCCCATCCCTGATTGATGTTGCTGATGCTTATATTTTCACAGAATTTGTTTGTGTCCCAGCTATATTCCCCTGTAGACCAGGCACTGTTTGAGTTCACAGAATTTGCAACTCAGCCCCGGTCTGTGCTGCTGCCCAGAGCTGGCGTGTCTGTCTTGGCTGCAGTCTGTGTTAGGGCAGGCGCAGTTAGAGCTCACACTCAGCTCTCAGTTCCAGCCTCTGCCTGCCTGCCTTTGTCTCAGCTCTGATCCCCTGAGGATGCTTCTTAGGCTCAGTAAAGCAGTCCTTCTGTCTCAGCCCTGCCCTGGGAGTATTCCATCTCTGTGCACGTGTATTCTAGTCTCTGGCCATGCCGTGCTCCACCCAGGCAGGTACCGCTTCAGACATATCCTTTACTCACGGGGCCTGCATTTCCTTCCCGATCTGTTCCACCAGTGGCTGCCACCAGAGAAGTTGCCTGGATTCCTCTGGGTGTCCAGAGAGGCAGGTAGTGTCTCAAAAATATCCCCAAGGATGTGAGCCCTATTGTTCCCATAGCTGCCGCTGTTGCTCTCTGCCTAGGGGCACTGCCTCTCCCTCTCCCGTATGGTTCCCTCAGTTCACCATCTTCTCCTTACTCCCATGCTGCAGAATCAGCACATACCAGCAACAGCTCATGCCTTGACCGTACCTCTCAAGAAAATGCCCAAGAATCTGGACTCCATGGGAGACAAGCTTCCAGACCTCGGTGTGAGAGTGGAGGGGTGTGTTGGGAATTCAGAATTGCAGGTACAGAATATATACAGTTTTATGCCTGGTGGGAGAGGGTCATGAAACATTTATAAGTCCTCTCTAGAGAAGGAGTTCCATTTTTTAGATGGTCTCTCCCATGGAATAAAATAGGAGGGGCTCTGAACGCTGCTCACTTGTTTGTATAGAGTATACTGTGAGCTGTTCTCATGGGGGAGGGGGCTCCAGTCCTCTTGGTGATGAATTTTGTACATATTGTTTGTTTCCTTGGAATCGCAGCTCACCTCAGCAGGGTTGATGTGCGTTCTTAAGCCTTCTCTCTTGGCTCAGCTCCAAACCTTTGGCTTACTTGCTAAACTTCTGTCCTTTAACTCTCCTTCTGGACAGGAGCCTCTGTGGAAAGCTGGCTCCAGTTGGCCATCTTGCCTCTGCCCATCTGTTTTCTATTTTTAATTTTAATTTGTATTTCTGTTGAATTATTTGAGGTCTTCTCATATTGTTTCACCTTTATAAAGAAAGAAATATTGTCATTTGTGAGAACATGTGTGGACCTGAATGATATTATTGTATGTAAAATAAAGCAAACATGGAAAGGTTTTGTGTTCTCAAGCATATTTGGGAACTGGAAAAAATCAAATTTAGAGCAACAGAGACTAAAATGGTTATTGAAAAAGTAACTGAATGGGAAAAATTAAGAGATATTGACCAAAATGTATACTCTTTCAGTTATAAGTTCTAGAAATATTATATATAGCATGGTAAATATATTTAACAATGATGTATTAAATATTTTATATTTTCTAAAAGAAATGAATCTTAACTGTTGTCACCAGAAAAATAAGGTAATACGTAACATGATTTATATTAATTTGCTTGAATGTACAACTTATTACATAGTGTATTAACATAAAAACATTAATGGTATACCCTAAATACATATAATTTTTTGATTTTTCATTCATACCAGAATAAAAGTAGAAATAAAAGAAATAATATTAAAGTTTTTGACTGTTATTGTACAACTGTCAATTTCTGTATTCAATTTTGTCAATTTTCCTTCCTCCCCTTTGGAGCTCCATTTTTTGGTTTGTGTTTGTTTATTTCACATAAAGATAAGGGTTTATTTGATCAATTTACATTGTTTACATTTGATAGGTAAATTCCATGTTGTAATTCAACCCTTCACCCAGGAGATGTGCCATATACCCTACGTTGTGGCAGGTAAGTGAGAACTTACCAACCATCTTCCCCTGCCCTTCAATGTAATTGTGTTTTTCACTCATATGGAACTGTGGCTGTTCATCTACTAGTTTTGCATTAGTACTAACTCCATTTGATGCTTGTATTTCCATTCTTGTGATACTTTACTATGGAAAATATTTTCCAAATAAGTCCAGGTAAATATAAGATTTAAGTCTCCATGTTTCTTTATGGCTGAATGGTATCCAATTTTATACACATACCATAATATATTTATTCATTTGTCTGTGGATGGGCACTTGGGTTTTTTCTACATCTTGAAGATTCTGAATTGAGCTATAGTAAATATTCTAGTGCAAAAGTCCATATGGTAAAATGATTTTTGTTCTTCTGGATCCATACCTAGTAATGGGATTGCAGGATCAAATGGAAGGTTGACTTTTAGGCCTTCAGGGATTCTCCATACTTCTTTCCAAAAAGTCTGTGTTAGTTTGAAATTTCACCAACAATGTATGCGTTTTCTTCTCTCCACACCTACACCAGTATCTGAAGACTTGGGATTGTGTGATGTGGATTATCTTTACTGGGGTTAGGTGGAATCTCAAGGTGATTTTGGCTTGCATTTCTCTGATGAAAATGGAGAAATGATACTTTGCAAATTGATACTCTAACCAAAATGTAATGATCTTTCTTCTTTTGTAACATTTTTTGCCTTAAAGTCTATTTTATCTGATATTTCTAAGATTATAACAGCTATATTTTAGTTTCTATTTTAATGAAATATCTTTTACCATGTTTTCAATGTATTTTGTCTTTAGTCTTAATTTGAGACACTTGCATTCAATATATATAGGTAATTGCTACATGTATCATAATCCTTTCTTCCAGTCTCTACCTTTGTATTGGAAACTTTCATTCGTTTACACTTAAGGTAGTTTCCAACAAGAAAAGTCTCACTGTTGCCATTTTGATTTCTGTCATGTATATGTCTATTAGATTTTTTGTACCTCATTTTCCCAATTACTGTCTTCTTTTCTCTTTAGCTAATTTCTTATAGGGACATATTTTGATTCCCTTTCATTTCCTCTTGTGTAAATTCTATAGGTATATTATGTGGTTAACTGGAATTACATATAATCCTTAAATTATAACAATCTAATGTGAATTAATCAAAACTTTACATCAACATATACAAAAATAAAACTATTATGGATATTTGGCCTCCATTTATGCTATTGATGCTGCAAATTATATCTTTATACACCACGAGCCTAATAATGTAGCTTTATCATAATTTCAATGCATTTGTCTTTTTAATCCTGTAAGAACAAAAAAAGTGGAGCCAAACACTAAATTTCAACAATAGTTACTTTAATACATGCTCCTCAATTTTTCTTTGCTAGAGATTTTTATTAATTAATATACATTAAAATTATTGTGTTTCATCACTTATGTCACCTGAAGGACTTCATATTTTATTTCTTGTAGAAAAAATCCAGTGATATTGATATTACCAAGGTTTTTATTCTATTTTAAAATATGAGGGGGTTTGATTATATTTCCTTGGTTAGATGTAATTCCTTGTTTGTTTGTTTTTCGCTATTGCAAATGGTATTGAGTCTGTAACCAGGTTACATTGATTGCTTTTGTTAGATAAGGACCCTTTTGTAATTTAATAGCAAGAAATCCTTCACAACAATGAAAAATATAGCCCATTAAAATAAAAAATATCATGAATAGTGTGGCACCTGTGGCTCAAAGGAGTAGAGTGCCAGCCCCACCCATATATCAGAGGTGGCGGGTTCAAACCCAGCCCTGGCCATAAAAAACTGCAAAAAAAAAAATAATATATATATATATATATAGATAGATAGATAATGCATCTCAAATCCAAAATACACACATATACATACATACTACAACCTATATGATTCTATTACAAAAAATTCTATAAATTTGGATGATTGCCTGAAGGCGATATAAGACTAATAAGTTATAAAGAAACAAGAGGAAATGTTAGGAGGTTTTGATATCTGATTTAATTTTGGCTATTTCTTTTCTTCTATTTTGTTTAGGGTTAGATTGTTCTTCGTTTTACAATTCCATAAGGTGTTTTGTGAGTGCACTGATGCTTTCACTTTCTGTTTTATGAAGGTTGGTAAATAGTGTGATAAATTTTTTCTCAGGACTGATTTTGCCGTGTCCTACAGGTTTGGTAACATGTGTCTTCATTGTTGTTGTGTTTGAGGAAATTAACAAGTTCCTTTTTATTCTCTTCATGAACCCAAATACCATTCAGGTTAAGGTTGTTTCCTTTTCAAGACTTTGTGTGGGAGTTGAGCTTCACCAATATGGCCTTGTCGTCTGAGAAGAGACAAGGTATTATTTCTGTTCCTTTAGTTTTGCTGCGGTTTCATTTTTATCCTAGGATTGAATCTATTTTGGAGTATGTGCCATGAACTGATGAGAAAAAGTATATTCTTTTACTTTTGGATGGTGTGAGATATATATATATACACATATATACGTATATATGTGTATATATATATATTTCCTATTTAATCTGGGGTCACGTTTAAGTCTTTGTACATTGTTTAGTTTCAGTTTAGAGAAGTAGTTCTGAACCTTTCTAATGCTGCGACCCTTTAATACAGTTTCTGTTGGTCACAACCCACAGGTTTAGAACCACTGGTTTAGAGAATGTGTCCAGTTCTGTCAGAGTGGTGTTGAAATCCCTGACTATTAGGGTGTTCTGGGATATCATATTGCTCAGACCCCTCAAGGTCTGTTTCATAAATCTTGAAGCACTTAAGTTAGGTGAGTAAATGTTTAGAATTGAGATGTCTTCTTGTTGTATTGTTCCTTTGACTAGTATGAAGTGTCCATCTTTGTCTTTCTTAACTAAAGTGCCTTTGGATACAATTGTATCTGAGAATAAGATTTCATCTCTTCCTTTTCCTTGATTTCCATTTGCTTGATACACTGTTTTTCATACCTTAACCCTGAGTCTTGATTTGTCCTTCAGGGCTAGATGTGTCTCCTGGAGACAGCACATGAATGGCTTTTGTGTGTGTGTGTGTGTGTGTGTGTGTTTATCCAATCAGTCAGCCTGTGTCTTTTCAGTGGTGAATTAAATCCATTGACATTTACTGAAAGAAACAATAGTTGTGGGAGAATTCTGTTCATCTTATTGTGAGTTAGCTTATTGTGAAGTTTAATCCTTTGTGCCATTGTAGTAGCTAAATTCTGGCCTTTAGTTTCTATATGTTTACTTTGGTGGTGGGTCATTGTGGTTTTAAGTACAGAGAATAAGTCTAAGTATTTCCCAGAGAGCTGATCTTGTTGTGATGAATTTCCTCAGTGTTTGTATATCTGAAAATGATTTGATTTATCCATCAATTTTGAAGCTAAGTTTGGCAAGATACAGGATTATAGGATGAAAATGATTTTGTTTAAGGATGTTGAAGATGGATCACAATGTTCTCCTGTCTTGAAAAGTTTCAGTTGAAAAGTGCTGTCAGGGGGGCAGATACAAGATGGCTGACTGAAACCAGCTTTCCACAGAGGCTCCCATCCAGAAGGAGAGTTAAAGGACAGAAATTAAGCAAGTAACCTGGCAGATTACAGCTGCGCCAAGAAAGAAGGTTGAAAACCGCACATCAACCCTGCTGAGGCAAGCTGCGACCCCAAGGATACAAGCAAAAGTTACAAAATACATCACCAAGTGGACGGAAGACCCCTTCCCCATAAGAATGCCTCAGAGTACCCAATAAACAAATGAGCAGAGTTCAAAAGACCCCCCATTATACTCCATGGGAAAGAACCTCTAAAAACTGGACCTACTTCCCCTACTAGGGTGCCAAGGTGCTCTCCTGCCAGGCATAAAACTGTGTAAAACTATATATATTCTCTACCTGTAATTCTAAGCTCCGAGCACTCCTGTCCACTCTCACTCTGAGGTCTGAAGGCCTGTCCCCCAGGAGTCAAGATTCTTGGGTGATTTCTTGAGGGGTGTGGACAGGGCCTGGACTGCAGCTGGTCAGTGATGATTCTGTGGCATAGGAGTGAGAAGAGGACGATCGGCTGAGGAGGAACCATGCTGGAGCAATGGTGCCCCGAGGCTCAGAGCAGCAGCTGTTTTTGGCAACAATAGGGCTCACCCTTGGTTATTCTGGAGTCACACCCTCTGTCTCTATGGGCAACGAGAGGAGGCCGGGCATTTTCTCAGGTGGCAATCAAAGGCAGAATAGATCTGGGATGGAAATGCAGGCCCCATGAGTAAAGGGTTTGCCTGAGGCGGTACTGGCCTGGGTGGAGTGCGGGGAAAAGAAAATGCACGCGCAATTCCGGCTGACTCCCAGAGTAGGGCTGACCCAGAGGACTGCTTTACTGAGCCTAAGACAAAACAGACCCCCATGGTATCATCACCCTAGACAAAGGAGGGCAGGAGGCTAGAACTGACAGCTAACCATGCTACAAATATAAACCTGCAGCAGAAAAGACAGGGCCTAAGGAGCAGGTTCTGTGAACTCAAAACAGCTTCCATTCTGTCGTGGAATTTATCCAGGACAGATACAAATTCTGCAAGCTTGTTCTGTTTGGTCAGTAACATCAATCAGGGGCAGGGCTGAAACTGAGTGAACACCCCCCAGCCTCCATCAAGCATCCGAGGTTGTCAGGCCTCTCCTCCCCATACCATAGAGAGGCAGAGAGCAGCAGCCTGGCTAAGGAGACATAGACTTCCTTGTGATTCAGGCAGATGAAAACCCCTGGAGTATCGGCTATTGAAGGCAACTGGGTCACAGCCCTATGGGGTTATCAGTGACTGGGGGTGACATAGGTGCAAGGTGGGGAAGGAGACATCAAACCTTTCAGACTAATCTGTTGGGTGGGTCCTACTGCCCTCACAGAGCACTGGAGCAAGTCATATTTGACTTGTCAGCAGACCCCTGCAATCTAGTTGCCAGAGACATTGTAAACTCTTCCACTTGAGACAGGTGCTGACTGAGGCAATTGATTTGGACCTTTTGAACTGAGCCAATCACCTGAGGACTATCCAAATGGTGCCCTGGGTGTGTCGTTGTGGGAAGTTTTGATTTTCTTTTCCAATTGTTGCCTGTGGGGGCAAGATGACTTAATTGGTGGTATTTCTCCACAGCTGAGACTTCAACCTATAGTAACTTTCACTAGGGTTGGACGGAGACAAGCTAAAAACAAGATAGAGTCACTTAGCCCCACCACACCAAACAGGTCACCAGTTTCTCAGGCCTTAGCACTGTACGAGTCCTTGGCAAAGCTCCAGGGAAAAAGTCAAATGGTGTAAAATAATCATGGGACAAAATCAGTAGAAAAGTCTGGCAACATGAGTAACCAGAGTAGATCAACCCCCCTTAAGGAAAGATATGGGAGGTGTACCTGAAAATCCCATTCATAAACAGATGGCCAAGATGTCAGAAATCAAATTCAGAATTTGGATTGCAAACAACATTAAGAGCATGGAGGAAAAGTTGGAATTAAAAATTCGAGAAGAAAATCAAAAGTTGACTCAAGAATTCAACGAACTTATAGACAAAACCACCAAAGATTTTGACACATTGAAGCAAGAATTTGTAGTCCTCAAAGATCTGAAAAGCACAGTAGAATTCATCAGTAACAGAGTAGAGCCAACAGAAAAAAGGATTTCTGACACTGAAGACAAAGCTTTTGAAATCTCCCAAACTCTCAAAGAGGAAGAGAAATGGAGATCAAAAATTGATCATTCTCTTAGAGAGCTCTGGGATAATTTGAAGAAGGCTAATATCCACCTCATTGGAATACCTGAAAGTAATGAAGTGGCTTCGCAAGTCACAGAGGCCCTTCTCCATGAATTTATGAAAGAGAATTTTCGAGATATGCCAAGAGATTCTGAAATTCAGATAGCAGGCAGTTTCAGAACACCAACACGATACTACCCAAATAAGACATCCCCCAGACACATCATAATTAACTTCATTAAAGTTAATATGAAAGAGAAAATCCTGAAAGTAGCCAGAAGTAAGAAAACCATTACCTACAAAGGGAAGAATAATAGAATGAATGCAGATCTTTCTGCTGAAACTTTTCAAGCCAGAAGAGTGTGGTCATTGACTTTTGATGGCCTTAAATAAAATAACTTTCAACCCCCGATCCTGTATCCAGCTAAATTGAGTTTCATTTATGATGGAGAAATTAAATACTTTAATGATATTCACATGTTGAAGAAATTTGCCATAACCAAACCAGTTCTTCAGGATATTCTCAGACCTACCCTCCATAATGACCAGCACAATCCTTTACCACAAAAGTAAATTCACTCAGAAACTTTTGATTAAACTCCAACTTCCACAATGGCAAAAGGATTAAAAATGTCCACTGGACTTTCAAAAAATTCAATACTCCAAATTTTACCAGGCTTATCAATATTCTTCATTAATGTGAATGGCTTAAACTGTCCTCTCCAGAGGCACAGGTTGGCTGTCTGGATACAAAAAATCAGGACAGATACTTGCTGCATACAATAATCACATCTGACCTTAAAAGATAAATATAGACTTAGGGTGAAAGAATGGTCGTCCGTATTTCAGGCAAATCGTAATCAGAAAAAAAGCAGGTATTGCAATTCTATTTGCAGATACAATAAGCTTTAAACTTATTTAAGCTTTAAAAAACAGAAGTAAGGAAGGATAAGAATGGTCACTTCATATTTGTTAAGGGTAATACTCAATATAATGAGATTTCAATTATTAATATTTTTGCACCCAACCCTAATGTGTCTCAATTTATAAGAGAAACGCTAACAGACATGAGCAACTTGATTTCCTCCAGCTCCATAATCATCGGAGATTTCAACACTCCTTTGACAGTGTTGAATAGATCTTCAAAGAAGAAACTGAGCAAAGGAAATTTTAGATTTAAGCCTAACCATCCAACATTTGGATTTATCAGACATCTACAGAACATTTCATCCCAAAAAACTGAATACACATACTTCTCATATGCTCACGGAACAAACTCCAAAATCAATCACAACTTAGGTCACAAGTCCAACCTCAGTAAATTAAAAGGAATACAAATTATTCCTTGCATCTTCTCGGACCACCATGGAATAAAAGTTGAGCTCAGTAACAACAGGAATCTGCATACTCATAAAAAAATTGGAAGTTAAATAACGTAATGCTAAATGATACCTGGGTCACAGATGAGATTAAGAAGAAAATAGCCAAATTTTTGGAAGAATCCTACAATGAAGACATGATTTATTAGAAGTTCTGGGATACTGCAAAGGCAGTACTAAGAGGGAAATTTATAGAACTGAAAGCCTTCCTCAAGAGAACGGAAAGTGAGGAAGTTAACAACTTAATGGGACATCTCAAGCAACTGGAAAGGGTAGGACATTCCAACCCCAAAACCAGGAGAAGAAAATAAATAACCAAAATTAGAGCAGAATTAAATGAAATTGAAAACAAAAGAATTATACAAAACACCAATAAATCAAATAGTTGTTTTTTTGAAAAGGTCAATATAATAGATAAAGCTTTGGCTAACCTAAGCAAAAAAAAAAAAAAAGTAAAATGTGTAATTTCATCAATCAGAAATGATAAAAACAAAATAACAACAGACTCCTCAGAAATTCAAAAAATCCTTAATAAATATTACAAGAAACTTTATTCTCAGAAATATGAAAATTTGAAGGAAATTTACCAATACTTGGAAGCACATCACCTTTCGAGACTTAGCCAGAATCAAGTGGAAATGTTGAACAGGCCTATATCAAGTTCTGAAATAGCATCAACCATACAAAATCTCCTTAAAAAGAAAAGCCCGGAACCAGATGGCTTCATGTCAGAATTCTACCAAACCTTTAAATAGGAACTAGTACATATATTACTCAACCTGTTCCAAAATATAGAAAACGAAGGAAGACTACCCAACACGTTCTTTGAAGGAAACATCACCCTGATGCCAAAACCAGTAAAAGACCCAACAAGAAAAGAAAATTATAGACCATTATCAATAATGAATATATATGCAGAAATATTCAACAAGATCCTAACAAACAGAATCCAGCAATACATCAAACAAATTATACATCATGATGACCAAGTCGGTTTTATCCCAGGGTCTGAAGGCTGGTTCAATACGCGTAAATCTGTAAGTATAATTCAGCACATAAATAAATTAAAAAACAAAGAGCATATAATTCTCTCAATTGATGCAAAAAAAAGCTTTTGATAATACCAGCATCCCTACATGATCAGAACACTTAAGAAAATTGGTATAAAAGGGACATTTCTTAAACTGATGGAGGCCATCTACAGCAAACTCACAGCGAATATCATATTGACATTGTCAAAAAGTCTATACTACCCAAAGCAATATACAATTTTTTTTTTTTTTTATAGAGACAGAGTCTCACTGTACCGCCCTCGGGTAGAGTGCTGTGGCGTCACACAGCTCACAGCAACCGCCAACTCCTGGGCTTAGGCGATTCTCCTGCCTCAGCCTCCCGAGTAGCTGGGACTACAGGCACCCACCACAATGCCCGGCTATTTTTTTTTGTTGTTGCAGTTTGGCTGGGGCTGGGTTTGAACCCGCCACCCTCGGCATATGGACCGGCGCCCTACTCACTGAGCCACAGGCGCCACCCAGCAATATACAATTTTAATGCAATCCCTAGTAAAGCTCCATTGTCATAATTTAAAGATCTCGAAAAAATAATACATCAATTTATATGGAGTCAAAAAAACCTCGACTAGACAAGACATTTCTCAGAAATAAAAACAAAGCAAGAGCAATGACGCTACGGGACCTCAGACTATACTATAAATCGATAGTGATCAAAACAGCATGGCACAGGCAAAAATACAGAGAGGTAAATGTATGCAACAGAATTGAGAACCAAGAAATGAACCCAGCTACTTACCATTATTTGATCTTTGACAAGCCAATTAAAAACATTCAGTGTGGAAAAGATTCCCTATTTAACAAATAGTGTGTGGTGAACTGGCTGGCAACCTGTAGAAGATGGAAACAGGACCCACACATTTCATGAATAAATAAGATAGAATCTCACTGTATCAAATATTTAAATTTAAGACATGAAACTATAAAAATACTAGTAGAGAGTGCAGGGAAAACCCTTGAAGAAATAGGTCTGGGCAAGTACTTTATGAGGAGGACCCCCCAGGCAATTGAAGCAGCTTCAAAAATACACTACTGAGATCTTATCAAACTAAAAATCTCCTTCACAACCAAAAACAGAGGAAGTAAACAAGCAAACAGCCCTCAGAATGGGAGAAGATATTTTCAGGTTATGTCTCCGAGAAAGTTTTCATAACCAAAATCCACAGAGAACTCAAACGTATAAGCAAGAAAAGAACAAGTGATCCCATCACTGGCTGGTCAAGGGATTCGAAGCGAAACTTCTCTGAAGAAGAAAGGCACATGGCCTACAGACATATGAAAAAATGCTCACTATCGTTAATCATCAGAGAAATGCAAATCAAAACTTCTTGGATATATCATCTAACTCCAGTAAGATTAGCCCATATCACAAAATCCCAATACTAGAAATGTTTGCATAGATTTGGAGAAAAGGTAACACTTCTACACTGCTGGTGGGAATGCAAATTAATACATTCTTTTGGAAAGATGTTTGGAGAACACTTAGAGATCTAAAAATATATTTGCCATTCAATCCTATAATTCCTCTACTAGGTATATACCCAGAAGACCAAAAATAACATTATAACAAAGATATTTGTACCAGAATGTTTATTTCAGACCAATTCATAGTTGCTAAGTCATAGAAAAAGCCCAAGTGCCCATTGATCCACGAATGGATTAATAAATTGTGCTATATGTACACCATGGATGTAGGATAATATTTAGAAATAAACATATCCTACATCAAGCACACAAAGTGAACTCAGTGTGAGTTTAAAATGACTTGCTTTTCTTCCAGAGGTGTAAGGGACCTGGACCCCCCTGGGATACACGCAGAGTTGGCTTCCCTGGAGTTAATTCTGTAAGCCATTTTTCTGAAGCTGTACACCCTGTGAAGCCTGAGATCAAAGGGCATACCACCATTCCTCAGAGATATGGGTCAGAGGGTTGAGGTATGTTAACAACATATTGTCAGAGGTCTATAGGTACTCTGCCCTGAGGGAAAGACACAGTCATTACTGCATACTGAGTAAACTGAGTGAACGCTTGAAGATATTCTTCCATTAACTCTGTTCCCCTGTGGCTACTTTCTTCTTTGTGATCTTTATTTAGATACCTGCTCAGAAATTAGTCAGTGTTTAGAAGAAGAGGTTTACTACAAAAGTGATTGTACTAATATGATAACAAAATATTTCCTTTCATGTTAATTTCAGATAGGTAAATTAAGATAAATATTTCCTTCCAATTAATTTCAGATAGGTAAATTAAGATAATGATGGAACTAACAGATGATAGATGAAGTGTGTACATAACTAAAAAAGTATAAAATCAAAACCCTGAATAAAGCTTTTCACTAAATGCCATCCCATCTTGTGTAGTCTGTTTCTTGAATTAATAATTACAGGAGCAAGTTTACACCCACGGCAAAGCTGCTGTTCATTCTCGTCTCCAGTCACGCAACATATTGGCGTAGTCGGCAGGATTGGGAGCTCATGAAGGAGGAGAAAAACTTTCTGGACTCCAGGCTGGAGGATGGCCACATCCGCCAGGACACTTTGGAGAGATCTTCACTTAAGCTATTTGAGATAAGCTTGAGAACCCTGTAACTAGGATGGTGCAATTGCCATGCAGAGTACGTGGGATGTCTCCAGCATAACAAGAAACATGGGAGGAAATAAATGAGCTTCAGCTCTCTTCCTCTTTGGAGGACCAATATATTGCCTTTTTAAAAACTCTGATTTCTACCACTAAAATTTTGGTGAAAACTAGTAACCTGAGGGAACTTTTCCATGTGGTTGTTAAGCACTGCTGCTGGTTTACGCCTGACCAGAAAGTCCAGCTTAATTTGAAAGTCTGTAAGAAAGTGGGTCAGGCTCTGCATAATGCCCACCAAAAAGGCAATTTTATAAGCAGGGAAATATGGGCAACCTATCAACTGGTTCAAATTGCGTTGGAACCATTTCAGACATGTTCTAAGCAAAATTCTGAGACTGAGGATATTGGCACTGATGAGTAGCCACCCCCGCTTCCTTTGCCCACAATGAGTCAGTTAGACCAGCCAGAGCAGGCTGCGGAAAGTCTTAGAAAATGGGAACATCAATATGATATGCCTCATTCCCATTCGGAACCTGAACTTAATAAGCCTTGAAAGAAATATGTGGGTGACTTAATTAGTCTAGAGAGTGACGTGGAGAGCTGTCCGGAATTAGTGGAAATGGCTGATGAATCAGCTCAAAAAGAGTCTGAGTTCGAATATCTTAAAAAGGTTATGGCTGAAAATTTTCAAACCATGAATCAAAGAATCTCCTCTAGAGCAAGCTGTAAAGCAGGTTCTTGTAAAGATATGCTTCCACCTTACAAGCCTCTAACTCCTTCTGCACCAGCAGGTCCTATCATCTGGAGGGAAGGCCCCTGACATCATAATGCTCCAACAGGAATCTATCCTGTGTGGCCTAATCCCCCAGATACTCGCTTCACTGCACGATATCACTTTCCTTTAGTTGTTTCTGAATTGGCTATATCTAATGAAAACTCAGTTCAAATTTCAGAATTGGGTTATAATAAAGAGCCTGTTACACAAGCATATCCTGTTTTCAGGGAAATTAGAGAGAATGGTCAATCAGGAGCTGCTCAACATGCTCCTATAGAAGTAAAATTTTTAAGAACAATATAAGATGCCGTTTATCCTTATGTACCTACATCTCCTTTTGTAACTGGCATTTTAAATTCATATTGCACAAATCATACTTTTATTCCTGCTGACTGGGAAACTTTAGCTCGTACTACTTTGAGCCCTGGTCAATTTTTACAATTTAAGGCTTGGTGGCTGGAAGAGACAACTTTGCAAAACCGAGCTCAGGGAACTCCAGTTAACTCTTTAATGGGTACTGGCCCTGCGGCTGACATTCACCAACAGCTGCAATTGACACAAGACTTATTAATTCAGGTTAAAGATGCTTGTATTAGAGCTTGGCAAAGACTAGAGGAAAAAGATGGGATTAAACATTTTTTTATAAGAATCATGCAAGCAAACAATGAACCATATTCTGAATTTGTAGCTAGACTTCAGACAGCAATTGAAAGGTCTGTTCCTGGACAACAGGCAGACAGATGCCTTTATTACAATTAGCATTTGAGAATGCCAATTCAGATTGTAAGTTGGCACTGACAACTGTCAAAAATCAGGACAATGTTTACATTGAACAATATCTCTGCACTTGTAGGGATATTGGCTCTGGAACATTTCAGGCAAAGCTTAATGCTGCAACCTTGGCAGAGGAACTTAATGGGACTAAAAAGAGGGCAAAATGTTCTAATTGTGGAAAAATAGGGCATCTGCGTTCTGAATGCGCAAAGCTAAAACTGAAAGTGCTCCAGCTGCTGTAGTTCAGGATATCAAGCTGCAAGCACCTGGCCTATGCCACCGCTACGGAAAAGGTAAACATTGGACTGATGAATGTAGATCTGTTAAGGATAAAGACAGCAAAATCCTGCTGCCCAGAGTAGACTTTGTTTCAGCTCAGGATCCAAAAAACAGGATACAGGGCCCAGCTCGAGGCCCGGGAATGAACAATATGAGCACTCAAAATCAATTTCCAGTAGACAATGGGGTAACACATGCACAGGTGAATCAGAACTAATTGAAATAGAGCCTGTGAAATTATATATTCAGGATCTCTTTCATGCAACTCAAGGAAGTGCAGCTTTAGACATACCAATACTATCTGAGGAAGAAATCTTAGCTGGACAAAAACATAGAAAATGTCAGTCTGGAATTTATGAACCTATTCCCACCAGACTCTATGGGACTTATTTTAGGTAGAAGCAGTTTAACAATGGAAGGTTTAAATATACATCCTGGAGTTATTGATTCTGATTTTCAAGTATAAATTATGCTTATGGCTTCTTCTACACAGAATATAAAATTAAAAGCTAGTCAAAGAATTGCACAAATTTTAATACTGCCTTATCATAAAGAACAGACCACTCCTATAAATAAGGAAGGTGGCTTTGGCAGCACTGCAAAACAGATTTTCTGGCATACTTTCCTTAATAATTCTAGACCTCAGTGTACAGTAACTTTTGCTGATAAAATGGCAATTACTGGACTAGTAGATTCAGGAACTGATGTTTCGATAATTGCTTCTTTCATGTGGCCTAGGAGATGGCCAAAAAAGAAAATTGAGGCTACATTTGTTGGTATGGAACCTTTAACTGATATTGAACAAAGTACAAATACTTTAGACTGTTCTGGCCCTGAGGGTCAGAAAGCTCAACTACGCCTCTATGTGGCTCCTATTGCATTATCTATATGGGGCAGAGATCTATTACAACAGTGGGAAGCCATGATTACTATTCCAACCATTTCCAAACCAGCCAAGACTATAGTGATGAATATTAATCCCATTGACCCCACTCCTACTTTAAAACCTGAAATTGTAAGAATGGGAAATGACAAAACTGGACTAGGCTTGCCTGCTCTTCATGAGGGTTTTATATATAGAGGTTCCTGTTCAGTGCTTCACCCTGCTGTTAAAATGGTTAACAGATAAACCGATATGGGTTGAACAGTGGCCACTCCCTTATGAAAAATTAGAAGCCCTTAATAATATAATTCAGGAACAGTTAAAAGCAGGTCATATTATACACAGTACAAGCTCATGGAATATCCCAGTATTCTTAATAAAAAAAGAAATCTGGAAAATGGAGAATGGTGGCTGATTTAAGACAAATTAATACAATTATTTCTCTGATGGGAAACTCACAATCAGGAATACCTAACCCATCTCTAATTCCTAAAACTTATTCTATTATCTTAATTGATTTAAAGGACTGTTTCTTCACCATTCCTCTTCATCCTAAGGATGCTGAGAGATTTGCTTTTACTATTCCTGCCTTGAACTCAGAAAAACCTGCAAGATGCTTCCTTCCTCAAGGCATGTTTAATAGCCCCACCTTGTGTCAACTTTTTGTAAATCAGCTTTTAGAAATAGTAAGAACACTTTTCCTAGAGGGTATGTGCTTACATTATATGGATGACATCTTAATAGCACATCCTGATAAGGAAAAGCTATAGCAGATGTTTAAGGCTGTAAAAGAAAATTGCCAGCAGTTTGGACTTGTAATTTCTGAGGACAAAATACAGTATACAGATCCTTTGTAATATTTAGGATATAAAATAACTAGGCAAAAAATAATTCTACAAAAAGTGAGTATTAGAAGAGATACTTTAAAAACTCTGAATGATTTTCAAAAATTATTAGGAGATATAAATTGGATTAGACCTAGTTTTGGAATTCCCACGTACGCTCTAAAAAATTTGTTTGCAAATTTAGAAGGGTCAGCTTATTTAAAAAGCCCTACAGTGGATAGAACAACATATCCAGCAATCTCAAATAGATAGAATTGATGAAGTTAGTCATTTTTATTTATATATGTTTCCTTCCAGTCATTCTCCTCCTGGACTGTTAACACAGGAAAATAATTTTATAGAATGGTGTTTTCTACCTAATAAGATAGTTAAGAAAATGAAAACATATATATATATATATACACATATATAATATATATAAAATAGCTGCAATAATTTTAAAAGGACATCAAAGATTTAGACAATTAATTGATAAAGACCCTGTAAAAAATATTTGTGCCTCTTACTAATTCTCAAATTAATAATTTATTTACCTTCAACACTGAATGGCAAATCGCTCTTTCTGATTACCTAGGACTTATAGATAACCATTATACTAAGGATAAAATAATTCAATTCTTAAAAGAACTAATTGGATATTACCAAAAATTATTAAAGAACATCCTTTATATAATGCTCTCACTTTTTATACTGATGCTAACAAGAAAGGAATGACAGGATATGTAGAGAAAACACAAAAAAGGTCAAACAGTCCTCTTATCAATCTGTCCAAAAAGCTGAGTTATTTGCTATAGTAAACTATTAAGTGATTATCCAGATAAAAATCTAAACATAATTAATGACTCAATTTTTTGTATAATTGTAGTACAAAATATTGAGACTGTTACTTTAACTGAAAATAATTCAGAATTAAATTTGTTGTTTCAAAACTACAAAATTTAGTAAGAGCCCAAGTAAAAGGTATTTATACTACACATATTAGAGCCCATACAGGATTACCCAGACCTTTATCAGGAGGTAATCATATGGTAGATCGATTAATAGGATCAGACTTACTGCCCAACAATAACATAATATTCATCATTATAATGCAAGATCATTAAAACAAAGACATGGCATCACTTGGCACTCTGCCAGAGCCATAGTCCAATCTTGCCCCACTTGCCAACCTTTAGTAGCACCTCCTTTACCCCAGGGAGTTAATCCTAGAGGATTGAAATCTAATCAACTATGGCAAATGGTTGTGACTCAATTTCCAGAATTTGGAGAAACAAAATACATACATCATACTGTGAATACTTAATTCTCATTTTTCATGGGCAACAGCATTATCATCTGAAAAAGCAGATGCTGTCATTACACATCTTTTAGTATGCTTTGCTACTATGGATAAACCTAAAACTATAAAAACAGATAAGGGATCAGCATATATTTCAAATAAATGCAAAGAATTTTTTAATTTCCATCAAATAAATCATCTAACAGGTATTTCTCAGAATAGCCAGGGTCATGCTATAATTGAATGACAAAATAGAACATTAAAAGATAGGCTGATAAGACAGAAAAGGGAGGGACAGTATACCTCCTCAAGAAACAGATTATCTTCAGCTCTATTTCCTTTAAATTTTCTAAATTTGAATGTTGAAAATGAAACTCCAGTATCTAAGCACTGGAGTGAGGTCACACCACCATCTTCTGACCAACCAGTATATTACAAGAACAACATCAATAATCAGTGGATCCCCACCACTGTGGTAAAATGGGGAAGGGGATTTGCCTATATTTCCACAAGAGACTGTAACTTTTGGGTTCCAGATAAAAATATTAAACTCAAAAGTGTTACCCATGAAGAAACAATGGCAGAAAAACCTGATGGAATTTTGAGTGAACAAATTAGCCACGAGATTCCAGCACCTAACCTTGACCCACAGGAATGGGAAGAGCAAGAAGATGACATCAGGGCACTCAGAAATGGTGACCATGCAACAAATGCAGAAACTTGGGAAAGCCACTGTGACAAGTCTATGCAAACAAAAAAGCGTAATTTAACACCTGTGATTATTTTGTTAGCAATGTTTGGTTTCCTTATGTCAACTGTAGAAGGAAAGGAATTTCATTATTGGACTTATGTCCCTAATCCACTGCTGCTGTGAGGGGTTAGTTGGACAGAACCCACAGTCCCTATATTTACAAAATGAATCTGTCTGGCTCCCAGGACCCTATGTTACCCAAAGACCATTTAAACCTGAAGAAGAGGAAATGAAGCTTGTTAATTATACTTCTGGGTTCACCGGCCCTCCTATTTGTTTTGGTCAACAGTATCAGTGTTTAAATATGACTGTACAGTACTGGCTAAGTCATTATGACCAGCCGGCTTCTGGGAATGATGTCAAACGTGAGATGTTTATGCTAAGTGCTAATTCCATTTCTCGTTTTATCCCATTTTACTCCTATAGATGTGGAAGCTCCTCCTTGAAAGAGCACAGTTGTACATTACAAAAGGAATGGGTGCATTGGATTTGATGTAAAGGAGATCAAACTTTTTTCTTAACTAATACTTCTAAAGGTTCTATAATGGACTGGAGTCCAAAGGCAACTTTACTTGACAGTAATAAAAGACCTATTAACATTGAGTTACCAAGAGATGAGACTACCTATCCTATAAATAAAAATAAAATTAATATTAATATGATAACACCTATGAGTTGGACAGATGTTGGGTTTGCACCCCCTGCACCTGGAATTTATGGTTTTCCTAAACAAAATCATTTGTGTAAAGTAGCAGCAGCCCTAAATCCTATGAAGGGTTGAACTGGTGAATTGTTTTATCATCAAACCACCACACCAAATACTTATAGTATGGAATTTACTGTCTATGATGAAAGATACATTCAAGCTTGTGTTCAATTACCCTTTGTGTGGCTTAAGGGCAACATAAAGTGGAATGAAAAAACAGGAGAATTGTTTTGTCCTGTGTGTCAACTGTTTACTTGTATTAATAGTTCTCTAAGTTTTGATCCTCAAAAGGAACAGCTGTATTTGTTGAGAGCCAGGACAGGTGTGTGGATGCCAGTGAATTTAACCAGACGTGGCAAGAATCTTCTGCCCTGACAGTCCTTCAACTTCTAGCTGATCGAGTCTTGAAAAGAACGAAGAGATTTATTGAACTTTTGATTGCTGCCATTCTAGGAATTATTGCAGTGACAGCGTCTGCTGCCGCCTCTGGGGTGGCTTTATTTCAAGGAATCAGAACACATAATTTTGTGGCTGATTGGCATAAAGACTCTGAACAATTATGTATTGCTCAAAAACAAATTGACACTGATTATATAATGAAATTGCTGATTTAGAACAAGCTGTTGTTATGTTGAGGGATGAGTTAGTTAGCTTAAAGAAACAAATGAAGTTAAAATGTGATTGGAATGTAACTACTTTTTGTATAACCCCTATTAAATATAATGAGAGTAAATTTCCTTGGGAGAACGTTAAAAAACATTTGTTAAACCATGATAATCTAACGAAGGAAATTGTAAATTTACAACATGAAGTATATTCCACTTTTGAAAATAAATTACAAAAAATAGATGGAGATCAGATCTTAAAAGGCATAGCAGATGGGATTGAACAAATGAATCCTATTCCAAAAATACAAAGACTTATAGGAAGTTCAGTAGGATCATTAACATTATTTTTAGTTATTGGATTCATTTTATATTTAATTTGTAAGAAAATGAAGCATGCCCAAAGTGAAAATGAATGTTATGCTCAAGTGTTTGTTTTAATGGTGACAGATATGAATAATATTCATCAAAAAACAGAAAGGGGAAATGTAGGATAATATTTAAAAATAAACATATTGTACATCAAGTGCACAAAGTGAACTCAGTGTGAGTTTAAAATGACTTGCTTTTCTTCCAGAGGCGTAAGGGACCTGGGCCCCCCTAGGATACATGCAGAGTTGGCTTCCCTGGAATTAATTCCATAAGCCATTTTTCTGAAGCTGTACACCCCATGAAATCTGAGATCAAAGGGCATGCCACCCTTCCTCAGAGATACGGGCCAGAGGGTTGACCAATGTTAACAACATATTGTCAGAGGTCTATAGGTATTCTGCCCTGAGGGAAAGACACAGTCATTACTTCATACTGAGTAAACTGAGTGAACACTTGAAGATATTCTTCCATTAACTCTGTTCCCCTGCGGCTACTTTCTTCTTTGTGATCTTTATTTAGATACCTGCTCAGAAATTAGTCATTGTTTAGAAGAAGAGGTTTACTACAAAAGTGATTGTGTTGATATGATAACAAAATATTTCCTTTCAAGTTAATTTCAGATAGGTAAAATAAGATGATGGAACTAACAGATGATAGATTAAGTGTGTACGTAACTAAAAAAGCATAAAATCAAAACCCTGAATAAATCTTTTCACTACATGCCATCCCATCTCATGTAGTCTGTTTCTTGAGTTAATAATTACAGGAGCGAGTTTACACCCATGGCAAAGCTGCTGTTCAGTCACATCTCTGGTCACACAACAATGGAATATTATGCAGCCTTAATGAAAGATGGAGACTTTACCTCTTTCATGTTTACATGTATGGAGCTGAAACATATTCTTCTTAGTAAAGTATCTCAAGAATGGAGGAAAATGTATCCAATGTACTCAGCCCTACTATGAAACTAATTTATGGCTTTAATATGAAATCTATAACCCAGTTATAACCAAAGAATATGGGGAAAAGGGAGAGGGAGGGGAGGGAGGGGGGAGGATTGATGGAGGGAGGGTGATTGATGGGATTACACCTACGGTGCATCTTACAAAGGTACATGTGAAACTTAGTAAATGTAGTATATAAATTTCTTAACACAATAACTAAGACAATGCCAGGAAGTCTACGTTAACCAGTGTGATGAAAATATGTCAAATGTTTTATAAAACCAGTGTATGGTGCCCCATGATCACATTAATGTACAGCGCTATGATTTAATAATTAAAAAAAAAAGTGCTGTGAACCTAATGGTTAAACCCTTGTAGGACAATTGGCACCTCTTCCTCACTACTTGCAGGATTTTCTCCTTCATCTTGACTTTGGACAGGTTTATTACAATGTTTGTTGGAGACACATAAATGATGTTTTGTATTTCTGATATATCATTTTTAGTGCATACTTTTAATTTCTGATGGAGCTTATTTATCTTTTGTACTTCTATTTCTTCATTAAAAAATAGTAATAAAAATGCCCCCTGGCCACTGGAGCCACCTGTGAGGAAGAGGTGAGACTCCCACACTGACAAAACGTGAGACCTTCAGGCATTGCCTGAAAATGGTGTGCAGTGACAGAACACATCTCCCAGAGTATATCCATATCTCTTCCTTGAAAAGTGGGCTGTAATATTCTGAGGAAAGAAGCTTTAAGTACAACAGGGTTTAAGAAAACTGCCAAAATATGTTTTCTAAAAAAGAACATGATCTAGGTTACAAGGAAATGAATTAAATCTCTAGAATCTATCAATTTTTCTAAAGTGGATAGACAGGAGTTTAAAAAAATAGAAAATGTTTGCATTTCTAAAGTTGCAGGGTCACATTTCACCCTCTAGGAAGAAGGGAAATTTTCACATTGTTTGGAATACTCTTTGATAAATCCTGGGGACTAGAACACCTTACATGTCACCTTTCCAACCAGTAGGGATGGCAGGAGAGTGCTACAGCTATCTTTAGGTAGAGTGTTGCATGTGTGCATGTGCATACATGTGGTAGACAGACTAAGGCACAGAGAATGGGCCAAGTGATGGGAGAAAGTGAATCTTCTGTCTGATCCAGTCCCTTTTTATTTCCAGGAACAAAGAATTAGAACTTTCTTTTTATGTAGGTCCCCTTTATCTTGCTTCATTTTTTAGTCAGACGTGTGTGTCCATGTGTGGCTATGTGAGTAAAGACTCATTAAGTCCCTGTGCCTGTCTAAATTTCAATAATTTAGGTTTACAGTTCCAACACAATAATATATACGTGACATCTAAAAGCTTAGTTAGATCAGCAATTTTATGTTGCTCACAAACCCTCCATCTTATTAAAAAAAAAATCCCACTGGGTATAGGGAAAAGTATGCCATAAGCTATCAGAATTAAGGTTTTTATCAGCTGTGTGAAGAAAATTCACAGATTCTTTCTATTATCTATGCGTTTTAAAGTGTCAAATATTAAACCATTAAGTGATTATATCTGTACCATCTCACAAGTATTTTATGATTGCCCTGTGTGATTCAATTAATTTTCCGAGTTTTTCATATGATGTATCAGTTTGTTAGACTGTCTTCTTTCCTTCTTTCTCTCTTAGGCATTTGCCCCCCAAAGTTATCTAGGTAAAAATATTGGTTTTAAAGACTTTATCTATTGGGAAATGTACCAGATGGAAAGCATGATGCTCGTCTGAAGTAGTGTGACCTTCCCAATTAATGGGGAAAGAAGGGATGTGCACCCCAGAGTCAACAAATGCACTAGGTGTAGGACAACAGGACCTTCCAGGAAGTCAAGGGAAAATTTTCTGAGTGGGCCTTGGAAGGAATATGGGACCTCAATTTGAAATGGACTGTGTCTTTCCAATGCCAGGTATCTCCAAGAGGGCTCCAGAGCTGGGGCAACCCTGAGGAACAGGATGTGCTGCTGTTTGAAATAGATAACACTAAGGTCCGGGGAAGTCACCACACAGATTCCATAATTCGTTTTCTGTACAAATAACACCGCTGGAAATTAAACATTTCTTAGTAAACCCATAGAGACCTAACCTTAAATAAAACAAAGATTTACATGTCCGCACATTGTTTTCCAAGGATAGATGTTTCTTCCCTCCAACCAGCAACCATGCATGGAGAGGGAATTGGGACAATAGCAGGGCAGAACTCAAATGAGGACATTGTGAATGTGTTTCCAATTCATGTCAGCATCATCCAGTCTTCTGTCTATAGAGAGTGAGTTCAACACTCTATGCATGCGGCAATACTGAACAGGCCAAACTGCATGGAAGTCTAACTGGGCAACACAGCAGGGACCAAAACATAGACATGACTGTGATGGACTTCACACCTTTTCAGCCCCTCTATTGCCATCTGAGGGGACAAAAAGACTTGACTGTTCCAAAATCATACATGAAAAGCATGGTCAATAAGATAAGTCTCTATGCCACTTTAAAATATCATTATCCACCATCTATTTTTTTAAAAAACTTGTTTTCTAAGTAAAATAGCCATAGCCCAAGGGCACAATTGTTAAGGGGTTTATTTTTAATTAAAAAAAATAAAAATGGAAGATGTGAAATGTGGGAAGAGGAACAAGAGAGTTACTAAGTTTGCATTTCAAGTTGTGAGGGGCTCGGGTGGCACCATCAGAGAGTGAGCATCTACCCCCACCCCTGACCCAGCTCCCACAGCTGACTCTTCCCATCTCTTTGCACCAAAGGGGAATACAGAACATCAATCATATGTATAAGAAACAAATTTAAGGCTTCTTTCCTGTGATCTGGTGGGTGCTTATGTGTGCTAATGTAGTAAGTCACTTCTCACTGAGGTAAGGTGCTGATCTGTTTGTACAATACACATACTCCCAAATAATGCTCAATCCTATGGGTGCCCATTGCTCAGCCTTGTGAACCTGAGTCTATGGGCTGCCCATGGGTTATGACATCTCCACTTTCTAAACAACATTCTCTTCTGTTCTGCATTAATTTAGCAAGCAATCTTTTGTTTTCATTTATTTTTTCAAAGAAACAAATTTTTGTTTCATTAAATTTTTGTATTTTTTCCTGTTATTGCAATTGTGCTCTGACCCTTAGTACCTGATATAGCATTTCTCTTCTGGGCTGAGACATATTAAAATCTCCATTGAATACTACAGGGAACAGATACACAGTAATCTAAGTTCTAAATTCACATCTTCCACTAAATCATTGTTTGCTTTGGAAAATATAGTTTCTAAAGTGAATTGATAGAGTTTCTTCTAAGTAGATGGAGGATTTGGACTAGAATATTCATGTTATGTAAAGTAAAAGCATATTACCATATAATGATCACCAGTTAAGTTATCACTACTCACAAATTGCTTACTTTGTTAGCTTAGCTTATCATATCAATTTCTATTCACATAGAAATTATGTAAAAATATTTGTATACAAATAATATTTCAACCAATGAGCCTTCTTCTTTATTCATTTTTTGAGACAGAGTTTCATCCTGTCATCTTGTTTAGAGTGCCCTTGTGTCCTACCTAATAGCAATTTCAAACTCTTAGGTTCAAGTGATCCCATTGCCTCAGCTTCCCAAGTAGCTGGGACTACAGATGCCTGCTGCAATGCCTGTCTAGTTTTTGTTATAATTCTTCTTTTTAGTAGAAAGGGTGTCTGGATTTTTCTGAGGCTCTCCTGAACTCAGGCAATCCACCTGCATCAGCCTCCCAAAGCACTAGGAGAACAGGTGTGACCCACCATGCCTATCTTCCACTGAAGACCCTATATGATACTTTCACATGAATCACCTCATTAATTTCTGTTAACAGCTATTAAAAATACCATTTCATTTTTAAAACAGTATTACCAGCCTCATTTTTCCAGGCAAGAAAATTAACTTGTTCGAGAACACCTCAAAAATATTTTCTATTTTATTTCCAAAATAACAATGATAATAATATAAATAACTAACATTAAGTGGGAATTTACAAAATGGTGAGCATTATGTTCAATAGTTTGCAGTGAATAACCTCAATTAATCTTTCTAACAACATCACAGGGTAAATGTTACTTTTCACAAATAAAAAATTGGGTTAAAAATGTTAAGTTCCTTGGTTGAGGCCATGACAGCTACAAAGGGATAAAGCTGGGCTGCCAAACTTAGGTCTTTTATGTCTAAACTCCCATGTTCCTACAAAAAATAATAGATACTTATTGATAAAAATTTCATGTGACGAAATGTAAATTAATTGCTTTTCTAGATTAGCTTATATAATTTTCAAAATTACCTGCTAAACTGTAAACCTTTTTTTTTTTTTTTTTGCAGTTTTTGGCTGGAGCTGGGGGCTGGGTTTGAACTCGCCACCTCCAGCATATGAGGCTGGTGCCCTACTCTTTTGAGCCACAGGCACCACCATAAATTATAAACCTTTTATTATTTTCCTTTTATAAATAATCAAACGAAGTTTTGAAAAAAATATGATCATTATTAACCATTTATGAAGTGATAGAAAGAAAGAAGTTTACACTAATAAAAGCATTAATCTGTAAGACATACATTAATAAATATAAGCATTTACTAGAAAGAAAGCCACAGAGATATGAATAAAAGAACTTGCAGAACTAAGGGCACAAATAGAAACCTCATCAATAATATTTGAAGACATCAATACTCCACATTCAGTGATATATAGAATATGTAAGCATTACAGCAACCTATAGAATGGAGGACTTGAACAGCACTATATCCAGTTAAATAGAACAGATATGAACAGAAAATATCACTCACAAATAGCAAATTGCACATTTGTTTCAACTGCTCATGCAATATTTTCTAGGATAGAAAGTGTTCTTAAGCATGAAAGAACCATCGATACATTTTAAAACATTAAATTTATAATAAGTATATTATCTGATGATAATATAATTAAATGGGAAATTAATAACATAAGAAATTTGAGAATTTTGAAAAATATTGTAATTAAACAATGCATTCTAAATAATCCATGGATCAGGCCTGGCACAGTGCCTCAATTCTGTAATTGTAGAACTTTGGGAGGCCAAAGTGGGTGAATTTCTTGAGTTCATGGGTTTGAGACTAGCCTGAGCCAGATCAAGGGCATGACCCTGTCCCTACTAAAAATACAAAAAAACTGAGGCAAGAGGATTGCTTAAGCCCAAGAATTGGAGGTTGCTGTGAGACATGAGGTCACCATGACACTATCCAGGGAGACAGCTTAAGACTCTGTCTTAAATAAATAATTGAATAAACAAATAAATAAATAATTCATGAATCAAGAAAGAAATAACAAGGGAAATTAAAAAAACTTTAAAGCTAATTAAAACAAAAGACAACATACAAAATTATGGGATAAAGCAAAATCAGTACTTTGAAATTTATAGCTGTAAATGGTTATAATAAAAATAGAAAATTTAAATCAACAACTTAATATTTATTTCAAGACATTGAAAAAATAATAAAAAATAAAACCCAATCAAGTTGAAAAATGAAGCAAATAATGATTAAAGCAAAGATAAATGAAATAGGTAACAGTAAATCAATATGAACATTAATAAAATAGAATTTTTTTTCAGAGGAGCAACAAAGTAACAAAGTTTAGAGTCTTTTAGCTAGAAAAAACAAAAAATAAAGAGAAATTCTCAAAATATTAAATCAGGAACGAAACAGTAGACATTTTTCTGGAATAAAAGGAGTGATAAAGGTAAAATTAGAGCAATTATTTACCAATAATATAGATGATCCATTAGAAATGGAAACATTTCTATAGATACATAAACTAACAAAGATAACTCAAAAAGAAACAGGAAATCTAAATGAGCTTAATGTGAAATAACTTAATAAACATTTCTCACAAAAATTGCAGATCAGGATAAATTTATTGTTGACTTTCATGAAATACTTAAAGAAGAATAAATACCAACTTTATTCACAAATTTTCCCAAGGAAAAAAAGAAGGAAAAGGAGAAAAGGCCACTTTATAATTAATCTCATAGACATACACACATAAACACAAACAAAATAAAAGCCAATATCTTTTATGACTACAGGTATAATATTATTTAACAAAATAATAACAGACCAAATTCAAAAACAGAAGCATTATAACATCACTAAGTGGGGTTTATGTCAGAAACACAAGGTGACCTCAATATATATATAATTGGTTAATTTAACATTTCATTAACAAAATACAGTTAAAAATGAAAAATCTTCACAATTAATGAAGAAAAAGCAGTCACAAATTTCTTCACCATCCATAAAAATAAAAACTCAATAAACTATATAAGGAAGAGAATTTCCTATAGACATCTATGAAACAGATATATGTAAAATCTTCTCTTTATTATTAAATCATAGCTGTGTACATTAATGCAATCATGGGGTACAATGCGCTGGTTTTATATACAATTTGAAATATTTTAATTGAACTGGTTAACATAGCCTTCATGGCATTTTCTTAGTTATTATGTTCAGAGATTTATATTATCTCTATGAAGAGAACTACAAAACTCTAAGAAAAGAAATAGCTGAAGATGTTAACAAATGGAAAAACATACCATGCTCATGGCTGGGAAGAATCAACATTGTCAAAATGTCCATACTATCCAAAGCAGTATACAATTTTAATGCAATCCCTATTAAAGCTCCATTGTCATACTTTAAAGATCTAAAAAAAAAATACATCATTTTATATAAAATCAGATAAAACTCAAATAGCCAGGCCATTACTCAGAAATAAAAACAAAGCAGGAGGAATCACACTACCAGACCTCAGATTATGCTATAAGTTGATAGTGATCAAAACAGCATGGTACTGGCACAAAAACAGAGAGGTAGATGCATGGAACAGAATAGAGAACCAAGAGATATATGCAAAATCTTAATGGTATAATAGAGAATACTTTCCCCATAAAATTAAGAACAACTTCTCCTCTCTTCATGTCTATTCAACACAGTACTGGAAGTTCATTCCAGGGATTTTTTTTGGGGGGGAAAGTAGTAATAAATGGCATCCCGATTAAAAAGAATAAAGTAAAATTACTTTCACTCCCAGATGCCATAGTCTTGTAGATATAGAAAATCCTAAAGAATATCCTAAAAAAAATAGAACTAATTAATTATTTCAGTAATGTTACAGAATATAAGATCAAGGTACAAAAATAATTTGAATTTATAAATACTTGCAATGTAATTCAAACATAAAATTAACAAAATGAATGCACTTGACACAATATGGAAAAATAAAATACTAAAGAATACATTTAACCAAAAGTATACAAAACTTACTGAACTTCAGAATATTAGGAAGTTTAAGTTGCTGATATTCCCCAAGTTAGGTCACAAACAACTTTTAATAAGTTTAAGAATATTGAAATAATAATAGGCATCATTTCTGAACACACTGGAAGGAAATAAAATATTAATAACACATCAAAAAGTAGGAGAAAGTTCACAAATGTGGAAATTAAACAACACGTACATGAATTGCAATGAGCCAAAGAAAATCATTAAACAAAAATTATATAATATCTTGAGACAAATATAAATGAAACACAACATATAAAAACTTATGAGATGCAACAAAAGCAGTGATAAGTTGGATCATATTTATAGTGACAAATGTCTATTTTAAAAAATAAGGAAGGGGGAAGAAAGAAAATGACTGACTAGAGACATCACACACTGGAATCATACCAGAGAGAAGGTAAAGTTTTAGGTGAAAGAGAAGAGAAAAAGGACACATCTCAAATGTAGGTAAGGGAAGGAAATACTGGAGCTTCAATGGGACTTCACAGAGGAAAATTACAAAGCACTGAAGGAAAAGAAAAAAAATGGAACACACACACACACACACACACACACACGAAGATCAAAACCAGAAAATCTCAGAGCCCAGAAAAGGGGACCGGAGGGGATCCATTTCTCTTTCCCACCCTCCTTCAGTGATATGCTGGCTACCAAGTTATTTGGAAGCTTTTCCACCCCAATGAGTTCAAGTACTGTGACCACAGAATTGTGGAGACAACTTATGTGGTACCACAGCTTAGATATTCCTGGACTGTCCATGAAGAGCAATCCAAAAGGCCAAAGAGACAGCTTTTTTCTTTCTTTTCTTTTCTCTTTTCTTTTCTTTCTTTCTTTTTTTTTTTTTTTTTTTTTTTTGAGATAGATCTCACTATGTCACCCTCAGTAGAGTGCTATGGTGTCACAACTCAGAGCAACCTGGAACTCTTGGGCTTAAGCAATTCTCTTGACTCAGCCTCCCAAGTAGCTGGGACTACAGGCACCCAGTGAAATGCCCAGCTAAAGACACAGCTTACTTGCATTTATGCTCTTATCCTCCCCTGTCCACTGTAACCAGGACAGCATTTTGAGCCAAGAATTTGGCAAACAGCTGCCTCTCCACAGCTAGCACATCTTCCAGTCTGAAGTTTCCACAGACAGTACAGCCCAAACATTTTTCCCTTGGGGACCATAGGTGGACATGGGATGTCAGTTCCGGGAGCTCTTCAACCCCCAGCATTTCCCAGACCTGCACAGAACAAGTTCAGACATGCACACCAATACATATGCCCTCATAAATCCAGCAGGTTCATAGGAAACAAACAGAGGATAATTAAGAGCTGGACTCAGGAAAGGAGGAAGCCTACATGGATGGAACTTATAGAAGAACACTCTTAAGGTAGAAGATTTGCTGATGTGAGGAGGACCCACTTTCTCCACAGAAGAGCCATGCCATAAAAATGGGGAAGATCCTCTGGTATGAAAAATTCTAGTCTTCAGGATCATAGTAACGGATTGCAGCACATTCAGGTATCCACTTGCAACTGGAAACAGGAGGGTATGGGTAACAATAGGGGTGGAGCTAACTCCCAATAGCCAGTTTGGGAATTGTAGTGCCTTTCCTCATAAGTAGCCCTCCTCATTTGAAAGCCATCATTGAACCATAGTAATTGGCTTAGCCAAAGTCAAATGAAAGAAATGTTTCCTTAAGGAGCAAGAAATAAGTATCAAATAATACACAAAGGAGAATTCATCAAGATAATTACAGACTTCAAAATGGAAACCTGATAAGAAAGAAGAGACTGGGACCCCATTTTCAATTGACTTAAGCAAAGCAAAGGGAAACTAAGATTTTGTGTCCTACAAATCTAAGATTCACACTTGACGGATAAATTAAGTCTTTTCCAGATAAACAAACTGGGAGAGAATTTTCTATGACCAGAAATGCCCCGCACAAAATACTCAGAACAGCATTAAACAACAATGTTACATAACCTAAATAAACACTCAAACTCACAATTATTGTGAAATTACAGAATGAGGGATTAAACAAAGCAATAAAGGACAGGTCAACAGAAAGAACACATCAACATCACACCTATCAACAATAACAATTAATGATAACTGAATACTCCTCTTCACAGAACTAGGCTGGCTGAATGAAATAAAAGAAAAACCCTACTTAAAATGAACCACATCTTCCTAATGTGGCCTGGATCATGTTCTGATTTCACCTTTTGGTCATTTTTGCTGGCTCTACAGTAGCCCTCTTGTCTCTGGGATCTAGATCTCAGGCCTGCCTTCTTTGTAGCCTTCAGAAGCTTTTTTGACTACTCATAAGATTTCTGGAGAATGCGGGGAAGATGGCTGACTAGTAGCAACCCTTGTCAAAGGCTCCTGACCTATTTCAAAGCATAGAAAACGAAGAAATATTTCCAATACATTCTATGAAGCAAAAAACCTGATCCTCAAACAGGGAAAGTATCCAAGAAAGAAAGAAAATTATAGACCTATTTCATTAATGAATATAGATGCAAAAACATTTAATAAGATCTTTGCAAACAGAATTCAACAATACATCAAAAGTATTATATGCCATGATCAACTTGGTTTTATCCCAGGTTTACAAGTTCAGTTCAACATACACTAATCTATAAATATAATACATCACATAAATAAAAAACAAAGACCATATGATTTGATAATATCTAGCATCCTTCCATCATAAGAACACTTAAGATAATAGGCATAGACAGGACATTTCTTAAACTAACAGAGGCCATCTACAGCAAATCTACAGCCAATATCATATCAAATGGAATAAAATTGAAAACATTTCCACTCATATCAGGAACTAGGCAAGGATGCCCACTATCTCCACTGCTTTTCAACATAGTAATGGAAGTCTTGGTCATCACAATCAGGCAAGAAATAGTGATTAAGGGTATCCAAATAGGGTCAGAGGAAATCAAAGTCTCACTCTTCACATATGATATGATCCTATACCTTGAAAAACCCATGGACTCAACTACAAAGCTATTAGAAATTTTCAAGGAATACAGCAGCATCTCAGGATACAAAATCAATATTTACAAATCAGTAGCTTCTATGTATGCCAAGAATAGTCAAGCTTAAAATATAGTCAAGGACTCTATTCCTTTTATAGTAGTGCCAATACAGTAGAAGATGTAATATCAGGAAATTTACCTAACAAAGGACATGAAAGATATTTATAAAGAGAATTATAAAACCCTGAGAAAAGAAATAGCTAAAGATGTTAACAAATAGAAAAACATATGCTCATGGCTGGGAAGAATCAACATTGTTAAAATGTCCATAGTACCCAAAGCAATCTACAGATTTAATGCATTCCCTATTAAAGCAACACTGTTATACTTTAAAGAGCTTGAAAAAATAGCACTCCATTTTATATGGAATCAGAAAAAACTATGAATAGCAATATATTACTCAGAACTAAAAACAAGTCAGGAGAAGTCACATTACCAGACTTCAGGCTATCCTATAAATCCATAGTGATAAAAAATTCATAGTACTGGCACAAAAACAAAGAGGTATATTTATGCAACATAATTGAGAATCAAGTGATGAACCCAGCTTCTTGTCATCATTTGATCTTTGATAAGTATATCAAAAACATTCAGTGGGGAAAGGCTCCCTATTGAACAAATGGTGCTGGGTGAACTGGCTGGTGACCTGTAGAAGACTGAAACTGGTCCCCTACCTTTCACCATTAACAAAAAATGATTCTCACTGGATAAAATATTTAAACTTAAGACATGATACTATAAAAATACTAGAAGGGAGTGCAGGGAAAACACTTGAAGAAATCAGCCTGGTAGAATATTTTATGAGGAGCCCCCCACCCCCGGGCAATCGAAGCAACACCAAAAATACATTACTGGAATCTGATCACACTAGAAAGCTTCTGCATGGCCAAGAGCATGTACGTAAAGCAAGCAGACAGCTTTCAGAACGGGAGAAGATTTTTGAAGGTTATGCTTCTGACAAACGTCTGATAACTAGAATCCACAGAGAATTCAAACTAATCAAGAAGAAAAGAACAAATAACCCCATTTCTATGTGGCCAGGGACTTGAACAAGAACTTCTCTGAAGAAGACAGGCACATGGCCTACAAACACCTGAAAAAATACTCATCATCCTTAATCATCAAAGAAATGCAATTTAAAACCATTTTTAGATATTGTCTAACTCCAGTAAGTTTAGCTCACATAACAAAGTCCTCAAACTATAGATGTTGGTGTGGAATCAGAGAGAAAGGAGCACTTCTACACTGTTGGTAGGAATGCAAGTTAATACAACCTTTTTGGATAGAAGTTCGGAGAATACTCAAGGAACTACAAGTAGATCTACCCCGTAATTCCTCTACTAGTTATATACCCAGATGATCAAAAATCATTTGACAACAAAGACATTTGCACCAGAATGTTTAGTGCAGCCCAATTCATAATTGCCAAGACATGGAAATGTCCCAAGTGTCCATTGACCCATGAATGGATTAACAAATTGTGGTATATGTATTCCTTGGAATACTATGTAGCCATAAAAATGATGGAGACTTCACATCTTTTATGTTTACCTGGATGGAGCTGGAACATATTATTCTTAGTAAAGTAACTCAAGAATTGGGGGAGAAAGTATCCAATGTACTCCATACTACCCTGGAATAAATATATAATCTCCTATACATTCGTAGGAATGATAAAACATAACTATAGTTCAGAAATTATAAGGGAAAAAGAGAGAGAGTAGATGGGAGGGGGGAGGCTGGAGGAGAAAGTGTATTTGGGGGAACTTCACTTAATGTGCATGATGCAATGGCACATTTCAAAACTATTAATAAAAGAGTATGATTGTGATGGATGTGTTAATCAGTGCAATGTAAGCATTTCACATTGTATACCAAATCAATATACTGAACCCCATAAATCATCAATGTACACAGTTATGATTTAATGAAAACAAAAAATTAAAAAGTGGATAAAAGACATAAACAGAAGCTTATAAAATAAAAAGGTAAACACTGAACATATCAAAAAGGATCAACACATCGCTTCTCAGCCTTTTGGCTAAGATCAAGCGCAAAAAGGATCAACAATAATCATGAAGGAAATGCAAATTAAAAAAACAATGAGATATCACTTTTCCCAGTTAGATCAGCTTTTACTAAAAAGTCCAAAAATTATAGATGCTGGCATCAGTTCAGAGAGAAAGAACAATTATAAACTATTATTTGGACTGCAAATTAGTACAACCTTTATAACAACAGTGTGGAGATACCTCAGAGGAACTAAATGTTAAACTACCATTTCATCCAACATTTCCACTACTTGGTATCTACCCAAATGAAAAGAAGACTTTCCATCTAAAAGACACCTACATTTGTAGGTTTATTGTATCACAGTTCACAACCCCAAAGATGTAGTATGAACTGAAGATTCCTTAAATTCATAAGTAAATAATTAATAAAATGTAGTATATGTATACCAGGGATTCTAATCAGCCATTAAAGTGATTAAATTCCTTTTGTAACAATGTGGGGAGACTGTTCTCCTTAATGAAGTATTGCACCACGTGTACCCACTATTAAATAAAAAAAAAAAAAAACTGAACAGCATTCATGTATATTTATAGAAATAAAACCCAATAACAATCAAGCATGGGTGGGAAGGAAGGGGTGTGTGAAATCATGTATAACAGGGACAATGTACACTTTATTGTTGTTAGGAATACAAGTTTTTTCAAGCAGTGCAAAAGCAATCCATGTAACCAAAATATGTGTACCCCTATAATTTTATTCTCACCCTTCATTTTTAACCATTACTACATTGGATTTATTCTTATATTAATTTGTATTTTGACCTTAAAATGGGGTATAGAAAAAAAAATGTATATTCAAGTGCCCTCTGATTTTAATGACTTAGATTATTGCATTCAAATATCTGATTTATAAAAAGTAGATACACTTTTAAAAAAATAAAATAAATCAAATCAAATTCCATTAAATGTGGCATATTGTTACTATGAAGTACTACTTAGTCATAAAAATGAATCAATCCCTTTTGTAACACTCTGAATGGAACTGGAGGTCATTCTCCTACTTGAAATATCTCAAGAATAAAACAAGAAAATATGTTCTGAATTGGAGCTAACCAATAAGCCCACAAATGCCCAGATGGAAGTAGAACTCAGTGGAGATCCACTAGAGGAAAGGGGTGAGAATGAGATAGGCAAAAACTTAGTAGGTACAGTGAACACTATCTGGATGATGTGCACAACAACAAACTGGACTCAAGTATTACAAAAGTGATCCCTGCATCCTCAAATATTTGTGGTCCCTTAGTATTTTGAAGTAAAAAGAGGAAAGCGTATCTCAAATAAGCAACTTCAGGAAACATGGCAGAGAAGAACAAACTAGGTCTAATTTAACAGTAATATGGAAATCTAATTATAGCAGAAATATTGAAATACATAATAAAAATTAGAAAAACATGTGAGATGGATTTTTAATACATTAACAAAATTGACAATTTTTAGCTAGATTACTGAGAAGACTGAAACAAATAAAATCTGATAGGTAAGTGGAAACATTACAACAGACGCTGCAGTAATTAAAATGATTTAAAGAAACAGGTATTGGAAGCATGTGTTGGCTTATAAGCAGCATGTGTACACTAATATCAGGAAAATAAAATGGGCCTTCTTGGAGAGAGCATTTTGGTACACAGAAGTGGAAGAGGACAATTGGAGTGAAGGCAAAGGTGAAGAGGTAATCAACATATGAAGATCAGAAGGTACCTGGTGGAGATAACTACATGTGTGGAAGAACATGAAGAGAGAACACTGGGACTCCACAGTCCACAGAGAAACACTGGCCCAACCTGTGAGTGGGGTTCCACCACCACTGAAGACACTGGAACTGTTCAGGAAGCTTGTTGGAGTCCATGCAGTCACATTTCATCAGAAAGCAGGTACAGCAGGGATGCATTGACATCTTCTCCTGGGTCATTGCAATAGATGCAATTCCGAGCTCTCAGATCCAGAACACTTGGTTTAGGCAAGGTTTGGCTTTGCTGAAGTCCCTGATGTATTGCTTTGACCAGCTTTCAGAGAGAGCTGGGAGAGTAGATGTTTTCACATGCACATGTTTTCACATGTTTGAGGTACAAGAGTACCTCTCCACCTGATGGGGAAATTGAGCACATCAGACACCACAGATGGCATCTGAAGAGCCTTGCAGCAATTACTCCAAAGGTTGTTTGAGAAGGAGAGAGCCTCAGATTCCATTAGCCTAACCCCAGGCCACCATTACTGAGGCTCACATGCTGCCACCTCTGGCCTCAGATCCCCAAACTTGAGGTTTCCGTGCTATTGTTGCAAGTCCCTGAGGCTCCATAACTAAGTCCTCCATGATGCCAGGCCTCAAAACTCCACCCCTGATGCTTCTATCTGTCACCTGGAAGGAACCACTCTCAAAGGCCAAGTCCAATGCTTCATCAGTTACCTTCTAGCTTAAAGCCACCATCCCTCTGGAGCCAGTTGGAACAAACATCCATAGTCTTAACACCTACAACCACTACCTAGATAGCATTACATAGCTGCTACTGCCTCTACTGTTAGGAAACCCAGGCAGAGAAATCTACTACAATGGCAGCCTTTGTGGAGAGGAACTATCCCAGTCCCCTGCCTGAGCTTCCAACAATAGCCTGGGGAACCCCTCAACATTCTGCATGAAGACTATTCACCACTGGCTTGAACTATAACAATCACAGGGGAATGAGACTTCACAGTAGACCTGCAGAAAAGGTTGTCAGTGAATCCTCCCCTTTCCTTCTGAGTCAATCTTCTGAATTAGATCACAAAACACCATCTAAGGATTTATCCTTCTTTTCTCTAAGTAGGAGAGCTCTTAGCAAAGGAGAAGTGCCAAAAATCTAACTCTCCTGGGATGAAAAAAGAGGCTTGAGATGAGGAGAAACCAGCAAAAGAATTCTGGCAACATGGAATAAAAAAAATAAATTTTCCATTTCCCCAAAGGATCACTTTTGATCTATAGCAATGGAATCAAACCAAAGAAAATTATAGAAATGTCAAAATTGGAATTTAAGACCAAGCACAAGGCTCACATCTGTAATCCTAGCACTCTGGGAGACTGAGGCAGGTGGGTCACGAGCATAGATGTTCAAAACCAGTCTCAGCAAGAGTGAAACCCTGTCTTTACTAAAATTACAAAAACCAAGGCAAGAAGATTGCTTGAGCCCAAAAGTTTTAGGTTACTGTGTTGATGTCATGGCACTCAATACAGTGAGACTCTGTCTTAGGAAAAAATGAAATTCAAAATATTAATGGCAAATAAGATGAATGAGAATGAAGGAAAAGCTGTAAACCAACATAAGAAAACCAAGAATATACAGATGTTGAGAAAAAAATGTATACACATTTTAAGAAATGTTATCTATGTATTACTTTTTGAAGTTGAATTAGAGGTATCATTCCTGATCAAGTGTATCAATATATGCTATGCACATCCATTTTACCTGCAATTTGTACAATTTTGGAGAATAACCCATTTTGCTTCCAAAAAGATCTCTTAAAATGTGTATACATATTTAGTATCCCCTGTATATCAGGAAATACAGAAAAATTAAAAAGGGGCTAAATAGCTATACCACATGAAAAAGGATACAAAAAATTAAATAAATCCAAGACACATCTACAGAACTTGAAAATGCAGTAAAAAGCTTTAATAGGCTACACTAAGGGGAAGAAACAATTTGAGGCTTTTGAACTAAAAGATCAGTCAAAGATAAAACAAACAAACAAAAAAATACATAAAGGGGGGGCACCTGTGGCTCAAAGGAGTGGGGCACCAGCCCCGTATACAAGAGGTGGCGGGTTCAAACCCAGCCCCAGCCAAAAAAAAAAAAAATGCAAAAAACATATTGAACAATCACTCAGACAAATAAAGGGCTATATAAAATGAACAAGTAAAAGTATTATAGACCTTCTAGAGAACATGTATAGAAGAAAAAGTTAAAAGCCTAGAAACCTATATGACAACATTATTTAAGAAAACTTTACTGATATTCCAAAAGGCTCAGATATTTAGATAAAAGATAGTCACCAAAACTTAAAAGATTCATAAAAAATAGAACATTTTCAAGACACATAGTTTTAAAGATGTTAAATTCAAAATGAAAGAGGAAATACTGCAAGCTATAAAAAAAAAAAGCAAGAACTAACTTAAAAAGAAAATCTTATCAGGTTAACAGTTGATTTCTCCGAAGACACATTACAAATTAGAAAAGAGTGAAGTCCCTTTTTTAGCTTTCATAATGAAAACAATTTCCATCCAAGAAAATAGTATCAAACAAAACTAAGTTCTATAAGTGATGGAGATAAACGTACATTTCCAGACAAGCAAACATGAAGGAATTTGTCAATACTAGATCTGCCCTACAGGAAATGATGTAAATTGCAATATACATTGAACAACACAATAGATACCAACCAGTATATGAACACAAGGAAGTTAAAGGTTACAACTCTTATGATACAATATCACAAGAGGGAAAACCCAACAACAATGTATCATCCAACATTATGAATAGAACAGTACCACACATATATATACTGACAGTGAATGTGAATTTTCTTAACGCCCAAAATAGAAGATATTGACTGGCTGAATGGATAAATAAACACAAGTCAATTATATGCTGTCTTCAGAAATACTTCTAACATGGAAAGAGTAACTCAGATTCAAGATAAAGAAAGGAAAAAATGGAAAGCTAAAGCCAGTACATGCAGTCATTCTTGTAACAGAAAAAATAGACTTTAAATCAACTATGGTAAAAGGGAAGACAAAGATGGTCATTATATATTGATATAAAGACAGCAATTCATCAAGAAGAAATAACAATCCTAAGTATACAACTACCATGGGAGCTACCAGAATCATAAAATAAATTGTCCCAGAATTGTAAGCAAACAAATAAAAGAGGAATTGTAATTTCTGGGAACTACATCATCCCTCTGACAGAACTGGGCAGATAAATAAAATAGAAATCAATTTAAAAAACCCACGAGCCTTAAACAGGTCTCTAGAATAAAGGGAAGTAACAGATATCTACAAAATATTCTAAGAAATCCTGAATAAACATTCTTCACATAAGTGCATGGGACATTTTCCAAGATGTATCATACCTTAGATCATAAAAGAAAAATCAGAAAATTCAAAAACTGGGCAGAGACAAGATGGTTGACTGAAGCCAGCTTTTCACAGAGGCTCTTGTTCAGAAGGAGAGTTAAAGGACAGAAATTTAGCAAGTAACCTGGTGGATTTGAGCTGCACCAAGAGAGAAGGTTGAAGAATGCACATCAACCCTGCTGAGGCGAGCTGAGAACCCAAGGATACAAAGAAAAGTGCCCCACAAACAAACAAGCAGAGTTCAAAGGTCCTCCCACTACACTCCATGGAAGAGACCCTCTAAAAACTGGACCTACCTCCCCTACTAGGGTGCCAGGCGTTCCACCAGGCATAAAACTGTATAAAACTGTATATATTCTCTACCTGCAACTCTAAGCTCCCAGCACTCCCCTCCGCTCTCACTCTGAGGTCTGGAGGCCTGTCTCCTAGGAGTCCAGATTCTTGGGTGATTTCTTGAGGCATGCAGAAAGTGTCTAAACTGCAGCTGTTCGGTGCTGACTCCGGGGCATGGGAGCAAGGAGAGGATGGTCAGCTGAGAGGGAACCACACCAGAGCAGCAGTGCCCTGAGGCTCAGAGCAGCAGCCTTCTTTTAGCAATAATATGGCTCACTCCCGGATATTCTGAAGCCACACTTCCGGTCTCCATTGGCAACCAGAGGAGGCCGGGCATCTATTCAGGTGGCAACCACCATGGGAACAGATCTGAAACAGAAACACAAGCCACATGAGTAAAGGGTTTGCCAGAGGTGGTACTGACCTGGGTGGAGCACAGGGACTAGAAATGCACTCACAGGCAGGGGAAGTTCCCAGGGCAGGCTGACCCAGAGGACTGCTTTTCTGAGCCTAAGATGCACACAGGCCTCAGGGGATTGTCAGCTATAGACAAAGGAAGGCAGCAAGCCAGAACTCACAGGTAACAAAATACAAACCTGCAGGAGCGAAGACAGGGCCTGAGGTGCAGGCTCTAGGAACTCAAAACAGTTTCTCTTTTGCAGAGGAATTTAGCAGGAACAGAAACAAAGTCCTGTGAAGTTGTTCTGTTCTGTCAGTAACATCAATTAGGGGCAGGACTGGAACTGAATGAACACAACCCCAGCCTCCATCAAGCGCCCAAGGTTATCAGGCCTCACCTCCTCCTACTAGATAGAGGCAGAGCATAACAGCCAGGCTGAGCAGAAATACATATCCTTGTGATTCAGGCATGTGCAACCCCCTGGAGTATTTGTTCATTACAGGCAATTGGGTCAGCCAAGTGCCAGGCTATCAGTGACGAGGTGTGACAGAGGTGCAAGGTGGGGAAGGAGGCATCAACTTCCCAGACAGATCTACTTGCTGGGTGGCTCCCCCTGACTCCACACAGCACTGGAGCAAGCCATATCAGAATAGTCAACAGACCCCTGTGATCCAGTTATCAGAGAATTTTTAAACTCTCCCACCTGAGATAGGTGCTGACTGAGACAATTGATTTGGACTTTTGAACTGAGCCAATCGCACAAGAACTATTCAAGTGGTGCCCTGGGTGTGTGGTTGTAGGAAGGTTTGATTTTCCTTTTCCAATTGTTGCCCGTGAGGGGAAGGGTGACTTAATTGCTGATATTTCTCCACAGCTGAGACTTCAACGCAGAGTAACTGTTTCATGTTTCACTATGGTCGAACAGAAACCAGCTGAAAACAAGACAGAACCACTTAGCCTCACCACGCCAAACAGGGCCACAGTTTCTCAGGCCATAGCACTGACGGGTGACAAAACTCCAGGGGAAAAATCAAATGGTGTAAAACAATAATGGGCTAAATCAGCGGAAAAACTCTGCTAACATGAATAACCAAAATAGATCAACCCCCCCAAGGAAAGATGGCAGGTATAACTGAAGATCTGATTCATAAAAAGCTGGCTGAGATGTCAGAAATAAAATTCAGAATTTGGAATGCAAACAAGATAAATAAAATGTAGAAAATTTTGGGATTAGAAATTCGAGCAGCAATTCAAAAGTCGGAATTAGAAATTCAAGGAGAAATTCAAAATTTGTCTCAAGAATTTAACGAATTTAAAGACAAAGCCACCAAAGATTTTGACGCACTGAAGCAAGAATTTTCAGCCCTCAAAGATATGAAAAATACAGTAGAATCTCTCAGTAACAGAGTGGAGCAAGCAGAAGAAAAGGTTTCTTACATTGAAGACAAAGCCTTTGAATACTCCCAAACTCTCAAAGAGGAAGAGAAATTGAGAGCAAAAACGTATCATTCTCTCAGAGAGCTCGGGGATAATTCAAAGAAGGCTAATATCCATCTCATTGGAATCCCTGAAACTTATGAAGTGGCCTCGATAGGCACGGAGGCCCTTCTCCATGAAATTATGAAAAAGAATTTACCAGTCATACAAAGAGATTCTGAAATTCAGATAACAGACAGTTTCAGAACCCCAGCACGACTCAATACAAATAAGGCATCCCCCAGGCATATCATAATTAACTTCACTAAAGTTAATATGAAGGACAAAATTCTCAAAGCAGCCAGAAGGAAGAAAGCCATTACCTACAAAGGGAAGAATATTAGAATGACTGCAGATCTCTCTGCAGAAACTTTTCAAGCCAGAAGAGGGTGGTCATTGACTTTTAACCTCCTAAAGCAAAATAACTTTCAACCCCAGATCCTGTATCAAGCTAAAATGAGTTTCATTTATTATGGAGAAATTAAACACTTTAATGACATTCATATGTTAAAGAAATTTGACATAACCAAACCAGATCTTCAGGATTTTCTCAAAACTACCCTCCATAATGGCCAACCCAGTCCTCTACCAAAAAAATAAACTCTCAGAAACTTTTGATCAAATTCCAACTTCCACAGTGGCAAAAGGATTAAAAATGTCCACTGGACCTTTGAAAAACCAGATACCCAAAACTTTGCCAGACTTATCAATATTCTCCATTAATGTGAAGAGCTTAAACTGTCCTCTAAAGAGGTACAGGTTAGCTGACTGGATACAAAAACTCAGGCCAGATATTTGTTGCATACAAGAGTCACATCTTACCTTAAAAGACAAATATAGACTCAGGGTGAAAGGATGGTCATCCATATTTCAGGCAAATGGTAATCAGAAAAAAAATCAGGTGTTGCAATTTTATTTGCAGCTACAATAGGCTTTAAACCAACAAAAGTAAGGAAGGATAAGAATGCTCACTTCATATTTGTTAAGGGTAATACTCAATATGATGAGATTTCAATTATTTAATATCTATGTATCCAACCAGAATGCACCTCAGTTTATAAGAGAAACTCTAACAGACATAAGCAATTTGATTTCCTGCAGCTCCACAATAGTTGGAGATTTCAACACTCCTTTGGCAGTGTTGGATCAATCCTCAAATAAGAAGCTGAGCAAAGAAATTTTAGATTTAAACATAACCATCCAACATTTGGATTAAGCAGACATCTACAGAACATTTCATCCTAACAAAACTGAATACACATATTTCTCATCAGCCCACAGAATATGCTCCAAAATCAATCACATCTTAGGTGACAAGTCTAACATCAGTAAATTTAAAGGAATAGAAATTATTCTTTCCATTTTCTCCGACCATTATGGAATAAAAGTTGAGCTCAGTAACAACAGGAATGTGCATACTCATACAAAAACATGGAAGTTAAATAGCCATATGCTGAATGATAGCTGGGTCACAGATGAGATTAAGAAGGAAATTCTCAAATTTTTGGAACAAAATGACAATGAAGACATGAACTATCAGAAACTCTGGGATACTGCCAAGGCAGTCCTAAGAGGGAAATTAAAGCACTGCAAGCCTTCCTTAAGAGAACGGAAAAAGAAGAAGTTAACAACTTAATGGGACATCTTAAGCAACCGGAAAAGGAAGAACATTCCAACCCCAAACCCAGTAGAAGAAAAGAAATAACCAAAATTAGAGCAGAATTAAATGTAATTGAAAACAAAAGAATTACACACCAGATCAATAAATCAAAAAGTTGTTTTTTTGAAAAGGTCAATAAAATAGATAAACCTTTGGCTAACCTAATCAGGAAAAAACAGAGTAAAATCTCTAATCTCATCATTCAGAAATGACAAAGGGGAAATAACAAGAGACTCCTCAGAAATTCAAAAAATACTTAATGAATATTACAAGAAACTTTATTCTCAGAAATAGGAAAATCTGAAGGAAATTGAACAATACTTGTAAGCATGTCACCTTCTGAGACTTACCCATAATCAAATGGAAATGTTGAACAGGCCCATTTCAAGTTCTGAAATAGTATCAACCATACAAAACCTCCCTGTAAAAGAAAAGGCCGGGACCAGATGGCTTCATGTCAGAATTATACCAAACCTTTAAAGGGAAATTAGGACCTATACTACTAAACATGTTCCAAAATGTAGAAAAAGAAGGGAGACTACCCAACACGTTCTATAAAGCAAACATCACCCTGATCCCCAAACCAGGAAAAGGCCCATCAAGAAAATAAAATTATAGACCAATATCACTAATGAATATAGATGCAAAAATATTCAACAAGATCCTAACAAACAGAATCCAGCAACACATCAAACAAATTATACATAATGACCAAGTCAGTTTTATCTCAGGGTCTCAAGGCTGATTCAATATACGTAAATCTATAAGTATAATTCAGCACATAAACAAATTAGGAAAAGAAATAGCTGTGAACTTTAACAAACGGAAAAACATACCATGTACATGGCTGGGAAGAATCAACATTGTTAAAATGTCCATACTACCCAAAGCAATAGACAATTTTAATGTAATCCCTATTAAAGCTCCACTGTCATACTTTAAAGTTCTTGAAAAAATAATACTTCATTTTATATGGAATCAGAAAAAACCTCGAATAGCCAATACATTACTCTGAAATAAAAACAAAGCAGGAGGAATTATGATACCAGACCTCAGACTATACTATAAATGGATAGTGATCAAAACAGCATGGTACTGTCACAAAAACAGAGAAGTAGATGTCTGGAACAGGAAAGAGAACCAAGAGATGAACCCATCTATTTCCAATTATTTGATCTTTGACAAGCCAATTAAAAACATCCAGTGGGGAAAAGATTCCCTATTTAACAAATGGTGCTGGGTGAACTGGCTGGCAACCTGCAGAAGACTGAAAGTGGACCCACGCCTTTCACCATTAACTAAGATAGACTCTCACTGGATTAAAGATTTAAACTTAAGACATGAAACTATAAAAATACTAGAAGAGCATGCAGGGAAAACCCTTGAGGAAATCAGTCTGGGTGAGTATTTTATGGGAAGGACCCCCCAGGCAATTGAAGCAGCTTAAAAAATACACTACTGGGACCTGATCAATCTAAAAACCTTCTGCACAGCCAAGAACACAGGAAGTAAAGCAAGGAGACAGCCCTCAGAATGGGAGAAGATATTTGCAGATTATGTCTCCGACAAAGGTTTAATAACCAGAATCCACAGAGAACTCAAATGTATAAGCAAGAAAAGAACAAGTGATCCTATTGCATGCTGGGCAAGGGACTTCAAGAGAAACTTCTCCGAAAAAGACAGGTGTGCGACCTACAGACATATGAAAAAATGCTCATCATCTTTAATCGTCTGAGAAATGCAAATAAAAACTACCTTGAGATACCATCTAACTCCAGTAAGATTAGCCTATATCACAATATCCCAAGACCAGAGACGTTGACCTGGATGTGAAGAAAAGGGAACACTTCTACACTGCTGGTGGGAATGCAAATTAATACATTTCTTTTGGAAAGATGTTTGGTGAACACTTAGAGATGTAAAAATAGATCTTCCATTCAATCCTATAATTCCTCTACTAGGTATATAACAAGAAGTCCAAAAATCAAATTATAACAAAGATATTCCCACGAGAATGTTTATTGTAGCCTAATTCACAATTGCTATGTCATGGAAAAAGCTCAAGTGCCCATCGATCCACGAATGGATTAATAAAATGTGGTATATGTACACCATGGAATATTATGCAGCCTTAAAGAAAGAGAGAGACTTTACCTCTTTTATGTTTACATGGATGGAGCTGGAACATATTCTTCTTAGTAAAGTATCTGAAGAATGGAAGAAAAAGTATCCAAAGAACTCAGCCTTACTATGAAACTAATTTATGGCTTTCATATGGAAGCTATAACCCAGTTATAACCTAAGAATATGGGGAAGGGTGAGACGGAGGAAAGGGAGGTGGGAGGATGGGCAGAGGGAGGGTGATAGTTGGGATTACACCTGTCGTGCATCTTACAAGGGTACACATGAAACTTAGTAAATGTAGAATATAATTGTCTTAATACAATAACTAAGAAAATGCCAGGAAGGCAATGTTAACCAATTTGATGAAAATGTGTCATACTATTTATAAATCCAGTGTATGGTGCCCCATGATCGTATTAATGTACACGGCTATGATTTAGTATTAATGAAAAAAAAAATAAATCAATGAATTCAGAGACAAAATCTCCAAGGATATAGACACAATGAGAAAGAAAATAGCAGAGCTCAAGTAAATGAAAAAGCTATTCGAGGAGCTCTGAAATACAGTAGAATCCCTCAGTAATAGAGTGGACTAGATGAAAGAAAGGATCTCTGAAATTGAAGAAAAAGCTATTGAATGCTCCCAAATGCTCAAAGAGGAAGAGAGATGGATTGAAAATCGCATCATTGGGCAGCACCTGTGGCTCAAGGAGTAGGGCGCCGGTCCCATATGCTGGAGGTGGTGGGTTCAAACCCAGCCCTGGCCAAAAACCACAAAAAAAAAAAAAAAAAAAGAAAAGAAAATCGCATCATTCCCTGAGAGAGTTGTGGGACCACTTCAAAAAATGAAACATTCATTTTATAGGAATTCCTGAAGGAGAAGAGAATGGTCCTAAAGGCACAGGAGTTATACTCCAAGATATCATGGAGAGCAACTTCCCAAGCATGACAAGAGGCCCTGAAATGCAGACAGTACACAGTTTCAGAACCAAAACATAACTCAATTCAAATAAAGCATCTCCTACACATATTGTAATTAACTTTGCCAAAATTAATATGAAACATAAAAATTCTGCAAGCAGCCAGACCAAAGAAATGCATTACATACAAAGGAAAGAATATTAGAATGACTGCAGATCTTTCAAGTGAATTTTTTCAAGTCTGAAGAGGATGTTCATCAACTTTCAATCTCCTAAAACAAAACAACTTTCAGCCCATGATCCTGTATCCAGCTAAACTGAGTTTCATTTGTGATGGAGAAATCAAATACTTTACTGATTTACACATGTCAAAGGAATTTGCCATGATTAAACCAGCTTTTCAGAATATTTTCAGACCCATCCTCCACAATGATAAGTAAACTCAGCCAGAAAGCCTTGAATAAACCTAACATGCATAATGATGAAAGGATTAAAAATATCCACTGGACCCTTCAAAAACATGACAACCAAAACACTAACATGCTTATCAATACTGTCAATTAATGTTAATGGCTTAAATTTTCCTCTAAAGAGACAGAAGATGGATGACTGGATATAAAAACTCAGGCCGGATATCTGTTCTATACAAGAATCTCACCTTACCTTAAAGTATAAAAATAGACTGAGGATGAAGTGATAGACATCTATAATATGGGCAAATGGAAATCATAAAAAAAGCAGGGCTTACAATCTTATTTCAGATACAGTAGTCTTTAAACTAATAAAGGTTAGGAAATACAATAGGCTTTAAACCAATGAAGGTAAGGAAAGATGAGAATGGTCACTTCATATTTGTCAAAGAAAACACTCAGTAAGAAGAGATTTCAATTATTAATATTTATGCACCCTACCAGAATGAGAATGCTCCACAATTTCTAAAGGAAACCCTAACGGACAAGAACAATTTTGTATCTTCCTGAACTATAATAGTTGGAGATTTTAACACCCCTTTGGCAGTGCTGGATAGATACTGCAAACAAACAAACAAACAAAAAAACCTAAACAAGGGAATATTGGACTACTTGACCCTACCAAAAAAAAAAAAAGGATTCAACAGACACCTACAGAACATTGCATCCTAATAAAATGAAATACACATTCTTTTCATCAGCCCATGTAACAACCTCTAGAACTGATCCCATTTTAGGTAACAAATCTAACCTCAGCAAATTTAGAAGAATATAAATTATTCTTTGTTTTTTCTGGGCCACCACAGAATAAAAGTTGAACTAAACAACAATAGGAATCTTCACACTCAAACAAAGTCATGGAAACTAAATAACCTTATGTTGAATGAAAGCTGCATCAAAGATGAAATTAAGAAAGAATTTAGCAAATTTATGAAACCAAATGACAATGAAGACATGAATTATCAAAACCTGTGGGATAGGGCAAATGTTGTCCTAAAGAAGGAAATTTATAGCTTTGCTAACCTTCAAGAAAATGAAAAGAGAGGAAGTCAAAAACTTAATAGTATATCACAAGCAACTGGAAAATGAAGAAAATTTCAACTCCAAACCCAGCAGCAGAAAAGAAATAACCAAAATTAGAGCAGAATTAAATGAAATTTAAAACACAAGAATTATTTAGAAGATGAACAAAATAAAAAAGTTCTTTTTTTTGAAAAGATTAACAAAACTGATAAGACTTTGGCTAACCTAACCAGAAACAGAAAAGTAAAATCTCTAATATCATCACTCAGAAACAGTAAAGGAGAAGTAACAACAGACACTCAAAAAATCATTAATGAATACTACAAAAAAACTCTCTTCTCAGAAGTCTGAAAATCTGGAGGAAATGCACTAATACCTGGAAGCACACCACCTTCCTAGACTCAGCCAGAAAGAATTGGAAATGTTGAATATACCTATACCAACCACTGAAATAGCATCAACTATATGAAATCTCCCAAAAAATAAAAGTCCAGGACCAGATGGTTTCATATCATTATTCTACCAACCCTTTAAATAGGAGCTATTACCTATATTACATAACCTTTCCCAAAACATAGCAAAAGAAGAAATACTTCCCCAAACATTCTACAGAGCAAATATCACCCTGATCCCCAAACCACAAAAAGACTCAAAAAAAGAGAAAATTATAGACCAATATCACTAATGAACATTGATGCAAAAATTTTCAATAAGATCCTAGCAAACAGAATTCAACAACACATCAAAAAAATTATACACTATCATTAAGTTTGATCTAATGGGTTACAAGGTTGGTCCAACATATGTAAATCTATCAATATAATACATCACATAAACAAAATAAAAAACAAAGACCATATGATTCTCTCAATTGATGCAGAAAGAGCTTTCGATAATAACCAGAATCTTTTCATGATCAGAACACTTAAGAAAATGGGTATAGAAGGGACATTTCTTAAACCGATAGAGGCCATCTATAGTAAAACCACAGGCAATATCATATTGAGTGAAATAAAATTGAAAACCTTTCCCCTCATATCTGGGACTAGACAAAGTTGTCCATTTTCTCCACTGCTATTCAACATAGTAATACAAGTCTTAGCCATCTCAATCAGGCAAGATAAAGCAATCAAGGGTATCCAAATTTGTACAGAGGAGAAGAAACTCTCACTCTTCACAGATGATATGATATTATACCTAAAATACCCCAGGGACTCAACTACAAAACTCTTAGAAGTGATCAAGGAATACATCAGCGTTTCAAGACACAAAATCAATACTTACAAATCAGTAGCTTTTATACATACCAACAATAGTCAACCTGAAAAAATAGTTAAGGACTCTATTTCTTTTATAGTAGTGCCAAAGAAGATGAAATATTTGGTAATTTACCTAACAAAGGACGTGAAAGATCTTTATAAAGATAACTATGATACTCCAGAGAAAATAAATAGCTGAAGATGTTAACAAATGGAAAACCATACCATGCTCATGGCTGAGAAGAATCAACATTATTAAAGTGTCCATACTACCCAAAGCAATATACAAATTTAATGCAATCCGTATTAAAGCACCACTGTCATACTTTAAAGATCTGGAAAATATACTACCTCATTTTATATGGAATCAGAAAAAACCTTGAATAGCCAAGATATTACTCAGAAATGAAAACAAATCAGGAGGAATCATGCTACCAGACTTCAGGCTATAATATAAATCTATAGTGATTAAAAAAGCATGGTACTGGCACAAAAGTAGAGAGGTAGATGTGTGGAACAGAATAGAGAATCAAGAGAAGAACTGAGCCACTTATTGTCATTTGATCTTTGATAAGCCTATCAAAAACATAAATTAGGGGAAAGATTTACTATTTAACAAATGGTGCTGGGTGAACTGGATTGCGACCTATGAAAGAATGAAACTGGACCTTCACCTTTCACCATTAACAAAAATTGATTCTTGCTGGATAAAAGATTTAAGCTTAAGACATTAAACTATAAAGATACTTGGATATAGTTCAGGAAAACACTTGATTAAATTTGCCTTGGAGAATATTTTATGAGGAGGACGCCCCCCTGGTATTGGAAGCAACACCAAAAATATATTACTGGGATATGATCATACTAAAAAGCTTCTGCACAGCCAAAAACACAGTAAGTGAAGCAAATGGACAGCCCTCAGAATGGGAGAAGATATTTTCAGGTTGTTTCTGACAAAGGTTTGATAACTAGAATCCACAGAGAACTCAACTAATTAATAAGAGAAGAACAAGTCATCTCATTTCATTGTGGTCAAGAGACTTGAACATAAGCTTCTCTGAAGAAGACATTCACATGGTCTACAGACACATGAAAAAATGATCATCATCGTTAGTCATCAGAGATTTGCAAATCAAAACTACTTGATATATCCTTTAAGTCCAGCAAGAGTAGCCCACATCCAAAAATCCCAAAACTATAGATGTTGGTGTAAATGTAGAATGAAAGGAACACTTCTTAACTGCTTGTTTGAATGCGAGGTAATATGTTCCTCTTGGAAAGAAGTCTGGAGAACACTGAGGCATCTGAAAGTAGACCTGCCTCTCAGTTCTGCAATTTATCTACTAGATATATATCCAGATGACCAAAAATCATTTTACAAGAAAGATGTTTGCACCATACTGTTTCTTGAAGCCCAATTCATAATTGTCAAGTTGTGGAAGCAGCCCAAGTGCCCATTGACCCATGAATGGATTAACAATTTGGGATATGTGTATACACTGGAATATTATGCAGCCATAAAAAGATGGATACTTTACCACTTTTTGTTTATATAGATGGAGCTGGAACTTTTTTTTTAGTAATATATCTTAAGAGTGGAAGAAAAATTATCCAATGCGTTCAGTACTATTATGAAACCAATATATAATCACCCAAACTTTCATCTGAATGATAAAACACAACTATATCCCAGAATGAAGTAGTAAAGAGGAGGGTGAGTAGTAGAAGGGGGAGGCAGGGTGGAGGGAGGATAATCAGTGGGATCTCACCTATGATTCATTTTACAAGGGTACATGTTAAATCTATTAAGAGCAGAGTATAAATGTCTTAACATAACAATTAAGTAAGTGAGGTGAAGGCTATGTTAAACAGTTTGATGTAAACACTCCAAATTGTATATAAAATCAGCACATTGTACCCCATAAATGCATTAATGTGCAGAGTTGTGATTTAATAAAATAAATATATAAATAAATTTTTATGCAATTGTCAAATAAAATAAAGTATAGATATTTGGAGATTTAAAAAATGTTACTTCAGATTAATATGAGAGTACAATTAGGTTGTATTGTTTTCATTTGTTTCGAAAAGTCCAAGTTGTAATTGAGCCCTTCACCCAAGAGCTGTGACATATACCCTTACATGGTGCCCATTAAGAGCTTACCAATCCCCCTCTTTGATCTTGAGTTTGATTGTGTTTTTCTGTCATGTGGGCATGCAGCTGTTCATCTACTGGTTTCAAATTTGTATTGAATACATTGGATACTTGCCTTCTCATTTTTGTGATATGAGTGAGAATGTTCTTCAGTTTCATCCAAGTTCATACAAAAGATGCAAATTCTCCACCTTTTTATGGCTGAATCCATGATATGCACATACCACAGTTTATTAATACATTCACGTATTTATGGGCACTTGAGTTGATTCCACATCTTGTTAAGTGTGAATTGAGCTGTAATTAACATTCTAGTGCAAGTGTCCTATGTTAAAATGATTTTTTTTTACCTAGTTATGGGATTGTGAGATCGAATGGAAGGTCTACTTTTAGTTCTTTTAGTATTTTTAATACTTCTTTCCATAGAGGCTGTACTAGTTTGAAATCCCACCAACATTATAAAAGTGTTACTTCTCTCCACATTCATGCCAGCATCTTTAGTTTTGGGAATTTTTGATGTGGACTACTCTCCCTGGGTTTACATAATGTCTCAAGGAGGTTTTGAGAGCAGATGAGCAGTTTTTAATGTGTTTTTTGGCCATTTGTTTGTATTTTTCAGAGAAGGTTATGTTCATGTCTCTTATCCACTGATAATTAGAATTGCTTGCTCTTCTTGATTAGTTTAAGTTCTCTATAGATTCTACTTATCAGCCATTTATCAGATTTTTAGCATGTGAATATGTTCTCCATTTTCAATATTATCTGTTGCATTTAGTTGTTCTACTCTTAACTGTGCAGAAGATTTTTGGCTGTATCATTTTGGCTGTCCCATTTATTTATTTGGTGTTGTTGAAATTACCAATGGGGTTTTCTTTATAACAGTAAAGCTAAGACTCAAATCAATGATATCCTTCCCAGTGGCTTCAACAAAAATGAGATACCTGGGAGTATGCCTAACAAAAGTCATGAAGCATTTGTACAGAAAGAGCTATGAAACCCTTCGAAAATAAAGAACAGAAAACAGTAACAAGTGGAAGAACATATGGTGCTCATGGCTAGGAAGAATCAACATTGCAAAACTGTCCATTCTACCCAAATCAATCTTCAGATTTAATGTAATCCCCATTAAAGTACAAATGATATACTTTGAAGAACTTAGAAAAATACTACTTTGTATCATCTGGAACCAGGAAAAAAAAAAAATGAATAGACACTGGAATTACAAGAAATTGCAACAAATGTGGAGGTGTCATGTTACCAGACTTCAGGTTATACTAGAAGTCTATAGTGATAGAAACACCATTGTACTGGCAAAAAAATAGAGATACAGATAGATGGAATACAGTAGAGAACCTAGTGATTAAACCAACCACATATCACCATCTGATCTTCTATAAACAAAACAAAACCCAAAAACCCTTTAAGAAAAAGATGTCAAATCCTACCAAGACTGCTTTTTTTTTTTTTTTTCCCATTAGGTTAGTGTGTATCTTTCTGGCCCAGGGTGGGTCTAGAAATGGATCCTGGAACCAAGTCCAGGAGTGAGAGGCCTCAGGATATTACTTGATAGTTTATTTTACTGTGGTTGAGATGTTTCTCAGCTCTTCCCTTTACTCTCCCCAAATAGGTGACAACTTAGCCTGAGTTATGCAGTCTATATTTATGGGAAGAGTGAAAAAGGCATTGGCTTGGTCCCAGGTGCTGCTGTCTCACTGGGACATGAGAACCCTAAATGCACTAGCACTGAGTCAGCACAGCTGCAGTCATTGCCCAAGGACTGAAGCCTTTGTGGCCTGACTGCTTTAAGAATTTAGTACAAACTCAAGGCTGCTTTCTCTCAGGCACTGGTGAGGTTAGCCAGAACTAAGGTATCAGGCCAGAGGATTTTTCTCTCTGTGCTGGTCTGAATGATCTCTCAATCTTGACTGGCAGAATTCTGTCTGTGTTGTATTCCCCTGTGCCAAGGAAGGCATAAATTTCAATGCAAAGTTCAATAATCATTTTAATCTCCCTCCTCTGGGAGAATTGATACTGTCTCCACTCAACACACAGGTGTGGCATTGCCAAGGGATAGAGGAGGGGTGACATAGGTAATGGAAGGTTGTTTTTTCTGCCCTCTTCAGTGTTTTCTTCTTTGATCTGTAGTATAATGTTGAAACCAAGTTGAATTATCACTCACCTGATTTTTGGTTCTTCTGAAGGTTCTTGCTTGTGTGGATAGTTGTCAAACTTAATAATCGATCATTCCAAGGAAAAATTACTGGAAATTTCTATTCAACCATCTTATTATTATTTTTTTTTTCTATTCAGTCGTTTTATTCAACCCCTATACTCGGGAATAATTCCTATAGAATAGGTCCCAGTTATTTTTAGGTCTAGTAGAATTTGCCTTAAAAATCATATGATGTGGGCATTTTTGGTAGGATTTTTTAATTACTCCTCCAGTGTCGCTGCTCATTACTAGTTGTTTGACAGGATTTCTATTTCTTTGATTCAGATTTGGAAAATGGTGTGTTTGCAGAAGTTTGGTCATTTCCTCTAAATTTTCTAGTTTGTGTATTAGAGATTTTCATAATATTCACTGATGATATATTGTATTTCAGCAGTATCTGTTGTGATGTCTGTTTTCCTTTTCTGATTAGTGCGTGTGTTGTTTCTGTCTCATCTATTTATGGTTAATCCAACTAGAGATTTGTCTATTGTTTATTTTAAAAAATCAACTTTTTGTTTCATTGATCCTTTATGTTATTAATAAGATTTTGGTTTCCTTTTCATTTAGTTCTACTCAGAGATTTTTTTTTTTTCTGAAAGCTTTGGATTTTGTTTGATCTTCTTTTTCTAGTTCCATGAGATGAGACATAAGATTGTAAATATGGTTTTTTCCTGACTTTTTTATGTAAGTATTTAAAACATGAATTACTTTCTTAACACTGATTTTGTTTTATGGAATAATTTTTTGCAAGCTTTTGTCATGATAGTCATTCAATTAAAAATCTTTTTATTTCTGTATTAATTGCATCACTGTCCCATGGATCATTAGGAAGAAGATTGTCTAATTTTCATGACTTCGTGTATATTTTGAGAGTTTCTTTCATAGTTGATATCTAGTTTTATTACACTTTAATTTGAGAATATACATGGAATTCTTTATTTTTCTGAATTTACTAAGATTTGCTTTGTGGGCTAACATAATCTATCATGAAAAATATTCCATGGCCTGAGGAGAAGAATGTATATTTTGCATTTGCCAAGTAGAATATTGCATAGATGTCTGTTTGGCCCATTTTTTTTTTTTCTAAAGTCTTTTTTTTTTTTGGCCAGGGCTGGGTTTGAACCCACCACCTCCAGTATATGGGGCCAGTGCCCTACTCCTTTGAGCCATAGGTGCTGCCTGAGTCTTTTTTTAATCCTTTGATTCCTTGTCCATTTTTTCCCCTTAATCATCTGTCTAGCTCTGTTTGTAGAGTCTTAAGGTTCCTAGAAGTTAGTGTTGCTATTTATGTATTTGCTTAGGTTAGGTAACATTTTATTTATGGATCTGAGAGCTCCTGAAGTAGATGCACATATATTAAAATTGTTATATTTTATTGATGATTTTCTTCATTTATCATTATAAAATGACTTTTTAAAACTACATTTATTTTGTTTATTTTATCTGATATAGAAATAACTACTTCTGTTCATTTTTTTCATTTCCAATGTATAGAGTATTTTTTCTACCCATTTACTTTGAGTCTATTAGCATCCTTTGATGTTGGATGGACTTCTTAGAGAAAACATATTCTTGCACTGTGCTTTTTCATTTATTTATCCAGTGTATAATTTTTAAAAGGAGCATTAAGACTATGCTACTCCAGGTGGGAGAAGATGGCAGCTGAGTAACAGATTCTCTGCAACTGGGTGCAATGAGACTGAGGAGAGAAGACTCCAGGCATCTAGAATCCCTTTGGGGACACAGGGAGACAGCAAGAGTATTGTGGACCCCATGAGGAGGATAAAGACAATGGAGAACCAGCATGTGGTGGGTGTGTTTGATTGGTCGGAGGCCACCCACAGCTGTAACTACAGCAACAGCAAGATTGTAACCAGGAAAGGCCTTACCTGTAGGCTGTTTTGTTTTGTTTTGTTTGAGGTTTTCTTTTTCTTTTTCTTTTTTTTTTTTGGACTTGGGCACTCAATTGAACTTCTTCGGGAGATCCTGGGCGAGAGTAGGGAAGACTTTGAGCATTATCTAGGGTCCCAGATTGAGCCGTTGATCCAGAAGGGAGCTAATATTCAGCTTTGGGCCACCCTCACAGCTACTGTGGGAGAACTGCCCCTGTAGGCTTTTCCCTCAGGGTCACAGTGAGAGGATTGGCTGGAAGATCTTGGGCAAGTAACCTAGTGATGGAGCAGCCCAAAGGCAGAGACTGAGATGCTGGGATAGAGTGGAGACCTCAGTGTTAGGCAGATTACTGCCTTGGCCCTCAGGGTCATAGAGTGAGACTGGTTTGGGTGCACTAGATAAGCAGGCAGCCACTTTAGCAGCGATCCTAGCAACAAGTGCTATCCTGGGAAAGCCTCTGCTTAGTCAAGGATAACAGTTTAAAGTGTTTTTTAAGTGGACTGAGGAGACATTTAGCCTCTCAAGCCTGTGGGGTTTGAGAAATCAGCAGAGGCCTCCAATCTCCATCTCGTACAGCTAGGTAAATGTACTTGTCCCAATTTACATAAAAATTCAACTTAAGAACGAACCTATATGTATGTATCAGCATTGTGGTTAACATCCCATACACCAGAAGATCACCTGTTGACTGGATAATATTCAGCAAGATATATATACTGTTTTGTTTTTTGTTTTTTTATAATTATTATTTTTAATTTTAAGACATTTATATTTTTAGAAAATTAAGAAATAAAATAACCATCTCCTTGGACTCCACAGATCAATGAGTGCTAGAATGAGAAAAGTACTTCTCCAGCTCAATTAAATAATTTTACTACCAAACTTTTGCTAAATCCATAAAGTTACTTAACTGCAAATAAAGCAAAAATTACTATCCAAACTAACTTCCTAAGCTCGATAACAAATTACTATTAGGTACAGAAAATCCCCAGGTTAAGAATGAGGTAAGTTTTATAGGTTCGTTCTTAAGTTGAATTTTTATGTAAATTGGGACAAGTACATTTACCTATTACCTGTAATAGCCTCTGTAAGCACAAGTCTTATATCAGTTTGGATGTTTGTAATTCAGGGACTTACTAAAATAGCCTCTGTTCATATGAGTTGGATGTAAGTAGGATGTTTGTAAGTAGAGAACTGCCTATATGAAATCCTTTCTGAAATTATGCTACATAAAAACAATTGCAAAAGCAGACAAACTACTAAATTAAAAAGCTTAAGACAAACAGATAAAGGCTCATAGCTATTGGCAAAAACATTGAAAACCAAATGCTCAAAGGGAGATAGAGCACTGTGGTCATTCAGAGACATAAGACAGTAAAGTCAAGAAAGAGTACTCAAATTGCTAGGCATGTTGAGGTCCCTAATTCAGAAGCCTGTTTTTCCCCAGCTTTTACTTTATTTGTCCTCACACACAAAAAAAAGAACTGTTCTTTAGAGAAACCATGATTAGTATCCAGGAATTTGGAGTATGTCAAACCTGGGCTAGCTTTACAATTTTCTAGGGGAGTAATCTAACAAATCTCAATTTCCTTTTCTGCAAAGGTGGAGAGTGTCACCAAGTTAATGTTAATAAATAAAAGTACAGTGTCTGAGAAAGTGAAATGAAGAAGGAAGGAATTGCTCAAATAAGGCAACTAAAAATCCCCAAAGTCAAATCTTTTAGCACACTGAAAGAATCCAAAGGAAATCCACTCTAAAGAATATTAGGCTAGTTGGTAGGCAGAAACTCTAGATTCCATGTTGGCTCTACTGCAACCAGCTCTCTGACCCTGGGAACATTATTTTATGCATGTGAGTTCTAGTTTTAAGATCAACAAAATCAGAGGACTTAAAATCCCTTCTGCCTTGTACCACACCATGTCTAAATTATTAGAGATGTTATTTACTGTTATTTTCCAAAACATTCTAAAATTTTCCATTTAAATGTTTGATTTTGTACTTTTAGGTCCTGATCAGTTTTCACTATGAATGAGCTATCAGGCATAACATATGTATAAGACTGTTTCCTTTAATAATTCATCTAAGGTCATATTGTTAAGAAGTTGCAAACTCAGAATTTAAAATCACATCATTCTCCAAAGATAAAACTCTATGGCCTGCTTCTTCCTCAGACCTTCTTCCTAACTAATCTTGTAACTAGCAGTTTGCCTTTGCAAAATCACTTGAAGTCATCAGGATACAGTCAAGTTGTTTGAGTCAGGTGGAGCTGGAATTTCTGACTGACACTCAGTACTGTAACTGATTTAATTAATTAGATATTTCAGCTACTTAAAAGGAGGCTGCAAAAACGAAAGAAAGGTAGGTAAAATTATAAAGAAAAACTATTAATTGATGACAAAAACAATAATAAAGCATCTCTAAAGTTCCAAGTAAAGAGGGGCAATTCATACATATTTTCAGGAGTCAAAGATGTATAAAACGGGACAGCACCTGTGGCTCAGTGAGCAGGGTGCCATCCCCATATACTGAGGGTGGTGGGTTCAAACCTGGCCCTGGCCAAACTGCAACAAAAAAAAATAGCCAGGCATTGTGGCGGGCACCTGTAGTCCCAGCTAATTGGGAGGTTGAGGTAAGAGAATCACAGAAGCCCAAGAGTTGGAGGTTGCTGTGAGCTGTGATGCCACAGCACTCTATTGAGGGTGACATAATGAGACTCTGTCTCAGAAAAACAAAAACAAATACCAACAACAACAAAAATAAAATACCACTTCCTTATATCAGTACAAAATGTTTTTATAACACATTCATATCAATTCTGCAAGGAATAACAAAAGTAAGCACAGAAAAAATGTATCCCCACTGCACACAAGAATGAGATTAGCTCCTTGCTGTTTCCATTAAACAATTAGGATTAGTAAAAAATTGTTTTGATTAATACATATATGGAGAATTAAGAGGTAAATGCACCATACAAATACATAAACTCACACTTACATGCCTTGGTCACTAAGCATTTACAAAATAAAAAATTTCATAAGACATAATAGAAAATGGAGCCAGTGGCGACATCACTGACCACTTTAGTTCTACTGAAAGAAGTCATTATGTGTTCTCCCCAAAGATTAGGCAGTCTTCGAATCAACACATACACACATCTATCTGGTATTGTCATTCAGCAAGGTGACCTGGGAAAGCCTTTGAAATGTGTTATATCAGCTCAGAGATAATGAGACTGTACACAACACTACAAAACATCAAATAAATGAAAAAAATGTAAAGAAAATATGTATCTAAAATTAAGAACTAGATATAGATTTTTTCAATACAAATTGAGAGTTTGTTTCCAAAAGCCTTTGCAATTAAATATTAGTACAATATCAAAATTCTTCAGTGTAAACCTCATTTGCCAAAACGTGCTACTTGCATTTCTAGTAATCTGTGACCAACTTTTCTCCTCCCCATGATAAGGAGAAACCAGTTATGGATCTGGTTGATAAAACTGGACTTGGGGCACTTAATACATCAGAGTCACTACTCCTCACTCTATGATGCCCACTCAGAAGGTTATCTGAATTTAATGTGAGGACTTGAGGTGAAAGCAGAAGAGTCACAGTTAAACAGATGCCAACTATAAACACAGTGGCGTCTTGGCCACCCCCATTCCCCACTGCAAGGAAGGCAATGGGACCTGCAGGCTCAGGAAGTTGACTAACCCGGTAGAAAGCTCCATGCCCCCACCCCCAAGAAAGGGAACATGAGGCTGGAAGAACCAAAAGTAAACACGGAAAAATTCATTCAAGAATTTCCTGGGAAGCAGGTAAGTAAAAGAGACCAGAATTCACAGACTGACAATGATCTACCAGCTCTGGTGGGGGCCCAAGCATGGGTGGATTGTGCCTCCTCTGTGGAGTTGGGGAGGAAAGGTACCAGGGCGGGGTCTGGTCCTTCTCCAATGGCCCTTACCAGCGGGCCTGAGGTTAAGACCCAGGCCTGGAGTTCTGCAACAGAAGCTCTCTTCCACATGGTTGCTGGAGAGTGACCCTTCAGGCTGCCCTGAGGCCATCTGGCTGGGACCGCAGGGGGCCCAAACCTGGTGCAGGTTCAACACAAGAAACCACAGCAGGGAAAGTGTGGGAGTAAATCCAAAGAATAGGATATTGGGGTACAAGACTCACTTCATTTTGGCTTTGTCCTTCTTGGCCTTGGTCCTCTTCTTTCCAGCCTGGAATGCAATCACTTTCCGCTCCATGGCAAGAAAAGTAACCACCAGGCAATTTTTTTTTTTAGTTCACCATTTTCCCTCTAGATTTTTTCCTTCCTTTTGTTTTTTTTTTCATTTTTATAGTTTAAATACAATTTTCCATTGTTGCTTTCTTTAACAATTAGAACTTAATCTTTGCTAGTGTTTCTGCCCCTATTATTTGTTTTTTACCCCAATTTTATCTCATAAGGGTTTTTGTTTGTTTGTTTTGCTTTGATTTATAGTATTTTTGTCTTTTTTCTCTACTTGGTGGAGGTAGGCTACTGTGTCTGAACAGGCCTGCAAAAAGTTGCTGACCTCAATGGAACCACCCAATCCAGCACCCCCAGAGGTTGGGGGTTTTTAATGTTGGGTCAAAGTACCCTACTGTACAACTCTATTACTCCTTTATCCATCTTTATGACCCTTTCTTTTTTGTCAATATTCCTTTTCTCTCATCCCCTCTCCTTGACTTTTTTCTTTCTTTGTTAAATCTTTTATTCCCTCTTGCTCTTCAATCTTCTCATCCTTCTGGTCCTATACCAAAAGAACTCGTAAAACCCTTAAGCCAGAGGCACGGTAACTTACAGTGCTAGAGGAAGTGAAAGAAAAATTATGGCAAGGAAATAGATAAAATAAAATACTCATGAGGAAGAATCGGCAGAAAAATCCTGACAACATGAAATGCCAGTCCAGAGCAACCCCCCCACCAAGGGACCAAGAGGTAGATACTGCAGAGGATTCTACCTATAAAGAAATGTTAGAAATTATAGAAGGGTAATTTAAAATACAGATGATGAAATCATTGAAGGAAATTGTTGAGAAAGTAAAAAATAACCAAAAAGGAAATAAAAAAATAGAATCAAATAAGAGATGAACAATATGAAGAAAATAGAATATAGCAGAGATAAAGGAATTCAAGCAGCCAATTAGGGAACTTAAAGATGGACTAGAAAGTATCAACAACAGATTAGACCATGCAGAAGAAAGAATCTCAGAGGTAGCGGACAAGCTCTTGAGATACCTCAGATAGTTAAAGAGGCCGAAAAAAAGAGAGAGAAAGCAGAATGTTCACTGACAGAATTATGAGACTTTATGGAGCATTCTAACATACGAGTTATAGGTAACCCAGAAGGTGAATAAGAAGGCCCTGGAGTAATGAAAGCCATACTAGAGAATACTATAAATGAAAATTTTCCAAATATCACCAAAGATTCTAACACTTCTTTCAGAGGGATATCAGACCCCAGATCACCTCAACCCTAATAGAGCTTCTCCAAGACACATTGTGATGAAACTTTTCAAAATCAAGACAAAGGAAAAAATTTTGCAAGATGCCAAGAGTAAGTGCCAACTGACCTATAGGGTCAAATCCATCAGGGTGACCACAGATTTCACTAAGCAAACCTTTCAAGCCAGAAGACAATGCTAATCCATCTTTAATCTACTTACACGAAACAACTTGCAGCTCAGAATTCTATATCCCACTAAAATTGATTGAAGAAATCAAATCTTTTACTGATATGCAAACATTGAGGAAATTTGCCACAACAAGACCAGATCTACAGAAAATACTTCAACCTGTTCTACACACTGAGCATCACAAGGGACCACCAGTAAAGTAAGAATGCAGAAATTAAAGAACAGAACCTAGCTTTCACAATAATGCAAAAGACAAAACTAAGCAATGGATTTTCACAAAATGAGATGAATAGAATGTTACCATACTTATCCATTACCTCAATAAATGTAAATGGCTTGAAATCCCCACTAAAGGGGCACATATAGGCTGATTGGATTAAAAATGCACAAGCCATCCACTTGCTGTTTGTAGGAAGCACACTTAGTCCCAAAAGGCAAATTAAAGCTGAGAGTTAAGTATTGAAAGACAATTTTTCAGGCAAACAGAATTCAGAAGAAAAGAGGGGTTGCAATCTTATTTTCAGATACATGTGGATTTAAAGCAGCTAAAGTCAAAAAATACAAAGATGGTCACTTTATATTGGTCAAGGGAGAAATACAAGAAGACATGTCAATTCTAAATATTTATGCACCCAACTTAAATGCTCCCAGATTCTTAAAAGAGATCTTACTTAGTCTGAGCAATATGATATCCTATAACACCATAATAACAGGGGACTTTAACACTCCTCTCACAGAGCTGGACAGATCCTCTAAATAGAAATTAAACACAAATATAAGAGACTTAAATCAGACCCGAGAACAACTGTGCTTTATAGACGTATACCAAACACTCCATTGTAAATACAAAGAGTTCTTCTCATAGGCCCTTGGAACATTCTCCAAAAAGAGTCACATCCTAGGATACACAAAAAACCTCAACAGAATCAAAAGAATTGAAATTTTACCTTGTATCTTCTCAGACCACAAGGCACTAAATGTGGAATTCAAGTCCAACAAAAACATTCCACCCCACACAAAGGCATGGAAATTAAACAATCTTATCCTGAATGACAGACAAGTGTAGGAAGAAATAAAAAAGGAAATCATGAACTTCATTGAGCATAACAACAATGAAGACACAAGCTACCAAAACCTATAGGATCCAGCAAAAACTGTCCCGAGAGGAAAATTTATTCTTTTAGAAGCCTACATTTGACAAAGAACAAGAGGCCACATCAAAAGACTCACAATCCAGCTTATGGAATTGAAAAAGAAGGACAATCTAAGCCTAAACCCAACAGAAGAAAAGAAATATCCCAAATTAAATCAGAGATTAATGAAATTGAAAACAAAAGAATCATTCAGAAAATTAATGAAACAAAGAGTTGATTTTTTTAAAAAACAAACAAAATTGATAAACCTTTGGCCAGACTAACTTGAAATATAAAATAAAAAATCTCTAGTAACCTCAGTAAGAAATGACAAAAGGAAAATAACAACTGATGTCACAGACATACAAATGATTACCTCTGACTACTGCAAGACAATCTATGCCCAGAAATTTGACAATGTGAAGGAAATGGATCGATATTTGGAATCACATCCTCTCCATAGAGTTAGCCCAGAAGAAATACATCTCCTGAATAGGCCAATTTCAAGCACTGAGATAAAAAAAAAAAAAAAAACACTTTAAAATCTCCCAAATAAAAAATGCCCTGGTCTGGATGATTTCACACCACAATTCTATCAAAACTTCAAAGAAGAGCTTATTCCTATACTGCAGAAATTATTTCAAAAATTTGAGGAGGAGGATGAGCATTTTTTTATAGCTTTCATATGAAAGCTATAACCCAACTATAGCATAAGAATATGGGGAAAGGGGCAAGGGAGGGGAAGGGAGGAGGGAGGTTGAGATGGAGGGAGGGTAATTGGTGGGACCACACCTACTGTGCATCTTAGAATGGGTACAGGTGAAACTTACTAAATGCAGAATACAAATGTCTACATACAATAACTAAGAAAATGCCATGAAGGCTATGTTAAACAGTTTGATAAGAGTATTTCAGATTGTACATGAAACCAGTACATTGTACCCCTTGATTGCACTAATGTACACATGATTTAACAATAATAAAAAAAAAAAGAAAAGAAATTGAGAAGGAAGGAATCCTGCTCAACACATTCTATGAAGTAAACATCACCCTGATACAAACACCAGGAAAAGACTCAACTAAAAAAGAGAACTTTAGAGCAATTTCATTAATGAATGTAGATGCAAAAATTCTCAACAAAATCCTAGCCAAAAGATTACAGCTTATCTTCAAAAAGTCATACATCATGATCAAGTAGGGTTCATTCCAGGGATGCAAGGCTGGTTTAATATGCGCAAGTCTGTAAATGTTATTCATTATATCAACAGAAGTACAAACAAAGACCATATGATCCCCCCAATACATGCAGAAAAAGTATTTGATAAAATCCATCATCCTTTTCTAATGAGAACAGTGAAGAGTATAGGCATGGGTGGCACATTTCTTAAACTGATTGAAGCTATCTATGACAAACCTATAGCTAAAATTTTACTGAATGGAGTTAGACTAAAAGTTTTTCCACTTAGAACTGGAACCAGACAAGGTTGTCATCTGTCACCATTACTATTCTATATAGTGCTAGAAGTTCTAGCTAATACAATCCAGCTAATACAATCAGGCAAGACAAGGAAATAAAGGGCATCCAAATGGAAGTAGGGGAGGTCAACTCTTCCTCTTTCCTGATGATATAATATTAGAGAACCCCAAAGACTCAACCACAAGACTTCTGGAAGTCATCAAAAATACAGTATACAAAATATACAAAATAAATGTCCAAAAGTCAGTAGCCAAGAGGAGGAGTTAATTAAGAACACAACTCCCTTCACCATAGATTCAAAGAAAACAAAATATCTAGGAATATACCTAACAAAATAGGTGAAGGAGCTCTATCAAGAAAATTATGAAACCCTAAGAAGGGAAATAGCAGAGGACATTAACAAATGGAAGAACATACCATGCTCATGGCTGGAAAGGATCAATATTGTTAAAATGTCTATACTTCCTAAAGCAATCTACTGATTCAAAGCCATCCCTATTAAAGTACCAAAATAATACATTCAAGACTTGGAAAAAATGATTCTGCATTTTGTATGGAACCAGAAAAAAACCTCTATAGCTAACGCAGCTCTCAGTATTAAAAATAAAGCCAGGGGCATCAGCATACTAGATTTTAGGTTGTACTACAAGGCCATAGTAGTCAAGACAGCATAGTACTGGCACAAAAATAGAGACACAGACTGTTGTAATTGGATAGAAAACCAGGAAATGAAACTTACAACTTACAACCACCTAATCTTCTATAAACCAAACAAGAATGTACACTGAGGTAAAGACTCCGTATTCAATAAATGGTGCTGGGAGAACTGGCTATCCACATGCAAAAAACTGAAACTGGACCCACACCTCTCTCCACTCACAAAAATTGATTCAAGATGGTTAAAGGACTTAAATTTAAGGCATGAAATGATAAAAATCTTCAAAGAAAGTGCAGGAAAAACAACAGAAGATATTGGCCTGGGAAAAGAAGTCTTTATGAAGAAGACTGCCATGGCAATTGCAATAATAACCAATATAAACAAATGGGACTTAATTAAACTGAAAAGCATTTGTACAGCTAAGGAGACCACAACCAAAGCAAACAGACAACATAAGCACTGGCAAAGGATATTTGCACATTTTGAATCATACAAAAGCTTAATAACTAGGATCTATATAGAACATAAAGTAATCCACATAAAAAAAATCATAATCCCATATATCAATGAGTAAGAGGGATGAACAGAACCTTCTCAAGAAGACAGAAGAATGGCTAACAAACATATGAAAAAATGCTCATGATCCTTAATTATTAGAGAAATGCAAATCAAAACCACCCTGAGGTATCATCTAACACCAGTGAGATGGCTCACATCACAAAATCTCAAAAATGCACATGTTGGAACAGAGATGGAGAAAAGGGAACACTTTTACACTGATGGTGGGACTGTAAACTAAGACAACCTTTTTGGAAGGAAGTATGGAGAAACCTCAAAGAACTTAGGCTAAATCTCCTGTTTGATCCAACAATCCCATTATTGGGCATCTATCCAGAAGGAAAAAAATAAAGCCTTTTATTATAATGATGCTTGCACTAGACTGTTTGTCACAGCTCAATTTACAATCGCTGAAATGTGGAAAGAGCCTAAATGACCCCCAAAACAGGAATGGATCAACAAGTTGTGGTACATGTATACCATGAAATACTATTCAGCCATTAAAAAAATGGATACTTTACACCCTTTGTATTAACATGGATGGAAGTGGAACACATTATTCTTAGTAAAGCATCACAAGAATGGAAAAGCGTGAATTCTATGTATTCAATCTTAATTTAAGGACAATTAATGACAGTTAGTGACACAGTGGGAGGGGTGGGGAAAGGGGAGAGCAGAGAGAGAGAAGGAGGGAGGAGGGTGGGGTCTCAGTTTGTGACACATCTTGTACCCTCAATTAATCCCCAACAATAAAATTTTCAACAAAAAAAGTCACTATTTATGCTTCAATGTTAATCTTGATATTTGAAATAACTGTTTATTCATCAATTCAAATTATACCTGGTCACTTTCTTTTTTCCTTTGTGTTACTGTTTTGTAAGGGTTTGTGAGCTTTAACTTTTGCGTATCTTTACATTGATAAGTATTGATTATTTGTTACATATAGTTCACTTTACAACATATTCTGTAGGACAACTATAGAGGTGACAAATTTCCTTGGTATTTGCTTGTCTGGGAAACATTTTATTTATATTTTGTTTTTGAAAATGTGTTTTTAAGAATAGAAAATTATTTTCTAAAATGTTTTCTATTTAACAGGATTAAAAATAGAACACCTGTCTCTTCTGACTTTAAAATCCAATGCTGAGAAGTCTTCTGTTAGGCTGATGGGTTTTTCTTTCTTTCTTAAAGCTTGTAGAATTTTTTCCTTCAATTTAACTTTGGTCAGGAACATGACTATATTCTTGATGATGTCCTATTTGCTATAAATCTTCCAGGTGTATGATTAGCACCTGAAATATAAATATATACATCTCTAGCAATATTCAGGGAATTTTTTAATCTATTAGTCTAAAGTAGGTTTTACATTCTTGCTGCTTTTTCTTCTTGTTTCCCTGTGATTCCTATATTTATTGTGTTATTCTACTTTGCGCTATCCCATGTTTCTCATGATGATCATTTTTTTTTCATGCATCTTTTACTGACTAGGTTATTTAAAAGTACTAGCTTCAAGGTCTGAAATTCATCTACTTGGTATTTTGAGTTGTTAAAACTTTCTTATGTACTTCAAAATTCCCCAAAAGACTAATTTCTTTAAGTTGTAGTCCCTATTTTCTAATTGTGCTTCATGTTTAGAATTTTTTTTTTCTTTCAGGTCCAGAATCATAATTTTTTTTTTATTTCCTTGAGATGGATTTCTTTTTGTTTGCCTTTAATAAGGCAAAAATTTAATCAAAGCTTGAATTAATGTTGACAGGTAATTACATACAAAATATTTTTAAAAGGTAATATTCATGGTTCTCTGATAAAATAGTGATTATATATCAAAAAACAATAAGTTTTATATAACTTTAATTTTACCATACACCTATTAAAATTCTATTCAGGGACACGTCCTCTGGTTTGTATAGGTTTTATTACTTAGTCAACTTACAAAGAGAGAGAACAGTTTCAGCAGCTTTACTAATGTGGAAAAATGGTTGCTTCCTCTTAAATTTGAAGTTGGAATATTGCAGGAATTTTGTTGCAGAAATAAACAGCTCCACCCTCACCTACAATAATGCTTTTGTGCAGCTTTCCATATTGCATCAGTTAGTAAATAGATCTTACAAAAAGTCCTTGACAGTCTATTTATTTATTTTATTAATTTCAGATTAATATAAGGGTTTATATGGTTAGGTTACAGTGTTTGCTTTTATTAGGAAAACTCCAACTGTTATTTGAGTCTTTCAACCATAAGGAGTGTCATATACTTCTACATTGTATTCATTAGGTGAGAGCTTATGGGGCCACTTCCTCCCCTCCCTCCACTTCATCTTTAATTGTCCTTTTTATTCTTGTGTTGGCCTGTAATTGTTCATCTACTAGTTTCAAATTAGTATTGAGTACATGGGATGTTTTGCTATCTTCACCCATGAAATACTTTATTAAGGAGAAGGTTTTACAAGTTTTCCAGGTAAATATAAAAGTTGCAAAATCTCTATTATTTTTTATGGCCGAATAGTACTCCATGATACAAATATACCATAGTTTACTAATCAAGTTATGGGTTGATGGAAACTTGAGTTGTTTCCATGTTAAGATAGGCTTTTTTACATTTATTTTTCACGTTCTTTTTTTTTCTTTTTGTTTCAGTTTAACATGAGGTTACAAACAACTAGGTTACAATATTCTCATTTGTGAAAAGGAGTCCCTCTTGTAGTTTTTTCCCCAAATCCAGAAGGTGTGCCATATACCCTTACATTTTGGCCATTAAGTGGGAGCACACCCATCCCCTCCCCTGCAACTTGAATTGAACTGTGTTTTCTCTTATATGACTGTGTATTTGATTGTCTACTGAATCTATATTATTATTGAGTACACTGGGTATTTTCTTTTCCATTCTTATTATACTTTACTAAAAAGAATGTGTTTCAACTTAATCCAGTTTAATACAAAGATGCAGTCTCCATTTTTGTATTGCTGAATAATATTCCATGGTATACATTTACCACAGTTGGTTAATCAATTCCTGGATTGGTTTGAATTTAGGTTGTTTCTTCATCTTGGCAAATGCAAATGAAGCAGCAATAAATAATCTAGTACACATGTCTTTATAATAAAATTATTATTTTTTCTTTTTTGATAGGTGCTTAATAGTGGGATTATAGGATAAAACAGGAAATCTAATTGTAGTTCTTTGGAGATTCTCCATACTTCTTTCTAAAGAGTCTGTACTAATTTGCAGTCCTACCAACAGTGTAACAGTGACCTTTTTTTCAACATCTGCAACAACATCTGCAATTTTGGGATATTGTGATTTGGGCTATTCTCATTGGCCTTAGGTGATATATCAGGGTAGGTTTGATTTGTTTTCTCCAATGATTATCAGTGCTAAGCATTTTTTCAAATGTTGGTTGGTCTATTTGTCTGTCTTCCTTAGGTTCTGTTCATGTCTCTTGCCTGGTGACACATGAGATTTTTTTGGTTGAATAATTTGAGTTGTCTATAGATCCTAGTTACCAAGTCTTTGTCATATTTGCAACATGCAAATATCTTTTCCCATTCTGAAAGTTGTCTATTTGATTTAATTTTCCTGTTTTTATCTATGCAGAAACTTTCAGTTTAATTAATCTCATTTGTTTATTTTTGTTGTTGTGAAGGCTGCTGAAATCCACTTCATAAAAAATTTCCCCAGGTTTACATCCTCAAGAGATTTTCCCGAATATTTTTCTAGGATTTTTATCATTTCATGTCTTATATTTAAATCTTTATACTTTTTGAGTCACTTTTTCTAAGTGGTGAATGATACCAGTCTAGTTTCAGGCTTTTCCATGTGTACTTTTTTTTGTTTTACATGTGCACGTTCTAGTTTTCCCAGTATCATTTATTGAATAGGGATTCTTTTCCCCAGTGTATGCTTGATTTGTTTGGTTTATCAAAGATTGGATGAAAATAGACACTATTTTCATCTCTTGGTTTTCAATTCATTTTGAAATGTATATGTCTCTTTTTGTGCCAATAACGTACTGTTATGATGATTGTGGACTTGTAATATAACCTGAAACCTGGCAAAATGATGAGTCCAGTTTTCTTTTTATTACTAAAAATTGTCTTGGGTATTTTTTTTTCTGATTCCTTACAAAACAGAATACTATTTTTTTTCATTTATTTAAAGAATGATATTGTTATTTTAACGAGGATTGCATTGAATCTGTAGTTTCCTTTGGGTAGTGTAGACATTTTAACAATGTTGATTGTTTCTAGCCAAGAACATGGTATGTTCTTCTTTTGTTAATGTCTTTTGCTATAACATTTCTTAGGATTTCATAATTCTCCTTATAGAAGTCCCTAAATACTTTTTAAGGTATAATCCTAGGTATTTCATTTACTTTGAAGGAAATTGTGTCTTTTATTAGATTCTGAGCTTGAAGGTTTTGGAATACTTGAAGGCTACTGATTTGTGAACATTGAATTTATACCCTGAGACTTACCGTATTTATGATCACTTCACATAGACTTGTGGTGGAGTTTCAGGGGTTCTTTATGTATAAGATTATATCATAGGCAAAGTGTGAGTGCTTGATCCACTTGGATGCACTTTATATCTAACTCTTGCCTGATTGTTTTGGCTAGAATTTCCAGAACTATGTTGAAAATTAGTAGTAATAGAGGACATCCCTGTCTGGTTCTAGTTCTAAGTGAAAAGGCTATCAGTATTACTCTATTCAGTATGACTTAAGCTGTGACTTTGTCAGAGATGGTTTCAATCATATTAAACACTTTGCCAATTATGTCTATTAATTATTAGGTGTTCTTGTTAGAAAATAATGCAGAATTTTGTCAAATGCTTTTTCTGCATCTATTGAGAGAATCATATGGTATTTGTTTTTGCTTCTATTGATATGGTAAATTACATTTATGGATTTGTATATATTAAACTGGCCTTGCATCCCATGGATAAAGACTACTTTATCGTGATGCCTAATTATTTAAGGTGTTGCTGTTATCTATGTCTATAATTTTGTTGAGTATTTTTGCATCAGTATTCTTTAGTGAAATTTGTCCTGGTTTTTACATTGGGCCATTTCCTAATTTTGGTATCAGAGAGATGTTTCCTTAATAGAACAAGTTGTGGAAGGTTCCTTCCTTCTCAATATTTTCAAATAGGTTCTGCAGTATAGGTATAACGTCAGCTTTGAAGGTTTGATGGAATTCTGTTGTCAAGCAATCTGGTCAAGTTTTTTGTTGTTGTTGTTATTGTGGGAAGCTTTCTTATTGTTTCTGCAATCTCAGTGCTGACATTGGTCTCTTCAAGATATCTATTTCTTCCTGGTTAAGTCTAGAGAGGTGGTGAGATTCAGGTATTGGTCCATTTCCTCCATGTTATCAAAATTCTGGTTGTAGATTTTATTGCATTACTCAGAGATAATCTTTTATCTGTTATGTATGTTGTTATTTTCACTTTTCTTCTTGTGACTGAGATTATTAGAGATTTTACTTTGCTGTTTCTAGTTAACCTGGCAAAAGGTTTATCAATTGCCCTTTCAAAGAATCACATTTTGGTGTCATTAATATTCGGAATGATTCTTTGGTTTTCAATTTTATTTATGTCTGATTTAATTTTGGTTATTTATTTTCTTTTGCTAGGTTTGGGATTAGATGGCTCTTCCTTCTGCATTTCCTTAAGGTGATTCATTATGTTGTTGATGTTCTATTTTTCTGTTTTTCAGATGTAGGAATGTAATATCATAAATTTCCATCCCAGGAATGTTTTTCCAGTGTCCCACAGGTTTTGGTACCTTGTAGCTTCATTTTTTTATGTTCAAGGAATGCAGTAAATTCCCATTTATCTCCTCCTTGACACAACTGTCATTCACCATAATGTTCTTTAATTTCCATGCCTTTGTAAGTGGATGAAAATTTTTGTTTAAGTTGATTTTCACCTTCTTTTGCCTTGTGGTCTGAGAAGATACCTGGTATAATTTCAATTTTTCAAATTTTCTTGAAGTTTTATTTATGTCCTAGGATTTGATCTATTTTATAGTGTGTCCCATGGGATGATGAGAAGAATGTACATTCCTTAGCTTTGAGATGCTGTCTTCCATATATGTATATTAAGCATATTTTTTCCAGTTTCACATTTAAGTCCCTTTTACCTTTGTTTAGTTTGTATTTTAAAAAATCTGCCCAGTTCCCTCAGGTGGTGTTTTAGTCCCCAGTTAAAGGCTATCATATTTCTCAGATCAACTCAAGTCTGTTTAATAAAACTGGAATAATTTAATTTGGGTGTGTAATTATTTAAATTTGAAATATTTTCTTGTTGTATGATTTTCTTGACTAGTATGAAGAGACCATCTTTGTCTTTCTTATCTTTAGTTGCTTTGTATTCACCTTTACCTGAAAAGAAGATTGCAACCTTCCACTTTTTTTCATTTCCATTTTCCTGAAATATTATTTTTCAACCCATCACCTTGAGTCTTCTTTGTCCTTTGACACTAGGTGTGTTTCCTGAAGATAGCATTTTGATGGTTTCTGCTTTTTTATCTAAATGGCCAGCCTTTGTCTCTTCAGTGGGAAATTCAATCCATTAACATTTATTGAGAGAATTAATAAGTGTGGTGGAGTTCTATTCATCTTATTTTGCAAAAGTCTATTTCTTAGTTGTATCCTTTGATCATCATGAAAGCTAGGTTTTGTCCTTTAGTTTCTGTGTGTTTACCTTGTGAGTGGTCCATTATGATGGTCAGTGTAGAGAATAGATCTAAATATTTCCTGTAGAGCTGTTCTTGTTATGAGAACTTCCTCAATATTTGCATATCAGAAAAGATATCAATTGATATTATCAATTGATTTTGAAGCATTGTTTAGCAGGATATAGAATTCTGGGATGAAAATTGTTTTATTTAATGTTACATATAGATGACTATTCTTTTCTGGCTTGGAAAGTTTCAGCTTAGAAGTACGATACCATCCTCATCACTCTGCCACTGTAGTTTACTTCACAGTTACTCCTGGCTGCTTGCACAATTTCTCTCTCATCTTGACTTTGGACAGTTTCATTACAATGTGTCTTGGAGATTTTATGTTTGTGTTAAGATGTTCTGAGGTTTGATAGCTCTTTGAAAGGAAAGGAGTGTTTCATAATCTTCATTGATACTTGAGAATTTTTTATTTATAAATATCCTCCAGTATGGCTTCCATTCCTTTGGGGGACTTTCTTTTTTTTTTTTTTTATTAAATCATAACTGTATACATTGATATGATCATGGGGCATCATACACTCACTTCATAAACCATTTGACACATTTTTATCACAGTGGTTAACATAGCCTTTCTGGCGTTATCTCAGTTACTGTGCCAAAACATTTACATTCTTTCTTTTTCTCCTTTAGGAATACTTTCAACTCGTAAGTTTGAACACTTAATGAAGTCCCATAACTCTCTGAGTGATGTTTTGCTTTCTCTATTGGTTTTTCTGCCTCTTTAACTGCTTGAGTTATCTCAAGAGATTTATCTTATAGCTCTGATATTCTTTCTTCTCCATGGTCTAATCTGTTAGTGATAGTTCCTGTTCTATCTTAAAGTTCCATAACTGATTTCTTCAATTCCTTGCTCAGCTATGTACTTTCTTTATTCTTCATAACTTTCATCCATTTTTTGTTCTGTTTTTGGATTTCCTTTTGTTTATTTTCCACTTTCTTCTTAATTACCTTAATTGTAGTTGTCATCCACATTTTAAAATTCCTTTTTGTCATTTCCATTAATTCTTTTTTTTCCCCATTAATTCTTTATAGGTGGAATCCTCTGTGGTAGATATCTCATGATCCCTTGAGGGATAACTCTGTTCTGGTTTCTCATGTTGCCCGAATTTTTCTGTTGGTTCCTCCTAATGTGTGTTTTCTTCTTGTTAATTTACTCCCCCTACTTTTTCCTTTGCTACCTCCTTCACTTTAAATTACCTTGTCTCTGAGCTAACATGTTGAAATGGCTTATTGGTATAAGGTAAAAAGGAAGAGAAGAGTAAAGTATGAAAAAGGACTCAAGAAAGATAAAGATGAAGAAAAGCAAGAAGGGATAAAAGGAAAGAAATGAATAAAGGTGGAGAAGATGGACTGAAGGAGAGAAATAGTATGACAGGAGAAATTTTGATGCTCCACATGGTGCTTTGACCCACACCTGCAACTCTAGGATTTTGGGGGAACTAAATTAGGTTTGTTCCTCCGTTTCAGGAGCTCCTTACCAGTGTAGGAGAAAGCAAGACACCACTGTCACCATAAATAGAAAAAAATCAGGAGTATGTTATCATGAAGACCCACTAATACCATCATTCAAAATGCCAAGACTAGAAGACACACTAGACCCTGAGCTCATTGTCTCCTTGAGCCAGACCAATGCTGTGACCCCCAGGCCTTAGAGTAACGAGAAATAAAAAAATAATTATAACTAAGGTAACATAAATAAAGAATATTAAATTATAATTATATAAGATGAAGGAAAAAGTGATATCTTAGTTGTTGCATGAGATGTTTATGGGGAAAAGTGAAAAAGTTAGAAAAATCTCTACCAAGATATAAAATAAATGTTAGAAGAAAAAAAAAACAAAGGAAAAAGTGTGCTAAAAGCCAGTAATAAAAATGGAGAAACACTTGCTACTGAAGAAATTAAAAATGAAAAAAATAAAAATACAACCAAACCAAACAAAAACAACATCAGTAACAACAATAAAAAAAAAACAACTAAGGATAAAAATTGAGAAAAGGGAGGGGTGAAGGCAATATGGCTGACTGAAGCTAGCTTTCCATGAGGCTCTCATCCAGAAGAAGAGTTAAAGAACAGAAATTAAGCAAGTAACCTGGCAGATAAGAGATGCACCAAGAGAGAAGGATGAAGAACGCACATCAACCCTGCTGAGGGGAGCTGCAACCCCAAGGATACAAACAAAAGGCACAAAATCCATCGCCAAGCAGACAGGAGTCCCCACCCCCATGAGAACAGCTCAGAGTACCCCATAAAGAAATGAGCAGAGTTCAAAAATCCTCCCATTACATCCCAAGGGAGAGACACTGTAAAAACTGGACCTACTTCCCCTACTAGGGTGCCGTGGTGCTCTCCTGCCAGGCATAAAACTGTATATATTCTCTACCTGCAATTCTGAACTCCCAGCACTGCCGTCCACTCTCACTCTGAGGTCCAAAAGACTGTTCCCAAGGAGTCCATATTCTTGGGTATTTTCTCAAGAGGTGTGGACAGGGCATGGACTGCTGCAGTTCAGTGCTGATTCTGTGGCACGGTAGTGAGGAGAGGATGGTCGGCTGAGAGGGAATCATACAGGAGTGGCGGTGCCCCAAGGCACAGAGCAGCAGCCATTTTTGGCAACAATAGGGATCACCCCTGGATATTCCGGAGTCACACTCCCTGTCTCTCTGGGCAACCAGAGGAGGCCGGGCATCTTCTCCAGTGGCAGCCATTGCTGGAAAAGATCTGGGACCAAAGCACAAGCCTTGTGAGCAAAGGGTTTGCCTGAGGCGGTACCAGCCTGGGTGGAGCATGGGGACTAGGAAACACACGCACAGAGCCGGCAGGTTCCCAAAGTGGGAATGACTCAGAGGACTGCTTAACTGAGCCTGGGATAAACCCGGCACTCAGGAGAATCATTAGCCAAGACAAAGGAATGCAAGAGGCTGGAACTGACAACTAACCATGTGCCACTGGAATACAAATGGCAGTGAGACCGGCACAGACAAGACCTGGGTCACAGGTTCTGTGAACTCTAAGAGCCTCTCTTCTGCAGGGGAAAATAGCCAGGACAGAAACAATACTGCAAATTTGTTCTGTTCTGTCAGTAACATCAATCAGTGGCAGGGCTGGAACTGAATGAACAGCCCCAGCCTCATTTAAGCACACGAGGTTGTCAAGCCTCACCTCTCCCTGCTACACAGTGGCAGACAGCAGAACCCTGGCTACAGAGACATAGATGTTCCTGTGATTCAGGCAGGTGCAAATCCCTGGAGAATCTGCTTATTGGAGGCAACTGCATCAAAGCCCTGTGGGGTTATCAGTGACTGGGTGTGACAGAGGTGCAAGGTGGGGAAGGAGGCATCCACCTTCCCAGACTAATCTATTTACTGGGTGGGTCCTCCTGACCTCACGGAGCACTGGAACAAGTCATTTTTGAGTTGTCAGAAGGCACCTGAGATCTAGTTCCCAGAAACCTTTCAAACTCTTCAACCTGAGACAGGTGCTAACTGAGACAATTGATTTGGACCTCTTCAACTGGGCCAATAGCCCAAGGACTATCCATGTGGTACCCTGGGTGTGTGGTTGTAGGAAGGTTTGATTTTCCTTTTCCAATTGTTGCCTGTGGGGGGCGGGGTGACTTAATTGCTGGTGTTTCTCCACAGCTGAGACTTTAACCCAGAGTAATTGATTGACTAGCACAAGACAGAAACCAGCTGAAAAAAAGACAGAGCCACTCAACCCCACCACACTAAGCAGGTTCCAAGTTTCTCAGGCTGTAGCACTGTACGAGTCCTTGGCAAAGCTCCACGGGAAAAGGTAAGGACACCAGTCCCATCTTTGGGGAAAGGGCTGATTAATCACTACTCCTGGTGCTCCGAACTCAACTTTTCTTTATCCACCCATTTAGTCAAAGAGTGTAAAAGAATCATGGGGTGGAATCAGTGTAAGAACACTGGTAAACATGAATAACCAGAGTAGACCAACCTCCCAAGGAAATATATGGCCGATGTAACTGAAGATCCCATTCATAAACAGATGGCCGAGGTGTCAGAAATTGAATTCAGAATTTGGATTGCAAACAAGATTAATAGAATGGAGGAAAATTTGGAATTAGAAATTCAAGTAGCAATTCAAAAGTTGTCTCAAGAATACAATGAATTTAAAGACAAGACCACCAAATATCTTGACACATTAAAGCAAGAATTTGCAGCCCTCAAAGATCTGAAAAATACAGTAGAATCCCTCAGTAACAGAGTGGAGCAAGCAGAAGAAAATATTTCTGACATTGAAGAATCAGCTTTTGAACACTCCCAAACTCTCAAAGAAGAAGAGAAATGGAGAGCAAAAATGTATCATTCTCTCAGAGAGCTCTGGGATAATTCAAAGAAGGCTAATAACTGCTTCATTGGAATCCCTGAAAGTGATGAAGTAGCTTTGCAAGGTACAGAGGCTTTTTTCCACGGAATTATGAAAGAGAATTTTCCAGACAAGCTAAGAGATTCTGAAATTCAGATAGCAGACAGTTTCAGAACCTCAGTACGACTCAACCTGAATAAGACATCCCCCAGGCACATCATAATGAACTTCACTAAAGTTAATATGAAGGAGAAAATTATCAAAGTTGCCAGGCAAAAGAAGGCCATTTCGTACAAAGGGAAGAATATTAGAATGACTGCAGATCTCTCTGCTAAAACTTTTCAAGCCAGAAGGTGTTCATTGACTTTTAATCTTCTAAAACAAAATAACTTTCCACCCTGGATCCTGTATCCAGCTAAACTGAGTTTCCTTTATGATGGAGAAAATAAATACTTTAATGAAATTCACATGTTGAAGAAATGTGCCATAACTAAACCAGCTCTACAGGATATTCACAGACCTATCCTCCATAATGACCAGCCCAATCCTCTACCACAAACATAAACTCACTCAGAAACTTTTGATCAAACTTCAACTTCCACAGTAGCAAAGGATTAAAAATGTCCACTGGACTTTCAAAAAACTTGATACCTAAAATTTTACCAAGCTTATCAATATTCTCCATTGATGTGAAAGGCTCAACCTGTCCTCTAAAGAGGCATAAGTTGGCTAACTGGATACAAATACTCAGGCCAGATATCTGCTGCATACAAGAATCTCATGTTACCTTAAAAGATTAACTAGACTCAGGGTGAAATGATGGTCATCCATATTTCAGGCAAATGGAAATCAGAAAAAAGCAGGTGTTGCAATTCTATTTGCAGATACAATAGGCTTTAAACCAACAAAAGTAAGGAAGGATTAGAATCATTTCATATTTGTTAAGGGTAATACCAAATATGATGAGATTCCAATTACTAATATTTATACACCCATCCAAAATGTGCCTCAATTTGTAACAGGAACTCTAACAGACATGAGCAACTTGATTTCCTCCAGCTCCATAATAGTCAGAGATTTCAACACTTCTTTGGCAGTGTTGGACAGATACTCCAATAAGAAGCTGAGCAAAGAAATTTTAGATTTAAACCTAACTATCCAACATTTGGATTTTACAGACATCTACAAAACATTTTTTTTCCAAACAAAACTGGATACACATATTTGTCATCAGCCCACGGAATATGCTCCAAAATTTATTACATTTTATGTCACAAGTTTAACATCAGTAAATTTTTAAAATATAGAAATTATTCCTCGCATCATCTCTGACCACCATGGAATAAAAGTTTAAATCAGTAACAACAGGAACCTGCATACTCATACAAAATCATGGAAGTTAAACAACCTTAAGCTGAATGATAGCTGGGTCATAGATGAGATTAAGATGGAAATTACCAAACTTTTGGAACAGAACAACAATGAACACATGAACTATCAGAACCTCTGGGATACTGCAAATGAAATCCTATGAGGGAAATTTATATCACCACAAGCCTTCCTCAAGAGAATGGAAAGAGAGGAAGTTAACAACTTAATGAGACATCTCAAGCAAATGGAAAAGGAAGAACATTCTAACCCCAAACTGAGTAGAACAAAAGAAATAACCAAAATTAGAGCAGAATTAAATGAAATTATGAACAAAAGAATTATACAATAGATCAATAAATCAAAAAGTTGTTTTTTTGAAAAGGTCAATAAAATAGATAAACCTTTGGCTAACCTAACCAGGAAAAAAAGACTAAAATCTCTAATTTCATCAATCAGAAACAACAAAGATGAAACAACAACAGACTCAGAAATTCAAAAAATCCTTAATGAATATTACAAGAAAATTTATTCTCAGAAATATGAAAATCTGAAGAAAATTGACCAATACTTGGAAGCACATCACTGTCCAAGACTTAGCCAGAATCAAGTGGAAATGTTGAACAGGCCCATATCAAGTTCTGAAATAGCATCAACCATATAAAACCTCCCTAAAAAGAAAAGCCCAGGACCAGATGGCTTCATGCCAGAATTGTACCAAACCTTTAAAGAGGAATTAGTACCTATATTACTCAACCTGTTCCAAAAGGTAGAAAAAGAAGGAAGACTACCCAACACGTTCTATGAAGCAAACATCACCCTGATCTCCAAACCAGGAAAAGACCCAACAAGAAAAGAAAATTATAGACCAATATCTCTAATGAATATAGATGCAAAAATATTCAACAAGATCCTAACAAACAGAATCCAGCAACACATCAAACAAATTATACATCATGACCAAGTCGGTTTTATTCCAGGGTCTCAAGGCTGGTTCAATAAAGGTAAATCTATAAATATAAATCAGAACATAAACAAATTAACAAAGAAAGACCATATGATTCTCTCAACTGATGCAGAAAAAAAGCTTTTGATAATATCCAGCATCACTTCATGATCAGAATACTTAAGAAAATTGGTGTAGAAGGGACATTTCTTAAACTGATAGAGGCCATCAACAGCAAACCCACACCCAATATTGTACTGAATGGAGTTAAATTGAAATCATGTCTACTCAGATCAGGAACCAGGCAAGGTTGTCCATTGTCTCCACTGCTCTTTAATATTGTAATTGAAGTTTTAGCCATTGCAATTAGGGAAGAAAAGGCAATCAAGTGTATCCATATAGTATAGGGTCAGAAAAGATCAAAATTTCACTCTTCATAGATGATATGATTGTATTATCTTGAAAACACCAGGGTTTCTACTACAAAACTATTAGAAGTGATCAAGGAATACAGCAACGTCTCAGGTTACAAAATCAACATTCATAAATCAGTAGCCTTTATATATACCAACAATAGTCAAGTTGAAAAAATTGTCAAGGTCTCTATTCTGTTCACAGTAGTGCGAAAGAAGAGATATTTGGGAGTTTATCTAACAAAGGATGTGAAAGATCTCTATAAAGGGAACTATGAAACTCTAAGAAAAGAAATAGCTGAAAATGTTAACAAATGGAAAAGCATACCATGCTCATGGCTGGGAAGAATCAACATTGTTAAAATGTCCATACTACCCAAAGCAATTTACAATTTTAATTGTAAAGCTCCAGAAATATGAAAATCCCATTAAAGCTCCACTGTCATACTTTAAAGATCTTGAAAAAATAATACTTCATTATATATGGAATCAGAATAACCTCGACTAGGTAAGACATTACTCAGAAATAAAAACAAAGCAGGAAGTATCATGCTACCAGACCTCAGACTGTACTATAAATGGATAGTGATCAAAACAGCATGGTACTGGCACAAAAACAGAGAGGTAGATGTATGGAACAGAATAGAGAACTGAGAGTTGAGCCCAGCTACTTACCATTATTTGATCTTTGACAAGCCAATTAAAAACATTCAGTGGGGAAAAGATTCCCTATTTAACAAATGGTGCTGGGTGACCTGGCTGGCAATCTGTAGAAGACTGAAACTGGACCCACACTTTTCATCATTAACTAAGATATGCTCTCACTGGATTAAAAATTTAAACTTAAGACATGAAACTATAAAAATACTAGAAGAAAGTGCAGGTAAAACACTTCAAGAAATCATTCTGGGTGAATATTTTATGATGAGGACACCCCAGGCAATTGAAGCAGCTTCAAAAATACACTACTGGGATCTGATCAAACTAAAAACTTCTGCAAAGCCAAGAGCACAGTAAATAAAGCAAGCAGACATCTCTCAGAATGGGAGAAGATATTTGCAGGTTATGTCTCTGACAAAGGTTTAAAAACTAGAATCCACAGAGAACTCAAAAGTATTAGCAAGTAAGGAACCAGTTATTCCATCTCAGGCTGGGCAAGGGTCTTGAAAAGAAACTTCTCTGAAGAAGACAGGCACATGGCCTACAGACATATGAAAAAATACTCATCATCCTTAATCATCAGAGAAATGCAAATCAAAACTACTTTGAGATAGCATCTAACTCCCGTAAGATCAGCCCATATAACAAAATCTCAAGACCAGTGATGTTGGCCTGATGTGGAGAAAAGGGAATACTTCTACACTGCTGGTGGGAATGCAAATTAATTCCTTCCTTTTGGAAAAATGTTTGGAAGACACTTAGAGATCTAAAAATAGACTTGCCATTCAATCCTATAATTCCTCTACTAGGCATATACCCAGAAGACCAAAAATCACATTATAACAAAGATATTTGTACCAGAATGTTTATTGGAGCCCAATTCATAATTGCTAAGTCATGGAAAAAGCCCAAGTGCCCATCAATCCACCAAAAATGGATTAATAAATTGTGGTATATGTACACCATGGAATATTATGCAGCATTAAATAAAGATGGAGACTTTACCCATTTTATGTTTACATGGATGGAGATGGAACATATTCTTCTTAGTAAAGTATTTCAGGAATGGAAGAAAAAGTATCCAGTGTACTCAGCCATACTGTGAAACTAATTTATGGCTTTCATATGAAAGCTATAAGCCTATTATAACCTAAGAATACGGGAAAAGGGAAGAAGGAGGGGAGAGATAGGATAGGCGGATGGAGGGTGATTGGTGGGATCATACCTATGTTGCATCTTACAAGGGTACATGTGAAACTTACTAAATGTAGAATATAAATGTCTTAATATAATAACTAAGAAAATGCCAGGAAGGCTATGTTAACCACTGTGATAAAAATATTTCAAATTGTATATAAAATCAGTGTATGGTGCCCTGTGATTGCATTAATATACACAGCTATGATTTAATAATAAATAAAAAATAAATTAAAAAAAGAAAAATTAAGCAAAGGAGAAAATGAAAAATTATATGTGTGTATATATAAACATATACATATACTTATGTGTATCTATGTGTATACATATATGTATGTATGTATTTGTATACATATATGTACACACATGTGTATGCATGTGAATATATACGTATATGTATGTGTGTGTATATATACACACATATAGCCTGGTCACCATGTGGCGCTGTGGTGTTTGGAAATGGAAATGCACGTTCTGTTTTTGCAGTTTTAAATGGGGGCTATTTGTTTTTTGTTTGTTTGTTTTATTTTTATTTTTTCCTTTTTTTTTTTTTTTTTTTTGAGATGACCTCTCACTTTGTTGCCCTAGGTATAGTTTTGTGGGGTCACAGCTCACAGCAACCTCCAGGTCTTGGGCTTAGGCAATTCTCTTGCCTCAGTCTCCTGAGTAGCTGGGACTACAGGCACCCCTCACAACACCCAGCTATTTTTCGTTGCAGTTTGTTTGGGGCTGGGTTCAAACCCGCCATCCTAGGCATATGGGGAGGCTGCTCTACTCACTGAGCCACAGGCACTACCACCACTCTCTGTTTGTACAAGTGGCCCAGTCCTGTCTTCTTGACTATTTGACATCAATGAAATAATGACCAGGGCCTGGTCACTTTATCAGCATTCAGTCCCCACAGGATTGAAGTCATGAAGCTTTCACCAAATTTTTTAGGAGACACATCAAAAATGCCCACTAACAACAAAATGGCCTTCCTCGGAGTTCTTGGATTATTTAACTTACCCTGAAGATGGTGCCCTAGGACACTATGGACTGTTTCTCCCGCTTGGCCTCCCCATAATGGCAGTGTCCTTCTAGTAACCAAGCCACTGAGAGTCTTACCCTTTAGAAGTATTCAGTCCCAGCTGCTGTGTGCTACTTGAGTGTACTCACTTGTCCAATCCCTTCTAAGGCATCTCCAGGGAGTAGCTCAGGGAAAAATATAAAAAATACAGGAAAGCCGTTTTTCTGTCTCTAGTCTTCCATGTAGGGTCCAGCCACCTGGCCTCTGTCAATACAAAGGCACTTGCTTTCTGTTCTAATCTTCCTCAGCTCCCGATCCTTCCTTGCTGGCTCCTGGAGTCTCTTGCGCTTCACTATGCCTCTGGAGTATTGTTTCTGGGTAGCTTCCACCTAGCCTGAGACGGCTGGATTCCTCTCTCCGCTGTCTCACTGTGAGTGGCTGGTACAAAGATGTCTCTATTCCGCTATCATGCTCCTCTCCTTAAGATATGCTTTTTGGGACTGAACATACAATTCACGAAGACTTTTCCAGTTGTATGTAATGATACTTAATTTTATTATTAAGTAGAATTCTATGGTATGGCTATATCATAGTTCGTTTAGACCATTCATTCATAGAAGTATAGGAGGATTCTTTCCAGTTTGGGGCTATCAAAATAAAGCTATTAACATTGAAGTACAGGTTTTGTGTATGTGCGTGTGTAAGAGAGAGAAAAAAATTATTATTTTTTCTAGGATAAGTATGAGGAGTGAAATCCGGGTTATATACTAGCTACATGTTTTGTTTTTTAATTTTATTATTGGGGATTCATTGAGGGTACACAGAAGTAGGTTACATTGTTAGCTTTTCATAGACAAGGACCCTCTTATATTTGTGTCCTGCCCACAAAAGATGAACCCTATCCCTTCACCCCCCCATGCCCTTTCTCCTTCCCTTTCTCGGCTCTCCCTGTTCCCCACCCCCCACTGTGTACTAGGACCTTAATTATCTTCATATCAGAATTGAGTACATAGGATTCTTATTTCTCCATTCTTGTGATGCTTTACTAAGAGTAATGTGTTCCACGTCCATTTTAAGAAATTGCCAAACTATTTCCCAGAATGAGTATGCCTTTGTGTTTCTACCAGAATTGTACAAGTGAACCAAGATATTTTATTTTCTCCAGAATCTGGTTATATCACAATATTTTTATTTCATTTTAACCATTCTGATAGATGTTTATTGATATTGAGAAATCTCTGTAGCTCTATTTTATTTCCCTTATGGCTGGTATTATAGCCTGAATAGTGTTCCTTCAAAAGGCCTATGTTGAAGGCCTTTTCATCAGTACCTCAGAATGCCACTCTATTTGCAGATAAACACTTGAAAAGGTGGTAATTTATGTAAAATGGAGTCATGTAAAGGAGTCCTAATTGAATATACTTGGTTCCCTTATGTAATAGGAAGAGAAGATTGGAACAAAGATATGCACAGAGGAAAGACCACACAAGGACATTGTAGGAAAATAGACCTCAGAAAATACCAACACCATCAACACCTTGATCTCATAATTTAGCTTCTAGAATTATTAGAAAATATATTTCTGTTTTAAAAGGAATCAGTCTGTAATACTTTGTTATGGCATTGTTACAAAACTAATATAGATAAATGATAATTGATTTTTCCATGTATTTATTTGTTATTTTATATCTTCTTTACTGTAATGTTTATTTATATGTTTTGTTTACTTTTCCAAAGGATTTTCGGTTTTACTGTTGATTTTTGAGAGTTTTTGTTTTATTTATTTGTATTTATGGATTTTTTTTGTTATCTAGTGCACTGTCAAATGTGTAATTTGAAGAAATTCTTCCACATGGTAGATATAATTCTCTTCTTTACACAGGGTCTTTCATAAAGCAAGTTTTTAATTCACAATTTTTACTTTTAGGGATTTTTTTTTCTTCTGTTCCAAGATGAAATTCTTGTCATGTACTAGATCCCTACATTTTTTTGCATTTTTTCTCCTAAAATATTTATGGCTTTATTTTGTACATTTAAGTATACAGTGTATTTTGAGTTAATTTTTTGTAAAGGGCAAAATTTGCTTTGTATTTTATTTTTCTTCCCATTTAAGCCCAATTCTTCTAGTATCATTTGTTGGAAAATTTCTTCGTTAAATTGGTTTTGAAACTTTGTTGAAACATAATTTACATATTTGTATTTGACTACTTCTGTGTTCTTTACTTTTCTTTATTGATCTACATATCTATCCTTACATTAGTAGCGCACTATCATGATTGTTGGAACTATGTCAGGTCTTACAGGTAGAGGTTATTTTGCTCAACGATTTCTTCATTTTTTTCTTTACCATTACCTTTTAAATTTTTTATTCCAAATTAATATAAGGGCACAAGCGATTATGTTGTTTGCCTTGGTTAGTTAAAGTTCAAGTTATATTTGAGCCCTTCACCCAGGGGGTGTGTTGTATACCCTTATATTATGCCCATTGTGGGAGTTCTTACCAACCCCCCTCCCTCCTCCTCTCTCCTCATTTCCTCAGGGTAAGAAATTTAATAATTTTCACTCACATAGGCATATATTTGTTTATCTATTGGCTTCATATGAGTGTTGAGTACAATGAATATTTGTTTTTCCATTTTTGTGACAATTTACTAAAGGAAAATGTTCTTCGACTTCAGTCAGGGTAATACAAAAGATGTAAAACCTCCACAATTTTATATTTTATGATATACATATACCACTATTTATTAATCCATTCATAGGTTCACATATTTGAGTTGATTCCACATATAGGTGATTGTAAATTAAACAGCAATGAATATTCTAGTGTAAACATCCTTATGATAAAATGATTTTTTCCCCCCAGTAGACACCTAGTAATGAGATTGTAGGATCAAATAGAAGGTTTACATGTAGCTATCTGAGGATTCTCTATACATCTTTCCATAGAGGCTGTATTAGTTTTTAATTCTGCCAACAGTATAGAAGTATTCCCTTCTTTCCACATTCATGCCATCATCCACAGCTTTAGAATTTTGTGATGTGAGTTATCTTCACTGGGGTTATATGTTATCTCAGGGTGGTTTTGATTTGCATTTCTCTGATGATTAGGAACAATGAACATTTTTTCATATGTTTGTTTACCATCTGTCTATCTTCTTCAAAGAAGGATCTGAAGAAGGATCATGTCTTTTGGGCACTTATAATTAAGATTGTTTGATCTTTTCTTGTTGATTTTATTGAATTATATGTACATTCTAATAGTCAACCCTTCATCAGATTCATAGCATGCAAATATCTTCTCTCATTCAGAAGTTTGTCTGTATGCTTTGAGCTGTTATATCATTAGCTGTGCAAAAGTTTTTAGCTAGATCATGTTCCATTCATTCATTTTTGTGGTATTGCTGCATTTGCTAAGGGAATCTTCTTCATAAAACCTTTTCTCAGGCCAATATTTTCAGAAGTTTTTCTCAAAATTTCCTCTAAAATTATTATAATTTCATATTTTTAATTTAAATTTTTTATCAAGCAAGAGTCAATTTTTGTAAGTGGTGAAATATGCAGGTGCAGTTTCAGTTTCTATACGTGGCTACGTGGCTAACCAGCATCATTTATTAAGTAGAGATTTTACTACCAATGTATGCTTTTGTTTGGTCTATTGAATATGAAATGATAATCCATGTCTGGGTTTATCTCTAGGTTTTCTATTCTATTCCATACATCCGTACTATATCTTTATTTTCTGCTGTTTGTTCATTATCAACTTGTAATATAACCTGAAGTCTGATAATGTATTGCCTCCATATTTGTTTTATTACCTAAAATTGCCTTGGCTATTTGAGATTTTTCAGGATCCATATGAAATTGTTTTAAGTTTTTCAAAATATGATGTTGATTCTTTGAAGGAGATTGCATTAAATCTATAGATTGTTTTAAGTAGCATAAATTTACCAATGTTTATTGTTCCCATTTTTTTCTTTTGTTTCGTAATATCTTCTGTTATTTTCTTTTCTCAGAGCATTGTGGTTATCTCTGGCTATGTTAACCATTGTGATAAAAATGTGTCAAATGGTCTATGAAGCGAGTGTATGATGCCCCATGATCATATCAATGTATACAGTTATGATTTAATAAAAAAAAATAAAAACAAAAAAAAAAGAAGATCCTTCATGCCCTTTGTTAGGTATATTCCCAGGCATTTTATTTTTTGTGAAGCTAATGTGAAGGAAATTGTGTCTTTGATATGATTCTTAAGTTGGCTATCATTGGGGTATATGAGGGCTATTTATTTGTGAACATTAAGTTTGTATCCTGAGATGTTATTGTATTCCTTGTGTGCTTTTAGGTGTCTTGTGGTTAAGTCCCTGGGATTTTCTAAGTTTAAGACCATATCATCAGCAAAGATTGAGAGTTTTCCCTCCTCCATACTAATTCAAATACTCTTGATATCATTCTCTAGTCTAATTACATTGGCTAGAACTTCCAGAACTATGCTGAATACTAGTGGCAATAATGGACATCTGCATCTGGTTCCACTTCTAAGTGGAAAAGCTTTCAGTTTTACTCCATTCAGTATGACATCAGCTGTGGGTTTGCTGTAGATGGTCTCTATCAGTTTAGGGACTGTCCCATCTACGCCTATTTTCTCAAGTGTTCTTAACAGAATGGATGCAGAATTTTGCCAAATGCTTTGTCTATATCTTTTGAGAGGATTATGTAGACCTTTTTGTTGCTTCTATGTATGTAATAAATCACATATATGAATTTACATATGTTGAACTAACTGTGTGTCCCTGGAATAAAGCCCATCAGATGTATAATTTTTAAATGTGTACCTGTATTCTTTTTTTTCAATTTTATTGAAGATTTTTTTTGTGTGAATATTCATTAAGGATATTGGTATGCAGCTTTCCATTTTTCATTTTTGTTGGCTCATTTCCTGGTTTTGGTATGAGGGTGATGTTTGATTCATAGAATATGTTTGAGAAAGTTCTTCCTTCCTTACGTTTTCAGATAGGTTCTGAAATATAGGTATAAGCTCTCATTTGAAGATTTGGTAGAATTCTGCTGTTAAAGCACCTGGGCCAGGACTTTTATTGTTGCAATATTTTTTATTGTTGCAATTTATGTGCTTAATATTGAGCTGTCCAAATTTATAATCCTTTCTGATTGAGTTCTGAGATGTGATGTTATTCTGGGTATTGGTCCATTTCCTTCATGTTTTCAAATTTCTGGGCATAGAGGTTTTTTTTTTTGTTGTTGTTTTTTGTAATCAATGATGGACTGAAAAATCCATCAGTAAAAATCTGTTTTACTATTGCTATTTCTCCTTTTTTAAATTTTTAGAGATCACACTGTTCTGATTTTAATTAATCTGGGAAACTGTTTATAAATTTTATTAACCTTTTCAGTAAACCAAATTTCTGTTTTGCTGATGTTTTAAATGACTCTTACTTTATCAATTTATTTAATTCTGATCTAATTTTGTTTATTTTTTTTTCTTCTAGTTTTGAAATTGGATTGTTATTCCTTTTCCAGCTACTTGAGATGGTTCATTAGTTTGTGAGTTGTACTCTTTGTGTTCACTGGTTGTGGACATTGAATGTGATAAATTTCCCTCTTAGGTCTGCCTATGTAGTATCACATAGGGTTTTTAAAATTTCATTGGGATGTAATGCTCTGTATCTGTTTATAAATTCATTTGTTCTGAAGTTGTATTTAAGTCCATTGCTCCTTTGTTTAGTTTCTGCTTGTAGAATCTGTCCAGTTCTGTTACAAGGGTGTTGAAGGTCACAGTTAATATGGTGGTGAAGAATATCCTATTATTCAGATTGGTCAGGTTCCATCTTATATATGTGGGAGCATTTAAGTTGAATTAATATATATATTTAGGATTGAAATGTCTTCTATTTGAATTGTTCTCTCAACCAGTACACAGTCTTTATACTTTCCTTTCTTTACTTTTGATGATTTAATCCAATTGTATCTGCTGGAGTCTCACCACGGGGGCAGAGTCTGTTCAGACCTGTGGATCTGGCAGCGGTTGACTGAAGAAATGCAAGGTTAGAAATAATGAGAAAGAGACAAGACACACAGAATCGAAATTTCAAAGGTGGGAGAACAGGGGACCACCACCCTTTTGTGGGTTCTGATGGTAGCCCCGAGTGTCAGTTCCACTCAGCTTTCATTGAAGGCTATTTTCTCCTTAACCCAGAAGGTAAGCTGAGGAAGGCAACAAAGGCACCAGCAATTTGTCTGAGTGAGCATATTAGCTCCTATTATTTCTATAATTATTAACTTTAAGGGTCTGGGCAGCCATGAGAAATACATAATCTGAGCTTTGTAGGTCACACACACACAGATTCCTAGGAGGGTGTTAATATCCGCTAGTTCATTATAGAATGAAATGCCACTGGCGTCAATCTCCTCTGAAGAATTGGTGGGGGAGAGGAATTTTCTTCTCATCACCACCACAGAGGGTCTTCCTCTGCCATAAGGGATATCAGCCCTCCTACTCATACTTCAGGGCTCAAGCTGTTCCCTTGATCTCTGCTCCAGCCATAATACAAATTTCTACAATGGTTATTTGCTTTGGCTGTTGACTAGGAAAGAGGCAGCCTAGTTATTGTTTCTTGCTAGGCCTTGCACACAACATCCTCTGTGACCATTATTCTTTCAGAGTGTTACAGACCCAGCAAGGGTGTTAGTAAGCTATATGCCCAACAGGATAGGCTTCTGGGAAAAGCAGGAAACTTGATTCTCAGATAAGAAATTTAGCAGAGGCTGGTTCCAAAGTAAACTAGCTGACTTTCTTTTATTCTGACTCGCTTAGCTTACTTGTTTATTTTCCCCTTTTTCTGGGGGTGTGGTGTTTTCCCTTGCCATAATGGGGTCTTCAGTCCCCATTCTGCCTGCAGTATATGCATAAAATATTGCAACTCCTATTTTATTCTGCTTTTCATATGCCCAAAATATTGTTTTCCAGCACTTCACGGAGTCTTGTTTTGACCTTGTTTGACCTTGTTTTGACATTTCCAGAACTTCACGGAGTCTTGTTTTGATGGAGTCTTGGATAGATGTGTTTCGTAAATACAGCACAAATGACTTCTACATTTTTTTTTTTTTTGCAGTTTTTGGCCAGGGCTGGGTTTGAACCCACCACCTCTGGACCTCTGGCACATGGGGGCCGGTGCCCTACTCCTTTAAGCCACAGGCGCCACCCTTGACTTATGCTTTTTTATCCAGTCAGCCAGCCTATACCTCTTCAATGGAAAATTAAAGTCATTCACATTTATTGAGAGAATTGTTAAATGTAGTGGAGTTCAGTTCATCTTATTTTGTGAAGGTCTATTGCTTTGTTTTATCCCTTGTTATATTGTAGAAGCTAGGCTTTGTTCTTTAGTTTCTGGGTGGCTATTTTGCTTTTTTTGTGGTCCATTTTTATGGTCAATGTGAAGAATGGTTCTGCGTACTTCCCGCACAGCTGGTCTTGTCAAAATGGATTTCCTGCATCTTTATAAGTCAGTAAAAGTTTTGATTTCTTCATTGAATAAGTAATTTTGTTTATCTGGATACAGAGTCCTGGGCTAAAATTCCATTAGTGTTTTGTATTTTTATTTATCTATTCATTTATTTATTCTTTGGTAGGGATCATTCACCTTCTCAATTAGTAGTAATTCCTATGCATTTGTTTTTCTGTTGCTATCGTAAGTAGGATTCCCTTATTACTATTTTGACTATTTTATTTTTGCTTTATAAAAAATATACTGATTTTTGAATGTTGATTATTTTTCTGCAATCTCATTATTCTTTTCTGGGTTTGAATAATTTTTTTTTGTGGAGTGTTTGGTATTTCTAAATATAAGACCAGACTACATCACCCGTGCATCACAAAAAGTTTACTTTTTTCAAGTTTGGTTGCCTTTTATATGTATTTATTTAGCCTAATTTCTATGGCTAGGACTTCCAGTATTATGTTGAATAACAGTGATGAAAGTTAGCATTCTTGTTTTGTTCCTGTTTTTATTTTTATTTTTTATTATTTTTTTTTTTTATTAAACCATAGCTGTGTACATTAGTATGATCATGGGGCACCATACACTTGGTTCATATATCGTTTGACACATTTTCATCACATTAGTTAACATAGCTTTTGTAGCATTTTCTTAGTTATTTTGCTAAGACCTTTACATTCCACATTTACTAGGATTCACATATACCCTTGTAAGAAGCACCGCAGGTGTAATCCCATTAGTCCCCCTTCTTCCGCCTCCCTCCCCCCTCCCTCCCCTCCCTTTCCCCTTTCTCCCTATTCTTAGGTTATAACTGGGATATAGCTTTCATGTGAAGGTCCTGTTTTTAGGAGGAATGTTTTTAATTTTTTCCCATTCAGTGTGTTCTTGCTTGTGGATTTGTCATGTGTCATTACATTCCCTCTATGACTAGTTTGGTAAGGGTTTTTATCATGAAGTGGTACTAGATTTTATTCAATTCTTAATTATAATTTTGTCAATCATTTGGCTGATTTGGTATATAACTTTTAATAATTTGGATATCATCTTTGCATCCTATGTATAAATCCCAGAGGATCCTGGTGTCTATAGTTATTTTTTATATGTTTGGTAGAATAAATTAGTGAATCCACCTAGTCCTAGGTTTCTGTTTGTTGTCATTTTTTTCAGTTTCTTTGTTTTATTACTGGTTAAATCTTGCTACTTATAATTAGTCAGTTCATGTTATCTATATTTTCCTGATTTACAGAAGGTTGTATATTTCCAAGAATTTATACATTTTCTCTAGATTTCTCAACTTGTTAGTATGTGCTTTTTCATCATATTCTTTGATGATTTTTTTTTGTTTCTGTGGTATGATTGATAACAGATAAAATATTTACTTGATCTGAAGAAAAAACAAAGTATTTCTGTGACATCATTTGGAATGTCACCTTTTTCATTTCTGATTTTGTTTTATTCTTAGACTAGCTACAAGTTTATCAGTTTTGTTTATATTTTTGAAGAACTAACTGTTAATTTCATTACAAATGTCTATTATTTTCTTATTTATTTATGTATTTATTTATTTTGCAGTTTTTTGGCTGGCGCTGGGTTTGAACCAGCCACCCTCAGCATATGGGGCTGGAGCTCTAGTCCTTGAGCCACAGGCACCACCAGCCAAATGTCTATTTTTTTCATTGTTTCTATTTCCCTTAGTTCTGATGTGATCTTTATTATTTCTTTTTTTCTGTATATTTGAGATTCTGTTTGTTCTTGATTTTCTAGGTACTTGAGCTGAATTGTTTTTTTATTTGAAATCTGTCTACTTTTGGCTGTGGACATTTATTTCCTCTTAGCAAGTATTTTCTGTATCCCACAGATTTTGATATTTTGTATTTCCATTTTTGCTTAAGTTTTTTTTTTTTTTTTTTTTTTTGAGACATAGTCTTACTATGTCACCCTGGGTAGAATGCTGTGGCATCATTGGTCACAGCAACCTCAAACATCTAAGTTCAAATGATCCTCTTGCTTCAGCCTCACAAATAGCTGAGAATACAGGCACCCACTACAATGCCTGTACTTAACTAGATCTATCTTTCTTTCTTTCCTTTCTTTCTTTTCTTTCTTGTTGCAATTTGTCCAGGGCTGGGTTTGAACCTGCCACCCTCACTATATGGGGCCAGCACCCTACCCAGTGAGCCACAGGCACCACCCTTTCTTTTCTTTCTTTCTTTATTTCTCATAGGGCCTTGATCTTGCTCAGGCTAGTCTTGAACTCCTGAGCTCAAGCAATCCTCCAACCTTGGCCTCCCAGTGTGCTGGGATTACACGTGTGAGTAACTGCCCTAAGCCCTTGTTTCAAAAATTTTTTGATTTCCATATTTATTTCTTCCTTTACCCAGTGATTTTTCAGAGCAACATGTTTAATTTCCATGTGTTTTTGCAGCTTCCAATGTTCCCCCAGTATTGAGTTCTAGCCTATTTCAATGTTCTCTGAGGAGATACTTGATAGGATTCAGAGTTTTAAAAGTGTGTGGACACTTGTCTTGTGATGTAATAAATGATCAATCATGAAATATATTACATATACTGATTTGAAAAATTTTTAGCCAATTGTTTTTAGATAAGTTGTTCTGTGAATCTTCATTAGGTCCATTTGTTTTAACATCTAATTTAAATTTAGTGTGTTTTTTGCCATTTTTCTGTCTACATGATGTCTAATGCTAAGAGTGAGTTGTTGAAATTCCTCACTATTATTTTATTAGAGTCTCTATTATTCTTGAGATCTAGTAAGATTAGCTAAATGGATCTGGGTGCTATAGTATTGGGTGCATATATATTTATAATTATTATACTCTCTTCTGGATTGATACTTCTATTGTTTCATAATGATATTATTTTTTACTTTTATTTTTTAGTTTTTGGCTGGGGCTGGTTTTGAACCTGCCACCTTTGCCATATGGAGCCAGTGCCCTACTCCTTTGAGCCACAGGAACCACCCATTATTTTTTACTTTTTGTTGACTTTCAATATGTGTTATCTGATACAAGTATAGACATTTTTTGCTCAGCTTTGGTATCCTTTGCATGGAAAGCTTTTTTTCTATTTCTTTACTTTCAGCTTATATGTGCCTATACAAGCAAGGTTTTCTCCTTGTAGCCTATATATAGGGGAATCATGATTGTTTTATTCATATTTATTCAAAAAATCTATTTCCTTTTAAGTTAAATATCTAAATCATTTAAATCCAACATTATTATTGATGCGAGAAGTTTTATTTCTGTCATATTATTGATTGCTTTTTTGTATATTCTTTGTTCTTTTATTTTTATCTTGCTGTTTGTCACTGTGGTTTTGTAGCTTACTATAATTATTTGAATCTTTTATCTTTCTCATATATGTGTGTCATCTATCACTAAGTTTTATATTTTTGTTTATTTTCATGATAATAAATCCAGTGGTTATAAATTTTCTTAGGTTTTGCTCATCTTGGTCAGACATTTTTTCTGTATTTATGAAGGAAAATGCTATTTAATATAATATTCTTAGATGGGATAACTTTTTTATAAAGCACATTGAAGTTATCATCAAGTTCTTTTAAGGTCTGTAAGTTTTCTGCAGAGAGAAATCCACTGTTAGTCTGTTGGTGGAAATTTTTAGAAGAATAGAGGCTTTTCTCTTCCTGTTTATAGAATACGCTATGTCTTTGACATTTAACAATTTAAATATAATGTGTCACGAAGACCATTTTCAATTTTATTTGGGTATCTCAGAGTTTTCTGTATCTATATGTTTAATATCTTTCTAGATTTTTGCAATTTTAATCTATTATATTCTTAAGTAGTTTTTCTACTTCTTTTAATATATCCCAGTCAAATATTTGTTCACTTTATGGTATCTCATATGTAACATACCCTTTGCTTATTTTTTCAACTGTATTTCTAAAAGACCTATCTTCAAATTTTGATATTGTTTCTATTTTATCTACTCTATTATTGAAGGTTTTGAATGCATTTTGTATTTTATTCAATTAATTTTTCAGGTTTAAACAAAATTCCTGTTTGATTTATTTTAATTATCATAAAGATGTTATCTATATCTTTGAAATTTCTCATTCATACCCTTAATTGCTTTTATAATGTTTCTGCATTGTTTTTACTAAACTTATTGTATCACAGTGAAGCATTTTAGTATCAAGACTTTAAACTATTTTTTTTGGATATATCAAATTTGTTTTAATTAGAATCTGTTGCTGGAAAATTATGATGCTCTATTATATGTGTCATGTTTCTATGTTTCAGTTAATGATTCCTCTGTTGCCATGTTGATAATTGTAAATCTTTATAATATAGATTTTTCAAAATTTTTTGCACTTGCTTTAATGGAGTAGAACTTTTTCATGAAGATATATCTATGATTTTGTTTGAGAAGGCACTATGGCTTTGGTTCTTGGTGGTCTCTGATTTTTTTCTTTTATTGTTGTTGTTTATTTGTTTGCCTTTAACAGTGTCAGTGATGGGCGGCGCCTGTGGCTCAGCGGGTAGGGCGCCGGTCCCATATGCCAGAGGTGGCGGGTTCAAACCCAGCCCCGGCCAAAAAAAAAAAAAAAAAAAACAGTGTCAGTGATGTCTGCCATTTCTTTGGTGGGTTAGGGCATAGTTATTAGGGGGAGCTGTGGTCAAGTTTTACTGGAAACTGGGATGTCAGGTAGGGCAGTCTTTAAGCCCATGTAGTGGTAATTCTGGGCAGAGCAGAGCATGGCTGTCCTTGGGCCTCACATAGCAGGCACAAGTTGTGATGGGCCTTAGTGGACTAATTATTGGGATTTTACATGGTTGGCTTACATTCTGGTGATATAGCATTTCACCAGGCTGTCAGGTGGGTACTTGGGTCCCTGGACAACTGGAATGGCATGAGCAATGGCAGTAGTGGAATCACCCTTGGAGTCCCAAGAAGTGCATACTTGTGTTGGCAATGGCTTAAATAATCTGGGTGACTTGATCTATAGGACCCCAGGTGGGATGAACAAGTAGGTGCCAGTTGTGATGGTAGTGGCAGGCATCATAGGTAGACCCAACATCAGGTTCCAAATAAGTATTCTATTGCTAACTACAATAAACTTGGTAGGATAATTTTCAGGCCCCTGGACTGTGTGCTCTGACAATAGAGGCAAAGCCAAGCTTGGTAAACTTGTGCTAAAGCCCTCTAATGGTGTGTGTAGATGCTACCTGTGGTAGGAAAGGGCAAAGCAATCAACAGGAGACCAACATAATGCTCAAGTAGAGCCACTGTGGAAATTAGACATGACTTTAATATTAGTGAGGAGGGAACATGTGAACCACTTCTGTATCAGTTCTGGTGGTACTTGATTGTTAGCCCTGAAGGCATAGGCTGTACCTTGTTTTTTTCCTCAACCCCAACAGCAGTAGCCCATGACTTGCACATGCACAGGCATTGGTTTGAGTTGTTTGGTCTCAGTCATCAGCAACATTAGCTGCAACTCATATTTTCTTGCACTTTAGCCCTGATGCTATTGGATCCAAGGTTGGTCACATGATGTTGGCAATAGGGCTCTAAAACAAATCACTGTTATAGTTACTTTGCCTCAGGAATTATGTGCAACCCATCATGAACACCTTCACAGGAACAATGCCATTTCAAAATCTCATGGAAGCTCCCTATTTTCATTTCAGAGCCTTTAATAGTTGAATGGCTCTCTTGTGGCTAGAATTGAGGACTCACATCAACAGAATAAAGAAGGAAAAAAATCACACAATTATATCAATAGATGAATAATTCAACAAAATATAATGCCTGCCCATGATAAGAACTATCAATAAACAAAGAATTGTAGAACATTTCCTTGAGCTAATTAATACTATCTATAAAAAATATTCAATTAACATCACTCTTCAGAGTGAAAAATCAAAACTTTCCCACTAAAATCAGGAACAAGTTAAGAATGTACCCTCACCATTGTTTTTCAATATTGTTTTGGAAGTCCTACAAAATAAGATAATAAGGGAAAAATATGAAAATTTATAAGTAATAAATAAAATGAACTTGTTTATAGATGGAATGATTGTCTATATGGAAAAACAAAAGTTCAACAACAAAATTCATAAAAAGAATAAGCAATTATAGCAAACATGCAATGTTTATTTAAAAAAGTAAATTTCTTTCTTATGTAACACTCAAAAAACAAAATTTTAAACAAAAAGAACATTACCATTTATATTAAATCAATAAATTAAATGCTTAAGTCAAAATGTACATAATTATATACACTCTGTATATAAGGAACACTATAAAAACTGATTTAAAAAGTCAAGGACAAAATAAATAGGTGAAGACACATTCCATGCTCAGTAACAGAAAGCCTCAATATTATGAAGATGTCTGTTCTTGCAAAATTGATCCATATATTAAATGAAATTTCAACAATATTCCCAGCATGTTATTTTGGGGCTATTAAAAATAACCCATTTTAGGGGGAGGAGGTAAGATGGCAGACTGGAGCCAGCTTTCAACAGAGGCTCCCATCCAGAGGGAGAGATTATGGATAGAAAGAACTCAATGAAACTGAAGGTCAGGAGCTGAGCTTAGAAAGAAGATTGATGAGTGCACATCATCCCTGCTAAGGCAAGCTGTAACTCCAAGAAAACAAACTCCAGGTACAAAATCCATTGCTAAGAGACCCCTCCCCCAAGAGAGTGGCTCACTGTAAGCTCTCTACAAGCAAGTAGTGAACAGAAGACCACGTATTTTACCCCATAGGAATGAGCCACTAAACAATAGGACTCCTTTTCCAGAAAGGTCCCACCAGTGAGCCTAGGAATTCTCCTGCCCAGCATAAAATTGAACAAATATTTACCTCGCCATTCTGAACTCCCAGTCCACCCTTCACCCCCACCAGGTGGTCTAAAAGCCTGTCCCCTGCAGAGCACAGAGTGTTTGGCAATTCTTTGAAAGGTATGTGAATTGCGTGGGCTACTGCAAAACTCCTCTGAAATAGTGACTGAATTGGAAGTTGGGAGGTGTGGGGACAAAGGGACAAGCAGAAGAGGGAGAAGTGTGGCACTGCAACAGTATGTGGTGGTGGCGGGTCTTTTGCCCTGGGTCAAATTTTGAAGAAAATCTTCCCAATTCTGCTGACTATGGAAGGGACCCGGGCCTCAAACCCTCTGGGGTACCCATGATGGAGTGTGACTAGAGAAGAGACGCAGAATCTATGGGAGAGAAATACATGCCATGATGGGACCCTCCTGTGAATGGTGGTGCTCACACCTTAGGGAAGACTCTGGTGGAGAATTTCCCAGATTGCATTGAGAAAGAGAGGGAGCCAGGCTTCAGCCTCTCAAGGTGGTGGTGGCAGAATATGGTGGGGTAGGGGTCACTGACTCCTCCTTGACTCTGGCAGGCGCATACAACTGGCTCCATTGCTCACTGGAGAGAGCTGGGTCACACCCCAGTGGGTTTATTAGAATAAATTAGAAACTCAAACTAGTCAATGAGAAAAAAACAAATAACTTCATTTCATTGTGGGCAAGAGACTTGAACAGAAGCTTCTCTGAAGAAGACAGTATCATTGCTTACAAACATTAAAAAAAGTTCATCTTTAATAATCAGAGAAATGCAGATCAAAACTAGTTTGAGATATTATCCAACTTCAATAAGATTAGCTCACATCACAAAATCCCAAAACTATGCATCTTGGCATGTATGTGGAGAGAAGGAAACACTTATACAGCTGGTGGGAATGCAAGATAATACGGCTTTTTTCAGAAAGAAGTTTGGAGAATACTTAAAGAACTAAAAGTAGACCTAGCCTCATGCCTGTACTCCTAGAACTCTGGGAGGCCAAGGCGGGTTGAAAGCTTAAGCTCATGAGTTCAAGATCAGCCTCAAAAAAAGTGAGATACCTTCTCTACTTAAAGTAGAAAAACTGAGGCAAGAGGATCTCTTGAGCCCAAGATAAGGAGGTTGCTGTTCTCTATGATGCCATGTCACTCTACCCAAGGCAATAGCTTGAGACTCTGTCTCAAAAAAATAACAATAGTAATAAAAATGAAAGTAGACCTATTATTAGATCCTGAAATTCCTCTACTAAGTTTATACCCAGATGATCAAAAATCATTTTACAATAAAAAGATTTGCACCAGAATGTTTATTGCAGCCCAATACATAATTGTCATGTCATGGAAGCAGGCCAAGTGCTCATCAACTCATGAATGGATTAACAAATTATGGTATATGTATACCATGTAATACTATGTAGCCATAAAAAACATGGAGACTTTACATCTTTTTTCTTTACCTGTTTGAAATTGGAACTTAGTTTTGTTAGTATAGCATATCAAGAATGTAAGAAAAAGTATCCAATATAATAAATATTATTATGAAATCAATATATAATCACATACACATTCATATGAATGATAAAACAGAACTATAATCCAGAAAGAAGGAGCGAAGAGGAAGGAGAGCAGAGGAGAGTGGGAGGCCGGGAGTAAGAAGGGTACTTGATGGGAAATCACCAAATGTGTACTATGCAATGGTACATTTCAAAACTATTAAGAGTAGAGTATAAATGTCTTACGACAAATAAATATGTGAGATGATTATTATGTTAATCAGTTTGATGTAAGGATTCCACATTGTATACCAATCAGCATAGTGTACCCCATAAATTCATTAATGTATGTAGTTATGATTTAATTAAAGAAATAAATACAATAACCAATTTTAAAGTTTATGTGGAGAGGTAAAAAACATAAAATCCCCAATTTTATATGAAAAAATAACAAAGTAGGATAACTGAAATGATTCAACTTATAACTTGTTATAAAATTTCAATTATCAAAACTGTGATATTGTCAAAATAATACAATAGATCACCAAAACATAACAGAGGGCCTCAAAATAGACACACAAAAATGTGATCAGTTTATCTTTGATAAAAAATACAGTACAGTGGAACAAGCATAGTAATTTTAACAAATGTTGCCAGAATAACTTACTATCCACATACAACAACAATAACAAAAAAAAGAATCTACACACCTACCTCATGTCATTAAAAAAATTAATTAAAAATGTGTCACAGACTTACATAAAAAGTGCAGGAATATAAAATACTTAAAAATAACATGGGAGATATAGTGGATTGGAAACCTACCAGCAATTTGCTCAAGGAAAGGATATAAATTGCAGGAAGATACCCCCCCGAGGGATAACTCTTCTCAGAGGGTACATTGTGACAACCCAGAGAATTGACACAGGACACTTACATTGAAAGAGAAAGTGATGGGGTGATTCATTTAAAAATAGGGAGGGGGAAGTCAGATGCAGGGAGAGTGAATGGTGGGATCACACTTATAATGCATATTGCAAGGGTACATGTTGGGTCTAATAAGTATAGAGTATAAATGCCTTAACACAATAATTAAGTAAATCAGGTGAGAGATCTATTAACCAGTATTACATAAGCATTCCAAATTGTATGTGAAATCAGCACATTGTACCCTATAAATGCATTAATGTATACACGATCTACCTCTTTATAATTTAATAATAATAAAAAAGAAAATAGCAAAAGGTTCTGAGGGTATGCACCTACACATGAGGAATGTTAGGAGGATAGAGCACTGGGGTGCTATGTTTACTCCAAAGGTAGTGTGCTTCAGTTGTTAGAGGATTTCTTCCACCACCAGAAACCTCTACCTGGATGTACATGGAGCTTTCTACAGTCTGTGCAAAGTTATTGCATAAAATAATTGGCACAGTAAGGCTCTGGTGGCTGCTGATCCTGGGTTTCTGCAGCTGATGCCATCATAAGCTCTCACATGCACAGATGCAGGTATGAATGAGACTGATTTGTATCAGTAGCCTTCACATCACACTCTAAAGGCTGGAGAGAGAGTAGTCATAGCATATGTTCACCTGATTCATAACTTGTGAGTGGAAGCCAAGTGCCCCTCTCCTGCAGCACTGTGGAATCTGAGCAGAGGTGTTGTACCAGGCACTGTAGGTTTGAGCTAGGGGAGATTTGATGACTGCTTCAGGGAGACCTGTGAGGGTAAGAGGAACTGCCCGGTAACTTGGCCACTGGAATTGAACCCTGCGTGTGCAACTTAGCTTTCACAGTCCTCAAGCCAGAAGAATTGTCTGAAGCCTGTATAGACCTGCCTCCATACCCAAATTCCAATGCCTGACCACCAGTTTGGAACAGTTTATCACCTGCACAGTCTTGCTTCTGGCTCTGAGTCCTTACTTAAAAGCCCTGTTTCTGACTCTTCCCCAGGTCTAATTCCAAGGCTCTTGCACCAGAACCCAAGTGTCCAGACTTGTTTCTCTAGAAATCCCTTTAGGCATAGTACACAAACTTTTGTATTACAACAGCTCAGCAGGACCTAACCCCCACATCTGCATGTTTACCCCTGCTGCCGGGCCACCAGAACAGCTCCAAAGTCCAATGCTTCATCTGGGACCTCATAGCCTGAAACCACCATTGTACCTTAAACTAGATCAAGCAAATGCCCACAACCTAGACACAGATGACTACAGCCTAGATAGCCTCATGCACCTGCCACTGTAAGAAAATAAAGAACAGAGCAATCCTCACAAAGTCAGCCTTGGTGGAGAGAGTCTCATGCAGCCCCCAACTCAAATTTTCTATAAGAATTTAGGGGAGCAATTCACCACCCCATGCAAAGACTTGAATTCCAGCACTAACTTGAACTATGGCAAACACAATTTATTAACAAAAAACAAAACATCCACACTACAGGTTTTGCACATGCACTTCCTGTGTTGTGTTAACTTTTAGAGAAGAAAAAAAATGTCATCTGAGACCTCAGCTACTTTTAACTAATCAGGAGAGTTTCCAAAAAGAACAGGTTCCTTAGTTGAGCTCTGAGCTGTGTAAAGAGGATCATGATGAGAAGAAATCAGCAAGAGAAATGAGGAAAAGAAAATGACAGTTTGACAACCCCAACAGATCATAATAGAGCTATTATAGTAGACTCTAACCACAAGGTAATTGCCAAAATGATAGAAACATTTAGAATATGGATAGAAAATATGATGAATGGAATTGAACAGAAAGTTAAAAAGTTAAAAAACAAAAAATGAGGCAAAAAAAATTAGGAAATCAAAACCAAGTTACTAAAGAGCTAGGTAACATAAGAGAGAATATAAGAGAATTTAAAGAAACAAAAAAGTAATTTAGCAAATTTAAAATATAGCAGAAAACTTCACTAACAGAGTAAATCAAGGGAAATGGAACCTTAGAGCTTGGTAACAACCGTCCTGAGCTAACCCAGTCATTCAAAATGGTATAAAAGAAAACAAAAATTAAAAAAAAAAGGCTGAGAAAGTACTCAGAGAGATATGGAACTATGCGAAGTGCACTAACAAATATGTTAAAAGTACCTATGAAAGAAAAGATGAAAGAGCTGAAATATGGGCAAACTATTTGAGGGAATTATTGAGGAAAACTTTCTTGATATAACCAGAGATACAGACTAACCCATACGAGATGGGCATCAAAGATTTGGAAGATTCAAAAGAATTAGGACATCTTCAAGACACATAGTAAACAACCTGGCCAAAATCAAAATGAAAGAGAAAATTATACAAGCATCAAAATGAAAGCATCAACAAACCTATAAAGAAAAATTCGTCAACTTTTCTTTGTCAACTTCTCAGTGAAAACCTTACAAATCAATAGGAATTGATCTCCATCTCCAAATTTCTTAAACAGAAAAAAATTCCAAACTATAATGTACACTGAAAAACTAAGTTTCACAATTGATGGATAAATTATATTCCAGATAAGCAAACACTGAGGGAATTTGACATGACCAGGCATGCCTTGCAGGAAATACTCAGCACAATATATCCTCACTAGTGCAAAGTGACACAAAAAACTAAGGAGTGCAATTTTGCAAAACAATAGCACAAGGAGAATAATGAACAGAACTCCTATCAACTCTATTACTTAATCTTAACTCTCGGAAGAGTTGAGTCGAGTAAATTAAAAAACACAACCAAAGTATCTTCTGTTTCTAGGAAATACATTTGAACCACAAGGACTCACACAGAGTCAGGGTGAAATGATGTAATAATACATTCCACACAAACAGAAACCAAAAAAGAGCAGATATAGTCATTCACATATAAGATAGAATTGATACTAAGCCATCAAAGGTAGAGAGGGTCACTATATACTGGCAAAGGAAGTAATTCAGCAAGAAGACATACCCTAAATATAGGTACACCCAACACAGGAACTCCTGATATATAGAGAGTATATTGTACTAGAGCTAAGAAAGGAAGTGAAGAGTAGCGTCATGGTTAACAGGAACTTCAACAACTAACTGTGGACAAATCATCAAAGTGTAAATTAAAGAAATACTGGACTTAAATTGGACTCTAGAGAAAATGAGCCAAACAGATATTTACAGATCATTCTACCCCCAAATACTGAATATACATTGTTTTCATCAGCTACTGGGAAATTGTCTAAGACTGGTCATATCTTAAGCCACAAAACAGGTCTTATCAATTTCAGAAATAATCAAAATCATACCATGTATATTCTCAAGCCACAGTGAAATAAAATTAGAAATCAATTATAAGTTAAACACTCAATTCTACATAAAGTCATGGGAATTAAACAACTTGCTGCTAAATGATTATTGGGTAAAAAATGAAATTAAGATGGAAATCTAAAGATTTCTTGAACTAGGGAAAAAAGTGACACGGACTATCAAAATACATGATTCAGCAAAATATTCCTAATAGAAAAATTCATAGCCATAAATGCCCATATCAGAAATACAGAAGATCACAAAGTAAAATCCTAATGTCAAATCTAAAGTAACTAGAAAACGAAGAAGAAAACACACAAAATTCAAAGCAGAACTAAATACAATAAAAAAATACAAAGGATCAATTAAACAGAATGCTGACTCTTTAAAAAGGTAAATGAAAGAAACATATATATATATATATATATTTATATATATACAGACATTGCCTTTGTAGTCCCTTGTGGTAAGACAGGGGAGAAAAATCCCCAGCCACATCTGACTTGGGGCCCCTCCCCAGAAACTTCACTTCGGAGAAACCTGGAAGCAGAAAGAGACTCCTGGAGTTAATGAAGACATTGGGAGCAGTGGAGAACCAGCACATAAGGCGAGTGCTTGTGTGAGACAATGGGCAGCCAGTTCTGTAGTGGTTTTCAGACAGAAAAGGTGTACCTACAGTCCTTTTTTTTCTTTTCTTTTTTTAACCAGAGAATACTTGATGCAGTTATTACCTTGAAAGAACTTTGTTGAGAAGCTATCTTAAACAGCTCCCAAGGGCTGGGATTGAGCCACCAGGTGTAGCAGAGCCCTCATTTTTTGCTTGCTAGCCTGATGCAGCCATTGTGGGACAGCATCCTGAGTGAAACAGCCCTCAGAGTCCTAGTGCAAGGCAAGTTCTGGTGTGACTGCTGTGCAGGCAGAATGGGGACTGAAAACCCCATCCCTGACAAGGGAAAACACCCATAGAAAAATGGAAAAAATAGAAAGTAAGCTGAGTAAGTCAGAACAAAGGAAAGTTAGCTATCTTACTTTTAAACCAGCTGTTGCTAAATTTCTTATCTTAGCAAGTTTCCTGCTTGTCCTAAAACTCTTGTGTTTGGGGTATACAGCTTATTAACACCTCTGTTGGGTCTGTAAACACTCTGAAGGAATAATGGCCACAGAAGATGCTCTGGCAAGTCCTGGAAAGATATATTAACTAGGCCATTTTCTTCCCAGTAAACAGTCAAAGCAAATACCTATTGTGGAGATTTGTATTTGGCAGGGGCAGAGATTAAAGGGAATAGCTGGAGCCCCTAAATATGGATAAGAAATCTTATATCTCTTATGGCAGGAAAAGACCCTCTGTGGTGGTGATGAGAGGAAAGTTCCTCTCTCCCACCAATTCTTCAGAGGAGATTGACCCAGTGGCATTTTACTCCACAGTGAACTAGCAGAGAATAACACCTCCCTAGGAACCTGTGTGTGTGACCTCAGACAGGACGCTGCCTCCACACAAGGCTTAAGTTCCGGATTTCTCAAGGTTGCTCAGATCCTTAAAATTAATGATTATAGAAACAATATGAGCTGATATGCTCACTCACAGAAACTGTTGGCACAGAAACTTGTTTCTATGTTTTGTCCTTTACTGCTTTTCACTCTTCCCTTCTTTAGTTTAACCTCTGGGCTAATGAACAAATAACCTTCAATGAAAACTGAGTGGAATTGACACTCAGGGCCACTGTCAGAACCTCCCACACAGGCAGTTGTTCCCTGGATTCCCACCTTTGAAAATTCTATTGTGTGTCTTGTTTCTTTCTTGTCGTTTCTAAACTTAAATTTCTTTAGTCAGTCACTGCCAGATCCACAGGTATTAATGGACCATGTCCCAGGGGTGGGACCCTGGCATGCTGAGCTTGACAGTCATATGTGGAGAGATTTGAGTGAAACACGCTTTCCTGGGAAAGCCAATGCATGGCCAAAGGACACTGTTTGGAAAGGTCAAGATGTGCCTATTAAGCAGGCTAATGAGAGCTTCAGGCTCCCAACCCCGTCAGGATTGGGGGCAAGGAAATAAAAAAGACAGGACCAGGTCTACTCAACAACATAGAGGCTTCCTGCCCCCATATTATATTGCCATATCTGCATCGTGATTGGCATCTCATATCCCAGAATTTCACTTCTAGTCCAGGCAATATAAGGCTATATATATATATATATATATATATATATATATTTATATTTTACCATTTTTTTCCTACTTGGTTTTTACTTTTTTTTATATTTATAGTTTTTATTTTTTCTTCCTTCAATAGCTGGACTCCACGTTTGCTATAGTTTCTTTGCTCCTTTTGTTGTTGTCGTTGTTTAGTTTTGTTTTGTTATATTTTTATTTTTCCATTTTTACAGTCTTTAAGGTTAAAGGCTCCATTTTTGCTACAGTTTTTTTCTTTTTTTTTTTTTATTGTTGGGGATTCATTGAGGGTACAATAAGCCAGGTTACACTGATTGCAATTGTTAGGTAAAGTCCCTCTTGCAATCATGTCTTGCCTCCATAAAGTGTGACACACACCAAGGCCCCACCCCCCTCCCTCCGTGCCTCTTTCTGCGTCCCCCCCATAAACTTAATTGTCATTAATTGTCCTCATATCAAAATTGAGTACATAGGATTCATCCTTCTCCATTCTTGTGATGCTTTACTAAGAATAATGTCTTCCACTTCCATCCAGATTAATACGAAGGATGTAAAGTCTCCATTTTTTTTAATGGCTGAATAGTATTCCATGGTATACATATACCACAGCTTGTTAATCCATTCCTGGGTTGGTGGGCATTTAGGCTGTTTCCACAATTCGGCGATTGTAAATTGAGCTGCAATAAACAGTCTAGTACAAGTGTCCTTATGATAAAAGGATTTTTTTCCTTCTGGGTAGATGCCCAGTAATGGGATTGCAGGATCGAATGGGAGGTCTAGCTTGAGTGCTTTGAGGTTTCTCCATACTTCCTTCCACAAAGGTTGTACTAGTTTGCAGTCCCACCAGCAGTGTAAAAGTGTTCCCTTCTCTCCACATCCACGCCAGCATCTGCAGTTTTGAGATTTTTTGTGATGTGGGCCATTCTCACTGGGGTTAGATGATATCTCAGGGTTGTTTTGATTTGCATTTCTCTAATATAGAGAGATGATCAACATTTTTTCATGTGTTTGTTAGCCATTCGTCTGTCATCTTTAGAGAAAGTTCTATTCATGTCTCTTGCCCATTGATACATGGGATTGTTGGCTTTTTTCATGTGGATTAATTTGAGTTCTCTATAGATCCTAGTTATCACGCTTTTGTCTGATTGAAAATATTCAAATATCCTTTCCCATTGTGTAGGTTGTCTCTTTGCTTTGGGTATTGTCTCCTTAGCTTTACAGAAGCTTTTCAGTTTAATGAAGTCCCATTTGTTTATTTTTGTTGCTATTGCAATTGCCATAGCAGTCTTCTTCATGAAGTCTTTCCCCAGGCCAATATCTTCCAGTGTTTTTCCTATGCTTTCTTGGAGGATTTTTATTGTTTCATGCCTTAAATTTAAGTCCTTTATCCATCTTGAATCAATTTTTGTGAGTGGGGAAAGGTGTGGGTCCAGTTTCAGTCTTTTACATGTAGACATCCAGTTCTCCCAACACCATTTATTGAATAGGGAGTCTTTCCCCCAAGGTATGTTCTTGTTTGGTTTATCAAAGATTAGGTGGTTGTAAGATGTTAGTTTCATTTCTTGGTGTTCAATTCGATTCCAAATGTCTATGTCTCTGTTTTTGTGCCAGTACCATGCTGTCTTGACCACTATGGCTTTGTAGTACAGACTGAAATCTGGTATGCTGATGCCCCCAGCTTTATTTTTGTTACAAAGAATTGCCTTAGCTATACGGGTTTTTTTCCGGTTCCATACAAAACGCAGAATCATTTTTTCAAAATCTTGAAAGTACGATGTTGATATTTTGATAGGAATGGCATTGAATAGGTAGATTGCTTTGGGAAGTATAGACATTTTAACAATGTTGATTCTTCCCGTCCATAAGCATGGCATGTTCTTCTATTTGTTAATATCCTCTGCTATTTCCATTCTGAGGAGTTCATAGTTTTCTTTATAGAGGTCCTTCACCTCCTTAGTTAGGTATATTCCTAGGTATGTCATTTTCTTTGAAACTATGGTGAAGGGAGTTGTGTCCTTAATTAGCTTCTCAATCTTGACTGTTATTGGAGTATACAAAGGCTACTGACTTGTGGACATTGATTTTATATCCTGAAACATTACTGCATATTTTGATGACTTCTAGGAGTCTTGTGGTTGAGTCTTTGTGATTCTCTAAATATAAGATCATGTCATCAGCAAAGAGGGAGAGTTTGACCTCCTCTGCTCCCATTTGGATTCCCTTTATTTCCTTGTCTTGCCTAATTGTATTGGCTAGAACTTCCAGCACTACATTGAATAGTAAAGGTGACAGAGGACAACCTTGTCTGGTTCCAGTTCTAAGAGGAAAAGCTTTCAGTTTTACTCCATTCAGTAAAATATTGCCTGTGGGTATGTCATAGATAGCTTCAATCAGTTTTAGAAATGTGCCACCTATGCCTATACTCTTCAGTGTTCTAATTAGAAAAAGATGCTGAATTTTATCAAATGCTTTTTCTGCATCTATTGAGAGGATCATGTGATCTTTATTTTTGCCTCTGTTAACATGGTGGATAACGTTTATGGACTTGCGTATGTTAAACCAGCCTTGCATTCCTGGGATGGAGCCTACTTGATCATGATGAATGACTTTTTTGATATAAGCTGTAGTCTATTGGCTGGGATTTTGTTGAGAATTTTTGCATCTACATTCATGATTGAGATTGTTCTGAAATTCTCCTTTTTGTTTGGGTGTTTTCCTGGTTTTGGTATCAGGGTGATGTTTGCTTCATAGAATGTGTTGGGGAAGATTCCTTCTTCCTCAATTTTTTGAAATAATTTCTGTAGTACAGGAAATATCACCAAAGATTCTGACCCACTGCTTTCAGAGGGATATCGGACCCCAGGTCGCCTCAACACTAACCGAGCTTCTCCAAGACACATTGTGATGAACCTTTCCAAAGTCAAGAAAAAAGAAAAGATTGTGCGAGCTGCCAGGAGTAAGTGCCAGTTGACCTACAGGGGCAAATCCATCAGAGTGACCGCAGACTTCTCTAATGAAACTTTTCAAGCAAGAAGACAATGGTCATCTACCTTCAATCTACTTAAACAGTTTTTTTAATAAAAAAATTTCTTTTTTTTATAATGCTTTATTTTTTTATTTTTATTTTTATTAAATCATAGCTGTATACATTAATATTATCATGGGGCACCATACACTTGGTTCATAGATCGTTTGACACATTTTCATCACACTAGTTAACATAGCTTTCATAGCATTTTCTTAGTTATTTTGCTAAGACCTTTACATTCCACATTTACTAAGATTCACATATACCCTTGTAGAAGAAAAGAAATAACCAAAATCAGAGCAGAGCTAAATGAAATTGAAAACAAAAGAATAATACAACAGATCAATAAATCAAAAAGCTGTTTTTTTCGAAAAGGTCAACAAAATAGATAAACATTTGGCCAACCTAATCAGGAAAAAAAGAGTAAAATCTCTAATCTCATCAATCAGAAATAACAAAGACGAAATAACAACAGACTCCTCAGAAATCCAAAAAATACTTAATGAATATTACAAGAAACTTTACTCTCAGAAATAGGAAAATCTGAAGGAAATTGACCATTACTTGGAAGCACATCACCTTCCAAGACTTAACCAAAATCAAGTGGAAATGTTGAACAGGCCCATATCAAGTTCGGAAATAACATCAACCATACAAAATCTCCCCAAAAAGAAAAGCCCGGGACTAGATGGTTTTACGTCAGAATTCTACCAAACCTTCAAAGAGGAATTAGTACCTATATTACTCAACCTATTCCAAAGGTAGAAAAAGAAGGAAGACTACCCAACACGTTCTATGAAGCAAACATCATCCTGATCCCCAAACCAGGAAAAGACCCAACAGGAAACAAATATTATAGACCAATATCACTAATGAATATAGATGCAAAAATATTCAACAAGATTCTAACAAACAGAATCCAGCAACATATCAAACAAATCATACATCATGACCAATTTGGTTTTATCCCAGGATCTCAAGGCTTGTTCAATATACTTAAATGTATAAATGTAATTCAACACATAAACAAATTAAAAAAAAGACCATTTGCTACAGTTTTTAGAGATCTTTTATTCTTTCTTTCATTTCCATTTATCTCCCATTCTCTCTCTATTTTTAAATATTTTTCTACTTTTCTTATCTTTCTTACATTTTATTCTCAAATAACAATTAAGATAAAACACTCTTGACAGCTTACATATTGTTATCTTCAAATTTGTATATACTTTGTATTATTATTTTATTTTTTCTGATCTGTTTTATTCTTTGTCAATCTGTATTCCATTTATGGAACACAGCCTAACTCTGAGGCCTTGGCTAGGGTGCCACAGCATTAGCCTGGCTCAAGGGGACTTTGATCTCATGGTGTACAGGGTCCTTCTAGCTTGGGCCTCTGGACAAATATTGGTAGATGCACACAGTAATGTAATTATGTATTTTTTCTTCTCTCTTTTGTGGAGGTGGAGTCTTGTTTTTGCTCAGGCTCATAATGAGCTCCTGATGTCAAGAGACCCACCCAGCTCAGCCCCCACAAAAGGCCAGAAATTGCGAATGTGAGTCAAAGCATGCTACTGAACCCTACTAATACTCTTGTTTCTCTCTTTATATTCTCCTATTCTTTTGTTTTAATCTTTCCTTTTACTCCCCTTTTTCTATTTTCTTTTTCTATGTTTTGTCCTTTATTGCTTTTCACTCTTCTCTTCCTTTTGGTCCTATATCAACACCTAAGCACAGATAAAGGTAACATACAGAGAAAGAGGAAAAGAGAAACAGAAGAAGGGGAAGGTAATTGGACAAAAATAAAACACTCATGAGGATAACCCAAGAGAAAAACATGGGCAACATGTAAAACTAGAGCAGAACAAACTCTCTACAGGATCATGTGGTAGATAACACAGAAAATTCTACTTAAAAGAAATTATATAAATGACAGAAAGAGAATTTAATATATAGATGATAACAATAATGAATGTAGTTTCTGGCAAAGAAAAATAACCAAAAGGAAATCCAAAAATAGGATAAAAAAAGGGATGAAAGATACAAAGAATACAGACAGGATATAGTAGAGCTTAAGGAATTGAAGGAGTCAATCGGGGACCTTAAGATACAGTAGAAAGTATCAATAACAGATTAGACCATGGAGAAAAATAATGTCAGAGCTAGAGGTTAAAGCTTTTGAGCTAACACAGGCAGCTAAAGAGGCAGAAAAAGGAGAAAGAAAGCACAACATTCACTCAGAGAATTATGAGACTTCATGAAACATTGAAATCTATGAATTATAGATATCCCAGAAGGAGCAGAAGAATTCCCCAAAGGAATGGAAACCCTACTAGAGGATATCATAAATAAAAACTTTCCAAGTATCACCAAATAATCCAACACATTCTTTTCAGAGGTATATCACACTCCACATCATCTCAACTCAAACAAACAAAAATTCTTTGAGACACGTTCATATTAACCTGTCCAAAGTCAAGAAAAAAGAGAAAATTCTGCAAGCACCCAGGAGTAAACACCAATTGATCTCCAGGGTAAATCCATCAGGAATATAGTTGACTTCTCAACTGAAACTTTCCAAACCAGTAGAGAATGATCATCTGTGCTTAACCTTCTTAAACAAAACAACCTTCAGCCCAGAATTATCCTGCTAAGCTAAGATTAAAAATTGACAGAGAAATCGAATCTTTCACTGATATGTAACATTGAGGAAAATTGATACAACAAAACTAGCTCTAAAGGAAATATGTACATGCATTTTATACACTGAACATCACAATAGACCACCAGCAAACTAAATACCCAGAAACTAAAGAACAAACCTAGCTTTCACAATAACACAAAGGATAAAACTAAGCCATGACTTTCACAAAATAAGATGAATAGAAATTCACTACACTTAACAATCATCCCAGTAAGTGATAATGGCTTGAATTCACCCCATAGAGGCACAGGCTGGCAGACTGGATAAAAAAAGCACAAGCCATTCATATGCTGTCTCCAGGAAACACACCTAGCCTCAAAGGACACCAAGACTCAAGATAGTAAAAGAATGGAAAATTAGCACTAGATTGTTTTTTGCAGTTCAATTTACAATCATCAAAATGTGGATATCATCTAAGTGCCCAACAACCCAGGAATGTCTTAGCAAATTGTGATATGTGTACACACACACACACACACACACACACACTATGGAATACTATTCAGCCATTAAAAAAGATAGAAAAAAGATATGGACTTTACATCTTTTGTATTAACGTGCATGGAGTTGAAACACATTCTTCTTAGTAATGTATCACGAGAATGGAGAAGCAAGAATCCAATGCGTTCAATACTAATATAAAGCGAGTAGATGATCTAATACAAGACCACATGAGAGAAAAACTCAAATTTATTCAAAGTGGAGGGATGGGGGAATGAGGGAACAGAGACAGGGAAGGAGAGAGGGAAATGGGTGTGTTCCCACTTAATAGGCACTGTGTTAGAGTGTATGGCACAGCTCTTAGGGTTGGTACACAATTATATGTGAGACTCTACCTAACAAAGACAAACATTGCAACCTAATTAATTGTACCTTCAAATTAACCTGAAACAATAAAGAAAAGGTAAATGCAAGTAATAAATCTCTTGTTATGCTAACAAGGATTAAGATAAAAAGAAAATAACCCAAATAATGTCAATCATAAATGAAATAGAAGATATTGCAACTGATACCACAAAAGCACAAAAACATAATTCATGAGTACTATGGAAATCTCTACACACACAAACTAGAAGATCTAGAGCAGGTGTCCTCAAGCCTTTTAAACAGGGGGCCAATTCACTGTCCCTCAGACCATTGGATGGGCCAGACTATAGTTAAAAAAAAAAAAAAAAAAACTATGAACAAATTACTATGCACACTGCAAATATCTTATTTTGAAGTAAAAAAAAAAGAAAACGGGAACAAATGCAATCACACCACTTCATGTGGCCCACGGGCCACAGTTTGAGGACCACTGATAGAAGAAATGGACAAGTTCCTGGAAACACATAGCTTCCAAGACAGAATTTGGAATAAATAGAATTCTCAAGCAAACAAATTATGAGCAGCTAGATCAAAGACGTGAAAAAAAAACTTACAACAACAAAAATTGGTCAGGCCATATGTATTCACAGTTGAACTCTACCAGACCTGCACAAAAGAGCTGAGACTGATACTACAGAAGTTATGTTGCAACTTCGATAACTAGGAAATCTTCCTCAACTCCCTATGAAGCCTTAATACCAAATCCAGGAAAATGAAGAACAACAGGGAGAAAACTAAAAACCAGTATGTCTTATGCATATACTATGTAGATATAAAAATCCTCAGTAAAATACTAGCAAACCAAGTTCAATATTGGGTAAAAGAAATAATTCACCACAACAAAGTGGGTGTGCTTCAGCCCAGGGATACAAAGATGATATAACATATGTACATAAACAAATATGATTCACCACATAAACAGAAGCAAAATCAAAAATCATACAATCATCTCAATAGATATCAAAAAATCATTTGGTGTGATGTCTCCTGATTTGTTTTTATTTCTAAGTAATGTATTGGCTATTCAAAGATTTTTCTGATTCCATATAAAGCAAAGTACTATTTTTTTTTTTACAATTTCTTTAAAGTATTACATTGGTGCTTTGATAGAGATTGCATTAAATCTGTAGATTGCTTTGGGAAGTATAGACATTTTAACAATGTTGATTCTTCCCAGCCATGACCATGGTACATTTTTCCATTTGTTAACATCTTCAGCTATTTATTTTCTCAGGGTTTCACAGTTCTAATTATAGAGATCTTTCATTTATTTTGTTAGATAAATTCCCAGGTATTTCATATTATTTGGCATTACTATAAAAGGGATAGAGTCCTTGACTATGTTTCAGTTTGACTATTGTTGGTATATATAAAAACTACCGATTTGTAAGTAATTATTTTGTGTCCTGAAAATTTTTCAATCTTGACCACCATTGTTCTCTGATTGGAGTTAGTGTCTTAGAAGATGAAATTAATTAAAGTTCAATGAAGAAATAAGAGTGAGATTTTAATTTGATATGACTGATGTTATTATACAAGTAGGAAAAGACACCACATCTTTTCCACTCTCCTCTCTCTCTCTCATTCTTCTCTTTCCAACCCTATGTCTATCTCTGACTCCATTCACTCACAAAGGAAAGACCACAAGAGGACACAATGAGAATGTGCTATTTGCAATAGAGGAGCTAGGTTTCTGTAGAAAACAACTACGCTGGAAGTTGATCTTTCACTTCAAGCCCTAAGAACATTGAGAAAATGAATTTCTTTTGTTGAAAATACTTAGTATCTAGGTATTTTGTTGTGCCAGCCCAAGTCAATTTAGACAAATACTGAGTGAACCCTAATGTAAATTATGGTCTTTGGGTTATTGTGATGTGTCAATAGGATCATCTGATGTAGCAAATGTACCATCAGGTTGTGGGATCTTGATAGTGAGGGAGGTTGTGAAATTGTGGGGGAAAATTTATATGAAAACTCTTTATTATTTCCAGTAGATTTTGCTGAGAATGTAAAACTCATCTAAAAAATAGAATCTCATTTAGAAAAATCAATCAATTAATGGACCATATTAACAAGATAAAGAAGAAAAAAATCACATGTCATATCAATTCATGCATCAAAATGTTTGAGAAATTTCAATTCTTATTGATAATAAAACTTCTAAGCAAACTTAAAATAATAGGAGGTACAGATGTCTAGGACAATTTCTTCCATCCATCATAGTGCTTGGAATTCTTGCCCATTCAATCAAGCAAATTGAAAGGATAAATTAAATGTACAATGGAAATAAATAAATAAAACTCTCTCTATTTAAAGACAACATAATTGTATAGGTAGAAATATCAAGGAAGGTACTCAAAAGCTCATAGAACTCATAAAATATTTTAGGAAGACTGCAAGATGCAAAGCCAACTCTATAACATTAATTATATTTCCACAAGATGTAATGAGAAATAGAAAATTAAATAAAAATCATGTAATTCAAATTATAATAGTTTCTTAAATAAATTAAATAATTAGATAAAATTTAACAATATTTGAAGGCCTTGCATATTTAAAGATATTAAAAACAACCTAAATAGAGACAGATATCAGCCTTACAGATGAATTAAAGGAAACATTATATTTAAGGATTAATTCTTTCCAGATTAATTTATAGACCTAAAAGTTTCATTGAAAATTATAGCAGAATTTTTATAGGTATAGGAAAATCATTTTTTAAATTTATATGAAAAGGCAAATAATTAGAATTTTCAAAACGTTTTTTCTTTTTTGGCAGTTTTTGGCAAGGGCTGGGTTTGAACCTGCCAACTCTGGTATATGGGGTTGGCTTCCTACACCGTTGAGCCACAAGGCACCACCCAAAAACAAATTTTTTTAGAAAGAACAAATTTGAATGTTTCATACTACCTGATTGTTAATTTTATTTTTACATTCATTTCTTATTTCAATAAAATTAGGGATACAAGTCGTTTTAACTTACCATAGATAAATTATATAGCGGCAAACTATGGGATTTTACTGCATCCATCATAAGAACAGTGCCCCTGGTCCTTAATAGGTAATTTTTTCTTTCCTCATTCCTCTTTCATTCTCAACCCCTTCAGATTCTCCAATATCCATTATACTATTCTGTATGCATCTACATCCACATAACTTATGATTGAGATGTGTAGTATTTGATTTCTTGTTCCTGAGTTACTTCACATTGGATAATGGCCTCCATTTACACACAAGTTGCTGCGAAAGTCATTTCATTTTTTTACAATTGAGTAGTATTCTATGGTGTGAATATACCACATATACTTTATTCACTTATCAGTGATTGGCACTCAGGGTAATTCCATATGTTTGTAGTTATCAGTCTATTCTGTGATAAACATGCAAGTGCAGGTGTCTATTTTATATAATTTTTTTATTATTTAAGTAGGTACTCATACAGCTTTTCCTCACTTAAAAAACTGGCAGAACTAGTGCAAAAGACTGGAAGCTACTGAAAACAGAGGTGAGTGTTTAGTACATTAGAGATATAGGTATACAGACAGACTCCACGTGGAATAAGATATAATAGTCCTTGACTGTTTTTTCAGCTTGACTATTCTTGATATATATTAAACTACTGATCTGTAAGTATTGATTTTGCATCCTGAGACACGTATGTATTCCTTGATGAGTTCTAAGAGTTTTGAGATGAATCCAGCCACTTATCATCATTCAATCTTTGATAGCCTATTAAAAGCATAAATTGGGGGAAAGATTCCCTATTTAACAAATGGTGCTGGGTGAATTGCCTGGTGACTTGTCGAAGACTGAAACTGGACCCTCACCTTTCACCATTAACAAAAATTAATTCTCACTAGATAAAAGATTAAACTTAAGACATTAAACTATAAAGATTCTTGGAGAAAGAGTAGGAGAAACACTTGAAGAAATTGGCCTTGGAGAATACTTTAAGAGGAGGACCCCTGGGCAAATGAAGCAACACCAAAAATATACTACTGGGATATGCTCAAACTAAAAAGCTTCTGCAAAGCCAAGAACACAGTACGTAAAGCAAGCAGACAACCCTGAGAATGGGAAAAGATATTTGCAAGTTGTATTTCTGACAAACATTTCATAACCAGAATCCACAGAGAATTCAAACTTATTAATAAGAAAAGAACAAGTAATCCCATTTCATTATTAGCAATATAGTTGAACCGAAGCATCTCTACAGAAGAAAGGTGCATGGCCTACAGATACATAAAAAAAGATCATCGTCTTTAATCATGAGAGAAATGCAAATCAAAACCACTTTGAGATATCATCTAACTCCTGTAAGAGTAGCCCATATAACAAAATCCCCAAACTACAGATTTTGGCATGGATGTGGAGAAAAGGGAACACTTCTACCCTGCTGGTGGGAATGCAAACTAATACGGTCTTTGTGGAAAGAAGTTGGAGAACACTTAGGGAACTAAGAGTTGACCTGAAATTCCCCTACTAGGTATATATCCAGATGACCAAAAATCACTTTACAACAAAGATATTTGCACAAGAATGTTTATTACAGCCCAATTCACAATCACCATGCCATGGAAGCAGCCCAAGTGCCCATTGACCCATTAATGGATTAAAAAATTGTGAGATACACACACACACACACACACCATGGAATATTATGCAGCCATTAAAAATATGAAGACTTTACCTCTTTTATAATTACATGGATGGAGTCAAAACACATTCTTCTTAGTAAAGTATCTCAAGATTGGAAGAAAAAATATTCAATGTACTCATTACTATTATGAGACCAACATATAATCACCCACCTTGTCATATGAATGAAAGTACAACTATAGCACAGAATGAAGGAGGGAAGAGGAAGGAGAGATGAGTGGAGAGGCAAGGTGGAAGGAGGGTAATTGGTAGGTACTCACCTATTGTGCACAATGTTAAATCTATTAATGGTAGAGTATAAATGTCTTAACGCCACAATTAAGTAAGGGAGGCAATGTCTATGTTGACCAGTTTGATGTAAGTATCCAAATTGTATATAAAATCAGCACATTGTGCCCCATAAATGCATTACTGTACTTTTATGATTTAAATTTAAAAATTTAAAAAAGATGAGACTTTTTTCTCAAACACAACAGTGTTTCCATTATAATAACACTCATTTTCATAATTAAAAAATTAGTACCTAACAACCTTAGAAGGAAACCACCTTAATATAATAAAGGCCATTTATAAAATCCCCTCAGCTAATGTCACACTCGATAGTAAAAAGACTAAAATATTTTCCTCTCTGATCATGAAAAAGGCAAAGATATTCACTCTTAACTTCCCTGTACAACATAATACTGGACATTTTAAATGGAGAAATTAGTAAAGAAAGAAATAAAGATGGTATCCAAATTTAAATAAAGTTATTTTTTTTACATATGCATGTGTTTATTAGGTTTTCACTTTTTTGCCTTCACAAAATTAAAAAGGCTTCAAATTTAATAACAATAACAATGTTTCAGATAAAGACTAGAAACAAAAACCTCGTAAAGAATGAATGAGCATAAATACAGACAGAAAAGGAATCAGACAATTGCCACATTGAAATATTAAGCAATAATAATAATAATACAAAGAAAGTAACGTTCACATTGTCAAATAAGAGTATGTCTATTATAGAATGTTTTGACTCAGAGATTCAGTATGGAGTCATCAGTTAACTTATTATTTATTTTTTTAAGTATCAAAAAATCATTTTTTTGTTTGTTGATGATATAATCTAATATGTACAAAACACTAAAGATTCAATACCAACATGTACCAACATGTACCTCATAAATATATACAAATATTTTGTAGCCAATACAATTAAAATGGTTTCTAAAAAAATGATCAAAGTCTTTAGATAGTTATTTCTCAAAAGATTATACAAATGGTAAAAATAAATATCAAAAAATGAGGGCTGCATTTGTGGCTCAGTGAGGAGGGTGCTAGTCTCATATGCTGAGGGTGGCAAGTTCAAACCTGGCCCTGGCCAAACTGCAACAACAAAAACAACAAAAGTATCTGGGCATTGTGACTGGCACCTATAATCTCAGCTACTCAGGAGGCTGAGGCAAGAGAATGGCCTAAGCCCAAAAGCTGGAGGTTGCTGTGAGCTGTGATGCCATGGCACTCTACAAAGGGTGATGGAGTGAGACTTTGTCTCAAAAAAAAAAATAATGAGGGAAGGGGAGGAGGTAAGATGGCCAATTAGAGCCAGAGGCTCCCATCCAGAGGGAGAGGTAAAGGTCAGAATCTTCCCAATAAAGCTGAAGGTTGGGAGCTGAGCTGAGAGAGAAGATTGATGAGTACACCTCATCCCTGCTGAGGCAAGCTGTGACTCCAAAGACACAAACTTCGGGTACAAAACCTATTCCAAAGAGGATGAGAGTCCATCCCCTCCCCAAATAGTGGTTTGCTGTGTGCTCTCTACAAGTAAGCAATGAACAGAGGACCTCTTGTTTCACCCCACAGGAGAGAGCCACTGACGCCATGACTCCATCTCTAGACAGAATTCACCATGGGCCTGGAAATTCCCTTACCCAAAATAAAATTTGAAAAAATATTTTCCCTACCATTCTGAACTCCCAGTCCACCCTTCCCCCCTTGCCTGGCAGTATGGAGGCCTGTCCCCTGAAAAGCCCAGAGTGTTTGGTGGTTCCTTGCAAATAGGCCATGGAGTATCTGTGCTGAAACTGTGACTTGAGGGGAAGTGAGGAGATGTAGGTGGAGGGGGACTCACCCAATGCCAAGAAAGTGTGTGTCAGGGGGATCAGCAGTAGAAGCATGGGCAGCAGCATGGTGACCCACCATGGAAGCAGGGGTGGTGTGGCAACCCATGCAGTTGGTCATAGCCTATCGGCAATGGCAGTGGTGCACTTGCTCCAGGGTCAAATTCTGGAGAGACACCTTCCCAATTATGTAGTCCATGGGAGATAGACCTCAACCTGCTGAGATACCAGTTGAGGAGTGAAGCTGGAGCAGAGGCAAGGAATCTGTGGCAGAGAAATACACCCTGCGAAGGCAACCACCTGCTTGGGCCAGACTCTGGTAGAACACTCCCCAGTTTCCATTGAGCAGCAAAGGCAGCCAGCTTGAGCTCCTCTTGCTTCATGGTGGCAGAGTGAAATAGCCTGGCTGATGAGACAATGACTCATCTTTGACTCTGGCAAGCACATATCCCTGGCACGTTTGCTCATTGTAGGGAAGTGGGCCACAGCCCTGTGGGGTTACCAGTGGCAGGGAGTGGCTGTGGTATAAGGCAGAGAATGAGGCTCTAATCCCCCTGAAGTAACTGTTTTGCTGGGTGGGAGATCCTGACTCCATTGTGCACTTGGGGGAGCCACACTTGAGCTGCCAGTATATCCCTGCTGTCTGGTTGCTGGAGTCCTTTTGGACTTTTCCAGTTGAGCAGTGATTGTGTTGTCTGGGACAATTGGTTTGGAACTCTTAACCTGCGGACCCTTCAAGGCCGAGCCATGGTACTGTTGTAGTGGAAGTGGCTCAATTTCTTCTTCCAGTTCTTGCTGGTTGATGGCAGGGTGTCTAAGTTCCTTGTATCTCTCACCAGCTGAGATTTCAGCCCAAATCTGCCAACTCACTAAGATTGGATAAAGGTTGGCTTAAAACAAAACCAAGCCACCTAGCCCCATTATACCTATCAGTTCCTCAGAGTCTCTGGCTGCAGGACTAAAAGGGTCCTATGTAAAGCTGTAGGGGAAAAGCCACAGTCACCAGTTCCAGCTTTTTCCTAAAGGACTGGTTAATTACATTTCCTGGAGCTCTCAATCCACTTTCACTCTACCATTTTTATTAATCAAACTGAAAAATAATCAAGGCAGGGGAAAAACTCTGTCAACAAGAATAATCAGAGTAGATTAAACTCCCAAGGAACAGCAAAAGAGATATAACAGAACATACCATTCATAAACAAATGGCTGAAGGTCAGAAATAGTATTCATAATATGGATGGCTAATAAAATTATACAGTTATGATTTAATAAAAAAAGAAAAAAAATAAAATTAATAGAATAAAGGAAAAGATGGAAATTGAAATCCAAAGAGTTGGGCAAAGATGTCTCAAGAAATCAATGAATTCAAAGATAAATGTCCAAGGATATGGATACAATGAGAAAGGAGATAGTAGAGTTCAAGGAAATGGAAAAGCTATTCCGGGAACTCTAAAATACAGTAGAATCTCTCAGTAATAGAGTGAACCAGGTAGAAGAATGGATCTGGAGAACAAAATCTCATCATTCCCTGAGGGAATTGTAGGACCACTACAAAAGATTAAACATTCGTCTTATAGGAATTCTTGAAGAAGAGAATAGTTTTAAAGGCACAGGACCTATACTCCAAGATATCATGGAGGAGAATTTCCCAAGCATGGCAAGAAATCCAAAAATGCAGATAGTAGACAGTTTCAGAACCCCAGCATGACTCAATGCAAATAAAGCATCTCCTAGACACATTGTAATTAACTTTGCCAAATTAGTATGAAGGACAAAATTCTGCAAGCATCCAGACGTAATAAAAGCATTACATACAAGGGAAAGAATATTATAATGACTGCAAATCTCTCAGCTGAAACTTTTCAAGCCATAAAAGAATGTTCATTGACCTTCAATCTCCTAAAACAAAACCACTTTCATCCCAGGATCCTGTATCCAGCTAAACTGAGTTTCACTTGTGATGGAGAAATCAAATACTTCACCAATTTACACATGTTAAATAAATTTGCCATAACTAAACCTCCTCTTGAGAAACTACTCATACCCATTTTTCATAATAACCAGCTCAATGTTCTACCACCAATATAAACTCATCCAGAAAACTTTGAATAAAACCTAACATCACAAGGGTGAAAGGATAAAAAATGTCCACTGGACGTTTGAAAAACTTGACAATCAAAACATTACCATGTTTATCAATTTTCTCAATTAATGTGAATGGCTAAAATTGTCCTCTAAGGAGGCAAATGGATTCAAAAACTTGGGCCACATATCTGTTGCATACAAGAGTCTAATCTTACCTTAAAGGATAAAAAAACACTCAGGGTGAAGGGATAAACATCCATAATCCAGAAAAATGGAAATCAGAAAAAAAGCATGGGTTGCAATTTTATTTGCAAATAAACTTGGTTTCAAACAAACAAAGATAAGGCAAGATAATGATGGACACTACATATTTGTCAAAGGAAACACTCAATATGAAGCAATTTCTATAATTAACATTTATGCACAATACCAAAATGTTCCTCAATTTATAAAGAAAACCCTAACAGATATGAAAAATTTGATATCTTCCTGCACTATAGTAGTTGGAGATTTTTGCCCCTCTTTGGCAGTTTTGAATAGATCCTCCAAGAAGTAACCAAACAAGAAATAATAGACTTAAACACAAAACTGGAAGAAATGGACTTAAGAGACATCTATGGAACATTTCATCCTAATAAAACAGAATACACATTCCTCTCATCAAACCATGGATAATCCAACAAAATGTATCATATTTTATTGCACAAGTTCTATGTCAGCAAATTGAAAAGAATTGAAATTATTCCGTGTATTTTCTTGGACTATCATGGAATAAAAGTTGAACTCAACAGCAACAGAAATCTTCACAATGAAACAAAGTCATGGAAACAAAATAACCTTATGCTGAATGAAATCCAGGTGAAAGATGAGATTAAGAAGGAAATCACCAAATTTTTGGAATACAATGATAATGAAGACATGAAGTATCAAAACCTGTGGGATATTGCAAAGGCAGCCCTAAAAGGGAAATTTATAGATAGCATTGGAAGACTTCATCAAGAATACAGAAATAGAGAAAGCCAATAACAATGGATTATCTCAAGCAGCTTGAAAAGGAAGAACATTCCAAACCCGATCCTATCAAAAGAAAAGAAATAGCCCAACTCAGAGCACAAGTAAATGAAATTAAAAAGAAAAGAATCATTTAGAAGATCAAAAAGTTTTTGTTTTTTTTTTAAGATTAAAAAACATAATAAACCTTTGGCTTACCTAAACAGAAATAGAAAATTAAAATCTCTAATGCCATCAATCAGAAATGATAAAGGAGAAATAGCAACTGGTGCCTCAGAAATTCAATAAATTCTTAATTATTACTATAAAAACCTCTATTCTCAGAAATAGGAATATCTTGAGGAAATGGACCAATACCTGGAAGCATGCCACCTTCAGAAACTCAGCAAGAAATAATTAGAAATTTTGAATAGACCCATATCAAGCACTGAAATACCATCAACTATAAGAAATCTCCCATAAAAAAAAAGACCAGGACCAGATTGCTTCACATCACAGTTTTACCAAACCCTTAAAGAGGAACTAGTACTTATATTACATAACCTGTTCTAAAACATAGAAATGGAAGGAATACTTGCCCACACATTCTATGAAGCAAATATAACCCTGATCCCCAAACCACAAAAAGTCCCAACAAAGAGACAAAATTATAGACCAATATCATTAATGAAAATAGATGCAAAAAGATTCAATAACATCCTAGCAAAAAGAATTCAACAAGACATCAAATAATTTATACACCATGACCAAGTTGGTTTTATCCCAGGGTCTCAAGGTTGGTTCAATATATGTAAATCTATAAATATAATACATCACATAAATAAAATAAAAAACAAAGGCCATATGATTCTCTCAATTGATGCAGAAAATGCTTTTGGTAATATCCAGTAAATAGCCAGTATCCTTTCATGATAAAAGCATTTAAGGAAATTGGCTTACATGGGTCATTTCTTAAACTGATAGAGGCCATCTACAGAAAACCCACAGCCAATATAATATTGAATGGAGTAAAATTGAAAACATTTCCTCTCAGATATGGAACTACACAAGGATGTCCATTGTCTCCACTACTATTCAACACAGGATTGGAAATCTTAGCCATCACAGTCAAACAAGAGAAGGCAATCAAGGGTATCCAAATGGGATCAGAGGATATCAAACTCTCACTCTTCGTAGATGATATCATATTATACCTGGAAAACCCTATGAACTCAACTACAAAACTCTTAGAAGTGGTCAAGGAATCCAGCATCATCTCAGGATACAAAATCAATACATACAAATCAGTAGCTTTTACATATACTAACAATAGTCTAGCTTAGAAAATAGTTAAGGACTCCATTTATTTTACAGTAGTGCCAAAGAAGATGAACTATCTGATAATTTACCTAGTAAAGGACATGAAAGTTCTATATAAAGAGAACTATGAAATCCTGAGGAAAAAAAAGGCTTAAGATGTTTACAAATGGAAAAACATACCATACTCATGGCTGGGAAGAATCAACAATGTTAAAATGTCCATACTACACAAAGAAATATACAAATTTAATGCAATGACTATTAAAGCATCAATGTCATACTTTAAAGATCTGTAAAAAATATTACTTCATTTTATATGGAATCAGAAGGAAGATGGAATAGCCAAGACATTACTCAGAAATAGAAACAAATCAGGAGGAATCATACTATCAGACTTCAGGCTATGCTACAAATCTACAGTGATCAAAACAGAAGGATACTGGTACAAAAATAGAGAGTTAGATATATGGAAAAAAATAGAGATGAACCCAGCCACTTATCATGATTTGATTTTTGATAAGCCTATCAAAATCATAAATGAGGGGAAAGATTTCCTATTAACAAATGGTGCTGGGTGAACTGGCTGGCGACCTATAAAAGACTGAAACTAGATCCTCACCTTTCACTATTAACAAAAATTGATTCTCTCTAGATAAAATATTTAAGCTGAAAACATGAAACTATAAAGATACTGAGAGAAAGTGCAGGGAAAATGTTGAAGAAATTAGCCGGGGAGAATATTTTATGAGGAGGACCCCCCCACCAGGACGTTGAAGCAACACCAAAAATATATAAGTGGGATCTGATCAAACTAAAAAAAGCTTCTGCACATCCAAGAACACAGTATGTAAATCAAGCAGACATCCCTCAGAATGGGAGAAGATATTTGCAGGTTATGTTACTGACAAGGGTTTGATAACTAGAATCCACAGAGAACTCAAACTAATTTAAGCATTTTGAATTATATATAAAACCAGCACATTGTACCCCATAAATGCATTAATTTACAGAGCTATGATTTAATAAATAAAAAAAGGAAAGAACAAATAATCCCATTTCATTGTTGGCAAGAGACTTGAGCAGAAGCTTCTCTGAAGAAGACAGGTGCATGGCCTACAAACACGTAAAAAAAATGGTCATCATCTTTAATCATCAGATAAATGCAAATCAAAACCACATTGAGATGTCATTTAACTCCAGTAATAGTAGCCCACATCACAAAAATCCAAAAACGTCAGATGTTGGCATGAATGTGGAGAGAAGGGAACACATCTGCACTGCTGTAGTGAATGCAAGCTAATACGTTTCTTTTGGAGAGAAGTTTGGAGAATACTTAGGGAACTAAAAGTAGACCTGCTGTTAAATTCTGCAATTCCTCTATTAGGTATATACCTAGATGACCATAAATCATTTTATAAGAAAGATATTTACACCAGAATGTTTTTGGCAGCCAATTCATAACTGCTAAGTCATGGAAGCAGCCCAAGTTCACATCGACCCATGAATAGATTAACAAATTGTGGTATAGGTATATGCATATCATGGAATATTATGCAGCCTTAAAAATTGAGACTTTACCTCTTTTATGTTTCCCTGGATGAAGCTGGAAAGTATTCATCTAAGGAAAGTATTTCAAGAATAGAAGATAAAGTTTCTAATGTACTCAATACAATTATGAAAACAACATATAATCACTCACACTTTTATGTGAATGATAAAACACAACTATAGTCCAGAATAAAGGAGGGATGAGGAGGGAGAGGAGATGGGAGGCCAGGAGGGTGGAGTGTATTTGGAGGGACCTCACTTATTGTGCACAATGCAAGGGTACATGCCAAAATTATTAAGATAAGAGTATAAACATCTTAATACAATAAATAATAAGTAAGGTAAAGGTTATATTAACCAGTTTGATGCAAGCATTCTAAATTTTATATAAAATCAGCACATTGTAACCCATAAATGCATGAATGTACAGTTATGATTCAATAAATAAATAATTTTTAAAAATGTTATACAACTAAAAAATGAGGAAGTGGGATATGGGAAGTGAGAGGGGATGCGGTTATTATGTATGGCACACCTTTTGGGGGGTGGAACACAATTATGAGTGACTTTACCTAACAAATTCAGTTAGTGTAACCTAATTCTTTGTACCTTCAATGAATCCCAAACAATAAAAAAAAAAGAAAAATGATATAGTTAGAAAAAATAAACTCAGCAATTTATGGTGTTGAAAAAATATATTCAACATGACTAATGATCAGCAGTGTGAGTCGAGGAGTCATCTTCCCCTTGGAATAAGAAAATAGAAATCTTCAGATGAGTTTGTTATGTAACTTGTTTATCAGCTCAACCACAGTAAAGTGTCATACAGACTTTCAAAGCCTCTGATGAGCCCAACTGATAGTTCCTGGAAAGCATTTCTGAACCTATACTGGGCCAGAAAAAAAAACATGCTGCCTTGCAGGTAAGGACTCATTCCTGGTGGGATTCACCACCTGATGACACAAGAGCCCTTGGATTTTAATAAACATCAGAGGTATCAGGTGATATTCACCATGGATTCTGAGCAACAATGGGCTAGTTTCTAGTATGCACCCATGCTGGTGGCCAGAAGAGAGTGCTGACATCACTCCTCCTGCAACCTCCATATACCATATGAAAGTGACAAAAGGGAGAAATTTTGCCTAGTAATCCAGAAAATAATCCTGTATCTTATCCAAAACCACCAAACTTGGGTCACCATTTGCAGTGATTCAAATATCAGATCACAACATATACTTCCCTTTGAATATATGTGAATATATGGAAAGTCTTCTCAAGAAGGTTCAGTTCAAACAAGCCCAGACCGCAGAGATTAAAATAAATATCTAATTCTTTTCTGTCCAGAAATTGACAAAATCCTAAAAAAAAAAAAAAAAGAGTCTGTAATTATACCATCACAACAAGTGATCCCATCTCAGGGTGGGCAAGGGACTTGAAGAGAAACTTCTCTAAAGAAGACAGATGCACGATCTACAAACACATGAAAAAAAGCTCGTCATCCTTAATCATCAGAGAAATGCAAATCAAAACTACTTTGAGATATCACCTAACCCCAGTAAGAGTAGCCCAAATAACAATATCCCGAAACCAGGGATGTTGGCGTGGATGCGGAGAAAAGGGCACACTTCTACACTGCTGGTGGGAATGCACACTAATAGGGTCCTTTTGGAAGGATGTTTGGAGAATACTTAGAGATCTAAAAATAGACCTGCCATTCGATCCTATAATTCCTTTGCTAGGTATATACCCAGAAGACCAAAAATCACAATATAACAAAGACATCTGTACCAGAATGTTTATTGCAGCCCAATTCATAATTGCTAAGTCATGGAAAAAGCTCAAGTGCCCATCGACCCATGAATGGACTAGCAAATTGTGGCACATGTATACCATGGAATATTATGCAGCCTTAAAGAAAGATGGAGACTTTACCTCTTTCATGCTTACATGGATGGAGCTGGAACATATTCTTCTTAGCAAAGTATCTCAGGAATGGAAGAAAAAGTATCCAATGTACTCAGCCCTACTATGAAGCTAATTTATAGCTTTCATATGAAGGCTATAACCCAACTATAGCACAAGAATGTGGGGAAAGGGCCAAGGGAGGGGAAGGGAGGGGGGAGGTTAGGGTGGAGGGAGGGAAATGGGTGGGGCCACTCCTATGGTGCATCTTAGAATGGGTACAGGTGAAACCTATTACATGCAGAATACAAATGTCTGCATACAATAACTAAGAAAATGTCATGAAGACTACGTTGAACAGTTTAATGAGAATATTTTAGATTGTATATAAAACCAGCACATTGTACCCCTTGATTGCACTAATGTACACAGCTATGATTTAACAATGATAAAAGAAAGAAAAAATAAAACAAACAAAAGAATAGCCAGGATAACAGGAGTTCACAAAACTAACTAAATAAAGTATCAGTGACAAACCCTGGAGCAATGAAGATATGAAGTCTTCTAGGCAAAGAATTCAAAATAGCTTTTCTGAGGAAGCTCAATGAACTTAAATACAACAAAGAAAAGAGTGTACCAGAGAAGTTTAACAAATAGAAATAATAAAAAAATTCACAGAAATTCTGAAATTGATAATTCAACTGAAAAATTTAGAAATGTATTAGTCTCTCAAATAGAATTAATCAAGGCAAAAAAAAAATAGTAACAGTGAATTTGAAGAGAGCCTCTTTACAAATAAAGTCAGGAGGCAAAATAGCCAACTAGAGGCAACTTTCATCAGAAGTTCCTATAAAGAATGAGGAAAGCTGGACTGAAGCAAACTTGGAGTAATTGAAAGTGAAGGGTTCCTTGCAAGGAGAAGAAATCGAAGCTTTCAGCAACCCCACTAATACAAACTGCAAGGATGAAAATGAGAAAGAGAAAGAAAGGAAACAGTGGAAATTTATAGAGCAAATCAGGCTGGAGGCGCTTGGAGCTAAATAGAGTAGTAAAGAGGATACCTACCCCATCTGGTGTCTCTCTGCAAACAGCAAAACACAGGATGTCTCACCCCATATGAGAGTACCACGAAGGACACCATTTCCAGTTTTCCTGCACCTAGGAATATCCTACTCTGGGTCCTCATCATGCCTGGGAGAATAATTAGCAAATTTGCACCAACTGCCTTGTGGCAATTGGCCATTCACTTATCTTTCTTTTTTTTTTTTTTTTGTAGAGACAGAGTCTCACTTTATGGCCCTCTGTAGAGTGCCGTGGCCTCACCCAGCTCACAGCAACCTCCAACTCCTGGGCTTAAGCGATTGTCTTGCCTCAGCCTCCCGAGTAGCTGGGACTACAGGCGCCTGCCACAACGCCTGGCTATCACTTATCTTTCTTTTGTTGACCCTCAGACTTCTCCCTTATGAGGCCTGCTTTACATCCCATGGGCAGGTTGGAGGGCTATCCTGGTCCCAGACAGTCTGGAGGGACTGCTCCATCACCAGGAACCAGAAAAGCAAAGGAGTTTAGGCCTGTACCCAGCCACCATAGCAACCCAGGAAGCAAGGGTTATAAAGGGTACTTACTCTGTCACCAGTAACTGGAAGGATCCTTGGCTGGTCACATGAAGAGAGAGATACAGGCCCTGCCTCCTTTATGTACTTGGTGGAAACTCTGAAGGACCTCTGCATTGTGTGGGATGGTGAACTGAATGCACCCCACATACCATAATGGAAAGAAACTGTGGCTCTAATACACTAACTGCAAAGGCAAGGTCTCTACTGAGTCTCCCTCCTGATAGGGTAGAGGCAATTTTTCTGTCTAGGAAGTGGCTCTGTTCAGAATCTGTGACCAGAAGACCACCTCAAAAGGTTCAGTCCCAGTCCTATTTTGCCAGGTTGGAGAGGGAGATGCCACACTGGGAAAGCCCAGGAAGCAGAAGACAACCTGCAGACAAAAACAGTAAACAAAAACCTTGGCATTTTGAATTTTTTTTGTAGCAAGGTACTTTGGGAAAACTGCAGCTTTGTGAATTTCTGAGCATGGGAACACGTTGCTTGCTCTCATGAGTCACCCCCTGCCAAGAAGCATCACCTGGAAGTCCTGCCTCCAGCCTTGCTCTGCCCAACTTGGAAAGAGCAAGGCTGGTTCCCAAGGAACCTATATAGGGAGCTTTGGGAGGTTGTGAGAGATAAGGGCTACAGGTATAAGCAAGAGCACAGTTGAATAGTCAGTGATAAGGGAAGAGATAAGGTCCACATCTGATTTCAGACTGTTTTAAAACAAATCTTCTGAATGCTAGCAAAGGGACCTCAATTAGCTTATTTCACAATAACATTTAGGGACAACATAACGTTCCAGTTTAAAAGTATAATAAATATATAAATAAACAGAAAATACACAGGGGTGAGAATCAGCGTAAGAACCCCGGCAACATGAAAAATCAGAGCAGATCAACACCCCTAATAGATTATAAGCAAGAAATATCTGAAAATAAAACCCACAGAGAAATTGTTGAAACTACAGAAATAGAATTCACAATATAGATGGAAAATAAGATGAATTGAATTGAGAAGATGGAGAAAGAAATCCAAAGGAAGTGCAAAAAGTGTATCAAGTAATCAGTGAAATTAAAGGCAAAGTGGTCAAAGATCTGGAAATAATTAACAAGGATATAACAGAGCTTAAGGAATTGAAAGAGGCATTCAAATGAGTTCAAAACACAATAGATATTTTCAGCAATAAAGTAGAACATAAACAGGAAAAAATCTGAGAAATTTAAGACAATATTTATACCTAACCCAATCAGTCAGAGACAGAAAAAAAAAAGAAATAAAAGCAGAAATTTCTCTGAGAGAGATGTACTACACAATGCACATAAATATTTGAATCATAGAAATCCCTGAAGGAGAAGAAGAGAGTTGTAAAACTATGGAAACTATTTCAAGATATCATGGTGAAGAATTACCCAACTATTGCAAGAGACCCAGAAATTTAGATACCAGATAGTTTCAGAACCCCATCATGACCCAACCTAAACCAAGCTTCTCCTAGATCAATGGTTCTCAACCTTCGTAATGCCATGAACCTTTAATACAATCTAAAGGGATCATGACCCACAGGTTGAGAACCGCTGTTCTAGATATGTTGTAATTAATTAAGCCAAAGTCAAAATACAAGATAATTTTTTGAAAGCAGTCAAGTATAAGCAACTTCTTGCTTACAATGGAAAAAAATATCAGGATGACAGGGGATATTTCAGTTGAAGCATTTAAGCAGGAAGAGTGTGGTCATCAATGTTTAACCTTCTTAAATAAGACAATTTTTAGCACAGGATTTGATATTCTGCTAAAATAAGTTTCTTTTGAGTTTAAAATCAATTATTTGCTGACATATAAACTTTGAGGAAATTTATCACAGCAAGATCAGATCTGCAAAAAGTACTCAGGCCTGTTCATCACTCTACCATTTCAATGTCCTCAGACAAAGTAAAGATACCTCCAAATTAAAAGGCAAAACCTAGCTTCCACAATGGCACAAAGGGTATAAATAAGTAATGGAACTTAACAAAATAAGAAAAAGAGAACTCCACCATACTTATTAATTTTCCCAATACATGTGAATGACTTGAATTCCTCATGGAAGAGGTGCAGAATGGCTGAATGGAGAAAAACAAACAAACAAACAAACAAAAAAAAAACATAAGACAAAACTATATACTGTCTTCAGCAAACACACCTGTCCTTAAAGGACAAAAGAAAACTCAGGCTAAAGGGAATTTAAAAACAGGCAAATGGAAATAAGAAAAAAGCAAGAGATGTAATCTTCTTTTCAGATGCAAGTGGAATTAAAGCAATAAAAATAAAGAAATGAAAATATGGACACTATGTATTGGTCAAGGAAATAATACAGCAAAAACACATCATTTCAATTCTAAATATTTATGCATCCAACTTACATGCTCTCAGATATATAAAATGAATTATAACCAATCTGAACCATATGGTAACCCCCCGCATCAGAATAACTAGTGACTTCAACACTCCTCTGACAGAAATGGACAGAACCTCCAAACAGAAAGTAAATAATAAAGCAATAGATTTAACATGACTTTATAACAAATGGGATTAACAGACATACAAAGATAATTCCATCTCAATAAAATTGAGTATACACTGTTTTTGTCAGACCATGGATCATCTTCACAAATTAATCATATATTAGGGCACAAGTTAAAACTGAACAAATTTAAAAGAATTGAAATTATACCTTATCTCTTCTTTGATCATTACATAATAAAAGTAGAAGTGAACTCCAAGAAAAATCTTCAGAGTCAAATAAAATCATGGAAACTAAACATTCTTATGTTGAGTGACAGTTGGATCAAAGAGGAAATCAAGAGGAAATCATTATATTTTTCAAACAAAATGAAAATGAAGCCACAAGCTATCAAAACTTCAAAGGCAATGCAAACGGGAAAATTTATCACTTTAAATACCCAGATCTAAAAAAAAGAAAAAAACACAAATCAACAACTTAATAAATACTCTCAAAGATCTTGAAAAGAGCAATCCAATTCCAAACCTAGCAGAAGAAAAGGCATAACTAAAATTAGATCATAAATAAATAACTTTGAGAACATAAGAATGATTCAGAAAATCAGCAAAAAAATGTTGTTTTGCATAAAGATTTACAAAATCTAGACACCTTCGTCTAGACTAACTATAAACAGAAAAGCAAGATCTCTAATAACTTCAATCACAAAAATAGAAAAATAGTAACAGATGGCACATATATGTAAAAGATAATCAGTGATTACTATGAAAATAAAAACCTATGCCCCCAAATTTGAAAACGTACAGGAAGGAGGCCAATACCTGTAATCACACAAACCACCTAAACTCAACTAGAAAAAGTTAGAAATTTGGACAGAAAAACATCAAAAACCAAAATTGATATATATATATATATATATATATATATATATAGCAATATATATATATCTTCCAGATATTTATATACCAATATTCTACCAAACTTTAAAGAAGAGCTCATACCTATATACTAGAATGTTTCCAAAATATAGAGATGAAATCTTCCTCATCATGTTCTAAAAAGCAAATATCACCCTGATACCCAAACCAGGAAATGACTCAACAAAAATGGAAAACTACAGACCAAAGTCATTAATGAATATCTATGCAAAAATATTCAATAAATTCTTATCAAACAGAAACACCTTCACATTAAAAAATTATACATCATAATTGTTGTGAACCAGCATATTAAATTGGAGCAAACCAGAGTGGAATTGGAGAATGAGGAAAATAAAGCATAAGAGAAGACACTGAAATGAAAGATGGGATCGGGAGGTCTGACTGAGCTGATGTTTGCAGCCAGCATCAAAGCACAAAATCAGCTTTATTTTATAGTATGTGTACAGGGTTGTTCAGCAGGAAGTAGCATAAACAATATGGGGAAATAGCATAAATAAAAGACATTATTGCTCATACAGTAAGACAGGCAAATGTAAATGACTTGAATAAAGATAAATCATCTTGTTACTGGTATCTACTCAACTTCATTAACATATAAGAAGTAAGAAGGAATGATCACAAGGATCTCTGTGTAGTTTACAAAACAAAGGAAGAACAAGAACTTAGTGGTTACTACTCAACTTTGTTAGCATATTACAAGGAGAAGGAAGAAAAAGATTACAAGGATCTCTGAATAGTTCTCAGACAAAGAAAGAGCCATGTGACTTCTGGCAGAGGGAGCATGAAGAAAGGAATATGGCTGTTTTGGGAATGGAGGAGAAGCAGTTTAGGTTTAATTACCTGAATATTCCCAAGGCTGTGGGGGCCCTGATGTCTCACAGCCTGCTCTCCACACATAATTAGGTGGGCTTTACCCAGGGATGCAAGTTTGATTCAATATATGTAAATCCATAAATGTAATTCATCACATAAATAGAAGCAAAAACAAACACCATATGATCTTTGCAAAAAAGGAGAAAAACATTCAACAAAATTCAGCATCTATTGTTGACAGGAGCACTAAAGAAAATAGTTATGGAAGGGCTACCTACAAAAAAATAAATCTACAAACAATTTTACTAAAAGGAGGAAAACTGAAAGCATTTCCACCTAGAGCAGGAACCAGACAATGATATTCATTATCACCACTGATATTCAACATAGTGCTAGAAGTTCTACCAAATGAAATCAGGCAGGAGAAAGATATCAAAAATATTCAAATGGGTACAGAGGAGTTCAAACTCTCATTCCTCACTGATGATATTGTCTTTTACTTTGAAAACACCACGGACTCAACCACATGACTTCTGAAGTGAAAAGTGAATACAGTAAAGTCTCAAGATACAAAATCAATGTGCACAAATAAGTAGCCTTCATATAGTCCAATAAAAGTCAAGCTGTGAATCAAGGCTGGAGCAGTCACTTATGCCTGTATTCCAGCACTATGGGTGGCTGAGGTGGGTGGATTGCCAGAGCTTATGCGTTCAAGACAAGCCTGAGCAAGAGTGAGATCCCATCTCTAAAAATAACTGGGTGTTGTGGCAGATGTCTGTAGTCCCAGCTACTAGGGAGGATGAGGCAATAGGAGCACTTGTGCCCAAGAGTTTGAAGTTGTGAGCTATGATGCCATGGAACTCTACTGAGGGTAACAAGTGAGACTCTGTTTCAAAAGAAAAAAAAAAAAAGGAAGCTGTGAGTCAAATCAAATACATAATACTCTTCATAGTAGCTTCAAAATAATGAAATAGCTGGTAATATGCCTAACAAAGAATGTGAACTATATCAACAGAGAAATCTATGAAGCTCTTGGAAAGAAATAGCAGAAGATGTTAACAAATGAAAAAAAAAATACTACACTCATGGATGGGAATAATCAACATTGTTAAAATTGCCATATTACCTAAAGTTATCTACAGATTTAATGAAATCAACACATTTTATACTTTTAAGATATTGAAAAAAATAGCACTGCATTTCATGTGGAATAACAACAACAACAACAACAAAATAGCCAAATGCAATGCAATTCTAATAAATAAAAACAAATCTGGAAGCATCATGTTACCAGACTTCAGGTTATACTATAAGTCTACAGTGATCAAAAAAAACATGATATTGGCACAATTATAGACATACAGATCTATGGAATAGAATCAATGAACCCAGGCACATACCACAATTTGATCTTTCATAAATCAAACAAAAGCATACACTGGGGGAAAGATTGTCTATTTGATAAATTGTGCTGGGAGAACAGGTTAGTGACGTGTACAAGATTTAAATTTGACCCACACTTCTTACCATTGACTGATTGACTCTTGCTGGATAAAATATTTAAATTTAAGACAATAAGTGGTAAAAATTATGATAGAAAGTTTGGGCAAAACACTTAACCACATTATCCTGGGGAAAGATATTATGAAGATGCCCTTGGCAATTGCATCAACACCAAAAATAAATAAATAAGACATGATCAAGCTAAAAAGCTTCTGAATGACTATGACTATAACAACTAAATCATACGTCTAGGATTCAGAACAGGAAATATTTATAGGCTATGAATTTGATAAAGTGTTGATAACTACAGTCTATAGAGAATTCAAACTAATCAACTAGAAAAGAGCAAACAATCCTATTTATAAGTGGGCAAAATACAGGAACAAAACTTTTTTCTGAAAAAGACAGACAAATAGCCAGTAGGCAGATAAAATATATATATATATTTAGAAGAAGAAGAAGAAAAGAAAAAGCTCATCATACCTAATCATCAGAGAAATGAAAATCAAAGCCACTTAGATACTAACTCTGGTGAGAATAGCCCAATTCACAAAGTCCTGAGACCGCAGATACTGGTGTAGATGTGTAGAGAATGGAACACTTTTGAACTACTGGTTGGACTGCAAACTAACACAATATCTATGAAAATAAGTGTGGAAAATTCTCAAAAACAATAAGTCAAACCTCCATTTGATCTTGCAATCCCATTACTAGGTATCTACACAGAAGAACAAAAATCTTTTTGCCCCAAAGACATTTGCACCAGTATATTTATTCCATCTGAATTCACAATCATCAAGACATGAAAGCAACCGAAGTGCCCAGCAATACATGAATCAATTAACAAACTGTGGTATGTGTATACATGGAGTACTATTCAGCCATTAGAAAAGATAGAGAGAGGGAGGGGCAAGATGGCCAACTGGAGGCAGCCTCTGACAGAAGCTCCTGTTCAGAGGGAAGGATAACGTCCACAAAGTACCCAATTAAGCTGAAGACTGGGAGGCGAGCCAAGAGAGAAGAGTGATAATTGCAAGTCACCTCTGCTGAGGCAAGTTGTGACTCCAAGAAAGCAAACTTCAGGTACAAAATCATCCCAAAGGAAAAGTTTTCATCCCCTCCCCCAAAAAAGCTGTGGTTTTTTGTTTTCCTTTTTCTCTTTGTTTGCTCCTGTAGGTTTTCTACAGGTCAGCAGTGAACTGAGGACCTCTTGTCTCACCCCACGGGTTAGTGCTGTAGGAAGTGGGGACTACTTCCCCAGAGGCATCCTGCTGTGATTCTGAACACTCTCTTGCCAGGCAGAAAAATTGAACTAACATTTTCCCTGCCATTCTGAACTTTAAACTCACCCTTTCTCCCTCACCTGAAGAACCAGAAGTGTAACCTCTGCAGAGACTGTGAGAGGAGGCTCATGAGCAGTGCCCCCCCACCATCTGCTGGATCAAGCATCCTGCCCCCACCCAGCCAGAGACTGCTAGTGCCACTTGTCCTGCGCCCTTACCCTGTGCCCTCCCTGCCTCTGCACCGCATCTGCACCTAGCCAGAGAATGCTAGAGCCACGTGCCCCATGCCCTGTTCCTTGAGCCACCCTACCCTGCCTCTGCACCGCACCCCCACCACTGGCCAGAATTATGAGCCCAGCACTCAACTTTCTGAAGTCACTGGGCATCAGGCACTGGCAGAATTTGTGCAGCGCCCCATACCCTGATGCTGGATCCATGTGCCCCATACTCCCAGAGCTGCTCCTACAGTTAGAACTTCCTGGCTGTGGCAGTTGCAGAGGAACTTTACAGGGTTACTTCCTACAAAGATCCAGCAACAACACAGTGATCCTGCTGGGGTTTAATCTTAGAGAGACACTTCCTCAACTCTGAGGACTGCCAGAGGAAACCAGAACTCACTCTGTAGGAATACCCGTGCTGCACAGTGGCAGGGGCAACAGCGCAGAGGCTGAGAGAGCAAAGCATTTGCTGACATTTTACCCTCAGGATTAAACTGAGTCCAAGTGGAACACTTGCCAGTGGCTATTGAGTACCCAAGGCAGGCAGGTCTCAGCTCCCCCAGCCAGCTGGTAGCAGAGCGTAGTGGCTAGGTCATGGGGCATTGACCTTCCTTTGACTCTGACAGGTGCTAAACCCTGGCACATTTGCTTATTGGAGAAAGCTGGACCACAGCCCTGTGGAGTCACCAGGGACCGGGGGTGAAAGAGGAACAAAAATGAAGAAAGAAACTCAGCTCCCTGGTTCAACTCTTCTACCACGTGGCCCTTTCTCACTCAACAGAGCACAGGAATGAGCCAAATCAGAGCAGCCAGTAGATCTCTGCCATCTAGTTGATGGAATCTTTTGAACTCTCTCACGTGAGCGTTCTTACTGACTGGGTCAATTGGTATGGAACCCCGAAAGTTACCCAATCACCCAAGGACCCTCTTGGGTGGTATGCTGATTTTGTAGTAAAGGGAAGGGTTGATTTTCCTCTTCTAGTTTTTGTCCATGGGAGGTGGGGTGGCTTAGTTGCTTGTATTTCTCCACAGTTAAGACCTCACCAGAGTCACTGATCCATTAGGATCAGACAAGAAACAGCTGAATACAAGATAGAGCCACTTAACCCCACCATACCAAGCACGGTGCCTCAGCCTCAGACTGTAGTACTGCACGAGTCCTTTGCAAAGCTAAAGGGGAAAAAGCTGCAGTCATCAGTTCCAGATCCTTAACAAAGGGCTGGTTAACCACAACTCCAAGAACTCCCAATCCAATTTCACCTTTCCTGACCACCTACCCAATGGTGAAAAACAATCATGAGGTAAAATCAGTGGAAAAACTCTGGCAACATGTATAATCAGAGTAGATCAACTCCCCCAAAGAACAGCACAAAATCCCATTCATAAACAAATGGCTGAGATGTCAGAATTCGAGTTCATAATTTGGATAGCAAATAAGATCAACGGAATGGAGGAAAAGATGGAATTAGAATTTCAAGCAGTAATTCAAAGACGTCTCAAGAATTCAACAAATTCAAAGACAAAACGACTAAAGATTTTGACACATTGAAGCAAGAATTTTCAGCCCTCAAAGATCTGAAAAATACAGTAGAATCCCTCAGTAACAGAATGGATCAGGCAGAATAAAGGATCTCTGACATTGAAGACAAAGCTTTTCAATGGTCCCAAATGCTCAAAGAGGAGAAAAAGTGGAGAACAAAAACAGATCATTATCTCAGAAAGCACTGGGATAATTTGAAGAGATCTAATATTTGCCTTATAGGAATACCTGAAGGTAATGAGGTTGCTGTTAAGGATACAGATGCTTTACTTCATGAAATAATCAAAGATAATTTTCCAGGCATCCCAAGAGACTCTGAAATTCAGATAGCAGACAATTTCAGAACACCGGCATGAATCAACCCAAATAAAAATTATCATAGACACATTATAATTAACTTCACCAATGTTAATATGAAGGAGAAGATTCTGCAAGCTGTAAGACGTCAGAAAACCATAACCTACAAGAGGAAGAACATTAGAATGACTTCAGATCTCTCTGCTGAAACCTTTCAAACTAGAAGAGGGTGGTCATCTACATTTAATCTCCTTAAACAAAATAACTTTCAACCAAGGATGCTTTATACAGCTAAATTGAGTTTTATCTATGATATAGAAATTAAATACTTTAATGACATTCACACGTTGAAGGAATTTGCCGCAACTAAACGAGCTCTCCAGGATATTCTCGAACCTATCCCCCATAATGAACAACACGATTCTCCACAGCCAAAGTAAACTCAATAAGAAACATTTAATCAAATTCCAACTCTATACCCAAAACTATCTGGTTTATCAATACTCTCAATTAATGTGAATGGCTTGAATTGCCCTCTATAAAGACACAGGTTGGCTGACTGGATACAAAAACTCAGGCCAGACATCTACTGCATTCAAGAATCTCACCTTACCTTAAAAGATAAACATAGGCTCAGGGTGAAAGGATGGTCATCTATAATTCAGGCAAATGGAAATAAGAAAAAAGCAGGTGTTGCAATTTTATTCACAGATACAATGGGCTGTAAACCAGTAAATGTAAGGAAAGATAATGATGGTCACTTCTTATTTGTTAAGGGCAACATTTAAAATGATGAGATTTCAATTATCAACATTTATGCATCCATCCAGAATGCACCTCAATTTTTAAGAGAAACTATAACTGACACGAGCAACTTGTCTGTAAACCAATAAATGTAAGGAAAGATAATTATGGTCACTTCTTATTTGTTAAGGGCAACATTTAACATGATGAGATTTTAATTATCAACATTTATGCATCCAGCTAGAATGCACCTCAATTTTTAAGAGAAACTGTAACTGACATGAGCAACTTGATTTCCCCCAGCACCATACTTGTTGGAGACTTTAACACTCCTTTGGCAGTGATGGATAGATCCTCCAAAAAGAAGCTAAGCAAAGAAATTTTGGACATAAACTTAACCATTCGACATTTACATCTAACAGACATCTATAGAACATTTCATCCTAACAAAACTGAATAAACATTCTTCTCATCAGCCCATGGATCATCCTCCAAGATGGATCACATACTTGGTCACAAGCCTAACCTCAGCAAATTTAAAAGAATAGAAATCTTTCCTTATATTTTCTTGGACCATGATGGAATAAAAGTTGAACTCAGTAACAACAGGAATCTGCATATGCATATGAAAACATGGAAACTAAATAACCTCATGCTGAATGATAGCTGGGTCATAGATGAGATCAAGAAGGAAATAACCAAATTTTTGGAACAAAACAATAATGAAGACACGAACTATCAGAACTTCTACCCAGAGGAAACAAATCCTTTTGTCATTAAAACATTTGCACTAGACTCTTTATCACAGCTCAATTTACAATCACTAAAATGTAGAATCAGCCTAAATGCCCACAAAACCAGGAATGGACTAACAAGCTGCGATATATATATATATATATATATATATATATACACCATGGAATCCTATTCAGCCCTTAAAAAGATGGAGACTTTACATCATTTGTATTAAGCTGGATGAAAGTGGAACACATTATTCTTAGTAAGGCATCACAAAAATTGAGAAGAAAAGACCTTTACATTCCACATTTACTAAGATTCACATATACCCTTGTAAGATGCACCACAGGTGTAATCCCATTAATCCCCCTCCATCCACCTACCTCCCCCCTCCATCCTCTCCCTTTTCCCCTTCTCCCTATTCTTAGGTTGTAACTGGGTTATAGCTTTCATGTGAAGGTCCTAGATTAGTTTCATAATAAGGGAGAGTACATTGGGTACTTTTTCTTCCATTCTTGAGACACTTTACTAAGAATAACTAAGAAAATGCCAGGAAGGATATGTTAACTAGTGTGATGAATATGTGTCTAACGGTCTATGAATCAAGTGTATGGTGCCCCATGATCATACTAATGTACAGAGCTATGATTTAAAAAAAAAAAAAGAAAAAAATTGAGAAGCAAGAATCTTATGTATTCAATTCTAATGTGAGGACAATTGATGATTATGTGGGGGGTGGGAGAAGAGGATTACAGGAAGAGGGAAGGGGGAAGGGGTGAGGGATCATGGGGTGTAACACACCTCTTGAGGATGGGACACAATCTCTTCTGGGTAGATGTCCAGGAATGGGATTGTAGGATCAAATGGGAAGTCTAATTTGAGTTCTTTGAGGATTCTCCATACTTCTTTTAAAAGAGGCTATATTATTTTGCAGTCCCACCAACAGTGTAAAACTATTCCCTTCTCTTCACATCAGCACCAACATCTGCAGCTCCGCGACTTTGAGATGTGGACTATTCTCTCTGGTGTTAGGTGATAGCTCAAGAAGATTTTGATTTCATTTCTCTGATGATAAGGGATGATAAGCATTTTTTCAAATGTTGTTTAGCCATTCATCTGTCTTCCTCAGAAAAACTTCTGTTCATGTATACAGCTATGATTTAATAAAAAAAAAAACACTTCTGTTCATATCTCTTGCCCAGTGATAGATGGGATTCTTTGCTATTTGTTATTGTTGATGATGATGATGATTAATTTAAAATCTCGGTAGATTCTGGTTGTCCATCCTTTGTTAGATTCATACCATGCAGATATCTTTTTCCTCATTCTGAAGATTATTTACTTGTTGTTCCTCAGCTAACCTGAAGCTTTTCAGATTAATTATGTCTATTTTCTCTTTTTATTTTTGTTGTGGCAATTGCAACTGAAATATTTCTCATAAAATATTTTCCCAGTATGACACCATCAAGTGACTTTTTTACACTTGCCTCTAATATTTTTGTTGTTTCATATCTTATATTTAAATATTTTATCCATCTTGAGTCAATTTTTGTAAGTCATGAAAGGTGCGGGTCAAGTTTCAGTCTTTTGCATGTGGATATCCAGTTCCCTCAGCACCATTTATTGAATAGGGATAATTTTCTCCACTGTATGATTTTCTTTGGCTTATCAAATATTAGATGGCAATTGGAGACTAGTTTCATATTTTTGTTTTCTATTCTATTCCATATGTATTCTGTTCTATTTTTGTGCAAATACCATGCTGTTCTGATTACTATAAATTTGTAATATAGCCTGAAGTCTGGTAGAGTGATGAATCTGGCTTTGTTTTTACTACTAAGAATAACCTTGGCTATACAGGGTTTGCAATTCCATACAAAATTAAGTACTATTGTTTTCAGTACCTCAATGTACGATGTTGGTATTTTAAGGGAGATTCCATTGAGTCTGTAGATTGCTATGAGTAGAATAGACATTTCAGGAATATTGATTCTTCCCAGCCAAGAGTGTGGCATGTTCTTCCAACTGTTAATATCTTCAGCTATTTTTTTCTTAGGGTTTCATAATTCTTTGTAAAGATGTTTCACTTATTTTGTTAGCTATATTCCTAAGTATTTGATTTTCCTTGAAGCTACTATGAAGGGAAATATGTCCTTGATTTGCTTCTCAACTAGGCAGTTATTGGCTTATACAAAGGCTATTTATTTGTAGATATTGATTTTATATCCTGATACATAAATGTATGTCTTGATTAACTCAAGGAGTTTTGTGGTTGAGTCTCTGGGTTTTTCTAAGTATAAGATTGTATCATCAGCAAAGAGTGAGAGTTTCACCTCATGTCCTCCCATTAAATAGCCATTTATATCCTTCTCTTGGCTGACTGCATTTGCTAGAACTTCTAGTACAATGTTGAATAATAGTGGCAATAGTGGACATCACTATCTGGTTCAGTGTCTAAGTAAAAAAGCTTTCACTTTTACTACACTCACTATGTTGTTAGTTGTGGGCTTATCATAGACAGCTTCAATTACCTTAAGAAATGTGCCTCCGATAGCTATTTTCTTATGTGTTCTTGTTAGAAAAGGATGGTAAATGTTATCAAATGCTTTTTTTTTTTTTTTTGCATCAATTGAAAGGATAATATGGTGTTTGTTTCTGCTTTTTTTGATACGGCAAATTACATTCTTGTCTCTACATATGTTAAACCAGCCTGTGTCCCTGTGACAAAGCCTACATCATCATGAAGTATTTATTTTTTAATGTGTAGCTGCAATAAATACCTAAGATATTATTCAGTATTTTTCATCTATATTCATTTATGAAACTGGACTTTAGTTCTTTTTATTTGGATCCTTTCCGCATTTTAGAATCAGGGTGATGTTTGCTTCATAGAACATGTCGGAGAAGGTTCCTTCCCTTTCAATATTTTGGAATAGGTTCTGAAATAAAGGTACAAGCCCATCTTTGAAGGTGAGATAGAATTCTGGTGTGAAACCATCTAGTCCAGGACTTTTTTTGCTGGAAGCTTTTTAATTGTTTCTTCAATCTCAGTGGTTGCCATCAGTGTGTTCAATAGATCTATTTCTTCCTGGTTAAGTCTAGGCAGATGGTGTGATTTCAGGTATTGGTCCATTTTCTCAGCATTGTCAAATTTCTAGACATAGAGTTTTTTGTAGCAGTCAAAAATAATCTCTTGTATCTCCATGGGTATTTTGTTTCTGATTGAGGTTATTGAAGATTTTCCTTTCTATTTCTACTTAATCTGCCCAATGTTTTATCAATTTAATTTATATTTTTAAAGAACCAGCTTTTTGTTTTATTAATTTTTAATGATTCTTTTGTTTCAATTTCATTTATTTCTAATTTAATTTTATTTCTTTTTTTATAACCAAAATTCACATTTTATTTAGATTGAAATAAACAATACAAAATTGATTTTCTTCACCAAAAATAACAGCAATATTTTCCATATTATTTCTTGATAAACCACAAAACACTTATTTTTGTAGCTTTTCCTGGTTTTGTTTATGAATCAAGAAAAAGCAGTATATAAAGTCATGGAAAAAGACAGAAGAAAACAGTGAAGTCAGTTGTTAGTATCCATGGCCTCTGATTCTGTCAATCATGAAACAGAAATGTTCAACATATGCCTGCTAAAACGCTTATGGAGAAAAGGCTCGATAAAGAAATGTAAACAGCAACAACCTGATGTGGAGTTAACAATGGCAGGCTTTTCCATTCAAACTGTAACTGTCACTTGTTCCTTTAAGTTCAGTTGATAAAGACAAAATCTACACAGAAATCTTCATTTGGTGAGCTCTCAAGCTTCTCTCTGTCCACAGATTTTTAACAATATATTTAATTTTTTTTTGGCTTCAAAGGTCAATCATTGGCTTTATTGTAACATTTTATAAGACGTATTGCTTCCTATCATATCTCTTGAAAATTTATTTCTTCAAAGAATTTACAACTCAATACCTGATGTGGGTCTGCTTTGATAGTAAATGTTATGTCTAAATTGACTTAAATAAAATAACTTAACAGTGTCAGTAGCCACTATCACAAAAAAGTGAAAGACGGCACTTTTAATGCTATCTTCTGGATGAAAAAAATAGGTCTTCAAAGCATGAGCATTCAACAGGGGCCATTCAAGGTGGTAGATTATCAAAGGCTAAAGTAGTCAATGAAGGCCTACAGGTGAAGATATTCAGTAATTAACTGGCCTAGATCCACCTACAGCTCTTCTTTCAAATATCAAATGCAAGAGAAAGCCTTTAAATATATTTAAAATCTCTTAGGTATTTTCCATGGTTTCTGAATTATCTTCAGGAAGCTTTGACTTAGTTGTATAGAGTTTGATATATGTGTCCACCATTAAATCCAGATCGTGTTTAATATCAAAATTTATGTTAAGCAAAGCCAAGTTACTTGACCTTTGGTCTATCAAAGTGTTCCTCAAGTATGCTTTAAGACGTTTTCATCCATTTTCATAATGCTCATTCTCAACCTTAATCACAGGAAGAATACACAGGACCTTCAGCAATGCATACACATTAGGAAAAACTTAATGTCAGGCAGGTGAAGGGATTCATAAATGGTGGATGGAAGGTCAATATCCTTTCCTCTGTGTTTCCATTTAATTCTCCAGCAAAGAAGTTTGGCTGAGAGTATGTCAGGATTGGGTAAAAACTTCTGTATATGTCAGCATGGTGTTCCTCTGATGTATTGAATTTGAGTTGACCCATGACTGAGGATACTAGAGACAAGCATTTAAGAGCTTTGAGGTGCTGCTCCAAGAATATATCTTTATATTCCTGAATAATGCGTTCCACTTTTGGAACACTTAAAGTTTCTTTACAGTAACTATCAGAAGTTGGTTGAGGTTCCAAGATACCTTGCTGAGCTCTGTGGAATTTCCCAGGAAGCTTCATCTGAATATCAAGTTTAGTTGCCAAATTTGTGGCTTCCTCAAACCAAAACTCATGATAAACTTCAATATTTTCCATCACTTCATTGAGTGAATGCAATACTGCAGTCAAGCTACTGGCAGCAAAGAAGACATCAGAGGTTTGCCCCTGGAGATTTTTTCCAAAGGCCCTTGTGAAAGAGAGGACATTTTAAAGAACAAAAATAGTAACAATGAAATAAAAATCTGTTACTGAACTACAGAGGAAAAATGCTTGGCCAGCTATACAATTATTTCATCTAACAGTTGTGTCACTATTTATACCATCAAAACATAAAACAAGTGCTTAAAGGAGGTCCACTAAAACTTCAAATACATCATGCCTTCTTGTCCACAGAGAATGGCAATTTTTCTTCAGTTCTTTAGCCCTTTCTTCAGTGTTCTGAAAAAGAACAGAAATTACATTGTCAAGTACTAAAAGCAGTTGTGGTGATCAATGGAAAAAAGAACAAACTTCCTCAATTGTTCCCAATGCAACAGATACTCTCATAATAGGCACTGATTTTGCCCACCATATATTTAAGGCACAGGAAGAGCAAAGTGTGTAGATAGCTTGGGGATATTTCTCTCCAAGTCTAGAAGCAACAACTTTCATTTTGGAAGAAAATCCACTGGACACAATGTAAGCCTGGCCACGACAATACTCCATATTTAATCTCCACTTCTCAGTTATTGTAGTGTGAAATTTCACAGCCAAAATTTCTGTATCGGCTTCATAAGGCAGGAAGCCCACAAATTCCTCTCTCAGGTTATGAGATTCATCCACGAACCTCACCAGCACCGGTAGGTGCTCTTCCCCTGTTATGTCTACTACATCATCTGTGATAAGAGAAAAAAAGTGTGAGTCTCTCACTTCCCTGAGAGTTTCTTCCCGAATGCAGCTCTCACAGATTTCTAGAATCTGTTTCTGTTGTATTTTTGAACAAAACAATGTGTTAACTGCTGTTGTCTCAAAGCATTTTCGCAGAACCTCTTCACCAGAATTTATCCGGCACTCGAGCAGTGTTTGAAAGTTATCAGGAGTAAAGAGACCTTCTGTGAGTTCATCAGCCTCAGGTCCATCTAGAGGTATGTTTTGTTTTCCAGAAGAATCAAGATTTCAAATAGAGATTTGAGATAGTCTTTGTTTTCCTTCTCTTCAAGGGTTAGAGGTAAAATATCCTCATCCTGTTCTTCACCCACCTCTTCTGCACTGGGGTTCTGAGCATTGCTGTTTTTGGTTTCTTTATGTTTTTGTTCCTGTTCAGAGGTTTCATTATTTTTTTTTTCTGTTTCAGAGTCCTGATTTCATCTTCCCTCAATTCTTTTATTCGTTTTCTGTGTCTGCCGTGTGGATTGTTCAAATGACTGGTAAGAACAAATATTGTTGGTATTGCATTATCCGGAAGAACTGTGTTAACTAGTGTGATGAAAATGTGTCAAACGGTCTATGAACCAAGTGTATGGTGCCAAATGATCATACTAAGGTACACAGCTATGATTTAATAAATAAATAAATAAATGCAAAAAAAAAAAAAAAAAAAAAAAGAACTGTCCTGTAAGGGCTCTCCCAATGACTTCACAAATATCTGCTTCAATTAATTTTGAGAAATCAAATAACCCAATCATTCTTTACTTTTCTGATGCCTCTGCAAAATGTATAGTTGTACAGATAATAGAAGTCTCAACGTGTTTGGCACATAATTGATAATGTCTATTTAGTTAATCAGGAGTTTTATCTACTAAGTTTGCTCTCCTACAATTCTCCACCCACTTCTGGCAGGATCCTGCGGGAACCTGAAGAAGGCCAGGTTGGACCGCATGCTCTTCCGCGTGCAGTTGCGGGCAGCGCAGAAGTTCGGCATCTTCGCCTGCTCACAGGCCGGCTCAGTCCTCCCCTCCCAGACTCCTCGGGGCAATCCGCCTGCCCCCACGGCGGGGCCAGGGAGGAGAACCAGGCCTGCCCCCCCACCACCCCCGGACGCTGCTGCCTCCTTCTAATTTTGTTATTTCTTTTCTTCTGCTGGGTTTGGGATTGGATTGCTTTTTCTTTTCCATTTGTTGTTGTTGTTGTTGCAATTTTTGGCCGGGACTGGGTTTGAACCTATCACTTCTAGTATATGGGGCTGGCGCCCTACTCCTTTGAGCCACAAGCACTGCCCACTTTTTCCATTTTTTTAAGAATTTTATTTTGTTGCTGATATGCTCTCTTTCTGTTTTTTGGATGTCAGTATCTAATGTGACAAATTACCCTCTTAGGACTGTATTTGCAGTGTTCCACAGGTTTTGGTAGCTTATATCTTCATCACTGTCATGTTAGAGGAAGTTAATGACTTTCAGTTTATCTATTCCTTAACCCAACTGTCATTCAGCATAAGGTTGTTTAATTTCCATGCCTTTGTGTGGGGATGAAATTTTTTTTCTATAGTTGAATTCCACTTTTATTGCCTTGTGGTCTGAGAAGATAGAAAGTACAATTACTTTTTGTTGTTGTTTGAGGTTTGCTTTCTGTCAGGGTATAATTTTAGAGAATACTCCATGGGCTGATGAGAAAGATGTATGTTCCTTAGCTTTGGGATGCTGTGCTCTATATATTCCTATTATGCACATTTGTTATAGGGTCACATTTAAGTCTCTTGTGTCTTTGTTTCATTGTTGTATAGAGGATCTTGAAATGTCCTCTTATTGTATTTTTCCCTCAACTAGTAATAAGTGTGCTTCTTTGTCTTTTTCGACTTTGGTTCCTTTAAATCCACTTGTATCTGAAAATAAGATTGCAACCCCTCTTTGAGGCTATGTGTGATTCCTGCAGACAATATATGGATTGCTTGTAGTTTTTTATTCAATCAGCATGTCTGTGTCTCTTCAGTAGGGGAATTCAACCCATTAACATTTATTGAGAGAGTTGATACGTGGGATGGATTTCTTTCTTTCTTTCTTTCTTTTTGACAAAGTCTCACTGTGTCACCCTTGGTAGAGTGCCATGGCATTACAGCTCACAGCAACCTCAAACTCTTGTACTTAAGCAATTCTCTTGCCTCCGCTTCCCAAGTAACTGGGACTACAGGAGCCCTCCACAACCCCTGTCCATATTTTTGTTGCAGTTGTCATTGTTGTTTAGCTGCCCTGGGCTAGGTTCCAATACACCAGCCTTGGTGTACGTGGCTGGTGTCCTGCCCACTGAGCTATGGACACTGCCATGTGTTGGATTTCTGTTTGTCTCATTTTGTGAAAGTTCATTGGTTAGCTTTATCTTTTGCATCACTGGGGAAGCTAAGTTTTTTTCCTTTAATTTCTGGATGTTTAGTTTGCTGTTGGTCCATTGTGATGGTCAGTACGGAGACTAGATCAGAGTATTTCCTGTAGAGCTTGACTTACTTTGACAAACTTTCTCATTGTTTGCATATTAGTAAAAGATTTTATTCCTCTATCAATTTTAAAGCTTAGTTTAGTGTGATATCAAATTCTGGGGTGAAAATTGTTTTGTTTAAGAAGGTTAAAGGTAGATTCCCATTCTCTTCTGGCTTGAAATGTTTCAGTTGAGAAGTTCATTGTCATCCTGATGGATCTGCTCATGTAGGTCAATCGGTGCTTATTCCTGGCTGCTTGCAGAATTTTCTCTTTTCTCTTGATTTTGGACAGGTTCATTAAATGTTTCTTGGAGATGCTCTGTTTGAGTTGAGATGATGTAGGCTTCAAAATATCTCTGGAAAGTGTGCACAGAGCTCAGGACTAAGTGTGGATTTCATTAACTTCTCTACTCTGCTGGATTAGGAGGAGGTGAACAACCAGAAACACTTCAAGTCAATGTCCTAGGGAAAAAAAATAAGAGACTGGGAGAATCTGCTCTGGATTTGTGGAATTAAAATAAATCATATAATTGTAAGCATTTTCCCCTAATGTGGACCAAGCAGAGTGTAGAAGGCATGTTCAAAAGAAAAGGTCTGAGAAATCCCCAGAATCTACAGCAGTGTTAGTTGATGAAGATCTTATTCTCCCAAATCTAGTCAATAAAACAGAAAAAAGTGATTTCACCATTTATAAAGGTATCTACAAAATTTTTGAGACAGACTGTGTTTTGGTCTATTACTTCACTTACAAAAAATACAATTAAAAATGTCCTTTGTGATTGACCCAAGGAATTTTTTACTTGCTCAGCTTAAAGGTTTTGTTGAGAGGGCTTTATTTGATTTTGTCCATGGACTCTTGATTTTTGTGTATCTCAAAACTTTTAACAAGCAATGCAAAATTTCAAGGGCCGTGAAGAACAAAGGAAAAATAACACCAACAAAGAAACAAAATAAAGATTTAGAGGATAACCCAGAAGAAATAAAATGTTATAAATATCCTGACAAATAAATCAAAGTAATTGTCTTAAAAGGTTCAATGAGCTTGACCACAGACAGATGACTAAACAAATCAGAAGAAAATATGTGAACAAAATGAAATGTTTCACAAAGAAATAGAAATCATTAAGTAAAAATAACAAATTATAGAGCTAAAGAATGTGTCTGTACTGAAAAATTAAAGAGCTAAAATAGTAGATTTAATTTATTAGAAGAAAAATCAGTTAACTAAAAGACAGAACATTTGAAATTATCCAGTCAGAGGAACACACACAAAAAAAAAAAAAAAGAAAAGAAAAGAAAAGAAAGAAAGAGAAAGAATGAAAGAAAAGATAGAGGGAGAGGGAGAGAGTAAGAGACTCTGAGATTTAAGAAACAATATCAGGAAAGGAAACTTTCACATCATATGTGCTCCAAAAGGAGTAAATAAAGGTAAAAAGGTAGAAAACATTTTTAAAGAAATAATGCATCAATCCATGAATGGATTAATAAACTGTAGTACCCTGTTTCCCCCAAAATAAGACATCCTCCGAAAATAAGACCTGCTTACAGGAAAGATAAGACGTCCCTTGAAAATAAGACCTAGCGCATCTTTGGGAGCACACCACTGTCTTATTTTCAGGGAAACAGGGTATATGTATATCATGGAATATTATTAGGCCATAAAAAGATGGAGACTTGGTTTATTTTGTATTTACCTGGATAGTGTTGAAGAATTCTTCATAAAGTGTCACAATAAGAATGTCACTTCTTAATAAAGTGTCAAAATAATGGAAAAGCAAGTATCCTATGTACTCAATACTCATATTAAACTAGTAGATTAAACAACATGCCCACAAGAGAACAAAACAGCATTAAACACAAGTAGGGTAAGGAGTTTGGGGGAGACAGAAGAGGAGGTAAGGAGTATGGTAAGCTCTCAATTGAAAGTCACAAATTAGGGGTATACGGCTTACCTCCTGGGTAAAAGGTTCACCTACAACATTTATTTCATATAAAAAATGCAAACAATGCAACCTAATTGTTTGCACTATCATATTAATCTGAAATTTTAAGTAAAAAAAAATAGTGACAGAAATTTTTCAGAATTTGGAGTGTGCAATTTGCATCCAGAAAAGTGAAGGGTAAGAAGCACAACTATGTTGAAGATACAGAAGTCCATAATAATACAATTTACAATAAAATTTTAAAAATGAAGCCAAAACAATTTTTTATGTATTTGAAGTTTTATTTATTGTAACCTACACATTAGGTTACATTGCATACATTTGTTTAGTGAAGCCCATTTTATAATTGTGTCCTGCCTCCAGAGTTATGCCATGCACTCTAATATTGTCCCTATTATGTTGGAATACACCTATCTCCCACCGCCATACACTCTTTGCTCCTTCATTTCTTCACCTTCAACCATGGATTGATTTGATTTTTCCTCTTTTGTGGGCATAAGGATAATACTGACAGAACTCAAATTAGATCTCCCATATGACAACTCAATCCCATTACTAGGTATCTACACAGAAGAAAAACAATTTTATCATAAGAACATTTGCACTAGATTATTCATTGCAGTTCAATTTACAACTGTCAAAATGTGGAAACGACCTAAATTTCCACCTATTTTTCCATATAATTTCCACATATCCAGAAATGGAGCAAAAAGTTGTGGTATGTGTATACCATGAGTACTATCCAGCCATTAAAACAACAGAGACTTTTCTTTTTCTTTTTTATATTTTTATTAAATCATAGCTGTGTACATTAATGTGATCATGGGGCACCATACCCTGGTTTCATAGACCGTTTGACACATTTTCATCACACTGTTTAGCATAGACTTCCTGGCATTTTCTTAGTTACTGTGCTAAGACATTTACATTCCACATTTACTAAGTTTCACATATACCCTTGTAAGATGCACCACAGATGTAATCCCACCAATCTCCCTCCCTCTGTCCACCTTGTCCCTCCCTCCTCTCCATTTCCCCGTTCTCCCTATTAGGTTGCAACTGGGTTATACCTTTCATGTGAAAGCCATAAATTAGTTTCATAGTAGGGCTGAGTACATTGGATACTTTTTCTTCCATTCTTGAGATATTTTACTAAGAAGAATATGTTCCAGCTCCATCCACGTAAACATGAAAGAGGTAAAGTCTCCATCTTTAAGGCTGCATAATATTCCATGGTGTACATATACCACAATTTATTAATCCATTCAAAGATCGATGGGCACTTGGGCTTTTTCCATGACTTAGCAATTATGAATTGGGCTGCAAAAAACATTCTGGCACAAATATCTTTATTATAATGTGATTTTTGGTCTTCTGGGCATATGCCTAGTAGAGGAAATATAGGATTGAATGGCAGATCTATTTTTAGATCTCTAAGTGTTCTCCAAACATCTTTCCAAAAGGAATGTATTAATTTGCATTCCCACCAGCAGTGTAGAAGTGTTCCCTTTTCTCCACATCCATGCCAACATCTCTGGTCTTGGAATTTTGTGATATAGGCTAGTCTCGCTGGAGTTAGATGATAATTCAAAGTAGTTTCGATTTGCATTTCTCTGATGATTAAAGATGATGAGCATTTTTTTCATATGTCTGTAGGCCACGTGCCTTTCTTCTTCAGAGAAGTTTCTCTTCAAATCCCTTGCCCAGCCTGTGATGGGATCACTTGTTCTTTTCTTGCTTATATGTTAGAGTTCTCTATGGATTCTGGTTATTAAACCTTTGTCAGAGACATAACCTGCAAATATCTTCTACCATTCTGAGGGCTGTTTGCTTGCTTTACTTACTGTGTCCTTGGCTGTGCAGAAGCTTTTTAGTTTGATCAGGTCCCAGTAGTATATTTTTGAAGCTGCTTCAATTGCCCGGGAGGAGCTCTCATAAAATATTCACCCAGACCAATTTCTTCAAGGGTTTTCCCTGCACTCTCTTCTAGTATTTTTATAGTTTCCTGTCTTAAGATTAAATCTTTAATCCAGTGAGAGTCTATCTTAGTTAATGGTGAAAGGTGTGGGTCCAGTTTCAGTCTTCTACACGTTGCCAGCCAGTTCACCCAGCACCATTTGTTAAATAAGGAATCTTTTCCCCACTGAATGTTTTTAATTGGCTTGTCAAAGATTAAATAACGGTAAGTAGCTGGATTCATCTCTTGGTTCTCTTCTGTTCCAGACATCTACTTCTCTGTTTTTGTGCCAGTACAATGCTGTTTTGATCACTGTCGATTTGTAGTATAGTCTGCGGTCTAGTAGCGTGATTCCTCCTGCTTTGTTTTTATTTCTGAGTAATGTCTTTGCTATTCGAGGTTTTTTTGCTGATTCCATATAAAACAAAGTATTGTTATTTCAAGATCTTTAAAGTATGACAGTGGAACTTTAATAGGGATTGTGTTAAAATTATATATTGCTTTGGGTAGTATGCACATGTTAACAATTTTGTTTCTTCCCAGGCATGAGCATGGTATGTTTTTCCATTTGTTAACATTTTCAGCTATTTCTTTTCTTAGAGTTTCATAGTTCTCTTTATAGAGATCTTTCCTGTCCTTTGTTAGATAAACTCCCAAATATTTCATCTTCTTTGGAACTACTGTCAATGGGATGGAGTCCTTAACTCTTTTTTCAACTTGGCTATTATTGGTATATATAAAGGCTACTGGTTTATGAATGTTGATTTTGTAACCTGAGATGCTGCTGTATTCCTAGATAACTTCTAAGAGTTTTGTAGTAGAATCCCTGGTGTTTTCCATATATGCAATCATATCATCTGCGAAGAGCAAAAGTTTGATCTCTTCTGACCCTATATGGATACCCTTGATCACCCTTTCTTCCCTAATTGTGGTGGCTAAAACTTCCATTATAATGTTAAAGAGCAGTGGAGACAATGGGCAGCCTTGTCTGGTTCCTGATCTGAGTGGAAATGATTTCAATTTAACTCCATTCAATATGATATTGGCTTTGGGTTTAGTGTAGATGGACTCTAACAGTTTAAGAAATGTCTCTTCTATATCAATTTCCTTAAGTGTTCTGATCATGAAGGGATGCTGTATATTAACACAAGCTTTTTCTGCATCAATTGAGAGAATCACATGGTCTTTGTTTTTTAATTTGTTTATGTGCTGAATTATACTTATAGATTTACGGATATTGAATCAGCCTTGAGACCCTGGGATAAAACCGACTTGGTCATGATGTATAATTTGTTTGATGTGTTGCTGGATTCTGTTTGTTAGGATCTTGTTGAATATTTTTGCATCTATATTCATTAGTGATATTGGTCTATAATTTTCTTTTCTTGTTGGATCTTTTCCTGGTTTGGGGATCAGGGTGACGTTTGCTTCATAGAATATGTTGGGAAGTGTTCCTTCTTTTTCTACATTTTAGAACAGGGTGAGTAATATAGTTACTAATTTTTCTTTAAAGGTTTTTAGAATTCTGACGTGAAGCCATCTGGTCCTGGAGTTTTCTTTTTAGGGAAGTTTTGTATGGTTGATGCTATTTCAGAACTTGATATGGGCCTGTTCAACATTTCCACGTGATTCTGGCTAGGATTGGAAGGTGACATGCTTCCAAGTATTGGTCAATTTCCTTCAGATTTTCCTATTTCTGAGAATAAACTTTCTTGTAATATTCATTAAGTATGTTCTGAATTTCTGAGGAGTCTGTTGTTTCGTCTTTGTCATTTCTGATTGATGAGATTAGAGATTTTACTCTATTTCCTGATTAGGTTGGCCAAAGTTTGTCCATTTTATTGACCATTTAAAAAAAAAAACAATTTTCGATTTATTAATTTGTTGTATAATTCTTTTGTTTTCAACTTCATTTAACTCTGCTCCAAATTTGGTTATTTCTTTTCTTCTACTGGGTTGGGGTTGGAATGTTTTTTCTTTTCCAGTTGCTTGAGATGTGCCATTAAGTTGTTAACTTCATCTCTTTCTATTTTCTTGAGGAAGGCTTACAGTGCTATAAATTTCCCTCTTAGTACTCCCTTTGTAGTATCCCAGACGTCCTGATAATTGATGTCTTCATTGTCATTTTTTTCCAAAAATTTGACAATTTTCTTCTTAATCTCATCTCTGACCCAGCTATCATTCAGCATAAGGTTATTTAACTTCCATGTTTTTGTATGAGTATGGAGATTCCTGTTACCGAGCTCAAGTTTTATTCCATGGTGGTCCTAGAAGATGCAAGGAATAATTACTATTCCTTTAAATTTACTGAGGTTAGAGTTGTGACTTAAGATGTGATCGATTTTGGAGTATGTTCTGTGGGTTGATGACAAGTATGTGTATTCAGTTTTGTTGGGATGAAATGTTCTGTAGATGTCTGCTAAATCTAAATATTGGATGGTTAGGCTTAATTCTGGGTCATACTATAACTCTATGATTAATCATTTGAGGTACTTTAAATTTTCCAATGTGGCTCCATTTTATATCCCCATCAGCAATACACAAAAGTTCACATTCTTGCCAACATGAGCTGATGGGCACTTGCATTGATTCCACATCTTGGTAGTTATGAATTGAGTTGAAATAAACATTCTAGTGATAATATCCTTGTGGTAAAATGATTTTTATGTGCTTTGTAGATACATAATAATGGAATTGTGGAATCAAATGATGGAAGGTTGACTTTTAGTTCTTTGAGAATTATTCATACTTCTTTGCACAGAGGTTTCATTATTTTGCAATGCTACCAGCAGTGCAAAAGCATTCCCCCTCTTCACATATACACTGGGATCTTCAGATTAAGGTATTTGAGATGTGGTCTAAGTTTACTGGAGATAGATTATATCTCAGAGTGATTTTTATTTGCATTTATTTGATGATTAGGAATTATGAGCATATTTTCATGCATTTTTTGGCCATTAGTCTGAGTCTGTCATCTTCAGAGAAGGCTGTGATAAAGTCTTTTGCCAACTTACAAATGGGATTCTTTTCTTTTCTTTTTTTGCTGATTAATTTGAGTACTCTATAGATTCTAGTTATTAGCCCTTTGTCATATTTATAGCATGAAAGTATCTTCTTCTAGGGCGGCGCCTATGGCTCAGTCGGTAAGGTGCCAGCCCCATATACCGAGGGTGGCAGGTTCAAACCCAGCCCTGGCTGAACTGCAACCAAAAAATAGCTGGTCGTTGTGGCGGGCACCTGTAGTCCCAGCTACTCGGGAGGCTGAGGCAAGAGAATCACTTCAGCCCAGGAGTTGGAGGTTGCTGTGAGCTGTGTGATGCCATGGCACTCTACCGAGGGCCATAAAGTGAGACTCTGTCTCTACAAAAAAAAAAAAAAAAAGAAAAAGAAAGTATCTTCTGTTTGTGTGCTTTATTTTGTAGTAGTGTGATGATACAGAAGCATTATAGATTGATCATGTCCCATTTATTTATTTTTGGTATTACTGCAATTGTCAAGGGTGTCTTTTTCATAAAAACTTTTCTTAATAATATCAGTTACAACCTCAGAATAGGGAGAAGTGGGAAAGGGAGGGGAGGGAGAGGAGAGGGAAGTGGAGGAGGGAGATTAATGGGATTACATCTGCGGTGCATCTTACAAGGGTATATGTGAATCCTAGTAAATGTGGAATGTAAAGGTCTTAGCAAAATAACTAAGAAAATGCTATGAAAGCTATGTTAACTAGTGAGATGAAAATGTGTCAAACGATCTATGAACCAAGTGTATGGTGCCCCATGATCATACTAATGTACACAGCTATTATTTAATAAAAAAAAAAAAACCTTTTCTCAGGACAATTTTTTCAAGGATATTCTCCCCACTTTGTTTTAGAATTGTTATTGTTCCACATCTTAAATTTAAATATTTTATCCAGCAAGCATCAACTTTTGTCAGTGGTGAGATATGCAGGTCCAATTTCAGTCTTCTACATGTGGCTAACCAGTTTATGTGGCCAGGTTTCTCTCTAGGTTCTCTATTCCGTTACATAGATATATATCACTATTTTTTTTGCTAGTGCCATGCTGCTTTGATCACTATAGTCTTCTAGTATAATCAAAAATCTGATAATGTGATGACTCCAGATTTTTTTTCTTTATATCAAAAAACTGTATTGGCTATTTGAGTTTTTTCCTGGTTTCAGGTAAAAGGAAGTTATATTTTCTCAAGTGCTTCAAAGTATGATAATGATACTTTGATGGCGATGGCATTAATGTATATCACTGCATAATATGGAAATTTTGACAATGTTCTTTCTTCTCAGCCATAGGCATGTTACGCTCTTCTGTTTGTTAATGTCTTCTATTTATGTTTTCATATTTTCAAAAAAAAAATTTTATAGAGAGCCTTCACATCCTTTCCAAGATATATTCCAAGATGTTTTATTTTCATTGGACCTATGGTGATGGGTATTGTGTCTTTAATTAGATTCTCACCTTGACTATTACTTGTATATATGAAGGTTACTGATTTGCAGACATTGATTTTGCAAGCCAGACATTACTATATTTCTTGATTGAGTCCTTGGGTTTGAGGGGTTTAAGACCATATCATCAGTGAACAGCAAGTGTCTGACCTTCTCTTACACATTTGAATACCCTTGATCTCCTTCTCCTGCCTAATTGCATTAGCTAGAACTTCCAAAACTATGTTGAATAGTAGTGGTGATAGTGGATATCTATAGCTGGATCCAGTTATAAGTAGAAATGCTTTAAGTTTTACTCCATTCAACATGATATTGGCTGGGGGTTTGTTGTAGGTGGCCCCTATCAGTATGTAATGTCCTAATGGTGCTTATTTTGTTAATAATTCTCATTAAAAAAGGATGCTGGAATTTGTCAAATGTCTTTCTTACATCAATTGAGAGAATTGAATGCTATTTGTTTTAATTTTACTTATGTGGTAATTTAATTTATGGATTTATGTATGTTTTACAAAACTTACATTCCTGGAATTAAACCCACTTGATTATGATGTATAATTCTCACAGTGTGTAGCTGTACCCAGTTTCTAGGAACTTACTGAATATTTTTGCATCAATATTTATTAATGATATTGACCTGTAGTTTCCTTTCTCATTTGGTCTTTTCCTGGTTTTGGAATCAGTGTGATATTTGCTTCATAGGACATGGTGGGGAGGATTTCTTCCTTCTTTATGTTTTAGAATAGGTTGTGCAATATCAAAGATTTGGTAGAATTTTGGTGTAAAAAACATGTAATCCAGAGATTATCTACTTTAGGTTTTATATTGTTGATGCAATTTCAGTGCTTAATATAAGTTTCTTCAAAATTTGTAATTATTTCTAGTTTAGTTCAGGAGGTGATGTGTTTCCTGGAATTGGTTAATTTCCTCTACATTTTCAAATTTCTGGGCATAGAGATTTCTGTAGTAAATAATTAAGGATCTTTTATATTTCTGTGATATCTATTGTTATTTCCAGTTTTTCTTTTTGTTTCTAATTGAGGTTATTAGAGATATAATTTTCTGTTTCTGGTTAGTCTGGCCAAGAGTTTATTGATTTTAATAATCTTTTTCAAATAACCCCACAAATGCATAAATATACACAACTATGATTTTATAAAAAGGAACCAAATTTGGATAGCAACTGTGGCTCAAAGGAGTAGGGCGCCAGCCCTATATGCCAGAGGTGGCAGGTTCAATCCCAGCCCCAGCCAAAAACTGCAACAACAACAACAACAACAACAACAACAACAAAGAACCAACATTTTGTTTTGCTGATCTTTTGAATGATTTTTGTGTTATCAGTTTCATTTATTTCTCCTCTTACTTGGTTATTTCTCTTCTGCTAGCTTGGAGTGTGGATTGTTCTTCATTTCTCAGTTGCTTTAAATGGTCCATTATGTTGTTGACTTGATTATTTCTGTTTTTTGGATGAAGGCATCTAATGTGATAAATTTCCCTCTACAGACTGCCTTTGCAGTATCTCACAAGTTTTGATTGCTTGTGGATTCATTATCATTTTGTTCAAGGAATCTAATGACTTTCTTCTTAATCTTGCCCTTAGCCCAGCTGTCTTTCAGCCCAAGGTTACTTTGTTTCCATGACTTTATGTGGGTATGAAGATTTCTTTTGGTGTGTAGTTCAACTTTTATTCTTTGATGGTCCAAAGAGATACAAGAATAATGTCTATTCTTTTAAATTTTTTGAGATTAGTTTTGTGCCCTAAGATATGATCAATCTTGGAGGATTATACCTGGGCTGATGGGAAGAAGGTGGGCTATTTTGTATTTGAATGAAATGTTCTGTATGTCTCTACAGTCCACTTGTTCTAGGGTCATGATTGAGTCCAATACTTTTTTGTTTAGCTTTTGCTTGCAAAATCTGTACACTACTGTGTGATGGGTGTTGAAATCTCCATCTATTATGGAGCAAGAAGATGTAATGTTGTTCAGATAATTTAGGGTTTTTTGTATGTATCTAGGCACATTTATGTTGGGTGAGTAAATGTTATTGATTAAAATCTCTTCATGTTGTAGGCTTCCCTTTGGCCAGTATATAGTGTCCATACTTCTTGTTCCATATTTTTGTTGGTTTTTATCTGATTATATTTGAAAATAATATTGCAACCACTGCTTTTTTTTCTGATTCACATTGCCTGATATATTGTTCTCCATCCCTTCACCCTGGGTCTTGTTTTGTCATGAGAGGTTAGGTGTATTTCTTGGAGTGACAGATACTAGGTTTTAGCTTTTGTATCCAGTCAGCCAACCTGCATCTCTTTAGTGAGGAATTAGAACTATTCACATTTATTGAGAGCATTTATATGTATGGTGGATTTTGTTCATGTGCCTTTGTAGTGGTCCAGTGCTTAGCTTTATCCCTTACTTCATTGTGAATGCTACATGTTGTTTTTTTTTATTTTTGAGTGTGTTTACTTTGGTGATGGATCATCATGCTGGTCAGTATGAAGAGTGGGTCTGACAACTTCCTGCAGCTGATCTTCCTGTGACAAATTTCCTCAACATTTGCATGTCCGTAACACATTTGATTTCTCCATCACAACTAACAATCAGTTTATCAGGATACAGGACTCTGGGATGAAATTGTTTTTGTTTGTTTAAGAAGGTTAAAGGCTAATGACCACGCTCTTCTGTCTGGAAATGTTTTAGCTGAAAGATCTCCTGTCATTCTGATATTTTTGCAATGTAGGTAAGAACTTTCTTGTGCCTGGCTGCTTGAATAATTTTCTCTTTTATACTCATGTTGGTAATGTTAATTTCAGTGCATCTAGATGTTTTCTTTGGATTGAGTTGTTCTGGGGTTATCAAACTACCTACTATCTGAATTTCCATGTCTTTCACAATGCTTGTGAAATTCTCCACCATGATGTCTTTAAGTAGACCTTAGGTGCTTTTAAGGTCATCCCCTTCTCCTTCAGGAATCCTTATAATGCAGGTGTTCGATATTTGAGAGTAACTCCATAACTCTCTTAGGGAATATTCTGTGTTTGTTCTTTCTTCTGTCTTCTTAAATGATTCGATTAATTTAAAAGTCTTGCCTTCAATTTCTGAATTTCTTTCCCCTCTATGTTCTGCTCTGTTAACTTAGGCTCTCTACTGTGTTTTAAGTTCCTCTAAAGCCTTTTTCAATTCCTTAATCTCTACCACATCTTTATCAAGTATGTCCAGATAAGTTGACTTTGTTTTTATGTCACTAATATCTTGACATAATTTTTGGATTCATTTTTATTTTCTTTTTCCATCTCCTTCTTAATTCCATCGATCTTATTTACCGTCCATATTCTGGATTCTATTTCTGAAATTTTAACATTTTCTCCATTGTTGATATTTTCTTCTGTATCTCAATTATAATCTCTTCAAGAATTGATCTTCTCTGATTTTTCATGTTTCCAGGATTCTTCTGCTGGTTCCTCTCTTTGTGTATTTTCAGCTCAGGTTTTATGTTAATTATATATTTTTTTTAACCTAAAATTTTACATTGTTCATTAATAGTTACTGAGAGATAATCTCATTGGGGACACTTAGAACTCCATAGAACTGTTTGGAAGCTAAAACTAAAGCTGGCAGAATGAAATCACTTCCAGAGGCACTAAGATATGAGTCTCACCACACCTTCTTTTCTGAGTGTGGAAATGAGTTAAAGTACATATCTGCAGCCCATCCTGACAAAGCATTTTGAATCTCTTTTTTAGGGCTTAAGCATGAGATGGTCTGTGGGCCAGCCTTGCTTTCTCCAAGTTGGATAGGGTGGCCCTTGGGGGCAGACCACCAGGTGCTCCTAGGTGAGGGATGACTCTCAGTTAACTTTTCTTTCTTCTTCTGTCTTAGCATCAACCCACCCTCAACCAAGTTTCAAGGAGCTTCATAATATTCTGACATCCTTGCTACACAAGTTTGAAGCACCCTCTCCTCCTTCAACTGAGGCTGGGGAATAATTATGCCATCCAATTGCTCCCACCCAATTTTCTGACCTACCATAGCACAAACAGTCCTCCTGCAAAAAGATTCAAAGCATCAGGGTTTTTCTTGGATGCATGGCCATAATGGACTTGGTAAACTCATCCTCATTGGGAGCTGGGTGAGGAGAACCACAACTTGCCATCTGCTTTCTGGATCTTCCTAGGGCATTTATCCTGAGATTAGGCCTGTCTCTTTTCAAGTTGGCCAGGAGTGGGTGTGAGGGTGGCGAGCCAGGCTGAACCACCAAGAAAAATCCACCAGGCACATACACTGGGCAAAGTCATGCCAGGGGGTGGAGAAAAGGTCCCTACCAGATTAAGGGACTGCCAGAAGGGCCTCATCCCACCAAAATCAGCACAGCCAAACCACAGTTTTCTCTCTTGGTGTGGGAGGGAGCATACACAGTTCACTGTAACACACAATGCTAGGAGGCTCAGAGACCGTGATAGAAGTGCAGGTGCTACATTAGGAGTGTAATGTAGGAGTATAGATCTGCCTCTCTTCCCTTGTGGCAAGTAAAGGATCCAGCCAGTTGTGGTGAGGAAGAAAGTGGCCTCTATGATCTTTGGCTTCATTATGGGTCCAGTTAGAATTTCTTCACCTTTCTGGTGCCTTGGGGTGAGAAAGACCCTCCAGACTGCCTTGGCTGACCAGGATAGCACTCCAATTGCTGGAGTGCTGGGATGCTGGCCTCTACAGTGGGAAAGTCAGTTTAGGGACCAAAGGATGGACAATTACTGTGGGCACAAGGAGGCAGAACGAAAGTTTGTTCACTTTTCTGGCAGGCAGGATGGGAACCCAGGTGGTGGAATTAGGTGCAGAAAAACTGGGGTTTCATGTCTCTTTCCTGTGGGGTGAGAAATCTCATGTTCAGTGATCTGTGAGGAGAGCCCACAGAAAGCCACTGAGTGGGGGAGGGTCCCCCAACGCCATTGTTCAGTACTGGGCTTCTTCAGTCCCTTCACTCCATAGCTATTCTCTCCTCTATTCATTCCTGTTTTGCATCTTCATTCATCTCAGTTTGGGTGCTAAGGGCTTTGATTTCTTTCCTTGCATTTGAAACCTAAGCTTCAACTGCTCCCAGTTTGCTTCAGTCCAATTTTTCTCCTTCTAGACTGGAGCCTCTGGCAAAAGGTTTCTCTATTCAGCTACCTTTCCAGGAGCATCTCTTTCTCCATTTTTTTAATTGAACTAATTAAATATATGAATACTATTTCCTAATTAGGCATAAGATTCTTGTTTAAAATTATTTCAATGTCATTTTTCAGAATTAGGTAGTTATATTTGAACATTTTTTATTTAATTAACAACAGGTGCCCCAGACTTACATAGATGCTGCTGATGCCTTCTCAGCTTTCATTTGCTGCATACCAAAGAAGGTGAAGTATATGTGTACTTGCCAAAGCCTGCCAAAGCCTGCTCTAGAATATTCATTCTCACAATAGATCAGTTCCATATAAAGTAGAAAATACTTTAGAGCCAAGCGGGTAGTAGGTTGCTAGTATTTGTTGTTATTTGTTTCTACATCCGCCAAGATGCACTATATCACAAAGTAAGTGTATTCCTTCTTTTTTTTTTTTTTTTTGCAGTTTTTGGCCAGGGCTGGGTTTGAACCCACCACCTCCAGCATATGGGGCTGGCACCCTACCTCTTTGAGCCACAGGCACTGCCCATAAGTATTTTCTTTTTTTATAATATTTTTATTTTTTATCAAATTATAGCTGCATATATTGATATGATCATGGGGCATCATACCAAAAATCACATCATAACAAAGACATTTGTACCATAATGTTTATTGCAGCCCTATTCATAATTGCTAAGTCATGGAAAAAACCCAAGTGCCCATCGATCCATAAGTATTTTCTTAATTAAAGAGCTATGACCAGTTCCAGATGTAGTGGCATAACTTATGTTCAGTAAATTATATCTTAGCATGCATAAGTTAACTGGGACCCCCTGCACTGTGGTGTTCAAAATTATGACTTTTCAAGAGTCTTCTTAATTACTGAATTATTATGACATATAGTAAATCCATACAAGAAAGAGAGAGTATTTGGTTAAACAAAGCTCTCATTATTCAAGTATATTAGACCACACTGGGTTCATGTGTGTAAGTAACTAAATATTAATTTAATACCCCCTAATAAACTAGCCTGTATGAGTATTATAATGGCAAATCTGGTGCCAAAAATAGCTTTTCTTTTTGAGAAAAGAGAAAGGTTTATATCCTAGATAAGTATATGATTATTTGCATAAATTAGTTGTAACTAACAGCATAAAAGCATTATTACCAAGGCAATGACATGAGAAAAACTTTGCAGTTGCAAATTTTTATTATAGATTTTAGGGAAGTGAGATGATATCATTCAAAGAAAATTATTTTTAGAACAGATAAAACATGTTGTTTCTTCTGGAATATTCTTTCTTTCAGAGAACAATTTAATAATACACCAAAGTGGGCAGAAATCTGTTAACTGACCCTAGTGCTGTTGGTGGAGACTTTGTAGAAAGAGAAAATATGAGAAAAGGACTGCATGGTCTTTTACTTTGCAATAATTGATGCAATAAAATGTATTCTTTAGTTCAGCAATGAAATTCCTAGCCAACTATCATAAATAATTGGATTCTTGTCATCTTGGCCATATGGCATGTGGTAATAGAAACTACTGAACACTAAAAAATAAATAAATAAATAAATAAATAAATAAATAAATAAATAAATAGAAAAGAAAAAGAAACTACTGAACAGGTAATTAGTGATAGGTATCAGTGTAACCTGGTTTCTTGTACCCTCAATGAATCCCCAGAAATAAAAAAAGACCCATTAAATTAAAGATAGAAGGTTAACATAATAATTCTAAAATATTTAAAATCTTCTATATAATATAGAACCCAATTTGTATCTATAAATTTGCTCAAATTTCCCCTTTAACATTTTTGTTTTCTTGTTCATTGAGCAAAACTTTAATACCTACTGTTTGAATAGCTGCATCCTAAGGTAAAAAGCAAAGCCAAATCACAGGTATGAAAGGAGTTGAGTATTGTTGTGAAAAGCTTTTCAAATATTAAAAATATGAATGAATGTATCCTTAGAAAAAAATGATAATAATCTTCAACTCAAACATATTTATTACCTGAGACTTAACACTATATAATTGATTTGATAAGTGGTATATACCGTTTCACATATTAAAGTTGTTTCAGTAAGGACAAAGCAGACTAACTTATGAGAGAACAAAGCTTTCCATAGGAACAATAATATGTAATTTGACATATGAAAATGTGGTAGGTCTTTATGAAATATGTATTCTCCCTTCTCTTGAAATATGAGCAATAGGAATATATTTCTTTAACTCTATCTCTTAGGGGGCAAGACAGGATTGCAAGAGGGACTTTATCTAACAAATGCAATCAGTGTAACCTGGCTTATTGTACCCTCAATGAATCCCCAACAATAAAAAAAAAAAATGAACGTGCAATGAACAGGTGTGGTATATTATAGTACTCAAAGTAAATTATATCTTAGCATAGATTTTTTTAAACTATGTTTTGTAAAAGATTAGGGTTTGAAAAACTAAATTGTGAAAGAATAATTAATGAATATATATTTTTTAAGGAATCTTAATGGGTATATAAACGTGTACAGAAAGAAATTAGGAGGAAGGCACTAAAACAAAATTAATTTCCTAATTTGTTTAGTGTCAGTGCTAGCAATGAGTTAAAAGATTTGATTTTCTTTTTACAAGAAAATTTTGGAAATGGAAGAAACACATTTCAAACAATATGTCCAAATTTTATAATAAACATTAAAAGTGAAATGGTGACTATCACTTGGTGTAATGATTAAAACATGTTCTAAACAGTTAAACATTCATAGTTATAAAATGAAAAAATGTCTTCCTGAGTTTATTCTCCAGGAAACAAGATAATGGATTAAGGAAGTTTCCTTACTAGCCACTTGAGATGAGACAGAGAAAAGGTAACTCCAGCCACATCTGGCTAAAACAACCTACCCTTCCAGGGATACAGTGAAGCAGTGGGGGAATCCAGGAGCTAGTAAGGCTGTCCAGAGCTCAGAAAATCCAGCACAGAAGACAAGTGTCTTTATATGAGCAATCACTTAGCAGCCAGCTGTCCCATGGAAAACTGGGAGCAGAAAAAGGACATCCTGCAGTTTATTGATTTTGGACTGAGTTGCTTAATGGAGCTGCCTTGGAAGGCTTAAATGAGCGAATGGACTCAAACAGCATCAAGCACATGGAATTGGATACCAGTGGGGTAGATCTTCCGTTAGCATGGCTACTGGCAAGGTATTACCATTGTGGGAAGGAAATGTGAGAAGAATGGTCTTCAGGATCCTAGTGCACAGCCAGATCAGGTGAACCTGCTGAGCTCAGGCAATCATCCTTGGGGTGACATGAATTCACCCCACACCCTCAAGAAGGCCACTTTGTTGTCAGGAGACACTGTTTTATGTGGCTCCTAATAAATCTGGTGAGAGCCAAAGGACTACAAATCCCTGGGTACTGAGTACTGACAAAGCAACTGGGCACTGATTGAGGGCAAATAAGTCAGGAAGACAAAACTGGGTTTGATATGGAACCAGAGAGTGGCATATGGCCCTACAAATATAGAAAAACCAGCATATGTGTTTTCCATATCCTAACACCACAGTGACACCAGGTGTCCAGGAAATACTCACACACACACACACACACACGCATATATATTTCTTATACTTTTTGTTCCTGTTCTCAATTTCTTCCTTTATTTTTTTTCTTTCTTTCTTTCTTTTTTTTTTTTTTTTTTTTTTTTTTGCTGTTGGGATTGCAGCTGGTTTTTGTGTGATTTGATTTGGTTTGTTTCTATATTTATTTTTCATTTTTAAATTCATCTGCCCATTTTATTCTTTCTTTCTTTCCTATTTCTCTCTTTTTCTCTCTCTTTGGTAGAGATTTTAGTACTTTTCTCATCTTTCCCACATAAATTTATCAAACAATAGTTGAAATACACCTTTTGTTATTCATCTTATATAATTGTACTTTCCTTTTTTAATTTTTTATTGATGTGTAAACACATAGATGATGTTTACTCAGATGTATTTATGGGGTACAATGTGCTGATTTCATATAGAATTGGGAGTACTTAGAACACACTGGTTAATATATACCTGATCTCCTTTACTTAATTATTGTGTTAAGACATTTATATTCTGTACTAATTAGATCCAACATGTATCCTTACAACATTCACCCTCCTTCAATCTGAGCACAACCTCCCCTCCCATGACTATCTACTCTCTCCTTCATCTTGGGCCATAGTTGTTATCTATTCTTCATATGAAAGTGTGAGTGATTGTAAATTGTTTTCATAATAGTACTGAGTACATTGGATATTTTTTCTTCAAATCTTCAGATACTTTACTAAGTAGGATATGTTCCAGCTCCACCCATGTAAACGTAAAGGAGGTAAAGTCTCCAACTTTTTTTAAACCTGCATACTATTCCATGTTATGCATGTATCAAAATTTATTATTCCATTCATGGGTCGATGGGTACTTGGGCTTTTTCCATGACTTGGCTATTATGAATCAGCTGCAATGAACAATCTGGTGTAAATAACTTTGTTACAAAGTGATTTTGGTCTTTTGGATATACACCTAGTAGAGAAATTGCAGGGTCAAATGGCAGGTCTATTTTAAATCCCTGAGTATTCTCCATACTTCTTTCCAAAAGAGACATATTCACTTGCACTCCCACCAGCACTACAGAAGTGTTCCATTTTCGCCACATCCCACGCCAACATCTGTATTTTGGGGATTTTGTGATGTGAACCACTCTTATTTATTATTTTTTTTATTTATTATTAAATCATAGCTGTGCACATCAATGCAATCATGGGGCACCATATACTCGTTTTATATACCATTTGACATATTTTCATCACACTGGTTAACATAGCCTTCCTGGCATTTTCTTAGTTATTGTGTTGAGACATTTACATTCTACATTTAGTAAGTTTAACATGTACCCTTGTAATACACCATAGGTGTGGTCCCACCAATTACCCTCCCTCTGCCCATCCTCCCCCCTCCCTTCCCTACCTCTTGCCCTTCCCCATATTCTTAGGTTATAACTGGGTTATAGCTTTCATATGAAAGCCATAAATTAGTTTCATAGTAGGGCTGAGTACATTGGATACTTTTTCTTCCATTCTTGAAATACTTTACTAAGAAGAATATGTTCCAGCTCCATCCATGTAAACATGAAAGAGGTAAAGTCTCCATCTTTCTTTAAGGCTGCATAATGTTCCATGGTATACATATACCACAATTTATTAATCCATTCGTGGATCTATGGGCACTTGGGCTTTTTTCATGACTTATCAATACATTCCTTTTGGAAAGATGTTTGGAGAATACTCAGAGATCTAAAAATAGATCTGCCATTCAATCCTATAACGCTGCTCTAATTTTAGTTATTTCTTTTCTTCTGCTGAATTTTTGGTTGGAATGTTCTTCCTTTTCCAGTTGTTTAAGATGCCCCATTAAGTTATTGACTTCCTCTCTTTCTGTTCTCTTGAGAAAGACTTGCAAAACTATAAATTTCCCTCTTAAAACTGCCTTTCCAGTATCCCACAGGTTCTGATAATTTATGTCTTCATTATTGTTTTGTTCCAAAAATTTGGCAATTTCCTTCATAAGCTCTCCTATTACCCAGCTATAATTCAGCATAGGTTATTTAATTTCCATGTCTTTGTATGAGTATGCAGATACCTTATATTGGTGATTTCATCTTTTATTACGTGATGATCCAAGAAAATACAAGGAATCATTTCTATACTTTTAAATTTACTTAGGTTAGACTTGTGACCTAAAATGTGATCAATTTTGGAGGCTGTTCAATGGGCTGATGAGAAGAATGTGTATTCAGTTTTTGTTAGGATGAAATGTTCTGTAGATGTCTATTAAATTCAATTGTATTTTGAAGGTTAACTCCAAAATTTCTTTGCTTAGTTTCTCATTGGAGGATCTATCCAACACTGCCAAGGCAGTTTTAAAATCTCCAAATATTATGATGCTAGAAGATATTAAATTGTTCATGTTTGTTAGGATCTCCCTTATAAATTGAGGAGCAGTGTGGTTGGGTGCATTAATGCTAATAATTAAAATCTCATCATGTTGAGTGTTACCTTTAACAAATGTGAAGTGACCATCCTTATCTTTCCTTAATTTGTTGGTTTAAAGCCTATTGTATCTGCAAATAAAATTGCAACACCTGCTTTTTTTCTGATGGCCATTTTCCTGGATTACAGATGCTTATCCCTTCCCTTCACCCTGAGTCTATATTTATCCTTTGAGTTTAGATGAGATTCTTGTATGCCACATATATCTGGCCTGAGCTTTTTTTTTTTTTGAGATGAAGCCTCAAGTTGTTGCCCTGTGTAGAGTGCTGTAGCATCACAGCTCACAGCAACCTCCAACTCCTGGGCTATGTGATTTTCCTGCCTCTGCCTCCCAAGTATCTGGGACTACAGGCACCTGCCACAGTGCCTGGCTATTTTTTGGTTACAGCCATCATTGTTGTTTGGCGGGCCAGGGCTGAATTCGATCCCAGCAGCTCAGAAGTATGTGGCTGGTGCCATAGCCACTATAGCCACAGGCATTGAGCCTGGCCTGAGCTTTTGTATCCAGTCAGTCAACCTGTGCCTTTTAAGAGGACAGTTTAAGTCATTCACATTAATTGAGAGTATTGATAAGCCTGGTAGTATTTTGGGTATCAAGTTTTTTGAAAGTCCAGTGTGAATTTTGAATCTTTTCACCACTGTGTAATTTGAGTTTTGGTCATGAATTTCAGAGTGACTTTACTTTGGTGGTAGAGCATTGTGCTGCTCATTGTGGAGTATGGGTGTGAAAATATCCTGGAGAGTTGATTTAGTTATGGCAAATTTCTTCAGCATAGTAATATCATTAAAGTATTTAATTTCTCCATCATAAATGAAGCTCAATTTATCTAGATACAGGATCCTGGGCTTAAAGTTGTTTTGCATTCAGACATTGAAGGTCAATGACCATCCTCTTCTAGCTTGAAAATTTTCAGCACAGAGATATGCAGTCATTCTAATATTCTTCCCCTTGTAGGTTATAAATTTCTTACATCTGGCTGCTTGCAGGCTTTTATCCTTCATGTTTTCTTTGGTGAAGTTAATTACAATGTATCTAGAAGATGCTTTATTTTGGTTGAGTCCTGTTGGGGTTCTGAAACTGTTTGCAATCTGAATTTCAGTATCTCTTGCCATGCTTGGGAACTTCTCCTCAATTATCTCTTGGAGTAGAGTTTCTGTGTCTATCATACCATCTCCTTCTTCAGGGATCCCTGTGAGGAGAATGTTTACTCTTTTTTAATGGTCCCAAAATTCCTCAGGGAATGATCTGTTTTTGTTCTCCAATTCTCTTCCTCTTTGAGCATTTGGGAGTGTTCAAAAGTTTTGTCTTCAATGTCAGAGATCCTTTCTTCTGCCTGCTCCATTCTGTTACTGAGGGATTCTACTGTATTTTCAGATATTTGAGGGCCTGCAAGTTCTTGCCTCAATGTGTCAAAATCTTTGGTGAATTTGTCTTTGAATGCATTGAATTCTTGAGACAACTTTTGAATTGCTCCTTGAATTTCTAATTCCATTTTTACTGCCATTCTATTAATCATATTTTCAATACAAATTCTGAATTCAATCTCTGACATCTCAGCCATTTGTTTATGAAGGAGATCTTCTGTTGTGTCTCCTTTTCCATTCCTTGGGGTAGTTGATCTACTCTGTTGTCAGACTTTTTCCACTCATTCCATCCCATGATTATTTTTCACCATCTGGCTAGAGAAGTTGCCAAGGTGAAATTGAATGGAGGGGTCATGGAGTTGTAATTAACCAGCCCTTCACCAAAGAACTGGGACTTGTTTTGTGGCTTTTCCCTTAGAGTTTTACAAATGTCCCATTTAGTACTACAGCTTGAAACTCTGAGAACCTGCTTGGTGTGGTGGGGCTAGATGGTGCTGACCTGTATTCAGCTAGTCTCTGTCCAATCCTAGTGAATAAGTGGCTTTGGGCTGAAATCTTGGCTGTGGAGATATATTAGCAACTAAGTCACCCTGCCTCTCAACAGGCAACAACCAAAAGGGGAGAATCCCACACTTCCACAACAACCTAACCAGGATACAACCTTGATGGGTCCCCGGGTGATTGGCCTAGTTCAAGAGTTCCAAACCAATTGTCCCAGTCAACAGAAACACTGATCAGGTGCAAGAGTTTAAAAGTTCTTCAGCATCTATGCAATGGATGTCCACTAGCAGCTCAAGTGTAGCTCACTCTGGTGCTCTGTGGAGTCAGAAATGCCCACCCAGGAAATTATTCCAGGGGGACTGGTGCTTCCTTCCTCACCTTGCATCTCTATCATGCCCAGGCTCTGGTAGCCCCATGGAGCTGCTTCCCAGTTTCCTCCAATGAGCAAATGTGCCAGGGATTTGGGCCTGCTAGAGTCAGAGGTAAGTCATTGCCTCATCAACTAAGTGACCACACTCTGCCACAAGCTGGCTTGGGGAGTTGAAGTCTGATTACCTTGGATGCTCAATGGAAACTGGGGGGCATTCCACCTGAGCTTGTTCCAAACCAGGGGTTAACAAAGCAGCAAATGGTTTTCACCCTCAGAGACCGTTCCTCAGACCCAGCCTCTCTGCTCCTCTGGTATCCCTGCAATGCGAGGTCTATCTCCGTTGGGCCATCCATAGAATTAGGGAGGTGCCTCTCTGAAATTTGACCTCAGGAGGATTTCTCCATTAATGCTGCTGCTATGTGGGAGGTGTCTCCACTCAGGTTCCCACACTTCAGTAGTTCCCAAGCCTCCACCCTTCGTACAGAGACTCAATTGTCTGCCAGCTACTGATTTGCTCTTTCCCAGAGCCAAGTCAGCCACCTTCCCCTCATGCCTTTCTGCATTATTACCGGATTCATAGGTACAGTGTAGTTGTGCTACCTCAGATCATGCAATGCCCAGTCTTAACAAAGTACCACAAACATTCTTGTCTCTGCAGGGGTTGGGCTTCTAGACTGCCAGGCCAGGGGAAAGGGTAAACTGGGAGTTCAAAGAAACAGGGTAAATATTTGCTCAAAATTCATGCCAGACAAGAGAATGCCCAGAGTCACAGCAGGGACTCTCTAGAGAAGGAGGCCCAGCTTCCTTCAACTAGGTCCCCTGGTGTGAGAGAAGAGAACCTCAGTTCACTGCTCACTAGTAGATATCTCACAGCAAGCAAACATGCAACTATCTTGGGGGAAATGATGGATATGCACCCTCTTTGGGGCGGGTTCTGTACCTGAAATTTGTTTCCTTGGAGTTGCACCCTGCCTCAGCAGAGGGGACGTGCAATTATCAATCTCTTCTCTCGGCCCAGCTCCTACCCTTCAGCTTTGTTGGGTTCTTTCTGGCCATTATCTTTTTCTATGGATTAGAGCTTCTGTTGAAAGCTGGCTTCACTTGGCTAGCATCCCCCATTCCCCTTTGCTCTTGTTGCATTAAAAATTGGAGTTAGGGAAAATAGCCAACCCTAAGTTTTAGCAGAACATGAGGCACATTGAAACAAAATGAACAAACAAAAAACAATGAGACACACCAACATACAAACAGACACACAAACATTCAAAAACAAAAAGAGAAAGAAAAACTTGAATAGGCTGGTGTAAGCAATCTCAGCAACCATAAGAGGAAGGGGTGGGCGCCATGCCTATAGCTCAGAAGCCAGGGAGCAGCCATACATAACAGGCGGTTGGGCTGCCGGTGCCTGCAGCCCCAGCCACTGGGGAGACTGAGGCAAGAGAAACACTCAGCCCAAGGGAGTTAGAGGTTGCCGTGAGCCATGACACCACAGCATTCCACCCAGGACAACACAATGAGACTCTGTCTAAAAAAAAAAAAAAAAAAAAAAAAAACAACCATTATTCCTACAAGAAAGAAAAAGGTAAAGAAACCCAAAAACAATGAGCTAAGAGAAAAAAAAGGCAAGAAAATGATTTATAAGTATATAAAGATGATGAACGAATGGCCAGCAATCACATGAAAAAATGCTCCTCATTCCTAATTATTAGAGAAATGCAAATTTAAACCACCCTCAGATATCACCTAACCTCAGCAAGAATGACCTATATCACAAAATCTCAAAACTGCAGATGCTGGCGTGGATGTGGAGAGAAAGGAACACTTTTACACTGCTGGTGGTACTGCAAATTAATACTACCTTTTTGGAAGGAAGTATGGAGAAACCTCAAAGAACTCAATGTAAATCTCCCATTTGATCCTTTAATCCCATTACTGGACATCTATATAGAAGGAAAAAAAAAACAAAATTTTTATTATAAAGAGACTTGTACTAGCTGTTTATTGCAGCCCAATTGACAATTGCCAAAATGTGGAAAAAACCTAAATGTCATTCAACCCAGGAATTGATTGGTAAGCTATGGGGTATGTATACCATGGCATATTATTCAGCTATTTAAAAAAAAAAATGGAGATTTTGCAGAATTTGTACTAACCTGGATGGAGGTGCAACACGTTATTCTTAGTGAAGCATCACAGGAATGGAAAAGTATGAATCTTATGTATTCAATTTTGATATGAAGACAATTAATGGCAATTAATGACATAGTGAAGCATGGGGGAAGGGGAGACCAGACAGAGAATGAGGGAAGGGGTGAGGGAAAGGAAAAGAAAAAAAAAAAAAACAAGAAAAGATAAAAAATGGTGACTAATTCTCACATAAATTGAATTTACTTTTGACCAAAGTACAATACTTAAACATTAATTTTTAATTCAACATGTAATATTTTGTTTAGGATATTTCATCCTTATTTATAAGTGACCTATGTTTATAATTACCCCTTTATAATAATATATTTTCTCCAATTTTAAGATCAGGTGTACCCAGATCAAGTAGAATGATTTGAAATATTTCTTCTTTTTCTATTGTCTATACGATTTGACATGATCTGTTTTTCGAAATTATGTTTTACTTTCATTTATAAATATTAGTTGTCTATTTTTTGAGACTTAAAAAATATTAAGAAGTTAACTGATGACTCCATACTGAATCTGAGAGTCAAAGCATTCTATAATAGACATACTCTTATTTGACAACGTGAATGTTACTTTCTTTGCATCATTATTATTATCATTATTGGTGTTATTGCTTAATATTTCAATGTAGCAATTATCTGATTCCTTTTCTGATTGTATTTATGTTCATTTATTCTTTATGAGGTTTTTGTTTCTAGTCCTTATCTGAAACATTGTTATTGTTACTCAATTTTAAGCCTTTTTAACTTTGTGAAGGCAAAAAAAGTGGAAATCCAATAAATACATGTATATGTAAAAATTAAAAAATAAAGAGGGTGGTGCCTGTTGCTTAGTGGATAGGGCACTGACCCCATATACCGAGGGTGGTGGTTCAAACCTGGCCCTGCCAAACTGCAAACAAACAAACAAAAATAAACAAAATAAAAAAGGAGACTTTGTGATTTTGTGATGTGGGCCATTCTCACTGTGGTTAGGTGATATCTCAGGGTGGTTTTGATTTCCATTTCTCTGATGATTAGGGATGATGACCATCTTTTCCTATGTTTGTTAGCTATTCCTCTATCTTCTTTATAGAAAGTTCTATTCATTTTTTTCCCAGTGATATATGAGATTGTTGGCTCTTTTTGTTGATCCTAGTTATCTGTAGATTCTAGCTATCAAGTTTTTGTCCAATTCACAATGCACAAATATCTTTTCCCATTCTGAAGATTGTCTATTTGTTTTGGTTATTGTCTCCTTAGCTCTAAAGAAGCTGCTCAGTTAAATTAATTCCCATTTGTTTATTTTTGTTGTTGTCGCAATTGCCATGGGAGTCTTCTTCATAAAATCTTTCTCCTGGTCAATATATTCCAGTGTTTTTCCCACATTTTCTTTGAGGACCTTTATTATTTCCTGCCTTATATTTAAGTCTTTTATCCATCTTGAATCAATTATTGTAAGTGGTGGAAGTGTGGGTACACTTTCAGACTTTTATATATGGATATACAGTTCTCCAAGCAACATTTATTGAATAAAGATTGTTTTCCCCAGTGTATGTTCCTATTAGGTTTATCAAAGATAAGTTTGCTGTAAAATGTTAGTTTCATCTCATAATTTTCTATTCAGCTCCAAATGTCTATGTCTCTATTTTTGTGCCACTACCATTCTGTTTTGCTCACTATAACCTCAGAGTATAACTTAAAGTCTGGTAGGGTGATGCCCCTGGCTTTGTTTTTATTACTAAGAATTTCCTAGTTATACAGGATTTTTATTACTATTTATTTTATTTTTTATTACTAAAAAAATCCTACTTATACAGGATTTTTTTTCTCATTCTATACAAAATGAAGAATTATTTTTCTCAAATCTTGAAAGTATGATGTTGGCATTTTAATGACGATTGCATTGAATCTGTAGATTGCTTTGGGAAGCATAGATATTTTATCTAGTTTTATTATTCCCAGGGATGAGCATGCTATGTTCTTTCATTTGTTAACATCTTCTGCTTTTTCTTTTTTGGGTTTCATAATTTTCTGTATAGAGGTCCTTCACCTCTTTTGTTATGCATACTCCTAAGTATTTCTTTCTATTTTTTTTCCATCCACTGTGAAGCAAACAGTGTCCTTGATTAGCTTCTCAACTTGGCTGTTATTGTCATAAACAAAGGCTACTGATTTGGGGATATTGATTTTATATCCTCACACATTACCGTATTTTTTTAATCACTTTATAGAGTTTTATGTTTGAATCTTTGGGGTTCTCTACATATAAGGTCATATCATCAGCAAAGAGCAAGAGTTTGATGTCCTATACCCCCTTTGGATGCCCTTTATTTCCTTCTCTTGCCTGATTGTTTTATCTAGAATTTCCAGTATTATGTTAAACACTAGTGGCAATAGAGGACAACCTTGTCTGGTTCCAGTTCTAAATGGAAAAACTTTCAGTTTTACTCCATTCAGCAGTATATTAGCTGTGGGTTTTTTGTAGATGGCTTTGATCAGATTTGGAATGTGCCACCTATGCCTATATTCTTAAGTGTTCTAATTAAAAAAGAGTGCTGAATTTTATCAAATGATTTTTCTCCATCTATTAGAGAATCATATGGTCTTTTCCTTTGCTTCTGTTGATATGGTGAATTACATTTATGGAGTTGAGTATGTTAAACCAGACTTCCATTCCTGGGATGAAATCTATTTGACCATAATATATAATTTTTTAATGAGAAGCTATAATCTATTGGCTAGGATTTTATTGAGAATTTATTTATCTATATTTATTAGTGAAATTGGTCTGAAATTCTTTTTAGTTGGGTGTTTTCCTGGTTTTGATATCAGGGTGATGCTTGCTTTGTAGAACATGTTAGGGAAGATTATTTTCTTGTAAATTTTTTGAACAATTTCTGCAGTATGGGCCGAACTTCTTCCTTGAAAGTTTGATAGAATTCTGGTGTGAAGCCATTAGAACCAGTATATTTTTTTGTTGAGTAATTTTTTGTTGTTTCTATGATCTCAGTGCTTGAATTTAGTCTGTTCAAGAGATTTATTTTCTGTTGTTTACATCTAAGGAGAAGGTGTGATTCTAGGTATTGGTGCATTTCCTCCAGATCCTCAAATTTCTGCACATAAATTTTCTTTTTTTTTTGTTGTTGACAAAGGTAATCATTTTTTTAATTAAAGCAATGAGTCCATGTTATAATCATTTTAAACATGTAGAAAAATACAAAAAAGAAAAAAATGAAGGCTGCTATTATCCCAACAGAGATTTTCTGCATATCATACATACAAATAAATGTTATTTTTATTTAAAAATAAGATCATGCTCTACATACTGTTTTAAATATTTTTTCTACTTAAAATATGAGCATATTCATATTCCCTATTAATTTACACAAGCATCTATGTTTCCTGATGATGGCATAGTGTTCTGTTGTACACATATACCATCATCTGTTTCAGGCCCCTATAGCTCAACATGTGGGATGTTTCAAATCCTGTGTAGCCATGGACATCACCACAGTGCCACTGCTGACACATGTGTTCTGCTCCTGGAGGTCTCCAGGGATTCCAGGGCCTGCCTCAGTGACTCTCACTGATGCCACATTGTCTTGACAGTTAAGATGTTTTCCTACCCTGGGGTATCCCCTGCAATATTGCCAAGGATGTAGGGGTGCAAAAAGAATGACCCCCCCAAAAAGCCAACTGTGCCAGGTGGCTCTGAAGGTCCTCAGAGAACAAAGAGCCAGCTCTGGCATCATGGCTTAGGGAAAGCAGAACCTTTTCCTCTGGTACATTACTACCAAGAATCACGGTCTTATTGGGCTATTTTTTGTCTGTTTGTTTGTTTTTTATTTTTTAATTGTTGGGGATTCATTGAGGGTACAATAAGCCAGGTTACATTGATTGCAATTGTTAGACAAAGTCCCTCTTGCAATCATATCTTGCCCCCATAAACTGTGACACACACCAAGGCCCCACCCCCTCCCTCCGTCCCTCTTTCTGCTTTTCTTCCCCCTCCGTAACCTTAATTGTCATTAATTGTCCTCATATCAAAATTGAGTACATAGGATTCATTCTTCTCCATTCTTGTGATGCTTTACTAAGAATAATGTCTTCCACTTCCATCCAGGTTAATACGAAGGATGTAAAGTCTCCATTTTTTTAAATAGCTGAATAGTATTCCATAGTATAAATACACCACACTTTGTTAATCCATTCCTGGGTTGCTGGACATTTAGGCTGTTTCCACATTTTGGCGATTGTAAATTGAGCTGCAATAAACAGTCTAGTACAAGTGTCTTTATGATAAAAGGATTTTTTTCCTTCTGGGTAGATGCCCAGTAATGGGATTGCAGGATCAAATGGGAGGTCTAGCTTGAGTGCTTTGAGGATCCTCCATACTTCCCTCCAGAAAGGTTGTACTAGTTTACAGTCCCACCAGCAGTGCAAAAGTGTTCCCTTCTCTCCACATCCACGCCAACATCTGCAGTTTTGAGATTTTGTGATGTGGGCCATTTCCTGATTTTCTCCTTCATTTTCTTAAGTCTTCCCATATCCTTTATATATTGTACATATCTCTCATTTGTCTTTTGGTTCTATTTTAATTTTCTTGTCATTCCCCTTTATTGTGTTTATTATCCTATTTTAGTTGTCCTTTCTGTCAAATCCATTAATTCCTTGTAGATAGCATTTTCTGTACTATCTACCTCATGTTCCCCTAGAGGAATTGCTGTGATGGTTTTTCATGTTGCCTGAATTTTTCTATTGTTTCCTCCTCATGTGTTCTTCCTTCTTGTTCACCTCCTTGTCTTTTTTTTACTACTTACTCACTTTCTTATTTGTTTTTAATAACTTTGTCTCAGAGCTTAGGTGTTGAAATGCCCTGTTGGCATAAGGCCAAAAGGAAGAGAAGAGTAAAGAATGATGAGAAAGAAACAAGAAGAAAAGATAAAAGAAGAAAAAAGGAAAGAGAAAAAGCAGTATAAAGTGAGAGGGACATGAGAAAAAATTTGAAGAACATGAGAGAAGGACTATAGGAAGAGAGAATAAGAGTAATAAAAGAAGTAGTATTGATCTTCATAATTAATGAGATCTTCATAATTAAATAAGAATGAAAAAGAAATAGAAAAATTCTGCAGTGTGGACTTACCAGTGATTTATTCCCAGGTCTGAAGGGAGAAATGTTCCTTAGACTATGATCTCTTGGCCTCCTTGAGCCAGATAACTGCTGTTATTTCCCTGCCAGACCAAAGGTGTGCCACCCCAGCTCCCAGCAATAAAAGAAATAAAGAAAAATAAGAACAATAAAATGAGAATATGTAAAACAAATTAAGAATGCAGTTGTATCAAATAAAGGAAAGGGAGGGAAGAGGAAAGAAAAAAGATCCCCCATCAAAAAAGGAGGGGATATCTTTGCAGTTGTTCAAGGGATTTATGTGGCACCGATGATAGAAACATAAGAGCCTTTATCAGAAGAGAGAATGGAGATGCGTCAAATAGAGAGAATAAATGATGCTAAAATATCATAACCAGAAAATATAGGAGCCCTTGCTCTTGATGAAATTACAAATAGAATTTAAGAATAGAATCAGAAGAAATTGGTCTGGGCGAGCATTTTATGAGGAGGACCCCCTGGGCAATTGAAGCAGCTTCAAAAACACACTACTGGGACCTGATCAAACTAAAAAGCTTCTGCACAGCCAAGAACATAGTAAGTAAAGCAAGCAGACAGCCCTCAGAATGGGAGAATATATTTGCAGGTTATGTCTCCGACAAAGGTTTAATAACCAGAATCCACAGAAAATTCAAACATATGAGCAAGAAAAGAACAAGCCATCCCATCGCAGTCTGGGCAAGGGACTTGAAGAGAAACTTCTCTGAAGAAGACAGGCGCATGGCCTACAGACATATGAAAAAATGCTCATCATCTTTAATAATCAGAGAAATGCAAATCAAAACTACCTTGAGATACCATCTAACTCCCGTAAGATTAGCCCATATCACAGAATCCCAAGACCAGAGATGTTAGTGTGGATGTGGAGAAAAGGCAACACTTCTACACTGCTGATGGGAATGCAAATTAATACATTCCTTTTGGAAAGATGTGTGGAGAACACTTAGACATCTAAAAATAGACCTGTCATTCAATCCTATAATTCCTCTACTAGGTATATACCCAGAAGACCAAAAATCACATTATAACAAAGATATTTGTACCAGAATGTTTATTGCAGCCCAATTCATAATAGCTAAGTCATGGAAAAAGCCCGAGTGCCCATTGATACACGAATGGATTAATAAATTGTGGTATATATACACCATGGAATATTATGCAGCCTTAAAGAAAGATGGAGACTTTACCTCTTTCATGTTTACATGGATGGAGCTGGAATATATTCTTCTTAGTAAAGTATCTGAAGAATGGAAGAAAAAGTATCCAATGTACTCAGCCCTGATATGAAACTGATTTATGGCTTTCATATGAAAGCTATAACCCAGTTATAACCTAAGAATAGGGGGAAGGAGGAGACAGAGGGGAGGGAGGGGGGAAGATGGGCGGAGGGAGGGTGATTGGTGGGATTCCACCTGCGGTGCATCTTTCAAGGATACATGTGAAGCTCAGTAAATGTAGAATATAATTGTCTTAACACAATAACTAAGAAAATGCCAGGAAGGCTTTGTCAACCAGTGTGATGAAAATGTGCCAAACTGTGTATAAAACCAGTATAGTGCCTTATGATCACCTTAATGTACACAGGTATAGTTTAATAATAAAAAAAAGAATAGAATCAGCCAAACTATTTAGAAAAACATACCATAACAAAACAAAACAAAAAACCTGGAATAGCCCAAAATAGCTGCATCCTCATCAATAAAGAGAAGATAAAGAGGAAAAAAAAAACATACCAAAAAAAAAGAATGAGAGTTGTATATATGTATTCAATTATATGCAAATATATATATTATAGTTGTAACCAAATAAAATTTATATATAGTGGAAGGGACCAACTTTAATACATATATATATACACATAGATAGATAGATATTGACATACACATAGATAGATAGATAGATAGATAGATAGATAGATAGATACATAGATAGATAGATATTGAGTGTATTCTCAATATACATATTGTGATACATTGCCAGGACACAAGGTAGTGATGTGTATTTTTTTTTAGGAGATAGAGAACAGAGCCAGCAACCTCTTTGTAATCCCCAGGCCTGGTCCTGGTTCCCAACTTAGGTGCCCTTGGTGATCGCCTCAATGTTTATGCAGCATTCAGACACTGCTGGGTTGGGATGCTAGGGCTCTGCAGAATACTTCAAAGGAAGGTCTCACTGTGCCCCTGACAACAGTTCCCTTGGGAGGCAGGAGCCACTGAGCCTATCCCAAGAGCGGAGTTCTGATCCTAGAAGGCAAAACAAAAGTGGCTGTGCTTTAGGCCCCTTGGTAAAAGGCTCAACCTCACAACCTTCTCACAACCTTTCTACAAATTGCTGCCCCCTGGCATCCAGACCTTCCCAGTATGGCTGTCCCCCTTACCACCAAACCAATGACATATTCATTCCAACTGGTGTTTAAATATGGCTGCTGTATATTGTTTGAGTCTTCTCACTCTTCCATGATTTCCACTCAGTGCAGAACTTCCCTGAGAACTTAAAACTATGGAAAGGCTTTCTCCTGTCACAAGACTTCTGTGGGAAAACAGCCATTCCTTCTGGCTCCCAGTCACTTGCCTCGTGTGTCAGATCCCCACCACTCTAGATCACATGCTGTCTGCTGTACTCTACCACCTCACTGGGCACTCTAAGCTATGACTCCTGTAAGGTCCCTGTGTGAGGCATGGCTCAGTTCTCTTTCTTAACAATCCTTCTGGTCTTCCATCTTTCTTTTCCCCCTTATGCACAAATTTTAATGTTTATTTAGGAATTCTTAAGTGAAATCCTTATTAATTACTGAAAGGTAAATATGGACTAGATTAGGAGGAAAAAGTTAGTGGGGTTGAAAGTTTTGGAAAGACACACTTTTGCCAGTTTTTTCTTTTTCTGTAAATTTTAGTTTCCTTTTCACTTTTATATCAGAATATCACACAGAAGGTAATTTATAATGAACAGAAATGTATTGACTCATTTGGGAGATTAGGAAGTCTAATATCAAGATACTGGTATCTGTCAATGGCCTCATTGCTGCATCATAAAAGGACAAAAGATATCACTTAGGAAAAGGCAAAGCAAGGATGAGATAGACAAAGTACACTGGGGGAGGAAAACTACTGTTTTGAATGAAGGCATTAATGCAGTCACAAAGGTGGAGTCATCATGACCAAATTACGTCTTACGAGTCCTATGTCTTAGTAGTGTTACATCAATGAAATTTCAACATGAGTTTTGGATCAGATAAACATTTACACCATAACATTTCACTCTTGCCCCTCAAAATTCATGTTATTATTAAGTACGAAGTACGTTCATTTCTTCTTAATGACCCCAAACATTTTAACTTGTTCTGGCATCATCTCAAAAGTTCAAACCCCAAAGTCTTTTTTTAATGTATATATTCACATAGATCATGAATACATTTATGTATATGTGGGGTACAATGTGTTTATTTTTATATAATTTGGAGTGCTTAAATCAAACTAATTAATATGGCTTTCACCTTATTTACTTAATTATTGTGTTAAGACATTTTTTGTTCTATACTTGATAGATTTGACTTTTACGCTTGCAATATGCTCCATAGGTGTGGTCCCATCGTTTAACCTCCCTCTATCAAACATCTTCCCACCCCTCTCCCACTCCACTTCTTCCCTTCATACCGGGCCATATTTTTGACTGATCTTTCATAAGAAATTGTGAGTAATTATAAATTGGTTTCATAAAAGTACTGAGTACACTGAATACTTTTTCTTCCATTCTTGAGATACTTTACTAAGAAGAATATGCTACAGCTCCATCCATGCAAACATAAAAGAGGTAAAGTCTACATCTTTTTTTAATGCTACATAGTATTCCATGGTATACAGTTTATTAATCCATTCATGGGATTATGGGCACTTGGGCTTCTTCCATGACTTGGCAATTATTAATTGAGCTGCAATGAATAATTGAGTGTAAATATCTTTGTTGCAAAGTGATTTTTAGTCTTTTGGATATACACCTAGTAGAGGAATTGAAGGATCAAATGGCAGTTCTAATTTTAGATCCATGAGTATTCTCCAAACTTCTTTCCAAAAGGAACTTTTAGCTTGCATTCCCACCAGCAGTGCAGAAGTGTTCCTTTTACTCCACATCCACATCAAAAATTGTAGTTTGGGGATTGTGTTATGTGGGCTACTCTTACTGGAGTTAGATAATATCTCAAAGTGGATTTGATTTGCATTTCTCTGATGATTAAAGATGATGAGCATTTTTTCATTTGTCTATAGGTCATGTCCCTGTCTTCTTCAGAGAAGTTTCTGTTCAAGTCTCTTGCCCACAATGAAATTGGATCACTTGTTCTTTTTTATTAATAAGTTTAAGTTCTCTGTGGATTCTTGTAATCAGATCTTTGTCAGAAACATAACCAGCAAAAATCCTCTCCGATTCTAAGGGTTGTTTACTTGCTTTATTTACTGTGTTTTTGGCAGTGCAGAAGCTCTTCAGTTTGATCAGATCCCAGTAATGTATTTTTGGTATTGCTTCAATTGCCTGGGATGTCCCCTCATAAAGTATTCTCCCAGGCCATGTGTTTCAAGTGTTTCCCATGCATTCTCTCCAAAAAACTTTATAGTTTCATGTCTTAAGTTTAAGATTTTTATCCAGTGGAAGTCAATTTTTGTTAGAGGTAAAAACTGTGGGGCCAGTTTCATCTTGCACAAGTCGCCAAGCAATTCACCCAGCAACATTTGTTAAATAGGGAATCTTTCCTCATATATATATATATATATATATATATATATATATATTTTTTTTTTTTTTTTGTAGAGACAGAGTTTCACTTTATCACCCTCAGTAGAGTTCTGTGGCATCACACAGCTCACAGCAACTTCCAACTCCTGGGCCTAGGGCATTCTCCTGCCTCAGCAATTTATATTTTTGATAGGCTTATCAAATATTAAATGATGATATGTGTCTTGGTTCATGTCTTGGATCACTATTATGTCCCATACATCCACCTCTATATTTTTGTGCCAGTACTATGCTGTTTTGACCACTGTAGATTTATAGTATACCCTGAAGTCTGGTAGCATGATTTCTCCTCATTTGTTATATTTCTGAGTAATGTCTTGGCTATTTGAGGTTTTTTATGTTTAAATGTAAAATGAAGTACTAATTTTTCTAGGTCTTTAAAGTATGATAAAGGTGCTTTAATAGGGATTGCATTAAATCTGTAAATTGCTTTGGGTAGTATGGACATTTTAACAATGCTGATTCTTAGCCATGAGCATGGTATGTTTTTCCATTTGTTAACATCTTCAGCTGTTTCTTTTTTCAGAGTTTTGTAGTTCTCTCTGTAGATATCTTTCATGTCCTTTGTTAGGTGTACTCCCAGATATTTCATCTTCTTTGGCACTACTGTAAAAGAAATAGTCCTTGACTGTTTTTTCAGCTTGATTATTGTTAGTATATATAAATGCTACTTATTTGTGAGTATTGACTTTGTATCCTGAGACATGGTATTCCTTGATCAGTTCCAAGAGTTTTCTCGTTGAGTCCCTGTGGTTTTCTAGAGATAAAATGATATCATCTGCAAAGAATGAAAGTTTGATCTCCTCTGAACTTGTATGGATACACTTGATCACCTTCTCTTGCCTGATTTCAATGGCTAAGACTTCCATTACAAAGTTAGAAAGCAGTGGTGGCAATGGGAACCTTGCCTGGTTCCTCATCTGGGTGAAAATGTTTTCAATTTTAATTCATTCAATATGATATTGGCTGTGGGTTTGCTGTAGTTGTCCTATATCAGTTTCAGAAATGTCCCTTCTATACCTACTTTTTTTTTTTTTTTTTGTAGAGACAGAGTCTCACTGTACCGCCCTCGGGTAGAGTGCCGTGGCGTCACACGGCTCACAGCAACCTCTAACTCTTGGGCTTACGCGATTCTCTTGCCTCAGCCTCCCAAGCAGCTGGGACTACAGGCGCCCGCCACAACGCCCAGCTATTTTTTTTGTTGTTGCAGTTTGGCCGGGGCTGGGTTTGAACCCGCCACCCTCTTTTTTAACTGCTCTTATCATGAAAGGATGCTGCATATTATCAATTAAAAGAATCATATGATCTCTGTTTTTTTATTTTTGTGATGTATTTTGTTTATGCGATGTATTAAATTTATAGATTTGCATATATTGAATCAGACTTGAGATCCTGGGGAAAAAATCCTTGGTCATGGTGTATTATTTGTTTGATGTGTTGCTGGATTCTGTTTGCTTGGATCTTATTGAATATATTTGCATGAATATTCATTAGAGATATTGGTCTTTAATTTTCCTTTGTGATTGGGTCTTTTCCTTGTTTGGGGATCAGGGTGATATTTGCTTCAAAGAATGTGTTGGGAAGTATTCCTTCTTTTTCTGTATTTTGGAAATTGTTAAGTAATATAGGTATTAGTTCCTCTTTAAAAGTTTGATAGAATCCTGATGTGAAGCAATCTGCTCAGGGATTTTTCTTTCTTGGTAGATTTTGTATAGTTGATGCTAATTCAGAACTTGATATAAGACTGTTCAAAATTTCCACTTCTTTCTGACTAAGTCTGAGAAGATGGCATGCTTCCAAGTATTGGTTTATTTCCTTCAGATTTTCATATTTTAGAATAGAGATTTTGTAATATTTGTTACTTTCTGAGGTTTGTTGTTTGTTGTTATTTCACCTCTGTCATTTTTTTTCATTGTTCCATATTTTATTTTATTTTATTTATTTATTTTTTATTAAACCATAGCTGTGTACATTAGTATGATCGTGGGGCACCATACACTTGGTTCATAGATCGTTTGACACATTTTAATCACATTAGTTAACATAGGTTTTGTAGCATTTTCTTAGTTATTTTGCTAAGACCCTTACATTCCACATTTACTAGGATTCACATATACCCTTGTAAGATGCATGTTTACATGGATGGAGCTGGAACATATTCTTCTTAGTAAAGTGTCTCAAGAATGGAAGAAAAAGTACCCAATGTACTCACCCTTATTATGAAACTAATGTAGGACCTTCACATGAAAGCTATAACCCAGTTATAACCTAAGAATAGGGAGAAAAGGGAAAGGGAGGGGAGGGAGGAGGGAAGGAGGGGAAAGGAGGGGGATTAATGGGATTACCTCTGTCATTTTTGATTGATGAAATTAGGTATTTTACTTTTTCATTTCTGGTTAGGTTAGCCAAAGGTTTATCTATTTTATTGACCTTTTCAGAGAAACAACTTTTTGATTCATTGATATTTTTTATTATTCTTTTGTTTTCAATTTCATTTAATTGTGCTTTTATGGTTATTTCTTTTCTTTTGCTGGGCTTTGGGATGGAATTTTCTTCCTTTTCTTGTTGTTAGAGTTGTCCCAGTAAGTTGTTGAATTCTTCCTATTCTGTTCTCTGCAGAAAGGCTTGCAACTCTATAAATTTCCCTCTTAAAACTGCCTCTGAGGTATCCCAGAGGTTCTGATGATTTGCGTCTTCATTATCATTTTGTTCCAGAAATTTGGCAATTTCCTTCTTAATTTCATCTACGATCCACCTTTCATTCAGAATGAGGTTATTTATTTTCCATGTTTTTATATGAGTATGCAGATTTCTCATGTTACTGAGTTCAAATTTTCTTCCATGATGGTCTAAGAAGATACAAGGAATAATTTGTATTCTTCTAAATTTGCTGAGGTTAGACTTGTGACCTAAGATGTGATCAATTTTGGAGGATGTTCCATGGGCTGATGAGAAGAATGTGTACTCTGTTTTATTCTGTTTTGTTAGAATGAAAAGTTCTGTAGATGTCTGTTAAATCCAATTGTTGAATTCATAAGTTTAAGTCTAAAAATTCCCTGCTTAGTTTCTTCTTTTTTTTTTTTTATTGTTGGGGATTCATTGAGGGTACAATAAGCCAGGTTACACTGATTGCAATTGTTAGGTAAAGTCCCTCTTGCAATCATGTCTTGCCCCCATAAAGTGTGACACACACCAAGGCCCCAACCCCTCCCCCTGTCCCTCTTTCTGCTTTCCCCCCCATAACCTTGATTGTCATTAATTGTCCTCATATCAAAATTGAGTACATAGGATTAACGCTTCTCCATTTTTGTGATGCTTTACTAAGAATAATGTCTTCCACTTCCATCCAGGTTAATACGAAGGATGTAAAGTCTCCATTTTTTTTAAATAGCTGAATAGTATTCCATGGTATACATATACCACAGCTTGTTAATCAATTCCTGGGTTAGTGGGCATTTAGACTGTTTCTACATTTTGGCGATTGTAAATTGAGCTGCAATAAACAGTCTAGTACAAGTGTCCTTATGATAAAAGGATTTTTTTCCTTCTGGGTAGATGCCCAGTAATGGGATTGCAGGATCAAATGGGAGGTCTAGCTTTGAGGTTTCTCCATGCTTCCTTCCAGAAAGGTGGTATTAGTTTGCAGTCCCACCAGCGGTGTAAAAGTGTTCCCTTCTCTCCACATCCACGCCAGCATCTGCAGTTCTGAGATTTTGTGATGTGGGCCATTCTCACTGGGGTTAGATGATATCTTAGGGTTGTTTTGATTTACATTTCTCTAATATACACAGATGATGAACATTTTTTCATGTGTTTGTTAGCTATTTGTCTGTCATCTTTAGACAAGTTTCTATTCATGTGTCTTGCCCATTGATATATGGGATTGTCGGCTTTTTTCATGTGGATTAATTTGAATTCTCTATAGATCCTAGTTATCAAGCTTTTGTCTGATTGAAAATATGCAAATATCCTTTCCCATTGTGTAGGTTGTCTCTTTGCTTTGGTTATTGTCTCCTTAGCTGTATGAAGCTTTTCAGTTTAATGAAGTCCCATTTGTTTACTTTTGTTGTTGTTGCAATTGCCATGGCAGTTTTCTTCATGAAGTTTCCCCAGGCCAATATCTTCCAGTGTTTTTCCTATGCTTTCTTTGAGGATTTTTATTGTTTCATGCCTTAAATTTAAGCCCTTTATCCATTTGAAACAATTTTTGTGAGTGGGGAAAGGTGTGGGTCCAGTTTCAGTCTTTTACATGTAGACATCCAGTTCTCCCAACACCATTTATTAAATAGGGAGTCTTTCCACCAAGGTATGTTCTTCTTTGGTTTATCGAAGTTTAGGTGGTTGTAAGATGTTAGTTTCATTTCTTGGTTTTCAATTCGATTCCAAGTGTCTATGTCTCTGTTTTTGTGCCAGTACCATGCTGTCTTGACCACTATGGCTTTGTAGTACAGACTAAAATCTGGTATGCTGATGCAACCACCTTTATTTTTGTTACAAAGAACTGCCTTAGGTATACGGGTTTTTTTCCGGTTCCATACAAAACACAGAATCATTTTTTCCAAATCTTCAATGTACAATGTTGGTATTTTGATAGGAATGGCATTGAATAGGTAGATTGCTTTGGGAAGTATAGACATTTTAACAATGTTGATTCTTCACACCCATGAGCATGGTATGTTCTTCCATTTGTTAATATCCTCTGCTATTTCCTTTCTGAGGATTTCATAGTTTTCTTTATAGAGCTCCTTCACCTCCTTCATTAGATATATTCCTAGGCATTTCATTTTCTTTGAAACTATGGTGAAGGGAGTTGTGTCCTTAATTACCTTCTCATCTTGACTGTTATTGGTGTATACAAAGGCTACTGACTTGTGGACATTGATTTTATATCCTGAAACATTACTGTATTTTTTGATGACTTCTAGGAGTCTTGTGGTTGAGTCTTTATGGTTCTCTAAGTATAAGATCATGTTGTCAGCAAAGAGGGAGAGTTTGACTTCCTCTGCTCCCATTTGGATTCCCTTTATTTCCTTGTCTTGCCTAATTGTATTGGCTAGAACTTCCAGCACTATGTTGAATAGTAAAGGTGACAGAGGACAACCTTGTCTGGTTCCAGTTCTAAGAGGAAAAGCTTTCAGTTTTACTCCATTCAGTAAAATATTGGCTATGGGTTTGTCATAGATAGCTTCAATCAGTTTTAGAAATGTGCCACCTATGCCTATACTCTTCAGTGTTCTAATTAGAAAAGGATGCTGGATTTTATCAAATGCTTTTTCTGCATCTATTGAGAGGATCATGTGATCTTTATTTTTGCCTCTGTTAACATGGTGGATAACGTTTATGAACTTGCGTATGTTAAACCAGCCTTGCATCCCTGGGATGAAGCCTACTTGATCATGATGAATGACTTTTTTGATGATAAGCTGTAATCTATTGGCTAGGATTTTGTTGAGAATTTTTGCGTCTATATTCATGAGTGAGATGGGTCTGAAATTCTCCTTTCTGTTTGGGTCTTTTCCTGGTTATGGTATCAGGGTGATGTTTGCTTCATAGAATGTGTTGGGGAAGATTCCTTCTTCCTCAATTTTTTGGAATAATTTCTGCAGTACAGGAATAAACTCTTCCTTGAAGGTTTGATAGAATTCTGGAGTGAAGCCACTTGGTCCAGGGCATTTTTTGGTTGGAAGCTTTTTTATTGTTTCTTTGATCTCAGTGCTTGAAATTGGTCTGTTCAGGAGCTCTATTTCTTCCTGGCTGAGTCTAGGGAGAGGGTGTGATTCCAAATATTGATCTATTTCCTTCACATTGTCAAATTTCTGGGCATAGAGTTTCTGGTAGTATTCAGAGATGATCTCTTGTATCTCTGTGGGATCAGTTGTTATTTCCCCTTTATCATTTCTGATTGAGGTTACTAGAGATTTTACTTTTCTATTTCTCATTAGTCTGGCCAATGGTTTATCTATTTTATTAATTTGTTCTTTTTTTTTTTTTTTTATTTTGTGGTTTTTGGCCAGGGCTGGGTTTGAACCCGCCACCTCCAGCATAAGAGACCAGTGCCCTACTCCTTGAGCCACAGGTGCCACCCTATTTTATTAATTTTCTCAAAAAACCAAGTCCTCGTTTCATTAATTTCCTGAAAGATTCTTTTGTTTTCAGTTTTATTGACTTCTGATTTGATTTTGGATATTTCTTTTCTTCTATTGAGTTTAGGCTTAGATTGTTCTTCTTTTTCCAATTCCGTAAGATGGCTTGTGAGATTGTTGATGCGCTCTCTTTCTGTTTTTCATATGTAGGCATCTAAAGCAATGAATTTTCCTCTCAAAACTGCTTTTGCAGTATCCCACATGTTTTGGTAGCTTGTGTCTTCATTGCTGTTATGCTCAAGGAAGTTAATGATTTCCTGTTTTATGTCTTCCTTCACCCATCTGTTATTCAATAGAAGGTTGTTTAATTTCCATACCTTTGTGTGGGGTCAAGCGTTTTTGTTAGAGTTGGGTTCCACCTTTAGTGCCTTATGGTCTGAGAAGGTAAAATACAAGGTAAAATTTCAATTCTTTTGATTCTGTTGATATTTGTTTTGTGTCCCAGGATATGATCAATTTTGGAGAATGTTCCATGGGGTGATGAGAAGAAAGTATATTCTTTATCTTTGGTATGGAGTGTTCTATATGCATCTATCAAGCACAGTTGTTCTAGAGTCTCATTTAAATCTCTTATATCTTTGTTTAATTTCTGTTTAGTCCTTCTGTCCAGCTCTGCAAGAGGAGTGTTAAAGTCCCCTGTTATTTTGGTATTATCAGATATCATATTGCTCAGACTGAGTAAGGTCTGTTTCAAGAATTTGGGAGCATTTAAATTGGGTGCATAAATATTTAGAATTGAAACATCTTCTTGTTGTATTTTTCCCTTGACCAATATAAAGTGACCATCTTTTTCTTTTTTGACTTTAGTTGTTTTAAATCCACATGTATCTGAAAATAAGATTGCAACTCCTCTTTTCTTCTGAATTCCATTTCCCTGAAAAATTGTCTTCCAACCCTTGACTCAGAGCTTTAATTTGTCTTTTAAAGCAAGTGTGTTTTTTGCAGACAGCAAATGGATGGCTTGTTTTTTTTAATCCAGTCAACCAATCTATGTCTCTTCAGTGGGGAATTCAAGCCATTAACATTTATTGAGATAACTGATAAGTGTGGTAGTATTCTATTTGTCTTATTTTGTGAGAGTCCACTGCTTAGTTTTATCTTTTGCATCAGTGTGGAGGTTAGGTTCTGTCCTTTAATTTCTGAGTTCTTACTTTGCTGCTGATCCATTGTGGTGGTCAGTGTGCAGAACAGGTTGAAATATTTCCTGTAGAGCTGGTCTTGTTGTGGCAAATTTCCTCAATGTTTGTACATCCATAAATGATTTGATTTCTCTGTCAATTTTGAAGCTTAGCTTAGCAGGGTACAGAATTCTGGGCTGGAAATTGTTCTGCTTAAGTAGATTAAAGGTAGATGACCATTGTCTTCTTGCTTGTAAAGTTTCATTAGAGAAGTCTGTTGTCACTCTGATGGATTTTTCCCTGAAGGTCTACTGGCGCTTACTCCTGGCAGCTTGCAGAATCTTTTCTTTTCTCTCTTCTTTTCTGCCTCTTTTACTATCTGAGTTATCTCAAGAACTTTGTCTTCTACCTCTGAAATTCTTTCTTCTGCATGGTCTAACCTGCTGCTGATACTTTCCATTGCATCTTTAAGTTCCCTAATTGACTGTTTCAGTTCCTTCAGCTCTGCTATATCCTTTTTATATTCTTCATATCATTCATCTCTTATTTGATTCTGTTTTTGGATTTCCTTTTGGTTATTTTCCACTTTATTAGCAGTTTCATTCATTGTTTCCATCATTTCTTTCATTGTTTTCAACATGTGTATTCTAAATTCCCTTTCTGGCATTCCTAACATTTCTTTATAGGTGGAATCATCTGCAGTAGCTACCTCATGTTCCCTTGGCGGGTTTGTTCTGGACTGTTTCTTCATGTTGCCTGGAGTTTTCTGCTGATTCTTCTTCAGGAGTGATTTCTTTTATCTGTTTCCTTGCCCTAATTTTCCTTTCACTTCCTCTTGCTCTTTAAGTTCTCTTGTCTGTGGACTAAGTGTTCAATGTGTTGTTTTGGTACAGGACCAGAAGGGTGAGTAGGTTGAAGAGCAAAAAGGGTACGAAAGAAAGGAGGACCGAGTGATAAAAAAAAAATAGAGAAAGGAGAGGGGGTGTGTAACAGGAATATTGACAAAAAGAGAGAGGCACAGAAATAGGGAGACAGAGCAGTATAGGTGTACAGTAGGGTTCTTTGACACAACCTTAAAGAAAAACCACCTTCTGGGGGTGCCCAGTTGGGTGGTTTCTTTGAGGTCAGCAGCTCTTTGCTAACCTGATGAGACACAGTACCCCACCTCCACCAAGTAGAGAGGAAAGACAGAAATGCTGTAAATCCAACCAAAACAAGCAAACAGAAAACTTTGCGGGATATAATTGCTTGAAGAACCAAATAATAGCGGTATAAACACTAGCAAAATGAAGTTCTAGTTATTGAAAAAGGCAGCAATGGAAAATTATAATTAAACCAGAAAAATTGAGAAAGAAAAAGGATCTGTATGGAAAAGGTTGAAATTAAAAAACAAAACAACATCAACAACATCTAAATATACAAAAAAAAAAAACAAACAAAAAAAACCAACCAAACCCCCCCCAAAAAAAAATGCAACCAAAAAGAAAGCAGTATGTATATGTTGTTGAATATTGTCTGGGCAACACGTGGTCTTCTGGGGTGTGAGATGTTAATCACAGTTCTGATACGACTGGAGGCTGCTGATTTCTCAAACCCCAGCAGGTAGACACCCTCAATCTCTCTTCAGCCCACTTAAAAGGCACTTTGAACTTGTAAACTTTCTGAGCAGAATCTTTCCCAGGAAAGTGCTTGTCACTGGAATCACTGCTGAAGTGGCTATCCACTTACCCAGTGTGCCAAAACCGGTCTCACTCTGCTTCTGAGGGTTAGGGCTGCAAGGCGGCTCAGACCCCACCCTTAGGCAGTTGGTCGCTGGGTTACCAGCTCCTACCCTATTCTAGCTCTGCGACCCTGAGGGCGGAGCTTGCTGGGGCAGATTGCTCACAATGGCTCCCTTTGACCCACATCCAAACACTATTAACTCTGTCTGGCTCAGCGGCTCAGACTGGGGCCCTAGACAACGGCCAAAGTTCTCTGCACTCCCGCTCGGGCTCTCCCCAAGGCAGTTCAACTGAGTGCCAAGTCCAAAGACACCCAAACTGTTCACAGGTAAGGCCTTTCTGGTTTGCAGTCTCGCTGCTACTGAACTTACAGTTGTGGGCGGGTTTAGACTGATTGAACACATACGACCACTTGCCATTTTTCCACGGTTTTAGTCCTCCTCTTGGGGTCCAGAACTCTCTCTCTGACTCCCTGTATCCTCACAGGGGTGATGATAGGTAGAGCCCACCAGGCACAGATGCCTGGAGTCCTATCTCCCCAGACTCATGGTGCCCAGATGCAAGGAATCTGTTACTCAGCCACCATCTTGCTCTCCCAATCCCCTGCTTAGTTTCTTAATGGACATCTATCCAACCCTATGAAAGGAATGTTAATATCTCTGACTTTTATGGTGCTGGAGGATATCAAGTTTCTCATGTCTGTTAGGGTCTCTCTTATAAATTGAGGAGCATTCTGTTTGGGTGCATAAATGTTAATAATTGAAATCTCATCATGTTGAGTGTTTCCCTGAACATATATGAAGTGACCATTCTTATATTTTCTTACTTCTTTTGGTTTAAATCCTATTGTATCTGTGAATAAAATTGCAACACCTACTTTTTGATGATTTCCATTTGCCTGAATTATAGATAACCATTCCTAACCCTGAGTCTATATTTATTGTTTAAGGTAAGAGGAGATTCTTGTATGCTGTAGATATCTGGCCAGAGTTTTTGTATCCATTCAGCCAGCCTCTGCCTCTTAAGGGGACAATTTAAGGCATTCACATTAAATGAGAGTAATGATAAGCCTGGTAGTATTTTGGGTGTTGAGTTTTCTGAAAGTCCAGTGGACATTTTGAATCTTTTTGCCACTGTGAAAATTAGGATTTGATCAAATGTTTCTGAGTGAGTTTACCTTGGTGGTAGACCATTGTGCTGGTCATTATGTAGAATGGGTCTGACAATATCCTGGATAGCTGGCTTAGTTAAGGTAAATTTCTTCAACATGTGAATGACATTAAAGTATTTAATTTCTCCAACATAAATGAAACTCAGTTTAGCTGGATACAGGATCCTGGGCTGAAAGTTGTTTTGTTTTAGGAGATTGAAGGTAGATGACCATCTTGTTTTGGCATGAAAAGTTTTAGCAGAGATTATCTGCAGTCATTCTAATATTCTTCCCCTTGTAGGTTATGGTTTTCTTACATCTAGCTGCTTGCAGAATTTTCTCTTTCATATTAAGTTTTGCAAAGTTAATTGTAATGTGTCTGGGAGATGCTTTATTTGGATTGAGTAGTGCTGGGACTTCTGAAACTGTGTGCTGTCTGAATTTCAGTATCTTTTGCCATGTTGGGGAAGTTCTTCTTGATTATCCTTTGGTGTAGAGCACCTGTGCCTTTTGGAACAACCTTCAGGAATTCCTATAAGGCACAAATGTTTACTGTTTTGTAATTGTTCCACAGATCTCTCAGAGAATGACCTGTTTTTGCTCTCCACTTCTCTTCCCCTTTGATCGTTTGGGAGCATTCAAAAGCTTTGTCTTAAATGTCAGAAATACTTTCTTCTGTCTGCTCCATTCTGTTATTGATGGATTCTAGTGTATTTCTCATATCTTAGAGGGCTGCAAATTCTTTTCTCAGTGTGTCAATATCTTTGGTGATTTTTGCCTTTCAATTCATTGAATTCTTGAGACAACTTTTGAATTATTCCTAGAATTTCTAATTCTAGATTTATTTCCATTCTGTTAATCTTATTTCCCATCCAAATTCTAAAGTCAATTTCTGACATATCAGCCATTGGTTTATGAGTGTGATCTTCTGGTGTGTCTTCTGTGTTGTCCCTTCTTGACAGAGTTTTTCCCTTGATTCCAACCCATGATTGTTTTTCACCATTTGACTAGATGAGCAGGTAAGGTGAAATTGGATGGGGGGGGCTCCTTGATTTGTGATTAACCAACCATTTACCAAAGATCTGGGACTAGTGACTTCAGCTTTTCTCCTACAGATTTGCAAAGGACCGGTACAGTAATGCAGCCTGAGACTCTGGGGACCTTCTTGGTGTGGTGGGGCCAGGTTGCTCTGCCTTGTACTCAGCTGGTCTCTGTCCAGTCCTAGTGAATTAGTGACTCTGTATTGATGTCTCAGCTGTGGAGAAATACAAGCAACTAAGTCACCCCCAGAACAGGCAAGAACTAGAAGAGAAAAATCCAACTATCCCACTACCACTACAACACAACCAGGGTACCATCTTGGAAGGTCCTTGCATGATTGGCCCAGGTGAAGAGTTCCAAGTCAATTGTCCCCGTCCTCAGAACATCCACCCTATGACTGCAGGGGGAGCTAAGGCCTGCCTGCCTCAGGTACACAATGAAAACTAGGGAGTGTTCCCACATGAGCTCAGTCCAAACTTGAGGATAATAAGACAACAAATATTTTTCTCCCTCAGCCACCACTCCTTTGTCCCAGCCACTCTGAAGCTCTGGTATCCCTATAGGGTGAGGTCTGGCTCCCTCTGGCATTCCTCAGAGTTGGGGGTCTGGCTCTCTGAAATTAGACCCTGGCAGGATTGTTCTACTATTGCTAAAGCTTCATGTAATATGTCTTTATGTGGCTCTGCGGTGGCTTCCACGGCTCGTGTGGCTCCCATGGCTGGGACAGAAACTCGAGAAGTGCAGGTGGTGTGGCAGCTCCCAAAGTCTTATGTAAATCAAATGTAAGTGAGAATCAAGGTGTAGTTTATTCCAAGATAAATTTACTTCTAGCTCTGAATCTAGGAAATTAGAACAAGTTTTATGATTCCAAAATACAATATTGTGAGGTGCATAGGATAGACATTTCCATTTTAAAAAGGAGAAATATGCAAGAATAAAGGGGTAATTTGTACCAAGTAAATTGTAAACCAAACAGGGCAAATGCCACTAGTTACCAAGTCCTGTTATTAATATCATTTGTCTCTAAGTCCTACCTTCTGAGCATGCTTCAGACATGTTTGCCTTTCCCCAAGGTCTCAGGCATCTCTGCCTCTATAACTTTGCTTGGCTCAGTCCACATAGCAGCTTCATGTGTTTAAGTCTTATGCCTGTAGCTCTCCCATGTTTTCATTGCATGTTGGTCGATCTATATAGTTCCTGGGACTTTGTAGTGATCTTGTATCTATGGCTCCTATATAAATTGCCATCATGGAGACTCTAGGCAGTAGCTTCACCTCTGCATCAGGCATATTCCTGAGCTCCCATATTATTCAATATATTATTTGACATTTAGGTGAAGGTAGTCATGCTTCTAAAGCATGGATACTCTGTGCTTCTGCAGATTTATCACAATGTAGATTTCTAAGTCCTACTGTTGTGTCCCCTAGAGATGTGGCAAAAGTTATGCCCAAGCTTGCGTGAGCTATGGCTAAGGTACCTGAGAATAACTGCACTGGAACTCAGGGAGCAGACATTTGAAGTAACTATAGGCAGTTAGTCACAAAGTACCATGGTTTCCCTGGAACTTAAGCATCTCTTACAGGTCTTATTTCTCAATTATGGTTTCCATAGCAATTAAATTTTACCATGAGTTTTAAACGGGATAAGCATTTAAAGCATAATAAAATTCCATCAGATTCCTATGTGAGAATGTAAGAAACATCCTCTCAAAGTCATGGCAAGAGGAAGGCAATAATTATGATTGCAAAACACACTAAGATATATATTCATAACAAATAACTGCTCTAAAAATAAAATAGTGTGCTACATCACATCATCTCACCTCATGCTGAGAAAGGAAATTTCTCCCAATTATAGGGCTTCAAGCATTTGTCTTCCACCAAAGATCGTAAGGGAACAAGTGAAGAAGGTCAGGGTTTAATAGAAAGCAACATCCAGTGTATAGAAGAGATGTAGGAGAGAAGCTAATACCACTGAGGAGAGGCAGAAATATTTTTAAAATCTATAATCCAGAAATATTTTTAAAATCTATAATCCAAAGACAGATGACCAAAATACTGAGACATAATCTGAAGATTGTAGAATTATTTCCCTACCACATACCCTACCACCCAATGATAGCTACAGTATACAATAGGACATCAGGGCCAAGAGTTATAAGAAAAAAAAAAAAAAACTTTCTCTGAGAAGCACGTTGTACAGGACACAAAGTCTAAGATGGAAGATCAAAACAAAAATGTTAACAGAATTTGAAGGCTCCAGAACTAACATCTGTAACAAATGTTAAACATAACCCAAACCCTAAGAATATTAGCATAAATCCTATCATTAAAGGCTTATTTAATTTAGTTTCTATTACTTGATACACTATATCTAGCTTTCAGTAAGAAATTGCAAGGGATTTCTAATGCAAAAAAAAAAATACTTCAAAGAAAGAAACACAGAAATGACAGACAAAGATGTTAAATTTATGACACAAAAACCTTAAAATTATAATGATTAATATGCTTTGGACTCTGAAGAAGTGGAAAAAATAGTTCTTCCAGAAAAATATCTGTATTTTTAAGTCTGCTTTTAGTAATAAAAACAGAATCAGAGGCATCACTCTACCAGTCTTCAGATTATATTACAAGTCCACAGTAGTCAAAACCACATGGTATTGGTACAAAATTATAGACACAACATGTGGAACAGAATAGAAAAGTAAGCAATAAAACAGTGTCTTATCACCATCTGATCATTGATAAACTAAACAAAAACATAAATTGTGGAAAAGGATCTCTAATAAATGGAACTGGGAGAACTGTTTAACAACATGTAAAATATTGAAACTAGACCTACATCTTTCATCACATACAAAAATTGGCCCACAATAAAATATAAGATATAAATCTAAGACATAAAATGATAAAAACTTTAGAAGAAATAGTGGGAAAAATGTCTTGTTGATGTTGGACTGTGGAAAGATTTCCTGACAAAGACTTCAGTGGCAATCACAATAACAACAATAATAAACATATGGGACTGAATTAAGCTGTAAAGCTTATGCACAGATAAGGACATAACAATTAAAACAAATAGACAATCTTCTGAATGAGAAAATATTTTTGCATCTTACTAATTAGACAAAGGCTTCATAGCTAGAATCTGCAGAGAACTCAAATTACTCAGCAAACAATTCCGCGTACTACTGAGACGTGAACAGAGCTATCTTTACAGAACACAGATGAATTGCCAAAAAATATATGAAAAAGTGCTCATCATCACTAATCATCATAGAAATGTAAGTCAAAATCATGCTGAGATATCACCTAACCCCAGTGAGAATAGCCCATATCACAAAGTCTCAGTGCTGCATTTGCTGGTGTGGATGTGGAAAGAAGTGAACACTTTTAGACTGTTGCTGAGACTGCAAACTAATACAACCTAATAGAAGCAAGTATGGAGAATCCTCAAAGATCTCAAACAAAATCCTCCAGTTGATCCCACAATCCTATTACTGGGCATCTACCCAGAAGAAGAAAAAATATATACTGTATCATAAGAACATTTGCACTAGATTATTTATTGAAGGTCAATTTACAATCACCATGATGTAGAAACAACTCAAGTGCCCATCAGTCCATGAATGTATTCATAAACTGTGCTATATGTATATCATGGAATACTACTAAGCTACCAAAAAGATGGACATTTGCATCTTTTGTATTAACCTGGATGAAGCTGAAACATATTCTTCTTGGTAAAGTATTACAAGAATGGAAAAACAAGCATCCAATGTATTCAACAGTAATATGAAACCGGTAGTCAAACTAATACCCATCCACAGAAGAGAAAAGCTCAATTCAATTCAAATTGGGGAGAGGCAGAAGAGGTAGGGTTGAGAGGGGAGGAGAGGAGAGTATTGGTGTACTCTCACTTAACGGGCATAATGTAAGAGTGTACAGCACACTATATGATGTGGGACTGGATGTGGGACTCAACTACAAGAGGAACTTTACCTAACAAATGCAAATATTGTAACCTCATTGTACTCTTGTATTAATCTGAAATAAAAAAAAATATGTTTTGGCTCTATTGGAAAAAAGTATACATCATCAGAGAACAAGAGGGTAAAGTAAATGGAGATATATCAGCTCTAAGATATATTAAAAGTGGCATAATTAAATCAAATTTATAATAAGATAAATTTTTTAAAAAGTACTTCAGAAAGCTTTCCATTAGACCTGACTTGGAAAAATAAAGAATGAGTAAACTTTAAGGTATATAAATAAAAACAATGTAAATTCAAAATTTAAAAACTAATAAAATATGTAACATTATTTGAAAACACAAAATTGAGGTAGTTTGTATTAAAATGTATATAATACATACAAAGTTGAAATATTACAAAGAGTGAATGGAGTAGAAGAAAAACTAAACTAATAATGGCTACTATTTTTCAAAATGAATGACACATCCAACTACAGCTCTAGGAAGCTTAGAGGTCATCAAGCATAATGAAATATATATATACCTATACATATCATATTCAAATTACAGAAAATAATAGAGAAGTTGAAAATCATGAAGAAGGCTGACATAAAAACCAAAGAAAAACAAATAAAACCTTATCTATAGTAAAACAAACATACAAAGTTACACCACACACTTATATCAAAAAACAGGCCAAGATTAAGAGGATGGAGTTAAATCTTTATGCTACTGAGTTCCCTCATTTAAAATTGGACAAGGGATAAGGGTGGAGGAAGATGGCAGCCGAGTAACAGCTAACTTGCACCTGGGCACCGTGAGTCTGGGGATATAGGACTCCAGGCATCTCTGGCTGGTGGGATCTGTCTATCATCACCCCTGAGAGGATACAGGGAGTCAGCGAGAGACTTCTGGACCAAAAGAGGAGGACTAAAACAGTGGAAAACCGGCAAGTGGTCGCGTGTGTTCAATCCGCCTAAACCCGCCCGCAACTTCCACAGGCACGAGAACTTAAAGAGCAAGAGGAAGCGAAAGGAAAATTAGGGCAAGGAAACAGATAAAAGAAATCACCCATGAGGAAGAATCAGCAGAAAACTCCAGGCAACATGAAGAACCAGTCCAGAACTACCCCGCCAAGGGACCACGAGGTAGCTACTGCAAAGGATTCCACCTATACAGAAATGTTAGGAATGACAGAAAGGGAATTTAGAATACACATGTTGAAAACAAGGAAGGAAATGATGGAAACAATGAAGGAAACTGCTAATAAGGTGGAAAATAACCAAAAGGAAATCCAAAAACAGAGTCAAATCAGAGATGAACAATATGAAGAATATAAAAAGGATATAGCAGAGCTGAAGGAAATGAAACAGTCAATCAGGGAACTTAAAGACGCAATGGAAAGTATCAGCAACAGGTTAGACCATGCAGAAGAAAGAATTTCAGAGGTACAAGACAAAGTTTTTGAGATAACTCAGATAGTAAAAGAGGCAGAAAAGAAGAGAGAGAAAGCAGAACATTCACTGTCAGAATTATGGGACTTTATGAAGCGTTCCAAAATACGAGTTATAGGAATTCCAGAAGGGGAAGAAGAATGCCCCAGAGGAATGGAAGCCATACTAGAGAATATTGTAAAAGAAAATTTCCCAAACATCACCAAAGATTCTGACACACTGCTTTCAGAGAGCTATCGGACCCCAGGTCGCCTCAACTCTAACCGAGCTTCTCCAAGACACATTGTGATGAACCTGTCCAAAGTCAAGACAAAAGAAAAGATTCTGCAAGCTGCCAGGAGTAAGCGCCAGTTGACCTACAGGGGCAAATCCATCAGATTGACCGCAGACTTCTCTAATGAAACTTTCCAAGCAAGAAGACAATGGTCATCTACCTTTAATCTACTTAAACAGAACAATTTTCAGCCCAGAATTCTGTACCCTGCTAAGCTAAGCTTCAAAATTGATGGAGAAATCAAATCATTTACGGATATACAAACATTGAGGAAATTTGCCACAACAAGACCAGCTCTACAGGAAATACTTCAACCTGTTCTGCACACTGACCACCACAATGGATCAGCAGCAAAGTAAGAACTCAGAAATTAAAGGACAGAACCTAACCTCCACACTGATGCAAAAGATAAAACTAAGCAATGGACTCTCACAAAATAAGACGAATAGAATACTACCACACTTATCAATTATCTCAATAAATGTTAATGGCTTGAATTCCCCACTGAAGAGACATAGATTGGTTGACTGGATTAAAAAACACAAGCCATCCATTTGCTGTCTGCAAGAAACACACCTGGCTTCAAAAGACAAAGCTCCGAGTCAAGGGTTGGAAGACAATTTTTCAGGCAAATGGAATTCAGAAGAAAAGAGGAGTTGCAATCTTATTTTCAGACACATGTGGATTTAAAGCAACTAAAGTCAAAAAAGACAAAGATGGTCACTTTATATTGGTCAAGGAAAAAATACAACAAGAAGACATTTCTATTCTCAATATTTATGCACCCAATTTAAATGCTCCCAGATTCTTGAAGCAGACCTTACTCAGTCTGAGCAATATGATATCTGATAATACCATCATAACAGGGGACTTTAACACTCCTCTTACAGAGCTGGACAGATCCTCTAAACAGAAATTAAACAAGGATATAAGAGTCTTAAATGAGACCCTAGAACAACTGTGCTTGATAGACGCATATAGAACACTCCATCCCAAAGATAAAGAATATACATTCTTCTCATCACCCCATGGAACATTCTCCAAAATTGATCAAATCCTGGGACACAAAACAAATATCAACAGAATCAAAAGAATTGAAATTTTACCTTGTATCTTCTCAGACCATAAGGCACTAAAGGTGGAACTCAACTCTAACAAAAATGCTCGACCCCACCCAAAGGCATGGAAACTAAACAATCTTCTGTTGAATAACAGATGGGTAAAGAAAGAAATAAAACAGGAAATCATTAACTTCCTTGAGCATAACAACAATGAAGACACAAGCTACCAAAACCTGTGGGATACTGCAAAAGCAGTTTTGAGAGGAAAATTCATCGCTTTAGATGCCTACATTCGAAAAACAGAAAGAGAGCACATCAACAATCTCACAAGAGATCTTATGGAATTGGAAAAAGAAGAACAATCTAAGCCTAAACTCAGTAGAAGAAAAGAAATATCCAAAATCAAATCAGAGATCAATGAAATTGAAAACAAAAGAATGATTCAGAAAATTAATGAAAGAAGGAGTTGGCTTTTTGAAAAAATAAATAAAATAGATAAACCATTGGCCGGACTAACGAGGAATAGAAAAGTAAAATCTCTAGTAACCTCAATCAGAAATGATAAAGGGGAAATAACAACTGATCCCACAGAGATACAAGAGATCATCTCTGAATACTACCAGAAACTCTATGCCCAGAAATTTGACAATGTGAAAGAAATGGATCAATATTTGGAATCACACCCTCTCCCTAGACTCAGCCAGGAAGAAATAGAGCTCCTGAACAGACCAATTTCAAGCACTGAGATCAAAGAAACAATAAAAAAGCTTCCAACCAAAAAATGCCCTGGTCCAGATGGCTTCACTCCAGAATTCTATCAAACCTTCAAGGAAGAGCTTATTCCCGTACTGCAGAAATTATTCCAAAAAACTGAGGAAGAAGGATTCTTCCCCAACACATTCTATGAAGCAAACATCACCCTGATACCAAAACCAGGAAAAGACCCAAACAAAAAGGAGAATTTCAGACCAATCTCACTCATGAACATAGACGCAAAAATTCTCAACAAAATCCCAGCCAATAGATTACAGCTTATCATCAAAAAAGTCATTCATCATGATCAAGTAGGCTTCATCCCAGGGATGCAAGGCTGGTTTAACATACGCAAGTCTATAAACGTTATCCACCATATTAACAGAGGCAAAAATAAAGATCACATGATCCTCTCAATAGCTGCAGAAAAAGCATTTGATAAAATCCAGCATCCTTTTCTAATTAGAACTCTGAAGAGTATAGGCATAGGTGGCACATTTCTAAAACTGATTGAAGCTATCTATGACAAACCCACAGCCAATATTTTACTGAATGGAGTAAAACTGCAAGCTTTTCCTTTTAGAAGTGGAACCAGACAAGGTTGTCCTCTGTCACCTTTACTATTCAACATAGTGCTGGAAGTTCTAGCCAATACAATTAGGCAAGACAAGGAAATAAAGGGAATCCAAATGGGAGCAGAGGAGGTCAAACTCTCCCTCTTTGCTGACGACATGATCTTATACTTAGAGAACCCCAAACACTCAACCACAAGACTCCTAGAAGTCATCCAAAAATACAGTAATGTTTCAGGATATAAAATCAATGTCCACAAGTCAGTAGCCTTTGTGTACACCAATAACAGTCAAGATGAGAAGCTAATTAAGGACACAACTCCCTTCACCATAGTCTCAAAGAAAATGAAATACCTAGGAATATACCTAACGAAGGAGGTGAAGGACCTCTATAAAGAAAACTATGAAATCCTCAGAAACGAAATAGCAGAGGATATTAACAAATGGAAGAACATACCATGCTCATGGATGGGAAGAATCAACATTGTTAAAATGTCCATACTTCCCAAAGCAATCTACCTATTCAATGCCATTCCTATCAAAATACCAACATCGTACTTTCAAGATTTGGAAAAAATGATTCTGCATTTTGTATGGAACCGGAAAAAACCCCGTATAGCTAAGGCAGTTCTCTGTAATAAAAATAAAGCTGGGGGCATCAGCATACCAGATTTTAGTCTGTACTACAAAGCCATAGTGCTCAAGACAGCATGGTACTGGCACAAAAACAGAGACATAGACACTTGGAATCGAATTGAAAACCAAGTAATGAAACTAACATTTTACAACCACCTAATCTTTGATAAACCAAACAAGAACATACCTTGGGGGAAAGACTCCCTATTCAATAAATGGTGTTGGGAGAACTGGATGTCTACGTGTAAAAGACTGAAACTGGACCCACACCTTTCCCCACTCACAAAAATTGATTCAAGATGGATAAAAGACTTAAACTTAAGGCATGAAACAATAAAAATACTCCAAGAAAGCATAGGAAAAACACTGGAAGATATTGGCCTGGGGAAAGACTTCATGAAGAAGACTGCCATGGCAATTGCAACAACAACAAAAATAAACAAATGGGACTTCATTAAACTGGAAAGCTTCTGTACAGCTAAGGAGACAATAACCAAAGCAAAGAGACAACCTACACAATGGGAAAGGATATTTGCATATTTTCAATCAGACAAAAGCTTGATAACTAGGATCTATAAAGAACTCAAATTAATCCACATGAAAAAAGCCAACAATCCCTTATATCAATGGGCAAGAGACACGAATAGAAGTTTCTCTAAAGATGATAGACAAATGGCTAACAAAGACATGAAAAAATGTTCATCATCTCTATATATTAGAGAAATGCAAATCAAAACAACCCTGAGATATCATCTAACCCCAGTGAGAATGGCCCACATCACAAAATCTCAAAACTGCAGATGCTGGCGTGGATGTGGAGAGAAGGGAACACTTTTACACTGCTGGTGGGACTGCAAACTAGTACAACCTTTCTGGAAGGACGTATGGAGAAACCTCAAAGCACTCAAGCTAGACCTCCCATTTGATCCTGCAATCCCATTACTGGGCATCTACCCAGAAGGAAAGAAATCCTTTTATCATTAGGACACTTTTACTAGACTGTTTATTGCAGCTCAATTTACAGTCGCCAAAATGTGGAAACAGCCTAAATGTCCACCAACCCAGGAATCGATTAACAAGCTGTGGTATATGTATACCAGGGAATACTATTCAGCCATTAAAAAAAATGGAGACTTTACATCCTTCGTATTAACCTGGATGGACATGGAAGATATTATTCTTAGTAAAGCATCACAAGAATGGAGAAGCATGAATTCTATGTACTCAATTTTGATATGAGGACAATTAATGACAATTATGGTTATGGGGGGGGAAACAGAAAGAGGGAAGGAGGGAGGTGGGTGGGGCCTTGGTGTGTGTCATACTTTATGGGGGCAAGACATGATTGCAAGAGGGACTTTACCTAACAATTGCAATCAGTGTAACCTGGCTTATTGTACCCTCAATGAATCCCCAACAATAAAAAAATAAATAAATAAAATTGTACAAGGACCTCCCATTTTCTAGGCCTGAGAAAATAAACGTTTTCCTTACCACATTATCTGAATTCAAGAAACGTCAGAGACAAAAAAGAAAAAAATAGCCTAATTCATATCTTATCTGGGTGCTCCCTCCTGCTGTAGAAAACATATATCCTGCTGACTCAGCTAGGATAGGGGCTGTAAAGACTATATTCATTTACTAAATTGATTCATTTGCTCATTGTTTTCTGTCAGCCTCTGGCCCATTGTGACATATCCTGGACATGCATTTTCCATACCCTACTCCTTGTGGCAGTATATGAATCCTAGACAAATGGCCCACATGTCCTTCTCATTCAGGTTCCCCCACCTCCGCTGCTGGAGGCTCTGTAGATATCTTTTCCCTGATCTATTTCTTTATCTGTCAGTAAACTCTGTCCTATCACTTATCCCCATGGTCCGGGGTTTCAGTTTGAACCTGAGGCAAAAAGAACCCAAAACAGAGAAAATTTAGAAACCATATTCTGGGAGCTCATCTGGGATTCAAAATTTTCTGTGGTAAGTGATGGGACCACCAGTGAACTCTATCCTCTTTCGTTTTGGGGTTTTTCCTTGTTTTGTTTTATTTTTTGTTTTCTATAGTCCTTGTTATAGAGACTGAAACATAGGGCACCTGTCAGCAGGTACACACAAATAGTGCATCTGCCATCCTTTAAGTCACAGATGACAGGCTACTATGAAATAAGCTTTCCAATCCCCTTTAGCTCTAGCAAGTAGTGTGGCTTCTACAAGGGGTGTAGACTCCAAAAGTTTCCTGGTTCCTTCTATAAGGGGAGCAGAGCAAAAGGGCATGAAGGAATGTTCAGAAATTCCTGGACACATTCTATTTCTGCAATCTTTTTCTGGTTGACAGCTTAACACTGAGCAGAAGCATTAGTCAAAATTCCTGAGGTCACTGATTAGGGTTATGATCCCGGGCACTGGGACGCCTTCTGAAAAACCTCCTGTGACAATCCCACTCCTGGATCATTTACTGTCAACCCAAGTCTCCTGAGTCCTAAGAATATTCTGCTTATTATCTCTACAGACCTCTTCTCTCTAAGATGTGTTTTCCTTGTAGTTTGTGTGCTTTACATGGCAGTGAATGTGTATAGGTAATGGAAAGCTATGTGTATTTGGTTAAGTTTGTGCTGACTTTTACTGATGTTTCTCAGCTGGTTTAGTGTGTTTTAAAGAGTCCTCTTAATTGCTTTTCCTTCTAAAGTTAATTTCAATTGGCTTTTCCGTGTATTTTCGAAAGAGAGTTACTGTGTTACTATTATGAGAGACTGAATCTTCTGCTCTGAAGAGAAGGAGCATTTTACTTCTCTCTGAAAGGCTTCCCTGGGTGACCAGGACCCTCTATGGGAGTAGCCTTGGCAACTCATCAAGGCAAGAGTGTCTCCATAGAGAATTCTCCAGAAATTGATTTTAAAATGTCTCATCCAGGAAATACATATAAGAGCTGATAACTCAATATTTTGAGCCTTTAGACTTCTGGAGAAAGAGACATACAATAGGGTGGAATTGAGTCAGTGGGTAATGCTCAAAGAAGCTACACCCACAAGCACCACATGTGCAGCCATGCAAATTTTGAACCCTAGAATATAGTTCAGTTCCTTCTTCAATATATGGAAAATTGGTCGGGGAAAACCCTTTAAAAATAAAGACAGAAGAGAGGGAGTGAAACAAAATGTCAGACTACAGATAGCTTCTGTGAAATCTCACATGGTGAGATTGGGGAAAAAAGACTCCAGGAACATCTGGCTTGTGGGCTTTTCAAAGAAACATCCCTTCAGGGGCACCTTGAGGCAGCAGGAGACTTTAGGACTCCAAGAGGAGGGTGGAAGCAGTGGAGAAGTGGCTCTAGGGCAAGTACTTGTGTGCTCACCAGATGCTGGCCAATGCAGAATCAGCATCGGCAGTTTACAGACAGAGAAGGACCCATGAAGTTGATTGTTTGTTTGTTTCTGTCTTTTTTTTTGGAACCTCAGTACTTGGTTGAGTTACTATGGAAAAGCTTGGGCAAGTGGCAAGTGATTTTGAACAGCAACCTGGAGCCTGAATTGAGCCACAAGGTGGAGCAGATCTTTTGTTCTTTGGTGGTAGGCCTGGTGCAACCACCGTGGGAAAACAACCTTGCAGGCTAGTTCTAGGCCAGTTCTGGCACAGCTGATAAGCAGGTGAGCCACTTCTGAGAAGATCTGAGCAACACATGCTTTCTTTTTTTTTTTTTTTGTGGTTTTTGGCCAGGGCTGGGTTTGAACCCGCCACCTCCGGCATATGGGACCGGCGCCCTACTCCTTGAGCCACAGGCGCCGCCCCATAAAAACAAGTGGGCCTTTTCTTTTTTTTTTTTTTTTTTTGGCCGGGGCTGGGCTTGAACCCGCCACCTCTGGCATATGGGACCGGCGCCCTACCTGCTGAGCCACAGGCACCGCCCATTGGGAAATCCACTCCATGGCCCAGGGACACAGTTTAGAAAGGTCAATACATAGTCTGTTAAACAGGCTGAGGAGAGGTTCAGGCTCCCAAGCCGGTAGATATTGAGGGGAAAGAAGTCAGGAAGATGAGACAAGGTCTCTAGTCTCTACACCAAGACAAAGTATTCCAGTCTTTATATTATAAAGCTGTATCAGCATTGTGATTGACATCTCTTATCCCAGAAAATTACTTATTGCCCAGCCAATATACAGCAAGATATATGTATGTGTATATACATATTGGTTTATTTTATATATATGGTTTATACGCGCGCGCACACACACACACACAGTTTATTTCTTTTTAAAATTTTTTTCAACTTTTTCCCAGTACATTTTTATTTTCCTCTTTTTCTTTTATTTTTTCTACTGTAATTATAATTTTTCGCTGATTCCTTCTTTAATAATAAGGGGTCCATTTTTGCTAGCTCCTTCACCCCTCTTATTCATTATTCCCCCAATTTTATCCCTTAAGGTTTTTTGTTTGTTTTATTTTTATTTATACTATATTTGTTTTTCTTCTCTATTTGGTGAAGGTGAGGTCTACTCTCTGCACAGGTTGGCAATGTACTTCTCACATCAAGGAATCCACCCAACCCAGTGGCCCAAAGATTTGAATTTGTGGGTATGTGTAAAAGAAGCCTACCATGGTGGTGCCCATAGCTCAGTGGGTTAGGGTGCCAGCCATATACACCAAGGCTGGTGGGTCTAAACCCAGCCCAGGCCAGCTAAACAATGACAACTGCAACAAAAATATAGCCAGGTGTTGTGAGTGCCTGTAGTCCCAGCTATTTGGGAAGCTGAGGCAAGAGAATCACTTAATCCCAAAAGTTGGAGGTTGCTGTGAGTTGTAATGCTACAGCACTCTACCAAGGGCAATATAGTGAGACCCTGTTGAAAAAAAAAAAAAAAAAAAAAAAACTACAGTATACCACTATTACTCACTTTCTTTTCCTCCATTAGTTTTATCAATCTTCCTTTTCACGCTCCCCTTTCATTTCTCTTCTTTCTCTCTCTTTTTTATTTTACCTTTTATACCTCCTTGCTCTTCATTCTTCTATTCCCTTTGGTCTTATACCCAAAGGATATGGCAACATCTACCATCCTGGGCACAGTAACTTAAAGAGAAGGAGGAAGTGAGAGAAAAAAAAGAGGGAAAAGCAAACAGGTTAAATATAAATGGACAAAAATAAATCAGTCATGAGCAATATAAAACAGAAAAATTCTGGCAACATAAACAACCAGAGCAGAACAAACCTCCCCAAGGTATCATGAGGTAGCTACTGCAGAGAATTTCACATATAAAATGTTAAAAATGAGCCAAAAACTGCAACAACAAAAAAAGTGTTAAAAATGACATAAAGGGAATTTAAAATATGGATGGTAAAAATAATGATGGAAATTGCAAAAAAAAAAAAAAAAAAAGTGGAAAATAACCAAAAGGAAATCCAAAAACAGAACCAGAATCAGATAAGAGATGAATTATATGAATAATATAGAAAGGATATAGTGGAGTTTAAGTATTTGAAATAGTCAATCAGGGAAATTAAAGATGCAGTAGAAAGTATGAATATCAAATGAGAACATACAGAAGAAAAAATCTCAGAGGTAGAAGATAAAGCTCTTGAGTTAATACAACTCTTTAACAGGTAGTTAAAGTGATCAAACAAATATTGAGAGAGCATAACGTTCAATGAGAGAATTATGGGACTTCATGAACTATTAAAACATATGCTACAAGTATCCAAGAAGGGAAGGAATAATGTTCCCAAAGAATGGAAACCTTACTAAAGGATATCATAAATTAAAATTTTCCAAGTGCCATCAAAGGTTCTTTCAAAGGGATAACAAACCCCAGGTCATCTCAACTTAAGCAAAGCTTCTCCAAGAAATATTGTCATGAACCTTCCCAAAGTCAACATGAAAGAGAAGATTCTGCAGGCAAGCAGGAGTAAACATCAATTGACCTGTAGGGGAAAATCCATCAGAGTGACTTCAGACTGCTCAAATGAAACTGTTCAAGCCAGAAGAGAATTGTCATCTATTTTTAACCTACTTAAAAAATTTTTCAGCCTAGAATTTTGTATCCTGCTAAGCTATGCTTTAAAATTTATGGAGAAATCAAATCATTTACTGATATGCAAACAATGAAGAAATTAACATAATAATACCAGTGCTACAGGCAATAGTTAGACCTATTATATACTAGCATTACAGGCAATAGTCAGACCTATTCTACACACTGACCATCACAATGGACCACGAGCAAAATAAACACATAGAAACTAAAGGAAAAAATCGAGTTTACACAATAGTGCAAAAGATAAAACTAAAAATTGATTTTCACAAAATAAGATGAATGGAATTTCTCCACATTTATCAATTACCTCAAAAAATATTAATCACTTGAATTCTCCACTGATGAGGCATAGGCTGGCTGATTAGATACAAAATCCCAAGCCATCCATATGTCAGCTTCAAGAAACACAATTAGCCTGGAAGGACAAAGTAAAATTCAGAGTTAAGAGATGGAAAACAGCTTTTTTAGAGAAATGGAAATCAGAAGAAAGGAAGGGTGGCAATTTTATTTTCAGATACTTGTGGATTTAAAGGGACTAAAGTCAAGAAAGACAAACATAAACACTTAATATTAATCAAGAAAAAAATACAACAAGAAGACATTTGAATACTAGATGTTCATGCTTCCAATTTAAATGCCCCCAGAATTATAAAGCAGACCTTAATTAGTCTGAGCAATAAGATATCCTATAATACCATAATATCAGTGGACTTTAACACTCCTCTTACAGTGCTGGATAGATCCTCTAAACAGAAACTAAGAAAGAAACAAGTTACTTAAAAGTGATCCTAGAACAACTGTGCTTAATAGACATATAAAGACCACTCCACCCAAAAGGTAAAGAATATACCTACTTCTTAGAGGTCCGTGAAACATTCTCCAAAATACATCATATTATAGTACACAAATCTAGCCTCAACAAAATCCAAAAGAATCAAAATTATACCTTGTATCTTCTCAGACTCAAGGCAATAAAGTTGAAACTCAATTCCAACAAAAATTGTCATCCCCACCCAGTGACATGGAAACTAAACAAACTTATGATCAATGACAGTTGTGTCAGGAAGAGATTAAAAACAGAATTATTAAATTCCTTGGCATAATAACAATTAAGACACAAGATACCAAATATGTGGGACACTGTAAAAGCAATCTTAAGAGGAAAATGTATTGCATTAGATGACAAGATACAAAAAACAGAGAGCATATAAGCAACCAAATAAATCATCTTAAAGAAAAGGAAAAGGAAAAGCAATTCAATCCCAAACCCAACAGAAGAAAATAAGTAACCAAAATTAATTTGCATTTCCACTAGCAGTGTAGAAGTGTTCCCTTTTCTCCACATCCACACCAACATCTCTGGTCTTGGGATTTTGTGATATGGGCTAATCTTACTGGAGTTAGATGATATCTCAAACTAGTTTTGATTTGCATTTCTCTGATGAGTAAAGATGATGAGCATTTTTTCATATGTCTGTAGGCCGCACGCCTGTTTTCTTCAGAGAAGTTTCTCTTCAAGTCCCTTGCCCACCCTGAGATGGGATCACTTGTTCTTTTCTTGCTAATGCATTTGAGTTCTCTGTGGATTCTGGTTATTAAACCTTTGATGGAGACATATCCTGCAAATATCTTCTCCCATTCTGAGGGCTATTTGCTTGCTTTACTTATTGTGTTCTTGGCTGTGCAGAAGCTTTTTAGTTTGATCAGGTCCCAGTAGTGTATTTTTGAAGCTGCTTCAATTGCCCGGGGAGTCCTCCTCATAAAATACTCGCCCAGGCCAATTTCTTCAAGAGTTTTCCCTGCACTCTCTTCTGGTATTTTTATAGTTTCATGTCTTAAGTTTAAATCTTTAATCCAGTGAGTCTATCTTAGTTAATGGTGAAAGGTGTGGGTCCAGTTTCAGTCTTCTACAGGTTGCCAGCCAGTTCACCCAGCACCATTTGTTAAATAGGGAATCTTTTACCCACTGAATGTTTTTAATTAGCTTGTCAAAGATCAAATAATAGTAAGTAGCTGGATTAATCTCTTGGTTCTCTATTCTGTTCCAGACATCTACTTCTCTATTTTTGTGCCAGTACCATGCTGTTTTGATCACTATCAATTTTTAGTATAGTCTGAGGTCTGGTAGCATGATTCCTCCTCCTTTGTTTTTATTTCTGAGTAATGTCTTGGCTATTTGAGTGTTTTTCTGATTCCATATAAAATGAAGTATTGTTTTTCAAGATCTTTAAAGTATGACAGTGGAGCTTTAATAGGAATTGCATTAAAATTATATATTGCTTTGGGTAGTATGGACATTTTAATAATGTTGATTCCTCCCAGCCATGAGCATGATATGTTTTTCGATTTGTTAACATTTTCAGCTCTTTCTTTTCTTTTAGTTTCATAGTTATTTTATAGAGATATTTCACATCCTTTGTTAGATAAACTCCCAACTATTTCATCTTCTTTGGTACTACTGTGAATGGAACAGAGTCCCTTAACTGTTTTTTTAGCTTGACTATTGTTGGTATATATAAAGGCTACCAGTTTATGAATGTTGATTTTGTAACATGAGACGTTGCTGTGTACATTCCTTTTGGAAAGATGTTTGTAGAACACTTAGAGATATAAAAACAGATCTGCCATTCAATCCTATAATTCCTCTACTAGGCATATACCCAGAAGACCAAAAATCACATCATAACAAAGATATTTGTACCAGAATGTTTATTGCAGCCCTATTCATAATTGCTAAGTCATGGAAGAAGCCCAAGTGCCCATTGATCCACGAATGGATTAATAAATTGTGATATATGTACACCATGAAATATTATGCAGCCTTAAAGAAAGATGGAGACTTTACCTCTTTCATGTTTACATGGATGGAGCTGGAACATATTCTTCTTAATAAAGTATCTCAAGAATAGAAGAAAATGTATCCAATGTACTCAGCCCTACTATGAAACTAATTTATGGCTTTCACATGAAAGCTATAACCCAATTATAACCGAAGTACAGGGGGAAAAGGGAAAGGGACAGGAGGGAGGGAGAAGGTGGGCGGACGCAGGGTGATTGGTGGTGTTCACCTGCGGTGCATCTTACAAGGGTATATGTGAAACTTAGTAAATGTAGAATGTAAATATCTTAACACTATAACTAAGAAAATGCCAGGAAGGCTACGTTAACCAGTGTGATGAAAATGTGTCAAAAGGTCTCTAAATCCAGTGTATAGTGTCCCATGATCATACTAATGTGCACAGCTATGATTTAATAAAAAAATAAATAAATAAGAAAATGCCAGGAAGGCTATGTTAACCAGTGTGATGAATATGTGTCAAACGGTCTATAAAACCCTGTATGGTGCGTTATGGACACAGTTATGATTTAACAACAAAAAAAAAAATAATAAGTCTGAAATAAATAAAATTGAAAATGAAAGAATCATTGAGCAAATTAATGAAACAAAACGTTGGTTATACAAAAATATAAATAATAAAGTATTGGCCAGAATAAGAAGAACTGGAAAAGTAAAATATTTAATAACCTCAATCAGAAGTGAAAAGGGGGGAATAACAACTGATACCACAGCGATATGAGATTATTTCTGACTACTACCAAAGACACTTTGCCCAGAATTTGAAAATTTAGAGGAAATGGAGCAATACCTGGAATTACACCATCTCCCTACTTAACCAGGAAGAAGTATATCTCTTAAACAGAGCAATATCTAGCACTGAGTTTGAGAGTTTGAAGAAACAATGAAAAAGCTTACCAGAAAAACAAAAAAAAGAAGCATGGGACCAGATGGCTTCACATCACAGTTCTATTACATCTTCAAAGATGAGCTTCTACATATACTTCATAACCTATTCCAAACAGTGAAAAGAAAGGATCCTCCCCCAACTCATTCTATGAAACAAAATTTACCTTGACCTAAAAAGCAGGAAAGGACTCAACTATAAAGGAGAACTACAGACCAATTTCACTAATGAATATTGATGCAAAAATACTCAATAAAATCTTAGTTAAAAGATTGCAGCTACATATTCAAAAAAATTATACATCTTGCAGTGCCTGTGTCTCAAATGAGTAGGTTGCTGGCTTCATATGCCTTAGGTGGTGGGTTCAAACCCATCCCTGGCCAAAAAACACACACACAAAATATATATATATACATCATGATCAAGCACATTTCACCCAAGGAATGCAATGCTGATTTAAAATATGCAAATCTGGGTGGCACCTGTGGCTCAAAGGAGGAGGGTTCCAGCCCTATATGCCAGAGGTGGCAGGTTCATACCTGGCCTGGGCCAAAAACTGCAAAAATAAATAAATAAATAAAGTAAAATATGAAAATCCATAAATGTAAAACACAATATCAACAGAGGCAAAAACCAAGATGATATGATCCTCTCAAAAGATCCAAAAAAAAAAAATTGACAAAATTCAGCAACCTTTTCTAACCAGAGCATTTAAGAAAATAGGCATAGGTGGAATATTTCTTAATCTAATTGCAGCCATCTATGACAAACCCACAACTAACATCATACTGAATGGAGTAAAACTGAAAGCATTTTCCACTTAGGACTGGAACCAGACAAGGATGTCCACTATTCTCACTTTTATTCAACATTGTGCTTGAAGTTGTAGCCAATGCTATCAAGCAAAATAATTATTATATAAATGACATCCAAATAGAAGCAGAGGAGATCAAACTCTCACTTTTTACTCATGATATGATCTCATATTTATAAAAACCCCAGAGATTCAACCACAAAACTCCTGGAAGTGATCAGAAATTACAGTAATATTTCACAGTATAAAATCAATGTCCATAAATCAGTAGCCTTTTTATATGCCAATAACAGCCAACTTGAAAACCAAATCAAGGATACAATTCCCTTCACCGTAGCTTCAAAGTAAATGAAATACTTAGGAATATACCTAACAAAGGAGGTGAAAGATCCTTTCAATGATGATTAAGATAGCAACAGAAAAAAAAATTGCAGAAGACATTAACAAATGGAAAAACATAGCAGGCTCTTGGGTTGGAAGAATCATCATTGTTAAAATGTCTATTCTACCCACACCAATCTACAGATTCAATGCAATCCTTATGAAAACAGCATATTTTGAAGAACTGGAAAAAAAAACTGCTTCTTTTTGTTTGGAATCAGAAAACACCCCATACAGCTAAGGCTATTCTTACTAATAAAAACAAATTCAGAAGCATCACCTGACCAGACATCAGGCTATATTACAAGTCCTCAGTATTCAAAACAACATGGACTTGGCACAAAAATAGATATAGATATATGAAACAGAATAGGAAACCAAGAGATAAAACTAGTCTCTACTTGTCATCTGATCTTTGATAAACCAAACAAAACCATACACTGGGGAAAAGAATCCTTCTTCAACAAATTGTGCTGGGAGAACTGGATAATAACATGTAAAAGACTGAGACTTGATTCACACTATAGGAGACTGAGCACCAAGTTTGTAAGAGTGGTCACTGGTTCTTGAGGGAGGCCCTGGGAGAGGGACAATCTCCCAGCCAGCATGGAGATGTTTTGGAGCTAGGAGATAATTTCTCAAGCAACTGCATGAATTAATGAGATAAGATCTGTCACTTATTATCAAGCAGGTGTTGAACCTTGAACATTTGAGGTGAATCAGTGTGGGAGTCGAGCCCATAGGGAAAGAGCAGTTAGTGATCTTTAAGCACGTAGTCCTTGTATGTGGGCCCCCCACACCTGCTGTATACTGTTTCAATAAAAGGCAATGACATAGGTTATTTGGGGCTTCCCTGCACCTATCAAAAGTCCACCTCTTGAAAACATTGTACTTCTAATCCGTGTCCCAGCTGTTTCCTTCGTGAGGTGAAGGGGTGCCATAGCAGCACCAGCAAGGGTGACAAGGTGGCATAGAGGCCACTGACACACAAATTTCACCACTTACAAAAACTGAATCAAGATGGATAAAAGACTTAAATCAAAGACACAAAATTATAAAAATATTAGAAGAAAGGGTGGAGAAACCTCTTGCTGAAGTTGGACTGGGGTAAGATTTTATGACAAAGACTTCAACGGCCATCACAACAACAACAAAAATTAACAAATAAGGCTTAATCAAGCTGAAAATCTTCTGCACAGCTAAGAACACAGCAAGTCACACAAAATACAAATTTCAGAATGGGAAATATATTTTCAGTGTATGAATCTGACAAAGGGTTGATAGAGTCTAAAGAGAACTCAAATTAATTAACTAAAAGAACACAGAATCCCTTCTACCATTGAGCAGGAAATATAAACAGAACCTCCTCTGCTGGAGACAGACAAATGTCTAATAAATATTTCAATAAATGCTCGTTATCATTGATTGTCACAGAAATGAAAATTCAAACCATCTTGATATATCACCTAATCCCAAGAAGAATAGCCCACATCACAAAAATCTCAAAACTTCACATGCTGGTGTCGATGTGGAGTGAAGAGAACACTTCTGCTGGTGAGACTGCAAATTAATACAACCTTTTTGGAAGGAACTATGGATTATTCTCAGAGAACTCAAATTAGAGCTCCCATTTTATCCTAAAACCCCATTACTAGGTATCTACCCAGAAGAAAATAAAATCATTTTATCATAAGGACATTTGCACTAGACTGTTTATCTCAGTGAAATTTACAATTGCCAAAATGTGCAAACAACCTGAAGGCCCACCAACACAGGAATGGATTAACAATCTGTGACATATGTATACCATGAAATACTATTCAGCTATTAAAAAGATGGAGACTTTACATGTTTTGTATTAAAATGGATTGAGTTGGAACACATTCTTCTTAGTAAAGTATCACAAGAACGAAAAAGCAAGAATTTAGTTTACTCGATTCTAAAATAAAGGCAGTAGATGATCTAATACATACCCTCATCAGCAAAGCTCAAATCAATTTAGAATGGAGGCCAGGGGGATGAGGGAGTGGAGAGAAGGGAAGAGAAAAGGGGATGGTGGTTATGGTTTGTGGAATACCTCTTGGTGGTGGGACACAATTATAAGAGAAACTTTACCTAATAAATGCAATCAGTGTAACCTATAAAAAAAGATTTTTTTCAGCAACTGAAAATAAGCAAAATAAACAGAAATCACATAAAGAAAACAAGACAAAATGACCATGTGAATCCTATCTGGTTTATTTGGCCTATTGGTGTGATGGAATAATAATTCAAAGGCATTCCAAATGTTCTAGGACTTCAGCTGATTTTGACTAACTCTGATGCAAATGTTTTTAAATGTGTCTAAATTTTAACATGCTGCCTTGATGTTAAAATGTCTCCCAAACCCATTTCTTTCAACCTTGATTTTACTGAGGTTAGTAATTATTGCCTTGCTGACTTTCTCAGAAAAAGAAGGATAGAAATAGAGCACTTACTAGTACTCTTCCAGACCTAAGGGCTTTTTTGCCCCTAAGTCTGATTAAAAGCCTGTTCATGTTTTAGAAAGAATAAGTTTATTTTCCTTCATGTTCTGCAAGTAGGAATTTGAGAAAAAGCCTATAAATATTGTCAATTAAAGCTCAAGGTTTACATAAGCCCAGCAAAAAATACAGAATTAACATTAATGAACACAAAGCCCACCCACCTTCAAGTAACCTCTAGGACAGGGCTTCAGGGCTCATCCCCACTTTAATCAACAGTATGAGCCCAGATGTTGTTAGTAAAATAATCATTTCTGAAAAACTCATTCTCTGGAACTTGAACAGAGACTCAGTTCCAAAGAGACTTAGCAATAGGTAGCATTGGTACAACAGCCACTAAGTACAGCCAAAGCTGCTCTTTCCACAACTGTGACCGGTGGAACAGAGGAACCTAATGGGTGAAAATCACTACAATAGTAAGGATGAATAAAGACAGGCAAGTGACTCTCTGTGAGGTGGTCATGCACCTCAGTGGGCTCTTCCAGTGCATAGTGGCACACTACTGTGGTTGGAATGGGTGAGCTACTCTAAGCCTTTAAGAGGATGTCCTTATGATTTTAGCAAGTGTACTCCTACAGCCCAAATAGGTAATGGCTATATCTGGAACAAGTAGGAAGAAGGGAAAAAAACAGACACAAATCACGTGATGGAGGATTCTCCCTCAAATTTCAGCAACCCACTAGGACACTAGGATACATTTTACAAGTATTAGAATCTCAAAGGAAAGAATGCCTACTTTTTCATTCTATTTTGCCAAAGGGAAAATAGCTCTTCTAGCCATGTTGGTATCTCAGGTTAGTCAGAAACTCCCAAAAGAGATTGTGCTACATTAACTCATTAATGACACCTACTGCACCTTCTTCAATGCCTTTAGGAGAGCAAAGAACCCAAGAAAGTAAAACTAATGCTAGAGACTTCCCCTGACCCTGCAAGTGTGTTAATGTAAAAACTGCTTAAGTGTATACCACATTCTCTTTAGCTAAAGTGAAACAAATTAAGCATATTTCAGAAAAATTTTCAGATCATACGTATGTAAAAATGTTCTAAGAATTAAGAGAATATTTCAACCTCCTGTGGACAATTGTAATGTCATTGACCAAACATTGACCATAAATGACAGAAAGGAAGTCTTATGAAAGTCTAGAAAGTGGAGTGACTTGTGGTTCATAGCAATATGTCCCCTAAAAAAGATGAGGTATCCCACAGAGAAACAGGCACCTTTGAAGATTTTAAGTGGTACACTGAAAATTATTTCAGGCCCCAAGCAGGAATCTGAGAATTGTTTTCAGCTGCCTTCTGTCACTTAGAAGAGGGGAAAAAAACACTCATCTTTTCTTAAGTGACCTAGAAAGACATTAAATATTTACCTAATTTATACATGACTCTTTATAAGGCTAAATTATTTTAAAGTATAAATTAACTACTCAAATGGCTTCAGACATAAGGAGGAATTTAGAAAAACTGACTATAGGCCACGACCCCAAAACCTCCTAAAAAGGCACCATTGGACTTTTCTAATTAAACTAGGAAAAAAAGAGAAGAAAAGTGCAGTTTCTCTACTCACATGATGCAGCCTAGAAGGTAAACTTGGTCTGGTATGTAGGTGTAACTACTGGACATCATCCTGTCTCCAAAGGTGAAAGCATCAGAGAATGGGAACTCCTTTGGCTCGTGAGCTCTATTAAAATTTCCAAGACAGTCTCTCATGGCTCTAGCTCATCTTATTACTGCCTGAGAGCCCTAAATTCACCTGAGTGTGGAAGGCCTGGGGGATAAACTTTCCAATACCTGTGCTTCTCTCAAGTCCTAAATTCTTATTCTCCAAGTCTGTAACTATTAAAGACAGGGTCTGGAAGGCTGGGTGCCAAATTTTATTGGTACCCAGAATTTCCCCAGTTGGGGACATTAGCATTTTCTCATGTCTTTCCAGTCATGCCTAAAATTCTTCTCTCTGTTCTTAAGAAAAGATATTCTAATTAAAACAGGAACAGAAATTTATGTAAATAAGTGACAAGATCTTATGCCTTCCCCTATTAAGACAGATGTTAACCCTAAAATTATGAATTATTAAAGGTCAAATGAAAATAATGAATACATGATCAATCTGTTTATATCTTTCTTGTATTTCTTACCAGTTAACACCTACAAAACCTGAGACCTAGACTCATCACATCTGCCTCATGCCCTAACAGAAGCTGCTACACCCTACTTCACATCTGGACTTGAGAACGGTTGGTGATAAAGGAATGGCTGAAAGACACACCCCTCTCCTCCTCACCTGCTTATAATTCTTTTGAATTTAGAAACTTAAGGAAAGAGAAAATATATTTTTCCCTTTAATCCAGACAAAAATGTTGGACTTACTTGACTAAAACTCTTATAAGTGTCTCTTATTTTTGTCATCAAAGTGAAACCAATATAGATCAGGTATTTATATTTTCTATCCACCTCAAAACAGTAATATCTGGAAGAGATTACAAAAAGTTATAAGATTTCTCCACCTCCCACATCAATGTAACTAATAGTTTGCTCCAATGTCAAAATACCATATCTTATGACAATAGGCCTACTAAAATTCCTAAAGAATGGTTTTCACTATATGGGCAATAGACTCTTAAGTTTCACCAAATGCTACTAAAAGACCCTGTTCTCTTGGGAAATTAGCACATTTCTTGCCTAGAGCATGGGACCTGAATAATACCCAAACAGAGGACCCAGCAGGACCTAGATCTTAATCTTCCAGAAGACTGCCAGAGTGATATGCATTCCTATTCTCTATTTTTCTTATCTTTTCCACATACATTTCTCAAATAGCAGCTAAGATATACCCACTTTTTATATCTTATATGCTTTGATTTTAAATTTCCTTTATATACTTTCACTATTATTATTTTATTTTACCCTTTTTCCTATCTGTTTTATTTTGTGCCAATCTATATTCCATTTATGGGGAAAAGCCTCAATCTGAGTCCTGAATAGGGGTACCATAGCATTGGCCTGGCTCAAGGAGACTTTGGTCCCCTGGTCTAGGAGGTCCTTCAAACTTTTGGCTTTGGAAGGATGCTATTGGTAAGTCCCCACTGCAACATATTGATGTTTATTTTTTCTTCTGTATTTGATGGAGGTGGGATTGTATTTCTGATCAGACTGGTAAAGAGCTCCCAACATCAAGGAACTCGCACATACCAGCCCACACAGGGGCATGGACTTGAGGTTGTGGGTCAAAGAACCATGCTAAACAACATTATAACTCAACTCTCTGTCTTTCTGTTCTTCTTTTTGTCAAGCTTTCCTTTTACCCCCCTTTATTTTTCTTTTCTCTATGTACTATTGGTAATTTATTAATTTTTTTATTAAATCTTAAACACATAGATCATATATACATTAATGCATTTATGAAGGACAATGTTCTGATTTCATATAGAATTAGGAAGGCTTACATCACACTGGGTAATATATACCTCTTCACATTTACTTAATTATTGTCTATTTTTTTCTATTAGTTTTATTTTTTATTTTTCTTTATCTATTAGTTTATTATTATTATTATTAAATCATAGCTGTGTACATTAATGTGATCATGGGGCACCATACACTGGTTTTATAGACCATTTGACACATTTTCATCACACTGGTTAACATAGCCTTCTTGGCATTTTCTTTTTTATTTATTTATTTATTTATTTATTTATTTATTTATTATTTATTAAGTCATAGCTATGTACATTAATGTGATCATGGGGCAGGAATGCTGTATTGGCATTTTCTTAGTTATTGTGTTAAGACATTTATATTCTACATTTACTAAGTTTCAAATATACCCTTGTAAGATGCACCACAGGTGTAATCCCACGAATCACCCTCCCTCCCCTCCCTCTCCCCCTTCCCCATATTCTTAGGTTACAACTGGGTTATAGCTTTCATGTGAAAGCCATAAATTAGTTTCATAGTAGGGCTGAGTACATTGGATACTTTTTCTTCCATTCTTGAGATAATTTACTAAGAAGAATATGTTTCAGCTCCATCCATGTAAACATGAAAGAGGTAAGGTTTCCATCTTTCTTTAAGGCTACATAATATTCCATGGTGTATATATACCACAATTTATTAATCCATTTGTGGATCGATGGGCACTTGGGCTTTTTCCATGACTTAGCAATTATGAATTGGGCTGCAATAAACATTCTGGTGCAAATATCTTTGTTATAATGTGATTTTTGGTCTTCTGGGTATATACCTAGTAGACAAATTATAGGATTAAATGGCAGATCTATTTTTATATCTCTAAGTGTTCTCCACACATCTTTCCAAAAGGAATGTATTAATTTGCATTCCCACCAGCAGTGTGAAAGTGTTTCCCTTTCTCCACATTCACGCCATCATCTCTGGTCTTGGGATTTTGTGATATGAAGACTTAATTATTGTCTTAAGACATTTATACTCTATAGTTAATATATCCTACATGTAACCTTGCAAAATGCACCATAAGTGTGATCCCACCATTCACCTTCCTTCGATCTGACCTCCTCCTCCCATGTTATCACCACCTCCTACTTACTTCATCCTGGGTCATAGTTGTGATCTATTCTTCATATGAAAGCATGAGTGATTATAAATTGGTTTCATAAAAGTCCTGAGTGCATTGGATATCTTTTATCCCATTCTTGAGATACTTTACTAAATAGGATATTTTCCAGCTCCATCCATGTTAACATAAAAGAGGTAAAGTCTCCATCTTTTTTAAGACTGCATAATATTTCATGGTATACATATACCACAATTTATTAATCCATTCATGGGTCAATGGACACTTGGGTTTCTTCCATGACTTGGCTATTATGAACTGAGCTACATTGAACAATCTGGTGCAAATATCTTTGTTATAAAGTGATTTTTGGTCTCTTGAATACACACCTAGTAGAGGAATTGCAGGATCAAATGGCAGATCTACTTTTAGATCCTTTACTATTCTCCATACTTCTTTCCAAAAGGGATGTATTAGCTTGAAAGGCCACCAGCACTTCAAAAGTGTTCCCTTTTTTCCACGTCCATGCCACATCTGTAGTATTTGGATTTTGTCATGTGAGCCACTCTTAATGGAGTTAGATGAAATTTCAAAGTGGTTTTGATTTGCATTCCTCTGATGATTAAAGTTGATGAACATTTTTTCATTTGTCTGTAGGCCATGCACCTATCTTCTTCAGAGAAGCTTCTGTTCAAGTCCCTTGCCCACAATGAAATGGGATTACTTGTTCTTTTCTTATTAATAAGTTTGAGTTCTCTGTGGATTCTGTTCATAAAACATTTGTCAGATGCATAACCTGCAAATATTCTCTCCCATTCTGAGGGCTGTATGCTTGCTTTACTTACTGTGTTCTTGGCTTTGCAGAAGACTTTTACTTTGATCAGATTCCAGTAATGTATTTTTAGTGTTGCTTCAATTGGCTGGGGGCGTCCTTCTCATAAACTGAATAACCTTATTCTCCCAGGCCAATTTTTACAAGTGTTTCTCCTGAACTCTCTCCAAGAATCTTTATAGTTTCATGTTGTCTTAAATTTAAATTATTGAGTCAATTTTTTGTTAATGGTGAAAGGTGTGGGTACAGTTTCAGTCTTCTAAAAGACACCAGCTAGTTCTCCCAGCACCATTTGTTAAATAGGGAATCTTTCTTCAAATGTATACTTTTGAGGGGCTTATCAAAGATCAAATGATGATAAATGTCTGGGTTCATATCTTGGTTCTCAAGTCTGTTCCATACTTCTATCTCTCTATTTTTGTGCCAGTACCATGCTGTTTTGATTACTATAGATTTATAGTATAGATCAAAGTCTGGTAGCGTGATTCCTCCTGATTTTTGTTTGTTTGTTTGTTTATTTCTGTGTAAAGTCTTGGCTATTCAAGTTTTTTTCTGGTTCCACATAAAGCAAAGAACTATTTTTTCTGGATCTTTAAAGTATGACGGTGGTGCTTTGATAGTGATTGCACTAAATTTGTAAATGGCTTTGGGTAATGTGGACATTTTAACAATGTTGATTCTTCCCATCCATAATAAGCATGGTACATTTTCCATTTGATAACATGTTCAGATATTTTTTTCTTCAGTGTTTCATAATTCTCTTTATAGAGATCTTACACATCTTTGTTAGGTAAATTTCCATATATTTCATCTTCTTTGGCACAACTGTAAAGGGAATAGAGCCCTTGACTGTTTATTTAGCTTGACTATTATTGGTAAATATAAAAGCTACAGATTTGTGAGTATTAATATTTTATCCTGAGATGCTACTGTTTTCCTTGATCACTTCTATGTTTTGTGGTTGATTTCCTAGGTGTTTCCAGGTATAATATTGTATCATCTGAGAAGATTGAAAGTTTGATCTCCTCTAACCCTATTTGGATACCCTTGATGGCCTTCTCTTGCCTAATTGCAATGGCTAAGACTTCCAATACAATGTTAAAAAAAAGTGGACACAATGGGCAACCTTGCCTGATTCCTGATCTGAGTGGAAATGTTTTCAATTTTATTCCATTCAATATGATATTGACTGTGGGTTTGCTGTAGATGGCCTCTATGAGTTTACGAAAAGTCCATTCTATACCTATTTCCTTATGTGTTCTGATAACGCAAGGATGCTGGATATTATTGAAAGCTTTTTCTGCTTCAATTGGGAGAATCATATGGTGTTTGTTTTTTAGTTTTTTTATGTGATGTATTATATGATCTTATTTAATATTTTTGCATCTATGTTCATTAAAGATATTGGTCTATAGTTTTCTTTTCTTGTTGGGTCATTTCCTGATTTGAGGATCAGGGTGATATTTGCTTCATAGAATGTGTTGGAAAGTATTCCTTCTTTTTTTTTTTTTTTTTTGTAGAGACAGAGTCACACTTTATGGCTCTCGGTAGAGTGCCGTGGCCTCACACAGCTCACAGCAACCTCCAACTCCTGGGCTCAAGCGATTCTCTTGCCTCAGCCTCCCGAGTAGCTGGGACTACAGGCGCCCGCCACAACACCCGGCTATTTTTTGGTTGCAGTTTGGCCGGGGCTGGGCTTGAACACGCCACCCTCGGTATATGGGGCTGGTGCCTTACTGACTGAGCCACAGGCGCCGTCCTTCCTTCTTCTTTGATGTTTGGAAGAGGTTAATTAATATAGGTACTAGTTCATCTTTGAAGGTTTGGTAGAATTCCCTCGTGAAGCCATCTGGTCCTGGACTCTTCCATTCTGGGATTTTTTTTATAGTTGATTCTATTTCAGTATTTGGTATAGGTATGTTCAGCATTTCCAATTCTTTCTGATTAAGTCTAGGAGGTTGGCATGTTTCCAAGTATTTGTCATTTTCTTCCAGATTTTTGTATTTCTGAGAAAAAAGTTTTTTTGTAGTATTCATTAAAGATTCTTTGAATTTCTGAGGTGACTGTTGTTATTTTGCTTTTTTTATTTCTGATTGATGATATTATGGAGTTTATTTTTCTATTTTTGGTTAGGTTGGCCAAAAATTTATCAATTTTGATGAATTTTTCAGAAAACCCACTTTTGGATTAATTGGTCTTTTGAATAATTCTTTTGCTATTGATTTCATTTAATTCTGTTCTAATTTTAGTTATTTCTTTTTTTCTGATGGGTTTGAGGTTGGAATGTTTCTCCTTTTTCAGTTGCTTAAGATGTCCCATTAAGTTATCTTACTGTTCTCTTGAGGAAGGTTTGCAACACTTAAATTCCCCCCTTAGGACTGCCTTTGCAGTATCCCACAGTTTCTGATATTTGGTGTCTTCATTATTGCTTTTTTCCAAAAATTTGGCAATTTCTTTCTTGATCTCTTCTTTGACCCTGCTATCATTTAGCATAAAGTTATTTACTTTCCAAGTCTTTGTACGAATATGCAGATACCTGTTGTCGGTGACTTCAAATTTTATTGTATTATGATCCAAGAAAATACAAGGAATAATGTCTACAATTTTAAATTTAGTGAGGTTAGAGTTGTGACCTAAGATGTGATCAATTTTGGAGGATGTTCCATGGGCTGATGAGAAGAATGTATATTCAGTTGTGTTAGGATGAAAAGTTCTGTAGATGTCTGTTAAATTCAATTGTTGCATGGTGAGGATTAAGTACAAAATGTTTTTGCTTAGTTACTTATTGGAATATCTATCCAATATTGCCAAAGGAGTGTAAAAACTCCAGTTATTATAGTGCTGGAAGATAGTAAGTTGTTCATGTCTCTTAGGGTCTCTCTTATAAACTGAGGAGCATTCTGGTTGAGCACATAAATGTTAAGAATTGACATCTCATCATGTTGAGTGTTTCCCTTAACAAATATTAAGTGACCATTCTTATCTTTCTTTACTATTGTTGGTTTGAAGTGTAATGTATCTACAAATAAAGTTGCCACCCCTGCTTTTTTCTGATTTCTATTTGCCTGGATTACAGATGTCCATACCTTCACCCAAAGTCTATATATATCCTTTAAGGTAAGATGACATTCTTGTATGCAGCAGATATCTGGCCTCAGTTTTTGTATCCAGTCAGCCAACCTGTGCCTCTGTAAGAGGACAATTTAAGATGTTTGCATTAATTGAGAATAATTCAAAGCCTGGTAATATTTTGGGTGTCAAGTTTTTCAAAAGTTCAGTGGATGTTTTAAATTGTTTCACCACTGTGGAAATTGTGGATTGATCAAGAATTTCATAGTGAGTTTACTTTGGTGGTAGAGCATTGTGCTGGTTATTATGGAGGATGGGTCTGAAAATATCCTGAAGAGCTGGTTTGGTTATGGGAAATTTCTTCAAAGTGTGTATGTCATTAAAATATTTAAATTCTCTGTCATAAATAAAACTCAGTTTAGCTGAATACAAGATCCTGGGGCAAAAGTTATTTTGTTTTAGGGGATTGAAGGTCAATGAACATCCTATTCTAGCTTGAAAAGTTTCAGCAGAGAGATCTTTAGTCATTCTAATATTATTCCCCTTGTAGGTGATGATTTTCTTACATCTGGCTGCTTTCAGGATTTTCTCCTTCATATTAACTTTGACAATGTTAATTACAATGTGTCTTGAAGATGCTTTATTTGGGTGAGTTGTGTATGGGTTCTGAAACTGTCTGTTTTCAGAATTTCAGAATCTCTTGCAATCCCTGGGAAGTTCTCCTCAATTATATTTTGAAGTAGAATATCTGTGCCCTCCTAACCATCCTCTTCTTCAGAGTTTCCTATAAGGGGAATGTTTGCTCTTTGGGAATGGTCCCACAATTCTCTCAGAGAATAATTCATTTTTGCTTTCCATGTTTCTTCCTCTTTGAGCATTTGGGAGCATTCAAAAGCTTTGTCTTCAATGTTACAGATCCTTTCTTCTGCCTTCTCCATTCTGTTACTGAGCAATTCTACTGTACTTCTCAGATCTTTGAGGGCTGCAAGTTTTTACCTCAATGTGTCAAAATCTTTGGTGATTTTGTCATTGAATTCATTGAATTCTTGAGACAACTTTTGAATTTCTCCTTGAATTTCTAATTCCTTGATTCTGTTAATCTTATTTGCAATACAAATCCTGAATTTGATTTCTGACATTTCAGCCTTTGCTTATGAATGTGATCTTCTGTTGTGTCTCCTTTGTCATTCCTTGGGGGAGGTGATCTTCTCTAATTATTCATGTTGCCAGAGTTTTTCTGCTGATTCTGCCCCATAATTATTTTTCACAATTTGGCTAGAGAAGCTGGTAAGTTGAAATTGAATGGAGGCCTCATGGAGTTTTAATTAATCAGCCCTTTACCAAAGAACTGGGACTGGTGATTGTGGCCTTTCCCCTAGAGCTTTACAAAGTTTCTATTCAGTACTATAGCCTTAAACTCTGAAGACCTGCTTGGTCTGATGGAGCTAGATGGCTCTAATCTGTATTTAGCTAGTCTCTGTCAAATCCTTGTGAATCTGTTGCTTTCTGCAGAAATCTCAGCTGTAGAGATATATAAGCAGCTAAGACACCCCATCCTCTACAGGCGACAAATGGAAGAGGAGAATCCCACACTCCCATAACAACACAACTGGTGTCCAATCTTGGTGGGTACCCAGGTGATTGTGATTGGCCCAGATCAAGAGTTCCAAAGCAATTGTTCTGGGCAACACAAATACTAATCAGGTGGGAGACTTCAAAATGTCTACAGCATCTAGGTCAGGGGTCCTCAAACTGCGGCCCATGGGCCACATGAGGTTGTGTGATTGTATTTGTTACCGTTTTGTTTTTTTACTTCAAAATAAGATATGTGCAGGTGCATAGGAATTTGTTCATAGTTTTGTTTTTTTTTTAAACTATAGTCCAGTCCTCCAATGGTCTGAGGGACAGTGAACTGGCCCCCTGTTTAAAAAGTTTGAGGACACCTGATCTAGGTAGTTGGTGTACACTGGCAGCTTCAGTGTAACTCACTCTGGTGCTCTGTGGAGTCATAAAGGCCCATCCAGTATAATACTACAGAGGGCTGGTGCCTCCTTTCCTACCTTGCACCTCGATCACACTCAAGCACTGGTAGCCCCTCTGGCCTGTGGTCCAGTTCCCTCTACTGAGCAAGTGTTCCAGAAATGTGGGCCTGCTAGAGTCAGAGGGAAGTCAATGCCTCATTGGCCAGGCAACCACACTCTGCCACCAGCTGGATGAGGGAGTTGAACTCAGACTACCTTGGGTGCTCAATGGAAACTGGAGAATATTCCACCTGAGCTTGTTCCAAACCAGAGGTTAACAAAACAGCAAATTTTTTTCACCCTCAGAGACTGCCTCTGCTCCAACTGCTCTGCTCATCTTGTATCCCTGCAATGTGAGGTCTAGCTAACCTCTATCAGTTCATAGAATTGAAAAGGTAACTCTCCAAAATTTGACCCTGTTGGGATCACTCCATTAATGCTGCTGGGAGGTGGCAGGTGTCTCCACTCAAGTTCCCATGCCTTAGTGGTTCCTGAGCCTTCAACCATCATGAGGATGACCAAGCCTCTGCCCGCTGCTTAGATGCCCTTTCTCAGAGCCAAGCCAGACACTTGCTCCCCTGTGCCTTTCTGCACTATTGTAAGATTCACAGTTATAGCATAGCTGCACTACCTCAGACCATGCAATGCCAAGTCTTAACAAGAACCGCAAACGTTCTGGTTTCCATAGGGGTTGGGATTCGAGACCACCTGGCCAGGGGAAAGGGTGGACTGGGAGTTCAAAGTGGCAGGGAAAATGTCTGTTCAACCTTCATGCCAGACAAGAGAATGCCCAGGCTCACAGCAGGGACTCTCTGGAGACAGAGTCCCAGCTTCCATCAACTCGGTCCCATGGGGTGAGAGAAGAGAACATCAGTTCACCGCTCACTATTAGAAATCCTACAGCAAGCAAGCAACTCTCTTGGGGGAGGGGAAGGACATGCATCCTGTTTGGGTTGGGTTCTGTACTTGAAATTTATTTCCTTGGAATCGCAACTTGCCTCAGCAGAGAAGACATGCAATTATCAATCTCTTCTCTCAGCTCAGCTCTCACCTTTCCACTTTGCTGGGTTCTTTCTGGCTGTTATCTCTCCCTCTGGCCGGAGCTTCTGTTGAAAACTGGCTTCAGTTGGTTATCATCTCCCACTCCCCTTTTCTCTTGTTGAATATAAGAATTGAAATTAGAGAAAATAGCTGACCCAAGGATTTAGCAGAACACAAGGCACATTGAAAGAAAATGAACAAACAAAAACAGACACACAAACATAAACATAAATAAAACAAAACAAAACAAGAAAACCCCAAACTTGAATAGGCTGATTTAAACACTCTTAGTAACCATAAGAAGAAGGGGAGGGCTTGGTACCTGTAGTACAGTGGCCATGGTACCAGCCACACACACCAGAGCTGGTGGGCTTGAACCTGGCCCAGGGCCTGCCAAAGAACAGTGACAACCACAACAAAAAAACTGCCTGGTACTGTGGTGTGCACCTACAGCCCCAGACACCTGGGTGACTGAGGCAAGGCAACTCTCTTTAACCAAGAGAGTTAAAGGTTGCCATGAGCTGCAATGCCACAGTACTCCACCATGGGCGATATAGTGAGACTGTCTTAAAAAATAATAATAAAAATGAAAGGGCAGCAGAGAAAAATATAATAATAATTTAAAGATTTAACAATAACTCCTACAAAAAAGAAAAATTTAAAAAACACATAAAAGCAAAAAGAACAAGCAAAGAAAGAAAAAAGGAAACAAAATTATTTATATATATATCTCTATATAAAAACATATGACTATGCCATAGGGATTGACTTTAGTAAGATTATATTTATGTTGTAATATACTTTCTGGACAATAGGTGGTGCCATGAATGGTTCCCAGGCTTATAACTGTTTCCCAGTTTAGACTGCTCTTGCTATTTGCCTGATTATCTGCTTGGCCCTTAGACCCTGCCGAACTGTTGATTCCACCAATCTCAAAATATCTTCACAGGCAGGTTTCACAAATTCTCCCTGCAACAGCTCCCGTGAGGTGCAGAATATCTTGGGCCAGTTCTAAGTGTAGGACAACTGTCTGCAGGTGAGACTCAAATCGCTGTACCTGGCCCACATGGAAAGGTGTCTTCAGTGACTGCCATTTCCCAAATTTTAAAACAATGACCTCTTCTTATCCAGGATATTTCCCATCTAAGTGTCTCTCCTAACTGTGGTGGTGCCACACCAGACAGCACCCCTCTCTGGCCACCTAATTTCACTTGGGAGTCCATACTTCACTAATCTTTCCACACAATCCCTAGTTTCCCCCTGATCTGGGAATTATAATCCTCTGCAGTGGGGCTGGTTGCCACCACTGCTGCAGTGCAGAACCTTTCCTGTCAGTATCCACAGCTCCAGCTTATACTCCAAGTCCAGTAATTCACCACCTCACTGCACACCCTCAACTGCCACTCCACACTAATAATCCATGCTGGGAATGATCTAGCCCACTCACTCTCACGGGTTGTTCCAGGAGAACTGAGTTAAACATCTTTGCCATCTGACATCATGCTCCACCTTCGACTCTTTGCACTATCTTTTCTCCCCTCTTGCTCTTCACTCTTCTCTACCATTTGCTTCTGTACCAAAATTACACTTTAACACCTAAGCACAAAGAATAAGTAATTTTAAAAAATAGAAGGAAGTGACAGGAAGAACTATGGGAAGGAAGTGGACAAGAAGACAGTCATAAGGAGTAAAAAAAAATACTGGCAAAATGAAAAGTAACAATAAAGTACAAAATACATAAAAGATCATAAGGTAGCTACTGTAGAGGACTCCACAGATAAAGCAGTGATATAAATGGATGAAGGAGAATTTAAAATATGGATGGTAAACACAATGAAGGAATTTGCTGATAAGGTGCAAAATAAAAAAGATGAAATTCAAACACAAAACCAAATAAAGGATGGAAGATAGGAAGAATATAGAAAGGATATAGGGGAAATTAAGGAATTGAAGATGTCAATCAGGGGACTTAAAGATGCAGTAGAAAGTATCAATAACAGATCAGATCATGGAGAAGAAAGACTCTCAGAGCAAGAGGATCAAGCTCTTGAACTAATACAGGCAGTTAAAGAAGCAGAAAAGAACAAACAGAAAACAAAACATTCACTCAGAGAATTGAACTTCATGAAGAGTTCAAACATACAAATTATAGGTATCCAAAAAGGGGAAGAAGAATGCACCAGAGGAATGGAAGCCCTTCTGAAAGGTACCATAAGCATTAAAATTTCACAAGTATAACCAAAGATTCCAATACATTCCTTTCAGAGGGATATCAAACCCCAGGTTTTCTGAACTCAAACAGAGATTATCCAAGACACATTATCATCAATCTGTCTAAAATCAAGACAAAAGAGAAAATTATGCAATCAGCCAGGAATAAATGTCAATTGACCTACAGGGGAAGATTCATCAGGGTAACAGAAGACTTCTCAACTGAAACTTTTAAAGCCAGAAGACAATGATAACCTACCTTTAACATTCACAAACCAAATAGTTTTCAGCTCAGAATTCTATACCTTGCTAAACTATTCTTTAAAAATTATGGAGAAATACAGTTTTTTACTAATATGGAAACAGTGAGGAAATTTGCCACAACAAGATGAGCTTAACAGGAAACAAACACTTAGAACTATTCTCCATAAGGAACATAAAAATCGACCTCCAACAAAGTAAATGCTCAGAAACCAAAGGACAAAGCCTACTTTCTACAATGACACAAATGATAAAAATTAAGCAATAGACTTTAACAAAATGTCTACAACTCCACCACACTTACCAATTCTCTCAATAAATGTTAATGACTTTAATTCCCCACTGAAGAGTCATAGGCTGGCTGTTTGGATAAGAAGCACAAATCATCCATATGCTGTCTGCAAGGAACACAGGCTGTATCTAAGGATAAAACAAGATTCAGAGTTAAATGTTGGAAAGCAATATTCCAGGTAAATTGAAATCAGAATAAAAGATAAAAAAAGATAGACTAAGTTGTACACTTCACGCTTGTTAAGGGAACAATAAAAAAAAGAGGACGTTTCAATTCTAAATATTTAAGAACCCAACTTAAATGCTACCAGAATTATAAAACAGACATTTATTGGGCTGAGTGATATGATATTCTATAACACTATTATATCAGGGGACTTTAACTACTCTGTTACACAGCTGGACAGATCCTCTTAACCAGTGGTTCTCAACCCATGGGTCACAATGCACAGAAATGGTATTAAAGGGTTGCGGCATTAAGAAGGTTGAGAACCACTGCTCTAAACAGAAAATAAACAAAGATACAAGAAGCATAAATGTGACCTTAGATCAAATGGAGTTAATAGACATACACAGAACACGCAACCCCAAAGCAAAGGAATATACATTCTTTTTGTAATACCATGGAACCTTCTCAAAAATAGTCCCTATATTGGGACACAAATCAAACCTCAACTAAATCAACAGAATTGTCATTTTACCTTGTATATTATTGGACTACAAGGCAATAAAAGTGGAACTCAACTCAAATAAAAATTTTCATCTCCACACACAGCCTTGGAAACTAAAAAATCTTATGCTGAATGACAGCTGGGTGAAAGAAGACATAAAAGAGGAAATTGTTAACTGCCTTGAACATATAAGCAATGAAGACACAAGATACTAAAACCTATGGGACATTGTGAAAGCAAACCTAGGAGGGAAATTTATCACCGTATATGTCTCCATTTGAAAAAAAGAAAGAGAGCACATCAGCAAAATAATCACGTTAAAGAAATGGACAAGAAAGAGCAATCCAAATTCAAAATATATCAGAAGAAAAAAAATCAAAATTAAGTTAGAAATCAATGAAAATGAAACAAAAAATTATTGACAAAATCAATGAAACAAAAAGTTGATTCTTAGAAAATATAAATAAAATCAATAGAACATTGGTTCAATTACCAAGAAAAAGGAAAGTGAAATCTTTAATACCCTCAATCAAACATGAAATTGGGGAAATAACAGTTGATACTTCAGAGATACAAGAAATTATTTCTGACTACCACAAAAACCTCTATGTGTATAAATTTTACAATGTGGAGAGAATGGACCAATACCTTTAATCATACATCTTCATAAACTCAACCAGGAAGAAATATATCTTTTTAACAGAGCAATATAAAGCACTGAGCTCAAAGAATCAACAAAAAAATCTTCCTACAACAACAACCACAACAACAACGAAAATGCTATAGACCAGATGGATTCACACCAAAATTATATCAAACCTTCAAGATGAGCTTGTACTTATACTTCAGAACCCACTGCAAAACATTGCGAATGAAGGATTCTTTCCCAACTCATTTTATGAAGCAAAATTTCCCTTGATTCCAATATTAGGAAACAACCATACTAAAATTGAGGACTACAGACAAATTTCACTCATAAATATGGATGCAAAATCTCACTAACAGATTGAAGTTGCACATTAAAAAAAATTATATATATCATGATGAGGCAGGCTTTATCCCAGGAATGAAAGAATGGTTTAATATATGCAAATCCCTAAATGTAAGTCATCATATCAACAGAAGCAAAACTAAGGACCATACAATCCTCTCAATACATCCAGAAAAAGCATTTGATAAAATTTAGCATCCTCTTCTAACAGTAACACTTCAGAAAATAGGCATAGTGGGCACATTTGTTAAGCTGATTCAAGGCATCTGTGACAAACTCCTGGCTAATATCATCTTGAATGCAGTAAAACTGAAATATTTTCCCTTTAAATTTAAACCATACAAGGTTGTTCATTCTCATCGCTACTGTTCAGAATTGTGCAGGATGTTCTAGACAATGCAATCAAGCAGTAGAAAGACATAAAGTGCATTCAAATGGGGGAATAGGAGATCAAACTCTCACTCTTTACTGATGATATTATATTATCCTTAGACAAAACCCAGAGACCCAACAACTAAAATCCTTCAAATGATATAGAAATGCATTATTATCTCAGGGTATAAAAAATCAATGTGCACAAATCGGTAGCCTTTGTTAGGGCAAAAACAAGGAAGCAAATCAAGGACACAATTCCCTTCATAGAAGCTTCAAATAAAATAAAATACTTAGGAATATTCCTAACAAAAGAAGAGAAGGAACTTTACAAAGATAATTATAAAAACCTAAGAAAAGAAATAGCAGAAAACATTAATAAATGGAAGAACATAGCATTCTCTTGGATGGAAAGAATCAGTATTCTTAAAATGTCTATTCTACCCAAAGCAATCTACAGATTCAATGAAACCCCCATTAAAATACCAACATCATACTTTGAATAACTAAAAAAAGTACTTCTTTTGTATGAAAGCAGGAAAAGAAAAAAAAAAAAGCTTATTAGCTAAGGCTATCCTTAGTAATAAAACAATTCCAGAGGCATCACTCTAGAAGATTTCAGGTTATATTACAAGTCCATAGGGACAAAAACAGCATGTCATTAGCACAAAATTCGAGACAAAAACATATGGAAGAGAAAAGAAAACCAATAGATGAAAACTGGTCTCTAGGTTCCTTCTTATCTTTGATACACCAAACAAAAACATACACTGGAGAATAGAATCCCTATTCAACAAATGGTGCAGAGAGAACTGGATAACCAAATATAAAAGATTGAAACTAGACCTACCCTTTTCACCACTTACAAAAACTGACTCAAGATGGATAAAAGATTTAATCTAAGACATGCCATGATAAAAGTCTTGGTAGAAAGAGTGGGAAAAACTTCTTGATGATGTTGTACTGGAGAAATATTTTATGACGAAGACTTCAGGGACAATCACAACAGCAATAATAAACAAATATGACTTAGTTAAGCTCATAATCTTCTGCACAACTAAGGAAACAGCAAGTCAAGGAAAAGGGCAACCTTCAGAATGGGAAAATACATTAGAATGGTATGAATCTGACAAAGGGCTGATAAGTAGAATCTACAGAGAACTCAAATCAATCAAGGAAAAAAGAGCAAAGAATCCAATCCACCAGTGGACAGGAGATATGAACAGAATCTTCTCTAATGAAGACAGACAAATGGCTGACAAACATTAGAAAAATTGCTCATCTTCTGTGATCATTAGAGAAATCCAAATCAAAACTACCCTGAAGTATCACCTAAACCCAGTGAGAATAGCCCACATCAAAATGTCCCAAAGCTGCAGATGCTGGTATGGATGTGCAGAAAAAGGAACACTTTTACACTGTTGGTGGGACTGCAAACTAATACAACCTCTTTTGAAGGAATTATGGAGAATCCCCTAGGAAATGAAATTAGACCTCCAATTTGATCCTTCAATCCCATTTTTGGGCATCTACACAGAAGGAAAAAAATAATTTTATGATAAGAACTTTTGCCCTAAATTGTTTATCACAGCTCTATTTGTAATTGCCAAAATGTGGAAATAACCTAAGTGTCTGCCAACCCAGGAATTGATTAACAAACTGTGGTATGTATATACCATGGAATACTATTCAGCCATACAAAGATGGGGATTTTACATCTTTTGTATTAATCTGTATTGAGTAAGAACTAATTCTTCTTAGTAAGGCATCACAACAATGGAGAAGCAAGAACCCAATGTACTCAGGACTAATATGATGCCAGTAGATGATTTAATTATCACCCGTGGGTTGCAATCCCAATGGACTGAATTAAAGGTTTGTGGCATTAGGAAGGTTGAGAACCACTAAACTAATAAATACCCACATGAGAGAAAAACTCAAATCTATTGAAGGTGTGGCAGGGAAATGAGAGAGTTGGCTAAAGGTAGGAGTGAGGAAATGGGTTTTGCCTCCACTTAATGGCAACACTATTAGGATATATGACACACCTCTTAGGGGCACACCACAATTATAAGAAGGGCTCTACCAAACAAATGTAAACATTGTAATCTAATTGTTTGTACTCTCAAATTAACCTCAAACAATAAAAACAATTAGAAAAGAAGACTTCACGGATATGCAAAATTTAAATAAATGTGCTGTTTTAAATTAATGTTCTCTTGATTACCTAATTTAAGTTGGTTAAGAGTCTTAGTTATTTATATAGAAATCATTCTTACTTTAGAAGTATTTCCATGTTATTGCATCAAACATACTCCATATTTTATGTCCCACTGTAACTGTTGTTGTCTTAGGTATCATAAGATTAACTACTCAGGCCCACAATTAACCCAAATTTCCACATAACGTGGTCCCCTGGATCCTCCTCCTCCCAGTATTTCCTAAGTGCTCCCCTTTGTCATCACCCACATCCAAGCAGAAGGAGTTTGGAATGATGGTGCCACTTTTTAAAACACAACAATTAGAGCTTCTATTCAGAGAGGAAGGACTGACACAGGATTTACCAATTCAGAGGTGGATAGGGACCACCCCCCATTTTTGAGGAGTTCTGGGAAAACAGACCTTTTCAGACTACATTATCTGAATTTAAACAGAGTCAGAAAATAAAAATAGTCCGATCTGTATCTTATCTTAATGGTTCCTCCTGGAGTGAAAAACATACACCCTGAAGACTAATCTGGGATATATAAAGACCATATTCATTCAATTACTAAATACATTTATTTGCTAATTGTTTTCTATCTCTTAGCTCTGTCTCATTGTGAAATGTTACATACACGCATTCCTGACTCCTCCATCCTTGCAAGCAGTATATGAACCCTTATTAATAACATTTTAATTTAATTTCTTATTAAATTATAACTGTATACATTTATGAGGTGCAATGTGATAATTTTACATACAATGTGGAATGCTTAAGTCAAATTGATTAACATAACCATCACTTCACTTACTTATTTTTTTGTGGTAAGACATTTATAATTTACTCTTATTTTGATGTATATGCTTGCATTGTACATGTTAGGTGAGATCCTGCAAAATGCCCTCCTTCCTCTCACCAATATTCCTTCTAACTCCCCTCTCTTCTCTTTCCTCTCCCCCTCCCCATTACTAGACTGTGTTTGTGTTTTATTATTCATATGAATGTGTAAATGTTTATAAATTGGTTTCATAATAGCATTGAGTACATTGGATAAAGGTTTTCCCCAGTATTGTCATACGTTACTAAGAAGGAGATGTTCCAACTCCATCCATGTAAACATAAAAGATATAAAGTCTCCATCTTTTTGATGTATGAATATTATTCTATGGTATACATGTACCAAATTTTGTTAATCCATTCATGGTTTGATAGGGATTTGGACCACTTCCACTACTTAGCAGATATGAATTGGGCTGAAATAAACAGTCTAGTGGAAATTTCTTTGTGGTGAAATTATTTTTGTTCTTCTGGGTAAATACCTAGTATTGGAATTCCAGGATCAAATGGAAGGTCAATATTTAATTCCCTAAGAATTCTCCATACTTCTTTTCATAAAGGTTGTATTAATTTAGAATCCCACCAGCAGTGCAATTTGTCTGTCATCTTCAGAGAAATTTCTGTTCAAGTCTTTGCCAACAAAGAAATGGGGCCATTTGTTCTTTTCCTCTTGATTAATTTAACTTCTCTGCAGAAACTAGTGGTCAGACCTTTGTTGGAATCATAACATGCAAAAATCTTCTCCCATTACAAACACTGTTTATTTGCTTTAGTTGTAGTGCTTTCTCTTGTACAGAAACTTTTTAGCTTGATCAAATTCCAGTAATTTATTTCTGGTATTGCTTCAACTGCCTAGGGTATGTTCCTCATATATTATTTACCCATTCCAATATCTTCAAGAGTTTTCCCTGCACTCTTTTCAAGTATTTTTATAGTTTCATATCGTTTCATTATTCATGTATGTTTCATGTCATATTTCATTATTCAGTGAAAATCAATTTTGGTTTGGAATGAGAGGTGTGGGTCCAGTTTCAGTATTCTACAGGTTGCTAGCCAGTTCTCCCTGCACCATTTGTTAAATAGGGATTCTTTTCCAAAATGCATTCTTTCGCTTCACTTATCAAAGATAAAATGATGGTATGTGTCTGGATTCATCTCTATGTTCTATATTCTTTTCAAAATATCTACATCTCTATTTTTGTGCCAGTATAATGCTTTTTTGATCACTATAGATTTGTAGTATAACCTGAAGTCTAGTAGTGTGATGCTTCCAGGTTTGTTCTTATTCCTAAGTAGTACATTGACTATTTGGGTTTTTATGATTCCATACAAAATTAAGTACTATTTTTTTTCAGATCTTCAAAGTATGACATTGGTGCTTTGATGGGGATTGCATTAAATCTCTATATTGCTTTATGTAATATGGTCATTTGACCAATATTAACTATTGCCAGCCATGAACATGGTACGTTTTTCCAATTGTTAACATCTTCTGATATTTATTTTCTCAGGTTTTCATTGTTCTCTTCATAGAAATCTTTCACGTCTTTTGTTAGATATAGCCCCAGGTGTTTCATCTTCCTTAGCACTACTGTAAAAGAAATAGAATCCTTAACTATATTTTTGGCTTGACTATTGTTGATATATACAACTACTTATTTGTAGGTATTGATTCTTGTATTATGAGACACTGCTATAGTCCTTGATCATTTCTAAGAGTTTTGTAGTTGAGTTTGAGTCCCTGGGACATTCCAGGTATGAGATCATATCATCAGTAAAGAGCAACAGTTTGAACTCCTCTGTCCTCATTTGAATACACTTGATCCCTTCTCTTGTCTGATTGTGATGGACAGTACCTCCAGTACTATGTTGAACATCAGTGGTGACAATGGGCACCCTTGTCTAGTTCCAGATCTAAGTGGAAATGTTTTTTTTTTCCTATTTTATTTTTATTAAATCATAGCTGTGTACATTCAATTTTACTCCATTCAGTATGATACTGGCTGTAGGTTTGCTGTAGATGGCCTCTATCAGTTTAGGAAACGTCCCATCTAAGTATATTTTCTTAAGTTGTCTAATCATGAAAGCATGCTGGATATTATAAAAAATCTTTTCTGCATTGTTGATATAATTGTTGTCTTTGTTTTTTATTTTATGCATATGGTATATTATATTTATAGATTTACATATGTTGAACCAACGTCATAGCCATGAGATAAAACTGACTTGATAGTGGTGTATATTTTTTCACGTGTAGTTTAATCCTGTTTGCTAGGATCTTACTGAATATTTTCATATTCTTATTCATTAATGATTTTGGTCTTTAGTTTTCTTTCTTTGTTGGGTTCTTTCCTGGTTTAGAGATCAAGGTGATATTGCTTCATGGTGCCCCATGACCACATTACTGTACACAGCTATGATTTAATAAAAATAAATAAATAAATAAAAGAAATTGGGGGGGAGGATTTCTTCTTTTTCTATGTTGTGGAAAAAAATATGCAATAGAGAAACTAGCTCCTCCTTCAAAATTTGGTATAAATCTGTTGTAAAAGTATCTAGTCCTGGTCTTTACTTTTTGGAGAGATTTTGTATAGTTAGTGTTTCTCAGTGCTTGACTTCATGCAAAACTTCTAATTCTTTTTGATTGAGTTTATAAAGATGTCATGCTTATAGGCATTAGTCCATTTCCTCCACATTTTTACATTTCTGAGAGTAGATTTTTTTGTAATAATGATTGAGGAATTTTTTAATTTCTGTGGTATCTGTTGTTATTTCCAATTTATTGTATCTGATTGATGTTATTAGAGTTTTTACTTTTCTTTTTCTGGCTAGGCTAGTCAAAGGTTTATCAATTTTATTAATCTTTTCAAAGAACAAACTTTTTGATTTGTTGATCTTTCAAATGATTCTTTTGTTTTTAATTTCATTTTATCTTCTCTCATTTTTGTTATTTATTTTCTCCTGTTTGGTTTGGGGTTGGACTGGTATTTCTTTTGCAATTGGTTGAGGTTGCTGCCTTGCTCTCTTTCCATTTTCTTGATGAAGGATTCTAATGCTATCAATTTCTCTTGTAGGACTCCCTCAGGTATAATAGTTTGTTATATAGTTTCATTATCACATTAATCCAAAAATCTGATTATTTCCCTCTTAATCTAATCTTTGACCCAGCTATCATTTAGCCTATTGTTATTTAGTTTCCAAGATTTTGTTTGTGTGAAGGTTTATGTTGCTTTTGAGTTCAAATTTTATTCCATGATATTTCAAGAAGATACAAGGAATAATCTCTACTCTTTAAAACTTTTGTAGTCACACTTATGCCCTATGATATGATCAATTTTGTAGGATGATCGTGGGCTGATAAGAAGAATGTCTACTCAGTTTTATTAGGATGAAATGTTCTGTAAATATCTGTTAAGTCCACCTTTTTTAGGATCAAGTTTAAATCTGTTATTTCTTTGTTTAGTTTCTTCTCAGAGGATCTATCCAGAACTGAAAAGGGAGTATTGTTTCTCCAACTATTATAGTGCAGGAAGATATCAAATTGTTAATATCCATTAAGGTTTGTTTCATAAATAGAGAAGCATTCAAATAGGGTATATAAATGTTAATTATTGAAATTTATTCATGTTGAGTTTTGCCCTTGACAAATATGTAATGTTCTTCCTTGTCTTTCCTTATTGTTGTTAGTCTAAATCCAACTTTATCTGCAAATAATATTGAAATTCCTGCTTTTTTTCTTATTTCCATTTGCCTGTATTTTTTTTTTCCAGTTTTTGGCTGGGGCTGGGTTTTAACCCACCACCTCCGGCCTATGGGGCCAGTGCCCTACTTCTTTGAGCCACAGGTGCCACCCTCCATTTGCCTGCATTGCAGATATCCATCTCTTCACCCTAAGTCTTTTTTTTTTGTTTGTTTCTTTTATCCTTTGGGTATGATTAGTCTCTGGTAGGCAACAGATACCTGGTCGGAGTTTTGTATCCAGTCAGCTAACCTGTGCCCTTTTAGAAGACAATTTAAGACATTGTCATTCATTGAGAGAATCGATAATTATGGTACTTTTATGATCATCTTGTTTTTTAAAAGTCTAGTGCAATTTTAATCCTTTCACCATTGTGAAAGTTAGGTTTTGTTCAATAAAGTCTGAGTGAGTCTACTTTGGTGGTTGTCCATTGTGCTGATTATTATGGGAAATGGGTCTGAGTATTTCCTGTAGAGTTGGTTTTGTTATGACAAATTTCCTCAACATTTGCAAGTCAGCAAAACATTTGATTTCTCCATCACAAATGAAACTTAGTTTAGCTGGATATGGGATCCCGGGATGAAAGTTGTTTTGTTTCAGAAGGTTGAAAGTTGCTGACCATCATTTTCTGACTTGTAAATTTTTGCTGAAATATCTTTGGTCATCCTAATATTTCTCCTTTGTATGTAATTTTTTTTTTTTTACATCTGGCAGCTTGCAGGGCTTTTTCCTTCATATTAACTTTCGCAAAGTCAATTACAATCTGTTTAGGAGATGCTTTGTTTGGAATGAGTCTTGCTGGAGTTCTGAAACTATCCACTATGTGAATTTCTGTATCTCTTGCAATTCTTGGGAAATTCTCTCCTGTAATGTCTTGGATTAGAGCACCTGTGCCTATAGGACCATACTCTTATCCTTCAGGAATCCCTATATCTTCTGATGTTTGATATTTTGAAATGATTCCTCATCTGTCTCAGGGGATCTTCTGTTTTTTTTGTTTTTTTGTTTTTTGTTGTTGTTGTTGTTGTTTTGTTCTTTTCATTTTTCTGCCTCATTGAATGCTTAGGATTGTTCAAAAGCCTTGTCTTCAATTTCTGAGATCCTTTCTTCTGTCTTCTCAAATCCATTACTGAAGGATTATACTGTATTACAAACCTCCTTGAATAACATTTTCACTTCAGTAAGCTCTGATATATCTTTTCTCATTATATCCATATCCTTAGTGCATTTATCTTTTAATTTTTTTGTTTGTTTGTTTTGTAGAGACAGAGTCTCACTGTACTGCCCTCAGTAGAGTGCCGTGACATCACAGGACTCACAGAAACCTCCAGCTCTTGGGCTTACGCGATTCTCCTGCCTCAGCCTCCCAAGAAGCTGGGACTATAGGCGCCTGTCACAATGCCCGGCTTTTTTGTTGTTGTTGTTGCAGTTTGGCCGGGGCTGAGTTTGAATCCGCTACCCTCAGTATATGGGACTGGCACCCTACTCACTGGGCCACAGGCGCCACCCTATCTTTTAATTTGTTAAAAAAAAATCTTAAAATTTGTTAATTTGTTTCTTCAAAACATTTTGAATTACTTTTTGGATTTCTATTTTCATTTTTTTTTCCTCCATTCTATTCAGCTTATTTGTCATTCATATTCTGAATTCTATTTCTGACATTTCATCCATTTCTCTATGACTGGCATCTTCTGTTGTGTCTCTTTTGTCATCCCTTGTGGGAATTGATCTATTCTGATTATTCATGTTTCCAGAATTCTTCCACTGGTTCCTCTGTATAATTTTTTCTTTTTTTCTCAATTAAAACTGGTAGGGTCAGGTTGGATTTGTTGCCCCAAGAACTGGAGCTAATCATCCCTTTACCATTGATCTGGGGGCTATGATTGTGGCTTTTCCCCTACAGTCTTGCAAAGGTACATTTCAGAGATCATTCCATGAACTCTGTGGACCTGCTTGGTGAGATAATGCAAGTTGGCTCTGTCTTAAAATCAGCCAGCCTCTACACGATCCCAATGAATTGAGGTATTAGGTTAGAATCTCAGATGAGGGAAGATAAAATTGTGGTGCTCCACCCGCAACTGTCCACAGATGGAGGAGGAGAATCTGTCCCTCTCCACTACAAAAGAAGTGGCACTCAACTTTATAGGTCCTCAGGTGGTCAGCCCAGGTAAAAAGTTCTAATCATATTGTCCTAGGCAGTACAATCAGTGCTCACAAGGAATGTTTTAAAGAGTCTTGAGTGGCCAGATAGTAAGAATTTACAGGTAGTTCCGTCCAGAAAACCTGAGGAACTTGAGCCTGGTTTCCTCCAATGTGTAAGGTAGTCAGGAAAATTAGCCTGCCAAAGTGAGAACAGGGTTGTCAGTCAGTGCCTCTGCCTCCATCACAACTTCTCTGGGTGTCCCTTTCTCCTCTCAGGTCCCTCACTCTCTGGACCCTGCTACTTCTACATGAGTCACTGTTTCTGTGCTGCTGTCCATCAGCCCACACAATGTTTTGACCTCTCAGGGAATTGCCAAATACTCTGAGCTCCAGAGGAGCTAGACCTTCAGAACATCAGGCATGGGGTGGGGAAGAAGAGTGGACTGTGTGTTCAGAATGGTGGGGAAGATATGTGTTAACTTTTATGCTGGGCAGGATGATGTCTAGGCTAACAGATGAGACCTCCCTGGAGAAGGAGAACCTGGGTTTAGGGGCTCTCTCTGTGGGGTAAATTGAGAGGTTGTTTGTTCCCTGCTCACTTGCATAGAGCCCACAATGGGCCTCTTGCATGGGGGTAGGATCTCCCACTTTCTTGGTGATGGGCTTTGTATCTGGAATTAGTTATTTTGGATCCTGTTTCATAGAATTGCAACTTGCCTCAGAAGACATGATGTGCACTTCTCTATCTTCTTTCTATGCTCTCCTCCCCACCTTCAGCTTTACTGAGTCCATGTCTGTCCATAATCTTTCCCTCTGGGCAGCTGAACCCCTATTAAAAAGGCACACGCAGGCTTCTAACTTGGATTTCCCCACACTTGCTGGAGGTTCTGGTGATTTTCTTTCCCTTATCTATTAGGTGAGATCCCACCAAATGTCCTGCCTCCTCCTGCCAATTTTTCTCACTCCCTTCTTTCTCACTCCTCCCCCGGCTAGACTATGTTTGTTTTATCATTTGTATGAGTGTGTGTTTTTATGTTGGTTTCATATTAGCATTGAGTACATAGGATACTTTTTTTTTTCCATTCTTGAGAAACATTACTAAGAAGAATGTGTTTTAACTCCATCCAGGTAAACATAAAAGAATAAAAGAAGTAAACTCTCTATCTTTTTATGGCTGAATGGTATTCTACACACATTCTTCTCAAGCTCCCATGATATAATAATAATAATAATAATAATAATAAAAGTAGACCACAGTTCGTGTCATAAAACACAGTTTCATAAATTCAACAGAAAATAAATCATACAAAATATATTCTCAAACAAAATAGAATTCAAATATTAATTGTAATAGAAAATGTGTATGACATAGCTAAATATTTAGAAATTAAACATGTTTATAACCCATGGGTCAAATACAAATCTTCAAGAGAAACTTAAAAATAAGTTGAGCTAAATGAAAATACAAATACAATGTATTAATACTTGAAAGATACAGTAAAAGCAGTGCGTGCTTGAAGGTCAATTGCTGTACTAAACATATACGTTAGGGTTTTCCATTCTGACATTGAAAGAACTGGAAAGTCAATAATCTCATGTTGATAGTACTAAAAACAATGGGCAAACTGGTAATGGATAGGACTTGTTTGATCTGTCAAGTAATCTAGGCTACTGTTGAAACTCTTTCTCCTAAAATTGCACAAGTCAAATACAGACAATCAAATTTTACCAAAGCATAAGCCTAGAAAGAGAAGTGTTTTGCTTAATCCAGTACCAGAACAAATAAACTTAAACTTAAACCAAATCCTTTGACTCCCCCCCCACATGGTCACTGAAAAAAGAAATCACTGACATGAGGGAGATTAATTAATATGAGAACAGACACACATATTTCTTTAATATGTATACATGAAAGCCTTCAGAATGAAGATCCAACCTCCCTCCCCAATGGATTAGAGAGGCTTATGTACCATCTTGAGCTTACAAAAAGAATAGTGGCCCAGAGAATGACTGAGAGCAGGTTTTAGTGGAAAGATATATTATGGGAAAAAAAGAAAGGAAGAGGATCATCTAGGAAAGGGGTCTTATTATAAATATGGAAACTCACAGGTAGCAACTCTAAAAAAAATAGATGGTAAATGTTTCTTTTAAGAATTTTGCAGGTATCAGACTTTCAGTTAAACTTTCCTAAATTAGACAGGAAAAGGCTTTGCTGCATCATTAGACATTCTCTACTGAGGCAAAGATCCCCCCCATAAAAGATACATTTGCATCATTACCTCCACATGCTGGACCTGTGGGACTCATTTCAAATACATCAAAAATATATATATTAGAGTAAATACTCTAATTTACTTTCAACGTAATTGATCAATTGCTGGAGGCTCCAGGCAGACAATTTTGAAATCATAATTTTCAGTGGAGGGGAACCCATAGTTTCATGAATTTTATTTACAAAACCACACCATGTTCTCACTACAAAGAATGGGAGAACGTTTTTTCTTGTGTAACCAGGGCCCTGCTTTTCAATGTTCAATTTTGAATTATTTCTTAGTTTTTCTTGCTATGAAATGCTGACATTTATCTTCCTTCTCACCACTGGGAACTACCTAAATGAGGATTCCTTATCTAATTATGTGCTTGTTTAGAAATTACAGGGAATGGAGAAAATAGAGACATAGATATATGGATAAGAACTGAGAACATAGAAGTGAAACCAGCCATATATCACTATCTCATATTCAATAAACAAAACAAAAGCATATACGTGGGTAAAAAATCACTATTATTTAATAGTGCTGAGAAAACTGGTTAGCTACATGTAAAAGACTGAAACTGGACCCACGCCTCTCACCACTTAAAAAATTAATTCATAAGTAAATAAAATATTTAAATTTAAGACAGGAAATGATAAAAACCACTAGAAATAACTCTGAGAAACACTCTTTAGGATATTGCCCATGGGAAAGAATTTATGAAGCCCCATTGGCAACAACAGCAGCATCAAAAAAAAAAAATAGGCCATGATTAAGTAGAAACACTCTGCACAGCTAAGGACACAATTAACAAGGCAAGCAGACAACCTTCATAATGGGAGAAAATACTCATCTTCTATGAATGTGACAAAGTGCTAATAACCGGAATGTACAAAAAAAACAAGCAAATCAATAAGAAAATAACAAGCAACTTCATTAATAATTGGGCAAATGATATAAACAGAACTTTTTCCCAAGAGGAAAAATGGCCAACAAACACATGAAATAGTTCTAATCATCCCTAATTCTAAGACAAATGCAAGTCAAAGCCACTTTGAGACATCATGTAACACTAGTGAGAATAGTCCACATCATAAGATCCCAAAGTTGCAGATTCTCGCATTGGTGCAGAGAGAGTGGAACACTCTTGCACTATTTGTGGGATTTCAAACTAATACAACCTTTTTGTAAAGAAGTATGGATAATCCTCAAAGACCTAGAAGTGAATCTGGGAACAATCCAAATTTCCACTAGAAGATTACCTCAAGGCAACAATTAATCTATAGATAAACAGCATTTGCAATTTTCCAGTCCATTCACTAGGTGAAGCAACAATTCAAATGTGCTGAATTCAAAATACTCATGAGAACAATTCATGCAGAGCATCACTTCTTTGTTACTTTTGCATGTTCATCTCACCGAATTACCTTTCTAAAACTTCTACCTTCAAACAAAGACTTTAACAGAACTTCCTTAAGGCATGATCCTTGGCTATTTCACCACAAATAGTGTTACTGGAATTTTCTGCCAGGTCCTTGGTCTTAGAATTGGAAGATTGAATTCATGGACCACCATAGATGATAGGATATATTTTATTTATAGATAAGAGAAAAAGAAGGTAAGAACCTTCAGCACAGTGGAGAAGAGATACTTAGTGGGTATCCTGTTTAAGTTCTTGGTCTAGACATTCATAAGCAGCTTTACAACCCTGCAGGCAAGGGTCTTTGGGGAGATGGAATGTATGTGTAAAATAAGTCATATTCATTGTATGCTCAGCTTGACTGTTATTGGCATATACAAAGGCTACTGATTCATGGGCATTGATTTTGTATCTCAAGACACTGGTATATTTCTTGATCACTTTTAAGAGCTTTGTAGTTGAGGCCCTGGAGTTTTGCATGTGTAACATTATGTCATCTTTAAAGAGTGAGAGTTTGACTTCTTCTGTCCCCAGTTGAATCCTGTAGATCTGCTTCTCTGGCCAGAATGCAATGAATATGACTTCTGGCACCATGTTGAATAGCAGTGGTGACAGTGGGCACTGGGAATATATCTAACAGAAGGACATGAAAAACCTTGATAAAGAAGAAATAGTAGTCATTGTTAACAAATGGAAGAACATAGCATGCTTGTGGATGGGAAGAATCGAAATTGTTAAAATGTCCATACTACACAAAGTAATTTATAGATTTAATTCAATCCATACCCACCAATACCATACTTTGAAGAACTTGAAAAAAATCGTACTTCATTTCTTATGTAACCATAAAAACATGTCCAAATGGCCAATACAATTCTTAGAAATATAAATTATCTGTAGACATCACATTAACAGACTTCAGGTTAGTGATCAAAACAGCATATTACTGGTAATAGAGAGAGAGAGAGAAAGAGAGAGAGAGAGAGAATCTAGATATGAACTCAGCCACATATCATCATTTGATCTTTGATAAACCTAGGAAAATCATGTACTGGGGAAAAGAATCCCTATTTAACAAATGGTGCTAGAACTGGTTAGCCACATGTGGAAGACTAAAACTGGACCCACATCTCTCACCATTGACCAAAATTGATTCTCAATGTATAAAAAAATTAAATTTAAGACACAAAACAGTGAAAATTCTAAAAGAGAGTGTGGGGAAAACGCTTGAGGATACTGACCTGAGAAAAGATTTTATGAGGAAGATTCCATCCTTGACAATTTCAGCAACACCCAAAATAAATAACTGGAATTTGATCAAGCTAAAAAGCTTTTGTATAGCTAAGGGTATCACAACTAAAGCAAACAGACAGCCTTCAGAATGGGAGAAGACTTTTGCATGTTACGATTCTGACAAAGGACTGATAACTAGAATCTACAGAGAACTCAAATTAATCATTAGTAATACAACAAATAACCCCCTGTATAAATGGCCAAGAAACTGAAACCTCTCTGAATATGACAAATGGCAAAGAAACACGTGAAAAAATTATAATCATATTTAATCATCAGAGAAATGCAAATCAAAATCACTATGAGATGTCACCCAATTCCAGTAAGATTACCCCACATCTCAGTCCCAAAACTTCTGGTGCTGGTATTGATCTGGAGAGAAGAGAACACTTCTACACTGCTGGCAGGATTGTAAATTAATACAACCTTTATGAAAACAATTATGGAGAGGTCTCAAAAAAACAAAATCTGACCTTCCATTGGATTCTTCAATTGCATTACTGGCTATCTATCCACAAGAACAAAAATCATTTTACTTCAAATATATTTACACCAGAATATTTGTTGAAGCTCAATTCATAACTGCCAAGTCATGGAAGCAACCCAAATGCCCATTCATCCACGAAAGGATCAACAAATTGTATATATTATGTATATCATGGAATATTATTTGGCCATTAAAAAGATCAAGACTTTATATCTTTTATACACACACCCCCACACACACATCTTCATTACAGTACATGCCCATGGAACATGGAAAAATCAGGAAAAGAGAGGCCTCCTGACGTCAGGGAATAAGGATGTTAAACATCCAGTGTAAATTCTGGCTCTCCTAGAAGTGATTGCCTGACCTGCACAGGCGTCCATCATGCGCTTCCCTGGTCACCAATTACTAAAGGTTTTCAGGAAGCAGATAAATCTGACAAATGGGATGCTTGAGAGGAATAGATACTGGAGATCTTAAGATTACATTTGGAGTTATTAGACTTTAAACCTCATTACACTAAATATAAAAAATGGGCTTGAGACTGGGAGTTTGATAAGACAGATTCTAGGTTGGTCTGGAGGACTGAAGCCTATGAGAAGATTCTGCTCCCCAAACCCTGGTCTATCCAATTCTAAAACATATACACAAAACGTTGCCCTTGAGGACATGGCACTACCACATCTCAAGGCCCCTCATCTTTTGAAGACTATTCAGAAGATAACATGGGTATGTTCTATATGTTAAAAAGTAATCCTAAAGCAGAACACAACCCTCTTAACAAGGAGTTGACTACCCAAGGGACTGTAACAAATGGGTCAACATATTAAAATGGTCAACATAAGGCACTAGTCTATTGTACTGATATGTAAAATCCATGCCTAGTCTATGAAAATTAGGTCAATTTAAGGAGGTGGTCAACTGTGCAGATTCTATTGTAATTCTCAGATTTGGACTTCCATGTGCCATACAACGTGATGACTGACACTCCTTTATTTCAAAAGTCACCCAAATGTAAATCAAATACTACAGATCAAATGAAAGCTGCTTCTTCATGGAGCCCACAATAAATGGAAAAAATATAATAAAATTGACAACATTTTATTTTATTTTATTATTGTTGGGGATTCATTGAGGGTACAAAGATCCAGGTTACACTAATTACACTGGTCAAGCAAAGTCCCACTTATAAATGTGTTCCTCCCCCAATAGGTGTGTCGAACACCATGACCACCAACCCTCTCTTTCCTTCCCTTTTTAAAAAAAAAAAATAAATAAAATAAAATAAATCAAGAGATGAATCTGAGTTGGGATAAAATGTTATCTATTGCCTTGCTTAGAATTTGGGTAGCTCCTCAAAGTCGACTAGGATTGAGACCTTTTGAAATTGTGTATGGGTAACACTTTCAAACCCATTTTTCTAGAAGTCCTCAGACTTCTTTAATGAATCCAGAATTAAATGTTATGCATAACAAATATTACTACCTATTGGCTATTTATTTGGTTAACTGTCCACCAGCTTGCCCATTCCAGATCTGCTTATCCCACAAATGACTCTCTTTACCCTTTTGATCTAAGCAAAATGATTCCTCTGAAATACTGGAAGAAACAAGGGCAAAATAAATACATAGGCAAATAGTATACTGAAACCTATGATGTACTAATAACTAATCATTCATCAGTCAAACTGTATAGGGTAAAACAATAGTTCCAACATTCCTGTAGAAAGGCTGCTCTACCTTAGCCTGATTACACAGAGCTGCTCACTTGAGTGTTATGAATCAAATAAAGTTTTTAAGCTACTGTTCAAGAAAAAATATAGATAAGTGATGTTTATTCTTATATTTTTCTATAGAATGTGACCTCTGCTAATTCTTCTGATTTTAAACTTGTTCTGTCTACTTGCTGTAGCCACTACAAATCTTTTCTTACACTAGACATAGAAGTATTCAGAAAATTTACATAGAGTTTCTTGCTGAGTTAATCATCTCTTGCCTTTCTCTAGCACCTCCAGTTTTTCCTGACAAGTATCTCTATATAAGGAAAATATTGTCAATATGTATAAGTTTTCAGAAGAGATCTTAAGCAATGGACAAGGATTAAAAAATGACAGAAGTATTTAGAAAGGATATAAACCTATGGGCCATTTCAGAAAAACAAACAAACAAACAAAACCCTCAATGACTCTGGACATGGGAAACTATTTTTGGTATTGAAAATGAAGAATAAAGTAATAGTATTCACCACATTTCTGTTAGACACAAAAATGACAGCCCTGGCTATAAAGCCACAGAACTCCCATTATAAAGATGGTTTCCTCCCATTCTGGGATGGTTTCCTCTGTTTGATGGCATAAGTTGGTCACTTAACTCAGATTACCTACCTGTGTTGGAAATAATGAAATCACCTATGAATTATGTCCAAATTATACCCAGGTTATGGTCTGAGTTCCCTGTGAAAATGACAACATAATCTTCTAGTAAACAAACTCATTTGCCACTCATTAATCCTTGGCAATATGGCATGAATTTGTTTGTTCTTAATGGTAGTCAATGGCTGTATGGCACAATTCTCTGGCCTTGTTTCCCTTTCAGATGGCTGAGACATTGCACTTTGGGTCTCCCTTGGGCCCAAGCACGATAGCTAAAATAATTAGAAAATGACTTCTAATCCAACCCATTTAGTTAGTACATGTATATTTTGCACTGGTATAATTATTTTGCTTCAAGATTCACACCATCCATAGGCCTGAAAGACATCATTTGACATGCAGAAGCCCTCAAAAATTATACTCAGTAATCTCTTAATAACAGATTCTTGATCTCTTAATAACAGATTCTAAGGTATCTTTCTGGATCCATACTTAAATTTACCATATCAGAAAAAATGTCTTACAGAACCATATGGCATTAGATATCCTGACAGATTCTCAGGGAGGAACATGTACTATTATCAAAATTGAATTCTATGTATACATCCTAGACAACTTAGAAAATATTTCTCTGGCCTTAAAGGATATGCACAAAGGACTGTAGCTATGTCAGGCCCTATATTATTATTAGACTAATGGATGGCATTCCTGGTTTGGGTCAGAATCATCTTTGTGAAAGAAGCTACTTATAACTCTAGATATAATAATAGGAATAAGCATGTTCTTTCAGCATGGATTATACTGTTGCTGTACCTTTGTATGAAAGTTCAGGAAAAATTTTCTCAAAGTTTTTAGAATCCCCAAACTATAATGCATCCAAAGGCATGACCATAAGCCCAAGCACTCAAGAATACTTCCAACATCAAGTAGATCAGTTCCATTCCAACAGTCCTTCATTTTGCCCATATCCAGCTGAAGTAGCCAAAGCAAATGCTTCACTAATGTTCCAAAGAAATCAAATGGAATTTCACAGTGGGGTGTTATAAACAGTGCCATGTTTTTCAGGGCCCCCATTTGAAATTTTCCTGTCCATTTCTTTTTTTTTTTCTTTTTGCCTTTTTTTTTTTAAGAAGATCATAACTGTGTACCTTACTGCATTTATTGGGTACAATGTGCTGATTATACATACAATTTGGAATGTTTACATTAAACTAGTTAATATAGCATTCACATCACTTATTCAATTGTTGTGTTTAGACATTTATACTCTACTATTAATATATTTGACATGTACCCTTGCAATATGCACATAAGGTGAGGTCCCACTGATCCTGTCAATTTCTTATTATGAAATATCAACCTTTACCCTCATTTTTTTCACCAGGTACTCTCCCGTGCAATTCTCCCCTATGTAATTCTATGCTTGTTTAGACATTTCAGTAACCCAGTTTTAGAAAAATCCAAATTCCCACAAGGAGATTACCTCCAGGCCACAGTTAATCTGCAGATGAACAGCCTTCAAAATGGTTCAGCCCATTCAACAGGTGGCACAACAATTCAAGATACACATCAGAATAATTCATGCCATCTGACACTTTATGTGTGCCCTTCGTTTCAAATTCCCTATTAAAACTCCACCTTCAACTCAAGAATTTGAGTGGCTTCTTTGAGACATGAATTTACATTCTGGTTTGGCCATTTCCCCACTGCTTACTCTGCAACAGTCACCTATTTTTCACTAAACCTTTGCCCTTGTAAATGGCTATTGAAATCAGTAAGTAGCTAAGGATATGCTCAATTGCACTTGTGCTTCCAGTAGAAGAAGAGGAAATATAATAATTTTGAAATTTACCCAGTACATTATATACTCCCAAATAAAAGCATCCCTCAGGGAAATTATTTCACTGGGGCCTAAAACATGTAGGGGTTGTGGGAAAATACTTAATTCTAAACTTTTCTATCTCCCTCTGTGATCTAAGGTGTTAAAGGGATTGAGAAGCACTTGTGAAGGTCACAACCTAAAAAAAAAATACTTACCAAAAGATTGATACAAAAATCACAACAAATCTTTAAAACCCTTTTCTTCCCCCACACCTTATAACTATACCAATAGAACTCCTTATACACACATTACTAAAATAAGTATAAATCTCAGACTTTATGTAGAATAAGTTTCCAATAAAATCTAAAAACAAACAAACAAAAAAACAATATGATGGAGAAAAGCAAGATCAAGATAAGAAATTTCAGCTACACACACATCTAAAAGGCATACCAAACACAGTATATGAAATAGGCAGAGAAACATAAAAATTCACTTTAGAAGCCTACTTCAGTTCCTTTTACCAGCTACAGGTTGTTCAGCTTTCAGTGAACAATTTTAAGACATACTACAATGCTAAGAACAAAATGTTTGATTAAGGCAGAGTAAGAAGTAAAACAATGTGGACATGGTAGAGATTCTGGCATTATGACGTGATGAATTTAAAATAAAAGTAAAAACTCTGGTAAAAATCACTACATTAATATGGTAGATATCAATACTTACTTTAATTGTAAATGTTGTAAATACAACAAGTAAAAGAGACTGTCAGAGTAGATAAAAACAGGAAAACTCTATGCTGTCTTTAAAAATCTCACATTAAATATAAAGGCACTGGTATGATAAAGAAGAATATATGGAGATAAGCCATGCTAACCCTATGAAAAGAATATGGGAATAGCTGTATTTATTTCAGAGAAAGCAGAGTTCAGAGAAAGGGAAGTTGTTAGGGATAAAGTGGGTTAGAAAACAATTTAAAAGTTCAGATTAGAGGCAGAGCATGATGGCAGACGGGACAGACATGTAGCCCACCTCTCCCAAGTCATCAGGTGAGAGGGAGGGGGCTATGGATCCTTTCCCCGTGTGGATTATTGGTGTGGACAGACAGCTGGAGACATGCAGTGAATTGGAAGATTGCTGTACATGAGATGTAATTTAAAACCTCAGACTCTGTTGTAGAGATTTTCTCTGCCTGGCAGTGCTGGCTGGCAGCCAGCCCCTCCCTCACAGAGAACAGCAGTTCACAATTCCTGGCAAAACCCAATTGATGAAAATTTATTACTGAGTGGAGTTTGGTGACCAGAAAGGGGTGCCACTCAATGCCACAAGGGGCTAAGCGGCCTGATGAAAAATTAAAGGGAAGGGATCCCGCCTGGGAAACAGACATTTTGAATTGTCTGAAATGGCAGGCATCTTCTCCCAGAACAACAAGAGTAATTAAATAGACCAGACCATTCCTGGTGGAGAACATTGGTGTGGACTGGCAGTTCAGGCTGTGCAGTGAACTGGCAGGTGGCTGGACCCAAAAGTCCAGATTCAAAAGTGAGACTCTGAGCCACAAAAACTGAGGAAAGGTCTCCATGCACCGCAGCAGCCAGAGATGGTGGCAGTGCAAGCCAGTGGCAGCCAGCCCCTACCCCACAGTGATTGCAGTTGCCAGTTTGTGGGAGAATGTGGGAGCAGAGTAGAAAGAGTTGTAAAGCATGGACTCCTGCACCGAGATGGGAGGTTGGATAGGAGTGCTGTCCGGAACAGAGCAGCTGAGGTTGGACAACAATTAGGAAATAAACTTATAGAAACTCCAAAATGGCGATCAGCCAGGTATGGTGGTTACCGTGGTAAAAATGTAAACTTTGAATCAGGTATAAGCCTGGGAACCACTCACTGTGCGACCTGGTGTCCAGAAAGTATATTGCATTACAAATATATTTCTATGAAAGTTGACCCCTACATCATACAAATAGATGTATATTTTTATATATATACAAGAATAATATTTATGTGGTTGGTGCCTTTTTTTTTCTCTTTTTTTCCTCATCATTTTCTTGGAGGAACTATAGTTAATTTTTTTTGTCTTACTTTTTATTTTTATCTTTTCTATTTTTAATTTTTTCTTTCTTCTTTTTCAACTTTTTTATGAACACCACTTTTTTTTCCCCTTCTCTCTTCCTCTTCTTCCCTTCTTATGTTTTGTGAGAGTGCTTCCATCAGATTTTTAGAGGTCTTTTGTTTGTTTGTTTTTTTCCTTTTTTTCAATTATTTTGTGATTATTATATTATTGTAGTTGTTTTTTGTTGTCTGTATGTCTATGTCTTTCCATTTGTTCATGCATCTGTGGGCTTGTGTGTCTGGTAGCCTTTTTATGTTTATTTGCTCATTTGGTCTCAATGTGTTTGGGGTTTTGCTAAATCCTTGGGTTGGCTATTTTCCCTAACTCCAATTTTCACATTCAACAAGAACATGGTGGAACAGGGGATGATGGCTGATTGGAGCCAGCTCTCAATAGAAGTCCGGAGGGAGAGATAACGACCAGAAAGAACCCAACAAAGCCGAAGGAGGGGAGCTGAGCTGAGAGATGAGATAGATAATTGCTCATCTTCCCTGCTGAGGCAAGCTTTGACTCCAGTGAAACTATTTTTAGGTACAGATCTCATCCCAAAGAGGTTGTGTGGCTGTCCCCTCACCTAAAAGAGTTGCTTGCTTACTGTGGGATCTCTACTGGTGAGCGATAAACTGAGGCTCTCCTTCCTCACCCCACTGAAGGGAATTGCTGGAAGTTGGGACTCCTTTTAAAGACAGCCCCTTCTGTGTGTCTAGGAATTCCCTTGTCTGGCAGGAAATTTGAACAAATATTTTCCTTGCCACCTTGATCCTTCAGTCTACCCACCCACCCACCCTGGCCTGGTTGTCTAGAAGTCCAACTCCTCCAGAATCCAGAATGTCTGCATTTCTTGGCTAGGATTGGACATTGCATAGACAATGGCAGTACAGAGGTGCTGTACCTGTGAATCCAGTAAATTCACAGAAAGGCATAGATGGAAAGGTAACTGACCTGGCCCCCAAAAAAGAGTATCTCAGCAGCAGACAGAGGCTTAGGTTCCTGCACTGTGCACGGAGGCTCAGAAACTGCTGAGGTGCACGACCCAAGAGGAGGCATATCCCACCCAACTTCAGCATTAGTAGAGTGATCCTGCTGGGGTCTAACTCTGTAGAGTCATTTCCCCAACTCTGTGGCCTTCCAGAGGGAACCAGACCACACCCTATAGGGATTCCAGAGCTCCAGAACAGCAGCAACAAAGGTGCAGTGGCTGAGGGAGAAATTCTTTTGCTGTCTGGATATCCTCAGGTTCGGACTGAGCTCAGGTGGAAATTTCTTCACTTGCCATTGAGCACCTGATGCAGGCAGACCTCAGCTTCCCCTACTGGATGGTGGTAGACTGTGGTAACCACAAGGAGGAGGCAACAACCTCACTTTGACTCTGGCAGGCACATAGCCCTGGCACATTTGTTTATTGGACAGAACAGGGCCACAGAGACTGGGTTAACAGAGACTTCTGGTGGGAATACTAGAGACTGGGACCACCGAAGTCCAGTGGTGAAGGACGACCAAGGTGGGGTAATAGGCATCTACTCCTAGGCTCTAAATCTCTGACTGCACAGCCTCTCTGAACCCTCAGAGCACCAGAGGTGCTCAAATCACACTTGAGCTGCCAATAGACCCCTAACATCTAATTGCTGGAGTTCTCCTAAACTCTCCAGCTAGAGAGTGGGGGCTGTCTGGGACAATTGGTCTAGAACTCTTGAACTAGACAAATTACCCGAGGACCCACCAAGGTGGGAACCTGGTTTTACTGTAGTGGGAAGGTTTGATTGTCCTCTTCCAGATATTACTGGTGGGGGAAGGGATGTCCTAGTTGCTTGTATTTCACCAAAACTGAGACTGCAAACTAGAGTTACTCATTAACTAAAGTTGGCCAGAAATCAGCTGAATACAAGACAGAGCCACCTACTTCCACTACACCAAGCAGTCCTCTAGAGTCACAGACTATAGTACTGTACTGGTCCTTTGCAAAATTGTACAGGAAAAGCTGCAGTCACTAGTCCCAGTTCCTAGGTGAAGGGCTGTTCAACCACAAACGTAGAAGTTAACAGTCCAATTTCAAGTTACCTGCTCATCTAGCTAAACACTGAAAAACAATCATGGGGTGGAATTAGCAGAAAAACTGGCAACATGAATAAACAGAACAGTTCAACTCTTAAAGAGGCACAGGCTGGCTAACTGGATACAAAAACGCAGACCAGATATCTGCTGCATACCAGAATCTCATGTTACATTAAAAGATAAATATATACTCAGGGTGAAGTGATGATCATCTATAGTCCAGGAAAATGGAAAACAGAAAAAAGCAGGTGTTGCAATTTTATTTGCAGATACAATAGGCTTTAAACCAACCAAAGTAAGGAAAGATAAGGAGGGTCACTACATATTTGTTAAGGGCAAGACTCAATATGATGTGATTTCAATTATTAATATTTATCCACCCAACCAAAGTGCACCTCAACTTATAACAGAAACTCTAACGGACATGAGCAACTTGATTTCCTCCAGGTCCATAGTAGTTGGATATTTGAATGCCCCTTTGGCGGTTTCGGATAGATCCTCCAAAAAGAAGTTAAGCAAGGAAATTTTAGATTTAAACTTAACCATCCAACAATTGAATTTAACAGATATTTACAGAACATTTTGTCCTAACAAAACTGAATACACATTCTTCTCATCACGTCATGGAACATACTCCAAAATTGATCGCATCTTAGGTCACAAATCTAACCTCAGCAATTTTAAAAGAATAGAAATTATTCCTTGCATCTTCTCAGACCATCACAGAATAAAAGAGGAACTCAGAAACAACAAGAACTTGCATACTCATACAAAACATGCAAACTGAATAACCTCATGCTGAACAATAGCTGGAATATAGATGAGCTTAAGAAGGAAATAAACAAATTTCTGTAAAAAAATGACAATGAAAACACAAATTGTTAGGAAGTCCTAAGAGGGAAAATTATAGCACTGAAAACCTTCCTCAAGAGAACAGAAAGAGAGGAAGTTAACAACTTAATGGGACATCTCAAGCAATTGGAAAATAAAGAATATTCCAATCCAAACAGAGTAGAAGAAAAGAAATAACCAAAATTAGAGCAGAATTAAATGAAATTGAAAACAAAAGGATTATACAACAGATCAATAAAACAAAAATTGGTTTTTTGAAAAGGTCAATTAAATAGATAAACCTTTGGCTAACCTAACCAGGAAAAAAAGAGTAAAATCTCCAATTTAATCAATCAGAAATGACAAAGATGAAATAACAACAGACTCCTCAGAAATTAAAAAAATCCTTAATGACTACTACAAGAAACTTTATTCTCAGAAATACAAAAACCTGAAGGAAATCGATGAATACTTGGAAGCACGCCACCTCCCAAGACTTAGCCAGAATGAGCTGGATATGTTGACCTGGCCTATACCAAGTTTTGAAATAGCATCAACTATACAAAATCTCCCTAAAAATAATAGCCTAGGACCAGAGGGCTTCACATCAGAATTCTACCAAACTTTAAAGAGGAACTAGTACCTATATTATTCAAACATTTCCAAAATATAGAAAAAGAAGGAATAGTAGCCAACACATTCTATGAAGCAAACATCACTTTGAACCACAAACCAGGAAAAGACCCAACAAGAAAAGAAAATTATACACCAATATCACTAGTGAATACTGATGTAAAAATATTCAACAAGATCCTAGCAAACAGAATCCAGCAACACATCAAAAAAATTATACAGCACGACCAAGTGGGTTTTATCCCAGGGTTTCAAGGCTGGTTCAATATACGTAAATCTATAAATATAATTCAGCACATAAATAAATTAAAAAAACAAAGACCATATGATTCTCTCAATTGATACAGAAAAAGCTTTTGATAACATCCAGTATCCCTTCATGATCAGAACACTTAAGAAAATAAGTACAGAAGGGACATTGCTTAAACTAATACAGACCATCTACAACAAACCTACAGCCAATATCATATTGAATGGAGTGAAATCAAAACCATTTCCACTCAGACCAGGAACCAAGCAAGGTTGCCCATTGTCTCCATTGCTCTTTAACATTGTAATGGAAGTTTTAGTCATCACAATTTGGGGAATAAAAGGCAATCAAGCGTATCCATATAGGGTCAGAGGAAATCAAACTTTTACTCTTCGCAGATGATATGATGTATATTTGGAAAACACCAGGGATTCTACTACAAAACTCTTAGAAGCGATCAAGGAATACAGCAATGTCTCAGGGTACAAAATCAACACCCATAAATCTGTAGCCTTTATATATACCAACAATAGCCAAGCTGAAAAACAATCAAGGATACTATTCCATTTATAGTAGTGTCAAAGAAGATAAAATATTTGGGAGTTTATCTGACAAAGAATGTGAAAGATCTCTATAAAGAGAACTATGAAACTCTAAGAAAAGAAATAGCTGAAGATGATAACAAATGGAAAAACATACCATTCACATGGCTGGGAAAAATCAACATTGCCAAAATATCTATACTACCCAAAGCAATATACAATTTTAATCCACTCCCTATTAAAGCTCCATTGTCATACTTTAAAGATCTCAAAAAAATAATACATCCTTTTATATAGAATCAGAAAAAAACTCAAATAGGCAAGACATTACTCAGAAATAAAAAAAAAAAAGCAGGAGGAATTATGCTACCAGACCTCAGACTATATTATAAATCAATAGTGATCAAAACAGCATGGTTCTGGCACAAAAACAGAGAGGTAGATGTATGGAATGGAATAGAGAACCAAGAAATGAGCCCAGCTACTTACCATTATTTGATATTTGACAAGCCAATTAAAAACATTCAATGGGGAAAAGATTCCCTATTTAACAAATGGTGCTTGGTGAACCAGCTGGCAACCTGTAGAAGACTGAAACTAGACCCACACCTTTCACCTTTAACTAAGATAGACTCTCACTGGATTAAAGATTTAAACTTAAGACATGAAACTATAAAAATACTAGAAGAAAGTGCAGGGAAAACTCTTGAAGAAATCGGCCTAGGTGAATATTTTTTGAGAAAGACTCCGTGGGCAATCAAAAATACACTACTGGGACATGATGAAACTAACAAGTTTCTGCACAGCCAAGAACACAGTAAGTAGTGGAAGCAGACAGCCCTCAGAATGTGAGTAGATATTTACAGGATATGTCTCCGACAAATGTTTAATAACCAAAATCCACAGTGACCTCAAACGTATTAGCAAGAAAAGAAGAAATGATCCCATCTTGAAGAGGGACTTGAAGAGAAACTTCTCTGAAGAAGACAGGTGCACAGCCTACAGACACCTGAAAAAATGCTCATCATCCTTAACCATCAGAGAAATGCAAATCAAAACTACTTTGAGATATCATCTAACTCCAGTAAGATTAGCCCACATCACAAAATCCCAAAACCAGAGATGTTGGGGCGGATGTGGAGAAAAGGGAAAACTTTTGCACTGCTGGTGGGAATGCAAACTAATACGGTCCATTTGGAAAGATATTTGGAGAATACTTAGAGTTCTAAATATAGATCTACCATTCGATCCTATAATTCCTCTACTAGGTATATATCCAGAAGACCAAAAATCGCACTATAACAAAAATATTTATACCGGAATGTTTATTGCAGCCCAATTCATAATTACTAAGTCATGGAAAAAACCCAAGTGCCCATCGACTCATGAATGGATTAATAAATTGTGGTATTTGTCCACCATGGAATATTATGCAGCTGTAAAAAAAAGATGGAGACTATACCTTCTTCATGTTTACATGGATGGAACTGGAATATATTCTTCTTAGCAAGGTATCCAAAGAATGGAAGAAAAAGTACCCAATGTACTCAGCTCTAATAAAACTAATTTATAGCTTTCATATGAAGGCTATAACCCAATCTCGGTACAAGAATTTGGGAAGGGGGCAAGGGAGGGGAAGAGGGTGGGAGGGATGGTGGAGGTAGAGTGATTGGTGGGTCCACACGTAGGGTGCATCTTGGAAGTTTGCAGGTGAAGTTTACTAAGTGTAGAGTTTGAACACAATAATTAAGAAAATGCCATGAAGGCTATGTTAACCAGTTCAGTGAAAATATTTCAGACTGTATATGGAACCAGCACATTGTACCTCATGATTTATTGTACACAGCTATGATTTAATAAAAACATAAAAGGTCAAAAAAAAAGTTCAAGTAGTTTCTCAACATAATCACACTTTTAAACATGAACATACCTAACAAATGAGCATCATAGTACATGAAGCAAAATCTGATAGAACTCAAAGGAAATATAGACATATTCACTCTCTAATTAGTGGCTTCAATACCCTTCTTAAGTAATTAACTGATCCAATAGGCACAGAATCAGTAAGGAATAATTAAAATGAAAAGCAGAATTTGTTCAATTGGGTATAATTGGCATTTACAGAATATTTTAGCCAGCAAAAAAAGAATACATGTTTTCTTAGCACACAGAGAATATTTACCAAGACAAATGATATTTTAAGGCATAAAATACACCTTAACAAATGGAAGAGAAATCATATTACTATTTGATTAACTGTCATATAACAAAATAACTAAACCAAAATTAGCAACAACAACCACAAAAAAAAACAACTACAAAATACCTAACTACTCTGAGAGTTAATGATACACTTCTTAATAAAATATGGTTCAAAAAGTAATTCTTAATATGTATTAGAAAATATTAACTATAAAACAAAAATATGTACTGTGTTATTAAAATTTTCATGATGTGTAGCAGAAGTACTTACATCAGGATTTATAGCATTGAATGAATGCATTAGAAAAGAAGAAACATCTAAAATCAATAACCGAAGCTTCAAATTTACCAAACTAAAAAGAGGAGAACACACTAAATTCATCTTAGCAAAATAACTAAGAAAATGCCACGAAAATTATGTTAACTAGTGTGATGAAAATGTGTCAAACAGTCTATGAACCAATTATATGGTGCCCCATGATCATACTAATGTACACAGCTATGATTTAATAAAAATATAAATAAATAAAAAATAAATAAAAATAAATAAAAATAACAGCAGAAATACTGAAATTGAAAAAAAGAAATCAATAGAAGAAAATCAATGAAGGCAAAACCTGTTTGTTTTTTTTATAAGATTGATAATATTGATAAACATCTAGCCAGGAAAAGTAAGAAATATAGAAGAAACACAAATTACTAATATCATAAATAAAAGGCCATCACTCCTGACTTTTGGACATCAAAAAGATAATTAATGAATATTAAGAACAACTTTATCCACACAAATTTGACAATCCAGTTAAAAAGAACCAGTTATTTAAAAGACAAAAATTCAAACAAGAAGAAATGGATAATCTGGATAGGACTCTATTAAATAAGTTAAAACAAAAATTAATAAACTTCTAGAAACAGAAAGAACCAGACCCAATGGATTCAGTGGGAAATTCTAACAAACAAGAAATAAATTATGCTGTTTTTTTTTTTTTTTTTTGAGACACAATTCTCACTCTGTTGTCCCTGGTAGAGTGCAGTGGTATCATAGTAGCTCACTGCAACCATAAAATCCTTGGGCTCAAGTGATCTTGCTGCAGCTTCTGAAGCAGCCAGAACGAAAGAGGCATATCAACACGACTGGCTATTTTTCCATTTTTGTAGAGATGAGTATCTTGTGCTTGCTCATGTTTATCTCAAACTTCTGAGTTTAAGCCACCCTACTTCCTCGGCCTTCCAGAGTGCTAGAATTACAGGAATGAGCAGCCCTGCCCAGTTGAATATGCTGATTTTCTACAATTGCCACAAAAAAAAAGAAGAGCAAAGGAAACAATTCCCAACTGATTTTGTAAGGTTACCATTACACTACAGATCAATATTTCTCATGAATATAAATGCAAAAATCTTCAACCAAATTTTACCAAAAGAAATTCATTAATATTTAAAAAGAATTGTATATAATTACCAAGTGTCATTTATTTCAGGTATGCAAAGCTGTTTCAAATTTTAAATTCAATTAAAATAATTGATTAACATCAACAGACTAAAGCAGAAAAGTAACAAGATCACATGCAGGTAAATCATCTTCAAAATATATCACTCATTCATGACAAAAATGAAGCAAACTAGGAATAGAGGGGAGCATACTTAACATGATAAGAACATCTAGAAAACCCAGAGATTACATTTGACTTAAAGGTGAAACAATTATCTTATTGTATTAGCTAGGATATTCAGTACAAGCATGAATACACATGGTGAGAGGAAATATCCTAGTCTTATTCTGATGCTAGTGGAAAGCATGCAATTTCTCACAATTGAGAAATATTAGTTGATCATTTGTTTGAGAATTTTTTTTTATCTTTTTATTTACTATTTTTTTTATTTTTTTATTTTTTTGAGATAGAATCTCACTCCGTGGGCGGCGCCTGTGGCTCAGTCAGTAGGGCGCCAACCCCATATACCGAGGGTGGCGGGTTCAAACCCAGCCCCGGCTGAACTGCAACCAAAAAAAAAAAATATATAGCTGGGCGTTGTGGCGGGCGCCTGTAGTCCCAGCTACTCGGGAGGCTGAGGCAAGAGAATCGCTTAAGCCCAGGAGTTGGAGGTTGCTGTGAGCTGTGTGATGCCATGGCACTCTACCGAGGGCCACAAAGTGAGACTCTGTCTTTTAAAAAAAAAAAAAAAAAAAAGAATCTCACTCTGTTGGCCAGGCTAGAGATTCATGGTATCAGCTTAGCTCATAGAAACCTCAAAATCCTGGGCTATATCCTCCTGGTTCAGCCTTGCAAGTAGCTGAGACTACAGGTGCCAGCCACAACAACCAGTTCATTTTGCTATTTTTAGTAGAGATATGGTCTTGCTCTTGCTCAGGTGGTCATGAATCTATGACCTCTAGCAATCCTCCCACCTCAACCTCCCAGAATGCTAAGATTGCAGGTATGAGTCACTTTGCCTGGTTGTCAACAACTTTTTAGATACAACACTACGAACGAGTTCAATGTTTGAAAGAAAAAAAATTGATTAGATGGATTTCATCAAAATTATAATATTTTGCAGTAAAATATTTTAATTTTGATGAAATCCATCTAATCAATTATTATTAATATCACAGACATTCCAGCCAATGCAATCAGCAAAACAAATATATAAAGGGCATTCACATGGGGACAAAGAGGGTCAAACTCTCACTTTCTGCTGATGATATGATCTTACACCTAGAACAACCCAGAGACTCAATGACAAGACTCCTGGAAGCAATTGAGAACTGCAATAATGTCTCAGGATACAAAATCAATGTCCACAAAGTAGTAGCCTTCATATACCCCAATAAAAGTCAAAGTGAGAATCCAATCAAAGACACAATGTCCTTTACAGTAGCTTCAAAGATAATGAAATACTGAAGAATATACCTAACAGAGGACATGAAGGATCTTTACAGAGATGACTACCAAACCCTGAGGAAAGAAATAGCAGAAGATTTTAACAAATCCAGTAGCATACTATGCTCACAGTTAGGAAGAATCAATATTGTTAAAATGTCCATACTACCTAAAACAATCTACAGATATAATGCAACCCCCATCAAAGCACCAATATCATACTTTGAAGAACTTGAAAAAATAGTACTGCATTTCATACTAAATGAACAAACAAACAAACAAAACCCTCAGTATGAAATTCAATTATAAGAAGTAAAAACAAACCTGGAGGCATCACATTATATGCCTTGACATTATACTACAACTCTCTACAGTGATCAAAACAGCATGATACTGGCACAAAAATAGAGACAGAGATCTATGGAATAGAATAGAAAACCTGGAGATGAACCAAGCCACGTATTGATATCCGATTTTTGATAAAACTAACAACAGCATACACTGGGGAAAATAATCCCTATTTAATAAATGGTGCTTGGAAAGCTAATTAGCCACATATAAAATACTGAAATCAGACCTCCATATCTCACTGCTACCAAAAATTGAATCACACAAGATAACGTATTTAAATTTAAGACATGAAATGATAAAAATACTAGAAGAATGTATGAAAAAAAGTTTTAACCAAATTGATGTTAGAAAATATTTTATGAAGAAGATCCCATTGGCAACTGCAGCAACACCAAAAATAAATAAATGGAACATTATCAAGCTAAAAAGCTTCTCCACAGCTAAGGGCAAAAAAAATAAAGCAATCAGGCAGCCTTTGTAATGGGAGAAGATATTTGCATACTATGAATCTCACAAATGGTTGATAACTAGAATCTATAGAAAATTCAAATTAATTAACAAGAAAAGAGCAAACAACTCCATTTATAAGTGGAGAAGAGACTTGAACAGAACCTTCTCTGAAGAAGACAGACAAATGGCCAATAAACACATGAAAAAAAAATGATTATTATCCCTAATCATCAAAGAAATGGAAATCACAACCACTCTGAAATATCACCTCTCCCCAGTGAGAATAGGTCCACATCATGAAATCTCAAAGCTGTAGGTGTTGGTGTGGATTTGGAAAGAAAGGAGCATCTTTGCAGTTCTGGTGATACCGCAAACTAATACATCTATGGAAAGAAGAATGGAGAATTCTCAAAGAACTGAAAGTAGACCTTCCATTTAATCTCACAATCACATTACTAGGTATCTACACAGAAAAAAAATAATAATAAAAATTTTACCACAAGGACATTTGTACTAGAATGGTTGTTGCAGCTAAATTCACAATTTCCAAGACAATTTTGAAATTTGAAGCAAACAAAATTTCCATCAACTTATGAATGGATTAATAAACTATGGTATATGTATAACATGGAGTACTATTCAGCCATAAAAAGGATGGAGACTCCCTGTGTATTTACTGGGATGGAGTTGGAACACATTTTTCTTAGTAAATTATTACAAGAATGGAAAAGCAAGTATAAAATGTACTCAATCCTGCCACGGACCACCCAGTCGGTGGGCTTCAGTCCGAGGGAGAGCAGGGAGAAGGAGCGAGGAAGGTTGAGAGGTCGGCGCAGGAATGACAGTCTGACACACCACGGGTTGGAGTATGCAGCTGTAACTTTACTGTGAAAGCATGCAAGTACTTATACACTTTTTCTTACAGGCAGGGGGCGTCATACACAAGAGTTATTTTGAGTTAGTGGGAGAGTTACAATCATTTACTTAGATGTACAGATTTTTCCTTTATGTTTGCAGTTTCTCATGCTTAGGTAAGCTCTGATTGTTCGAGACATTTTCAACAACAATTCAATTGCTCTGCCTTTTGTTGATAACAGTCAAAAGCATGTCTAGACTAAACAGTACAAAGTTTAACTCACTATAAAAGAGCTGGTCTCAGCATGGTTGTGAAGTTGTTTGCTTCTTCCTCTTTCCAGAGATAACAAGGTTTGCATTTTCTTGCTAACTGCTCAAGACAAAGGGAAGGCTGGCATAATTTCTTACTTCTCTGTTTATCCTGCTTTCCCTGCCTTTGCGTGATTGTACTATTTTGATTTGTATAGGATCATTGTCTATTCTAGTTATAAATGATTCTTATTTTAATAAAACATCTATACATTGTCTGAAATCATTGGTATTTACTGTGAAGGTATTTATTACTTAAACGTCTTAGTGCCTGACTTATAGGCGGTATTGAGTCTAGCAAGATCGTGCCTTATCTCATCCTGCAGTGCAATGGGTCCAGCCCTGAGAAAGCACATTGTGATTAGTATCAGAACACACAGACCTATGCTAAAGAAAAACAAAGTGATAAATTTTAAAGATTGCCACGGTCGTTCAAGCTCCTGCGGGTGACTTGGCACGTAGAGCACCGTTTCTGATGCCGTTTGTGCAGGGGTCGCTGGGGGTGAAGCTCCGTGGAGCACAAGCCTCCTTACCGGCGTTCTAAACGCGGTCAGCGCCGCCTCGCTTCGGCGGTAATGCCGTGGGCGCGGCACAATCCTAACATGAAACCAATGGATCAACAACTACATTTCCACATAAAAGAAAAACACAAGTATATTCTAGTGAGGGTAATGGGGAAAGCAGAAAAGGGGAAAGGCAGGAGGGAGAATGATCCGAAAATTCTCATCTAATGTGCAAAAATGTAAAGGTATACTGCACACCCCTTTGGTGATGAGCTCAACAATAACTTCAACTTGCCCTTACAAATTAAAATGATGTAACCTAAATATTTGTATCCTCATATGAATCTGAACGAAAAAAAATTAGATCTTGGTGTGGATATGGTGAGAGGGAATGCTTATACATTGTTGGTGGGAATGTAAAGTAGTGCCACCTCTATGAAAAATGAAATGGAGATTACACAAAGGACTATATGTATACCTACTATTCAATAAAGCAATCCCACTACTGCACATCTACCTAAAGGAAAATAAATCATTTTACTTAAAAAGACACTTTTCAATAAATTTTCATAGCAAAATAATCAAAACTGCAATATTATCAAACAAACCTAAGTGTTCATCAATCAATTAATGTGTATACATACACACACACCACATTATCACCATACACACACACACACACACACACACACACCATGGAGTACTACCTTGCCTTAAAAAGGGATGAGATTATGTGCTTTGCAGTAATTTAAATGTAACTGGAGGCAATTATCCCAAAGAAAGTATCTCAGGAATGAAAAACTAAACACCACATGTTCTCACTCATAAGTGGAGCTAAGTTAGTGGTATATACATTCACAAACTGGTGTGATGGTCATTGGAAACTAAGGGGGAGATATTAACATTACCTCTGAAGTATGTAATTGGTACACTAAAAGTCTGACTTCATCGTAATACAATTTATGTGCATGAAAAATCACTTTTACCCCTTAAGCCTATTGAAAAATAATCCACTTGTTCAACTTGGCTTACTCTGGATTGCTAAATTATATTTGACCCCAGAAGTTTTTTTTTTTTTTGTAGTTTTTGGCCAGGGCTGGCTTTGAACCTGCCACCTCTGGCATATAGGGCCGGCCCCCTACTCTTTTGAGCCACAGGTGCTGCCCAAGTCTTTTATTATTTTATGCAAAATATATTAATATCACATAGGACAAAATAGAGTCATGGAATACAATCTGAGAAACTCTGGTCTAATTCAACACTCTTGCTTTGCAGTTGAAAAAACTAGATATTAACCAAAAGTTCTGAATTACTTAATATTTCAGTTTCTCATTAAAGTAAGGAATTATTATCTTTACCCATGCTTTTTCCACCTCACCATGAAGCCTCCTAGAATGGATTTATCTTTTCTTTACTCTATTAGAGACAATTAGAAATAAATTATACAATGCTTTATTTACTTTGTGAATATCCACATCGTACATTTAACTTTTGATACTTAAGAAAATAAATCCCGTGTCCACTTAAATCTTTCTTGAAAGCCAAAAATACCTAAAAGATATTTTTGTATAAATTATAAAATGTAAAATATACTTTTAATATTCATGTATTATATATTGAATTCTAGAAAATAGTTCATAGTATAATTGTAAATTATCTTAGTAACTTGATCTACATAATTCCATGCTAATTGCCCAAAAAAGATCATTTGGCTATCTCAAAATAAAGGAGTTTTAATAAAGGAGTTTTAAAAAAAAAAAGGAGTTTTATATTTTGGGGAAGGCAATTTATCCTTTCTGACATTGTTTTTTTTTTTTTTTTAAACCTCATCGAGGACTTAGCAAAAAACAACTTCTTACTGTACTATTACAAGTGCAAGCATAGTTGTCAGTAGAGAATTTTTGTGTTTTGCTCTTATTTTTTTTAAAGACAATGGAGAGAAGAATGAGATAGTAGTTATAGGATGAAAAAGTACACAATTGGGCAATTTCCCATTCTTTGTTTCTCTGACTTCTTACCACAAATACTACTCAAAAAAGCTAAATATAATTTTAGTATCTCTTAAAGAATACAGAAAATAGGGAGGTGCCTGTGGCTCAGTGAGTAGGGCGCCGGCCCCATATGCCAAGGGTGGCGGGTTCAAACCCAGCCCTGGCCAAACTGCAACAAAAAAATAGCTGGGCGTTGTGGCGGGCGTCTGTAGTCCCAGCTGCTCGGGAGGCTGAGGCAAGAGAATCGCATAAGCCCAAGAGTTAGAGGTTGCTGTCAGCCGTGTGACGCCATGGCACTCTACCCGAGGGCGGTACAGTGAGACTCTGTCTCTACAAAAAAAAAAAAAAAAAAAGAATACAGAAAATAAACAGAAAGAAATAAAAAGGGATTGGGATAAAAAATAACTAAGATATAAAGATAACAGCAGTAAACTCTAACTGCTCTTTGGAAAAATGAGTTTTAACAAAGTAAGAATCATTTTCTCTGGTTAAATGTTGATTCCCCAGCATACTGTCAGTAAGTAATTAGAATGGCCCATTGAATGTCAGAATCAGCTTGTTTATTCTCATTATTTTATCATTTTAAAAACCCTCTAGGTGATGAGATAAGTAGTATAGAACATAATCACCATTATTAGCATACTAATTGGACAGAAAAATAGTCCAACTACAAGTTAGCCAAATGAATAATTTCACATTAATTAAACACCATCGTGAATAAGTCCATTGTTAAATTAACAGATACTATAATTGTCAGTATTTTGCAGTGAAATGTCAGAATCTCCTCTTAATATCTCTCTGGTGTCATGTAACTTGGTAATTTACCATATTTCAGTCTTAAAATATGTACACCTAATGCAGATTCAAGAAAATTTTAGGATGAGAATACTATTTTTTTTCCCAGCTGTCTTAAGTGTTTAAAGAGAAGTTTGTTAGCCTTCGTCAAGAGATGTGAATGATAACAAAACAATAAAGCTATTGATTTTGTCACTTGTGGCTATATATCATGTTTTATATCTAAATATGTATTCTTCTAAACTCAAAAGACTCTTGCTACCTTAAAACTATCTTCTAGATTATCTACTTTATGAAAATACAAATATGATAGACAGTGGTAATCCCCTACTTAACAATGTAACATTATTTATTTATTGGCAGTTATTAAACATAAGCGATTCATGCCAGCAGCATTTTTCCTTTTCTGCAGATAAATACAGATGGTCTGGACTAAAATCTTTGCAGTAGAAGAGAATAGTTATAAGAACTCAGAATGTATAGGAGACGCTCTTTCTCTGGCTTCTTGTGAAAGCATTTTCATTAGATCATCTGCCTATTTAAATATCATTATTGACCACAACCTGCCCTCTGGATCTAGCTTTCAATCGAGCACTATTTAAGTCTTTCTACCATATGACCCTAGCATATCTTTGATAGTAATGTTTTTAATAAACCCTCTGTTACAATCAGTTAATACCTCTATGCCATCTGAACATGCTAAAATTATCTTACATTATAACTTCTGCACATGTTTTCTCCTTCTGGATTACCTGTCTCCCTTTTTACACTTTTGAAAATCTTTTACTCGAAAGTTAACTTAAATCACTCCTTCATGTAGAATTCCCTGACTACTGAAGCCAGGAATTAGTTTTCCCCTCCTAAGCTTCTATTATGTTTACTACTTACTTTCCACATATTCATTCACTCAGAAAATACTGAACATCCATTAAATGCCAGCCCCATTATTTGGCAACAAAAAGACAAAGATATTTATGACAGGATCCATTTATGAAGTTTCTTAACTACAGCTCTATCACTTATCTATATAATAAATTATTGAGAGTAGAATTCCTATGTTGTAATCCTGTCTTACCCCCTCTTCAGGGTGCATAGTAGGTGCTTCAGTAAATTTAGTGGAACAAAATTCTCTATTTTTTTCTTATTGAAGCTACCTACCATTCCCATTTAGATACTCCTTGCAATTATTTCAATTTCAATTAACTCCCCCCCCCACGAATCATCTCCTTTTTTAGTAAAACTTCTCACTGATTCTTCTTTACCATGGACATCCATTCCTATACTAGCTTGTAGACCTGAGTATGACAACAAAGTTTATTTTTTACATTTATTTCTATGTACCTTAGTTTTACCATCTATAAAGTAAAGGGAACAAACTAGGTTAATAGTTCATATATCTACCTAGACTTCAGAATCATGTGGATAGCATTTTAAATATACAGCTAGGCACGGGATTATATCACTGGCTTCCAACTAGAATGCTATGTGAAGCTTTTTAAAACTGCTATTGACTCCCCTTGGATAAATTCATGCTAAAACAGAGGTGTTATTTTTTTTTTTCTAAAGGACTAGCCCATGTGAATTTAATGTGCAGATAGAGTAGAGAACAATTGAACTTTCTGACTCTGATTTTCTATAACTGTTTAGTTTACAAAACATTAAAGTAATTGAGAATACTTGAGCAAGTCAATAACAGTAAATTTTAAGAAGACAACAGCATTAAGGTGTAGAGAAAGATATTTCAAAATAAAAATTTTACGAGGTGATAAAAATCTAATTTATGATAATTTAGGGTGGGGGGAATTCAACATTACCTATACATCTCATTAGCTTGAATCAGAACATCCATTTTCTTTTTTTTTTCTTTTGGCTGGGGCTGGGTTTGAACCCGCCACCTCCGGCATCTGGGACCGGCGTCCTACTCCTTGAGCCACAGGCGCCGCCCAGAATATCCATTTTCTAAGTTAATATGTGTTGAACATTCGTTAAAAAATTATATATAAAATGAAACATTAAATTGTAAATTATGATGGTGAAGATAATTAGGATTTACGAATAGATACAAATCCCATTCCTCATAAAATGCAATGGAGCTTTGCAACATAACATTTTGAGGGGTTACTTTATTTTATCTATTTGTGTTATATTAGCAGAGCGTCCTTGGGGGTGTTTTGCTCTGCAGCAAGATTAGACCTAATGTATAAGACCCATTGGAGAGACCTATGGAATGAAGCCCAAAGGTATCTATTGGACATGTGTGACATCAGTTACACTGGATCACATTCTGTAACAGAGATGCAGAATCAAAATGTCAGTTGCTTAAAGGAGATAAACATTTTATTTAATCTTATGCAATGCATGGATTGGTAGTCTTGGGTTGGTATGGCAACTCCAAAACTATCAGGCACCTTCCACACTGTTGTACCACAATCCTCAAAAGACAGCTTCTACCTTTTCATCTGAAATGGCTGTTTCAACTCCCATCACTTTATTTTAATTACATTTAGCAAGAAAAACAAAACATGAAAAAAGGCACTACTATTTCTCCTTAATGGAGATACCCCAACCATTTCACACATCACTTTCTTCACATCTTCTTTGCCATAACTTAGCCATGTGGCTATACTTTGCTGCAAGTGAGGCTTAATGATGTAGTGTTCAGGTGATTGTCAATGTGTTCATCTAACAATTCTACTAGTATACAAGAAGAGTGCACATCATTTAGAAAAATAGCTTTCCTGTCACAGAAAGAATGTTTTGACAAAATTATTCCTTTATCAGGGTCCATCAATGTCCATAACTGAGAATAAATTGACTCTTCTTTCCCTTCTCCCATCAGGCTTCCCACTCTCTATACCCACATTAGTATCACTTACAGAGTTTGTCTCTAGCGTCACTGATATCCATCTTAAATTAGGCTGAAGAGAAGCTGATAATTTCATATTTTACTTTTGGTTACTCATCAAACTCTCCTTCTTTTGGGGCAATCCAACCCCTATGAGTAGCTCTACTTGCTACTATTGCCATTCTCAAGTATAAATAAGTTACCATCCTTGACTTTTGGCAGCTAGTACATGAGCACATCACATAAGACAAATTAGTTTCATTCTCCAACCTGAGACTATAAATATAAATCAAGTGAAATAAAGAATCAGGAATGGTTTAAAGCTCATTCCACAAATGTCAGTGATAAATTAAATGTTAGTAGTAACACCCAGGATTCAGTGATGGCTGTAATTATAGTTTTGCTCTAACAAGGTGTGATTTAGTCTGTGTCTCTTGTTTTCCTTGTACTATGTCCTTGTCCTCAGTAGTGGGGAAAAACCATTCAATGGATATAGAGTTTCTCTTTTGCCAGATGAAAAGTGTCTCAAGATGGATGCTGGTGATAGATATGCAATACTTGGAATGTACTAAATGCTACTGATTTTCAGATGCAAAAATGGCTAAGAAGGTAAATTTTTATTTCATGTTTATCTTACTAAAATCTTAAAAAATGAGATATAAATGAAAACATTTTCTTTTTAGGTAAAAAAAAAAAAAACCTGATATAGTTAATTATCAATTGACCACCACTGCAAAAATGAAAACAAAAACTAAAGGCCACTACTAAAGTTGAAATCAAAGAATAGTAGAGAACAACAACAAGTTGTATAAATAAATAAAAATATCTATTAAAAAGTACTATTACTACATTTTGGTTTGTAATTCCACATTTTTTCTTTCAGAATAAAAATTAAAATGCTTAAAAATAATTATAAATCTACCTTTGCAATACATAAAGATTTGATTTGTGACAACAATGTTATGGGGGCAGAGCTGATTAGTAGGAAAGTATTTACTATTGACGTTGTTGGCAGTAATTCAGTATATATAGCTATAAATTTAGGATATTAATTGCAAAATCCTTGGTAGCCATTACAAAAACATCTAGGGGGTGGAGGCAAGATGGCCGACTGGAGCCAGCTATCCACAGAGGCTCCCATCCAGAAAGAGAGTTAAAGGACAAAAGTTTAGCAAGTAAGCTGATGTTTTGGAGCTGAGCCAATAGAGAAGGTTGAAGAATGCACATCAACCCTACTGAGGTGAGCTGTGACCCCATGGAAACAAACAATAGGTACAAAGTCCATCGCCAAGTGAATGGGAGTCCCCTTCCCCATGAGAACGTCTCTCAGTATACTTTATACAAACAAGTGAGCAGAATTCAGATCTCCTCCTATTTTATCCCACGGGAGAGACCCTCTAAAAACTAGAACTCTTTCCCCAGAGAGGATCCACTAGTTGGCCATGGAACTCACCTGCCTGGCATACAACTGCATATATTCTCTACCTGCAATTCTGAACTCCCAGAACTCCCCTCCACTCTCATCCTGAGGTCTGGAAGACTGTTCCCCATGGAGTCCACATGCTTGGGCATTTCCTCCAGAGGTGTGGACAAAGCATGGGCTGTTTCAGGTCTGTGCTGATTCTGTGGCATGGGGATAAAGAGAGGACTGTCAACTGAGTGAGCCAGATGGGAGAGGGAGAAGCTGTGCCCCATGGGGGCACAATAAGGCCCTCACCCCTGGGGATAATTTGGAGAGATACTTCCTGCCTCTCTTGGCAACCAGAGAAAGACAGGCCTCTACTCCAGTGGCAGCTACTGGAAGAACAGATACAGAAACACAGGCCTGGTGAATAAAGGTTATGCGTGAGGCAGTACCTACCCACCCAGGGCACAGTGTGGCACTGCAGTGATGGAGATTAGAATATTCAGGTGCAGAGATGGCATACTCCCAGGGAGGGGAAGAGTCAGAAGTGCTGCTTTAGTGAGCCTAAGAAGCACCTGGCCCCAAAGGGAACATAGCTGAGACAAAACAGGCAGGGGAACAGCACCAGCCCAGGGAGAAGCAGAAAATGAGTCCTGTGTGCAGGCAGCAGCCCAGATAGAGTCAGAAACTGAGAACTAAGTGTGAGCTCTAACTGTGCCCACCCCAACACAGAGTGCAACAGAGACAGAGGCACCAGCTCCATGAGAATTGGAGCAATGGCAACATCAAAAGGTGGGGCTGAGTCTCAGTTTCTGTGAACTCAAACAGTGCTTGGCCCACAGGGAAATATAGCTGGGACAGAAAGGCAAATTCTCTGAGAATATAAGTTGTAGTAACATCAATCTTTGGCAGGGCTGGAACTGAGTGAATCACCCCAGCTTCCATTAAGCAACCAAGGTTGTCAGGTATCAGCTCCCCTTGCCAGCTGCTGGCAGAGTGTGGTGGTCTGGATACCACCACATAGACATAGACATCCCTGTGACTCAGGCAGGTGCAAACCCATGGAGCAACTTATCATTGGAGGGAACTGGGTCATAGTCCTGCAGGATTACTAGTGACTGGGTGTGACCAAGGTGTAAGGTGGGGAAGGAGGCATTAACATTCCCAGACTAATTCATTTGCTGGGTGGGTACTTCTGAGTATACAGAGCACCAGAGTGAGTCATACTCGAGCTGCCAGCAGAACCTTGCTATCTAGTTGCTGGAGAACTTTTGACTCTCCCACTTGAGACTGATTGCTGATTAGGGCAATTGATTTGGAACTCTTGACCGGGGCCAATCACCTGAGGACTATCCAAAGTGGTACCCTGGGTGTGTGGTTGCAGAAAGGTTTGATTTTCCTTTTCCAGTTGTTGACCGTGGTGGTCAGGGTGACTTAGTTGCTGGTATTTCTCCACAGCTGAGACATTAACCCAGAGTTACTGATTCACTAGTATTGGACAGAGACGAGCTGAAAACAAGACAGATACACTTAGCCCCACCACACCAAGCAGATCCCCAGTGTCTCAGGCCATAGTACTGTACGGGTTCTATGTAAACCTCTAGGGAAAAAGGTACAGACACCAGTACCAGCTCTTGGGAAAAGGGCTGGTTAATCCCTACTCCAGGAGTCCCCAACACAACTTCACCTTATGTGCTAATCTAGCCAAATGGTGTAAAATAATCATGGAGTGGAATCAGCAGAAAAACTCTGGCAACATGAATAACCAGAGTACATTAACACCTCCAAGGAATAACGTAGCAGACAGATCAGAAGATAACAATCATAAACAAATGACTGAGATGTCAGAAATCAAATTGAGAATTTGGATTGCAAATAAGATTAATAGAATGGAGGTAAAACTGGAATTAGAAATTCAAGGAGCATTTCAAAAGTTGTCTCAAGAATTCAATGAATTCAAAGACAAAATCATCAAAGATTTTGACACACTGAGACAAGAACTTGCAGCCTTCAAAAATCTGAGAAATACAGTAGAAACCCTCAGTAACAGAATGGAGCAGGCAGAAGAAAGGATTTCTTATATTTATGATGAAGCTTTTTAATGATCAAAGAGGAAGGGAAGGGGAGAGCAAGAGAGCTCTGGTATAATTCAAGGAAAATTAATATTTGCCTTATAGGATTTCCTGAAGGTGATGAGGTTGCTTCGAAAGGCACAGATGTTCTACACCATGAGATAATCAAGGAGAACATCCCAGACGTGCCAAGAGATTCTGAAATTCAGATAACAGACAGTTTCAGAAACCCAGCATGATATGATTCAATTCAATTAAGGCATCTCCCAGACACATTATAATTGACTTCACCAAAGGCAATATGAAGGAGTAAATTCTACCAAGCGCCAGATGTAAAAAAAACATAACCTACAAGGGGAAGAATATTAGAATGACTGCAGATCTCTCTGCTGAAACCTTTCAACCTAGAAGACAGTGGTCATCAACTTTTAATTTCCTAAAATAAAATAACTTTCAACCCAGGGTCCTGAATCCAGCTAAACTGAGTTTCATTTATGCTGGAGAAATTAAATACTTTAATGACATGCACATGTTGAAGAAATTTGCCATAACTAAGACAGCTCTCCAAGATATTCTCAAACCTATCCTTCATAAAGACCAGTGCAATCCTCCACCACAAAAGTAAACTCACTCAGAAACTTTGGATCAAATTCTAAATTCCACAGTGGTGAAAGGATTAAAAATGTGCACTGGACTTTGGAAAACTCAATATCCAAAATACTACCAGGCTTATCAATATTCTCAATTAATGTGAATTGCTTAAATTGTCCTCTAAAGAGGCACAGGATGGCTGACTACATACAAAAACTCAGGCCAGATATCTTCTGCATACAAGAATCTCATCTTACCTTAAAAGATAAATATAGACTCAGGGTGAAGGGATGGTCATCTATATTTTGGGTCAATGGAAATCAGAAAAAAGCAGGTGTTGCAAATTTATTCACAAATACAATAGGCTTTAAGCCAACAAAAGTAAGGAAAGATAAGTTTCATCACTTCATATTTGTTAAGGGTAACACTCAACATGATAAGATTTATATTATTAACATTTATGCACCCAACCAGAATGCACCTCAATTTATAAAAGAAACTCTAACAGACATGAGCAACCTGATTTCCTGCAGCACCATAATAGTTGGAGTTTTTAAAACTCCTTTGGCAGTGTTGCATAGATCCTCCAACAAGAAACTCAGCAAGGAAATTTTAGAATTAACCTTAAGAATTCAACAATTGGATTTGACAGACATCTCCAGAATAATTCATCCTAACAAAACTGAATACACATTTTTTCTCATCAGCCCATAGAACATACTCCAAAATTGATCACATCTTAGGTCACAAGTCTAAACTCAGTAAATTTAAAAGAATAGAAATTATTCCTTGCATCTTCTCTAACCATCATGGAATAAATCTTGAGCTCAGTAACAACACTTATCTACATACTCATACAAAAACATGGAAAATAAATAACCTCATGTTGAATGATTGCTAGGTCATACATGAGATTAAGAAGGAAATTAACAAATTTTTGGAACAAAATAATAATGAAGACACGAATTACCAGAACCTCTGGGATACTGCAAAGGCATTCCTAAGATGGAAATGTATAGCATTGCAAGCCTTCCTCAAGAGAACAGAAAGAGAGGAAGTTAACAACTTAATAGGGCATCTCAAGCAACTGGAAAAGGAAGAACATTCCAATCTGAAACCTAGTAGAAGAAAATAAATAACCAAAATGAGAGCAGAAGTAAATGAAATTGAAAACAAAAGGATTATACAACAGATCAATAAATCAAAAAGTTGTTTTTTTGAAAAAGTCAAAAAAATAGATAAACCTTTGACTAAACTAACCAGGAAAAAAAGAGTAAAATCTCGAATTTCATCAATCAGAAATGGCAGAGACTAAATAACAACAGACTCCTCAGAAATTAAAAAAATTCTTAATGTATAATACAAAAAACTGTATTCTCAGAAATGTGAAAATTTAAAGAAAATAGACCAATACTTGGAAGCATGCCACCTTCCTAGACTTAGCCAGAATGCAGTGGAAATGTTGAACAGGCCTATATCAAGTTCTGAAATAGCATCAACTATTTATTATCAACTGGTATTCTGGGACAAAATGGCTTCACATCAGAATAATAGCAAACCTTTAGAGAGGAACTAATAAATATATTACTTAACCTTTTCCAAAACATAAAGAAAAAATGAATACTACCCAACAATTTCCAAGAAGCAAACATCACCTTGATCCCCAAACCAGGAAAAGACCCAATAAGAAAATAAAATTATAGACCAATATCACTAATGAATACTGATGCAAAAAATATTCAACAAGACCCTAGCAAACAGAATCCAGCAACATATCAAACAAATTAGACACTATGAAAAAGTGTGTTTTATCCAGGGTCTTAAGGCTCATTCAATATGTATACATTTATAAATATAATTCATCATGTAAACAAAATAAAAAACAAAGACCATATGATTCTCTCAATTGATGCAGAGAAAGCTTTTTATAATATCCACAATCCTTTCAAGTTGAGAACACTTAAGAAAATTGGTATAGAAGGGACATTTCTTAAACTGATGGAGGCCATCTACAGCAAATCCACAGCCAATATTGTACTGAATGGAGTTAAATTGAAAACATATCCATTCAGATCAGAAAACAGGAAAGTTGCCCATGGTCTCCACTGCTTTTCAAAATTGTATTGGAAGACTTCGCCATTGCAATTAGGCAAGAATAGGCAATCAAGGATATCCACATAGGGTCTGAGGAGATCAAAGTTTCACTCTTTGCAAGTGATATGATTGTATATCTGGAAAACACCAGGGATTCTACTACCAAACCCTCAAAAATGATCAAGGAATAAAGCAGCATCTCAGTTTACAAAATCAACACTCATAAATCTGTAGCCTTTATGTACACCAACATTAGTCAAGCTGAAAAAACTATCAAGGACACTATTCCTTTCAAAGTAGTGCCAAAGAAGATGAAATATTTGGGAGTTTACCTAACAAAGGACATGAAAAATCTCTATAAAGTGAACTATGAAACTCTGAGAGAAGAAATAGCTGAAGATGTTAACAAATGGAAAAGCATATAATGCTCCTGGCTGGGAACAATCAACATTATTAAAATGTCCATACTACCCAAAGCAATATACAATTTTAATGCAATCTCTATTAAAGAACCACTGTCATACCTTAAATACATGGAGAAAATAATACTTCATTTTTTATGGAATCAGAAAAAAACTCGAATAGGCAAGACATTACTCAGAAATAAAAACAAAGTAAGAGGAATCATGCTACTAGACCTCATATTATTCTATAAATTGATAGAGATAAAAACAGCTTGGTACTGACACAAAAACTGAGAGGTAGATGCATGGAGCACAATATAGAACCAAGAGATGATCCCAGCTACTTACCATTTTTTGATCTTTGACAAGCCAATTAAAAACATCCAGTGGGGAAACGATTCCCTATTTAACAAATGGTGCTGGGTAAACTGGCTGATGACCTGTAGAAGTCTGAAACTGGACCCATAACTTTCACCATTAACTAATATAGACTCCCAGTGGATTAAAGATTTAAACCTAAGACATAAAACTATGGAAATACTAGAAGAGGGAAGCACCTGTGGCTCAAAGGAGGAGGTGCCGGCCCCATATACCGGAGGTGGTGGGTTTAAACCTAGCCCCAGCCAAACAAATAAACAAACCAAAAAATATTAGAAGAAAGTTCAGGGAAAACACTGGAAAAAATTGGCCTGGATGAATACTTTATGAGGAAGACCCCCGGGGCAATTGAAGCAACACTAAAAATACGTTACTGGGATCTAATCAAACTAAAAAGCTTTTTCATAGCCAAAAACACGGTAAGTAAAGCAAGCATACAGCCCTCAGAATGGGAGAAGATATTTGCAGGTTATGTCTCTGATAAAGTTTTAATAACCAGAATCCACAGAGAACTCAAACATATTAGCAAGAAAAGAACAAGTGATCCCATCTCAGGGTGGGCAAGAGACTTGAAGAAAAACTTCTCTAAGGAGGACAGGCACACGTCCAACAGACACATGAAAAAATGCTCATCATCCTTAATCATCACAGAAATGCAAGCCAAAACCTCTTTGAGGTATCATCTAACTTCAGTAAAATAAGCCCAAATCACAAAATCCCAAAGCCAGAGATGTTGACGTGGATAGGAGAAAAGGAAACACTTTTGCACTGCTGGTGGGAATGCAAACTAATACATTTCTTTTGGAAAGATGGTTGGTGATAATTTAGGGATCTAAAAATAGACCTGCCATTTGATCCTTCAATTCCTCTACTAGGTATATATCCAGAAGACAAAAAATCACTTTATAACAAAAATATTTGTACCAGAATGTTTATTACAGCCCAATTCATAATTGCTAAGTCATGGAAGAAACTCAAGTGCCCATTAACCGATGAATGGATCAATAAATTGTGATATATGTACACCATGCAATATTATGCAGCCTTAAAAAAAAAAGATAGAGACTTTATCTCTTTCATGTTAACATGGATGGAGCTGGAAAATATTCTTCTTAGCAAAATATCTCAAGAATTGAAGAAAAATTATCCAGTGTACTCAGCCCTACTATGAAACCAATTTATAGCTTTCATATGAAAGCTATAACCCAACTATATATAGCCCAAGAAGAAGAGGAAATAGGAAAGGAAGGGAAAGGGCGGGACAAGGATGGGTGGAGGGAGGGTAATTGGTGGGACAACACCTATGGTGCATTTTACAAGAGTACATGTTAAAATTACTAAGTGTAGAATATAAATGTCTTAACACAATAACTAAAAAAATGTAGTGAAGACTATATTAACCAGTGTGATGAAAATACTTCAAATGGCATAAAAAACAGTGCATTGTACCCTATTATTGCATTATTGTACACAGCTATGATTTAATTAAAAAAGGAAAAAGAAGAAAATATCTAAAATATACTCAGAATGAAATTAGAAGGTGATAAATGGTTTACTACATAAAATCAACTAATCAACTAAACACAGAAAGAGGCTGTAAAGGAGAGAATGAGAAACAAAAATGTCTCCTTCACATTATGCAACACATAGAGAACAAATAATAAAAGAACATAAGTAAATCTATGCATAAAGATAATCTTTTTAATATATAAATGGATTAAACTCTAAAATCAAGAGTCATAAATTGGCAGATTTTAGTTTAAAATGCAAAATCCAAGTATATGTTTTCTACAAGTTACTCACATTGGATAATAAGTATAAACAGGAAGAAGTAGAAAAGATAGAAAGGTCTAATTAATGAAAATAGCAACAAATAAAAAACTCAAATACTAATATTAATAACAGAGTAAAGAGAGTAAGTCCAATAATTTTTAAGAGAAAAGGAAAATATATATGAATAAACGTCATTACACAAAAATTATAACAGTTATAAATATACTCATCAAACATCATAACTCCAACCTATATAAAGTAAACATTGAGAAAGTTGAAGGGACAATAGACATTTCTACAACAATAATTGGAAACCTACTTTCCATACTGAACATTGCATCTACATATGAGATTTAAAAGGAAGTAGATGGCTAAGCAACAATATAAGCCAATCAGACCCAATAGATATGTATCCAACATTCATTGTACAATAGAAGATACACGATCTTCACAAATTATAATGGGGCATTCTCCAGCATACAAAATATTTTAGGACACAAAACAAATCTCTATAGATTTTCAAATATAGATATCATACACAGTATCTTTTCACACCTCAGTGGAATGAAGATAGAAATCAATTATGAAAAGAAAACTGAAGAATTCACAAAAATGAGGAAATTGAAGAACACACCTTTGAACAAGTAATGGCTAAAAGAAGTAAACATAAGAGAAATTAGAAAACACTTAGAAATAAAACTAAAACACAATAAAGCAAAACACATGAGATTCAGTAAAAACAGTACTTGGAGGGAATTTCATGGCAGTAAATGTGCACATTAAGTAAGACTAAACATCACACACACACACACACACACAAACAAGCCAGACTACACACCTAAGAATGTAGAAAATTCAGAGGAAGTTAAACCCAAAACTAGCAGAAGGAATAAAATAATAAATATTAAATCTCATATAATTTATATAGTGGGAAAACAATAGAAAAAAATAATGCAACCAAAAGTTGGTTCTTTAATATACATTAACACATTTTTTTCTTATAGTAAACATTAACACAAATTTTTATTTATAATACTTAAAGATTCCTTAAGGAGACAGTACAAAAATATAGGAACAATAAATAAATTATTAGAAAGAAAATAATTAAATATGAAGTATAGTAAGACAACTCTGTTATAAAATGAGGTTTCCCGATAAATTCCTTATTATATGCAAAAATTGTGATCAATTAGAAGTATTTATCAAAAATGCATAACTTGAAACTAATAATGAAATATCAGGCAATCCAAACTAAAGGAAATACTATGGAACAAATGGTCTGAAATCCTTGAAAACATCAGAATTGTAAAAACAGAGAAGGCTGAGGAACTCTATCAGATTAAAATAAATTCATAAAGCACAATAACAAAATGCAACATGTGCTACAGAACTGGCTCCTGGTCTGGAAAATAGAAAGCTATAAGGGCCTTTAATAGGATAATTGATGAAATTTGAATACAAATTTTAGATTAGAATAGTGATTTAAGAATGTTTTTTTGAATTTTACATAAGTGCTATGATTATTTAACAGGTTACCCTTAACATTAACAATGAAGATGGAAATATTTAGGGATAAAACTGTGATTTTCTCTAATAGTTCATTAGGAAGGTAATGGGAGAGGGACAAAAATCTACCTAATGGGTACAATGAACACTATTTGGGTGATGGGCACACTTATGGCCTGGACTCAAACATAACAAAAGTGATCCATGTAAACAAAACATTTTTACTCTCTTAATATTTTGAAATAAATAAATCAAAATATGCTTAAAATCACTTCAAGAGTCTATCAATAACTGAATTTTAAGAGACAAAGTTATGCAACACTTTGAAGAAAATATAGGACTCAATTTTCATGACCTTGAATTTAGTAATAGGTTCTTATATTTGACACCAAAAGTATAAATAAAAAGAATAAATAGGTATGTTTACCCCAATAATTAGTTTTTATTTTTATTATTTTTCTTATCAGATTAATATGAGGATACAAATAATTAGATTACATTGTTTGCTTTTCTAAGGCAAAGTTGCTGTTGTAGTTGAGCTCTTCACCCAGGGGGTGTACAATATAAACATACATTGTGCTGTTAGGTGAGATCTCACTAATCCACAATCTTTTTCCCCTTCCCTTTTCCCTCCTCCCCTCTCTCCATACTTGAATATAATTTTGTTTTTTTCTTATGTGGGCATGTAATTGTCTATCTATTGCTTTCAAATGAGTATTGAGTACATTGGATAATTGTTTGTCCTTTCTTGTAACACATTACTAAGAAGAATGTGCTTCAAATTCATCCAGGTAAATACAAAAGATATAACGTGTCTATTTTTCATGGCTGAATAGTATTTCATGGTATATATTTGCCAACGTTTATTAATCTGTTCATGAGTTGATGGACACTTGGGTTGATTCTATGTATTGGTGATTACAAATTGGGCTAAAAAAATTCTTGTGCAAATATCATTATGGTAATTTTTTTTTTTTTTCTGCTGGTTAGGTACCTAATAATGGGATTGAGAGATCAAATAGAAGGTATCCTTTTATCTATTTGAGGTTTCTCTATATTTCCTTCCATAGAGATTGTGTTAGTTCACAATCCCATAAGCTGTATAAAAGTGCTCCCTTTGCTCCATATCCACACCACCATGTACAACTGCAAGAATTTTTTTTTTGAGACAGAGTCTCACCACTTTGCTCTCAGTAGCGTGCTGTAACATCACAGCTCACAGCAACCTCAAACTCCTGGGCTCAAGGGATTATTTTGCCTCAGCCTTCAAAGTAGCTGGGACTTAGGTGCCCACCACAACGCCTGGCCATTTTTTTGTTGCAGTTGTCATTGTTGTTTAGCTGGCCCAGGCAGAGTTTGAAAGTGCCACTCTTGGTGTATGTGGCTGGCGTCATAACCACTGTGCTACGAGTGCTGAGCTGGTGTCAAGATTTTTTGATGTGTGCTATTCTCACTGGGGTTAGGCTCAGCGTGGTTTTGATTTGCATTTCTCAGATGATTGGGGACGATGGGCATTTTTTTGTGTGTTTTCTGGTCATTCTTTTTCAGAGAAGGTTATTTTCAACTCTATTTCCCACTTATAAATGGTATTGTTTGTTCTCTTCTTCTTGATTAGTTTCAGTACTCTATAGATTCTAGTAATCAGCCTTTCATCATATTTATGGCATAGTCTCCCATTCTGAAGGTTGTCTATTTGCTTTAGTTGTTGTACACTTTTCTATGCAGAACTTTTTAGCTCAATCATGTCACATTTAATTATTTTGTGTGTTGCTTCAATTGCCAAGGGGATCTTCTTTGTGAATTCTTTCCCCAGGCTGATATCATCAAAGTATTTTCCTACATGTTCTTCTACAATTTTTATTGTTTCATGTCTAAATTTGTTTTTTTTTTTCAATCCATTGACAATTTTTGTAAGCAGTGAGAGGAGTGGTTCCAGTTTCAGTCTTTTGCATGTGGTTAACAAGTTATCCCAGCACCATTAAATGAAGTTTACTTTCCCAAGTGTATGCTTTTGCTTGGTTTGTCAAAGAACAAATGGCAATACATGGCTGGGTTAATCTATATGTTCTTTATTGTATTCCATATATCTCTATTTTTCTGCCAGTACCATGCTGCTTTGATCACTGTAGACTTGTACTCTAACTTAAAATCTGGTAACATGATGTCTCCAGATTTGTTTTTATTTCTTGGTATTGCATTGGCTATTCAGGGTTTTCTTCTGGTTACATATGGAATGCGGTACTATTTTTCTCAAATTCTTCAAAGTATGACATTGGTGTTTTGATAGGGATTGTGTTGAATCTGTAGATTGACTAATTTGGGTAATATGAACATTTTAACAATGTTGATTTATCCCAGCAAAAACATAGTATGTTCTTCCATTTGTTAACTTCTGTTTGTTCTTTTCTTAGATTTCATAATTCTCTCTATAGACATCCTTCACATTTTTGTTATGTACTTTGCTAGCTACTGTGAAGGGTATCGTGTCTTTGGTTGTATTCCTAGCTTGACTTTTATTGAAGAATATGAAAGCTACTGATTTGTGGACATTGGTTTTGTGTCCTGAGACATTACTGTACTTCTTGTTCACTTCCTGGAGGCTTGAGTCCCTGAGGTTGTCTAAATATGAGATTATGTCATCTACAAAGAGCAAGAGTGTGAACTCCTGTCCCCTTTTGGATACCCTTGATGGCCTTCTCTTGCCTAATTTCATTAGCTAGAACTTGCAGTGCTATGTTGAATACTAGTGACAATAGTAAGCATCCTTTTCAGGTTCCAGTTTTAAGTAGACATGCTCGATTTCAGTTTTACTCAAGTCAGTATGATTTTGGCTATAGATTTCTTTTAGATCGCTTTTATCAATATAGGAAATGTCCCAACTATGGCCAATTTATTAAGTAAGTGTTTCTGTCAGGAAAGGATGTTAAATTATTTAGAATGCTTTTTCTGTGTCTATTGAGAGGATCATGTGCTCTTTGTTTTTGCTTCTATTCATGTGGTCAATTACATATATGGATTCATGTATGCTCAACCAACCTTGCATCCCTGAAATAAAGTTTACTATATATATATATATTTTTTTTTTTTTTTGAGACAGAGTCTCAACCAGTCACCCTGGGTAGAGTACTGTGGCATCATAGCTCACAGCAACCTCCAAAGCTTGAGATCAAGTGACAATCTAGCCTCAGTTTTTCTATTTTTAGTAGAGACATGTTCTCACTTTTACTCAGGCTGGTCTCAAACTCGTGAGCTCAAGATACCCACCCACCTAGGCCTTCGTAAGTGCTAGGATTACAGGCGTGAGCCATCACACCTGGCAATTATCATGTATTTTTTTTTTGTGTGTAGCTTTATTCTCTTTGTTAGGATTTGATTGAATATTTCTGCATCAATATTAATTAGTAATATCAGTCCATAGTTTTTGTTTTTTTTTTCTTTTTTCCTTGTTCCTTTCCTGGTTTTGTTATCAGGATGATATTTGCTTCATAGAACATCTTGGGGAGTACACCTTCATTCTCCGTTTTTGGAATAGGTTCTGCAGTATATGTACAAGCTCCTCTTTGAAGGTTTGGTAGAATTCTAGGTTTTTTTTTCTTTCCTTTTTTTGAAATATTTTAATTATTCTTGTAATTTCAAGTGCTTGATATTAGTTTATTTAAAATTTTAAATTATTTCTGGTTGAGTTTAGGAATGTGGTGTGATCCCATGTATCAGTCCATTTTGTCTAATTTTAAATTTATGGGTATATGATTTTTTGTAGTAATCAGTGACAATATTTTGCATATTTGTACTATATGCTTGTTATTTCTCCTTTTTGTTTCTTATTTAGGTTATTAGATATGTTACTTTTCTATTTACAGGTAATATGGCCCAGGGTGTATCAATTTTATTTATCTTTTCAAAGAATCAACTATTTATTTCATTCATCTTTCATATGATTCTTGTGTTCTCAATTTCATTAAATTCTACTCTAATTTTGGTTGTTTCTTTTCTTCTATTAGTTTGGGGACTAGATTTTTGTACCTTTTCCACCTCTTTGAGGTATTCCCTTACATTGTTGACTTGTGCTATTTATATTTTCTGGATGTGGGAATTTAATGCTATAAATTTCCCTGTCAGGATTGCCTTTGCAGTATCTCAAAGGTTTTGATAGCTCATAGCTTCACTGTCATTTTGTTCAAGGAATCTAATGATTTGTTTTTTATCTTCTCCTTGACCCAGCTATTATTAAGCATAAGGTTATTTTTTTGTATGACTTTATGTGGGTATGAATAATTATATTGAAGTTGAGTTCTAATTTTATTCCATGATGATTTGAGAAGATACAGAGTATAATTTCCATACTTTTAAATTTGTTGAAGTTAGATTTGTGCCCTATGCTATGATCAATTTTGGAAGATGATCCTTGGGATGATAAAAAGATTGTACACTGAATTTTATGAGGATAAAGTGTTTTGTATATGCCTGTTAATCCATATTGTTTTAAGGTCATCCTTAAGTCTAATGCGTCTTTTTTTTTTTTCTGCTTAGCATATTTGTTCAGTTATGGTAGAGAGTTCCCACTTAATATGGTGCTCTAGGATATAAAATCGTTCCGATCAGTTAGCACTCATTTTATATATATACACATAGACAAATATATAGACATCTTTGTGAAAATGCACATGAACTTTCTGGACATGGTGTATCTGGGTGTATTTATGTTGGGTGCATAGATATTAAAAATTGAAATATCTTCTAGTTGTATTGTTTCCTTGACCAGTAGATAAAGTCCATATTTGTCTTTGTTTTTGTTGATTGAAATCCAGTTGTGTCTGCAAATAAGATTTCAACTGCTGCTTGCGTCCGATTTTCACTTGCCTAAATTACTATTTTCCATCCCTTCATTGTGAGCCTATTTTTTATCCTTAGATGTCTTTATCAGATACATCATATATTTGATTTGTGCTTTTATCATCCAGTTTGCCAACCTGTGCCTTCTCAGTTGGGAATTCAAGCCATTCACATTTATTGAAATTATTGATATGTATGGGAAATTTTATATGCCTTGTTATGTGGAAGTCCATTGCTTAGTTTTATTCTTTGTTCCTTTGTGGAAACTAGAATCTGTACTTTAATTTATGGGTTCCTTTTCTTTGTTGGTAGTTCATTTTACTGGTCAGTGGGAAGAACAGGTTTGAGTACTTCCTGGACAGATGGTCTCAGTGTAAATTTCCTCAATGTTTGAAAATCAGTAAAATATTTCATTGTTCCTTTGAATATAAAACTTACGTTGGGGGAGAGGAGACAAGATGGCTGACTGAAGCCAGCTTTCCACAGAGGCTTCCATCCAGAAGGGGAGTTAAAGGACAAAAATTTAGTAAGTAACCAGTTGGATTTGAGCTGCACCAAGAGAGAAGGTTGAAGAATGCACATCAGCCCCGCTGAGGTGAGCTGTGACCACAAGGATACAAATAAAAGGTACAAAATCCATCACCAAGTGGATGGGAGCCCCCTCCCCCATGAGAACAGTTCAGAGTACCCCACAAAAAAATGGGCAGAGTTCAAAGGTACTCCAACTACAATCCGCGGGAGATGCCCTCTAAAAACTGCACCTACTAGGGTGCCATGGCGTTCTCCTGCCAGGCATAAAACTGTATAAAACTGTATTTATTCTCTACCTGCAACTCTGAGCTCCCAGCACTCCCCTCCACTCTAACTCTGAGGTCTGGAGGCCTGTCCCCCAGGAGTTCAGATTCTGGGGTGATTTCTTGAGGGGTGTTGACAGTGCCTAAACTGCAGCTGCTCATTGCTGACTCTGGGGCATGGGAGCAAGGAGAGGACGGTAGGCTGAGAAGGAAACACACCAGAGCAGCACTTCCCTGATGCTCGGAGAAGCAGCCGTCTTTTAGCAGCAATACAGCCAGGTATAAAATTGTGTAAAACTGTATATATTCTCTACCTACAACTCTGAGCTCCCAGAACTCCCCTCCACTCTCACTCTGAGGTCTGGAGGCCTGTCCCCCAGGAGTTCAGATTCTTGGGTGATTTCTTGAGAGGTGTGGACAGTGCCTAAACTGCAGCTGGTCAGTGCTGACTCTGGGGCATGGGAGCAAGGAGAGGATGGTTGGCTGAGAGGGAACCACACCAGAGTAGTTGTTCCCTGAGGCATGGAGCAGCAACCATCTTTTAGCAGTAATACGGCTAGCCATAAAACTGTGTAAAACTATATACATTCTCTACCTACAAATCTGAGCTCCCAGAACTACCCTCCAGTCTCACTCTTAGGTCTAGAAGCCTGTCCCCCAGGAGTCCAGATTCTTGGGTGTTTTCTCCAGGGGTGTGGACAATGCCTAAACTGCAGCTGGCCAGTGCTGACTCTTGGGTGCGGGTGCGAGGAGAGGACGGTTGGTTGAGAGGGAACCACACCAGAGCAATAGTTCCCTGAGGCTCGAAGCAGCACCCGTCTTCTCCCAGATATTCTGAAGCCACACCCCCGTCTCCCTGGGCAACCAGAGGACGATGGCAACCAGCGGTGAGTAAAGGATTTGCCTGAAGCGGTACTGACTCACAGTCCCGGAAAGTTCCCAGGGTAGGGCTGACCAAGAGGATGGCTTTATTGAGCCTAAGATGCACCTGGCCCTCAGGGGATCATCAGCCAATAGACAAAGGAATGCAACAGGACAAAACTGACAGGTAAACAAATACAAAACTGCAGGAGCAAAGACAGGGCTTTCGAACTCAAAACAGCTTCTCTTCTGCAGGGGAACTTAGCAGGAACAGAAAAATCCTGCAAAGTTGTTCTGTTCTGTTCTGTTCTGCTCTCTCAGTAACATCAATCAAGGGCAGGGTTGGACCTGAGTTAACACCCCCCAACCTTCATCAAGTGCCCGAGGCTGTCAGGCCTCATCTCCCCCTGCTAGATAGAGGGAGACTGCAGAGGCCTGGCAAATCTCCTAGTGATTCAGGCAGGTACAAACCCCTGGAGTATCTGTTCACTAAAGGCAACTGGATCAGCCAACTGCAGGGCTATCAGTGACTAGGTGTGACAGAGGTACAAGGTGGGGAAGGAGGCATCAACCTTCCCAGAATAATCCATTTGCTGGGTGGCTCCTCCTGACTCCACGCAGCACTGGAGCAAGCCATATCAGAGTAGTCACCAGACCACAGTGATCCAGTTCCTAGAGACCTCTTAAATTCTCCCACCCAAGACAGGTGCTGATTGAAACAATTGATTTGGACCTTTTGAACTGAGCCAATCACCTGAGGACTATTTAGGTAATGGTCTGGGTGTGTGGTTGTAGGAAGGTTTGATTTTCCTTTTCCAATGGTTGCCTGTGGTGGGAAGGGTGACTTAATTGCTGGTATTTCTCCACAGCTGAAACTTCAACCCTAAGTAACTATTTCACTACGGTCAAACACAAACCAGCTGAAAACAAGACAGAAACACTTAGCCCCACCACACCAAACAGGGCCCCAGTGTCTCAGGCCACAGCACAGTACGGGTCCTCGACAAAGCTCCAGGGGAAAAACCAAAGGGAGGAAAACAATCATGGGGCAGAATCAGCAGAAAACTCTGATAACATGAATAACCAGAATAGATCAACCCCCCCAAGGAAAGATATGGCAGATGTAATTGAAGATCCCATTCATAAACAACTGGCTGAGATGTCAGAAATCAAATTCAGAATTTGGATCGCAAACAAGATTAATAAAGTGAAGGAAAATTTGGAATTAGACGTTCGAGCAGCAATTCAAAAGTCGGAATTAGAAATTCAAGGAGAAATTCAAAAGTTGGCTCAAGAATATAACAAATTTAAAGACAAAACCACCAAAGATTTAAACACACTGAAGCAAGAATTTGCAGCACTCAAAGATCTGAAAAATACAGTAGAATCCCTCAGTAACAGAGTGGAGCAAGCAGAAAAAGGATTTCTGACATTGAAGACAAAGCCTTTGAATGCTCCCAAACTCTCAAAGAGGAAGAGAAATGGAGAGCAACGGAACATTCTCTCAGAGAGCTCTGGGACAATTCGAAGAAGGCTACTATCTGACCCATTGGAATCCCTGAAACTGATGAAGTGGCCTCGCTAGGCACAGAGGCCATTCTCAATGAAATTATGAAAGAATTTTCAAGACAAGCCTAGACATTCTGAAATACAGATAGCAGACAGGTTCAGAACCCCAGCATGACTCAACCCTAATTAAACATCCCCCAGGCGTATCATAATTAACTTCACTAAAGTTAATATGAAGGAGAAAATTCTCAAAGCAGCCAGACGAAAGAAAGCCATTACCTACAAAGGGAAGAATATTAGAATGACTGTAGATCTCTCTGCTGAAATTTTTCAAGCCAGAAGGGGGTGGTCATCGACTTTTAATCTCCTAAAGCAAAATAATTTTCAACCCAGGATCCTATATCCAGCTAAACTGAGTTTCATTTATGATGGAGAAATTAAATACTTTAATGACATATATAATTTGAAGAAATTTGCCATAACCAAATCAGCTCTTCAGGATATCTTCAGATCTATCCTCCATAATGACCAAACCAATCCTCTACCACAAAAGTAAACTCACTCAAAAACTTTTGATCATACTCCATCCTCAACACTGGCAAAAGGATTAAAAATGTCCCCTGGACTTTTGAAAAACTTGACACCCAAAATTTTGCCGGACTTATCAATATTGTCCATTAATGTGAAGGGCTTAAGGTGTCCTCTGAAGAGCCATATGTTAGATGACTGGATACAAAAACTCAGGCCAGATATTTGTTGCATACAAGAGTCACATCTTACCTTAAAAGACAAATGTAGACTCAGGGTAAAAGGATGATCATCCATATTTCAGGCAAATGGTAATCAGAAAAATGCAGGTGTTGCAATTTTATTTGCAGATACAATAGGCTTCAAACCAAGTAAGGAAGGATAAGAAAGGTCACTTCATATTCTTTAAGGATAATACTCAATATGATGAGATTTCAGTTATTAATATCTATGCACCGAACCAGAATGCACCTCAATTTAAAAGAGAAACTCTAACAGACATGAGCAACTTGATTTCCTCCAGCTCCATAATAGTTGGAGATTTGAAAAAACTCCTTTGGCAGTGTTGGACCGATCCTCCAATAAGAAGCTGAGCAAAGAAATTTTAGATTTAAATCTAACCATCCAACATTGGGATCTAGCAGACATCTACAGAACATTTCATTTCAACAAAACTGAATACACATACTTCTCATCAGCCAACGGAACTTACTCCAAAATCGATCAAATCTTAGGTCACAAGTCTAAACTCAGTAAATCTAAAGGAATAGAAATTATTCCTTGCATCTTCTAGGACCACCATGGAATAAAAGTTGAGCTGAGTAACAATAGTAATCTGCATACTCATACAAAAACATGAAAGTTAAATAACCTTATGCTGAATGATAGCTGGGTCAGAGATGAGATTAAGAAGGAAATTGCCAAATTTTTGGAACAAAATGACAGTGAAGACACAAATTATCAGAATCTCTAAGATACCACAAAGGCAGTCCTAAGAGGGAATTTATAGCACTGCAAGCCTTTCTCAAGAGAGTGGAAAGACACCCCCTGCTTCCCTGGGCAACCAGAGGAGGCCGCCCCTGAGTATAGGATTTGCCTAAGGTGACTCACAGACCCGGGAAACTTCCAGGGCAGGGCAGACTCAGAGAACTGAGACTTAACCCCAGAGCAAGTGCTTCACTGGGTTCAAACAGAAGCCAGCGGAAAATAAGTCAGAATCACTTAGCCCCACCACACCAGAAAGGGCCCCAGTCTCTCAGGCCACAACACTGAACGGGCCTTTAAAAAAACTCCAGGGGAAAAATCAAAGGGAGTAAAACAACCATGGGGCAGAATCAGCGGAAAAACTCTGGTAACATGAATAACTAGAATAGATAAACTCCACAAGGAAAGATATGGCAGATGTAATTCAAGATTCCATTCATAAACAACTGGCAGGCGTGTCAGAAATCGAATTCAGAATTTGGATTGCAGACAACATTGATAAAATGGAATTAGGAATCCGAGGAGAAATTCAAAAGTTGTCTCATGAATTTAACGAATTTAAATACAAAACCACCAAAGACTTAGACACACTGAAGCAAGAATTTGCAGCCCTTAAAGATATGAAAAATACAGTAGAATCCCTCAGCAACAGAATGGACCAAGCAGAAGAAAGGATTTCTTACATTGAAGATAAAGCCTTTGAACGTTCCCAAACTCTCAAAGAGGAAGAGAAATGGAGAGCAAAAATGGATCATTCTCTTAGAGAGCTCTGGGATCATTCGAAGAAGGCTAATGTACGAATAATAGGAGTTCTGGAAAACGATGAAGTGGCATTGATGGGCACAAAGGCCCTTCTGCATGAAATTATGAAAGAGAATTTTCCAGACATGACTAGAGATTCTGAAATTCAGATGGCAGACAGTTTCAGAACTCCAGCACGATTCAACCCCAATAAGTCATCCCCCAGACATATCATAATTAGCTTCACTAAAGTTAACATGAAGGAGAAAATTCTTAAGGTTATTAGGCAAAAGAAAGCCATTACCCACAAAGGTAAGAACATTAGAATGACAGGAGATCTCTCTGCTGAAAACTTTCAAGCCAGAAGTGGGTGGTCATCGACTTTTAATCTCCTAAAGCAAAATAACTTTCAACCCCAGATCTTGTACCCAGCTAAACTGAGTTTCATCTATGATGGAGAAATTAAATACTTTTATGACATTCATATGTTGAAGAAATTTGCCACAACCAAACCAGCTCTTCAGGATATTCTCAGATGTATCCTCCATAAGGACCAATTCAATACTCTACTACAAATGTAAACTCACTCAGAAACTTCTGATCAAACTCCAACTTCTACAATGGAGAAAAGATTAAAAATGTCCAATGGAATTTTGAAAAACTCGATACCCAAAATTTCACCAAACTTATCAATAGTCTCCATTAATGTGAATGGCTTAAACTGTCCACTAAAGAGACATAGGTTAGCTGACAGGATACAAAATCTCAGACAAGATATCTGTTGCTTGCAAGAGTCATATCTTAACTTAAAAGACAAATACACACTCAGGGTGAAAGGATGGTCATCCATATTTCAGGCAAATGGTAATCAGAAAAAAGCATCTGTTGCAATTTTAATTGCAGACACAATAGGCTTTAAACCAACAAAGTAAGGAAGGACAAGAATGATCACTTAATATTTGTTAAGGGTAATACTCAATATGAAGAGATTTCAATTATTAATATCTATGCACCCAACCAGAATGAACCTCAATTTATAAGAGAAACTCTAACAGACATGTGCAACTTGATTTCCTCCAGCTCCATAATAGTCGGAGAATTTAACACTCCTTTGGCAGTGATGGATAGATCCTCCAACAAGAAGCTGAGTAAAGAAATTTTAGATTTAAATCTAACCATCCAGCATTTAGATATAGCAGACATCTACAGAACATTTCATCCTAACAAAACTGAATACACATACTTCACATCAGCCCATGGAACTTACTCCAAAATCAATCACATCATAGGTCACAAGTCTAACCTCAGTAAATTGAAAGGAATAGAAGTAATTCCATGCATCTTCTCTGACCATCATGGAATAAACTTGAGCTGAGTAACAACAGGAATCTGCATACCCATACAAAAACATGGAATTTAAATAACCTCATGCTGAATGATAGCTGGGTCAGAGATGAGATCAAGAAAGAAATTGCCAAATTTTTGAAACAAAACTACAATGTAGACAAGAACTATCAGAACCTCTGGGACACCACAAAGGCAGCTCTAAGAGGGAAATGTATAGCACCTCAAGCCTTCCTCAGGAGAACGGAAAGAGAGGAAGTTAACAACTTAATTTGACATATCAAGCAACTGGAAAAGGAGGAACACTCCAAACCCAAACCCAGTAGAAGAAAATAAATAACCAAAATCAGAGCAGAACTAAATGAAATTGAAAACAAAAAAATAATACAACAGATCAATAAATCAAAAAGCTGGCGTTTTGAAAAGGTTAACAAAATAGATAAACAGTTGGCCAACCTAATTAAGAAAAAAAGAGTAAAATCTCCAATCTCATCAATCAGAAATGACAAAGAGGAAATAACAACAGACTCATCAGAAATCCAAAAAATCCTTAATGAATATTACAAGAAACTTTACTCTCAGAATATGAAAATCTAAAGGAAATGGACCAATACTTGGAAGCTTGTCACCTTCGGAGACTTAACCAGAATCAAGTGGAAATGTTGAACAGTCCCATACCAAGTTCGGAAATAACATCAACCATACAAAACCTCCCCAAAAAGAAAAGCCCGGGACCAGACGGTTTCACATCAGAATTCTACAAAACCTTTAAAGAGGAATTAGTACCTATACTACTCATCCTATTCCAAAAGGAAGAAAAAGAAGGAAGACTACACAACGTGTTCTATGAAGCAAACATCACCCTTATAAACAAACCAGGAAAAGACTCAACAAGAAAAGAAAATTATACACCAATATCACTAATGAATGCAGATGCAAAAATATTCAACAAGATCCTAACAAACAGAATCAGCAACACATCAAACAAATCATACATCATGATCAAGTTGGCTTTATCCCAGGGTCTCAAGGCTGGTTCAATATACGTAAATCTATAAATATAATTCAGTACATAAACAAAATAAAAAACAAAGACCATATGATTCTCTCAATTGATGCAGAAAAAGCTTTTGATAACATCCAGCATCCCTTCATGATCACAACACATAAGAAAATTGGTACAGAAGGGACATTTCTTAAACTGATAGAGGCCATCTTCAGCAAACCCACAGGCAATATCACATTGAATGGAGTTAAATTGGAATCATTTCCACTCAGATCTGGAACCAGAAAAGGCTGCTCATTGTCTCCATTGCTCTTTAACATTGTAATGGAAGTTTTAGCCACCACAATTAGGGAAGAAAAGGCGATGAAGGGTATCCACATAGGGTCTTAAGAGATCAAACTTCTGCTCTTTGCAGATGATATGATTGTATATCTGGAAAATACTAGGGACTCTACTACAAAACTCTTAGAAGTGATCAAGGAATACAGAAGCGTTTCAGGTTACAAAATCAACATTCATAAATCGGTAGCCTTTATATATATCAACAACAGTCAAGTTGAAAAAACAATTAAGGACTCTATCCATTCACAGTAGGGCCAAAGGAGATGAAATACTTGGGAGTTTATGTAACAAAGGATGTGAACGGTCTATATAAAGAGAACTATGAAACTCTAAGAAAAGAGATAGCTGAGAATGTTAACTAATGGAAAAATACACCATCCTCATGGTTGGGAAGAATCAACATTGTTAAAATGTCCATACTACCCAAAGCAATATATAATTTCAACGCAATCCCCATTAAAGCTCCATTGTCATACTTTAAAGATCTTGAAAAAACAATACTTCGTTTTATATGGAATCAGAAAAAAACTTGAATAGCCAAGACATTACTCAGAAATAAAAACAAAACAGGAGGAATTACGCTACCAGACCTCAGACTATACTACAAATTAATAGTGATCAAAACAGCATGGTATTGGCACAAAAACAGAGAAGTGGATGTCTGGAACAGAATAGAGAACCAAGAGATGAATCCAGCTACTTACCGTTATTTCATCTTTGACAAGCCAATTAAAACATTCAGTGGGAAAAAGATTCCCTATTTAACAAATGGTGCTGGGTGAACTGGCTGGCAACCTGTAGAAGACTGAAACTGGACCCATACCTTTCACCATTAACCAAGATAGACTCTTACTGGATGAAATATTTAATCTTAAGACAAGAAACTATAAAAACATTAGAAAAGAGTACAGGGAAAACCCTTGAAGAAATTGGGTTGGGCGAGTTTTTTATGAGAAGGACCCTCCAGGCAATTGAAGCAGCTTCAAAAGTGCACTACTGGGACTTGATCAAACTAAAAAGCTTCTGCACAGCCAAGAACACAGTAAGTAAAGCAAGCAAACAGCCCAGAGAATGGGAGAAGATATTTGCAGGTTATGTCTCCGACAAAGGTTTAATAACCAGAATCCACAGAGAACTCAAACGCATTAGCAAGAAAAGAACGAGGGATACCATCGAAGGCTGGGCAAGAGACTTGACAAGAAACTTCTCTGAAGAAGATAGGTGCGCGGTCTTCAGACATATAAAAAAAATGCTCATCATCTTTAATCATCAGAGAAATGCAAATCAAAACTAATTTGAGATACAATCTAACTCCAGTGAGACTAGCCTATATCACAAAATCTCAAGACTAGAGATGTTGGCGTGGATGTGGAGAAAAGGGAACACTTTTGCACTGCTGGTGGGAATGCAAATTAATACATTCCTTCACTTTTGCACTGCTGCTGGGAATGCAAATTAATACATTCCTTTTGGAAAGATACATGGAGAACACTTAGAGATCTAAAAATAGATCTGCCATTCAATCCTGTAATTCCTCTGCTGGGCATATACCCAGAAGACCAAAAATCACATCATAACAAAGATATTTGTACCAGAATGTTTATTGCAGCCCTATTCATAATTGCTAAGTCATGGAAAAAAACCCAAGTGCCAATCGATCCACAAATGGATTAATAAATTGTGGTATATGTACACCATGGAATACTATGCAGCCTTGAAGAAAGATGGAGACTTTACCTCTTTCATGTTTACATGGATGGAGCTGGAACATATTCTTGTCAGTAAAGTATCTCAAGAATGGAAGAAAAATTATCCAATGTACTCACCCCTACTACGAAACTTATTTAGGACCTTCACATGAAAGCTATAACCCAGTTACCTAAGAATAGGGGGAAGGTGGAAGGGAGGTATGGGGGTGTTGGGTAGAGGGAGGGGGATTGAAAGGAACACACCTGTGGTGCATCTTACAAGGGTATATGTGAGGCTTGGTAAATGTGGAATGTAAATGTCTTAGCAAAGTAACTAAGAAAAAGCGAGGAGGGCTATGTCAATTAATGTAATGAAAATGTGTCAAATGGTCTATGAACCAAGTTTATGGTGCCCCATAATCATATTGATGTACACACCTATGATTTAATAAAAAATAAAAATAAAAGAACAGAGTGGAAAGATAGGAACTTAACAACTTAATGGGACTGGGCATCTCAAGCAATTGGAAAAGAAAGAACATTCCAACCCAAAACCCAGTAGAAGAAAAGAAATAACCAAAATTAGAGCAGAACTAAATGAAATTGAAAACAAAAGAATTATACAGCAGATCAGTAAATCAAAAAGTTTTTTTTTTTGAAATGTCAATAAAATAGATAAATCTTTGGCTAACCAATCAGGAAAAAAAGAGTAAAATCTCTAATCTCTTCAATAAGAAATGACAAAGATGAAACAACAACAGACGTCTCAGAAATTAAAAAATCCTTAATGAATATTACAAGAAACTTTATTCTCAGAAATATGAAAATCTGAAGGAAATTGACCAATCCTTGGAAGCACGTCACCTTCCAAGACTTACCCAGATCAAGTGGAAATGTCGAACAGGCCCATATCAAGTTCTGAAATAGCATCAACCATACAAAACTTCCCTAAAAAGAAAAGCCCGAGACCAGACAGTTTCACGTCAGAATTCTACAAAATCTTTAAAGAGGAATTAGTACCTGTATTCCTCAACCTGTTCCAAAAGGTAGAAAAAGAAGGAAGACTACCAAACACGTTCTATGAAGCAAACATCACCCTGATCCCCAAACCAGGAAAAGTCACAACAAGAAAAGAAAATTATAGACCAATATCACTAATGAATATGGATGCAAAAATATTCAACAAGATACTAACAAACAGAATCCAGCAACACATCAAACAAATTATACATCATGACCAAGTTGTTTTTATCCCAGGGTCTCAAGGCTGGTTCAATATCCGTGAATCTATAAGTATAATTCAGCACATAAACAAATTAAAAAACAAAGACCGTATGATTCTCTCAATTGATGCAAACAAAGCTTTTGATTATATGCAGCATCCCTTCGTGATCAGGACACTTAAAAAAAATTGGTATAGAAGGGACATTTCTTAAACTGGTAAAGGCCATCTACAGCAAACCCACAGCCAGTATCATACTGAATGGAGTTAAATTAAAATCATTTCCACTCAGATCAGGAACTAGACAAGGCTGCCCATTGTCTCCATTGCTCTTTAACATTGTAATGGAAGTTTTAGCCATTGCAATTTAGGAACAAAAGGCGATCAAGGGTATCCTTATAGGATCAGAAGAAATCAAACTTTCGTTCTTCACTGATTATATGATTGTATATCTGGAAAACACCAGGGATTCTACTACAAAACTCTTACAAGTGATCAAGGAATACAGCAGCATCAGTTTGCAAAATCAACATTCATAAATCGTTAGCCTTTATATATACCAACAATAGTCAAGCTGAAAAAAACAGTTAAGGACTATTCCATTCACAGTAGTGCCAAAGAAGATGAAATATTTGGTAGTTTATCTAACAAAGTACATGAAAGATCTCTATAAAGAGAACTATCAAACTCTAAGAAAAGAAATAGCTGAAAATGGTAACAAATGAAAAAACATGCCATGCTCATGACTAGTAAGAATCAACATCATTAAAATGTCCATACTACCCAAAGCAATATATAATTATAACGCAATCCCTATGAAAGCTCCACTGTTATACTTTAAAGATCCTGAAAAAAACAATACTCCATTTTATATGGAATCAGAAAAAACCTCGAATAGCAAAGACATTGCTCAGAAATAAAAACAAAGGAGGAGGAATCATGCTACCAGACCTCAGACTATACTACAAATCGATAGTGATCAAAACAGCATGGTACTGGCACAAAAACAGAGAAGTAGATGTCTGGAACAGAATAGAGAACCAAGAGATGAATCCAGCTACTTACCGTTATTTCATCTTTGATAAGCCAATTAACATTCAGTGGGGAAAAAATTTCCTATTTACAAATGGTGCTGGGTGAACTGACTGGCAGCCTGCAGAAGACTGAAACTGGACCCACATCTTTCACCATTAACTAAGATAGACTCTCACTGGATTAAATATTTAAACTTAAGACATGAAACTATAAAAATACTAGAAGAGATTTAGGGTAAACCCTTGAAGAAATCGGCCTGGGTGAGTACTTTATGAGGAGGACACCCCAGGCAATTGAAGCAGCTTCAAAAATACACTACTGGGACCTGATCAAACTAAAAAGCTTCTGCACAGCCAAGAACACAGTAAGTAAAGCAAGCAAACAGCCCTCAGAATGGGAGAAGATATTTGCAGGTTATGTCTCTGACAAAGGTTTAATAAACAGAATCCACAGAGAACTCAAACGTATAAGCAAGAAAAGAACAAGTGATCCCATCGCAGGCTGGACAAAGGATTTGAAGAAAAACTTCTCTGAAGAAGGCAGGTGCGTGGCCTACAGACATATGAAAAAATGCTCATCATTTTTAATCATCAGAGAAATGCAAATCAAAACTAGTTTGAGATATTATCTAACTCCAGTGAGACTAGCCTATATCACAAAATCCCAAGACCAAAGATGTTGTCATGGATTTGGAGAAAAGGGAACACTTCTACACTGCTGGTGGGAATGCAAATTAATATATTTCTTTTGGAAAGATGTATGGAGAACACTTAGAGATCTAAAAATAGGTCTGCCATTCAATTCTATAAGTCCTCTACTAGGCATATACTCAGAAGACCAAAAATCACACCACAACAAAGATATTTGTACCAAAATGTTTATCGCAGCTCTATTCATAATTGCTAAGTCATGGAAAAAGCCCAAGTGCCCATCAATCCACGAATGGATTAATAAACTGTGGGATATGTACACCATGAAATATTATGCAGTCTTAAAGAAAGATGGGGACTTTACCTCTTTCATGTTTACATGAATGCAGTTGGAACATATTCTTCTTAGTAAAGTATCCCAAGAATGGAAGAAAATGTATCCAATGTACTCAGCCTTACTATGAAACTAATTTATGGCTTTCACATGAAAGCTGTAACCCAGTTACAACCCAAGAATATGGGGAAGGGGGAAAGTGAGGGGATGGAGAGGGGAGGTGGACAGAGGGAGGGGGATTATTGGGATTACACCTGTGATGCATCTTACAAAGGCATATGTGAAACTGAGTAAATGTGGAATGTAAATGTCTTAGCACAATAACTAAGAAAATGCCAGGAAGGCTGTGTTAACCAGTGTGATGAAAATCTGTCAAACGGTCTATGAAACTAGCTTATGGTGCCCCATGATCACATTAATGTAGACAGCTATGATTTGCTAAAAAAAAAATAAATAAAATAAAACTTACGTTAGCAGGGTACAGAATCCTAGACTGAAAATCATTTTGTTTAAGATTATTAAAGACAGGTATCCACCTTCTTCTAGCTTGAAAATTTTCAGGTGGAAAGTCTTATGTTAGTTCGATTTTTCCTCCCTTTGAGTGTAAGAAATTTCTTACAGTTGGCTGCTTGCAGAATTTTCTCTTTAATTTTGACTTTGTCCAAGTTAATTACAATGTGTCTTGGAGATGTTTTGGTTGAAATGAATCATGCTGGGGTTCTAAAACTATCTGGTATCTATATTTCTGGGTCTGTCACAATTCATAATGTCTTGAGGTACAGCTTTTTGTGATTTTAGAACCATCTTCTTTTGCTTCAGGAATTCCTATAATTTGAATGTACAATCTTTTGGAAAAATTCCATAAGTCTCTCAGGGAATATTTTGCTTTTTTTCTCTTTTTTTTCTGCCTCTTTGAATGATTGGGCCAATTCAAAATCTTTCCTTCAGTTTTCAAAATTGTTTATTCTCAATGTTTTACTTTATTGCTGAGGCTCTTTACTGTGTTTTGAATCTGCTTGAATGATTCCTTCAATTCTTCAGCTCTGCTATATTCTGCTTAATTATGTACATCTCATTGGTGAACTTGTCTTTAACTTCACTAATTATTTGCGACAGTTTTTCGACTTCTTTTTAAATTGCTTTTTTCCCCTTCTCCTGAATTTCATTCATCTTATTTGCCATCAATATTCTGAATTCTATTACTGCAATTTAAACAATTTCTCTATGGATTATATTTTCAACTGTATCGCTCCCTTGTAATCTCTTATGGGAATTAATTTTCTCTGATTTTTTTTATGTTTCCAGGATTCTTCTGCATATTCCTCCCCATGTGTATTTTCAGTTTATTTTTATATATATAAATATTTTGTAAGCTTGAATGTTAGGTTATCCCTAAATAGTTATTTAGATATAATCTAATAGAGGACCGTTAGCACCCTAAAGACATGTTTGGTAATTAAAACTAAAACTGGCAGGCTGAAACCTGTTTTAGAGGCCCAGTGATATGGAACTTGCTACCCTTTTCTTCTGACTATTGAAATGAGTTAAAGTTTATATCGGTGGTCCTTCTCACACAGCTTTCTGAAGCTCCCTTTTGGACATCAGCACGGGAGTCTATGTTGACTACTCTTGCTTTCTCCAAGTTGGATGAGGTAGCACTTGAGAGAAGTCACCTGGATGCTCCTAGGCTGTGGGTATTTACCACTTTCCACACTGATCTGCTTCTTAGTATCACTCTTCCTTCAACCCAGTTTAAAAGAGTCACAGTTTTTCACCAAAATCCCTGCTATCATAGATTCTAACCACTGCATCCCCTCCTCCATCACTGGGGTGGGAAATTGGGGGGCTACCCAAATGCTCTCACTCCAATTTCCCACACCATGACACTAATGCCGCTAGCACAAACAAATTCAAAATGTTGGGCTTTTAAACCAGGGTCCTGGCCCAAAAATTCTATATACACTGTGATTTTCACCTGCTGCTGAGGAAGAGGAACCATGGTCTAACATTGGCTTCCCAGACCTTCCCATGATAGGCTCACCTGAGGCTAGGCCTGTCTCTCTTTATGTCAGCAGGAGTGGAAATGGTACAAACCTCTATGAGAGGTCCCTAAGGCAGATATGCTAGTAAGAGCCACTCCAGAGGATAGGGAAAAGGGCTTCCTTAGTAGAAGGGACACCAGGTGGGATGATGACTCACCAATGTCAGTGCAGCCAAGCTACAGTTTTCTCTAATGCCAGGGTATGGGACCCACTCAGTTCCCTGGGTTACACAATGCAGAAGTCTCTTACAGATCTCATCAGACACTTCAGGATAGCACTCTTGTCTCCCTTTCCCTGTGGCCAGTTAAAGAACCAGCTGGTTGTGATGAGGGAGGAAGTGGCCTCTGAACCTTACCTCCCCAGTCAATTGGTATTTTCTTTGCCTTTCTGGTGCCTGAGTGTGATAAATACCCTCCAGGCTGCCTGGGCTGGCCAAGTTAACACTACACTTGCCCAAGCATGGGAAGACTAGCCTCTGCAGGGGGAAGCCTGTACAGCGACTAAAGTGACAGGGAGAGGGTGGACTGTGGCCACAAGCTGGCACAGATAAAATTTGTTCAATTGTCTGTCAAACAGGATGGGAACCCAAAGGGTGGAAAATTCTAACTTCAGAAAAACTAAGACTTTGTGCTTTCCTCCTGAGAGAAGAGAGGTCCTATGTTCTTTATTCTGCTCACCAAGAGCCCTCTGAAAGCTCCTAGGTAGGGGAGAGGCCCTCCTTACCCTTCTCTATGGTACCAAGCTTCTTCAGTCTACTTGCTTGGTAGCTGTTCTCTGTTCTCTTCCTTCCTCTTTCTCATCTTCATTTGTCTTGATGGGGATGCTGATCATCTTGTTTTCTTATACTAGTGCTCAGTACTGCAAGTTCAACTGCTACAAGTTCAATTCAGTCCAATTTTTCTTCTGGACCAGAGCTTCTGGCAAAAGCTGTCTCTAGTTGGCCATCTTCCAAATAGATAATTTTGAATTAATCAAAATGAAAAATTCTGTGCATCAAGGTATATTACAAACAATGTGAAGATCAAAAAAATTCCAATATGTAAAGAACAAAAATAAGACAACCAATTAAAAGTAGATAAAAATATGGACAGATATTCTTCCAAAGAAGTTATGCATATGACTAACAAAACATCATCCGTAATTTGGGAAATGCAAATAAAAACCATGAGTAACTCCCACTAAGGTAGCTTTTAAAAATAAAACTAAAAAATACTGGCAATAATGTGGAGAAGTTAGAATACTCATGCATTGCAGGTGGGAATTTAAAATGGTTTACCCATTGTGGAAAATAGTTTGGTAGTTCCTTTAAAAATTTGATTATCATAAGACTTAGTAATTCCATTACTGGGTATATGGCTAAACAAATTAATATAAGTACTCAAACAAGCGCATATAAATCTGTGTTCATAGCAGTACTATTCACAATATCCCAAATGCGGAAATGTCTTAAATGTCCATGAATTGTTTAATGAAAAACAAATAGCTTTGTATACATACAATGGAATATTATTTGGTCACATGAATAAATTGAGTTCAGATACCAATTACAGCAAAGATTAACCTCTTTATATGAAACATTTAGAATTGATAAATCCATAACAACAGAACACAAATGGTGCTTGCCAGGTGCTAGGAACGGGAGAGAATTGAATGGGAAGGAACTCATTAGTAGGCAAGGACTTTTTTCTTTGGAGTTATAAAAATGTTTTGGAACTAGATGGAAGTGGTGACTGCACAGTTCTGTGAATATACCAGATGACATGGAATTATTTTGTCAAATGGTTAATTTTATGTTTCACCAATAATATCTCAATAAATTCTAAATCATTATGTGTGAATTATTTAAAAGTGTTTTATTATTTACAGAAGGAAATGTTACATCATTATCTATAGTAATGACTCAATTTAATTGGAAAATGAAATATCCACCTAAATATTTTAGGCTTTCTATGTCACTGAGTAGGGAAATAGACAAAGAAGGATCACATGGTGTGTCACAACCGCATAAATGATAACATGAGACACAGATTGACAGTACAAGCTTCAAGAGGTGAGGCTAACCATAGTACAGGATATCCTCAAGCACTTCTTGCAGAGTTATTTTATTGAGAAGATAATTAATGGTGAAAATATTACTAAGCAAAGACATGCAGGGGCTGCGTGCTCAGGAACCATGTGCTATAGGGGCTGTGTGCTCAAGAAAATGATCTCATATGGGTGAACAAAAGATGGTAAAAAGTTATCTACTCAAGGAAATGATTTCCAAAAAGACTACATGCAATTTTCCCCCACTAATCCTTCTAGGAACTGTCGTAAAATGCTTGATGTTTAACATCAGCCTTACTACCACAGGACCAATCTGTGCTCCTCATGTATTACTGAGTTATTTGGTGGCTTGCCTCCAAGTGATAGATCTTTTTCCAGGCTTGCCAGGAGAATGTCTTATTCTCAGCAATTCCTCATGAGTTTTGAAATTGTTACTCTTATAGTAAGTATGATGTTCAATGCTTTACATGTTACTGTAAGTATGTGTTCAATCCGCTACAATGGTGTGAGCTAAAATGATTAATCCTGACAGTCAATAAGTAATAGAATTACTACCACTCAATGGATGCATAAGAAAATGTGGTTGGAACCCAAGTGATGTCCTGGAATTCTTTATATATATATCCAGTAGTAAAAGTTGATGTAAGATTACTCTAACAATTTAAGTTTAGACTAAGAAATCATAGTAATACAAAAAAGCAGGAACAGATTATAATTTATTTTAGTGGTAGAAGCAGCAACATCCAGTATTTAGCAACAGTGGCAGTTACATATTAAACAGACTGCTCAAGTGTTATGTTCCTGCTAAATGGGTTCTTTTGGTAGTTACTTTTTCTTCCCGGTCTGATTCTCTAATCTTCTGATCCTATTCTGCTTATAAAGAAAATTGTAACTTTCTTGGTTTTTCACTAAAACCCCTGGCTGATAAAGTGTGCCTGCACTCCCTCAACTCAATTTGCCACCAGACTCAAGATTTTGGAGTTTAACTTCCAAAATCTCTAAAGTAGATTCTATCTAGTCAGTATGCATGTATTTATCCATCTCATCAGACATAGTCTTATATCATAATAGGAATTCTGTTGATGGACACTTCTCTAGTGTTTATGTAAATTCAAAGGGCCTTTTATGCCCTGCCAAATCACTATTAAAGGTGATATTGCTACTTCAAGTAACCACAAGTGGCCATAAGAAGCTGACAGTATTCTAGACACTTAGGAAATAGTAGAATTAATCAAGAACACAATAAGAAACAAATAAAATAGGAAAACTATCTGGAACCATTGATTCTTCCATCTACTGATCCAAACTTAACTATGGTCTATGGCTGATCAGGTCACAGAAATTTTACTTATTTAGACATGTTGATGTAGCTGAAACTATATCTATATGAAAATCTCCTCCAAATAGTGGTGTCTTATGGGATACTCAAAGGTATTAAATGAAAAAAAAAAAGAGCTATGTGCTATGTAAAATGAAGCTTGAGAGATCCTAGGTCAAATACTATAGTACAGTTAGTGTTACTGTAGTACTCACTGGAGTGTTTAACATATTAATATATGGTATAAACTCTTGAGATGAGAGTGAAATACTTGTTTCTTAATGTCTTTGATGATTTTTGTTTCTTCTACAGAATGCCTATTGAGACCCATCAAAAACATTTGTGCTCTGAAGAATCTAATTTGCCTTACAAATGTGATTTAAAAACATCTTCAAAGCATTTTTTTTCTACTAAAATGACTGGCTTCCTTGTTACTAGAGAGAAAGAATTCTAGAATACTGTTTAAGTTTTTCCCTCAAACAGAGGTAGTAGAGCCCAACATTCTCCTCTAAATACTAACATCCATCTACTATACTCAAAGGTTACCATGTTACATTTTCTGCTAAACAAAGCAGCAACAACAAAAACTTCCATTCTTGTATTCTTACTTTGTCCCTCCAATCAAGAGGTAGAATCTATGTACCTTTATTTTGATGTTAGGTACCCTTGTGACTTCCTTTGACAAATAGAATAAAGTGGAAGTAATTCTGTACACGTTTTTAACCTAACTCTTAAGAGACTTGGTAGCTTCTTATTTTTCCCTCTTGGAAACCAGAAATCATGAAAAGAAGTCAGGAAACCTTACAGGAGAGAAAAACTATTTTGAGAAAAATTGGTCCTGGAAGATTAGGCACCATGGAAGGGTGAATAATTCCAAGGGAGCATTCAATAATTTCCCCCAAATAGCAAAGACACCAAATATATGAGTAACAGGACCACTGGGGATTGCCATGTTGGGGAGGAGGTGGCCACATCAGGGCATATGTGGAAGCACCAGAGCTGAAGGTCAGGGGAAAATGCCATTGAGCCTCCTGGGATGGCACTCCTCAGTTCTTAGACTGAGGGGAATGAAGTAAGATTTTACCTCACTTGTTTTCAGGGTATCTTTTAACTGTAGGAAGATGGCTGACTAGAAGCAGCTTTTGCCAGAGGCTCATGCCCAAAGGGAGAAATATTTGACTGAAGTGGATGGAAGCTGAATGTGAGGATTTCAGCAGTGAGAGGACTATTTGAGGTATACATCACTCTCGGTGAATCATGCTGCAGAAATAAGAAAGTGGAAGAAAAACAACAGGACCCAGTCTATCTGAAACAAAAGACTGAATGATGTCCTAAAATCCTGAGCACCCAGATCGCTATTCCCCCACCCTAATTGCTGGAAGGACTGCCCCCTGTAGAGTCCAAAGTGTTTGGAAAGCTCACTGAGAGGCTCAGGAAGTCTTCCAGCTGCCAAGCTGCAGCATGAGAATAATAGCATGGTGGTCAAAACTTTGGTGAGGAAAGGATGAACTACTCATCTTCAACTCCTCAAAATTCTCAGAAAGATCTGCTTTCTCCCCTCAGAGACATCTTCTGAGCTCCATTCAGTTGGCAGGGCCAGTGCTTAAATTACTTTGACTTTTAACTGAACTTTGGACCTGCCCCTCCACCAAGAACAGCTCTCTGAGCTCGATTGGATGGGCAGGCCAGCGTCTCAGTTACTTTGGATTGAAATGTGGACCTCTGGCCTCTGCTAGATGAGGATCTCTGAGCTTGATTGGGTGGGCAGGGCTGAGGTTTAAGTGACTTTGTACTGTTGGACCTCTGGCTTCCACCAGGTGGGGCTCTGTCAGCTGAATTGTTGGGGGAGAGGTTTAAGTAACTTCAGAATGAACTTTGGATTAGTTGTCTCCACCAAATGGAGGCTCTCTGAGCTCAGCTGGGTAGGCAGTGCCTGGTGCCTAAGTGAGGCTTTGGGCCTACACTGTTCAAAGTGCTTCAGCCCTCAGTGCTCCATTGACTGGATGGTGCACAGAACTCTGTGCTAGTGCTGTCATCTGGGCAGCCTCATGAGCTTGATTTGGTGGGTGTACCCAGCACTGGCAGAGTCCTGGAACTCTGGGCCAGGACTGCTTACTGATTCTTGCACCCCTAGAGATACTATCTGAAGCTGTGGATTCACCACTTGCCTGCCTTTGTTAGTGCACCAGTGGCACTGCAATAGTGATGAGTGGACTCATCGAGGACAACCTATCTATTCAACTAAAAAAGTATAATTGACATATTCAAAAAGAGAAAGAAGCTGAAAATGCTCATGAGGAGGAATCAACAGAAGAACTCTAACAACATGAAAAATCAGAGCAAATCAATGTATCTTGGGGATGTCAAAGAAAATACATTAGAAAATTCCACCAACAGAGAAATTGCTGAAATATCAGTAACAGAATTTAGAATATGGATGGCAAATAAGATAATTAGAATGGAGAAAAAGATGGAAACAGAGAACAAAACCTAGTTTAGAGGTTGTCTTAAGAAATTAATGAATTCAAAGACAAAGTCACCAAGGATATGGACACAATGAAAAAAAATACAACAGTGGAAAGATACATTAAGGAAATGAAAAAAGGTAGTTGAGGAGATTCAATAAACAGTAGAGTCCTTCAGAAATGGAGTTTATCAGTGTGAAGAAAGAATCTCAGATAAAGAAGATGAGACTTTTGAACTATCTAAAGCAGAGGTCCTCAAACTATGGCCCATGGGCCACATGAGGTGGTGTGATTGTATTTCTTCCCATTTTGTTTTTTTTTTACTTCAAAATAAGATATGTGCTGTATGCATAGGAATTTGTTCATAGTTTGTTTGTTTTTTTTTTTTTAACTATAGTCTGGTCCTCCAACAGTCTGAGGGACAGTGAACCGGCCCCCTGTTTAAAAAGTTTGAGGACCCCTGATCTAAAGCATTCAAAGAGGCAGAGAAATGGAGAAAAAGAACAGAATGTTCCCTGAGAGAGTTATGGGATCATTCCAAGAAATTGAACATCCAAATTATAGAGATTCTTGAAAAAGGATGGCCCCAAAGTCACAAATTTTCTACTTTAAGACATTATGGTGGAGCATTTCCTAAGTATTGCAAGAGACACAGAAATTCAGATAGTAGATAGTTTCAGAATCCCAGCACAACTCAATCCAAACAAAGCATCTCCTAGACACATTGTAATTAACTTTGTCAATGTTAATATGAAGGAGAAACTTCTGCAAGCAGGCAGGCATAAGAAAAGTGTTATTTACAAAGGGGAAAGTATAAGGGTGACTGCAGATCTTTCAGCTGAAATTTTCCAAGCCAGAAAAGGATGGGCATCATCCTATAACGTTCTTAAACAAAACGATTTCTAGGCCAGGATGCTATACATGGCTATATTGAGTTTCATTTATGATGGAGAAATAAAATACTTCACTGACATCCGCTCACTAAGGACATTTTCCATGACTCAATCAGCTCTACAGGAAATACTCAGACCCATTCTTCATAATAATCAACAGGAGGGTGCGCCACCAAAGTAAACCTACCCAGAAATTAAAGAACAAAGCCTAGCTTCTGCAATGATGAGATGCATAAAATTAACTCTGGACTTTTGAAAAACAAGATGATCAAAACTCTGCCATGTCTATCAATTCTCTCAATGTGAATGGTTTAAACTCTCCTTTAAAGAGGCATAGGCTGGCCAACTGGGTACAAAAAGTAAGGCCAGGTATCTGTTGCATATAAGAAACACCTCTTATCTCAAAGGATAAAACTTGACTCAGGGTGATGGTATGGGCAATGGTATTCTAGGCAAATGGAAAGCAGAAAAATACTGGTGTTGCAATCTTGTATGCAGATACAATGTGATTCAAACCAACAAAAAATAATGAAAAAAAAAGATGGACACTACATACTGGTCAAGATAAACACAATATACAATCTAAAAATATTTCAATAGTTAACATCTAAAGCACCCTCTCTGAATGCTCAATATATAAAATAGTTACGTTTAATCTAACTGATCGGAACAACATGATCACTTCCTACACTATAATAGTTGGAAATTTTAACACCCCATTGTTAGTACTGGACAGATCCTCCAAGCAGAAACTAAACAAACAAATAATGGACTTGAACAAGACCCTAGAATAAATTAACTTAACAGACATTTAAAGAACACTCTAACCTAACAAAAACAAGTAAACATTCTACTCATGAGTCCACAGATCATCTTCCAAAATTGACCCTATATTAGGTCAGAAAACTAACCTCACCAAATTAAAAAAATAAAAATTATCCCTTGTATCTTCTCAGACCATCATGGAATAAAAGTTGAGCTCAACAGCAACAGAAATCTTCATACTCAAACAAAATCATGGAATCTAAATACCATTATGCTAAATGATAGCTGGGTCATAGATGAGATGAAGAAGGACAACATTAGATTTCTGAAACAAAATGATAATGAAGCCACAAACTATCAAAACTTGTGAGATATTGCAAAGGCAGTTCTTAAAGGGAAATTTATAGCGTTAGATGACTTCATCAAAAAAAAAAAAAAAAAAAACAGAAAGAAAGCAAGTCAGCAAACCATAGGGCCAACTCAAGCAACTGGAAAAGGAAACACAATATAATCCCAAACCCAGCAGAAGAAAATAAATAACAAAAATTAGAGCAGAACTAAATGAAATTGAACACAAAAGAATTATTCAGAAGATCCACAAAAAATAAGTTGGTTCTTTGAAAAGATTAATAAAATTGATAAACCCTTGGCTAGACTAACCAGAAACAGAAAAACAAGATCTCTAATATTTAGAATCAGAAATGATAAAGGAGATGTTACAACAGATGCCACAGAAATACAAAAGAATCTCAACAATTACTATAAAAAACTCTATTCCCAGAAATATGAAAATGTAGAGGAGATGGACAAATACCTTGAAACACAATACCTTCTAAAACTCAGCCAGAAAGATTTAGAAATCTTAAATAGACCAGTATCAAGTACTGAAATAGCATCAAAGATAGCAAAATCTCCCCAAAAAGAAAATCCCTGGACCACATGGTTTCACACCAGAATTCTTTCAAACCTTTAAAGAGGAACTAGTTCCTGTAATGCATAAACTTTTTCAAACTATAAAGAACGAAGGAATCCTCCCCAAAAACTTTCTATGAAGCAAATATTACCCTAATCCCAAAAACAGGTAAGGACCTAACAAAAAAAGAAAACTATAGACCAGTATCGTTAATGAATATCAATGCAAAAATCTTCAACAAGGTATTAGCAAACAGAATACAGCAACACATTAAAAAAGGTTATACACCATGATCATCTGGGTTTTATCCAAGAGATACAAGGTTGTTTCAATATATGCATATCTATAAATATAATATACAACATAAATATAATCAAAAGCAAACACCATCTGATTCTTTCAATTGATGCAGAAAAGGCTTTTTACAATATCCAGCATCATTTAATGATAAAAACACTCAAGAAAATAGACTTAGTAGGAATGTTCCTTAAGCTGATAGAGGCTATCTACAACGAAACCACAGCTAATATCATATTAAAAATGTGTCAAATGGTCTATGAAGCGAGTGTATGATGCCCCATGATCATATCAATGTATACAGTTATGATTTAATAAAAAAATAAATAAAATAAATAAATAAATAAATAGAGTAAATAGCATTTCCACTCAAATCTAGAACCAGACCAGGAAGCCCACTGTCTTTACTGCTATTTAACATAGTGTTGGAAGTTCTAGCCATTGCAATCAGGCAAGAGAAGGAATTCAAAGGAATCCAAATGTTGAAAGAGGACAAACTCTCCCTCTTCACAGATGACATGATCTTATGCCTGGAAAATCCAAGGGACTCAAAGCACTTAGAAATGTTCGAGGTATATAGCAGTGTCTCAGGAGATAAAATCAGTAACCACAAATCAGTAGTTGCTGTATATGCCAACAATTATCAAGCTGAGAATAAAATAAAAGACTACTTCTTTTACAATAACACCAACGAAGATGAAATAACTGGGAATGTATTCAACAAAAGGTGTAAAAACCTCTTTAAAGAGAATTATGAAACTTTGAGAAAGGGAATAGCAGAAAATGTCAACAAATGGAAGAACATACCATGCTTATGGCTGGGAAGAATAAATATTGTTAAAATGTCCCTACTACCCAAAGCAATGCAAAGATTTAATGCAATCCCCATCAAAGCACCAATGTTATATTTTAAAAACATTGAAAAAAAATAGTACTTCAATTTATATGAAACCAGAAATAAAAAATGCAAATAGCAAATGCAGTTTTAGAAATAAAAACAAATATGGAGGCATCATGTTACCATATTTCAAGTTATATTACAAAGCTATAGCAATCAATACATCATAGTACTGGCCCAAAAATAGAAACGTAGATGTATGGAATAGTATAGAGAATCTTAGAGATGAACCAAGCACATATTGTCATTTAATCTTTGATAAGCTTAACAAAAGATTGTGATGGCAAAAATAATCCTTATTTAACAAATAGTGCTGGGAGAACTGGTTATCTACATGTAGAAGACTGAACCTGGACCCACACCCATCACCACTGACAAAAATTGATTCTCATTGGATAAAAGATGTAGATTTAAAACACAAAACAGTGAAAATTCTAGAAGAGAGTGTTGAGAAAACACTTGAAGACATTGGCCTGGGAAAAAACTTAATGAAGTACCTCCCCCCCCAGCAATTGCAGCAATACCATAAATAAATTACTGGGATTTGATCAAGCTAAAATTCTGCCCAGCTAAGGATACCACAAACAAAGCAAATAGACATTCTTTGGAATGGGAGAAGAATTTTGCATGTTGTAAATTTGAGAAAGGCCTGATATCCAGAATCTACAGATAACTCAGATTAAACAATAAGAAAAGTGCAAACAGCCCTCTCTGTAAGTGGGAAAGAAATTTGTTTTTGTTTTTGTTTTTATTATTATTAAATAATAGCTGTGTACATTAATGCAATCATGGGGCACCATACACTAGTTTTATACACAGTTTGACACATTTTCATTGCACTGGTTGACAAAGCCTTCCTGTCATTTTCTTAGTTAAGCTATAACCCTGTTCTAACCTAAGAATATGGGGAAAGGGGAGAGAGAGGAGAGGGAGGGGGAGGATAGGCAGAGAGAGGGTGATTGGTGGGATTACACCTGCGGTGCATCTTTCAAATATACAAGTGGACAAGAAATTTGAACAGAAACTTCTCTGAGTATGACAGATGAATGGCAAACAAATACATGAAAAATTGCTCGCTCATTGTCTTTAATCATCAGAGAAATGCAAATCAAAATCACTCTAAGGTATCACCTAACCCCAGCAAGTTTAGCCCACATTACAAAGTACCAAAACACCAGATGCTGGAATGGATGTGGAGAGAATGGCACACTTCTACACTTCTGGTGGGGGTGCGCAAACTAATAAAATCTTTTTGGAGAGAATTATGGAGAATCCTCAAACATCTAAAAGTAGACCTTCCATTTGACCCTGCAATCTCATTACTACACATCTACCCAGAAGAACAAAAATCATTTCAACACAAAGACATTTGCAATAGAATGTTTATTGAAGCTCAATTCATAATTGACAACTCTTGAAAACAACATAAGTGCATATCAACCCATGAATGGATCAACAAACTGTGGTATATGTATACCACAGAATATTATTCAGTCATTAAAAAAGATGGATCTTTTACATCTTTTACAGTTACGTGGATGATATTGAAATACATTCTTCTTAGTAAAATATCACAAGAATGAAAAAAATAAATATCCAATATACTCCATACAAATATGAAATCAATATATAAGCAATTACATGCTCATAAGAGCAATAAAACACCAATATAATCCAGTCTGTGGTAGAGGGAAGCAGAAAGAGGGAAGACACATGGCAGAAGGAGGGAGGACATGACGTAGGATATCACCTAATGTGCACATTGTGAGGGTGTATAAGACGCCCCTGGGTGAGGGGTTATTTTACAAATGGAACTTTACCCTGGAAGTGAGAATAATTAACCTAAAATTTGTACCCTCATATTAATTTTAAAAAATAAAAAAATTCATAAAACCTCCACACAAATAATTGAGTAAGACCATTTTATGGCTTCTGTCAAGAGTTCAGCTTCTCTACCAACACTATGTGAAGGAGAGGCAAACTATCATTTCTGGCACCTTCACAATGTCCAGAATAATATTCCGTGGTATAGATATACCACAGTTTGTTGATCCATTCGTGGGTTGATAGGCACTTACGTTGTTTTCACGAGTTGGCAATAACCAATAAATAAATGGTTGTTATGGTTTTAAGATACTAAGTTCTGGAGTATATATTTTTATGCATCAATTGATGGCTGAAATTTACCTTTGGTTTGAGAAAATTAGGTGGACTTATCAATAGATAGGTGTTAAAAATATCCACTGCTTTACCCAAAAAAACATTATTTAATGTTTTGAAATAAAGTTACAAGAAAGTAAATGATTTGAAGAATAATATAAATTCTTTAATAGAAAGTAATAGTGTCCAGGATAATAAAAGAGATGTAAAGTTTCCGTCTCTTTTAAAGCTTTATAGTATTCCATAGTTTACATATGCCATATTTTATTAATCGATTCATGGGTTGATGGGCTCATGGGTTGGGTTGATGCCACATCTTGGCAATTGTAAAGTGAGCTGTAATAAATATTCAAGTGCAAATGTTTCTTTGGTAAAATGATTTTTTTTTTCTTCTGGGTAGATAGATATCCAGTAATGGTTTGTGGGGTCAAACTTAAGGTTTACTTTTAGCCCTTTAGGATTCCCCCTACTTCTTTCCAAAGAGGCTGTATTAGTTTGCAATCTCAAGAGCAGTATGACTGTGTTCCCTTCTCTTCACAACTACATCATCATTTGCAGCTTTGGGAGTTTGTAATGTGTTATTTTCACTGGAGTTAGGTGATATCTCAAGGTAGTTTTGACATGAATTTCTCTGATGATTATGGATGCTGATCATTTTTTTCATGTTTTTGTTATTGTTGTTGTTGTTGTTGGCCATTAATCTTTCTTATTAGGAAAAGGTTCGGAGGGGAATGGTGGCTCACGCCTATAATCCTAGCACTCTGGGAGATAGAGTCGGATGGATTGCCTGAGCTCACAGGTTCCAGAAAAGCCTGGGCAAGAGCAAAACTCATTCTCTTAAAATAGCCAGGCATTGTGGTGGGCACCTGTAGTAGGCAAGGCAAGAGAATTCTCTACTCAGGAGGCTGAGGCAAGACAATCACTTGAGCCCATGTGTTTGAGGTTGCTGTTAGCTATAACACCATGGCACTCTAACAAGGGCAACAAAAATGAGAATGTCTCAAAATAAAAAAAAAGTTTCTTTTTGTCTTTGACCCAATAATAAATGGTATTGTATGTTCTATCTTTGTTGATTAATTTGATTTTTCTGTAGATTTTGGTTACCAGACCTTTGTCAGATTTGTAACATACATGTATCTTTTCCTATTATGAAGATAGTCTGTTTGCTTTAATTATTGTGTTCTTGGCTTTGTAGAAGCTTTTTAGCTCGATCATATTTCATTTATTTATTTTTATTGTTGCTGAGATTGCCAGTGGCTTTGTTTTCACAAAATGTTTCCCCAGGAAAATATCACGAAGATTTTTTCCCGAACTTTCTTCTTGAGTTTTTATTATTTTGTTTAATAGATTCAAATAATTTATTCATTATGAGTCAATATTTATAAGTAGTGAGAGGCCCTGGTCCAGTTTCAGTCTTTCACATATGATTATCTCTTGTGGTTACCACTTCTCCAAGCATCATTTATTGAACAGGGATTCTTTTCCTCCTCATGTATGATTTTGATTAGTTTATTGAAGACTAGATGGTGATATGAGGCTGGTTTTGTCTCCAGGTTTTCTATTCTGTTCCATATATTCATGTCTACTTTTTAGCCAATACCATACTTTGTTATCACTATATACTTGTAGTATAACCTGAAGTCTGGTAAAATGATGCCTCTAGATGAGTTTTATTTCTAATGTGTTGGCTCTATGAGCTATTTTCTGGTACTATACAAAATGAAGAACTATTTATTTCAGTCCTACAAAGTATGATGTTATTTTTTTTTTTTAGGTTTCTTTCTTTTTTATTAAGTCAAATACACATAGGTCAAGAATACATTCATGCATATGTGGGATACAATGTGCTGATTTTTTATATATACAATCTGACCTGGTTAGATGAAACCAATCAACATAGCTTTCACCTCATTTACTTGATTATTGTGCCAAAACCTCTATGTTCTAAACTTGGACAGATTTGACTTTTACTGATTGTATTAACTCTGTAGATCACTTTGGGCAGTACAGACATTTTCACAATGTTTATTCTTTGCACGCTAGAGCATGTTGAGTTCTTCCATTTCTTAATATCTTCTGCTATTTATTTTCTTGGGATTCCTAATTCTCTCTGTAGAGATTCATCACCTTGTATGTTAAATGTATTCCCATGTATTTCATATTATTCAAAGCTAATATGAAGGGTATTGTGCCAGTGATTTAGTTCTCAGTTTGATTGTTATTGGTACATAAGAAGAATACTGATCTGTGGACATTATATAACCAGAGACATTTCCGTATTTTTTGATCACTTCCAGGAGTCTCATGGTTGAATCTCTGGGGTTTTTTATTCATGAGACAATATCATCAGCATAAAAGATTGGACATATTCTGTACACATTTGGGTACTCTTGATCTTTCCTTGACTAACTGCATTGGCTAGATCATCCAGCAAAGTATTAAGTATCAGTGGCGATAGTGGACATCTTTGTTTGGTTCAAGTTCTACATGGATATTTATTAAGTTTTAATCCATCAGTATGATAAAAATCATGTGGTCTTTGTTTTTGCTTCTATTTATGTGGCATATTACATTTATGGATTTGAGTGTGTTAAACCAACCTTTCAACCCTGGCATAAATCCTACTTGATTGTGAAGTATACTTTTTTATTGTGAAGCTATATTCTATTTGCTAGAATTTTATAGAGTATATTCATATTGATATAACATTGGTGAAATTGTTCTAGAGTATTCCTTTTTTTTTTAGGTCCTTTCCTAGTTTTGATATCCTGTTTATATTTGTTTCATAGAAATGAGGGTTTTTTCATTCTCAATATTTTTTAATAGGTTCTGCAATGTAAGTGTAAACTCTTTGACATTTGGTAGGATGCTGGTGTAAAGCCCTCTGGTCTAGAAATTTTTGTCATTGTTGTTTTTATTTTTTTTTAATTGTTATTGCAATTTTGGTGCTTAATATTGGTCTGTTCAAGAAATGGATTTTGTCCTGCTTAAGACAAGCAAGATTGTGTGATTCCATGCATCAGTCCATTTCCTCTACATTTTCAAATTTCTTGGTACTGAGTTTTTTGTGTTAATCAGAAATAATCTTTTATATTTCTGTGATATCTGCTGTTATTTCCCATTTTTATTTCTGATTGAAGTTTTTAAGAAATATTATTTTTCTGTTCCTAGTTAATCTGGTCCAAAGTTTAGCAACTTTGTTTATTTTTTGGAATAGTCAATTTTTTGTGTTGTTAATTTTCTGAATAATTTATTCAGAAATAACAAATAATGTTATTTATTTCTGACCTAATTTTGATCATTTATTTTTCTTCTATGTTTAGAATTGGATTGCTTTTTCTTTTACAGTTCCTCAAGGTGATTACTTAGGTTGTTGATGTGTACTTTTTCTGTTTTTTGAGTGTGGGAATCTAATGTGATAAATTTTCTTCTTAGGACTATTGTTGCAGTATCCCACAGGATTTGATTGTTTGTGGATTTATTGTTGTTATATTTGAGGAATTTGATGATTTTCTTGGCATCTGTGGCATCACAGCTCACAAAAAACTCCAACTCCGGGGCTTAAAATATTCTCTTGCCTCATCCTCCCAAGTAACTAGGCCTACAGTCACCTGCCACAAGGTCTGGCTATTTTTATTTTGGTTGAAGTTGTCATTGTTGTTTGGCAGGCCAGGGCTGGATTTGAACCTGTCAGCTCTGGTGTATGTGGCTGGCACCTTAGCCACTTGGGCTACAAGCGCCAAGCCTCTATATCAATTCTGAAGCTGAGTTTAGCAGGATTTGGAATTCCGGGATTAACATTGTTTTAAGAAAGTTAAAGGTAGATAACCATTCATAACTGGCTTGGAAATTTTCAGCTGAATGTCCATTTTCATAGTGATTGATTTGCCCCTGTGTGTCAATTGGCACTTAGTCTGGCCTGCTTTCAAAGTTTTCTCCTTTGTATTGACTTTCAACAGGTTAATTACAATGTGTCTTGCAGGTACTGTTTGAATTGAGACAACTCAGACTTTGATATCCCTCTAAAAATATGCATTGGAATCTTTGGTGACGCTTGGTAAATTTTCATTTGTAATATCCTCCAGTAGGGTTTCCATTTCTTTGGGATGTTCTTCTTCCCCTTCAGGGATACCTATAAGTCATATGTTTCAATACTTTCTGGTCCCATAATTCTCTGAGTGTGCTTTGCTTTCCATCATTTCTTTTCTCCCTCTTTAACACCCTGTCTCCTTAACTCCCTCCTTAGCTCAAGAGCTTTGTCCTCTAGCTCTGAGATTCTTTCTTCTCCATAGTCTAATCTGTTACTGATATTTTGTACTGAATCTTTGAGTTCCTTGATTAACTGTTTCAATTCCTTAAGCTCCAATATATCATTCCCATATTCTTCCTATCTTTCATTCATTATATCATTCAGTTTTTGGATTCCCTTTTGATAACTTTCCACATTCTTATCAATTCCCTTCATTTTTTTCTCCATCTATAATTTAAATTCCTTTTCAGTCTTTTCCATTATTTCTTTATAGGTAGACTCCTCTGTGGTACTGACCTCATGATCCCTTGGAGGACTTTCTCTGTTCTGATTTTTCATGGTGCCAGAAATTTTCTGTTGATTACTCATCATGAGGTTTTTCTTCTTGTTCACTTCCTTCCCCTACTTTTGTCTCTCTCTACCTCCTTACCTTTAAATTGTCTTCTCTCTGTGGTTAGGTGTTAAAGTGGCTCTGTCGTATAAGGCCAAAAAAAGAGAAGGGTATAGAGAGAAATGGGAGAAAGGAAAAATAAAGCAAAATAAGGGGGTGAAAAGGAAAAAATTAAAAAGTAGAGAAGAATGACAGAAATAGAAAGAGACACAGGAGAAATGGTAGTGTACGGCAGAGAACTTTGACCCACTCCCACAATTTTAGGAGTATGGGGGCAAGTTCAGGCTGGATTGAACGCTCAAAGCCAGGATATCTTTGCCATCCTGGATAAACCAAGCCCCTATTTCAACCAAATATATTTAAAAAAAAATCAGCAGTATGTCACATTCAGCACCTACCAATACCATTTTTCTTTTTTTTTGTTTGTTTTATTAAATCATAGTTGTGTACATTAATGCGATCATGGGGCACCATACACTGGTATTATAGATCGTTTGACACATTTTTATCACACTGGTTAACATAGCCTTCCTGGCATTTTCTTAGTTATTGTGTTAAGACATTTACATTCTACATTTACTAAGTTTCACATATACCCTTGTAAGACGCACCACAGGTGTAATCCCACCAATCATGCTCCCTCCCCCCAATCCCCTCTACCTCTACTCCCTTTCCCCCTTCCCCCATTCTTAGGTTGTAAGTGGGTTATAGCTTTCATGAGAAAGCCGTAAATTAGTTTCATAGTAGGGCTGAGGACATTGGATACTTTTTCTTCCATTCCTGATATACTTTACTAAGAAAAATATGTTCCAGCTCCATCCATGTAAACATGAAAGAGGTAAAGTCTCCATCTTTCTTTAAGGCTGAATAATATTCCATGGTGTACATACACCACAATTTATTAATCCATTCATGGATCGATGGGCACTTGGACTTTTCCATGACTTAGCAATTATGAATTGGGCTGCAATAAATATTATGGTACAAATATCTTTGTTATGATGTGATTTTTGGTCTTCTGGGTATATGCCTAGTGGAGGAATTATAGGATTGAATGGCAGATCTATTTTTAGATTTCTAAGTGTTCTCCAGACATCTTTCCAAAAGAAATGTATTAATTTGCATTCCCACCAGCAGTGTAGAAGTGTTCCCTTTTCTCCACTTCCACTCCTACATCTCTGGTCTTGGGATTTTGTGATATGGGCTAATCTTACTGGAGTTAGATGATATCTCAAAGTAGTTTTGATTTGCATTTCTCTGATGATTAAAGATGATGAGCATTTTTTCATATGTCTGTAGGCTGTGCACCTGTCTTCTTCAGAGAAGTTTCTCTTCAAGTCCCTTGCCCAGTGTGCGATGGGATCACTTATTCTTTTCTTGCTTATACGTTTGTGTTCTCTGTGAATTCTGGTTATTAAACCTTTGTCAGAAACATAATCTGCAAGTATATTCTCCCATTCTGATGGCTGTTTGCTTGCTTTACTTACTGTGTTCTTGGCTGTGCAGAAGCTTTTTAGTTTGATCAGGTCCCAGTAGTGTATTTTTGAAGCTGCTTCAATTGCCCGGGGGGACCTCCTCATAAAATACTCACCCAGACCGATTTCTTCAAGGGTTTCCCCTGCACTCTCCTCTAGTATTTTTATAGTTCCATGTCTTAAGTTTAAATCTTTAATCCAGTGAGAGCATATCTTAGTTAATGATGAAAAGTGTGGGTCCAGTTTCAGTCTTCTACAGATTGCCAGCCAGGTCACCCAGCACCATTCGTTAAATAGGGAATCTTTTCCCTACTGAATGTTTTTAATTCGCTTGTCAAAGATCAAGTAACGGTAAGTAGATGGATTCATCTCTTGGTTCTCTATTCTTTTCCAGACATCTACTTCTCTGTTTTTGTACCAGTACCATGCCGTTCTGATCACTATTGATTTATAGTATAATCTGAGGTCTGGTAGTGTGATTCTTCCTGCTTTGTTTTTATTTCTGAGTAATGTCTTGGCTTGGATATTTGAGTTTTTTTTTCTGATTCCATATAAAACAAAGTATTATTTTTTCAACATCTTTAAAGCCTGACAGTGGAGCTTTAATAGGGATCACATTAAAATTGTATATTTCTTTGAGTAGTATGGACTTTTTAACAATGTTGATTCTTCCCAGCCATGAGCATGGTATGTTTTTCCATTTGTTAACATTTTCCCCTATTTATTTTCTTAGAGTTTAATAGTTCTCTTTACAGAGATCTTTCACGTCCTTTCTTAGATAAACTCGAAAATATTTCATCTTCTTTGGCACTACTGTTAATGGAATAGAGTCTTTAACTGTTTTTTCAGCTTGACTATTGTTGGTATGTATAAAGGCTACAGGTTTATGAATGTTTATTTTGTAACCTGACGCTGCTGTATTCCTTTATCACTTCTAAGCGTTTTGCAGTAGAATCTCTGGTGTTTTCCAGATATACAAACATATCATCTGCGAGGAGCGAAAGTTTAATCTCTTCTGACCCTATATGGATACCCTTGATCGCCTTTTCTTCCCTAATTGCGGTGGGAGTCTCAAGACTGGTTTAATATGCATAAATCTATAAGTATAATTCAGCACATAAATAAATTAAAAAACAAAAACCATATGATTCTCTCAATTGATGCAGAAAAAGCTTTTGATAATATACAGCATCCCTTCATGATCAGAACACTTAAGAAAATTGGTATAGAAGGGACATTTCTTAAACTGATTGAGGCCATCTACAGCAAACCCACAGCCAATATCATACTTAATGGAGTTAAATTGAAATCATTTTCACTCAGACCAGGAACCAGAAAAGGCTGCCCATTGTCTCCAATACATTTTTCCAAAGGTCAAAGTTAAAAGGACACCCTAAAGCATGAGCTCAAGACCTCCATGATGCAGATCAATGTCATCACTCCACGGTTTAGGACTCAGAGTGAGGCTCTGTTCCATAAAAAAGGATATAAAATTAAATAGAATAAAGCAAATCATAGAAAAGAAAAAATTAAAAACAGGTAAAGAAAATTAAAAAAAATATTTAAGACAAAAAGAATATTTTAATGTTGTTTTATGTGGAAAAGATGAGAAAAGTAGAAATATCTCCACCAAAATAGAAAAAAAGAGAGAAACCAAAAATAAAGAAAATATAAAAAGGACTGAATAATCCTAGCAGAAATGGAGGAGACCTTGCTGTTAAAGTAAGTGAAAAAAACAAACAAACAAACAAACATACAAGCACACTGAATAAGATACAATATAACAACAACAACAACTAATATATTGCCTGGACATCAGGTGGTGGTGCTGTAGTGTTAGGAGATGGATAACACACATGCTGGTTCTGCTGTATAAAATGGCAGCTGGAAGCCACTATCTTGTTGTCAATGAGACCTGGTCCTTTCTCCCCGATTTATTTGCTCACAATCAGGTCTTTGTCATTCACTAGCTGATAATTCAGGACCCTGAAGCTTTCACCATATTTCTTAAGTAGCACCCCTTAGCCATCCATACTGTGCCTCCTGGTCACAATATGACTTTTCCAGGGGTCTGGGTGCTGTTTAACTCACCCAAAGGATGGCTGCTGGAGCCAGCCATGCACTAGGATTCTGAAGAGTATTCCTCCAGGGTGACCCTCCCACAGTGGCGCCTCCTGATAGCAGCCAAGCAACCCTGTGATTCAATCCTGTCTGTTGGATGAGGTTTGAGTTTACTTGCTCACATAAACCTTGCTAGACAGTTCTAGTGAGCAGCCCAGTCCAAGAACAAAAAGCTGAAGGCCAGCCCTTTCCTGTATCTAGTCCACTGCTGGAGGGCTAGCTGACTAGCTTCTGGCCATATGCAGACACTGGCCTTCTGTGCTGGTCTTCCTCAGTTTCTGATCTCCATGTTGGCTCCTGGAGTCCCCTACTGCTACACTGTTTCCTTGGAGTGGTGTTTCTCAACAGGATCCCTCAGCCAGGGGTGGCTGGAATCCTTACTACCCTGTCTCATCATGAGTGACTGGTAAGAAGATGTCTGTAGTCAGCCATCATTCTCTTTCCTCCCCTTATTGAATAATTTTGCGTCAATACTAATTAATGACATTGGCCTACCATTTTCCATTTTGCTAGATCCTTTTCTGGTTTTGGAATTAGGGTGACATTCGCTCAGAGAGAATGTTACGGAAGATTTCTTATATTTTAGAATAGGCTATGCAATGTAAGTATTAGTTTCTCCTTGTAGGTTTGGTAGAATTCTGGTGTGAAACTATCTAGTCCAGGAATTATATTTTTTTTGGATGATTTTGTATTTTTTATGCAATATCAGTGTTTGATATAAATCTATTGAAAGTTTTTAATTCTTTCTCGTTGAATACAGAAAGGGGGTATTCTTCTATTTTCTCTACATTTTCAAATTTCTGGGCATAAGGTTTTGTGCAGTAGTTATTGAGGATCATTTGTATTTCTGTGGTATGTGTAGCGCTTTCCCCCTTTTTGTTTCTCTCTGAAGTTATTAGAGATCTTTCCTGTTTCTGGTTAGTCTGGCCAAGGTTTTATGAATTTTATTAATCCTTTCAAAGAACCAACTTTTTGTTTCACTACTGATCTTCTGAATGTTTTTTTTTTTTTTATTTCAATTAATTATCCTCTAATTTTGGTTATTTTCCATCTTCTGGTAGGTTTTGGTTTGTTCTTCATTTTTCAGTGGCTTGAGAAGGTCCATTAGGTTATTGAGTTGTTTTCTTTCTGTTTTGTGACTGGAAAAGATTAATGTTACAAATTTCCTTCTCAGAGCTGTCTTTGCAGTATCCCACAGATTTTGATAACATGTGGCTTCATTATAATTTTGCTTGAGAAATATAATTATTTCCATATTTATCTAATCTTTAACCAAGCTGTAGTCTGCATATGGTTGTTTAGTTTCTATGACTTTATGTAGGTGTGAAGACTTCTGTAGGAGCTGAATTCTAATTTTATTCTATGATGGACTAAGAAGACACATGGTACGATATCTACTCTTTTAAATTTTTGAGGTCTGATTTTTGCCTTATTATATGATCAATTTTGGAGGATGATCCATGAGCTTATGAGAAGAATGTGTACTCAATTTAATTAGGATAAAATGTTCTGTATATGTCTGTTAAGCCCATTTATTCTAGGGTCATATTTAAGTACATTATTTCTTTGTTTAGTTTCTGCTTGGAAGATCTGTCAAGTTCTATCAGAAGGGTGCTGCAATGTCCAACTATTGTGGAATTGTAAGATATCATATTTCTCATATCATTCAGAGTTTATTTTCTGTATCTTGGAGCATTTAGCTTGGGTGCATAGTTGTTAACCATTGAAATCTCTTCATCTTGTATTGTTCTGTTGACCAGTGAATAGTTCCATCACAATCTTTTCTTCTTTTTTTTTTTTTAATATATTTTTTTTTTTTTTTGTAGAGACAGAGTCTCACTTTATGGCCCTTGGTAGAGTGCCGTGGCCTCACACAGCTCACAGCAACCTCCAACTCCTGGGCTCAAGCGATTCTCTTGCCTCAGCCTCCCGAGCAGCTGGGACTACAGGCGCCCGCCACAACGCCCGGCTATTTTTTGGTTGCAGTTTGGCCGGGGCCGGGTTCGAACCCACCACCCTCGGTATATGGGGCCGGCGCCCCACCGACTGAGCCACAGGCGCCGCCCACAATCTTTTCTTTTTGTTGTTGTTGTTGCTTTAAATGCAAATTTAAAAGATTGTAACCCCTGCTTTATTCTGATTTTCATTGGTGTGGAATGTTGTTTTCCATCCCTACATCCTGAGTCTTGTTTTATCTTTAGAAGTTAGATGCATTTCTTGGAGCAACAAATACTGGATTTGAGTTTTTGTCCAGTCATTTAGCCTGTACCTTTATAGTGGGAAATTCAAGCCATTTACAGTTATTGAGAGGATTTATAGGACTGATGACGTTCTGTTCATCTTGTTTTTCAGAGATCATTTGTTTCTTGCAAACGTGTAATCTAGTCTTGTCCTTTGATTTCTGTGGGTGTTTACTGTGGCAATTGACCACTGTGGTGGTCAGTATGATGAATGAGGCTGAATACATCCTGTAGAGCTGGTATAGCTGTGGCAAATTTCATTGTTTTCATTTCATTAAAATATTTGATTTATCATTACATGAGAAGCTCAATTTAGCAGGATATAGTGTCCTGGGCTGAAAATTGTTTTAATTACAAATTTTAAATGCTGGTGACCCAGCATTATGGCTTGAAAAGTTTCAGCTGAACTTTCTGTTTTCATCCTATATTTTTCCCATTATAGGTAAGACTTTTCTTATTGCTGGCTGCTTTCATAATTTTCTCTTTCATATTGACTTTTGAAAAGTTAATAACAATGTGTCTAAGGGATGTGTTGCTGTTGATTCCTCCCTATGTGTATTTTCCTCTTGATTTTCTCCTTCCCCTACTTATTACTCCCACTTTACCCTTCTCAATTGTCCTTGTTTCTGTGCCTTACTGCTGAAGTGGCCTTTTGCAAAAGGGGTGAAACAGAGGAAGAGAAGAGATTGAGAAGGGAGAAGAAAAATAATATTTTTTTTCAAAAAAATGCATAATGATGAAAAGAGCAAAGTAGTAATAATAATGTTGTTTGGTAGAGCATGGTATCCCACACACAAGATCAAAGCTCTCCGAAGAGAGATGTTTTGGGTTAGTCCTCTGAGGTCAGTTGTTCTTTACCAACTCAATCAAGAACGAGACCCTGCCTCTACCAAATATAGAAAAAAATTAGCCATATCAGGGCTAATCATGTCAGGGACCTTCAAACCTAGTTTTCAGAAGGCGATAGCATAGCTGCTGGCCCAGGGGTTCTGGGCCTCCTTGAGCAAGGCCAGTGGTGCAGTACCCTAGCCCCCTTCTAATAGTAAGGCTCTGTCACAGAAATAATAATTTAAAAAAAAAACAGAATGGAATAAACAAAACAGACCAAAAAGGAAAAGAGAAACAAAGAAACAAACATAAAAAATCATATCTTGGTTGTCATTTAAGAGGTTAACGAGAGAAAGTTAGGAACATTAGGAAAATATCAAGAAAAAAATAAATAATTAAGGAGAAAATAAAAAAAAAAACAGTAGGGCAGGAGAGCTTATTAAAAAGACAGAAACCTTTATACAGGATGTCTATGAAGTTCATGTTCAATTTAAATTGCACACTGTTTTAAATTACACGGGAACTTTATGGCCACTGTGTATATATTTAATTTATTTCCTGTATACCAGTGGCACTCCAGGGTTAGGAATAGAAAAATTTACAAAAGGTCTACTTCCTCTTTTGTCTGTGATAGCAGTGGGATGTTACCTGCTAGTTGCCATGGACTTCTGGTCTTGTTTTTCTGCTTTGTTTGATTTTCATATGGATGTGGTTGTTGCATGAGCATTGAGTTCCTATAGTTGTGGGGGATCCAAAATCCTAAAGGTTGTGTCAGACTTTATGGGGGGCATGTCTTGACCTTCCAAATGGTTCCCTGAAACCAGAAAGGTGTCTGTGTGGGCAGCAGCATCTGTCCAATTCACCTATGTCTCAATGAGAATTAGCCCAAAGGTAGCTGCCAGTACTCAAATAGCAAAATACGAGCCAGTTGTGTTTTGAAACCCCATAAGGTTATTTTCAAAACTTGGGCCTCTGTCAGTGCCCACTTATTCAAGATTGTATATTTCTCCATTCCTCCCTGGAGCTTTCCCAAGATGGTGGGGCCCCAGCTACTGTGACTCCCACAGAGCAGACAAAGGGTCAATACCTGCCTGCCTATCACTAGTGGAGTGTGTTCCCTGTGGTGCTGAGTTGTCCCAGCCTCATTACCATGAGCTCACAGGCTCAAGAAAAGGCAGAATGCCTTCCACTTTTCTAGCCCTTTGAGCAAGAGCCATCTTCTGTGCAAACCCTGGAGGCCTGCAGGATTTCAGTTTCTGCTTTTCTCACAACTCTCCCCTCACCTTGAGGGACAGACCCTCCCACAGTTTGGTCTGGACCCCAGTTGACCACTACAGGGTGTGGGGTTATAAGGGATACTGTCCTGTGTAATCCTCAGAGATTGCTCATATTACGCTTTGTCCCTACGTTGACATACTGATTCACACACACTCTCTTTCTGTGCTGGCTTTCAACTCTTCCCCACCTCTTTCACTCCTGTACTTCCTCACTGTCTCACGATGTCATTGCAATGATGTTTCTGAGTGAAGCAATCTAGTTGAAAATGTCTGGAATCCCCTCTCCCTGATCTTACCAAGAGTGGCTGATGAGAAGATATCTCTAGTCCACCATCTTGGAGGTCCGTCCTAAAGTACTGTTTTAATTAAGTATTCTTCTTGTTATATTGAGATTCCTAAAAGCTCAGTTGAACTTGTAAAGTTATTCTCCTTCATTATTCTAGCATGTTGTATTGCCATAGTGCAAAATCTAAGAAAACCGAGGAATTCTCAAATGTTCTTAGGTAGGAAAAAGATTGTCTCAATACCCTTTACTGTCCTGCCACCTGTAGAATTCTCATGAAAATGTAAGTCATGTCTGTCAAAATATCTATCTGGTCAGTAAAGGAGCCATAGCTAATGGGAGTAATAATTATTAAACTTGGACAGTATTTATTTCTTTTTTTTTTTTTTTTGTAGAGACAGAGTCTCACTTTATGGCCCTCGGTAGAGTATGGTGGCCTCACAGAGCTCACAGTACCTCCAACTCCTGGGCTTAAGCGATTCTCTTGCCTCAGCCTCCCGAGTAGCTGGGACTACAGGCGCCAGCCACAACACCCGGCTATTTTTTGATTGCAGTTTGGCCGGGGCCGGGTTTGAACCCGTCACCCTCGGTATATGGGGCCGGCGCCTTACCGACTGAGCCACAGGCGCTGCCCGACTTGGACAGTATTTATAAGACTAGCTTTAAGTATATAGAAAGATACAGCTGATTATTTCTCACAAAAGGAGATATGAAGCTATGAGATATTCATCTTTCAAAAAAAATTAGTTAAGGGCAACACCTGTGGCTCAGGGTGTGGGCCCCATATACCGGAGGTGGTGGGTTCAAATCTGGCCCTGGCCAAAAACTGCAAAAAAAAAAAAAGAAAGAAAAAATATTTAATAAAATGCCTCTTATTAAAGACTTCTTTCAGTGAAAACACTCTCTGAGGATGGGAAATTATCCAAGATACTTTAGGATTTAAAAAAGTCTCAAGTGTTTGTCTTAAACCAGTGGTCTGTGTTTCAGAGAGGCTAAAAAATGCTGTGAGTCTGCATCTTAGAAAATGCCCATAAATGAGTCATGAAAATTAAGTTAGTGAACTTGCCACTGTGCTCTTATGTTGACAGCACAGTATAAGCTACTCCGTAGGGGCTCATAACCTTGGTATATCAGCATCTCAAACTTGTGTTTGTGTTGCCATGTGGCAGTGTCTTGCTCGGTGGCATTCATCATTGTTCTGCCTAGTATTTGTGGGCTGTTGTGACAATGTCAGAGCTTGAATTAGAGCAAAAAAATTATATTTCTTATTAAACTTGACAACAGTGGAATTGAAATAAAGGACATATTAGTCCAAGTTTATAGGTAACATTATGAAGAAACTATCAGTGAACAAGTGGATTAAATATTTTTCTGACAGAGAAACAGAACAATCTTAACTGAAAATCTTGGCATGAGAAAAGTGTGGCTCTTGCATAATGATACTGCACCAGCTCACACAGCACTGTCTGTGAGGAAATTTTTAGGAAGTCAACAAATAACTGTATTGGATCACTCTCTCTACTCCCATGATCTGATCCCCACTGACTTTTTTTCTTTACCCAAAGATAAAGAAAATATTGAAAGGAAAACATTTTTATGACATTCAGGCCATCAAAGGTAACACAAATACAGCCGCAATGGCCATTCTAGTAAAAAAGTTGCAAAACTACTTTGGATGATGAACTGTGCATGGGCATCAGTGCATAGCTTCACAAGGGGGATACTTCAAAAGTGACCATAGTGATATTCAGCAATGAGATATGTAGGAATTTTCTAGGATGAATTTGTGAAATTAATTGTCAGACCAGTAAATTCATGTTGTAAAGTTAAAGCAAAATGAAAAAAGAGTGTATAAATTGGCACAATTATTTTCTTTTTTTTTTTTAATTTTTTTATTAAATCATAAGTGTATACAATGATATGATTATGGGGCATCACATTCAGTGGGGAAAAGATTCCCTATTTAACAAATGGTGCTGGGTGAACTGGCTGGCAACCTGCACAATTATTTTCAAAGAGAATTGTGTAATATGTATAAAAGACTCTAGAATTTTCCAGTAATAATTCCACTTTTAAAATTCAATGCTATATATTAAATCAATAGTGTGATTAAAATTTATGTAAAAAGACAGTAATCACAGGCCAAAAAGTTAAAAATACAGTAAATATTCAATAAAATGTAATGATTAAATAAATTATGATGTATTTATACTGTGATACATTATGCAGTTATTAAAATATTTATTCTGAGGCATTTTAAATGTGATAAAATGTTTATATTCTAATGATAAATAAATAAAATAAGATGACATCCTACAAATATATTAAATATCAACTATATTATATAGACTATATTTGTGTATGTATTTCAATTTATATATAAAGTCTATACAATTTTGAAAGTATCAATACATAAAAATAATAAAAGTGGTCATCTGTGGGTGAGATTATGAACAATATAATTATAGATCATTTTAATTGTCTTAAGTTTCATTTAGTTTTTTTGTGCTAATTTAGTTGTACATTTTGGTAACATTGGATTGAATAATACTTTAAACACACATATGCACATATATACATTAAGAGAGATGGGAAGAGAGAGAGAGAGATATCAGTCTCCATACCCAGACATTGTGATTTTATAATTCTAGAGTGAGTCCCAGACATCTGTTTATAACAACAAACAAACAAAAACTTGATTCTGTTGCATAGAAAGTGTTGACAAGCTTCGCTTTACTATATTTTCCATATTTAATGTGCATGATTTGTATAAGTATATATATAATATGTATATTATGTATATATGTATACTATGTATAGTGTATATATGTATATATTATATATATACACACATATTATATATATATATATATATACTCACATCAAAAACAAGGCCTTTTCTCAAGACCAATCTAAGGAAAACATACATAGAGGCACAAATATGCCTTTGGCATTATTCTCACTATTTTCTTTTGCATTTTATCTTGCTCCTCACGATCTTTCTCACCTCCATCCAGATAATTTCCTCTTTTCTTCATCTCTGCACTGTTTATTAGGGTGAAAATTTAGAAACACCTAGAATGTGCAACAATAGAGATTTACCTGAATTAATTACATTTCCAACATTCAACCGAATACCGTGAAAACATCAGAAAGTTGTATTACCTAAAATTCATTACTTGGAAGCATGTTCAATGTATATTGTTAAATGGAGAAATCAGATAACAAAATATATGTTAATTTTGTAAAATAAATTTATAAAGGGAAAAATAATAATATTTAACAATTTCTGAAATAGTATCATTGATGATTGAGGTTACAGACTATGGAGGCAAAACTACTGGTTTCAAATTCCAGCTTTAGAGCTGTTTTGTTATTATTATTATCATTATCATTGTTATAGAATTTCACAGGGGTACAAATGTTTTGGATACATGAATTGCTTTTGAAGAGTTTGAGTCAAAGGTATAAGTGCGCCCATCACCCAGATAAAGTGTATTATAACCATTAGGTGTGATGTAATTTTACACATTCCCTACTCTCCCTTCCCACCTGCTTGAGTTCTGTTGAGTTTTACTTCCATGCGTATACAGGAGCGTTGATGAATTTGTTCCAATTTAATAGTGACTATGTGTGGTGTTTGGTTTTTCATTTTTGTGATATGACAATTAAGATAATGGTCTCCAGTTCTATCCAGGTTGTTACAAAAGGTATTATTTCACCATTTTTTAAATGGCTGAATAATAATTCATAATATACATATACCACATTCTATTAATATACTCCTGAATTGATGGGCACTGGGTTGATGCCACATCTTTGCTATTGTGAATTATACTGAAAAAAATATTCAAATACAAGTGTGTTTTTAATAAAATAACTTTTTTTTAATTAGAGTAAATACCTAGTAGTAGTGGGATTGCTGGAGCAAATAATAGGTCTACTTAAAGCTTTTCAAGGCATCTCTATACTACTTTCTTATTTATTTATACATTTATTTATTTAGACAAATATTCACTTTGTTACCCAGGTTAGAGTGTCCTGGCATCAACCTGGCTTATAGCAACCTCATACTTCTGGGTTAAAGTGATCCTCTTGCTCCACCCTCCTGAATAGATGGGACTACAGGCTCCCACTATAATGTCTGGCTTATTTATTTATTTATTTATTTATTTATTTATTTATTTATTTATTCAAACAAAATCTTGCTATTGCTCAAGCTTGTCTCAAACTCCTTAGCTTAAACCTCCTTTATCTGCCAATAAGGTTACAGGTGTGAGCCACCACTCTCATCCCATACTATTTTTTATTGACGTTGTACTAGTTTGGAGTCCCACCAACAGTATGTAAGTTCCTTTCTCTTTATGCCACGATCTGTTGCTTTGGGACTTTTTGATAAAAGCAATTCTCACTGGAGCTAGGTACTATCTCACTGTGGTTTTGATTTGCAACTCCTTGTTGATTAGAGATGTTAATTATTTTCTCATATGATTATTGGCCATTAGTCTATCTTCTTTTGAAAAGCTGCTGTTCACAATTTTTGTACTTTTTAATGGGGTTGTTTAATTTTTTCTTATTTGCTTAATTTATTTGTAGATTCTGATAATTAGCCTTTCATCAGATTTATAGTATGCAGGTATTTTCTCCCATTCTATAGATTTTCTATTTGCTCTATTAACTGTTTCTTTGATTATGCAGGAGCTTTTTAATTTTATCAGGTCATTTGTTTATTTTAGTTGTTTCTGAGATTACCTTTGTGGTCTTCATTAATTTTTGCCAAGGAAATTATTTATACAAGTTTTCCCTCCCTCTTCTTTTAGAATTCTTCTGGTTTCATGCATTAGGTTTAAGTCTATTATCATGATTTTGTGTGTATGTGTGTGAGTGGAGAGAGGTGAATATCCATTTTCAGTCTTCCACATGGTATCCAATTTTCCAGCCCATTTACTGAATATAAATTCTTATTTTCAGTGTATGATTTTTTTTCTGCTTGTGCAAAATCAGATGTCACTATGAGGATAGTTTTATATTTGGGTTCTTTGTTTGGATCCATAAGTCTATGTCTCTGGTTTTGCAGGACTAGACTGTTTTGGTTTCTATGGCCTTGTATTATAACTTGAAATGATACCTCCAACTTTTTTTCTTATTGTGTAAGGTTGCACTGGCTATTCAGGATCTTTTCAAGTTCCATAGAAAGTGTGTAATTACTTTTTTCTAGCTCTGCAAAAAATGTTGGTATTTTGATAGGAATTGAATTAAATCTGTTAATCACTTTGGGTAGTATATTTTAACTATGTTGATTTTGCTAAACCATGGGCATGATATGTTTTCAATTCGTTTATATCCTCTGCAATTTTCATGCTCAGGGTTTCATGATTCTTTCTGTAGAGGCCTTTCACCTCTTTAGTTAAATATATTCCTAAGTATTGTTGTGGCAATTGTGAAGGGTATTCAGTATCTGATTTTGTTCTCAACTTGTATTTTGTTGGCATATAACAATGCTACTGATTTTTGCACATTGATTTTGTAATCTGAGACTTTGATGAATTTATTTGTCATATCTAGGAGTCTCTTGGTTGAATATTTGTGTTATATAAGATATAAGATCATATCATCAGCAAAGATTGATTGTTTGACTTCTTATTTTCCAATTTAAATACTCTTGATCTCCTTCTTTTGTCTGATTGCTCTAGCTAGGACTTCCACTACTATTTTGACTAGGAGTGATGTGGTGGTTAACTTTATTTCTGTTCTAAATGGGAGTGTTTTCAATTTTTCCACATTATTTATGATATTTGCTGTGTTTGTCGTTTATGTTTTTAAAAATATTAAGGAATATCTCAACTATATCTATTTTCTTAAATTTTCCTATGTAAATAGGTTCGGATTTTTGTCAAATGCTTTGTGTACATCTATTAAGAGAATCATATGGTCTCTATGTTTGCTCCTGTTTGTTTGGTTAATTACATTTATAGATATTCATATGTTTAATCATCCTTGTATTTCTGGGATGAAGTCCACCTAGTTGTTATAAATTATTTTATGTGCCGCTGAATTCAGTTAAATAAGATTTTTTGTGAGAATTTTCTATCTATATTTATAAAATATATTTGAAGTTTTCTTTTTTTGTTCAGTCCTTTCCTGGTTATTTTATTGATGTGCCACTGAATTCAGTTAAATGATATTTTTTGTGAGAATTTTCCATCTATATTCATCTATATTCCTACTCCATATATACTCCAATATAATTGTCTGAAGTTTTCTTTTCTAAGTCCTTTTTTGTTCTTTTTACACCTGGTTTTGTTATCAAGGTGATATTTTCTTCACAGAGCAAGTTGGGGAGGATACCTTCCTTCTCAATGTTAGGGAATAATTTCTGTAGTATAGATACAAATTCGTTGTAGGTTTGGTAGAATTCACGTGTTACAGGATACTTTTTTTTTTGGAAGATTTTTCATTACTGCTGGTCCATTCAGAAGTTCCATTTTTTCCTGATTGCAGCTAGGAAGGTTATGTGTTTCCAGGAATTTGTCCATTTCTTCAGCATTTTAAAGTTTGTAAACAGAGAATCTTGCAGTGTTCAGAGGTGATGTTTGTATTTCTGTGATATGAATTTTGATTTCTTCTTTTTATTTCTGATTGAACTTATTCAAAAAACGTTCTTTTTCCTGTTTAATCTAGCAAAATGTCTGTCAATATTCAAAGAAAAATACTTTTGGCTTCATTAATTGTATTTACAGTTCTTTTATTCTCAATTTTGTTTATTCCTTCTCTGATCTGTTCTTCTAGGTTTGGGGTTGATTTGTCCCTCTTTTTCCTGTTTCAGGAGATGATTCGTTATATTGTTGATTTGTGATCTCTCTGTTTTTTGGATGTGTTTATTTAAAGCTATAAGTTTTTCCCCTCAGAACTGCTTTGGTTGTATCCCATAAGTTTTAATTTATTTCATTTATTTATTTATTTTTATTTTTATTTTTTGCAGTTTTCTGGCCAGGGCTGGGATTGAACCTGCCACCTCCCGTGTATGGACCAGTGTCCTACTCCATTTATCCACAGGTGTCATCCTGTATCCCATAAGTTTTATTAATTTGTGAACCCATTGTCATTTAGTTTGAATAATTTTTTGATTTCCAACTTTATCTACTCATTGGCCCAACTATCACTCAGCAGTAGATGGTTTATTTTTTATACCGTTATAGAGATATTTCTATTGGAGTTGATTTCTAGGTTTATTCCACTGTGGTCTGAGGAGATACATAGTATAATTTCTATTTTTTTTTAATTTGCTGAGATTTTATTTGTGAGCAAGTATGTGATCAGTCTTAGAAAATGTTCCATGAGCTGATGAGAGGAGTTCAGTAGTTTGAGGGTAGAATGTTCTGTGAATGTCTGTTAAGGCAATTTGTTCTGGGGTTCTCTTTAGGTCCATTATTCCTTTGTTTATTTTCTGTTTGGAGGATCTTTCCAGTTATTTAAATGGAGTGTTGATGTCTTCAACAATTATATGGCTATTCTTTATCATTTTGTTTAGGTGAATGAATCTAAATGAGTGAATCTGGGTGCTCTTGTATTGGGTGCGTTTTTTTAGTTATATGTGTTTCCTGGAGAAAACAGAAACTTGGTTTGGATTTTTTTATTTTTTATTGTTTTTGCAGTTTTGGCTGGAGCTGGGTTTGAATATGGGGGCAGCATCCTACCCATTGAGCCACAGGCACCACCCCAGTTTGTATTTTTTATCCATTTTGCCAGCCTGTGTCTCTTCAGTGGGGAGTCTAAAATATTCATATTTCTTGAAATTATTGATATATCTGTTCATCCTGTTGAGTAGATCCTTTTTCCTTTGTTTTATCTCTTGATTAGTTGTGGTATCTGAGTTCTGATCTTCAGCTTTTGGATAGTATTACATTGGTGGGTGTGTATTGAGATGACCCATGCATAATGTAGGTCTGAGTACTTCTTGTAGAGCAGGTCTAGTCATCACAAATTCCCTCAGGGATTGTATGTTTATGAAAGTCTTTGTTTCTCCTTTATATAGGACATTTGGTTTTGCAGGATACCAAGATTCTAGGCTGGCCATTCTTCTGTTTTAGAAGAGTGAGGATGAGATGCACATCCCTGTGGCTTATAGCGTTTCAGTTGAAAAATCTGAGGATAGTCTGATCACTTTTCCTTTGTAAGATACCTGCTATTTTATCCCTTGCTGCTCATAGAAGGACCTCTTTAATGCTTATTTTGGTCAGCCTAATGATAATGTCTTGTGGTGAATGCCTCTTTGCACTGAACTTTCCAGGAGTTCTTTATGCTTTTTCTGTCTGAATATCTAGATTTCTAGCAAGGCCAGGGAAATCTTCCTCAATAATTTCCTCAAATAAATTATTCACCCCTTGATTATGTTCTTTATTCTCAGGGATTCCTATTATTCTTATGTTTGGTCTCTCTCCTTTTTTACTAAATCATAGATGTGTACATTAATGCAGTCATGGGGTAAATGTTTTTTCCTAATGACTTTGTTCATCCTTATTTCTGAGTTATTTTTCGTTGATTGACTTGTTTAATACAACGATATTATTTTCAAGTTCTGAGATTGTTTCTTTTGTCTGATGAAGACTACTTCTAATGATTTCCACTGTGTTTTCTTATTTTTTGAATGAATCTTTCATTTCCAGAAGTTCTTTTCATTTTTCTTTAATACTTTGACTTTTTCAGAAAATTTTTCATTCATTTTTTGCATTGTTTTTGTAATTTCTTTGTATTGGGTTTCTATTTGCTGTTGTAATTCATTGAGCTTTCTTGAAACCCATATTCAAATATCTTCATCTGTCATTTAAGTCATTTTATTTAGGTTGATATCCATCGGAAGTGTTATTGAATACTTTTCTGTGTCCTTTCACTCTGATTCTTCATGTTTCTGAAGTTCTTTTGCTGATTCTTTCTCATCTGTTCTCTTATTTGAGAGCTGAGGGTGCTAGGGCTGATTTGTCACCCTGTCTCTGAGATTGCAGAGATTTAAACTTAACCATGTTGGAGAGAAGGGTGTTGGCCCTCTGATGACTTTGGTATATATTATCAGGCTTGATGGAACCCTTGGGTTACCTTTCCCTATTGTCCTAACTTCTTTCCAATGTAGTGTAGTGAATTTGCTCCCCTAGCTTAAGCTCCATGCTGTTGTACTGTATTTTTGTATATGATTACATGGCTCCTTAATTAATAGAGTTGGAAAATACCTGGTGAAGTATGGAGTTGGTTGCATTGTAGTTGATTGTAATTCATATGAAGGAGCCAGCTTCTGAGGTAGTCTTTTTGTCAATAGTAGGCTCATCTCTCATGGTTGATGTACACTAATACCCCAAGTTTTTTTTTTTTTTTTTTTTTTGGTTTTTGGCCAGGGCTAGGTTTGAACCCACCACCTCTGGCATATGGGACTGGCGCCCTACTCCTTGAGCCACAGGTGCCGCCCTAATACCCCAAGTTTTAGGAAGGACCTTGTAGGGACAGCAACTGTGGCTCAAGGAGTAGGCCGCTGGCCCCATATACCAGGGTGGCAGGTTTGAGCCAGGCCCTGGCCAAAACTAAAAAAAAAAAAAAAAAGGAAGAACCTTGTAGCTCCTAGAGGGAGATGCTCCTGATGGGAGAGGACTAATAGTATGAATTCCTTGGCCCCAAGCAAGGATTTTTCTGTCTTTGTCCACTAGACCGGTTTTTCTGCAGTGTGGGGCATGTGCTCTCTAGTACTCCACAACACTTTCACCTCTGATCAGTCCAAGTGTATTTTTTTTCCACCTATGATCAGCTCTTGAACTACCCCTCAGTTTGCATGTGTGACTGGACATGGTGGGTAGGGGGATCTTCAATTGTGCAATACATTTTTACAATTCATTGCCTAGACAAGGGAAGTAGGCCTCCCTATTCACAGAGATCTCTGTCAGGAGAATACTCCCACCAGAGGAGAAGTGGTGCCTCAGGAAAAATTTATACTGCTTTTTGTAATAGCTGCTCAAATCCACTCCCCAGGTGCTGGGTTGTCATGGTAACAAAGGGATATGCTAATTTGGACTCAGAGTCATGCTGCAGACTTTTCCAATAGGACAGTTCTTGGATGGGACACATTTGTAGGCAATTCCTCCTCTATGTTCCTCCACACCTTCCCATTGAATATGGATGCAAGGCCTCTTTCATTACCTGTGCTTGGAACAGCCACCTCACTCCCATACTTCGCCACTCTGCTTTTGTGACCATGGAAACACCAGGTTAAGCTGGACTGGCTGCACCATAATGGGATGAATGTGCCAGACTGCTGCAGGCAGGAAGATTTCAAACTGCGGCTGTACTGAGCAAACATAACCCCCTCACTGAGATGCTGGTGTCTCCACAAAGCATTCTTTAGCCACAGATATAGTGGGGAGAGGTGTTGTGATTTCCTTCCATTGCTCATGTTCCAGGATGGCACAAAGACCTACCTGCTTGTCTGAGCTGCCATTATGGTGGCTATGTTCTCTAAGCAGGTTTTAGCTAGGAATTTGCTCCCCTTTTGGACAGGTGATCTGTCTGTGCACAGAACCTTCATGATAGCTATGGGGAGAAAAGCCTGTGGCTGCAAGCTGACATGAGTTAAAATTATTTTCTGGGGTGCCAGAGATGGAGGAGATATAGAGGAAATGGTCTCCAGTTGCGAGATTGCTGACTCTATTGCCTCCTCATACTAACCTTCATTTTACATATACAAGTGTGAGTTATTATAATTTGGTTTTAAAGTAGTACTGAGTACATTGGATTTTTTTTTTTTCATTCCTGAGATACTTTACTAAGAAGAGTATTTTCCAGCTCCATCCATGTAAACATAAAGAAGGTAAAGTCTCCATTTTTTTTTACTTCTGCATAATATTCCATAGTATACATATACCACAATTTATTAATCCATTCATGGGTCGATGACACTTGGGCTTCTTCCATGACTTGGCAATTATGAATTGAGCTGCAATGAACAATATTGTTCAAATATCTTTATTGCCAAATGATTTTTGGTCTTTTGGATATACACCTAAAAGAGGAATTGCAGGATCAAATAGCAGGTCTACTTTTAGATTCCTGAATGTTCTCCAAACTTCCATCCAAAAGGGACATACTAGCTTGCATTCCCATCAGCAATGCAGAATTGTTTCCTTTTCTCCACATCCATGCCAACATCTGTTGTTTTGGGATTTTGTGATGTGGGCTACTCTTACTGGAATTGGATGGTATCTCAGAGTAGCTTTGGTTTGCATTTCTCTGATGATTAAAGATGATGACCATTTTTTCCTGTGTGTGTAGGCCATGCACCTGTCTTCTTCAGAGAAGCTTCTGTTCATGTCTCTTGCCCACAATGAAATGGGATCATTTTTGCTTAGTAATAAGTTTGAGTTTTCTGTGAATTCTTGTTATTATATGTTTGTTGGTAGTATAACTAGCAAAAATCCTCTCCCATTCTGAGGGCTGTCTATTTGCTTTACTTAGTATGATTTTGGCAGCGCAGAAGCTTTTTAATTTGATCAGATCCCAGTAACGTATTTTTGATGTTGCTTCAATTGCCCGGGGCATCTTCCTCATGAAGTATTCTCCCAGGCCAATTTTCTTAAGCTTTTCTGTTGCACTCTCTCTAAGAATATTTATAGTTTCATGTCTTAAGTTTAAGTCCTTTAATCAGTGAGAGTCAATTTTTGTTAGAGGATAAAGGTGTGGGTACAGTTTCAGTCTTCTACAAGTTGCCAGCCAATTCATCCAGCACCATTTATTGAATAGGGAATCTTTCTCCCAGTTTATATTTTTGATAGGCTTATCTAAAATCAAATGACGATAAGTGTCTGGGTTCACCTCTTGGTCTTCAATTCTGTTCCATACATCTACCTCTCTATTTTTGTGCCAGTACCATGCTTTTTTGATTAATATTGATTTATAATATAGTCTGAAGTCTGGAAGCGTTATTCCTCCTGATTTGATTTTATTTCTGAGCAATGTCTTGGCTATTCGAGTTTTTTTCTGTTTCTATATAAAATGAAGTACTAATTTTTCCAGGTCTTTAAAATATGAGAGAGGTACTTTAATAGGGATCACATTAAATCTGTAAATTCATTTAGATAGTATAGACATTTTAAAAATGTTTATTCTTTCCAGCCATGAGCATGGTACATTTTTCCATTTGTTGACATCTTCAGCTATTTCTTTTCTCTGAGTTTCATAGTTGTCTTTATAAAGTTCATTCAAGCCCTTAGTTAGATATACTCCCAGATATTTCATCTTCTTTGGCACTATTGTAAAGGGAATAGAATCTTTGATTGTTTTTTTCACCTTGACTATTGTTGGTGTATATAAAAGCTACAGATTTATGAATGTTAATTTTATATCGTGAGATGTTGCTGTATTCCTTGATGACTTCTAGGAGTTTTGTAGTTGATTCCCTGGGGTTTTCCAGATATACAATCATATCGTCTGCGAAATGTGACAATTTGATCTCCTCTGGTCCTATTTGGATCCCCTTGATTGCCTTCTCTTGCCTGATTGCGGTGGCTAAGGCTTCCATTACAATGTTAAAAAGCAGTGGAGACAGTGGGCATCCCTGCCTGGTTCCTGATCTGAGTGGAAATGATTTCAATTTTACTCCATTTGCTATGATACTGGCTATGCATTTGCTGTAGCTGGCCTCTATCACTTTAAGAAATGTTCCATCTATACCTATTTTCTTACGAGTTTTGATCAAGAAAGGATGCTGGATATTGTCCAAAGCTTTTTGTGCATCAATTGAGAGCATCATCTGGTCATTGTATTTTAGTTTCTTTATGTGATGTATTATATTTATGGATTTATGTATATTAAACCATCCTTGGGACCCTGGGATGAAACCCACCTTGTTGTGGTGTATAATTTGTTTGATGTGTTACTGGATTCTGTTTGCTATGATCTTATTGAATATTTTTGCATCAATATTCATTAAAGATATTGGTCTATAATTTTCTTTTCTTGTTGGGTCTTTTCCTATCAGGGTGATATTTGCTTCATAGAATGAGTTGGGGAGTATTTCTTCTTTTTCTATGTTTTGGAAAAGATTAAGTAATATAGGTACTAATTCCTCTTTAAAGGTTTGGTAGAATTCTCATGTGAAGCCATTTGGTCCTTGGCTTTTCTTTTTGGGGAGATTTATTATACTTAATGCTATTGCAGAGCTTGTTAAACATTTCTACTTCTTTCTGGCTAAGTCTGGGAGGGTGACATGTTTCCAAGTATTGTTCTATTTTACTCAGATTTTCATACTGCCGAGAGTAGAGTTTTATGTAGTATTCATTAAGGATTTGCTGAATTTCTGAGGAGTCTGTTGTTATTGGTCTTTATCATTTCTGATTGGTGAAATTAAGTATTTCACTCTTCTACTTCTGGTCAGGTTATCCAAAAGTTTATCTATTTTATTGAACTTTTCAAAAAACCAACTCTTTGATTGTTTGAGCTGTTGTATGATTCTTTTGTTTTCAATTTCATTAAGTTCTGCTCTAATTTTAGTTATTTCTTTTCTTCTGCTTGGTTTAGGGTTGGAATATTCTTCCTTTACCAGTAGTTTGAGATGACTCATTAAGTCATTGACTTCCTCTCTTTCTGTTCTCTTGAGGAAGGCTTGCAACACTATAAATTTTCCTCTTAGGACTGCCTTTGCTATACCACAGAGGTTCTGATAGTTTATTTCTTCATTATTGTTTTATTCCAATAACTTGGTAATTTCCTTCTTAATCTCGTCTATGACCCAGCTATAATTCAACATGAGGTTATTTAGTTTCCATGTTTTTGTATGCATATGGAGATTCCTGCTGTTACTGAGTTCAACTTTTATTCCGTGGTGGTCCAAGAAAATACAAGGAATGATTTCTATTCTTTTTAATTTGTTGAGGTTAGACTTGTGATGTAAGATGTGATCAATTTTGGAGGATGATTCAGTGCTCATGAGCAGAATGTGTATTAGATTTTGTTAGGAAGAAATGTTCTTTAGATGTCTATTAGATGCAAATGTTGAATGGTTAAGTTTAATTCTAAAATTTCTTTGCTTAGCTTCTTTTTTGAGGATCTATCCAACACTGCCAGAGGAGTGTTAAAGTCTCTAACAATTATGGTGCTTGGGGAGATCAAATTGCTCATGTCAGTTAGAGTTTCTCTTAGAAATTGAGGTGCATTTTAGTTGGGTGCATAGATGTTGATAATTGAAATCTCACCATGTTGAGTGTTGCCCTTAACAAATAAGAAGTGACCATCATTGTCTTTCCTAGTTTTATTTGTTTAAAGCATATTGTACCTGCGAATAAAATTGCAAAACCTGATTTTTTCTGATTTTCATTTGCCTGAATTCCAGATGACCATCCCTTCACCCCGGGTCTATGTTTATCTTTTAAGGTAAGGTGAGATTCTTGAATGCAGCAGATGTCTGGCCTGAGTTTTTGTTGTATCCAGTCAGCCAACCAGTGTCTCTTTATAGGGCAATTTAAGCCATTCACATTAATTGATAGTAATGATAAACCTGACAGAGTTTTGAGTATCGAGTTTTTTGAAAGTCCAGTGGACATTTTTAATCCTTTTGCCACTAGGAAAGTTAGAATTTGATCAAAAGTTTCTGAGTGATTTTATTTTGGTGGTGGAGAATTGTGTTTTTCATTATGGAGGATAGGTCTGAGAATATCCTGAAGAACTGGTTTAGTTATGACAAATTTCTTCAACATGTGAATGTCATTAAAGTATTTAATTTCTCAATCATAGATGAAACTCAGTTTAGCTGGATACAGGATCTTGGGTTGAAAGTTATTTTGTTTAAGGAGATTAAAGGTCAATGACCACCCTCTTCCAGCTTGAAAGGTTTCAGTGGAGAGATCTGCAGTCATTCTTATGTTTTTCATCTTGTATGTAATGGTTTTCTGATGTCTTACAGCTTTCAGAATTTTCTCCTTCATATTAACTTTAGTGAAATTAACTATAATTTGTCTATGAGAATTTGTATTCATGTTGAGTCGTGCCAGTGTTCTGAAGTTTTCTGCTATCTGAATTTCAGAATGTCTGGGCATGTCGGGAAAATTCTCTTTAATTATTTCATTAAGCAAAGCATCTGTATCCTTTGCAGCAACCTCATCATTTTCAGGTATTCCTACAAGGCGAATATTAGACCTCTTTGAATTATCCCAGAGCTCTCTGAGAGAATGATCCATTTTTGTTCTCCACTTTTTTACCTCTTTGAGTGTTTGGGAGCATTCAAAAGCTTTGTCTTCAATATCAGAGATCCTTTCTTCTGCCTGCTCCATTCTGTTACTGAGGTTTTCTACTGTATTTCATAGATCTTTAAGGGCTGCAAATTCTTGCTTTAATGTGTCAAAATTTTTGGAAATTTTGTCTTTAAATTCATTAAATTCTTGACACATCTTTTGAATTTCTGCTTCAAATTCTAATTTCATCATTTCCTCCATTTTGTTGATCCTATTTGCTATCCAAGTTCTTAACTCGATTTCTGTCATCTCAGCCATTTGTTTGTGAATATGATCTTGTGCTGTATCTGTTTTATAGTTTCTTGGGGACATTGATTTACTCTGATTATTCATGTTGCCAGAGTTTTTCTGTTGCCTCATGATTGTTTTTCACTGTTGTCTAGGTGGTCTGGTAAGGTGAGTTTGGATTGGGGTTTCCTGGGGTTGTGGCTAACCAGCCCTTTGTTAAGGATCTGGGACTGATGACTGCATATTTTTCCCCTTTAGCTTTGCAAAGTACCTGTACAGTATTATAGTCTGAAGATGGGGAAACCTGCTTGGTGTGGTGGGTTTAGGTGACTCAATCTTGTATTCAACTGGTTCTTGTCCGATCCTGGTGGATCAGTGACTCTGGTGAAGTCTTATCTATGAAGAAATACAAGGAATTAAGAAACTCCACCTCTCCAGACAACAACTGGAATGGGAAAATCAACACTTCCTGTTACTACACAACCAGGGTATCACCCTAGAGGGTCCTTGGGTGATTGTCCCAAGTTAGGGGTTCTGAACCAATTGACCCTGTCAGTATGAATTCTCAGTTGGGAGAATTTGAAAGGTTTCCAACAGCTAGATAGCAGAGGTCTACTGGCTGTTGAAATTTGTCTCTCTCTGGTGCTCTATGGAGTCAGAGAGGCCTGCCAGACAGCACATTAGGATCAGGGGGGCTGAGTCTCTTTCTCCACTATTTTTTTTTTCATGCCTAATCACTGGTGACCCCGCAGGGCTGCAATCCTTTTCCCTCTAATAATGCAAAGTGCCAGGTCTTAGCACCTGTCTGAGTCAAAGGAAGGTCAATGCCCACGAGGCCTGGCCACTGCATTTGGGTGCCGGACAGCTGGGGGAGCTGAGGCCTGCCTGCCTTGGGTGTTCAATATCCACTGGTGAGTGTTCCACTTGGGCTTAGTCTAATCCTGTGGGTACCAGGCCTGCAAATGCTTATCTCCCTCATCCACCACGCCTTTTCCCCTGCCTCTCTGCAGCACCAGTATCACTACAGAGTGACTTCTTGTTTCCTCAGCGGTGCACAGATTTGGAGGGTGGTGTTTCTCCAAGATTAGACACTGCTGTGATCACTCCATTGTTTCTGGATCTTTGTGGGAAGTGCCCCTGCACAGCTCCACTGCCACTGCCAAAGCCAGGGAATTCTGGCTGTAGGAGCATACTGCACATGGATCTGGCAGCAGGGCAGGTTATGCTGCACATGATTCTGGCAGTATTCAGCATCCAGTGATTTAAGCAAGGAGAACACACTACTCCACTGGCAATTCTGCTCAAGTGGGGGCCTGACATTGAGACAGGATGGGTGCGGCACACAGCTTCAGTAGTATCTGGTCAGGTGGCTGTGTGGCACATAGCCTTGGCAGTCTCCAGGTAGGCAGGGTGCCACATGAGACCTCAGTGGTCTCCAGGCTGGTGGGGTGGAGCATAGAGGCAGGTAGGGCACCGTGGGCACAGTACGGCTTGGAGACAGGGAGGGAATGGGGGACCAACTGGGTGGGGTCAGGGCACTCTGTCAGGAAGGCTTGGTGGGGTGCTGCTCATGAGCCTCCTCCCTCAGTCTCTGCAGGGTTAGGGATCTGGTCTAACTGGTTATTGGGGAAGGGTAGACTGAAAGTTCAGAATGGTAGGGTAAATATTAGTTCAATTTTTCTGCCTGGTCAGAATGTTTAGAGTCACCTCAGGGTCCCTCTGGAGGAAGTAGTCCCCACTTCTTACTGCTTTCACACCTGGGTTGAGACAAGAGATCCTCAGTTCACTACTTGCCTGTAGAAATTACACAGGAGTAAACTAAGAGCCAAAGGAAAAGGAAAAAAGAACCTGCAGTTTTCTTGGGGGATGGGTCAGGCATTTTTGCTTTTGATTGAGATTTGTACCTTGAGATTGTTGTCTTGGAATCACAGCTTGCCTCAGCAAGGGTGACCTGTAGTTATCTCTCTTCTCTCTCAGCTGGGCTTCCATCTTCAGCTCAACTGGATACCCTCTGGACATTATCCTTCTCTCTGGACAGGAACATATGTCAGAGGCTGCTTCCAGTTGGCCATCTTGTCCCACACAAGAAAATTCTATCTGGGCACCGTGATCACTTTTAATCTCCTTTTTCTTTCAAAGCTTAATATCCCCTGGTTATTTGATGTGATTTCTAGAAAAAAGGGCTTAAGACAATTGCATTTGTTTTACAAAGATATTTCCTTAGTCTGAAAGGAAAATTACATAAAGAGTCATCTCATTCTTGAGGGATGGGAAGCAAGAGATGTTTAGAAAGTTCTTAGTTCTAAGGCAGTTTCTCATGCCTTCCAATTTATTTTAATGCAAAGTACTCACCATGCCAAAACAACAAACTTTGCAATATCATGTTCTGTCCCTACGATTTCTTTAGTATTTTTTAAATAAATTTAATCTGTACCATATATTTCTCTCAATTTTTCTCTTGATAATCAAACATTTTTATAATAAAACATTCAACCAAGAAACTAGGAAAGGAACAAATAACAACACAGCTTATAAAGATGTGTGTGTATTTACTTTACGTTGTGGATGATTCTGCTACCAAGATGAAATACTGGAATATACGTATGTATAAGCAAACACACCTGGATTGAAGTATCGGTCCCAACTCTCAGTCCCTGTATAAGCATGAACATTTTGGTTCATCTCTCTAAGTATAATTTTTGTTATATTTAATTTCAACAGCTGTGGGAAAAAGTCCATTTGAATTTTAATTACATTGATTAAATCTTCATATAATGAGAAATTCATCATATTACCAGGTACTCTGTTTTTTTCTTATGTCTCTCCTAGCCATTTCTTTCTCTGAATGCCTGTCTCAATTGAATTTGCTGAGTTCCTAGTGAAGCAGCTCAGGGAATTTCACTCCAAACTATGACTCCTTGTTATAAAGAGTATTTTGAAATAAAGGTCAAAAGTGATCAGAAGGCATTGGAAATAACTTTCCCTGTATCTTCATAAAAATCAGATAGACCCATCATGAAGAACAATTGTCTTTTCTTCACCTACCTGTGTTCTCAGAATATTTCAGGAAAGAAGATCAAGAATATAACTAGTCCTGGCTCAATCATTTTAAAGGTACCATCTGTCCCTCAGGTTAATTTAATTTACAAAGAGACTCATTTACAAGTCACTCAGCTACAGCTATTCATTCTCACACATATTTATTCTTTCTTTCTTTCTTTATTTGGTGGGGGGGTGGAGACAGTCTCAAAATGTTGCTCAGGGTTGAGTGCTGTGGCATCATAGCTCACAGCAAACTCAAACTCTTGGGCTCAAATGATTCTCTTGCCCCAGCCTCACAAGTAGCTGGAACTACAGGTGCCCAACACAACATGTGGCTATTTTTTTTGAAAGGAGGTCTCACTCTGGCTCAACCTGGTCTTGAACCTGTGAGCTCAGGCAATCCACCTACCTCAGCATCCCAAGTGTTATGATTAAAGGCATCACTACACACACCTATTCATCCTCACTAGTAACCATTTATTGCCCCTCAACATAATTCTTTTACTCCTCATCTCCTCTTCCTCTCTAGAATGAGGGTTTATAAACTTCTGGATTCATTTAGATATTGGGTAATTACTTTGACATTCTCTCCATGTTCATGGTAAAATAAATTTTTCACTTTTTTCTCTTATGAACATGCCTTATTGTGAGATTATCTTTCAGAGAAACTTCTGGGGGTGAAGGGAAAATTTTCCTTCTCCCTGACATTATATCATCTCACTTTTCTATGTATGCTGTCTTTTTCTGTGGAAAGTGGCTCCAAGCTGGATGGTACTTTTATTATTTTATTCCTATCATGGTGAAAAGGGGGTGTTCTCCCTTATTTTCATCCTGAATCATAGCCAACACCCCAATAATAAAGACAAATTAGGAGAGGAGGGACAAGATGACCGACTGGAGCCAGTTTTTGACAGAAGCTCCTGTCCAGAGGGAAGGAATATGATCAGAAAGTACTCCAAAACGCTGAAGACTGGGAGCCAAGCTGAGAGAGGAGTGATAACTGCATGTTACCTCTGCTGAGGCAAGCTGCAACTCCAAGAAAGCAAATTCAGGTACAAAACTCACCCCAAGGAAAAGTATCTGTCCCCTCCCTAAAGAGTTTTTTTTTTTTTTTTTTGCTCACTGTAGGTTTTCTACAGGTAAATGGTGGACTGAGGATCTCTTGTCTCACCCCACAGGAGACAGTTGCACGAAGTGGAGACTACTTATCCAGAGGGACCCTGCTGTGACCCTGAGCACTCTCTTGACAGGCATGAAAGTTGAACTTACATTTTCCCTGCCATTTTGAACTTACAGTCCACGCTAATCCTCTTGCCTGATGGTCCAGAAGCCTAACCCCTGAGGAGACCAGAATGTCTGTGGTTCATTGCCAAGTCGGGGCACTGCAAGGGCTATGGAAGACAAGCTACACTGTAACAGTGAGCCAAGCAGTAGTGCAGAAAAAGGGGGGAGGCTTTCAGGCTTGGCTCTGTGAAAGTGCAAACCACTTGTGGGAGGAGGCTTGGGAGCCACACATCCTGCTTTTGCAGAACTGAGTGCAACTGAGTGCACCAAACCCCACACTGCCAGAGCCACTCTGCCATAGCTGTGAGCCCCACATTCTGCCCAACCAGAGCCACCCTGCCAGAGCCATGCATCCAGTGCACCCCACCATGCCAGAACCCTGTACCCTGCACCTGGCCCGGCCAGAGCTTCTTGCCATGAACCCTGCCCTGATGGAGCCACCACAGTGCTCTGTCAGAGCCGCTGGGTGCCCTGCAATGCAAGAACCGCATGCTACATGCCTCACTCTACTGCTGGAGACATGCAACACATGATCCCTAAGCAGCCGCTACAACCACCTCCATGGCCGTGGGAGCTGCCTGGGAGCTGCACAGGGACATCTCCCAAGAAGATTCAGCAACAGTAGAGTGAACCCACCCAGGTCTAATCTTGGTGAAACACCTCCCCAACACTGAGGACTGCCAGAGGAAGCCATATCTCGACCTATAGTGATACCAGTGCTATGGAGTGGCTGGGACAAAGGCACAGTGGCTGAGGGAGAAAATCATTTTCTGAATTGTTTTCCTCATGTTTGACCTCAGCTCAGATTGAACACTCTCCAGTTGCCATTGGGTACCCAAGGCAGGCAGGCCTCACCTCCCCCAGCCAGCAGGTGGAAGAGGATGATGACTGAGCCAAGGGGGGCATTGACTTTCCTTTAACTCTGGCAGATACAAAGCCCTGGCACAACTGCTTATTGGGGAGAGTAGGACCACAGCCCCGTGGGGTTACCAGTGACTGAGTATGAAAGAGGTGCAAGGTAGGGAAAGAAATACCAGCCTCCTGGTCCAACTCTGCTACTGTAAGCCTTTATGACTCCACAGAGTGCCAGAGTGAGCCACATTTGAGCATCAAGTAGTATTCTGCTATCTAGTTACTGGAGACCTTTTAAACTCCCACTTGAGAGTTGTTAGTGACTGGGTCAACTGGTTTGGAACTCCTAACCTGGACAAATCACTCAAGGACCCTCTAGGGTGGTACTCTTGTCATGTGGTAATGAGAAGGGTTGATTTTCCTCTCCCATTTGTTGCCTATGGGGGGCGGGGTGACTTATTTGCTTGTATTTCCCCACAGGTGATATTTCGAACCAGAGTCAGTGATCCACTAGGATCATAAAAAGACCAGCTGAATACAAGACAGAGTGACCTACACCCACCACACCAAGTAGGTCCCCAGAACCTCAGACTATAATACTGTATGAGTCCTCTGCAAAGCTGTAGGGGAAAAAGCTACAGTCACCAGTCCCAGATCCTTAGCAAAGGGCTGGTTAACCACAACTACAGGAGGCCCCAATCCAATTTCACCTTCCCTGTACATCTAGCAAAATGGTGAAAAATAGTCATTGGGTGGAATCAGTGGAAAAAATCTGGCAAAATAAATATCAGAGTAGATTAACTCCCCCCCAAAAAATAACAAAACAGACATGCCAAATAATTGCATTCATAAACAAATGGCTGAGATGTCAGAAATCAACTTCAGAATTTGAATGGCAAATAAGATCAACAAAATGGAGGAAAAGATTGAATTGGAATTTCAAGGAGTAATTTAAAAGTTGTCTTAAGAATTCATTGAGATCAAAGATAAAATCACCAAAGATTTTGACATACTGAGACAAGAACTTGCAGCCCTCAAAGATCTGAAAAACACAGTAGAATCCCTCAGTAACAGAATAGAGCAGGCAGAAGAAAGGATGTCTGACATGGAAGACAAAGCTTTTGAATGCTCCCAAATGCTCAAAGAGAAAGAGAAGTGGAGAGCATAAATGGATCATTCTCTCAGAGTGCTCTGGGATAATTCAAAGAAAACTAATATTCGCCTTATAGGAATTCCTGAAGACAACGAGGTTGCTTCAATAGGCACAGATGCTCTACTGCAAGGAATAATCGAGGAGAACTTCCCAAACATGGCAAGAGATTCTGAAAATCAGATAGCAGACATCTTCAGAAACCCCACATGACTCAACACAAATAAAAAAATCTCATAGACACATTACAATTAGCTTCACCAAAGTTAATATGAAGGAGAAAATTCTGCAATCAGCCAGATGGAAGACAACCTTAACATACAAGGGGGAGAATATTAGAATGAATGCAGATCTCTGCTGAAACCTTTCAAGCTACAAGAGGGTGGTCATTGACATTTAATCTAAAACAAAATAAATTTCAACCTAGGAGCCTGTATCCAGCTAAACTGAGTTTCATTTATGATGGAGAAATTAAATAGTTTAATGACATGCACATGTTGAAGAAATTTGCCATAACTAAGACAGCTCTCCAAAATATTCTCGGATCTATCCTCCATAATGACCAGAGAAATCCTCTACTACCAAAATAACTCATTCGGAAACTTTTGATCAAATTCTAACTTCCACAGTGGTGAAAGGATGAAAAATGTATACTGGATTTTTGAAAAACTCAATACCCAAAATACTACGAGGCTTATCAATATTCTCAATTAATGTGAATTGCTTAAATTGTCCTCTATAGAGGCACAGGATAGCTGACTATATACAAAAACTCAGACCAGATATCTGCTGAATACAAGAATCTCATCTTACCTTAAAAGATAAATATAGACTCAGGGTGAAGGGATGGTCATCTATAATTCAGGAAAATGGAAATCAGAGAAAAGCAGGTGTTGATTGCAATTATATTTGCAGATACTATAGGCTTTAAACCAAAAAAAAGTAAGAAAAGATATGGATGATCACTTCATATTTGTTAAGGGCAACACTCAACATGATGAGATTTCAGTTATTAACGTTTATGAGCCCAACCAGAATGCGCCTCAATTTATAACAGAGACTCTGATAGACATGAGCAACTTTATTTCCTGCAGCACCATAATAGTTGGATATTTTAACATTCCTTTGGCAGTGTTTGATAGATCATCCAATAAGAAACCAAGCAAAGAAATTATATATTTAAACTTAACCCCGCAACAATAGAATTTAACAGACATCTACAGAATATTTCAATCTAACTAAACTGAGTACACCTTCTTCTCATCAGCCCATGGAACATCCTCCAAAATTGATCACATCTGAGGTGATAATATATATAAATTAAATAGAAATATAACCTCAGCAAATTTAAAAGAATAGAAATAATAATGTGTATTGCCTTGGACCATCATGGAATAAAAGTGGAACTAGTAACAGGAATCTGCATAAACATTCAAAAGCATGGAAACTAAGTGATTTCATGCTGAATGATAGCTGGGTCATAGATGAGTTTAAGGAGGAAATTACCAAATTTTGGGGACAATATGATAATGAGCACATGAATTACCAGAATCTGTGGATACTGCAAAGCTAGTTTTAAAAGGGGAATTTATAACATTGCAAGCCTTCCTCAAAATAACTGAAAGGGAGGAATTAACAACTTAGTGGGCCATCTCAAGCAACTGGAAAAGGAAGAACATTCCAACCCCAAACCCAGCAGAAGAAAAGAAATAACTAATTTAGAGCAGAGTTAAATGAAATTGAAAACAAATGGATTTGAAACTGAAAACAAAAGGGCACAACAGATCTAAAATCAAATAGTTGGTTTTTTGAAAAGGTCAATAAAATAGATAAGCCTTTGGCCAATCTAACGAGAAATAAAAGAGTAAAGTCCTGAATTTCATCAATTAGAAATGATAAAGGCCAAATAATGACAGACTCCTCACAAATTAAAAAAATCCTTAATGAATATTACAAAAAACTCTATTCTCAGAGGAATGAAAATCTGATGGAAATAGACCAATACTTGGAAACATGCCACCTTTCTAGATCGACTCAGCCATAAAAAGAAGTAGTAATGTTGAACAAGACTATATCAAGTTATGAAAATAGCATCAATAATAAGAAATGTCCCCAAAAAGAAAAGCCCAGGACCAGATAGCTTCACATCAGAATTCTATCAACCTTTAAAGAGGAACTAGTACCTATATTACTTAACCTTTTCCAAAACATAGAAAAAGAAGGAATGCTCCACAACACATTTTATGAAGCAAATATCACCCTTATAACCAAACCAGGAAAAGACCCAACAAGAAAAGAAAATTATAGATCAATACCTCTAATGAATATAAATGAACAAATATTCAATAATATCCTAATGAACAGAATCCTGCAACACATCAAACAAATTATACATCATGACCAGGTGGGTTTCATCCCAGGGTCCCAAGGATGGTTCAATATATGCAAATCTCTAAGTATAACACATCACATAAACAAACAACGACAAAAAAACAAAGACCATATGATTCTCTCAATTGATGCAGAAAAAGCTTTTGATAATATCCATCATGCTTTCTTGATCAGAATGCATAAGAAAATATGTATAGAAGGAACATTTCTTAAACTGATAGAGGCCATCTACAGCAAACCCACAGCCAATATTGTGTTGAATGGAATAAAATTGAAATAATTTTCACTCATATCAGGAACTAGGCAAGGTTGCCCATTGTCTCCACTGGTTTTTAACCTTGTAAAGGAAGTCTTAGCCATCACAATCAGGCATGCAAAGGCAATCAAAGATACATAAATAGGGTCAGAGGAGATCAAACTTTCACTCTTCACAGATGATATGACTGTATATCTTAAAAACCCCAGAGACTCAACTACAAAACTCCTAGAAGTGATTAAGGAATACAGCAAGGTCTCAGAATACAAAATCAATACTCACAAATCTGTAGCCTTTACATATACCAACATTATTTAAGGTGAAGAAATAATGAAGGACTCCCTTTACAGTAATGCCATAGAAGATGAAATGTCTGGGAGTGTATCTAACAAAGGACGTGAAAAATCTCTATAAAGAGAACTATGAAATGCTGAAAAAAGAAATAGCTGAAGATGTTAAGAAATGGAAAAACATACCAAGCTCATGGCTAGGAAGAATCAACATTGTGAAAATGTCTATACTTCCCAAAGCAATCTACAGATTTAATGGAATCCCTATTTATAGTACCTCTGTCATACTTTAAAGATCTGGATAAATTAGTACTTCATTTTATATGTAAACAGAAAAAAAACTCAAATAGCCAAGGAATTTCTCAGAAATCAAAACAAATTAGGAGAAATCAGGTAACCAGACTTCAGACTATACTATAAATCTATTATGATCAAAACAGCATGATATTGGCACAAAAATAGAGAGGTAGATGTATGGAACAGAATTGAGAACCAAGAGTTGAACCCAGACACTTACTGTCATTTGATCTTTGATAAGCCTATCAAAAATATAAATTGGAGGAACAATTCCCTATTTAACAAATGGTGCTGGGTAAATTGCCTAGGGATTTGTAGAAGACTAAATCTGGACCTACATCTTTCTCCTCTAACAAAAATTGACTCTTACTGGTCAAAGGACTTAAACTTAAGACATGAAACTATAAAAATTCTCAGAGAGGGTGGCACCTATGGCTCAGTGAGTAGTGCGTTGGCTCCATATACAAAGGGTGGCAAGTTCAAACCCAGCCCGGCCAAACTGCAAAAAAATATAGCCAGGTATTGTGGTAGGCACCTGTAGTCCCAACTACTCGGTAGGATGAGGCAAGAGAATTGCCTAAGCCCGAGAGCTGGAAGTTGCTGTGAGCTGTGATGCCACAGCCCTCTACTGAGGGTGACAAAGTGAGACTCTGTCTCAAAAAAAAAAAAAAATGCTCAGAGAGAGTGCAAGGGAAATGCTTCAAAAAATTGGCCTTGGAGAATACTTTATGAGGAGGACCCCCAGGCAATTGAAGCAACATCAAAAATATATTACTGAGATCTGATTAAACTAAAAAGCTAAAAAGCTTTTGCACTGCCAAGAAAACAGTAAGTAAATTAAGTAGACAGCCCACAGAATGGGAGAGGATTTTTGCAGGTTATATTTTCAACAAAGGTCCAATAACCAGAATCCACAGAGAGCTCAAACTCATTAATAAGAAAAAAAACAAGTGATCCCATTTCATTGTGGCAAGAGACATGAACAGAAGCTTCTCTGAAGAAGACAGTCACATGGTCTACAGACACATGAAAAAGTGCTCATCACTTTTAATCATCAGAGAAATGCAAAGCAAAACCACTTTGAGATATCATCTAACTCCAGTAAGAGTAGCCAACATAAAAAAAATCCCCAAACTACAAATGTTGGTGTGGATGTGGAGAAAAGGGAACACTTCTGCACTGCTAGGGGGAATGCGAGCTACCCTCTTTTCCCGAAAATAAGACATCCTCCGAAAAAAAGACCTACTTACAGGAAGGATAAGACGTCCCCTGAAAATAAGACCTAGTGCATCTTTTGGAGCACACCTTAAAATAAGACACTGTCTTATTTTCGGGGAAGCAGGGTAGTACTTCCCTTTTAGAAAGAACTTTGTAGAACACTCAGAGATCTAAATGTAGACCTGCCATTTGATCCTGCAACTCCTCTACTAGGTGTATATGCAAAAGACCAAAAAACACTTGGCAACAAATATATTTGCACCAGATTGTTCATTGCAACTCAATTCATAATTGCTAAGACTTGGAAGAAGGCCAAGTGCCCATCGACCTGTGAATGGACCAATAAATAAATCGTGGTATATGTATACCATGGAATACCATGCAGCATTAAAAAATGATGGAGACTATATGGAGCTGGAAAATATTTTTCTTAGTAAAGTCTCTCAGGAAAGGAAAAAATAATATCCAATGTACTCAGTACTACTATAAAACCGATTTATAATCACTCACACATTCATATGAGGAATGAATCACAACTATAGCCCAGGATGAAGGAGGAAAGGGAAGGGGGGTCTGAATGGAGGAGGTTGGTTTGATAGAGGGAGGGTTAATGTCGGGACTGCACCTATGGAGCATATTGCAAGGGTACAGGTCAAAACTATCAAGTATTGAACAGAAATCAAATGTCTTAACACTGTGATTAAGTAAATGAGGTGAAATGTATGTTGATTAGTAGTATGTAAGCACTCCAATTTGTACAAATAATCAACACATTGACTCCCACAAAGGCATAAATGTATTCATGATCCATGTATATATGACTTAATAAATAAATAAATAAATAAAGACAAATTAGGAAGGGAAAGCATAACATTTTTATTTTATAATGGTTTTATATGATATAGGAGCCTTGAGATTGAAGACCCAAAGATGCAGGGGAAGTTATCTGAACTAATGCTTTGGCTGGATGAAGCAGAGAGAGCCTTGTAGAAATATGATTGGACAAAAAGGAAAGGTATAGGCTAATGATTATAGACAGATGTGGACACACAGTATGACCCATCTTTTCATATTCTTTTCAGACTGCATGTTGTAGCATATTTTCATTCCACATATGGGGGAAAACCTCTTTGAAATAAGGGTCTTCATTGATTTATGGCCAGCTGTCACACAGGAAACTGGAGGAAGGATAGAATAGTATTTTTAGGCATTTTTGCAATCCTTTGGAGAAAAGGTGCTCTGATTTTCCTAGAATTGTGGAAGAAGGATTATAATTTCTATATATGGCTTGCCTAGGAGGATGAGGAACAGAAGATAATCAGAGAGAAACATTATTTCTGAGATTACTTCTGAGGTTTTCATTTTGAGGTATTGTTTTTATAGTTTCAAAACTCCCTAAAATAAATATACACAATTTTGGGGAGGACTATTTATTGAAATACAGTAAGCAACTTAAAATTGAACTAAATATAATCTCATTCTTAACAAATATTTGACAATTTCAATCACAGCGTCAGATTTCAAGGTTGCTGCCTACCTCCCAAAATGTCAGCATACCAGGCAGGCTGGCTGCATCTTTGGTTCTTATAGCATGCTTTGTCAAGAAATGACAAGACACCCCAAATTAAGGCAAGTGTGAAAAAAAGTTTATTGATAAATAGGAAAATAGGTTAACAGAGTAAAAGGAAGATATTGGCTTACAGAACAAGATACATTCACCATAGACAGTGAATAGGCTCCCATTGTCACAAGAAACAAAAGCAATAGGTCACGGCCACCAATTATCTTTTATACTGACTGGATGAGGCCCACCTTATGGTTCAGAGATCACCTTGAAACCTGATTCTTATGGCACATGTAGACTTCTCATGACCCTCTCTGAAACTCCATTGGAGGGTGTGGACCATAATGAAGATGTAAGCTAATGACATGATAATTAGTCCTGAGGCTGTTCTAGGTCACCCTAAGATCCTATTGTACCTACATGCTAAATTCTGATTGATACATTGATAGGACACTCTCCTTCCCAGGTATGAGCAATCACTTGGGACACAATTAAGGTTTGAAGCATATAGATGGAGGCCTGGAGGTCACTCCCTTGTCCTCCTCCCCCAGAAGAGTTGGGATTTCTAGCTATCTACCTAATAGTTCCCTATTCTCTCTTCTAGATCCCCAAATCATTAGGTGGGGTGCATTGACTCATCTGTTTGCTTCCTACTGGGAGAGAACAAAAATTTATTTGTACTAGTAATCCTCTTGTAAGTTTCTCAGGGGTCCTTCCAGGAGACCTAAGCATATGTCCTCAGTAGGTAGTTTTAGTTGAAGGTAGGAGACGGAGGTAAGCACTGGTGCCAGTGGAGAATGTGGGACCAATTCCAGCTTGATGGCTTCTAGATAGGATGAAATACGTTTAGTTAGAAAATTTATGAAGATCAAACTCAATGTAAGAAATCCCAGGATGCAAAGTAATATGGTGACTAAGGGACATTCCTCAAGGCCTAGAGATCTCACCTCATATCTGGACAGACAGACTCTAGGACGGCGCTGATGCTATCTTGAACCTGTCCTTATTTAACATAGAAGCAGCATTGTTCCTTTAAGAACAAACAGGTGCCCCTTTCTACTGTAGTTAGAAGATCAAGAGCTTACCTTTTATTTATTTATTTATTTTTCAGTAAGGCACTTTCAGACAAATCAATCTAACTGTTCTGTAAGAGGGCAAGGGTGTGGCTAGTTTTCATCAGCCCTTGTGATGCCTCTGCATCCAAAGACTGTTGCAGTTCCAGGGATGTTCTTCTTGTAGTTACTCCAGTAGCAGCTTGCTGTTCCATTAAATGCAAAAATAGGAGTGCCCATTTGTATAGGTGACCTTTGCCCTGCAATGAAAATGTAAGGTAGCTGTATCCTGGGCTGGTTGCAAGTCTGAATATACCAGGCCCAGGGAGCAGTTGCTTCTCCACTGAGTAGGTAGCACCTGGTATTCTTGGGTGCCACATACCCAGTATATCTCCTGCTCTAGAAGAAGTTGAGTGAAAATTTTTCACTAGCAGGGCAGGGGTAGTTTCATCAGTGGCATGAGGTCCACTTCCCCAGAATTTCATGCCATGCCATTCAGCTTCCTTGGGTGACAAAAGTGGCTCTGAGTAAAGGACTAATCAAGGGGTGGGTGACTGAAGAACTACTTATCTGAAGACACCACAGTAGAGAAGTCTGTTTGAACAGGTACAAGAGATCCTGTAAGGGACTATATGAGTATGATTTTCTCTTGAAGTCTCTGGGAAACATCAATGGCCTTTTCAGTTCTGCAAGGGAAAGTTTAAACCCAACAAGAAAAAGTGTCAACAGACAATGATAAGCATTTGAATATTCTATGGGAGGCATTTAGATGAAATGTACCTGCCAGTCCTTGCCATGCTAGGGTCATTCTTTAGAAGCTGAAGAGAAAAGTTTTTCCCTCAAAGGCCCTGAAGATTGTTTGGCAGATAGTACAAAATGATTGACTAATTTAATAATAGAGGGTAGTAAAAGAGAAACAAAATGTTGCTCTAGGAAGAGTCTAAGTGGCTTTTGGCTAATGTGTATATAGTATTTGGTTAAGTTTTACTAACCTTTTGAGTTATTTTTTTTATTATTGGTTCAAGTTCATTGAGGGTACAAATAATTAGGTTATAATAGTTGCATTTGTTGGGTAAAGCACCTCTTATAATTGTGACCTTCCTCAAAGGGTTGTGCTACCTAACATAACACCCCGTTCCTCCTCCTCCCATTTCCCTGTATCCTTATTCACCCACCCACCACCTTGAATTGATTTGAGTTTTTCTATTATGTGAGCATGCATTAGATTGCCTACTGGCTGCATATTATAATTGAGTACATTAGATTGTTGCTTCTACATTCTTGTGATACTTTATTAAGAAGAATGTTTTTGAACTCTATCCAGGTTAATACAAAAGATGTAAAGTCTCTATTTTTTAATGGCTAAATAGTATTCCATGGTGTACAAATACCACAGCTTGTTAATCAGTTCCTGGGTTGCCATGCATTTAGGTTGTTTCCACATTTTGGCAATTGTAAATTGAGCTGTGATTAGGGAAAATGTCCTTATGATAAAATATTTTTTTTCTTCTGTGTAGATGCCCCAAAGTGGGATTGCAGAATCAAATGGGAGGTCTAATTTGAGTTTTTTGAGGATTCTCCATACTTCCTTTCAAAGAGGTTGTATTATTTTGCAGTCCCACCAACAGCATAAAAGTGTTCCTTCTCTCCATATCTACACCAACATCTGAAGGTTTGGGACTGTGTAATGTGGGCAAATGTTACTTGGATTAGGCAATATCTCAAGGAAAATCAACATTGCACCAGTGGATAGGTGCCATCCTTTTTCTGTAGAGGTAAAATAGGAGTCTTACAATAAGAGTATGACAAAGACAGCAAGTTGGGACAAGTAAGCTCCAAACTATAAATTTTTTAGAAATGGCTGAAGAACTGTATGAGCCTCAGAACACAAGGTATGTTGTTTTACATGAGGATATCCTTGTTGTTGTTTGAGACTGATTGGACACCTCCCAGAGAATTGATATCCTATGCTTTTACAATGATATTTGTCTCCAAGTCCTGCTGATCTTGGCTCAAGACCTCTCATACCATTAAGAAGGCAATGGTTCTGGATTCTTCCAGAGGGTAGAAAGAAACCAAAGCTCACAACTGAGAAAGAGTCATATCCCAGCAGGTTATCAGAAATGAATGTTTGACAGACATGTCCTCCCACAAAATGAAGAACAGTAAAGAATTGTTTGGTGTGGACCTGGGAGACTCTGGTGACTATGCAGGATTCAGAGCTCAGTTTTATGGAGTAAGGGAGGAGGATAGAGTAGGAAGCTTTAGTATCAAGAAGGAAGTTTACTGGATTACCTGTCACTACGAGGGCTACCCTTTGTTCCTGTTCAGTGATGGTCATCTGCAAAGGGGTTCATGGGAGCAGCCCCTTTATTGTTGTACCAAGATACCATCTGAAGACTGACTTCCTTCCTGGGACAATCCCGTAGGACAGTGTGCAGTCTCTTCACCTATTTCAATGCACTGATGGCAAGGAACCTTGGGTGTTCCAGCCTCCTTGAAGCAGTCTTTGGCCAAATGCCCTACTATCAGCAGATGTAGATCTGGGGATCATGTCTTTTGGTTGAGGTTTGTCTATAGGTCCAAAAGGGGGTACCAATGCTGCTATTAACTGGGCATACCTAGACTCTTTACTCCCCTCCCTTTCCCAACTCAGAAGTTCTGTTATAGAAAGCAGAATTAGTCACAGTCAGCATGTTGTATAGGGAGGTGGCAGCATCCTGATAAGCTTCTGAAACTTTACCCTAATATCTTGTGCTTCTTGGGTTAAGAATTCTTTCTTTATTTATTTTTATTGCTTCACTGAGGGCACAAAGAACCAGGTTACACTGATTGCATGTGCTTGGTAAAGTTTCTCTTACAATTGTGACCCATCCCCAAGAGATGTGTTATACTCCATGATCCCCACCCTCCTCTGTCCTTCCCTCTCCCTGTACCTTCCCTTCCTCCACCCCCCAACATGTACTAGGTTATCAATTTTCCTCATATGGTAATTTATTACATAGTTTTTTTTTCCTTCTCCATTATTATCATGCTTTAAAAAGAATGATGTTTTCCACTTCCATCCAGGTTAATTCAAAAGATGTAAAGTCTACATCTGTTTCAATGGATGAATAGTATTTTATGGTATACATGTACCACAGCTTCTAATGCATTCCTGGGTTGGTGGGCATTTAGGCCATTTCCACATTTTGGTGATTGTAAATTGAGCTGCAATAAACAGTTTAGTGAAAATGTCCTTTGTTGTTGTGTAAGGACCAAGTTAACTCCATTTTGTTAAAACTAACTTCATCTTGTCCCTCAGCTTTCATTTTGCAGCTGCATACCAAAGGTGTCAGGCAACCTGCTTCCTCCCCCACCCCCCGTCCTTGCCCCATGATCTGTGCCCTTGCACAACGTCTGCTCCAAGTGATAGCAACACTCTCCCAGACAGCCAAAGACAAGTACTGCTCAGTCCCCTAGAATCCCTATCAGCTTGCCCTAGTGGCTCACCTCACACCCCCTCCCTTTTTTTTCTTTCTGTACCCTTAAAAACCTCCCTCCTTTTTGAAATTAGGGCTTTTCTGCTCTCCTGCTGCACCAGGACCAGGAAGCCCAGGCTCAAGCTTGTAAATAAACAACCTCTTGCTTTTGCATCAAATTTGGTCTCTGGGTGATTTATGTGGGGGATCCCGTGACTTGGGCACTACATTTGGGGGCTCGTCCAGGAGAACCCCCCAAAATCACCGATTACCTGCTCCGGAGATGAGTGTGTGTGTGTGTGCTGGCATTTGTCTTGTTGGTTCCTTTTGTTCAATCTATAGTTGGGACATGGAATCCCCAGCAGAGTAGAATAAGGGATGCCCCATGGATGGAGGACTGGGATGTGGAATCCCCAGTACCTGGTCAAGAAGACCACAGAGAGGTGATCCTTCTGGTTGAGAGACAAGGTGGGTCGTGACCACCAAATGGGATTACACTGTCGTCTCATTTTCAGTTTTGCCTGAAAACCCGCAAGGACAGGCTTCTGTCTTCTGGAGGAATGTTAGGTATTATTTGTTTTGTCTGTGTTTTATTATATTTGGAGGGCAACATGGGACAGATGCAGATGACTCCCCTCTCCCTAACTTTGAATCATTTTCAGGACTTCGAAGACAAAGCCCAAGAGTACGGCTTTAATGTGTCTAGAAGTAAACTTGTGTTTTTTTGCAGGAATGAATGGCCAGTGTACCATGTCGGATGGCCACCAGAGGGCACTTTTCATCTTCCCATTATCTTTCAGGTCAAAGATATAGTCTATGGATCTGAGACTGGGCACCTGGACCAGATCCCATATATAACTGCTTGGCAGGACCTTGTGGAGAACCCCTCCTTCCTCTGTCAGGCAAGGAAGTAGCTAAACTCCTAGCCTTGAAGGAGAAAAAGAAGAAGTCCCCTGAACCCATTGCCCCTCCCCCGGTCCTCCAAGGAGGAACTGATCCAGAAGTGCTCTTCCCCCCCCCATCGACCCTCACCTCGAGAGGCACCTGTTCCTCAGAGTCTGCCAGGCAGCGAGGCCACTCCAGCCCCAGGTCCAGAGGGTAGCCACCGGAGCCCACCTCACACCCACCATAGAGCCCTGCATGATCCAACGGCAGACTCCACAGTGTTGCCTCTCCACACAGCAGGCCCCCCTGCTGGAGCAACCCCCCCAAATCAGCTGTACCACTATTGGCCCTATGCCACAAGTGATCTCTATAAATGTAAAATGCAGAACCCTAAGTTCTTCAAAAAAAACTATTGCCTTGATTGACCTCTTAGACTCAATTCTTTTTACCCACCAGCCTATCTGGGACAATTGTCACCAACTGTTACATGTTCCTTTCACCACTGAGGAATGGAACCACATCTTGGCTGAGGCCAGGAAGGCTGTCAAGGACGCAAATGAAAGCCCCACCACCAACCAGGCTCTCATGGATGCCACTTTTCCTCTTACTTGCCCCGATTGGAACTTTAATACCGGAACAGGTCAGGTAAGACTCCAAGTCTACCGCCAGACTCTAATGAGGAGTTTCTGTAAAGCAGCTAGAAATCCAACTATTTTGGCCAAGGTAGGTAATGTACAGCAGGAAAAGGCAGAATCCCCAGCAGCTTTCTTAGAAAGAATTATGGAGGCATTCTGCACGCACACACCCCTAGACCCTGAAGATGAGGAGAATAGAGCAGCAGTTGTCATGTTCTTTGTTAATCAGTCAGCTCCAGACATTAAGCACAAGCTGCAGAGAATAGATAGACTGGGCGAGAAGTTTTTGCAGGATCTCCTAGAAGTTGCTGAAAGAGTCTACAACAACTGTGAGACCTCCGAAGAAAAGCCAACAAAGGCGGCTAAAAGAAAGACCCAGGAATTAGCCAGGATCCTCCTGGCCTCAGCGGCTGTGAACTCGGAAGAAAGAAACAGGTGCTGCGCCGACTGGCGGTGAGAGGTAATGAGGGTTCCCCAGGCGGGGAAAGGCTCTGCCTCCAGAAAGACCAGTGCACCTATTGTAAGGGACATGGACACTGGGCCCGTGAGTACCCCAGGAAACCACCTCCCAGACCTTCATGGCCCCCCTCAGTGCCAGTCTTGGAACTGAGCGGGCTCAAAGGGTAGGGGGGTCAGGGCTCGCCACCCTTCCCCAAGCCCCATGTAACTCTCAAAGGGGAGGGGACCCCAATTAATTTCCTGATAGATACCGGAGCCCAGCATTCAGTCCTGACACAGGACCACAGTCCTATGGATGCCAGGAAATCATGGGTCCAGGGGGCCATGGGCATCACACAATATTCATGGACTACCCCCAAAAATGTGGACTTAGGTGTGGGCCAGGTATCCCATGTGTTCATGGTCATCCCAGACTGCCCCTACCCTCTCCTTGGGCGAGACCTCCTAACCAAGGTAGAGGGTCATATCATCTTCAAAGATGAAGGACCCCTTGTCACAGACAAGTATGGGAGTCCTATACAAATACTCACCCTACAACTTGAAGATGAGTACAGACTGCACCAGCAGCAGCCTGAGGGCCATCAGCCTACAGATGTCACTGTATGGCTAAAAACCTACCCGCTTGCCTAGGCTGAAACTGGAGGAGCAGGGCTAGCTGTCCACCGACCACCAGTCATTGTAGAGCTCAAGGCAATGGCTGAACCCATGTGAGTATGGCAGTATCCCACGTCTCAAGAGGCCCGGCAGGGCATCACGCCTCACATCCAGAGGCTTTTTAAGAGTGGGATATTAGTGCCCTGTCAATATGCATGGAACACTCCCCTGTTGCCTGTAAAAAAGCCACTGACTAATGACTATAGACCAGTCCAGGACCTAAGAGAGGTCAACAAGTGGGTACTAGACATCCACCCCACCCACCATCCCAAACCCTTATACACTATTAAGTGCTCTCACCCCTGATCAAGTATGGTACACTGTTCTCAATTTAAAAGATGCCTTCTTCAGCCTCCTGTTGGCCCCCCAGAGCCAAGCAATGTTCTCCTTTGAATGGAATGATGAAGAGCAAGGGATCCATGGTCAACTTACCTGGACCCGGCTGCCACAAGGGTTTAATAACTCCCCCACTATCTTCGATGAAGCCCTACACAAGGACCTGAGTGAGTACCAGCAGCAGCACCCTCACCTGACTCTTTTACAGTATGTGGATGACATTCTGATCACATCCAAGACAGAAACAGAATGCCACCAAGGCACCCAGGACTTGCTGACTGCACTGGGAGCTCTGGGGTACTGGGCCTCTGCCAAGAAGGCTCAGATTTGTCAACAAACTGTGAGTTATCTGGGGTACATCCTTAAGGATGGGCAGCAGTGGCTGTCCCAGCCAAGAAAAGAAAAGTTTGAAAATCCACCCCCCCACGACCACATAGCTAGGTGTGCGGGAGTTCCTTGGGTCAGCCGGGTTCTGCCATCTGTGGATTCTGGGGTTCACAGAAATTATCAAAGCCCCTCTATGAGGCCACCCGGGACAGCCTGCCTTTCCAGTGGAGCGCAGAACAAGAAAGAGTCTTCCAGGCCCTTAAAAGAGCCTTGCCCTCGGCCCCGGCCCTAGGACTCCCAGATATTACCAAGTCCTTTCATCTGTATGTAGATGAGCACAAAAGCATAGCAAAAGGGGTGCTTGCTCAATCACTTGGTCCCTGGACCTGGCCAGTCACCTACCTGTCAAATAAACTAGACCCTGTAGTGGCAGGCTGGCCCCCATGCCTACGCATCATTGAAGCTACTACGTTTCTGGTTAAAGATGCAGATAAATTAACTTTAGGGCAACAATTGTTGATCACAACCCCTCATGACATTGAGGGAGTCCTCAAACAGCCACCGGATTTGTGGGTTAGCAATGCCTGACTCACCCACTACCAGGGCCTTCTGCTAAACCCTCCATGAATCCGATTCCTACCAAAGACCTCTCTCAATCCGGCAACCCTACTGCCAAATCCAGACCTAGACACCCTCCTCCATGACTGTGTTGACATCCTGGCCTAGGTTCACAGCGTACGCCAGGATCTTATGGACCAGCCCCTCCCTGATGCGGAGGCCACCTAGTACACAGATGGGGCCAGCTTCATACAAGACGGATGCAGGTACGCCGGAGTGGCAGTGGTGTCTGAGACTGAGACTGTATGGGCAGAGCCCCTCCCAGCTGGGATGTAAGCTCAAAAGGCTGAGCTTATAACTCTAACACAAGCCATGACCTTGGGGAAAGGCCTAAGACTTAACATCTATACTGATAGCCGATATGCCTTGCCACTGCCCACATACACAGGGCAATTTACCAGGAGAGAGGACTCCTTACAGCGGAGGGAAAGACTATCAAAAATAAAGATGAAATACTCGACCTTCTAAAGGCCTTATGGCTTCCCCAGAAACTAGCCATCATTCATTGCCCTGGCCATCAGTGGGGCAACTCCCCTGTAGCCAGAGGCAAACGGCGGGCCAACCAGGTCGCCAGGACTGTAGCCACTTCGACTATCCAAGAGCTTCCTATAACTACATTGCCCGACTCTGGACCCCCAACACTTCCACAATCCCCTGAATATACTCCGGAGGACCTAAAATGGATAAAGCAGATCCCACAAGCCCACTCCCCTGAAAAGTACAACGGATGGTACGTCACCTGTGATGGCAAAACGCTTGTGCCAGCAAGACTAGGACAGGAAATCCTCCACAGGATCCATTCATCCACCCACCTAGGGTCACGCAAGATGAAAGACATGCTGCACCACGCCAAAATCAAAATACAAAACCAGAATACTAAAATTGACTAAGTCGTAGCTTCATGAAAAATACGTATTGTGACTAACAGTGTATCTAGCTCCCACAATCCAGAGTCCAGAGAGTGTGGGACAGAGCCAGGTACATACTGGGAAGTGGAATTTACTGAAGTTAAGCCAGGTAAATATGGGTACAAATATCTCCTTGTTTTCGTAGATACATTCTCAGGATGGGTAGAAGCATTTCCGACCAGATATGAGACTGCACAGGTAGTACCAAAGAAAATACTGGAAGATATAATGCCTAGATTTGGTATTTCTAATCAAATAGGATCAGATAATGGCCCAGCCTTTACTTCTCAGGTAGTGCAGAGTCTAGTGGAAGCCTTGGGGACTAATTGGAAACCGCATTGTGCCTATTTTCCCCAAAGTTCAGGGCAGGTAGATGGATGAACTGCACCCTAAAACAGACCCTGACTAAATGAATCATGGAGACTGGCAGTGACTGGGTATCTCTCCTCACCTTTGCCCTGTACAGGGTGCAAAGCTTACCCTACCTTATAGGAAAAACTCCCTATGAAATTCTCTTTGGAAGGCAACCCCCTATAGTCCCTAAGTCGCATTACAATTCCCTCACTTCAAAGGGCCCGGATCTTAAAGCTTGGAAAGACTATGCAGTAACTTTACATTTTTATCAAAAGGCACAACGAGCTGATTGGGTGAGGCTTATAGCCCTCTACAGCTCAAGACCTGTCCCTGAACCACACAATTTCTGGCCTGGAGACTGGGTGTATGTGAAACGTCACCAACAAGAAATGCTGGAGCCCTGGTGGAAAGGCCCATATGCCATGGTCCTCATTACTCCCACTGCACTCAAGGTTGACGACATCACCTCCTGGATACATCACATGCATGTTCACCTAGCCTACCCATTCGCCGTCAAAGAAGACTCCACCTCCAAGTGGAAACTCTGACGGGACCCTGATAACCCACTGAGGCTCAACTGCAGAAATGCCAGGATCCCTGATGCCACCGTATGTGTACCACTTACTGACTTATTCTGCCTTGCTGATTATACCCCTCATCGCTAACCCTCATCACCCCACTAAGATAACGTGGCTAGTTACTGATGCTAGCACAGGGACAGTGCTCAACCAGACCTCTGGAGTTCACCCTAAGGGTACTTGGTTCCCAGAGCTCTTAGTAGACCTATATGATCTGGTAGGGATTAAATCCTGCCCCTCAGGGTGGTAGTCATATTGGTCCATAAGTACTCTAACCAAGTACTTTTATGTCTGCCTTGGTCACCTGCCTAATAAGTGTGGAGGAGCAAGTTCATATTTCTGTAACTCATGGAACTGTGTTTCCACTAGGCAATTATGGTGGAACCCCCTGAGACAAGGAGACTTGATCCAAGTAAAAAGGAAGGGTGTTTGGAGAGGGCACACCTGTGCAGGAGGCCCCAAACCTGACACAGTTAGTATCACCTTTACGGAGAAAGGAAAGCGAATGCTGGATTTGGAACTCGGCAGATGGTGGGGCGTGAGACTGTACAATGTGCACAGTGCAGACCCGGGTAATGTTTTCCAACTCATTATCTTCTATACCCCTATTAATAATAATCCTGCTGCAGTGGGCCACAATATAGTGCTTAAATCTCCCCCTGTAGTCACCCCTAAGCTTCGTGACTCCCATGACTCCCCAGACCAAGTATTCAGTACCCAAAGTCTGATTCTAAATTCCACACCTGTGCCTACTACAGATCCCGATCCACTTTGTAAATTGGTCATTGCTACATACCAAGTCTTAAATATTTCCAAACCAGACCTTACTAAGTCCTGTTGGTTACATGTAGAAGCCAGACCCCCATACTATGAGGTAATTGTCCTAATAAGCAAACCTAAAATCAGCTCCCAGGCTAACTGCTGTTGGCAACAGTCTAATCCCCGAGTCACCCTACAGTCCATTATAGGACAAGGAACCTGTATAGGTCAGACACCCCCCACAATACCAACATCTATGTAATCAAACTCTCACCTGGGATGGGACTGGATATATAATTCCCACCAACAATTCCTGGTGGGGTTGCTCAACAGGGCTCACCCCGGGTCTGCATGGGGCAGTCCTTGATTTAACCTGGGGGTTTGTGTCTTAGTGCAGCTCATCCCCAAGCTGATCTGTCACTCAGAGGAGGACTTATATCAGGCATACGAGTCAGCTGCAGGCACATTTACAAGAACAAAGAGAGAACCATTCATAGCACTAACTCTAGCCATGCTCATGGGACTAAGTATAGCAGAAGCAAACACAGGAATCTTCTCCTTAGTCCTACAAGACAAGAACTACGGAGCTCTGCACGCGGCAATAGACTTAGACATAGAAAGAATAGAAAACTTCATTTCCCACCTTCAAGAGTCCCTAACTTCCCTCTCTGAAGTAGTACTCTAAAATAGGTGGGGGCTAGACTTACTGTTCCTTCAGCAAGGTGGATTATGCGTAGCCCTAGGAGTAATCAAGCAGTCCATGGAGTTAGTGAGAGAAGGTCTCCACAAAAGAAAACTCGAGCGGGAACAGTCTCAGAGCTGGTATGAATCTTTGTTCAGCAAGTCACCCTGGCTATCAACTTTAATTTCAACCATAGTGGGCCCACTTGTAATCCTATTACTGCTATTAACTTTCAGCCCCTGCAAAATTAATAAATTACTGGCTTTCATCTGAGCTAGAATTAATACTGTTTGATTAATGGTCTTACAGGCACAGTATACCCTCCCTCAGCACTGAATACACCAGCAATGGCATAGAGCTAGGGTTCATAAAACGCACTGAAGACCCATGATTGGATCTTCTAGGCACAAGAAAAGGGGGGAATGTGAGGACCAAGTTAACTTCATTTTGTTAAAACTAACTTCATCTTGTTCCTCAGCCTTTATTTTGCAGCTGCATACCAAAGACTTTAGGCAACCTGCTTTCTCCCCTGCCCCCTGTCCTTGCCCCATGATCCACGCCCTTGCACAATGTCTGCTCCGAGCAATAGCAACACTCTCCCAGACAGCCAAAGACAAGTACTGCTCAGTCCCCTAGATCCCCTATCAGCTCACCCCAGTGGCTCACCTCACACCCCCTCCCTTTTTTTCTTTTCTGTACCCTTAAAAATCTCCCTCCTTTTTGAGATCAGGGCTTCTCTGCTCTCCTGATTCACCAGGACCAGGAAGCCCAGGCTCGAGCTTGTAAATAAACAACCTCTTGCTTTTGCATCGGACTTGGTCTCCAGGTGATTTATGTGGGGGATCCCATGACTTGAGCACAACAGTTTTCCTCAGAACTAGATGCTCAGAGACTTAGAGATAAGCACTGCACACAGAATGATTACTATGAGAGGGAGACCAAGGCTCGCACAGGCCTGTGGTAACTTCTCACATTTATTGGGTGTTTTTATACACAGCACTAGTCCAAAGGAAAAGAAAAGCTATAGAAATAGAAAAAGGAACATATAATGGTGAAATCATAAAGACTGCTAAGAAATTCTTTGTTCAGCACATATGCTGCTAGACACTTACATAGTTAGTTCTAAATAGAGACCCTTTGCTCAACAGTTTGCTGAAGGCTTAATCACAACAGCTTCTAGTTGTCTTGTTCTTTATTGATTAGTTTCATAAAACTTAAGAAAGAATAGTTTGCTAAAAGGAGAATAGAGCAGAGCACTTTTCCCGCAACTCCCGCAGGTGCCCAGCTCCCAGCTACACCCATGCGAAGCCCTCTGGTAACTTTCCTTTCTGTGAAAATCTAACTGATTGTTCTTACTAGTCCAGGCATATCCACAAAGAAAGAAGTTTTTTCCATCTTAGGGCAATGTTCCTCGGGGAGCACATGAGGCCATGTCACTTGCTTTGGTTGGGGGGCCAGTACCTTTTCACTCCTTAAGATAAAAGGATTTTTTTTCTTCTGGGTAGATGCCTAGTAATTGGATTGAAGGATCAAATAGGGGATCTAGTTTGTTGTATTAGTTTTCAGTCCCAAGAGAAATGTGGAAGTGTTCCCTTCTCTCCATATCCATGCCAGAATCTGCAGTTTTGAGATTTTTTGATGTGGGACATTCTCTCCACTGGGGTTAGGTGATATCTCAGGGTGGATTTGATTGGCTTTTCTCATATAATTAGAGATGATGAGCATTTTTTTCATAGGTTTGTTAGTCATTTGTCTATCTGCTTTGGAGAAGATTCTATTCATTTCCCTTGCCTAGTCATATAAGAGATTGTTGGCTCTTTTATGCTTATTAATTTGAGTTCTCTGTAGATCCTAGTTATCAAGCTTTTGATCAATTTATAATACTCAAATATCCTTTCACATTGTGTCAGTTGTCTGTTTGCTTTGGTTGTTGTCTCCTTTGCTGTACAGAAGCTATTGAATTAAATTAAGTCCCATTTGTTTATTTTTGTTGCTGTAATTACCATGGAAGTCTTCTTCATAAAGTATTTCCCCAGGCTGATATCTTCAAAAGTTTTCCTCACACTTTCTCAGAAGATTTGTATTGTTTCATGCCTTATACTTAGATTTTTTATCCATCTTGAATGTTTTTTTGTGGCTAGAGACAGGTGTGTGTCCAGTTTCAGCCTTTTATGTGGGAATATCAAGTTCTCCCGGCACCATTTATTGAATAAGGATTCTTACTCCAGCATCGATTCTTATTTGATTTATAAAACATTAGGTAACTCTAAGATGCTAATTTCATCTCATGTTTTTTTTTTTAATTCAGTTTCAGATGTCTATGTATCTATTTTTGTGCCATTACCACACTGTTTTCATCACTAAGGCCTTGTAGTGCAGCCTAAATTCTGCAAGGCTGGTGCTCCAAGCTTTGTTTTTATTGCTAAGAATTGTCTTAGCTGTACTGGGTTTCTTTTGGTCCCATACAAAATGAAGAATTATTTTTTCCATGTCTTGAAAGTATGGTGTTGGTATTTTAATGGGGATAGCATTGAATCTATAGATTGCTTTAGGAAATATAGACTTTTTAACATTGTTGATTCTTCCCTGCCATTAGCATGGTATGTTCTTCCACTTGTTAATGTCTTCTATTTTTTTCCTTAGGGTTTCTTAATTTTCTTCATAAAGTTCCTTCACATCTTTTGTTAGGTATATTCCTAGGTATTTCATTTTCTTTGAGGCTCCTGTAAAGGGTGTTGTGTCCTTATTTAGCCTCTACTCCTGGCTGTTTTGGGCATATAAAAAGTCTACTGATTTATGGACATTCATTTTGTATCCTGAGACATTACCAGAAATTTTTTTTTTTGCAGTTTCTGGCCGGGGCTGGGTTTGAACCTGCCACCTCCGGCATATGGGGCCAGTGCCCTACTGTTTTGAGCCACATTCGCCACCTAAAATTACTGTATTTTTTGATCACTTCCAGGAGTCATGCGTCAGAGTCTTTGGGGTTCTCCAAGTATAAAATCATATCACCAGCAAAGAAGGAGAGTTTGACCATGTCTGCTCCAATTTGGATGCCCTTTACTTTCTTCTTTTGCCTGATTGTAATGGCTAGAACTTACAGCACTACGTGGAATACTAGTGGTGATAGAGGACAACGTTGTATGGTTCCAATTCTAAGTGGAAAAGCTTTCAGTTTTAGTCCATTCAGTAAACTATTAGCTGTGAGTTTTAATTAAATAGGTGTTGAATTTTATCATATAATTTTCTACATCTATTGAGAGGATGATATGGTCTTCATATTTACTTCTTTTGATGTAGTTTTTTTATATATAGTTTATGTATTTGAGTATTTAAACCAGACTTGCATCCCTGTGATGAAACCTACTTGATTATGATGTATGACGTTTTTAATAAGAAGCTGCATTTTTTTGGCCAAAAATTTTTGAGAATTTTTGCATACATATTCATTAGAGAAATTTGTCTGAAGTTCTCCTTTTAAGTTAGGTCTTTTCATGGTTTTAGTAGCAAAGTGATGTTTGCTTTGTATAACACATTGAGGAAGATTCCTTCCTCTTCAATTTTTTGGAATAATTTCTGCCATATAAGTATAAGCTCTTCTTTGAAGGTTTGACAGAATTGTATTATGAAACCATGTGTACCAGGGCTTTTGCTTGTTGGGAGATTTTTAATTATTTCTTCAATCTCAGTTTTTTAAATTTGTCTATTCACGAGATGTATTTCTTCCTTGTTAATCCTTGGGAGAGGGTGTGAATCCAAGTATCGATCCATTGTTTTCACATTGTCAGATTTCTGGACATAGAGTTTCTTGTAGTATTCAGAGATAATCTCTTGTATCTCTGTGGCATGTGTTGTTATTTTCCCTTTATCATTTATGGGTGAGGTTCCTAGAGATTTTACTTTTGTGTTTCCAGTTAGTATGGCCATATTTTATTTATTAAAAAAAAAAGAAAAACTTGTTGTTTTGTTAATTTTCTGAAGGATTTTTTTGTTTGTTTGTTTTTGACTTCATTGATCTCTAATTTAATTTAAGATATTTCTTTTTTTTTTTTTCTGCTTGGTTTAGGACTGGATTATTCCTCTTTTTTCAATTCCATAAGATGGTTTGTAAGTTTGTTGTTCCATTCTCTTTCTGTTTTTCAGATGTAGTTATCTAAAGTGATAAATTTTCCTCTCAGGACTGCTTTTGCTATATATCCTACAGGTTTTGGTAGCTTGTGGTTTCATTGTTATTATGCTCAAGGAAATCAATGATTTTCTCTTTTATCTATTCCTGCACCCAAGTTTCATTCAACAAAAGGTTGTTTAACTTCCATGCCTTGGTGTGTGGTTGAAGGTTTTTGTGGAGTTGAGTTCCACCTTTAGAGCCTTGTGGTCAGAGAAGATCCAAGGTAAAATTTCAAATTTCAATTCTTTTGATTCTGTTGAGTTTTGTTTTTCTTACTAAGATGTGATCACTTTTGCAGAATGTTCCATGGGCCAATAAGAATAACATATATTCCTTGGCTTTAGGATGCAATGTTCTTTTTTAATTTATTTTTTTTAATTAAATGATAGCAGTGTACATTAATGAGATCATGGGGCACCATACACTGGTTTTATAGACCATTTGACATATTTTGATCACACTGGTTAACATAGACTTCCTGGAATTGTCTTAGTTATTGTGTTAGGACACTTATATTCTACATTTACTAAGTTTCACATGTACCATTGTAAGATGGACTGTAGGTGTAATCTCACCAATCACCATTCCTCCACTCATCCTCCCCCCTCCCTCCCCTCTCTCTTCCCCTTCCCCATATTCTTATATTATAACTGGGTTATAGCATTCATATGAAAGCCATAAATTAGTTTCATAGTAGGGCTGAGTACATTGGATACTTTTTTTTTCCAATCTTGAGATATGTTACTAAGAAGAATATGTTCCAGCTCCATCCATGTAAACATGAAAGAGATCTCCATCTTTCTTTTAGGCTGCATAATATTCCATGGTGTACATATACTACAGTTTATTAATCCATTTGTGGATCGATGGGCACTTGGGCTTTTTCCATGACTTAGCAACTGTGAATTGGGCTGCAATAAACATTTGAGTACAAATATCTTTGTTATAATTTGATTTTTGTTCTGCTGGGTATATACCTAGTAGAGGAATTGTAGGATCGAATGACAGGTCTATTTTTAGATCTCTAAGTGTTCTCCAAACATTGTTCCAAAAGGAACGTATTAGTTTGCATTCCCACCAGCAGTGCAGAAGTGTTCCCCTTTCTCCATATCCATGCCAACATCTCAGGTTTGGGGATTTTGTGATATGGGCTAATTTTACTGGAGTTAAATGACATCTTAAAGTAGTTTTGATTTGCATTTCTCTGAGGATTAAAGAAAATGAGCTGTTTTTCATATGTCTGTAGGCCGTGTGCCTGTTTTCTTCAAAGAAGTTTCTCCTCAAGTCTCTTGCCCAGCCTGAGATGGGATCCCTTGTTCTTTTCTTGCTAATGTGTTTGAGTTCTCTGTGGATTCTGGTTATTAAACCTTTGTCAGAGACATAATCTGCAAATATCTTCTCCCATTCTGAGGACTGTCTGTTTGTTTTACTTACTGTGTTCTTGGCTGTGCAGAAGCTTTTCAGTTTGATCAGGTCCCCGTAGTGTATTTTTGAAGCTGCTTCAATTGCCCGGGGGGGGGGGGTCCTCCTCATAAAATATTCACCCAAACCGATTTCTTCAAGAGTTTTCCCTGCACTTTTTTCTAGTATTTTTAAAGTTTCATGTCTTACGTTTAAACCTTTAATCCGGTGAAAGTCTATCTTAGTTAATGGTGAAAGATGTGGGTCCAGTTTCAGTCTTCTACAGGTTGCCAGCCAGTTCACACAGCACCATTTGTGAAATAGGGAATCTTTTCCCCTTGAATGTTTTTAATTGGCTTGTCAAAGATCAAATAATGGTAAGTAGCTGAGTTCATTTCTTGGTTCTCTATTCTGTTCCATACATCTAGCTCTCTGTTTTTATGCCAGTACCATGCTGTTTTGATCACTATCGATTTATAGTATAGTCTGAGGTCTGGTAGCATGATTCCTCCTTCTTTTTTTTTTTTTTTCTGAGTAATGTCTTGGCTATTCGAGTTTTTTTCTGATTCCATATAAAATGAAGTATTATTTTTTTCAAGATCTTTAAAGTATGACAGTGGAGCTTTACATAAGGATTGCTTTAAAATTGTATATTACTTTGGGTAGTATGGACATTTTAACACTGTTGATTCTTCCCAGCCATGAGCATGGTAAATTTTTCCACTAGTTAACATTTTCAGCTATTTCTTTTCATAGAGTTTCATAGTTCTCTTGATAGAGATCTTTGACGTCCTTTGTTAGATAAACTTCCAAATATTTCATTTTTATTGGCACTACTGTGAATGGAATAGAGTCCTTAACTGTTTTTTCAGCTTGACTATTGTTGGTATATATAAAGGCTACCGACTTATGAATGTTGATTTTTTAACCTGAGATGCTACTGTATTCCTTGATCACGTCTAAAAGTTTTGTAGTAGAATCCCTGTTTTTTTTTCCCATATATACAGTCATATAATCTGTGAAGAGCAAAAGTTTGATCTATTCTGACCCTACATGGATACTCTTGATTGCCTTTTCTTCCCTAATTGTGATGGCTAAAACTTCCATTACAATGTTAAAGAATAGTGGAGACAATGAGCAACCTTTCCTGGTTTCTGATGTGAATAGAAATGATTTCAATTTAACTCCATTCAATATGATATTGGCTGTGAGTTTGCTGTAGATGGCCTCTATCAATTTAAGAAATGTCCCTTCTATACCAATTTTCTTAAGTGTTATGATCAGGAAGGAATGCTGGAGATTATCAAAAGCTTTTTTTGCATCAATTGAGAGAATCATATGATCTTTGATTTTTAATTTATCTGCTGAATCATATTTATAGATTTACATATATTGAAACATCCTTGAGACCTTGGGATAAAACCGACTTGGTCCTGATGTATAATTTGTTTGATGTGTTGCTGGATTCTGTTTGATAGGATCTTGTTTAATATTTTTGCATCTATATTCATTAGTGAGACTGGTCCATAATTTTCTTTTCTTGTTGGGTCTTTTCCTGGTTTGGGGATCTGGGTGACGTTTGCTTCATAGAAGGTGTTGGTTAGTATTCCTTCTTTTTCCATATTTTGGAACAGAATGAGTAATATCAGTACTAGTTCCTCTTTAAAGATTTGGTAGAATTCTGGCAGGGAGCCATCTAGTCCCAGGATTTAAGGGAGATTTTGTATAGTTGATGTTATTTCAGAACTTGATATAGGCTATTCAACTGTTCCACTTGATTCTGGCTAAGTTTTGGAAGATGACGTGCTTCCAAGTATTGGTCAATTTCCTTCAGAATTTCAAATTTTTGATAATAAAGTTTCTTATAATATTTATTAAGGATTTTTTTAATTTCTGAGCAGTCTGTTGTTATTTCATCTTTGTCATTTCTCATTCATGAAATTACAGATTTTACTTTTTTTTCCTGGTTATGTTAGCCAAAGTTTTATCCATTTTATTGACCTTTTCAAAAAACCAACTTTTTGTTTTATTAACCTGTTGTATAATTCTTATATTTTCAATTTCATTTAATTCTGCTCTAATTTTGGTTATTTCTTTTCTTCTACTCATTTTGGGGTTGGAATGTTCTTCCTTTTCCAGTTGCTTTAGATGTCCCATTAAGTTGTTAACTTACTTTCTTTCTATTCTCTTGAGGAAGGCTTGCAGTGCTATAAATTCTCTTAGGACTGCTTTTGTGGTATCCCAGAGGTTCTGATAATTCATGTCTTCATTATCCTTTTGTTCCAGAAATTTGGCAATTTCCTTCTTAATCTCATCTGCATCTATATTCATTAGTGAGACTGGTCCATGTTGAGATTCAGCATAAGGTTATTTAACTTTCATGTTTTTGTATGAGTATGCAGGTTGCCCTTGTTACTCAGTTCAAATTTATTCCATGGTTGTCCGAGAAGATGCAAGGAATAATTTCTATTCCTTTAAATTTACTGAGGTTAGACTTGTGACCTACAATGTGATCGATTTTGGAGTATGTTTCGTGGGTTGATAAGAAGTATGTGTATTCTGTTTTGTTGGGATGAAATGTTCTGTAGATGTCTGTTAAATACAAATATTGGATGGTTAGGTTTAAATCTAAAATTTCTTTGCTCAGCTTCTTCTTGGAGAATCTATCCAACACTGCCAAAGAAGTGTTAAAATCTCTGACTATTATGGTACTGGAGGAAATCAAGATGCTCATGTCTGTTAGAGTTTCTTTTATAAATTGAGGGGCATTCTTGTTGGGTGCATAAATATTAATGATTGAAATCTCATCATATTGAGTTTTACCCTTAACAAATATGAAGTGAACATTTTTAATTTTTTTTTTTACTTTTGTTGGTCTAAAGCCTATTGTATCTGCAAATATAATTGCAAAACCTGCTTTTATCTTATTTCCATTTGCCTGAAATATGGACGACCATCCTTTCACTCTTAGTCTATATTTATCTTTTAAGGTAAGATGAGTTTCTTGTATGCATCAAATATCTTGCCTGAGTTTTTGTGTCCAGTCAGCCAACCTGTGCCTCTTTAGATGACAGTTTAAGCCATTCACATTAATGGAGCATATTGATAAGTCTGGTAAAATTTTGGGTATTTAGTTTTTCAAAAGTCCAATGGACATTTTTAATCTTTTCACCACTGCAAAATTTGGAGTTTGATCAAATGTTTCTGAGTTAGTTTACTTTTTTGGTAGAGGATTGGGCTGGTTATTATGGAGGATAGGTCTGAGATTATCTGGAGAGCTGGTTTGGTTATGGCAAATTTCTTCAACATGTGCATATCATTAAAGTATTTAATTTCTCCATCATAAATGAAACTCCTTTTAGCTGTATACAGGATCCTGGGTTGAAATTTATTTCGTTTTAGAAGATTAAAAGTCGATAACCACCCTCTTCTGTCTTGAAAGCTCTCAGCAGAGATCTGCAGTCATTGTAAGATTCTTCCCTTTGGAGGTTATGGTTTGCTTATGTCTGGCTGCTTTCAGAATTTTCTCCTTCATATCAACTTTAGTGAAGTTAATTATGATTAGCCTGGGTGATATCTTATTTGGGTTGAGTCATGCTGGGGTTCTGAACCTGTCTGCTATCTGAATTTCAGAATCTCTTGGCATGTTTGGAAAATTCTCTTTCATAATTTCATGCAGAAGATCTTTTGTACCTTGCGAAGCCACTTCATCACTTTTAGGGATTCCAATGAGGCAGATATTTGCCTCCTTCGAATTATCCCAGAGCTCTCCAAGAGAATGATCCATTTTTGCTCTCCATTTCTCTTCCTCTTTGAGAGTTTGGGAGCATTCAAAACCTTTGTCTTCACTGTCAGAAATCCTTTCTTCTGCTTGCTCCCACTGTTACTGTGGGACTCTACTGTATTTTTCAGATCTTTGAGGGCTGAAAATTCTTGCTTCAATGTGTCAAAATCTTTGGTGATTTTGTCTTTAAATTCCTTGAATTTTTGAGACAACTGTTGAATTTCTCCTTGAATTTCTAATTGTAACGTTTGAATTGATCCTTGAATTCTAATTTCAACTTTTTCTCCATTTTCTTAATCTTCTTTGCAATCCAAATTCTGAATTCGATTTCTGACATCTCGACCATCTGTTTATGAATGGGATCTTCAGTTACATCTGACATATCTTTCCTTAAGGGGGTTGATCTACTCTGGTTATTCATGTTATCAGAGTTTTTCTGCTTATTCTGCCCCATGATTCTTTCACAACGTTTGGTTAGATGAAAGGATAAAGAAAAGTTGGGTTCGGGGCTCCAGGAATAGTGATTAACCAGCCATTGGCCCAAAAGCTGGGATTGGTATCTGTACCTTTTCCCTTGGAGCCTTGTCGAGGACCTGTATTGTGCTACAGCCTGAGAAACTGGAGACCTACTTTGTGTGGCTGGGCTAAGTGGCTGTTTCTTGTTTTCAGCTAGTCTCAGTTTGACCCTAGTGAAACAGTTGGTTGAAGTTTGGTTGGTTGAAGTTTCAGCTGTGCAGAAATACCAGCAATTAAGTCACCCTTCCCCCCACAGGAAACTATTGGAAAAGAAAAATCCAATCTTCCTACAACCACACACCCTGGGTACCACTTGGATAGTCCTGGGGCGATTGGCTGAACTGAAAAGGTCCAAATCAATTGTCTCCATCAGAACCTGTCTCAAATAAAAGAGTTTAAAAGATTTCTGGCAACTAGATCTCAGGTTCTGCTGGCAACTAGATCTCAGGGGTTTGCTGACAACTCAAATATGACTTGTTCCAATGCTCCGTAAGTTTAGGAGTACCCACCCAGCAAATAGATTAGTCTGGGATGGTTGATGCCTCCTTCCCCACCTTACACCTCTGTCACACCCAGTCACTGATAACCTCACAGGGCTGTGACCCAGTTGCCTCCAATGAGCAGATACTCCAGGGAACAGAAGAGCTTTTTGTTTCTGTCCCTGCTGAATTCCCCTGAAGAAGAGAAGCTGTTTTGAGTTCACAGAGCCTGTGCCCCAGGCCCTGTCTGTGCCACTGTCCATTCTCAGCTGTAGTTTGTATTTGCAGCATGGTTACCTATCAGTTCCAGCCTCTGCATACCATCCTTTGTTTAGGCTGATGATCCCCTGGAGATGGGGTATGTCTTAGGCTCAGTAAAGCTCTTCCATGGATCAGCCCCACCCTGGCAGTCTGCTGGCACTGCGGATGTGTTTTCTAGTTCCTGTGCTCCACCCAGGCCGGTACCACTTCAGGCAAAGCCTTTATGCATGGGGCCTGCATTTCCATCCCAGATCTGTTCTGCCTGTGGTTGCCACCTGAGAAGATGCCTGGCCTCCTCTCATTGCCCAGAGAGACAGGGGTTCTGACTCCGGAATATCCAGGGGTGAGCCCTATTGTTGCCAAAAACGGCTGCTGCTCTGCACCCCAGGGCACCACTGCTACTGTGTGGTTCCCTCTCAGCCAACCATCCTCTCCTCACTCTAGTGCTGCAGAATCAACACCGACCACCAGCAGAATAGGCCCTGTACAAACCTCTCGAGAAAACACCCAAGAATCTGGACTCCTGAGGGACAGGCCTCCAGACCTCAGAGTGAGAGTGGAGGGGAGTGCTGGGAGCTCAGAATTGCAGGTAGAGAATATATACAGTTTTACACAGTTTTATACCTGACAAGTGACCTCCATGGCATCCTAGTAGGGGAAGTAGGTCCAGTTTTTAGAGGGTCTCTCTCGTGGAGTATGATGGGAGGACTTCTGAACTCTGCTCATTTGTTTACAAGGTACTTCGAGCCATTCCCATGGGGGAGGGGACTCCCATCCACTTTGTGATGGATTTTGTACCTTTTGTTTGTATCCTTGGGGTTGCAGCTTGCCTCAGGAAGGTTGACGTGCATTCTTCAACCTTCTCTCTTGGCTCAGCTCTAGTCTGCCAGATTACTTGCTAAATTTCTGTCCTTTAACTCTCCTTCTGGATGGGAGCCTCTGTGGAAAGCTGACTTCATTCCAGGATGGAGTGTTCTATATACCCCTATCAAGCACAGTTGTTTTAGTGTCACGTTTAAGTCCCATATAACTTTGATTAATTTCTGTTTAGAGGATCTGTCCAGCTCTGTAAGAGGAGTGTTAAAGTCCCCTGCTATTATGATGTTATGGGATATAATATTTCTCAGACTAATTAAAGTCTGTTTCAGGAATCTTGGAACATTTAAGTTGGGTGCATAAATATTTAGAATTGAAATGTCTTCTTGTATTTTTCCCTTGACCAATATGTAATGTCCATCTTTGTCTTTTTTTTTTCACTTTAGTTGCTTTAAATCCAGTTGTATTTGAAAGTAATTTTGCAACCTCTTTTTCCTTCTGAATTCTGTTTGCCTGAAAAATTGTCATCCAACCTGTAACTCTAAGTTTTAATTTAGCCTTTGAGGCTAGGTGTGTTTCCTTCAGACAGCTTGTGTTTTTTAATCCAATCAGCCAGTCTATGACTCTTCAGTGGGAAATTCAAGCCATTAACGTTTATTGAGAAAATTGACAAATGTGGTGGCATTCTTGTCATCTTATTTTGTGAAAGTCCATTGCTTAGTTTTATCTTTGGCACCACTGGGGAAGCTAGGCCCACAATCATTTTGCACAGCCTCTAGCTAAACAATGAAAGCTCTGTTCCAGCCCAGTGGCTCACTCCCACCCTTTGGTAACCACTCCAAGTCACTTTCTCACTTGCCCAATATCTCCCAAGGTAACTAAACCTTGTTCCCCAAGTCCAAAAACAAAACAAAACAAAACAACCCCCAGGAAATACCTTACCTGTCTGCAATCTCACTGTTGCTGTAACTACAGCAGCATTAGCCACCACAGCTGCAGACTGAATGCAACCACTTGCCACCTCTCCACTGCTTTCATCCTCCTCCTGTGGTTCAGAAGTCTCTTGCTGCCTCTCTGCATCCCCAAAAGGATTTTTCTGTGCACAGTCCACAAGCCAGAGCTGTCTAGAGTCTTCTCTCTCCAATCTCTCTGCACCCAGTTTCAAAAAAGCTGTTACTCAATCACCATCTTGCTTCTCCCTCTCCATAATTTGTCTTTTAGTATAACTTTTCCTTCATTATACTCAAGATCAATAGTGGTATGCTTTTTTATTGCCTTCTGGAGAGGATCCAGAAAGGCTATAGGTTTTGTTTAGGCCCTTTGGTTAAGAAACAGACTTTGGAATAATTAGCTATTTTTTGACTGGTGGCTTGAGAACCATGTGGACACATGCTAGAAAGTGTTCTCCCACTCCTCTGAAACTAAAGTTCTTGTGGACCAGGATTGGTCTGAACTTTCCATTCTTTACAACAAAGGTAGATGTTGAGAACTTTTCACCTGATGGAAATAGAAATGACACCATTTTGTCTTTGTAGGGTCTCCTTGAGGATGGGGTCAGCATAGAACAGGTTGAAACCTGAGGAAGATTTATTTAATACAATAGCCTTACTTAATTCTGTTTACCCTTTGCACAACTGATTATTTTAACTTAAATAAAAGAAAGTCAGTATATATAATATTTTCGTCCACTTTCCTTCCCTTTTGCAAAAGAAGTTTAATTGTAAGATAGTGGAGTCATTTAAAATTCTGTGTTGCAGCCATTGTTGTCTGTTGTCCAGTTTATGTTGTGGCTAGGCAGTCATGCAAAAGAAGAGTAACATTTTTTCTTCAGAGTGTTTAGATAAAACTCATCCCAGTTTGATAGAATTCAGCCCAAAGGAGCATTAAGAGGGAATTAATTTCTATGCATCCATCTAAGGAGGAAAATTAAAAAAGGAAAAATTAATTTTCAAGCTAGGCTCTGCTAGCATTGGGTTTCTCTATTAAAATATTGCAGTCAGAGAAAAAGGGAGGGGGTATGTTGAGGTCTGATACAGCTGGGTATTCAAGGTAACAGATTGTTGCCATGCCCCAACCATGTTTTGGAAAAGAGGTAACAAAAAGGGAAATGTTGTACTCACTGGGGTCTGTTAGGGTTGGACATTGCTGGATAATAGTCTGGGTACTGTGGACCAGTTTCTTGAGACATCTCTTATCTGGTTTAGAGGAAGAGGACCTGTGCAGATTGTTTTGCACAGGGAAACTGCTATGAGAACTGTATCTCTCAGTGTTAACAATCTGGTTGTTCTTGAAAGTACTACTTTGTTAATTGCACTAGCTGATTCAGTGGACAGCAACAAAAGGAAAGCACTTCCTTAAATGGAGCAAAAGAAGCAACTTAAAGATGAAGGAGAAAGACCTGGTAAAATCAAATGTCTAAGATGAATAGCAGTAAATTGACCACTCAAGGAACTGAAACAAACTGATCAACATATGAAGGTGTCAACTACAGAGGCTTCACACACTCAACCTTGACCCACCCCCACATAGATGAGTCAACTATGTGCCACATCAGAGATACATGTTGGCTTAGCGCTGACAAAAATCAGGGGACAAACACTGTTTGGTTCCAACATGAAAAGTGAAGTAAGCACCACATCAAATCAAAAAGACAAGTATAATATTAAAACAAACGTAAATCCCCAAAGCACAGAGGTTATAATTAGAGTCCTCTTCATGAAAATAAAACAAAATTAAAAAAAATAAACTTCTCTTCTATCATGGGGATGTGTCCCCAAACGCCATATCACATATCCAGGTTTATCAAATAATTCAATGTGCAATCAGAAATGAGAAAGTGGGTGTCCATAAGAATTCCAACTTGAAGTTTCAAAAGTGAAAGCAAATTCCTTCAAGAATTCAAACATGCAGCCTGAAAATTGGCCCAGGGAAATGAAAGTGAATGGGAGAGCAAACACTTTCTCAAAAGCTGGTTGCAGAGTATGAAAATTCAAACAATGAGTGAATGGGTTTATCTATTTGTACAGATAAATCAATTCCCCTACATTTAGCTGAGTCACACAGCACCAAAAAGGTTGGGTTTCAGGACAACTGACTGCATCCTAAAATAATATCTGTCTAGATTCCAGGCAGTTGCCTGGTCTTGTGAAGGTTTAGCAACATTATTTCAGAAAAATGGAAATATATATATATATATATATCCAAATATATCCATATAAATATATATGTGTATACATATGCATATATGTATATGTATAAATATATGTATATATGTATACATTATATACATATATTAGAGTATACATTATATACATATACATTATATACATATATGTATACATTGTGCATATATATATATATATATATTATATAATGTTCCCAGATTTATTAAACAAACCCTACTTGGCATTAACAGTATCATAACTAACAGCACTACAATAGCTGAGGACATTAGCATACCACTGACAGAAATGGATGGATCCTCCAAGCAAAAACTAAATAAAGAAATAGAGAGCTAACTGGGTATGGTGGCTCACGACTATAATCCTAGAACTTTGGGAAGCCAAGGTGGGTGTATCACTCAAACTCAGCAGTTTGAGTCCAGCTTGAGCAAGAACAAGACCTGTCTCTAAAAATATATATATTTTTATAAAAAATAATAAATACATTATGTATTTATGTATAGTATATATATTTTAATATAATAATTTATATTTTATTAAATAACATATATAAATTTTATATTATATAAAATATATTATTATATTATAAAGTATAATAATTTATATTTTATTAAAACATATATACATATTATATGTGTGTGTGTGTGTGTGTGTGTGTGTGTGTGTGCAGGTGCCTATACTCCCAGGTACTTGGAAGGCTGAGGAAAGTGGTGCCTGTAGTCTCAGGTATTCGAAAGGCTGAGGCTAGAGGATTGCTTAAGCCTAACAGTTTGAGGTTGCTGTGAGCTATAAAGCCACAGCACTCTACTGAGGGTGAAAAAGTAAAACTCTATCTCAAAAAAGAAAAAAAAGAAAGAAACAATGGATTCAAATATGATTCTAGAATTGGGCTGAAGAGACATATACAGAAAATTTTACCCTAATATTGTGAAATATATATTCTTCTCATAAGCTCAAGGACATTGTCTAAGATTGATCACATCCTAGGACACAGAAAAAGCCTCAAGAAATTAAAAAAAATAGAAATTTTACCTTGTATCACTATGGACTACAGTGGAATAAAATTAGTAATAAATGATAACACAAACACTCAACCTCACAGAAAATCTTGGACTTTATACAGCCCTTTATTAAACAATACCTTGGTCAAAAAGGAGATGAAAGAAATCATTACATTCCTTGAGAAAATTTGCAATGAAGCCACAAGCTAGCAAAACCTCTGGGATACTGCAAAGGCAGTTATAAGAGGAAAATTTATCACTCTAAATAACCTGCATCCAGAAATCAGAGATAGTGCAAGTCAATAATCTATATGATTGCTATCTCAAGGGGCTGGAAAAGGAAGAACAACCCAATTCCAAAACCAGAAGAAAAGAAACAACAAAAATTAGATCAAAACTAAATGAAATCAAGAACAAAAGAATCAATCAATCAGCAGGGCACAAAACAACATTTGGTTCTTTAAAAAGATAAACAAAATGTATATACAGTTGACCAGATTAAGTAGAAACAAAAAACAAGTTCTTTAATAAGCTCAATCAGAAATGGTAAGGGGAAATAGCAACTGATACTACAGATACACAAAAAATGTTTACTGAATATGCAAAAAATTCAATGCCCAGTAATTTCAAAACAAGGAAAAAAAGGACAAATTCCTAGAATCACATTACCTCCCTGATTCAAACAAAATGATATAGAACTCTTTTTTTTTGTTGTTGTTTGTTTTTCTTTCTTTCTTTTTTATTAAATAATAACTGTGTACATTGATGCATTTATAGGTTTCAGTGTACTGATTCAATATACAATGTGAAATGCTTACATTGAACTAAGTAACACATCCATCACAATTATACTCTTTTCTTAACAGTTTTGAAATATAGCATTGTATCATACACATTAGTGAGGTCCCCCCAAATACCCTCCTTCCTCTCACCCCCCTCCTTCTTCCCTTCTACTTTCTGAACTATTGTTATGTTTTACCATTCATATGGATGTGTAGGTGATTATATATTGATTTTATAGTAGTATTGAGTATATTGGATACTTTTATTTCCATTCTTGAGATACTTTACTAAAAACAATATGATCTATCCAGTTAAACATAAAAGATGTGAAGTCTCCATCATTTTTATGGCTGCATAGTGTAAATATACCACATTTGTTAATCTATTCATGGGTTGATGGGCACTTGGGCTGTTTCCATGTCTCGGAAATTATTAATTTGACTGCAATAAACATTCATATGCAAATGTCTTTGTTATCAAATAATTTTTGATCATCTGGGTATATACCTAGTAGAGGAATTTCAGGATCAATTGGCAGGTCTACATTTAGTTCCTTGAATACTCTTCAAACTTCTTTCCAAAAAGATCATATTAACTTGCATTCCCACCAGCAGTGCAGAAGTGTTCCCTTCTCTCTACATCCATGTCAACATCTGTAGTTTTGTGATGTGTGCTGTTCTTACTGGAGTTAGAAGATATCTCAAAGTGGTTTTGATTTGCATTTCTCTAATGATTAAGGAAGATGAGCGTTTTTTCATGTGTTTGTAGGTCATGTGCCTGTCTTCATCAGAGAAGTTTCTGTTCAAGTTTTTTGCCCAGATAGAAATGGGGTTATTTGATTTTTATTATTGATTAGTGTGAGTTCTCTGTGGATTCTAATTATGAGACCTTTGTTGGAAGCATAACCTGCAAAAATCTACTATTCTAAAGGTTTTCTGTTTGCTTTACTTACTGTGCTCTTGGATGTGCAAAAGCTTTTTAGTTTAATCAGATGCCAGTAATGTATTTTTGGTGCTCGTTCAATTGCCCAGGGGTGCCTTCTCATAAAATATTCTCCCAGGTCGATTTCTTCAAGTGTTTTCCCTGCACTAACTTCTAGTATTTTTATAGTTTAAGTTTAAATCATTTATCCAGTGAGAATAAGATTTTGTTAATGGTGAAAGGTGGGGGTTCAGTTTCAATCTTCTACAGGTCGCCAGCCAGTTCACCCAGCACCATTTGTTAAATAGGGAGTCTTTCCCCCACTGAATATTTTTGATAGGCTTGCCAAAGATGAAATGAGGATAATTAGCTTGGTTCACCACTTGGTTCTCTTTTCTGTTCCATAAATCTACCTCTCTGTTTTTTGTACCAGTACCATGTTGTTTTGATCACTACAGATTTAATAGTACAGCCTAAAGTCTGGTAATGTGAGATACCTCCTGATTTGTTTTTTTTATTTCTGAGTAATGTATTTGCTATTTGAGATTTTTTCTGATTCCACACAAAATGAAGCACTATTTCTCCAAGTTCTTTAAAGTATGACAATGGTGCTTCAAGAGGGATCACATTAAATCCGTAGATTGCTTTGAGTATCATGGTATGTTTCTTTGTTTTCACTTTTTTTTTTTTTTTGAGAAAGAGCCTCAAGCTATCACCCTGGGTAGAGTGCCATAGCGCCATAGCTCACAGCAACCTCCAACTCCCGGGATTAAGTGAATATCTTGCTTCACCCTCGCGAGTAGCTGGGACTACAGGCACCTGCCACAATGCCGGGTTATTTTTTGGTTGTAGTTGTCACTGTTTGGCAGGCCTGGGCCAGATTGGAACCTGCCAACTCTGTTGCATGTGGCTGTGCCTTAGTTGCTTGAGCTGCAGGTGCTGAGCTGAGCATGGTATGTTTTTCTGTTTGTTAACATCTTAAGATATTTCTTTTCTCAGAGTTTCATAGTTCTCTTTATAGAGTTTTTTCACATCTTTTGTTAGGTAAATTCCCAGATACTTCATCTTTGGCACCACTGTAAAAGGAATATGGTTGTTGACTATATTTTTAGCTTGACTATTGATGGCATATATAAAAGCTACTGATATGTAAGTGTTGATTTTGTATCCTGAGACACTGCTATCTTCCTTGATCACTTCTAAGAGTTTTGAAATTGCGTTCCTGGGGTTTTCCAGGTATAGGATCATATTATCCGTGAAAAGGAAGAGTGTGATCTCCTCTGACCCTATTTGGATACCCTTGATCACCTTATCTTGCATGATTGTGATGGCTAAGACTTCTATTACTAGGTTGAATAGCAGTGGAGCCAGTTGGCATCCTTACCTCATTCCTGATCTGAGTGGAAATGTTTTCAATTTTACACCATTCAATATGATTTTTGCTGTAGGTTTGCTGCAGATGGCCTTTATCAGTTTAAGAAATGTCACTTCTATGCCTATTTTCTTAAGTGTTCTAATCATAAAAAAGATGCTGGATATTATCAAAAGTTTTTTCTGCATAAATACAGAGAATCATATGGTCTTTGTTTTTTATTTTATTGATGTGATGTATTGTATTTATAGATTTGCAAATGTTGACCCAACCTTATAATCCTGGAATAAAACCAACTTGATCATGGTGTATAATTTTTCATGTACTGCTGAATTCTGTTTGCTAAGATATTATTGAATATTTTTGCATCAATATTCGCTGATGATATTGGTCTATAATTTTCTTTCTTTCTTGGGTCATTTATTGCCTTGAGGATCAGGGTGATATTTGCTTCATACAAGGTGTTGGGAATCATTTCTTCTTTTTCAATGCTTTAGAAAAGTTTGTATAATACAGATGTAAATATCTCTTAAAAGGTTTGATAGAATTAGGATGTGAAGCCATCTTGTCCTGGACTTTTCTTTTTTGGGAGATTTCATAATGTTGATGCCGTTTCAGTGATTGATATAGATCTATTCAAGATTTCTATTTTTTTAATTTTTTTATTGTTAAATCATAGCTGTGTACATTGGTGCAATCAAGCGGTACAATGTGCTGGTTTCATATACAAACTGAGATATTCTCATCAAACTGTTCAATGTAGCCTTCATGGCATTTTCTTAGTTATTGTATGTAGACATCTGTATTCTGCCTTTAGTAAGTTTTGCCTGTACCCATTCTAAGATGCACCTTAGGTGTGGCCCCACCTATTACCTTCCCTCCACTCTAACCTCCCCCCTCCCTTCCTCTCCTTGGCCATTTCCTCATAGTCTTGTGCTATACTTGGGTTATAGCCTTCATGTGAAAACTATAATTTAGCTTCATAGTAGGGCTGAGTGCATTTGATAATTTTTCTTCCATTCCTGAGATACTTTGCTAAGAAGAATATGTTCAAGGTCCATCCATGTAAACAAGAAAGAGGTAAAGTCTCCATATTTATTTAAGGCTGCATAATATTCCATGGTATACATGTACCACACCCCTTTAGCAGTGCTGGATAGATCCTCCAAAAAGAAGCTAAGCAAAAAAATCTTAGATTTAAACTTAACCATTCAACATCTGTCAGACATCTACAGAACATTTCATCCCAACAAAAGTGAATATACATCTTCTAATCAGCCCACAAAACATACTCCAAAAACAACCATATCCTAGGCCACAAATATAACTCAGCAAATTTAAAAAAAATAGAAATTATTCCTTGCATCTTCTCAGACCATCATGGAATAAAAGTTGAACTCAATAACAACAGGAACCTGCATACCCATACAAAACCATGGAAACTAAACAACCTTATGCTGAAGGATAGAAGGGTTATAGACGAGATTAAGAAGGAAATCACCAAATTTTTGGAACAAAACAACAAGCAATAGGCCAATGTTCTGTAGTTTGAAATAACCAATTAATTTGTGCCTGAGAATAAGGCTGTATAATGATATCTGGTTCTTTACCAAAGTATTTTTTACTATTTTCCCTTCCTATAATGATAATATCCGGGACAGCCTGATAATAGGGATAAATAAATCTCGTGGGAGAAGCAGGTAAGTGGATCCACATTATGGGGGCAGTTTGCCAAAATACTGCTGTGGGTTTAAGAGAAGTTTTACAAATGATTGTAACTCAGGGGCTGAGTGTAATCTAAGGTTGTAACAAATTGTGAATGAATAGCTTGTTGTACTAATACTAAAGCCTGACGGCCTTCTTCTGTTAATGTTCTAGGAGAATTGGGGTTGCTATCGCCTTGTAAAATAGCAAATAAAGGTTTTAAATGCAATGTGGTTAGTTTTAAGTAAGGTCTAAGCCAGTTTATATTCCTTAAGAGCTTTTGGAAATCATTTAGTGTTTTTAATTTGTCCAATCTGAGGGCAGCTTGAGTATTAGAAATTCTGGGTCCAGTTAGGTGGAAACCAAGGTAAAGGTAGGGATCTTTTAGCTGAACTTTTTCCGGGGCTATTTGAAGTCCTTGGTTTGTGAGGGAGGATGATAAATCACTGTAACATAGTAAAACCTGCTGAGCATTCTGTCCAGCAATAAGAATATCATCCATATAATGAATGATGTACATGGAGTTCCAGCGAACCCTGGTTTCCTGAACAGCTGCGGCAACAAATTTTTGGCATAAGGTGGGGCTGTTGGCCATGCCTTGAGGTAAAACTTTCCATTAGAATCTTTTCATAGGTTCCTTGAAGTTGATAGAGGGGAGACTGAATGCAAATCTTTTTTGATCTAATGGATGGAGTGGTATAGTGAAAAAAAACAGTCTTTAAGATCAATGATAATTTTATAGTAACCAAGAGGGATGGCCACAGGAGTGGGCAATCCAGGTTGCAACACTCCCATGAGGACCATAGTGGAGTTTACAGCTCTCAAATCTTGTAATAGTATCCATCGCCCTGATTTCTTCTTTATGACAAAGATTGGAGTGTTCCATGGGGAGCTGCTTTCCTCTATATGCCCAGCTTTTAATTGTTACTGCACTAACTGCTCAGCGGCTTCTAATTTTTCTTCTGAGAGGGGCCATTGATCAACCCATACAGGCTCGTCACTTTTCCAAGTGATCTTATCTGCATGGCATGCAGGAATGTCAATAGCCCTTAAGATAAATTTCCCGGCCCTTTTTTGACTGTTTTTCCAGTAATTTGTAAGGGCTGGGAATGCCTGAGTCCTCTTTTCCTAATCCTTTTCCTGGTTGAAAACCCTGGGCAAGCATTTGCACTGTCACTACATCATTAGGGCTACACATTATGAGTCCCATTTGGGACAAGAGATCTCGTCCCCAAAGGTTGACAGGGATGCCAGGTATAACAAAAGGCTGTATGGTTCCCTGATTGCCATCTTTATCTTTCTAAGTAAGTATCTTGGTGCTTTTCTCAGGGTTTTGGCTTTGACCAATTCCTGTTAAATGAGTTAAGGTTGGGGAAAGGGGCCACTGGCTGGGCCATTGTTCTTTGTTAATTATAGTGACATCAGCTCCAGTGTCCACAAGGCCATGAAATTCCTTGCCATCTAGGCTTAGAGTAAGCATTTGTTTCTGGGGTGAGATAGACTGAGCCCAGTTAACATCAGAGGAGCCAAAGCCTCCCACAACTCGGTGCTTTTTTTTAAATCTTATTATTAGTTGACAAGAAGGGTAATAGTAATAACTGGGCTATTCTTTGGCCATGGGGTACAGTGGAGATATTTCGGGGGAAGCAGCCATTAATTTAATTTCCCCTCATAATCATTGTCAATTACACCTGGGAAAATTTGGAGTCCTTGGACGGCACTACTGCTGCATCCAATTATTAGCCCAAAGGTGTTTGGGGGTAGAGGACCAAACACACCTGTGGGTAAAATTTGCACTCCCATTTCAGGGGTTAATACTGTGTGGGAGGTGGAAAAGAGGTCCAATCCTGTGCTTCCTGGGGTGGCTCTGCACAGGTCTGAAATGGATCGCTGTTGGCTGGAACAAAGCTGACTGCCCCATAAACTTGTTTGGGTTTTGGGGCCTGGGGCTGGCCCCTCTCCCCGTTTCCCTGCTGAGAGGGGAGGGGATTTCCTTGATTGTCTGTTTTAGATCTGCACTCATTAGCCCAGTGATGGCCCTTGCGGCATTTAGGGCAGAAGCCAGGGGGTGTTTTTTTAGGAGTTGAAGATTTTTCCTTTTTGCAGTCTTTAGCAAAGTGCCCTGGTTCCCCACAATTAAAACATCGGCCCTTAGTTTTCTGAGCTAAAAAATCTTTGATAGTATATCCCTGTAAGGCGGCAGCCATTGCCAGACCTTGCTGATATGCGGTGCCAATGTCAGAGAAAAGGCGAATATATCCAGACAAATCTGTCTTCTTCTTGTATGGTCGAATAGCTGCCTGGCATGCCGCATTGGCATTTTCATAAGCCAATTGTTTAGCAAAGTCCATTCCAGCTTCTGCGCTACCAAAAATCCTGCCTGCAGCTGTCAAAAGTCTGTGGACAAACTCTGAAAACGGCTCATCAGGGCCCTGCTTCACTGCGGTGAGGGAAGAGCTAAAATCCCCTTTCACTGGGAGTTTTCTCCAAGCCCTGGTTCCCGCAGCTTGGATTTGCGCATATAGACCTGGATCATATTGCATTTGAGCGTGTGTACTAGCAAAATGCCCCTCGCCAAGAAGCATATCATAAGTCCAGCCATTTCCCACCTGAGCATTTCTTTTGGCAGTGTCTTTGCAAAATTCAGCATATTCAGATTTCCATAATAAGTAATCTCCCCCGGATAAGGCAGCTCTGGCTAGAATATACCAGTCGCCACGAGTGAGCTATTTCTCTGCTTCCGATTCTAGTATAGCTAGTGTATAGGGAGCAGTGGCTCCATATTGGGCCACTGCTGCTTTTAATTCCTTAACCACCTGAAAATCAAATCCACTGTGATGTCTCCATACCTGACCCTGATTGTCTATGGTCTCTGTGACCGGGAATGCCTCTGTTCTCTCCTGGTTAACAGGGGGCCTCCTCATAACTACACCTCTAACAGAAGATTGGGATATGGGGCCAGAGGATTCTTGTTCTCCAACAAGTTTCTTGGTATCCAAGCAACCTGGCCGCAGCACCTGGCCACAGCAGAAAATTCCCACCGGCAAGTTTCCAAGTTTTGCTCACATGATTTATGAGAAGGGGCCTAGCGTTTGCAGGAAAATAGAAACATAAGTCTGTTAGTATGGGAAATGGCACTTTTCTTACAAAATAGATGCTGTGGTGTCAGCCTTCCACATCAAGACATGAATTACCAGAACCTCTGGGAAACTGCAAAGGCAGCTCTAAGAGGGAAATTTATAGCACTTCATGCCTTCCTCAAGAAAACAAAAGAAGAGGAATTTAATAACTTAATGGGACATCTCAAGCAACTGGAGAAGGAAGAAGATTTCATCCCCAAACCCAGCAGAAGAAAAGAAATACCCAAATTCAGAATAGAATTAAATGAAATTAAAAACAGGGGGCGGGCGGCGCCTGTGGCTCAAGGAGTAGGGCGCCGGTCCCATATGCCGGAGGTGGCGGGTTCAAACCCAGCCCCGGCCAAAAAAACCAAAAAAAAAAACAGGGGGCGGTTCCTGTGGCTCAGTGAGTAGGGCGCCGGACCCATATACCAAGGGTGGTGAGTTCAAACCCAGCACCGGCCGAACTGCAACAAAAAAGTAGCCAGGCATTGTGGTAGGCGCCTGTAGTCCTAGCTACTCGGGAGGCTGAGGCAAGAGAATCATGTAATCCCAAGAGCTAGAGGTTGCTGTCAGCCATGTGACACCATGGCACTCTACTGATGGTGGTAAAGTGAGACTCTGTCTCTACAAAAAAAAAAGAAAGAAAAAAGAAATTAAAAACAAATGAATTATACAACGGATCAATAAGTCAAAAAGTTGGTTTTTTGAAAAGATCAATAAAACAGATAAACCTTTGGCCAACCTCACCAGGACAAAAAGAGTAAACTCTCTAATTTCAGCAATCAGAAATGGTAATGATGAAATAACAACAGACCCCTCAGAAATTCAAAAAATCCTTAACGAATACTACAAGAAACTCTACTCTCAGAAATATGTATATATGAAAGAAATCAATCAATACCTGGAAGTACGCCACCTACCAAGACTTAGCCAGAATGAAGTGGGAATGTTGAACAGGCCTATATCAAGTTCTGAAATAGCATCAACTATACAAAATCCCCCTAAAAAGAAAAGCCCAGGACGAGATCGCTTTATGTCAGAATTCTACCAAATCTTTAAATAAGAACTAGTAGCTTTATTACAAAACCACTTCCAAAATATAGAAAAAGAAAAAATATTACCCAACACATTCTGCAAAGCAAACATCACCTTGATCCCCAAACCCAGGAAAGACCCAAGAAGAAAAGAAAATTATAGATGAATATCACTAATGAATATTGATACAAAAATACTCAACAAGATCCTAACAAACAGAATCCAACAACACATCAAAATAATTATATACTGGGGCGGCGCCTGTGGCTCAGTCGGTAAGGCGCCAGCTCCATATACCGAGGGTGGCGGGTTCAAACCCAGCCCCGGCCCAACTGCAACCAAAAAATAGCTGGGCGTTGTCTAGGGTGCCTGTAGTCCCAGCTACTCGGGAGGCTGAGGCAAGAGAATCGCTTAAGCCCAGGAGTTGGAGGTTGCTGTGAGCTGTGTGAGGCCACGGCGCTCTACCGAGGGCCATGAAGTGAGACTCCGTCTCTACAAAAAAAATAAAAATAAATAAAAAAAATTATATACTATGACCAAGTGGGATTTATCCCAGGGTCTCAAGGCTGGTTCAATATACGTAAATCTATAAATGTAATTCAGCACATAAACAAACTAAAAAATAAGGACCATATGATTATTTTCAATTGAAGCAGAAAAAGCATTTGATAATATCCAGCATCCCTTTATGATCAGAACACTTAAGAAAATTGGTATAGAAGAGACATTTCTTAAACTAATAGAGGCCATCTACAGCAAACCCACAGCCAATATCGTATTGAAAGGAGCTAAATTGAAATCATTTCCACTTAGATCAGGAACCAGGCAAGGTTGCCCATTGTCACCATTGCTCTTTAACATTGTAATGGAAGTTTTAGCCATTGCAATTAGGGAAGAAAAGGCGATCAAGGGTATCCACATAGGGTCAGAGGAGATCAAACTTTCACTCTTCGCAGATGGTATGATCACATATCTGTAAAATACTAGGGATTCTACTACAAAACTTTTAGAAGTGATCAAGGAATACAGCAATGTCTCAGGCTACAAAATCAACATTCATAAATCGGTAGCCTTTATATATACCAACAACAACCAAGCCGAAAAATCAGTCAAGGACTCCATTCCTTTCACAGTAGTACCAAAAAAGATGAAATATTTGGGAGCATACCTAACAAAGGACGTGAAAGATCTCTACAAAGACAATTATGAAACTTTAAGAAATGAAATAGATGAAGATGTTAACAAATGGAAGAACATACCATGCTCATGGCTGGGGGAAGAATCAACATTGTTAAAATGTCTATACTACCCAAAGCAATATATAATTTTAATGCAATTCTTATTAAAGCTCCATTATCATATTTTAAAAATTTTGAAAAAAATAATACTGCATTTTATATGCAATCAGAAAAAACCTCGAATAGCCAAAACATTACTCAGCAATAAAAACAAAGCTGGAGGAATCACGCTACCAGACCTAAGACTGTACTATAAATCGATAGTGATCAAAACAGCATGGTATTGGTACAAAAACAGAGAAGTATATGTCTGGAACAGAATAGAGTACCAACAAATGAACCCAGCTACTTACCGTTATTTGATATTTGACAAGCCAATTAAAAGCATTCAGTGGGGAAAAGATTACCTATTTAACAAATGGTGTTCGGTGAACTGGCTGGAAACCTGTAGAAGATTGAAACTGGACCCACACCTTTCACCATTAACCAAGATAGCGTCTCACTGGATAATAAATTTAAACTTAAGCATGAAACTATAAAAATACTTGAAGAAAATGCAGGGAAAACTCTTGAAGGAATCGGCCTGGGTGAATATTTTATGAGGAAGACTCCCCAGGCATTTGAAGCAGTATCAAAAATACACTACTGGAACCTGATCTAACTAAAAAGCTTCTGCACAGCCAAGAACATAGTAAGTAAAGCAAGAGGACAGCCCTCAGAATGGGAGAAAATATTTGCAGTTTATACCTCTGATAAATGTCTAATAACCAGAATCCACAGAGAACTCAAATGTATTAGCAAGAAAATAACACGTGATCCCATCTCAGGGTGGGCAAGGAACTTGAAGAGAAACTTCTCTAAAGAAGACAGATGCACGATCTACAAATACATGAAAAAAAACTCATCATCCTTAATCATCAGAGAAATGCATATCAAAACTACTTTGAGATAGCACCTAACCCCAGTAAGAGTAGTCGACATAACGAAATCCCAAAACCAGATATGTTGGCATGGATTTGGAGAAAAGGGCACACTTCTACACTGCTGGTGGGAATGCACACTAATACGTTCCTCCTGGAAGGATGTTTGGAGGATACTTAGAGACCTAAAAATATTCCTGCCATTCGATCCTATAATTCCTTTACTAGGTTTATATCCAGAAGACCAAAAATCACAATATAACAAAGACATCTGTACCAGAATGTTTATTGCAGCCCTATTCAAGTTTTCTAATTCCTGAGTCCAGGAAGGTAGTGTGCTTCCAGTTCTTGGTCCATTACTTTTAGATTTTCATATTTCTGGAAATAGAGATTTTTGTAGTAAACGTTGAGGATTTTTTGAATTTCTGAGGTAACTGTTGTTATTTCTCCTTCATTATTTCTGAGAGACAATATTAGAGATTTTACTTTTCTGTCATGTCAGATTGGCCAAAGGTATATCAACTTTATTAATCTTTTCAAAACAAATTTTTGTTTCATTGATTTTTCTGAATAATTGTTTTGTTTTCAATTTTATTTAATTCAACCCTAATTTTAGTTATTTCTCTTCTCCTGGGTTTGGGGTCGGGTTGGAATCCTCTTCCTTTTCCAGTTGCTTGAGATGATCCATTAAGTTGTTGGCTTCTTCTCTCTCTTTTTGTTTTTGTTGTTGTTTTGTTTTGTTGTTGTTTTTATGAAGGCTTCCAATGCTATAAATTTCACTCTTAAGATTGCTTTTGCAGTATCCCACGTTTGGTTAGTTTGTGTCTTAATAATCATTTTGTTCCTAAAATTTGGTGATTTCCTTGTTAATCTCATCTTTGACCGAACTATCATTCAGCCTAATATTATTTAGTTTCCATGAATTCGTTTGAATATGAAAATTTCTGTTGTTGTTGAGTTCGGCATTTATTCCACAGTGGTCCGAGAAGATACAGGGAATAATTTCTATACTTTTAAATTTGCTGAGATTAGATTTGTGTCCTAGGATATGATCAATTTTAGAGGATGACCCCTGAGCTCATGAAAAGAATGTGTATTCGTTTTTATTTAGATTAAATTTTCTGTAGTGATCTGTTAAGTCTATTTGTTCTAGGGTCAGGTTTAAGTCTAATATTTCTTTGTTGAGTTTTTTCTTGGAGGGTGTATCCAAAACTGTCTAAGGGGTGTTAACATCTCCAACTATTATAGTGCAGGAAGATATCAAGTTGTTCATATCCTTTAGGATTTGCTTTATAACTTGAGGAGCATTCTGGTAGGGGGCATCTATGTTAATTATCAAAATCTCTTCATATTGTGTGTTTCCCTTGACAAATATGTAGTGACCATCCTGATCTTTGTTTATCTTTGTGAGTTTAAAGCCAATTGTATATGCAACTAAATTTACATCCCCTGATTTTTTCTGGTTTCCATTTGCCTATATTATATAATTCCATCCCCTTACCCTGAGTCTATTTTTATCCTCTAAATTAAGATGGGTTTCTTGTATACACCAGATATCTGATCTGAGTTATGTATCCAGTCAGTCATCCTGTGGCTCTTTAGAGGACAATTTAAACTATTCACATTAGTTGAGAGAATTGATAAGCCTGGTTGTGTTTTGGGTGTCATGTTTTTCAGAGGTCCAGTGGACATATTTAATCCTTTCACCACTGTGGAATTAGGGTTTTGTTCAAAAATTTCTGAGTGAGTTTACTTTGGTGGTACAGCATTGTGCTGTGATTATGGAGGATGGGTCTGAGGATATCCTGGAGAGCTAGGTTAGTTATGACAAATTTTTAAACATGTGTATGTCATTAAAGTATTTGATTTCTCCATCACAAAAGAAACTCAGTTTAGCTGGATACAGGATTCTGGACTGAAAATTGTTTTGTTTTAGGACATTGAAGGTTGATGACCATCCTCTTCTGGCTTAAAAGATTTCTGCTGAGAGATATGTAGTCATTCTGATATTTCTTCCTTTGTAGGTGATGCTTTCTTACATATGGCTGCTTGCAGAATTTTCTCCTTCATCTTACCTTTGGCAAAGTTAATCGCAATGTGTCTAGGAGATGCTTTATTTGGATTCAGTATTGCTGGGGTTCTGAAACTGTCTACTATCTGAAGTTCTGTATCTCTTGCAATGCTTGAGAAAGTTTCCTCTATAATCTCTCAGAGAACAGTGTCTGTACCTTTAGGACCATCCTCTTCTCATTTGGGAATTCCTATAAGACGAATGTTTGATCTTCTGGAGTGATCCCACAACTGTCTCAGAAAATGATCAATGTTTGCGCTCCATTTGTCTGCCTCTTTGAGCATTTGGGAAGATTGAAAAGTTTTGTCTTCCGTTTCTGATATCCTGTCCTCTGCCTGGTACACTCTATTACTGAGGGCTTCTTATGTATTTCAGAGCTCCTCAACTAATTGTTCATTTCCTTAAGCCCTGCTGTCTCTTTTCTCATTATGTCCATATCTTTGGTGACTTTGTCTTTGAATTCATTAATTTCTTGACAAAACTTTAGAACTACTTTTTGGATTTCAATTTCTAACTTTTCTCCCATTCTATTCATCTTTGTTGCCATCCACATTCTGAATTTGATTTCTGACATTTCAGCAATTTATTTATGCATGTCATCTTAAATTGTATCTTCTTTGTCATTCCTTGGGGGTGAGGGTTGATCTACTCTAGTTATTTATGCTGCCAGAGTTCTTCCATTGATTCCATATCATGTTTATTTTCCACCATTTGGTTATTAGAACTGGTAGGGTGAGATTGAACTGGGGTTCCCAGGTAGTAGAGATAATCAGTCTCTTACCAAAGTGCTAAGCTTTGTAATTGTGGCTTATCTACTACAGCCTTACAATAGCCCCTTAAAGGGCTATTGGCTAGAGACTCTGAGAATCTACTTGGTGACATAGCACAAGCTAGCTCTGTTTTGATATCAGCCAACTTCTACCCTATCCTAAGAAGCCACAGTATTAGGTTTAAATATCGGCTGTGAAAAGATGCAGACAGCTGTTGTGCCCAGCCCCCACCCTTCAGTTGTTTTCCACTACTTAACTTTGGAGGTCAACCTCAGACTGTCCCCAAGTGGACAGCTCCAGACACAAGTTCCAATTAAATTGTCTCCAGCAGTGCAAACCCTGCTCAACAGAGAGGGATCCAAGGGTATCCAACAACAGCACAATTGGAGCCAGGGATCCACACCCCTGCCCACCAGACCCAGTCCACACTGTTGTCTGCTTCTATGCTCTCAGTCCCAGTTGAAGCCAGGACCCATGCACCCTCCTGCTGGTTTCAGTACACACCCAGCAACCCTCTGCTTGTTAGACCAGTTGGAGTCATGGGACCACACCCTACCCACCAGACTCAGGCCACACTGTTGTCTACTTCTCTGCTCACAGGCCCAGTTGGAGTTTGGGACCATGCCCCCTCCCCACCAGTGTAAGTCCACACCTGGCAAACTTCCATTCCCCTGCCATCTGGAGTCAGGGGACCATGCCCTGTAGGTCTCAGTTCACTCCTAGAGGCTTGCTGACTCTGTTGGAATCAGGGAACCACGCCCTTGCCCTCAGGTCTCAGTCCACACTTGGCAAACCTCACGTCACAGACCCAGCTGGGGCTGAGGATGAGCCCTGCTCTCTGAACTCAGTCCACACATGGCAACCACTATCCTGCTGTGGGCACTGTCAGAGCCAGGTATTCTGCATCCCCTCCTGCCAGACACAGTCCAAAATGAGAGTCAACACCACCAGTGGCCAAGCAAAGTCATAACAAGGAGACTGATCCTCCTCCTGCAGAGTGTCCCTTTCTTCCCACATCCTCTTTCTTCCACCCTAGTCACAGATTCCATCCTGATGGTCAGCAGTCCACACTATGCCCAGATCTCTCAGGAAAAGACCACACACTTTGTTCTCTGCAAGGGGCAGAACTTCAGACCACCATGCAAGGGGTGGGGAAGGGTAGACTGGGAGTCTGGAATGTGGGTAAAATATCTGTTCAATTTTATGCCTGGTGGGGTAATGGCTAGGTTCACAAGTGGGACCTCCCTAGATAAAGAGATCTGGTGTTTAGTGGCTATCTCCAGTCAGGAAAAATGGAAGTCTTTTGTTCCCTGCTCCCTTGAAGAAAACCCAAGGTGGGCTTCCTGCTTGGGGGAAGGGTCCCCCATCCTCTAGTCAATAGGATTTATACTTGTAATTTGTTTTATTGAATACTCTTTCTTGTAGTTACAGCTTGCCAAACTTCTTTCTTGGCTCAGCTCCCCACCTTTGGCTTCATAGAGTCTGATTCTGTCCAGTTTTTCTCCCTCCGTTCAGGAGCCTTTGTTGAGGGTTGCTACCAGGCAGCCATCTTCCCAGAATTTCTTTATTATTATTTTTTTTGAGACAGAGTCTCAAGCTGTCTCCCTGGGTAGAGTGCCATGGAGTCAAATCTCACAACATCCTAAAACTCTTGGGCTTAAGCGATTATCTTGCCTCAGGCTTCCAAGTAGCTGGGACTACAGGATCCCATCACAACAACTGGCTATTTTTGTTGTTGTTGTTGTTGTTGCAGTTGCCATTGATTTTTAGCTGGCCCAGAATGGGTTCTAACCTGCCACCTTCTGTGTATGTGGCCGGCACCCTACTCACTGAGCTGACACATTTCAAGCTCTGAAATTAAAATAATTATACAAGTACTTAAAAAAATATATCTGGAACAGACTATTTAACTGCAGAATTCTACCAAACCTTCAAACAAGAGCCAGTATATATATTGTAGAATCCATTCCAAAATACAGAGAAAGAAGGAATCCTCGCCAATTCCATGTATGAAGCAAATATCACCGCAATTCCAAAACTTGGAAGGGACACAACAACAACAACAAAATAATAAGAAAACTACAGAACAGTATCATTAATGAATATTGATCAAAAATACTCAATAAAATATAAGTAAACAGAGTTAAGCTACATATTAAAAAAAAATTCATAATGACCAAGTGGGTTTCATCCCATCCTATTTCACCACATAAGCATAAGTAAAACCAAGAACCATATGATTTTCTCAATTGATGCAGAGAAATATTTTGACAAAATTCAGCAGTCTACTTTATTATAAGAACTCTCCAGAATATAGGCATAGATGGGACATTTCTAAAATGCTCTGATAGAAGCCATCTATGACAAACCCACAACCACCATCACTGAACAGAGAAAAGTTCAGTGTTCAGAAAAGTGTTCCCACTTAGAAAGGAAACCAGACAAATTTCCCATTATTACCATTACGTTTTAACATAGTACTGAAAGTTTTAGCCAGTGTAATCAGAAAAGCAAAAGGAATTAAGTATATCCACATAGGATCAGGGGAGGTAAAACTGAAAGGGTGGCACTCAACTGGCAGAGATCTCACAGACCACTAAGGCTTGTACAAAAGTTCTTTATTGGCGAGGGAGGGATGCTGCAGAGCAGCACCAACGAGGAGAGAAAAGAAGAGAAGAGAAAAGAGAGAGAAAGAGGGAGCGATAGAGAAAAGAGAGAGTGAGAGTGAGAGCAAGAACAAGAGCAAGAGAGAGAGTGCATGAGAGAGAGGCATACCTTTATATAGGTTCAGTTAGGGGAAGTCTCAGAATGGTGATGGGATGGTAGAAGAGCCAAAAAGGAGTTACTGCTCTGGTGGGAAAGGCCGTTAGGGGCAGGACATAAGTTCGAAATTTTTAGCGGGTAATTGGGACAGGGAGCTTTGTAACTGGGAGATAAAAAGATGTTTAGTAGGCAACTCCCCTGTGCTTGGAAAGGAGCTGTAACTTTAAGAGTGAGACACTGTCTTGGCACAGTAACTGAGAGAATGCCAGGAAGGCTATGTTAACCAGTTTGATTAAAGTGTGTCAAATGGTCTGTGAAGCTAGTGAATGATGCCCCATGATCATATCAATGTGCACAGCTATGATTTAATAAAATAAATAAATAAATAAAAGGATATTTCAAAAATTAAAAAAAAAGAGAGTGAGACAGCTAGTCTTGGTATGTTGAAAGCAGGAAGGGGCTTTGTGAGGAAGGGACTTTTCTGGGGCAACTATATAACTTTCCTTCCTTCTTGATATGTTAAAAACAGCGTGTTGGCCCTGGTATAGGGGACATCCAGTTCTTTCTTCTGTAGCTTCTTCCTGTTGAGAAGGGCATGTAGTTTCAATTGGCCAACTAGAGGACAATTATGATCTTTTTCTCTGGGAGGATGTACGTTTATGCTTTCAGACTGCCCTTTTAGCTGTGACTGTTTAGAAGTTGAGTTCAGGAAAGTCTTGTGGCCTGGAGTAGAGTGTAGCCCATTCACGAAAAGCAGTTTCTTTTTGTTGTAGGTTGGAAGCTGTATTTGGGGTGTAGGTTTGGAGCACCAACTGAGTAGTTACCTGTTGAGACAACTTTGAGAGTTGAGTTTAAATAAAATGAGTTCTGCATGGAGCCACAGCCACCAGCCCAAAGATGACAACTATATGTGTGAGGAAATATAGAAGTGTAACCCAGAATGGGTTTTAAGTGAACCAAGAGGAGAAGTCTGATGACTTTGATTTAGATTTTTTTGGGGGGAGTTCGAGGCTTTCTTGGAGTGATCGGAGTTTGTTAGTAATGATTTTAGACTCATTAACGAAGAAAAAAACATTCCTCTTGCATTGTCACACAAAGTCCTGGAGGAAGACTCTGTATACCAAACATCACTTTAAAAGGAGAGAGGTTGGAGGGTTTCTTTGGCAGGGAACGTAGGTGTAGGAGTGCAGAGGTAGAAGAGTGACTCAGTCTAAGTGAAGTTCGAGTGAAAGTTTGGTTAAGGAAGATTTTAGGGATCTGTTAGACCTTTCAACTTTCCCTGAAGATTGAGGATGGAAAGGAATATGGAAGTGCCATGGGATACCTAAGGCTTTGGTTAAAGTTGGAGAAAATGTGGAGGTGAATTCAGATCCATTGTCAAACTGTAAAGAACAGGAATTCCGAAGTGGGGAATAATGTCTTTGAGTATGATAGAGGCAACAGTGGTAGCCCTCTTGTTTGTAGTAGGAAAGGCTTCAATCCAACCTGAGAAGGTATCTACTAATACTAAGAGGTATTTATGTTTTATCTTAGGCATGTGTGTGAAATCAAGTTGCCAGTCTGTTCCAGGAAGAAGTCCCCTGGCCTGGTGAGTTAGAAAGTGTGGGATGCGAGACTTTGTTTGTGGGTTGGAGTGCTGGCAGATCTCACAGGATAAGGTAAGTTGATTTAGAAACTCTGACTCTATTTGTGAGAGAGGAAATAAAGCTTAGAGAAATTGTAGTAAAGTCTGAGAGTTGGGGTGAAACAACTTGTGTAGATAGATGAGGAGGTCACTAAAGGGAGGTTGATACGTTTCTTTTACTGTGGCAGCAATAGGAACAGCAACAAGCAGGAGGTGAGAGGATGTATCAGGAGATGAGTGTTGGAGAGCAGTCGTATGTGCTGCATGGTCGGCCCGGTTGTTACCCTTTGATATAGGTGAATGGTCAGATTGATGTGAATCGCAATGGACAATGCCTATAGCCTTAGAAAATTTAGAAGCTTCTAGTAGTTTGATAATAAAGTGAGAGTTAAGGATAGGGTTACCTTTGGTGTTACATAAGCCTCACTCTTTCCATATAGCTGAATGGGTAATAATATGTGGAATGTGTACTTAGAGTCAGTATAGATAGTGAGAGATTTATCTCATGCTAGGGTGAAGGCTCTGGTAAGTGGTATTAGCTCTACTTGTTGGTTAGTGGTGGAAGAGGAAAGAGAATGTGCTTTGATGACCTCATTGGAGGACAAAATTAGATAGCCTGCTCTATGAGTTCCCTTATACATAAAGGAACTGCAATCTGAAAATCAGAGGACATTAGTATCAAGAAGAGGTCCTTTTTGTATGTTGGAGAGGCAAGGGAGAAAAGCGTCCAGTGTTTGAAGGGAATCGTGAGTGGATGACGAGTCAGAGGGAGTAGGCAAGAGGGACACAGGATTTAGTGTAGGACATGTGTTAAAAAATAATGAGCCAGATAAGAAAGAGGTTTGAAGGTTAAGAATGTGGCATGGTTTCAGGTTTTGAAGATTTTTGTATGTCAAAAGATCAGATAGAGAATGAGGAGACAGGACAGTAGTAGGGCAACCAAAAGTGAGTTTATTCGATTCTTGTATTAGAGTAACTGCAGCTGCCAATGCCTTGAGACAAGGGGCTCAACCTTGAACAGTGTGATCTAACTGTTTTGAGAGATAAGTAACTGGAGCAAGGGTGGGGCCTAGCTGATGTTCAAGCATGCCGAGAGCAAACCCACGGTTTTCTGTGACATATAGGAGGAAGTGGTGAGAAAGATCAGGAGGGTGGAGAGCTGGGTTTTCTAATAAAGTACACTGTAGAGATTTAAAGGAAGTGGAAACGGAGGTTAGGAGAGGCTTATGAGGGTCACCTTGAGTAGCATTATATAAAGGAGCAGCTAGGAGAGATAAGTTGGGAATCCATGCTCTGAGGTATCCAGCTAATCCTAAAAAGGAGAGGAGTTCTTGTTTTGTGGTGGGTAGAGGAAAATTGCGAAGAAGCCTTTTTCAGTCTACAGTAATGGATTTGAAGGCTGGGGACAAAAGGACATCAAGGTAAGTGACTTTCCATTGGAATAAATCAACCTTTGAGGGACAGACCTGATATCCCCTATTTGCAAGGAAATTAAGGAGAGTACAGGTGTTTCACTTAGAGTTATGTAAGGTAGGACTACAGAGCAGGAGGTCATTGGCATATTGATCCAAGGTTAAAAGAGAGGGACTATAGTACTTGAGGTCTCGTGATAATGTCTTGCCAAATAAATGGGGCATGTTACAAAATCCCTGGGGGAGTACTGTCCAACTAAGTTGGGAAGAAGTCTGAGAAGTAGGGTCTGTCCATGTGAAGGCAAATAGTCTTGGCAATTAGGGTGTAAGGGAATAGAGAAGAAAGCATCTTTGATGTCTAGCATAGAAAAATAAGTGGTTTGAGGTGAGATGGTTGATAGGAGGGTGTATAGATTAGGGACTACTGGGTGTATAGGAATGACCGCAGAGTTGATGAGTCTTAGATTTTGTACTAAGTGATAGGTGTTATTAGGTTTTTCAATTGCTAGTATGGGAGTATTATATGGTGAGTGGGAAGGTCGCAAAAATTCTTTTTCTAGGATATCCTGTATAATAGGTTTATGTCCCAGGAGACTAGATTGGGGAAGTGGACATTGACATTGAGAAGGAAAGCAGAGGGGTCTTTTATTTTAATAAGAACTGGAGAGTAGGGCGGCGCCTGTGGCTCAGTCGGTAAGGCGCCGGCCCCATATACCGAGGGTGGCAGGTTCAAACCCGGCCCCGGCTGAACTGCAAAAAAAAAAAAAAAAAAAAAAAAAAATTGCTGGGCGTTGTGGCGGGCGCCTGTAGTCTCAGCTGCTTAGGAGGCTGAGGCAAGAGAATTGCTTAAGCCCAGAAGTTGGAGGCTGCTGTGAGCTGTGTGAGGCCACGGCACTCTACCGAGGGCCATAAAGTGAGACTCTGTCTCTACAAAAAAAAAAAAAAGAAAAAAAAAGAACTGGAGAGTAGGAGGCAGTTGAGGGGTGTTTAGTATCCCAAACCTTAGGATTTACTTGCTCTGATGGAATGGGCCAGGGCAATGAGTCTTTGATGGCTTGGGAAAGGACAAGGTAGAGTGAGGCAGAAGGAGATGGGTCAGCATCTATTAATTTAAAATTAAAAGTGAGAGTGGTACCTAATTTGGAAAGTATGATATGTCCCAGAAGGAGAACTGGACAGGAAGGCAACACTAAAAAGGAGTGTATAAATGAGAAATTGCCAATCATGCAGTTTAAAAAAGGAGCTAGACATGGACGGTGGGAAAAACCCTCTACCCTGACAATAGAGGTAGGCGACAGGAAGGTAGAACCGCTGAACTCTTTAAGAACTGAGAAGCTAGCTCCTGTGTTTAATAAGAAGGCGACAATTCTACCTGCCACCATCAGGGTTACCCATGGCTCCGCAGAGGTGATCTTCGTCAGGTGAGAGCAGTCAGGAGCTCATCAGTCTTCAAAAAAGGCAAGCCCCATCAAGTCTGCTGTAGGTGTCGCAGGTTGGCTGGCCCCATGTCCTCTCTGGGGCAAGGGGCAGTCAGTCTTCCAATGGCCCTTCCTTTTTCAGAGAGGGCATGACCCTGGCGGGGGTCTGGGATTGGGGCATTGTCATATCCAGTGGCCTTCTTCACCACATTTGTATCATGGTCCAGGTGGTTGAGTCATGAAGCGGCCTTTGGCCTCTTATGACTTAGGCAGGTTAGGAATGATGGCCTCAGTGACACTGTTTGTAATGTTTTGAGCTAGCATTTGATAATACTGAGTTTGAGATTTTTTATTTTCTCCTCAGAAAACATCATCTCTTCCTGTGTAAACCTTAAAGGCAGTGTCTAAGATCACGGCCTGGGGTTTTAGGGGACTGTGCTTCAAGTGCTTTAGCTTAAGTTTGATGTTGGGGTAACTTTGGTTAAAGAAATAAGAACGTTTTTCCCATCTATTGTTTTAGGATTTAAGTTAGTATACTTAACAAAAGCTTTGATAAGGCATTGGAGGACAGCTGAAGGATTCTTAGACTTATCTTGTATGAATTCCCATAATTTATCATAATTGATAGCCTTTTTGGTGGAAGCTCTAAGTCCACAAGTAATTCAGGTAATGAAAATGTTTATACTTTCCCCCCCAGCATTATTATTTTAATTTTAATGTGGTGGAGAGTTAGGGACCATAGTGTCACCTGTAGGATGTTTATTGTTTGAAATATGAAATTGATCTGCTGCCTCTTTCACCTTCTTTCACACTCATTTGCACTCATCAGAGGTTGGGGTATTGGCTAAAATAACAAAAACATCATGCCCGGTAAGTTGATAGGACATAGTAATAAACTGAAACTCTTGAATAAAATGAGAAGGATTAGAAGTAAAGGAATATAGTCTAATCTTAAGGTGTGTGAGTTCAGTCATGGGGAAAGGAACATAAACAGAAACTACACCATCGACTCCAGTTACCTCGTGGAGCGGGGCCAGGAAGTGAGAGGGAGCTGAAGGTCCCTTTAATTCTGGAGACTAATGGGAATGGTATCAGTGAGGGGACTGGAGGGAAGTGAAGGATGAGTAGTGGATGCAGTAGAATTAGTTTGCAATTTGTCTGTATTGCTCTATGGTGGCACTGTAGGACCATCATATGGAGGAGCTGGGGAAGAAAGAGGTAAAGAGGTCCAGAAGTATTTCTTGGAGAATCTGGGGGTGGACTGAGAGAAGACAGGGAAGAACTCTGAGGGCTAGTTGGACGGGAGGAGTTAGGAGAAGATCTCAGATTGGTTGACAGGGAAGTAGGAGGGACAGAGGGTGGAGGCAACTGTCTGGTTGAGGGAGAAATCAAATGTGGTGGAGCCAGAACAGGAATTACACCTGTTTCAGAACTGGTAGCCGCTTGCCTGCGCGATAAAGGTTCCTCTGCTGAGTCAAATAGGTTTGGTTTAGGGAGATAGAAAGTAGAAGAGCCCTTTGCTACAAGAATTTTGGAATCACCCAAACATAAATTAGGCTTGGTTCTAAGATATGAGAAGCCCTGAACATAGGGGACCTCGCTCCATTTGCCAAGGCACTCACAATACTTATATAAGTCTTGAATTAAAGGAAAATCAAATGAATCATAGCTTGGTCAGATACTTTGGTTGTCTAGTTTGTAAAGTGGCCAAACCTGGATAGAGAGTTTATTTTTATTTATTTATTTATTTATTTTGGCTTTAAGTCTAATCCTAATTCTACCAGATGGCGTAAAAAACACCCCAAGGTGGAGTTAGGTGGGATAGAAGAGCCTGCACCCATGGCGATTTGTTGCAGGAATAAAGCATGAGCAGAATCATGCGAGGACCATGACAAAGGGTGGACATCTCTGCTGCTTTGTTGCTAGCTGTGAAGATGAGAACACAGTCTATGACAGTCATCACTGTACCCCAGATCAGTGTCAGACCCTTGGGGCCAAGGAGAGCTTGAAACCTGGCGCCAGGAATTTTTGTGCAAGGCGTGGAAGCCCTGGGCTAGGCCACACAAGGTCAATGGGAAAAGGAAACTCAAGCCTGGAAAAACAGGTGAATAACCAGGAATGCAAGCAACCCAGCCCACAATTAGGGAAAACTCACTCTCATAGGGGTACTCACCAAGTCTGGATGAGGCTGGTGTTGAGTGCTGGTTAGAGTGCCTTGGTGGATGGCCACGAGCCAATGCAGTGGTGAGTGCCAGGACTGTGAGAAGAGAATAGGGAGCTCCCTGGAGCTAAAACTCCATGGAAGGGATGGAAGCTACACTTGGGAGCGTTCCCTAATTAGATCCCGCTTCTGACACCAGATGAAAGGGCGCACTTAACCAGCAGAGATCTCACAGAACACCAAGGCTTATTACGAAAGGTCTTTATTGGCAAGGGAGGTTTGCTGCTGCTCTGCAGCACCAAGGAGGAGAGAAAAGAAGAGAAAGAGGGAGAGAGAGAGAAAAGGGAGAGTGAGAGTGAGAGTGAGAGCAAGAGCAAGAAAGAGAGCAAGAGAGAAAGGCATACTTTTATATAGGTTCAGTTAGGGGAAGTCTCAGAATAGTGACAGGATGGTGGAATAGCCAATAAGGAGTTACTGCTCTGGTGAGAAGAACCCTTAGGGGCAGGCCATAAGTTCAAAATTTACAGCACGTAATTGGGACAGGGAGATTTGCGACTGAGCGATAAGGAGATGTCTAGTAGGCAACTCCCTGTGCTTGAAATGAAGTTGTAACTTTAAGAGTGAGACAGCTAGTCTTTGTCTGTTGAAAGTAGGAAAGGGATTTCTAGGGAAGGGGCTTTTCTGGGGAAATTACCTAACAAAAACTCTTGCTTTTTACAAATGGTATGATTTTACACTTAGCAAACACCAAGAACTCAACCACAAAAGTATTTGAAGTGATCAAGAAGTACAGCAATGTTGCAGGTTATAAAATCGATGTACACAAATCGGTAACCTTCATATCTGTCAACAATAGTAAGATGAGAATCAATTCAAGGATACAATACTCTTTATGGTAGCACCAAACAAAATGAAATATCTTGGAGTATACCTAACAAAGAATGTGAAGGATCTCTACAAAGAGAATTACAAATTCTCTTATTTCCTTCCTCAGTTAAAATACAAATTTTAACAATATAAATTTTTCCAAGTAATGAGCCAAAGGTGCCGAGCCAATAGGGGAAGATATTAACAGATGTAAATGAATACCCTGCTCATTACATGGAAAAATCTGTATTGTTAAAATGTGTATACTATCTAAAACAATCTTAAGATTTAATGCAATCCCCATAAAAATATCAATGTTTTACTTTGAAAATTAAAAAAAATCTACATTTTGTGGGTGGCGCCTGTGGCTCAGTCGGTAAGGCGCCAGCCCCATATGCCGAGGGTGGCGGGTTCAAACCCGGCCCCGGCCAAACTGCAACCAAAAAATAGCCAGGCGTTGTGGCACGCACCTGTAGTCCCAGCTGCTCGGGAGGCTGAGGCAAGAGAATCGCTTAAGCCCAGGAGTTGGAGGTTGCTGTGAGCTGTGTGAGGCCACGGCACTCTACCGAGGGCCATAAAGTGAGACTCTGTCTCTACAAAAAAAAAAAAAAAAAAAAAAATCTACATTTTGTATAGAACCAGAACAAAACCTGACTATCAAAACAATTCTACAAATAAAAATCAATGAGACTGTATCACCTTACCAGATGTCAAGTTACACTTCAAGTATATAGTGATCAAAACAGCATAGTATTGTCATAAAAATAGATACACAGAAACTCTCTATAATAGAATAAAAGCTACAAAGATGAAAACAACCTCCTATAGCCATCTAATCTTTGACAAAGGAAGCAAAAACATTCATTGGAGAAAAAGAACCCCTATTTAATAAAAGGTGGTGGGAGAACTGGTTAGCCACGAGTTAGAGAATGAAACTAGACCCACACTATTCACCAGGTACAAAAACTTAACTCATGATGTATAACAGATATGAATCAAAGGCACAAAAATATAAAACCCCTAGAAGACAGTCTGGAAAAGCCTCTTGAACTTATCAACCTATTGGAAGTATTTTTTTCCCACTCTTAGTCTTATTATTTTATTTTTTTCTTTATTGAATCATAACTGTGTACGTTAATGAATTTATAGGGTGCAATGTGCTAATTTGATATACAATTTGGAATGCTTACATCAAACTGATTAATATACCATCACTTCACTTACTTATTTGTTGTGGTAAGACATTTTACTCTACTCTGAATAGTTTTAAAAAGTCCTATTCATGCCTTAAATTTAAGTCCTTTATCCATCTTGAATCAATTTTTGTGAGTGGGGAAAGGTGTGGGTCCAGTTTCAGTCTTTTACATGTAGACATCCAGTTCTCCCAACACCATTTATTGAATAGGTGTACTAGACTGTTTATTGCAGCTCAATTTACAATCGCCAAAATGTGGAAACAGCCTAAATGCCCACCAACCCAGGAATGAATTAACAAGATGTGGTATATGTTTACCATGGAATACTATGCAGCCATTAAAAAAAATGGAGACTTTACATCCTTCGTATTAACCTGGATGGAAGTGGAAGACATTATTCTTAGTAAAGCATCACAAGAATGGAGAAGCATGAATCCTATGTACTCAATTTTGATATGAGGACAATTAATGACAATTAAGGTTATGGGGGGGAAGCAGAAAGAGGGACGGAAGGAGGGGGGTGGGGCCTTGGTGTGTGTCACATTTTATGGGGGCAAGACATGATTGCAAGAGGGACTTTACCTAACAATTGCAATCAGTGTAACCTGGCTTATTGTACCCTCAATGAATCCCCAACAATAAAAAAAAAGAAAAAAAAAAGGCCTATTCAATTGTGCACATTAGGTGAGGTCCTACCAAATATCCTCCCTCGTCCCAGCCTATCTACTCCTCTCTACACCCTCACTTCTCTTCTTCCCTCCTTTCTGGACTATAGTTGTGTTTTATCATATGTATGAATGTGTAGGTGATTATATAATTTGTTTCACAATAGTATTGAGTATAAGAAGACCCCATTGGCAGTTGCAGCAGCAATAAAAATTAAAAATAAAAATGGAACCTAATCAAGTTAAAAAGATTTTACGCAGTTAAGGACACAATTCACAGAGCAAAAAAAAAAAAAAGCTTTCAGACTGACAGCACGTGTTTTCATGCTACAAATTCAACGAAGGGCTAACCACCAGAATCTATAATTAACTTACACATCTCAAAAGAAAAATAGTAAATAACCCCATTAAAAACTGGAAATAGGCATGAATAGAAACTTTTCTCATGAGGACAGAAGAATGGCCAATAAACTCATGAAAAGATGCTCATCATCCTTAATTATCAGAGAAATCCAAACCAAAACAACTTTGCAATATCATTTAACCCCAGTGAGAATGGTCCACATCACAAAATCCCAAAGTGGGTGTGTAAAGAAATACTTTTGTACTGTTTATGGGACTACAAACTTGTACAGCCTAGTGTAGGGACTCCTCAAAGAACTAAAGGTAGACCTATCATTTCATGCTGCCATCCTACTACTAGGCATTTACCAAAATGAAAGACACACACACACATTTTACCACAAGGGTATTTGTATTTGAATGTTTTCTTTTTCTTGCAATCTAGCCCCCAATTTTGACTACTCTGAGTTCACTTCAGTCCAATTTTCCTCCTGGAAGGGAACGTCCTCTAATCAACCACTTTTCCCCCTCCCCATAGCAGTTCAATTCACATTCAAAAAGATGTGGGAATAACCTAATTGCCCATACACATATGAATGGATTAAGAAACTGTGGTATATATACACCATGGAATACTATTCAACCATACAAAAACATGAGGATTTTCATCCTTTGCAACAATCTGGATGGATTTGGAGAGTATTCTTCTAAATAAACTATCACAAGATTGAAAAAATAAGCATCACATATATTCAATATCAATTTGAAATTAGGAGTTTATAATCACAGATCCACAGAATCTCAATTAGATTCAAGAAGGGGAAAAGGGTGTATGAGTTAAGTGGGTACAATGTATGGATAAATGGTATACTTCCTGGGTGAAGGATGCAGCTACAACTATGACTTGCACCTACCCTGTATAAATTATGCAACCTAATGGTTTGAGCTCTCATATTAATGTGAAATAAAAAAATAAAAAATACTTTCACAGATTAAGATATTTAGAAAATTTATGTTGATAAAATACACTCAGTTCAAATGATCTTTGAGAACAGCTATGGGAATCTCAACGTTAAGACAACATTGCAAGATTCTTAGGAGACTTTTTTTTTCATTCAGTTACCATGTTTATTGAACATTTTATGTGTAGCTATGTGTAGTGTTTGACATTTGTACATCAAACAGTCCCTCCTAGATAGAAAATGAGAAGGGCATTGAGTTCTTTGATGAAGGTCTACATGGTGGAAAAAAATCAGGATTATAGTTTTAAACCTAGGATAGAGAACACTATCAGTTAATTTGGCCCCATTCACATCTAGGAAAAAAAAAAAAAAGAAACTTAAATTATAGACTGGCCTCTCTTGATTATTACGACTTTTTATACCATTGTCTTTATTCTTTTTCAGGCAAATCAAAACCATCTGAACAAGTTAGCCTCTTGTCAGGTAAACTCTTAAGGCTTATGCACCCCCTTCAAATATAAAAGGTAGTAAAGTACAAAGAAAATATAATTAACTTTGAAAGTAGATGGCCATGTGCTTAACCCCTTGTTCTCACAAGTATTTATGGAAGTCTTAAACAAGTATCTCAAATCACCCTCCATTTAATCATTTGAATGACAATGCTTTGGTGCTAGACTTGTAGTAATTATCAGGAAACATTAATGTTTCTGTTATGAATATGCTACATATTTTCTGTATATGGTCTTTATTTACTTTTGTGTATATTCCTTTTTATTTGTTCAGTTTTTACAATTTCCTTAAGGCAATCAGCCATATTACTGTGTTTTCAATCACAGCCTTTGTGATTATAATCTTCTTTTCCTATTTTATTTCTTGAACTCTCAGTATATTTCTATTTTTCTTCTGTATCATGTCATCATTAAGCTTCCATTTGGAAGTTAATTTTAGTTAGACTATGATACCTATGTTTATTTAAAACTACAAGGAACTGTTACTATTCTAGCATTTCCTTGGGCAAGTCATATTACAGTCTTTATTCTTTTTATATTTTTCATATCTTTATCCTCATTTGTGTGTAGATATCTGTACCTCTTGTATTCTGCCAATAATTTTAATTGAATCACTTAAATAAATAGCATTTATATATACCTTTCAGTATGGGTATTAAAGAAAATTTTATCCAATGATACTTGCTAACACAAAACAAGGAAGATGTCTTAGTTTGTTCTGTATTGCTATAAAACAATACATGAAATTTCATAATATATTAAGGAAAGAGATTTATTTAGCACAGGGTTCTGAAGGCTTATAAGTTCAAGGTCATGTCCCTGGATTCTGGAAAAACCTTTTGTGCTGTATTACAAGATGGTAGATGAGGTCAAAGGGGAAGTGGACACTTGCAAAGAGTGGAAAAACCAAGGAAAATCTTCACTTTATAATAATCCAGTTTCACAGAAATTAACCCATCCTCATGATAACTAATCCAGTATTGAGCTTTATAACTCAGTGACTACCTTGAGAACTACACAAAGTATTCATGAGGGATTATCATTTATAACAAAACGTTTTCTATTAGGCCTTACCTCCCAACATCATCATATTGTGGATAAAATTTCAACATGAGTTTTAATGTGAACAAACAAACCACATCCAAACCATGGCAAAACACTTGATTCAGGACCATAAACATCATTATAGGGACCACTTCAAAGGAGTCTTGCAATGGGGGAGACAGTTGACTCGGTTCAAAATTGGCATTGGAAATCGGGAAATCATAGACATGGAACAGTGTGTATGGTGTATCATTGCATGGAAAATTTCTAAGAGGTAATATCAGGAGTAGGGAATTCTAGCCAAACTGTCTAACAATAATTCTATGGAAGAGAGGCCATTGTTATCAGATATCAGCCATAGGTGATGAAGGATGAGTATTAGGCCTAGACTAAGGTTGAAAAATACCAGTTAACTCCTGACAAATTTCTGGGCTGCAAGCCCTCAACAAAATGGATTTAAGTCTGGTTCACTCCCAAGATAGATGGGAAAGTACTTGCTGACTTCTGGCTTAACTAACTCCCTGAGAAATGGACCTGGAAGTACGAACTGTCCCCAGACTGACCTTTAAGAAATACCAGGTGGGGAGGGAGCAAGATGGTTGCCAAGTAACAGCTTCCTTCCATCTGGGCCTGGTGAGACTGGGGAGAGACAACAGTCATCTCTGACTGGTGGGATCTGCCCAAAAATATCCCTTTGGGGACACAGAGAGTCAGAGAGAGACTTCTGGACCTCATGAGGAGGACAAAAACAGTGGAGAATTGGCAAGTGTTTGCATGTGTTCATTCAGTCTAATCCCACCAGCAGTTGTAAATACAGCAGCAGTGAGATTGTAAACTGGAAAGGTATTACCTGTGAGGTTCTTTTTTTGGGACTTGGCACTCAGTTGAACTACTTTGGGAGAACTTGACCAATAGAATGGAGGACTTTAAGCATTGACTAGGGCCCCAAAGTGAGCCACTGAGCTAGATGGAGCTAATAGTGTTCCGCTGTGGGCCATGTGTAGCCATTTTTGGAGAACTTCCCTGGCAGGCTTCACCCTCAGGGTTATGGAGCAAGCATCAGGCAGGAGACCTTGGTCAAGTAATCTAGTGACTGAGCAGCCTAAAGGCAGGGACTGAGACACCTTACAGCCTTGGCCCTTAGGGGCATAGAGTGAGACTGGTTTGGTACATTGGGTAAGTGGATACCCCGTTCAGGAGTGATCCCAAGAGACAAGTGCTTTCCTGGGAAAACTTCTGCTTAGCCAAGATTAGCAGTTTAAAGTGCCTTTTAAGCAGGCTGAGGAGAGATTTAGGTTCTCCACACTGCGGGATTTGAGAAATCAGCAGAGGCCTCCAGTTTCCATCTCATATAGCTATATCAGCATTGTGATTAACATCTCATACCCCAGAAGATCACCTGTTGCCCAGACAATATTCATCAAAATATATATACTGCTTTTTTTAATTTCAACATTTTCCCTCTAGATTTTTCCTTTTATTCTTTCTTTTCTGTCTTCATTTTTATAGTTTTAATATAATTTTCCATTGTTTTCTTCTTTAACAATTAGAACTTCATTTTTTCTAGTCTTTCTACACCTATTATTTGTTTTTTTTTTTCCCCAATTTTATCCCATAAAGTTTTCTGTTTGGTTGTTTTGGATTGATTTGTACCATTTTTGTGTTTCCTCTCTATTTAGCGGAGGTGGTGTACTGTGTCCAAACAGGCTATCAAAGAGCTGCTGACCTCAAGGGAACTACCCAACCTGGCAACCCCAGAGGTTTGGTGTTTTTAAGGTTGAGTCAAAGTACCATACTGTACACCTACATTGTTTCTGTCTCTCTATTTCTGTGCTTCTCTTCTTTTTGAGAATATTCCCCTTTACTTACCCCTGTCCTTTATCTTTTTTCTTTTCTTTCTTTTTTCCCCCTTCTTGCTCTACAATCTTCTAATCCTGATGGTCCAGTACCAAAATGACTCATCAAAACCCTAATCCAGAGGCATGACAACTAAAAGAGCAAGAGGAAGTAGAAGAAAAATTAGGCAAGGAAACAGATAAGAGAAAACACTAATGAGGAAGAATCAGCAGGAATATCCTGGCAACATGAAAACCCAGTTCAGAGCACTTCTCCATCCCAAGGGACGATGAGGTAGCTATTGCAGACATTTCTCCCTACAAAGAAATGTTAGAAGTGACAGAAAGTAAATTTAGAATACAGATTGATGAGAACAATGAAGGAAATGATGGAAACAATGAAGGAAACTGCTGATAAAGTGGAAGATAACCGAAAGGAAATCCAAAAACAGAATCAAATAAGAGATAATTGATATGAAGAATATAGAAAGGATATAGCAGAGCTGAATGAACTGAATAAGTCAATTAGGGAACTTAAAGATGCAATGGAAAGTATTAACAACAGATTACAGATTAGACCATGCGAAGAAAGAATCTCAGAGGTAGTGGACAAAGCTCTTGACACAACTCAGATAGTTAAAGAGGCAGAAAAGTAGAGAGAAGCAGAATGTACACTGACAGAATTATGGGACTCTATGAAGCATTCACAAATATGAGTTTTAGGTATCCCAGAAAGGTAAAAAGAATGACCCAGAGGAATGGAAGCCATCCTAGAGAATATTATAAATGAAAATTTCCCAAATATCACCAAAGGTTCTTACACTCTCCTTTCAGAGGAATATCAGAACCTAAGTCACCTCAACTCTAACAGAGCGTCTCCAGGACACATTGTGATGAATCTGTCCAAAGTCAAGACAAAAGAAAAGATTCTTCAAGCTGCCAGTAGTAAGTGCCAGTTGATCTACAAGGGAAAATCCATCATGGTAACTGCAGAGTTCTCTAATGAAAAATTTTAAGCAAGAAGACATTGGTCATCTACCTTTAATATATTTAAACAGAACAATTTCCAGTCCAGAATTCTATATCCTGGTAAGCTAAGCTTTAAAATTAACAGAGAAATCAAATCATTTACAGATATACAAAGACAGGAAAATCACCACAACAAGACTAGCTCTACAGGAAATACTTCAACCTGTTCCACACACTGACAATCACAGTGGATGAACAGCAAAGAAAAAACTCAGGAATTGAATGACAGAACCTAACTTCCACAATGATTCAAAAAATAAAATAAAGCAATAGACTCTCACAATATAAGATGAATAGAACACTACCACACTTATCAATTATCTCAATAAATGAAAATGGCTTGAATTTCCCACTGAAAAGGCATAGATTGGCTGACTGGATTAAAAAACAAAAGCCATCCATTTGCTGTGTGAAGGAAACACACATATCTTCAAAAGACAAACTAAAATTCTGAGTTAAGGGTTGGAAGAAGACAATTTTTTCAGAACAACAGAATTCAGAAGAAAAGAGAGTTCATAATCTTATTTTCAGATACACATGGATTTAAAGAAACTGAAGTCAAAAAAGACAAAGATGGTCACTTTATATTGGTCAAGGGGAAAATACAACAAGAAGACTTTTCCATTCTAAATATTTATGCACCCAACTTAAATGCTCCCAGATTCCTGAAATAGACCTTACTCAGTCTGAGCAATATGCTATCCTATAAGATCACAATAACAGAGGACTTTAACACTCCTCTTATAGAGCTGGACAGATTTTCTAAACAGAAATTAAACAAAGATATAAGGGACATAAATGAGACCCTAGAACAACTGTGCTTGATAGACACATACAGAACTCTCCATCACAAAGATAAAGAACATGCATTCTTCTCATTGCCCCATGGAACATTCTCCAACATTGATCATATCCTATGACACAAAACAAACTTCAACAAAATCAATAGAATTTAAATTTTGCCTTGTATCTTCTCAGACCACAAGGCACTAAAGATGGAACTCAACTCCAGCAGAGACGTTCAATCCCACACAGAGGCGTGGAAATTAAACAACCTTCTGTTGAATGACAGTTGGGTGCAGGAAGAAATAAAAGAGAAAATCATTAACTTCCTTGAGCATAACAACAATGAAGACACAAGCTACCAAAAACTTGTAGGATACTTCAAAAGCCATTCTGAGAGGAAAATTCATCACTTTAGATGCCTACATTTGAAAAACAGAAAGAAAGCACATCACCAAAATCACAAGCCATTTAATGGAATTGGAAAAAGAAGAACAATCTAAGCCTAAACCCAGCAGAAGAAAAGAACTATCCAAAATTAAATCAGAGATTAATGAAATTGAAAACAAAAGAATCATTCAGAAAATTAATGAAACAAGGAGTTGGTTTTTTGAAATAATAAATAAAATAGATAAAGTTTTGGCCAGATTAACTAGAAATAGAAAAGTAAAATCTCTTAGTAACCTCAATCAGAAATGATAAAGGGGAAATAACAACTAATGACACAGAGATAACAAGGGATCATGCCTGAATACTACCAGAATCTCTATGCCCAGAAATTTGACAATGTGAAGGAAATGGATAAATATTTTAAACCATGCCCTCTTTGTTTGTTCAGAAATAGAGCTCCTGAACAAACCAAATTCAAGCACTGAGTTTTAAGAAACAATGCAAAGTCTTCCAACAAAAAAAATGCCCTTGTCCGGATGCCTTCATACCAGAATTCTATCAAACCTCCAAGTAAGAGTTTATTCCCATACTTCAGAATTTATTCCAAAAAAATTAGGAAGAAGGAACCTTCCCAAACATGTTCTATGAAGCAATCATCACCCTGATACCAAAATCAGGAAAAGACCCAACTAAAAAGGAGAATTTCAGACCAATTTCACTAATGCATAGAGATGCAAAAGTTCTCAACAAAATTTTAGCCAAGCTATTGAATGCTACCCCATGAATATATCAATGTACACAGCTATGATTTAATAAAAAAACAAAAACAAAATCCTAGCCCATAGATTACAGCTTATCATCAAAAACATCATACATTGTGATCAAGTAGGTTCCATCCCAGGCATGCAAGCCTATTTTAACATATGCAAGTCCATAAACATTATCCACTGTAATAACAGAAACAAAAAAACAAACAAACAAAAAATTATACGATCCTCTCAATATACGAAGAAGAAGTATTTGATAAAATCCAGCGTCCTATTCTAATTAGAACACTGAAGAGTATATGCATACGTGGTACATTTCTTAAGCTGATCAAAACTGTCTAAGACAAACTCACAGCTAATATTTTACTGAATGGAGTAAAACTTAAAGCTTTTCCTCTTAGAACTGGAAGCAGACAAGTTTGTCCTCTGTCACCATTACTATTCAACATAGTCCTGGAATTTGTAGCCAATACAATTAGGCAAGACAAGGAAATAAAGGGCATCCAAATGGGAGAAGAGGAGGTCAAACTCTCCCTCTTTGCTGATGATATAATCTTATATTTAGAGAACCCCAAAGATTCAACCACAAGATTCCTGGAAGTCATCAAAATACACAGTAATATCTCAGGACATAAAATCAATGTCCATAAGTCAGTAGTCTTTGTATACACCAATAACAGTCAAGATGAGAGGCTAATTAAGGACACAACTCCCTTCACCATAGCATCAAAGAAAATGAAATACCTAGGAATATACCTAACAAAAGAGGTGAAGGAATTCTATAATGAAAATTATGAAGTCCTAAGAAAGGAAATAGCAGACAATATTAACAAATGGAAGAGCATACCATGCTCATGGCTGGGAAGAATCAACATTGTTAAAATGTCTATACTTCCCAAAGAAATCTACCAATTCAATGCCATCCCTATTAAAATACCAACATTGTACTTTCAAGACTTGGAAAAAATTATTCTGTATTTTGTATGGAACTAGAACAAACCCCGTATAGCTAAGGCAGTTCTTAGTAATTAAAACAAAGCTGGGGGCATCAGCATACCAGATTTTAGGCTGCACTACAAAGCCATAGTGGTCAAGACACTATGGTGCTGTCATAAAAATAGAGACATAGACATTTGGTATCGAATGGAAAGCCAGAAAATGAAATTAATTAACCTTAGCAGCACCTAATCTTCGATAAACCAAACAAGAACATACCTTGGGGGAAAGACTCCATATTCAATAAATGGTGCTTGGAGAACTGGGTGTCCACATGTAAAAGACTGAAACTAGACCCACACCTTTCTCCTCTCACAAAAATTGATTCAAAATGGATAGAAGACTTAAATATAAGCCATCAAACAATAAAAATCCTCAAAGAAAGCACAGGAAAAACACTGGAAGATATTGACCTGGGGAAAGTATTCATAAAGAAGACTGCTGTGGCAATTGCAACAACATCAAAAATAAACAAATGGAACTTAATGAAACTGAAAAGTTCCTGCACAGCTAAGTAGACAATAACCAAAGCAAATAGATAACCTACACAATGGGAAAGGATATTTGCATATTTTGAATCAGACAAAAGCTTGATAACTAGGATCTATAGACAACTCAAATTAATCTACAAGAAAAAAGCCAACAATCCCATATGTCAATGGGCAAGAGACATGAATAGAACCTTCTCTAAAGAAGACAGATGAATGGCTGACAAACATATTAAAAAATGCTCATCATCCTTAATGATTAGAGAAATGCAAATCAAAACCACCCTGAGATACCATCTAACTACAGTGTGAATGGCCGACATCACAAAATCTCAAAACTGCATGTGCTGGCATGGATGTGGAGAGAAGGGAACACTTTTATACTGCTGGTGGGACTGCCAATTAATACATCCTTTTTGGAAGGAAATATAAAGAGCCCTCAAAGAACTGAAACTAAATCTCCCATTTGATCCTGCAATCCCATTACTGGGCATCTACCCAGAAGGAAAAAAGTCCTTTTATCTTAAGGACTCTTGCACTAAACTGTTTACTGCAGCTCAATTTACAATTTTGAAAATGTGGAAATAGCCCAAATGCTCACCAACCCAGGAATGGATTAACAATTGTGGTATATGTATACCATGGAATACTATTCAGCCATTAAAAAATGGAGACTTTACAGCCTTTGCATTAACTTGGATGGAAGTGGAACACATATTCTTAGTAAAGCATCACAAGAATGGAGAAGCATGAATCCCTTGTACTCAGTTTGGGTATGAGGACAATTAATGACATGGTGGGGGAAGGGGAGAGCAGATAGAGGGCAGGAAGGAGGGGAATGGGGTCTTGGTGTGTGCCACACCTTTTGGGGGCAATACACCATTGTAAGAGGGACTTTATCTAACAAATGCAATCAGCGTAACCTGGTTTTTTGTACCCTCAATGAATCCCCAACAATAAAAAAAAAGAAATTCCAGATGGGGAAAGTACTGAAACAAAGATGTGTGACTAACTAACCACAAAATTCTGCTTCTGTACAATGCTTGCTGTACCCAGATGCACCTGAGTAGCCTGCGTGCCAACCAGTATACAAATCAAGCCTTAAAAACTCAACCCTTTAAGCAGTAGGAGCTGCCCTCTGAACCCATGCTGGGTTGCAGTTGCCAGCTGGCTCTTCAGTAAAGGGACTCTGCTGTGAATTCAGCTTGTTTGGCAGTATGGTCTCTGTGGAACTCCTGGACACATGAGGAACCTTATATCAAAGAAGATCGGATATCTAGGATTGGGTTTCTTGCTAAATTGATTTAACAGAATTCTTTACTAAAACTGGACTTTACAAAGATGTGCACAGATGGGCCTAGCAGAAGATTAAGAAGCCTGGCTAACATTTTGACAAGTAAAGATTCTTTGTCAGTGTTAATATGTATGCTGTAGAACATATTTGTATTCTTTCTTGAGGTCCAGGAAGGCATGATTCCTGAAGACAAAAATAGATTCAGTTTTTCTTTCACATTTTTTGTATTTTTAGCCTCTACCTTGTTTCCTGTTGATACCAGAATTTCTTCTTTAGTAGGTTCTTGGTCTCAGTGATACAAAGAATGAATCCAGGGGTGGCACTGTGGCTCAAAGGAGTATGGTGCTGGCCCCATATACCGGAGGTGGCAGGTTCAAACCCAGCCCGAGCCCCGGCCAAAAACTGAAAAAAAAAAAATAATGAATCCACATTTATTTTACAAAAAAAAAAAGAAAAAACACCAGAGCTCCTGAGGGAAGGAAAAACCCAAATGGGAAAAAAAAATCTCTCTCTGCCTGGGTTCTTTGTCTAGGGGTGGATATAGTTACATGGATCCTTTGTAGTTACATGAGGCCAGGACTTGGTACCAAATGAATGGATACAGTTCCTTCTGCTGGGGCAAGGTGAATTAGTACATTAAGGAATCAGTTCAGTCCATACATGAAGTTGACCAGGCCTGAGAAACTTACATGAAATTGACCAGGCCAAGAAAATAATGTGTCCCCATGAATCTGGGATCCCTGTATCACCCTTGGGACTTTAAAATTCTTACACGGGAGTACTGAAGCCGGAGGAGGGCTCTCTAGGTCTAAGGGTGGTTCTGGGGTTGGCACTGGCAGCAGCATGGGCTGTGCCATGGTTTCCCTCAATTAACTAGGGACCTACGGTTTTCTGCAGTGCTTGCTCTCTCTGCCGCACTTAGTTCTCCAGCCCTGCCTTCCCTCTTCCACAGCACCAACACCCCCAGGGCAGAGACAGCAGATCCTACAGAGTGGCTGGTTCTGCCCAAGCCTGGTTGCACCACCCTGTATCACTGTCATAAAGGAAATCCTCAATACATATTTTAAGATGAATGAAAATGAATGAGTGGCTGTCTGTGTCAGTTCTCAACATGACATACTAGTTTCTTTCAGCCTTGATTTACTGGTATTTACCAGGTAATTCACAATTTATGGTTAGACATTTTACCAGTTCACGCATTTCAATAAGGATGAGGTTTGTTTCCCCATCTCCATTTTTTCCAGCATGTTTCCAAACAAGGGAGTACTGTAAACATGACTTTACTCTTCTACCTGAGCCAAAAGTTTCACTCAAATTTAAAAACAGTTATCTTTGATAGAGTATTACTGTGTTTACATTATTGCTTTCAATATTTATATCAACATTATTAAGTAGATATTATTTTTAGGGTAAATTAAAGCCTAAAGTGCATAACTTGTCAAATGTTGCAGTATTAATAAGATTAGAAACCAGAGTTCAAACCTACATTTACTTGTTTCCAAAGTGTTAGCTGAACATTGCTGAATAAGCAATGTTATTCTTTTTTACTCAAATACCTGGAAGAGCATATGAAACATACAGGCATGAGAAAGTCACTCACCTTTCCTCTTGGAATTTGTGATTTGATGGAAGAGATCAACAAATAACTAAGAAAATGGCAGGAAGGCTATATTAAACAGTGTGAAGAAAATGTGTCAAACTGTTTATAAAACCAATGTATGGTGCCCCATGATCGCATTAATGTACACAGCTATGATTTAAAATTAATAAAAAAAAAAAAGAATGAACCAAGCGAGAAAATGTTAGATGATAATTGACATAAGAGAAGATCAGCTTATCAGTGTTATGGGAATTTTGTCCAGAAGACAATAAGGACAATAACTTTGTCCAGAGACAAAACTTACTAAATGCAGAATACAAATTTCTTCATACAATAACTAAGAAAATGTCATGAAGGCTATATTAAACAGTTTGATGAAAATATTTCAGATTGTATATGAAACCAGCACATTGTACCCCTTGATTGCATTAATGTACACAGCTATGATTTAATAAAAAATAATAAGAGAGGTAAATAAACTAAAGCTTATTTGAAAAACAAGTTCCAGAGAAACTTACACAATGTATTCAGTTGCCTTCAAATCCTTTGCAACCACAACCACTGGAGGAATATAGCTATTTGAGTAAGGAGAATGCTTGTGAGGACCAAAAAAACAAACAAAGAAACAAACAAACAACAACAAAAATAACGATGAATGTAATTGTGTACTCCTCTCACTTCCATAGTGTAATGGGGCCAGACTAGCACAGAACATTTTATTATGAATTCTCTTGCTTTTTTTATTCCCAGTAGGAAAGCTTTGTTTACAAGACTGACAAAGGAAAGCAATGTATTGAAAGTAATTTTTAACAGTTCATGAGGATGTGTCCACCTCAAATATTTGGGAAATTTTTACATGAGAGTATAATTAAATGTCAGTAGTAATTGTCAGTCAAAGGTACATAGAAGCTTGGATATTTTGTATGCTTTGTGGGATTTTTTTCACATATATTGCCTTAATTTGTACATGGTGTGTAAATTACCGAGTTTTAGATATTTGTATATTGAAGGTTTCAGATTACATCTTTTCTTGGGCTAGTTACATCTCTTTGTTTACACTGTGTTTTTTTCCTCAATTACAATTAATTCTTTTTACTGTGATAAAATATACATAACAATATTTATCATTTTAAGTATTTAGTAGTGTATAATTTAGGAGCAGTAAATACATACACAATGTTGTGTAACTTTCACTATTATCAATACTGAAAAAATCTTTTCATCACCATCATCAGAGCTATTTACCATAAAATCATAGTTCCTCCATTTCTCTCTACTTTACTTACTGACTTAATACATTTTCCATTAAAATCATTAATGCTAGTTTTTCTCTTATTTTCCACTTTTAAAAAATAAGTTATAGTTATTCTTCTTCGGGGGATACATGTGTTATAGTTATTCTTCTTTGGGGGGTACATGTGTTATAGTTATTCTTCTTTGGGGGGTACATGTGTTATAGTTATTTTTCTTTGGGGGGTACATGTGTTATAGTTATTCCTCTTATTTTCCACTTTTAAGAAATAAGTTGTAGTTATTCTTCTTTGGAGAGTACATTTGTTATTTTGATACATGTATATAATGTGTAATGGTCAAATAATTGTAACAGAGATACCACCTCAAACATGTATTTTTTCTTTGTTTTGGAAACATTTCAATTCTTCCCCTCTTACTAATTAGAAATATATAATAAATTATGTTTCAGTATAATTTTCCTACTACATTGGGAATTTACTCCTATCTAACTTATTGTTTTTTAACCATTAACAAACTTTTTTTATCTCCCTTCTCCCAGACACTCATATAACTGGATATATATAATATTTGTCTTTCTAGTTCTGGTTTATTTAACTAAACATAATGTTTTCACAGTCCCTCCTTGCTGTAGCACACATCAAAATTTCATTCTTTTTAAGACTGAATAGAATTTTGTTGTATGTATATAACATATTTTGTGTTTTCCATTGATTTCTTGATGAACTCTTGGGTTTTTTCCATTTTGGGGATTTTTTTCTAAATAATGCTTCTATAAACATAGGCGCACATGTATCTTAGTCCCTGCTTTAGATTTATTTGAATATATATGTATGAATGAATTAATTGGGTATATGGTTGTTAGATATTTAACTTTTTGAGAAACCTCCAAATTGTTTTCAATAATGTTTGCACTAGTTTATATTTTCATCAGCAATACATGAGGTATCCAGTATCTGCACATTCTCATCAGTAGTTGTTATTTTCTGTTTTTGGTTCTATTTTAGCCATCCTACTAGGTATGAATGGTGTATCATTGATGTTCTGCTTTGCATTCTCCAAATGAATAGTAATATTGTACACCACTTCATGTTTTTGTCTGTCCTTTGCATATCTTCAGATAAATATCTATTCAAGTCTCTTGTGTTTTTGAAGCAGATTGTTTTGTCTTGAGTTTTAGGAGTACAAAATATATTCTGGATATTAGTTCCTTATTGGATATATGATTTGAAAATACGTCCTCAAATTAGTTTGGTAGTTTTTATGCTTTCTTGACAGTATCCTATGATGCAGAAAAGATCTTAATTTTGATGAAGTGTAATTTACCTATTTTATCATATTTTGCATACTAATAAATTTTTTGCCAAATCCAATTTTTTGAAGATAATTTTCTAATTATTTAGCTTAGGAAGTTTTTAGGAGTAGTTCTCAAAATTAGGAATCTGATCTATATTGAGTTACTTTTTTAATTTGCTATAAGGTAAGTATCCAACTTCATTCTTTTACATGTGGATATCCAGTTGGCCAGCACTACTTGTCAAATAGACTGTTTTTCCCCCATCAAATGGTTTTGGTATCTTTGTAAAAAAACAAGTGATTGATGTGAGGGTTTAATTCTGGGTTCTCTATTCCCATCAATTTTTCTATATCTATCCTTATACTGGTATCACAAGGCTCAAGTTACTCTAACTCTATGATAAACTACAAAGTTGGCAAGTATAAATTCTTTTTATTGTTAATTTTCAAGATTATTTTGGCTATTCAGGGCCCCTTTAAATTCCACATGAATTGGGGATTCAATTTTTCATTTATTATAAAAAGACTTTCATAAAATTTGGTAGGGATTGTATTAAATATACAGATCGTGCTAGGTAGTTAATGTTGACATACTAACAATGTTATGTCTTCCTATCCATAAACATGTCTTTCCATTTCTTTAGATTTTCTTCAATTTTTTTCAGCAATGTTTTGTAGATTTCAGCATATTCCTGATTTTTGAATGTTGACTATATTTCTGGTAATGTGGCTGAATTTGTTTATTAGCGCTAAAAGTTTTTTTGTGGATTTCTTGGCAATTTCTACATATAGGATGATGGCATATATCCAAATAGTAGTCTTTAAGCTCTTTATTTCATACTTGTATAATATTTATATCTTTTCTTGTCCAGTGATTTGGCTAAACCTTACAATACAATATTGATTAATAGCCAAGAAAGTGGACATCATTGTCTTGTTACTGATATTAGAAGGAAAGCTTTAACCATTGAGTATAATGTTAGCTGGGAGTTTCTAATAAATGCCATTTATCATGTTGAGAGGCTTTCCCTCCATTCCTAATTTTCTCAGCAGTTTTATCATGAAAGTTTATTTGATTTTTTAAAAAATACATTTTATACACTAACTGAGATGATGATATGTTTTTATTATTTGTTATATTAATGTGATGTATTACATTTTTATTTTAGAATGTTGAAATACTCTTGAATTCTAGAAATAAATTACACTTAGTAATTATTAATAAGACTTTTAATATGTTGTGGGATCTACTTGCTAATATTTTATTATAAATTTTAAATCTGCATTCATAAAGGATATTGGTTTACAATTTTATTTTCTTGTATTGCTTAACTTTGGTATCAGAATGCCAGTTTCATAGAATTAAGTGGTAAGCATACCCTCCTTTTAAATATTTAGAAAGAATTTGAAATGATGGGTATTGCATTTTTGAAATTTTTTTTTATTTTTTATTTTTTTAAATTTAAAGCATGTATTTATTTCTCAGCCAACACCTAATCTCATCTTGGCTTTTATCCATTGGCTTTCAAACTTCTTTTTTCTTTTTATTAAATCATAGCTGTGTACAGCAATATGATCATGGGGAAGCATACACTTGGTTCATAGACCATTTGACACATTTTCATCACATTAGTTGACATAGCCCTCCTGGCATTTTCTTAGTTACTTTGCTAAGACATTTACATTCCACATTTACCAAGCCTCACATATACCATTGTAAGATGCACCACAAGTGTGATCCTTTCAATGCCCCTCCCTTTCCCCACCTCCCCTCTCCCTCCCCACCCTTTCCACCTTCCCCCTTCCCCCTATTCTTAGGTTGTAACTGGGTTATAGCTTTCATGTGAAGGTCCTAAATTAGTTTCATAGTAGGGGTGAGTACGTTGGATACTTTTTCTTCCATTCTCGAGATACTTTACTGAGAAGAATATGTTCCCTATTTAACAAATGGTGCTGGGTGAACTGGCTGGCAACCTGTACAAGACTGAAACTGACCCACACCTTCCACCATTAACCAAGATAGACTCTTACTGGATTACAGATTTAAACTTAAGACATGAAACTATAAAAATACTAGAAGAGAGTGCAGGAAAAACCCTTGAAGAAATTGGGTTGGGCGAGTTTTTTATGAGAAGGACCCCGCGGGCAACTGAAGCAGCTTCAAAAATGCACTATTGGGACTTGATCAAACTAAAAAGCTTCTGCACAGCCAAGAACACAGTAAGTAAAGCAAGCAAACAGCCCTCAGAATGGGAGAAGATATTTGCAGGTTATGTCTCTGACAAAAGTTTAATAACCAGAATCCACAGATAACTCAAACGCATTAGCAAGAAAAGAATAAGTGATCCCATCGCAGGCTGGGCAAGGGACTTGAAGAGAAACTTCTCTGAAGAAGACAGGTGCACGGCCTTCAGACATATGAAAAAATGCTCATCATCTTTAATCATCAGAGATATGCAAATCAAAACTACTTTGAGATATCATCTAACTCCAGTGAGACTAGCCTACATCACAAAATCCCAAGACCAGAGATGTTGGCGTGGATGTGGAGAAAAGGGAACACTTTTGCACTGCTGGTGGGAATGCAAATTAATACATTCCTTTTGGAAAGAGATATGGAGAACACTTAGAGATCTAAAAATAGATCTGCCATTCAATCCTGTAATTCCTCTACTGGGCATATACCCAGAAGACCAAAAATCACATCATAACAAAAATATTTGTACCACTATGTTTATTGCATCCCTAGTCATAATTGCTAAGTCATGGAAAAAACCCAAATGCCCATGGATCCACGAATGGATTAATAAATTGTGGTATATGTACACCATGGAATACTATGCAGCCTTGAAGAAAGATGGAGACTTTACCTCTTTCATGTTTACATGGATGGAGCTGGAACATATTCTTCTCAGTAAAGTATCTTGAGAATGGAAGAAAAAGCATTTTTGAAATTTTGATAGAATTCATTGGAGAGGATAACTTTTCAAGTATTCTGATTTTTATTGCTAATTCAATCTCATAGGTTTGTTGCGTTTTGTTTCTTCTTGAGTCAGCTTAGGTAATTTGTATGTTTCAAGAGATATTCTCATTTAATCTAAGCTATCCAATCATAGTATACTAATCACAGATCATGATAATCTTTTATGATCCCCTTTATTTCTGTAAAGTCAGTAATGTCCCCACTTTCATTTATGATTTTTTTGAGGAGGGAGTGCTATCTTATTTGGTGTTTGCCCAGATTTTTTTTAGATTGTAGAATCCTATATTCAAACTTTTTTTTTTTCTTTTTTAAGCAAGAGTCTTTGTGCCCTAGGTCAAGTGCCATGGCATCATAGTAACTGGCATTACGGTCTCCCACCACAATACCTGGCTAGTTTTCTTTTTTTTTTTTTTTTTTCTATTTTTAGCAGAGATGGAATTGAGCCCTTGCTCAGTCTGATTTTGAACTCCTGAGCTCACGGTATATGCTCACCTTGCCTCGGCATTCCATGGTGCTAGGATTACAGGTGTGACCACCCTACCATGTCTTCAAATGAACACATTTTAGAAGTTTTCAGCCATTTCTTCAAATAGTCTTCTTTTCCAATTTCCTTTAGGTATTCTTATAATATGTACATTGGTCAGCTTGATTGTGTATCACAGGTCCCTTGGGAGCTGTTCACCCTTCCTTTTTCATTTCCTTTTTTTTATTTTTATTTTTACATATGCATGTTTTAAATAGGTTTCCATTTTTTTGCCTTCCCAAAATTAAGACTTAAAATTTAATAACAATAACAATGTTTAAATTAAGGACTAGAAACCAAAACTTTGTAAAGAATAAAAAACATAAATACATTCAGAAAAGGAATCAGAGAATTGCTACATCAAAATATTCAGCAATAATAATAATAATAATGCAAAGAAGCTAACATTCACATTGTCAAATAAGAGTATTTCTATTATAGAATGCTTTGACTCTGATAGTCAGTATAGAGTCATCAGTTAACTTCTTATTACTTCTTTAAGTATCAAAAAATAGACAACTAATATTTATAAATAAAAGTAGAAGATAATTTAAAAAAAAAAAGATCATGCCAAATCTTCTAGACAATAGAAAAATAAATATTCCAAAATCATTCTACTTGATCTGGATACACCCGATATTAGAATTGGAGAAAATATATTATTATAAAGGAGAAATTACAAACATATATCACTTATAAATGAGGATACAATATTCTAAACAACATATTAACAAGTTAAAAAGTAATGTTTAAGTAATATACTTTGGTCAAAATTAAAACCAATTTATGTGAAAATTAGTCACTCTTTTCTTTTCTTGTCCTTTTTTCTTCTTTTCCTTTTCCTCACCCCTTCCCTCCTTCTCCGTCTGTTCTCCCCTTCCCCCATGCCCCACTGTGTCATTAATTGCCATTAATTGTCTTCATATCAAAATTAAATACATAGGATTCATACTTCTTCATTCCAGTGATGCTTCACTAGGAATAATGTGTTCCAACTCCATGCAGGTTAGTATAAATGCTGCAAAATCTCCGTTTTTTTATTAAATCATAGCTGCGTACATTAATGCAATCATTGGGCACCATACACTGGTTTTATAGACCGTTTGACACATTTTCATCACACTGGTTAACATAGCCTTCCTGGCATTTTCTTAGTTATTGTGTTAAGACATTTATATTATACATTTACTACGTTTCACATGTACCCTTGTAAGACGCACCACATGTGTAATCCCAGCAAAATCTCCATTTTTATGGCTGAATAATATTCCATGGTATACATATACCACAGCTTATGGATCCATTCCTGAGTTAAAGGTTGTTTCCACATTGTGGCAATTGTAAAGTGGGCTGCAATAAACAGCCTAATACAAGTGTCTTTATAATATAAGTTTTTATATTGTTATAGATTCATTGAGGGTACAATAAGCCAGGTTATGAAAAAATGTTCATCATCCCTATATATTAGAGAAATGCAAATAAAAACCACCCTGAGATACCATCTAACCCCAGTGAGAATGGCCCACATCGCAAAATCTCAAAACTGCAGATGCTGACGTGGATGTGGAGAGAAGGGAACGCTTTTACACTGCTGATGGGACTGCAAACTAGTACAACGTTTCTGGAAGGAAGTATGGAGAAACCTCAAAGCACTCAAGCTAGACCTCCCACTTGATTCTGCAATCCCATTACTGGGCATCTACCCAAAAGGAAAAAATCCTTTTATCATAAAGACACTTGTACTAGACTGTTTATCGCAGCTCAATTTACAATCGCCAAAGTGTGGAAACAGCCTATATATAATGTTTTTTTTTTTTTCTTTCTAGATAGATGCCCAGTAATGGGATTGCAGGATAAAATGAGATGTCTAGATTGAGTTCTTTGAGGTTTATCAATACTTCCTTCCAAGAGGTCGTATTAGTTTGCAGTCCCACCAGCAGTCTAAAAGTGTTCCTTTCTCTCCACATCCGCACCAGCATCTGCAGTTTTGAGATTTTCTGAAATATGCCATTCTTGCTGGGGTTAGGTGATATCTGAGGGTAGTTTAATTTGCATTTCTCTAATAATTAGGGATAATGAGCATTTTTTCATATAGGTCTGCTATAATGAATATATGATATAATACATGTGCAGAGTACTTGGAAAAGTTCCTGAATTGTAGTAAATGCCCATTAAATGTCAATTTTTGTTACTATTATTACCATCACTATGATTATTAAGTTGTGTTACATAAGTTGGACTCAGAAGTACAAATAATGCATCTGCAATACCATTTCTATGAGAAATCTAAAATAGTTAAACTCAGAAAAACAGATTAGAAAGTGGTTAATTGGAACTGCAGGAAGAGGGAAAAATAGGGAAGCATTATTCAGAAGGTACAAACTTTTAGTTATGCATGATGAATAAGTCTTAGAGATATACTCCATAGCCTAATGCTTATAATTAAGCAACAGTATTATAAACTTAAGCATTTGCTAAGAGAGTAGATATATTAAATGTTATTATCACAAAAGCAATAACAATAAATAAAGAGGTAGGAGAAGAAATTAACAAATTTTAAATTATATTAGAAAAGCAAAATTAGTACTTATATCACAAAAATCTGGTGTTCATTCTACTACTCCTGCTCTCTCAGCTAACTCTTGATGCTTTTGGTGGCCAAGTCTGCCCCCTCCCCATCACATCTTTGTAATGCTTCTTCAGCTGAGGCTTTTATTTTTTCAGAATATTTCTTAATTCCTTTTCCTCCATTAATCTAACCAGACTTAGTCACATTTCTTCAATATTTTACTTTCTATTATGAAACAAAGTATATCAATAAATTGTAATGCTCTAAAAATTAATTTTTCAGTAATCATTATGTTTTTCTGATCACCTACAACATGTGAAATGACATGATCCAGATAATAAGTACTATGGTACCAGAAGGCCTTTAGGATGGAATAGCAAAAAGAAAAATTAAAGAATATTTAAAGAATCATAAATTATTCCCATCTCCTTGTCAGATGTTTTTACAGTTTTTCAATATCACTCACAGTAAGAAGCTATATTTTAAGCCATGACTCAGTACAAAATATATGCATACATAGTTACTAAACAATATGTATAGCTAACAAAAGATAAATATTTCACTAACCTATAAAATCTTAAAATATGCTGTGATGTTTCCATTCAATTCTATTTCTTTCTTTTTTTTTCCCCAGAATGTTTATTGCAGCCCTATTCATAATTGCTAAGTCATGGAAAAAGCCCAAGTGCCCATCGATCCACGAATGGATTAATAAATTGTGGTATATGTACACCATGGAATATTATGCAACCTTAAAGAATGATGGAGACTTTACCTCTTTCATGTTTACATGGATGGAGCTGGAACATATTCTTCTTAGTAAAGTATCTCAAGAATGGAAGAAAAAGTACCCAATGTACTCAGCCCTACTATGAAACTAATTTAGGGCTTTCACGTGAAAGCTATAACCCAGTTACAACCTAAGAATAGGGAGAAGGGGGAAAGGGAGGGGGGAGGTCAATAGAGGGAAGGGGATTGGTGGGATTATACCAGTGAATAGATTGGTGGGATTATACCAGTGAATAAGATACCGGTGCATCTTACAAGGGTATATGTGAAACTTGATAAATGTGGAATGTGAGTGTCTTGGCACAGTAACTGAGAGAAGGCCAGGAAGGCTATGTTAACCAGTGTGATGAAAGTGTGTCAAACGCTCTGTGAAACTAGTGAATGATGCCCCATGATCATATCAATGTACACAGCTATGATTTAATAAAAAAAGAGAGAGAGAGAGAAAAACAATTTTATTTCATTTAAAAATGCCAGTACTGGGGAGAAGAAAGATGGCCTACCATAGGCAACTTTCTCCAGAGATTCCTCACCAGAATGAGAGATTCTGGGCAGATTTGGTCTCTGAAACTGAAGGAGGGGAGCTGAAATAGGAAAGAAGATAGAAAAGTACACATCATTTCAGCTGAGGCAACCTGTGACTCCAAGAAACAGGATCCTAGTGAACAAATTCCAGATACACAACCAATCCCCACGAGGACGAGAGAGAAACCCCTCCCCCAAGTAGGAGGCTCACTGGGGGTTCTCTGCAATTGAGCTGGGACAAAAGACATTCTCATTTTATCTCACAGGTGAGTACTGTTATACCAGTGTTTCTCAATCTGTGGGTCATGACCCACAGGAACGGTATTAAAGACATGCAGCATTAGGAAGATTGAGAAAGACTGTGCTAAACATTGAGACGGAGAGGTCCCACATGTGAGTCTAGGAATCATCCTGTGCAACATAAAACTGAACAAATATTATCCCCACAATTCAGAATTCTCAGTCCACCTTTCCACCCTTGCCTGGCAGTCTGAAGATCTACCCCTGCAGACCCCAAGGTATGTGGCCACTCCCTAGAAGGTCCAGGCATTGTGTGTATAGCAGCACAGAAATAGTGACTTAAGTGGAAACAGGGGGTGAAAGGGAGAAAGGGACATTTTGGACAGAGAAATGCACATGACATTGCACTGTAGGCAGTGGCACTGACACCTAATTCAGACTTTAGTGGGCAGGGTCTCTGATGCTCAGTTAGGAATTTTGTGGATGGGGGTGGGAGTGGGGGGCTGATGCCTGGTTTGGACTTTCAAGGACAGAGCCTCTGACTCCCAATAGGGATTTGCAAGGAGGGAGCTGCTGATGCTGATGTGGGACTTTAAAGGGCTGGGTGCTGATGCCAGGTTCAGACTTTCAAGGCCTGGGGGAATTGATGCCCGGTTCAAACTTACAAGGGTGGAGGTGCTGATGCCTCTGTCCTGACTGTGCTCCATGATCTTTCCTGAATTGTTCATTCACTGGAGGGGATTGGGCTCTATCCCCTTTGGTATGATGGATGAAACTGTCTGTGGATTTCTACTATCAGGTAGTTGGAGACCCTTTGAACTCTCCCTATTGAGCAGTGATTGTACTATCTGGCTCAATCTGAATATAACTTTTGACCCCAGGCTGTCTACCTGGGGTCCCTCTGAGGTTGAGCAGTGGTTGTTTTGATGTGGGAAAGGAAAGAATCTCCTACACTAGCTTTTACTGGTGGAGGGCAGGGCAATGCAGTTGCTTGTGTCTCTCCCCAGATGAGATTTTGGCCTAATACCATGACCCCTTAGGATTGGTTATAGGGGGCTTAATTCAGGACAGAGCCAGATTGTGCTCTCTCACTAAGCAGATCTTCAGAATCTCCAGCTACAGCTCTGAAGGGGACCTTTGTAAGGCTATAGGGGAAAAGGGGCAATCACAAGCCCTAGCTCATTGGTAAATGGCAGATTAACTCTAATTATGGGGCCCCAAATCCAATCTTACCCTACCAATTTTAATTGTCAAACTACAGAAAATACTAAGAGGGTGGACCATTGTAAGAACTCTGGCAACATGAATAATCAGAATAGATCAACTCTCCCAAATAGTGACAAAGAAGATACAACAGAAGATGACATTCTTAAACAAATTGCTGAAATATCAGAAACAGAATTCAGAATATGGATGGCAAATGAGGTGAACAGGGAAAATATGGAAATAGAAATACAAAGAAGAGTTCAAAAGTTGTCTCAAGAAATCAATGAATTCAAAGACAAAATCACCAAAGATATGGATATAATGAGAAAAGTGATAGCAGAGCTCAAGGAAATGAGAAAATTATTCAATGTACTTCATAATACAGTAGAGTCTCTCTGGAGTAGAGTTGACCAGGGATAAGAAAGGATCTCTGAATCTGAAGACAAAGCTTTTGAACTCTCCCAAATAGTCAAATAGGAAGAGAAGTGGAGAGAAAAAAATGATCATTCCTTGAGAGAGTTGTGGGACTATTATAAAAGATCAAACATTTGTCTTACAGGAATTCCTGAAGGAGAAGAGAATGGTCCTAAAGGCACAGATACTCTTCTCTAAGATATTAGGGAGGAGAATTCCCCAAACATTGAAAGAGATACAAAAATGCAGATAGTAGACAGTTTCAGAATCCTAGCATGACTCAATTGAAATAAAGCTTTGCCAAAGTTAATATGAAGGAGAAATGTTTGTAAGCAGGTAGACATTAAAAAAAAAAATACCTACAAGGGGGATGTGTTAGAACAACTGCTGATCTCTCAGCCAAAACCTGTCAAGCCAGAAGGTGATGGTCTTGAACTTTCAATGTACTAGAACAAAACAACTTTCAGCCTAGGATTCTGTGTCCAGCTAAACTGAGTTTCATTTATGATGGAAAAATCCATTACTTCATTGACATATACACATTGAGGAAATTTGCCACAACTAAACCAACTTTGTAGGATATTCTCAGACCCGTCTTACATAATGGCCAGCACAATGGTCTACCACCAAAGTAAAATCACCCAGAAATTATTAAACAAAACCTAACTCCCACAATGGAAAAGCGATTAAAAATATCCTCTGGACATTTGAAAAAAATGACACCTAAAACACTTCCATACCTATCAATTCTCTCAATTAATGTGAATGGTTTAAATTGTCCTCTAAAGAAGCACTGGTTGTCTGACTGGATACAAAAATTCAGGCCAGATATCTTTTGCATACAAGAGTCTCATATTACCTTAAAAGATAAAAAAGTATTCAGGGTGAAGTGATGGACATCTATAATACAGGCAAATGGAAATCAGAAAAAAATCAGAAAAATTGGAATTCTGTTTGCAGATACAATAGATTTTAAACCAATAAAGATAATGAAAGATAAGGATGGATACTACATATTTGTCAAGAGAAACACTCAACATGAAGAGATTTCTATAATTAACATTTATGCATCCTACCAGAATGCTCCTCAATTTATAAAGCAAACCCTAACAGATCTGAACAACCTTCCTTCACTATAATAGTTGGAGATTTTAACACCCCTTTGGCAGTTGTGTATAGATCCTACAAGAATAAACTAAATCACAAAATAATGGACTTAAACTTGGCCCTAGAATGAATGGACATAACAGACATCCACCAAACATTTCATCACAGCAAAACTGAATATAAATTCTTTTCCTCAGCCCATAGATCATCCTCCAAAATTAATCATATCTTAGAACACAAGTGTAGCTTCAGCAAATTTAAAAGAGTAGAAATTAGTCTTTGTATCTTCTTGGCCCATCACGAAATAAAAGTTGAACTCAACAGCAACAGGAATCTTCCTACTCAAAATAAGCTATGGAAAATAAAAAACTTTATGCTGAATTATAACTGGGTCAAAGATGAAATTAAGAAGGAAATGACCAAATTTTTAGAACAAAATGACAATGAAGACACAATTTTTCAAAACCTCTGGAATATTACAAAGGCATTCCTAAGAGGGAAATTAATACCACTGGAAACATTCATCAAGAAAACAGAAAAAGTAAACAACTTAATTGGTTATGTAAAGCAACTAGAAAAAGAAGAACATTCCAACCCCAAACCAGTAGAAGAAAAGAAATAACCAAAAATAATATTTTTTTTGTTTGTTTAGAAAAAGTCTCTGTTCATTGCCTGTGACTCAAGTGGCTAAGGTGCCAGCCACATACATGTGAGCTGGCGGGTTCAAATCGAGCCTGGGCCTGCCAAACAACAATGATGACTGCAACCAAAAAATAGCTGAGCATTGTGGTGGGCACCTATAGTCCCAGCTACTTGGGAGGCGGAGGCAGGAGAATCGCTTAAGCCCAGGAGTTGGAGGTTGCTGTGAGCTGTGATACCAAACAGCACTCTACCCAGGGTGACAGCTTGAGGCTCTGTTTCAAAAAAAAAGGAACATAGTCTCATTTTGCCACCTTTGGTAGAGTGTCATGGCCTTACAGCTCACAGCAACCTCCAGCTCTTGGGATTAGGCAATTCTCTTGCCTCAGCCTCCCAAGTAGCTGGTACTGAAGGCACCCACCAAAACATCTGGCTATTTTTTTTTTTTTTTTGTAGCTGCAGTTTGGCCCAGGCCAGGTTTGAACCTGCCACTTTTGGTATATGGGCCAGCACCCCACTCACTAAGCCACAGGTGCCACCTGAAAACAAAATAATTAGTCAGAAGATCAATGAACCACAAGTTGTTTTTTTGAAAAGATTAACACATTTCATACACCTTTGACTAACCTAACCATAAATATGAAAATAAAATATCTAATATTGTCAATCAGAAATGATAAAGGAGAAATAACAACAGAAACAAACACCTTAGAAATTCAAAAAAATACTCAATAGTTACTACACCAAAGTCTATTCTCAGAAATATGAAAATACGGAGGAAATGGACTGATACCTGTAAGCACTCCAACTTCCTAGACTCAGCCAGAAAGAATAAAATTTTTGAATAGACCTATATCAAGCAGTGCAGTAGCATCAACTATATGAAATCTCCCAAATAGAAAAGTCTGGGACCAATGGTTTCACATCAGAATTCTACCAAACCTTTAAAGAGAAACTAGTACCTATAATACATAAGCTTTTCCAAAACATAGAAAAAGAATGAATACTTAAAAACACATTTTATGAAGCAAATATCAGCCTGATCTGCAAACGAGGAAAAGACAAAAAAGAAAGAAAACTATAGACCAACATTATTAACAAATATTGATATAAAAATACTCAATAATATCTTAGGGAACAGAATTCAACAACCCATCAAAAAAAAATTACAAGATGATCAAGTTGATTTTATTCCAGGGTTACAAGTTTGGTTCAACATACATAAATTCATAAATATAATACATTACATAAATGAAATGCAAACAAAGCCCATGCGATTTTCTCAATTGATGCAGAAAAAAGATTTTGGTAATATCCAGCATCATTTCATAATCAGAACACTCAAGAAAATAGGCTTGGACAGGATATTTCTTATACTGATAGAGGCCATCTAGAGCAAATCCACACCCAATATCATATTGAATGGAGTAAAACTGAAAACATTTCCACTCATATCTGGAACCAGACAAGGATGCCAACTGTCTCCACTGCTATTCAACATAGTAATGGAAATCTTAGTCACCACAATCAGGCAAAAGAAGGTGATCAAGGGTACCTAGATGGGGTCAGAGGATATCAAACTCTCAATCTTCATGGATGATATGATCTTATACCTGGAAAATCCCAGGGACTCAACTACAAAAATCTTAGATATGATCAAGGAATACAACAGCATTTCAGGATACAAAATCAATATTTACAAATCCATGGCTTTTATATATACCAACAGTAGTCAAGCTGAAAATATAGTCAAGGACTATACTATATTTTCTTTGGCACTATTTTACAGTAGTGCCAAAGAAGATGAAATATCTGGGAATTTACCTAACAAAGGATGTGAAAAGATCTCCATAAAGAGAATTATGAACTTCTGAGTAAAGAAATACCAGAAAATGTTAAGAAATGGAAAAACATACCATGCTCATGGTTCATCGCTGGGAAGAATCAACATTGCTAAACTGTCCATACTACCCAAAGCAATCTACAGATTTAATGCAATCCCCATTAAAGCACCATTATCATACTTTAATAAGCTTGAAAAAAATAGTCCTTCATTTTATATGGAATGATAAAACAATTTCAAATAGCCTATACATTACTCAGAAATAAAAACAAATCAGGAGGTATAATGTTACAAGACCTCAGACTATGCTATAAATATATATTGATCTAAACAGCATGGTACTTGCCCCCAAATAGAGATATAGATATATGGAACATAATAGAAGACCAAGAGATATACCCAGCCACTCACCATCTTTTGATATTTGATAATCCTATCAAAAGCATTAATTGGGGGAAAGATACCCTATTTAACAAATTGTGCTGGGTGAACTGGCCAGTGACCTGGAGAAGATGGAAACTGGACCCTCATGTTTCACCATTAATAAAAATTGATTCTCACTGAATAAAAGATTTAAACTTATGACAGGAAACTATAAAAATACTAGAAGAGAATGCAAGGGAAATGCTTGAAGAAATAGGCCTGAGAGAATATTTTATGAGTAGGATCCCCCAGGCAATTGAAGAAACACCAAAATTACATTACTGGGATCTTATCAAACAAAAAAGCCTCTCCATGGCCAAGAGCTCAGTGAGTAAAGCAAACAGACAGCCTTCAGAATGGGAGAAGATATTTGCAGGTTATGTTATGGCAAATGTCTGATAAGTAGAATCCACATAGAACTCAAACTAATCATTAAGAAAAGAACGAATAACCCCATTTCTTTGTGAGCAATAGATTTGAACAGAAGCTTCGCTGAAGAAGACAGATCCATGCCATACAAACACATGAAAAAATGATCATCATCTTTAATCATCAGAGAAATGCAAATCAAAAACCACATTGAGATATCATCTAACTCTAGTAAGATTAGCTCACATCACAAAATCCCAAAACTGTAGATGTTGGTGTAGCTGTGCAGAGAAGGGAACACTTCTGCACTGCTGGTAGCAATGCAAGCTAATGTGGTCTTTTTGGAAAGAAGTTTGGAGAATACTCAAGGAACTAAAAGTAGGCCTACCATTAAATGCTGCAATTCTTCTACTAGGTATATATACAATTGGCAAAAAAATCATTTTACAACAAAGACATTTGCATCAGAATGTTTATTGCAGCCCAATTCATAATTGCCAAGTCATGGAAGCAGCCCAAGTGCCCACTAGCCCATGAATGTATTAACAAATTGTGGTATATGTATAACATGGAATACTATGCAGCTATAAAAAATATGGAGACTTTACATCTTTTATGCTTACCTGAATGGAGCTGGAACATATTCTTCTTAGTAAAGTAACTCAAGAATGGAAGAAAACATATCCAAGGTACTCAATACCATTATGAAACTAAAATATAATCACCTACACATTCATATGAATGATAAATAAAACTATAGTCCGGAAAGAAAGAGAAGGAGGTGGGAGGGTATTTGGTGGGACTTCACCTAATATGCATAATGCAATGATACATTACATAACTATTAAGAGTAGAGTAGAGTATAAATGTCTTACCACAACAAATAAGTAAATGAGGTGATGGTTATGTTAACAAGTTTGATGTAAGCTTTCTACATTGTTTATCAAATCAGCAAATTGTACCCCATAAATGCATTAGTGTATACAGTTATGATTTAATAAAAAAAATGCCAGTATTCCTTCTTAAATTGATTTTGGGATCCACTAGTGGATAGCAACTTAAAAAGAGAAAAACACTATTCTTATTTAAACCTTCTAATTTCTGTTATAGAAACAATAAAACTGAATACCAAAGAGATTTTCTTATTATCACACAACTCAAATGATTAAAGAGCTTTTAGCACTGTTAGAACACTGATTTTCTTCAAAGAAATATGGCATTTTACAAATTCCCAAAAGTCTGAATTTATTTAATGAATAATAAATGAAAAAATTCATGTAGAATGCTGTTCCTGTGCAAATGACCAAGGAGAATATATATATAATACATATATATTATATATGTGTGAATATATATATATAGATAGATACAGATATAGATATATATATATACATGTGTATATATGTATATATTTTTTTTCTGGTGTGTGTACACACACACACCAAAATTAATAGAAATACAGAGTAAAGAGAGAAAGGTGGAGAATAAAGGAAGTAAAAAGAAAAGGAACAAAGGGGGAGAAATGAATAAATTAAGAATGAGGGAGGGAAGAAATGAGGGAAGAAAGGTAAAAGAAAGAAGAAAGAAAAGGAAAAAAAGAATCAGAAAGAAAACCAGAAGTTTTGGAGAAGATATTAATAATTAGTTTTCATTTTATTAAATTATGTGTCTGCTGTAACATTGTATTGCCAAATAAAATCATTATTATTAATATTTAAAGGGAAGTTTACTTAATTTGTTTTTGTTACAAATGAGTTATTTTGAGAGTCTTCATCTTAATATTACGTGTTCTTTAGTATCATTTATGAGCAACTTCTTTATAAATTAATCTGTAGTAATCTAAGTGTAGGCTGTTAAAGTGGATAACTATGACTTAATTATAAAATTAGCAAGGGATTTTAAGATTATTCAGCTTTCACCTGAAATACCAGCACCAGCACAATTGTTTACAATGTACAATAGAAATCACTAACTGAATACTCCAGAATCAATAATGAAACAAGCACTATCAACACAGAGGATATATCAATGATGTAAGACATCAATAAAAATCAATGAAATTATTTACTCTTACTTTATGACTTTTATATAATATGAAGAGTAAGAACCACAAAGGAAGGTAGAGGTAAAATAAATAAATCTTATTAAAAGACAAAAATGTCATGTAAATGTTTAGCCTTCCCTTTCTTTGTAAATGTGTGTATATTGTACAAGACATTGGGGTGAAAATTATGTATTCCTATAAATTCATAATTTTACCATTCTAGCAGATGTTCTCTTAATTGAAATATGTCTCTGCTTAAGGGTAAAATCAATGATATTTAAAAATGGGTTTTTTAATGAAATATGTTAAAGGAAGCACAAGTGGTATCTTCCAAAGCAGGTTATAAATTCAGTAACACATAGACCAGATAAAGAAACAGAAAAACCATTATTTTCTATCTATTAGTTAACCATGATGAGTAGCTGAGTAAATATATAAACATTTATTTTTTAATTAATTTTTATTAAATAATAGCTCTGTACATTAGTATGATCATGGGGCACCATACACTTGGTTCATAGATCGTTTGACACATTTTCCTCACACTAGTTAACATAGCTTTCCTGGCATTTTCTTAGTTATTTTGCTAAGACCTTTACATTCCACATTTACTAAGATTCACATATACCCTTGTAAGATGCACCGCAGGTCTAATCCCATTAATCCCCCCCCACCTCCCTTTCCCCCTTCTCCCTATTCTTAGGTTGTAACTGGGTTATAGCTTTCATGTGAAGGTCCTACATTAGTTTCATAATAAGGGTGAGTACACTGGGAACTTTTTCTTCCATTCTTGAGACACTTTACTAAGAAGAATATGTTCCAGCTCCATAGAAGAATATGTTCCAGCTCCATCCATGTAAACATGAAAGAGATAAAGTCTCCATCTTTCTTTAAGGCTGTATAATATTCCATGGTGTGCATATACCACAATTTATTAATCCATTTGTGGATCAATGGGCACTTGGGCTTTTTCCATGACTTAGCAATTATGAATAGGGCTGCAATAAATATTCTGATACAAATATCTTTGTTGTGATGTGATTTTTGGTCTTTTGGGTATATGCCCAGTAGAGGGATTACAGGATTGAATGGCAGATCTATTTTTAGATCTCTAAGTGTTCTCCATATCTCTTTCCAAAAGGAATATATTAATTTGCATTCCCACCAGCAGTGCAAAAGTGTTCCCTTTTCTCCACTTCCGTGCCAACATCTCTGGTCTTGGGATTTTGTGATATAGGCTAGTCTCACTGGAGTTAGATGATATCTCAAAGTAGTTTTGATTTGCATTTCTCTGATGATTAAAGATGATGAGCACTTTTTCATATGTCTGAAGGCTGTGCGCCTGTCTTCTTCAGAGAAGTTTCTCTTCAAGTCCCTTGCCCAGACTGCAATGGGATCCCTTGTTCTATTCTTGCTAATGCGTTTTAGTTCTCTGTGGATTCTGGTTATTAAACCTTTGTCAGAGACATAACCTGCAAATATCTTCTCCCATTCTGAGGTCTGTTTGCTTGCTTTACTTACTGTGTTCTTGGCTGTGCAGAAGGTTTTCAGTTTGATCAAGTCCCAATAGTGTATTTTTGAAGCAGCTTCAATTGCCCGGGGGGGTCCTTCTCATAAAAAACTCGCCCAACCCAATTTCTTCAAGGGTTTTCCTTGCACTCTCTTCTAGTATTTTTATAGTTTCATGTCTTAGGTTTAAATCTGTAATCCAGTGAGAGTCTATCTTGGTTAATGGTGAAAGGTGTGGGTCCAGTTTCAGTCTTGTACAGGTTGCCTGCCAGTTCACCCAGCACCATTTGTTAAATAGGGAATCTTTTCCCCATTGAATGTTTTTAATTGGCTTGTCAAAGATTAAATAATGGTAATTAGCTGGATTCATCTCTTGGTTCTCTATTCTGTTCCAGACATCTACTTCTCTGTTTTTGTGCCAGTACCATGCTGTTTTGATCACTATCGATTTTTAGTATAGTCTGAGGTCTGGTAGCGTGATTCTTCCTGCTTTGTTTTTACTTTTGGGTAATGTCTTGGCTATTCGAGGTTTTTTCTGATTCCATATATATATTGGAAGCAAAAAATATTAATAGAACTATTTTATTGTGAAGCCCAAACACAAACTTAGCTTTGACAGCTGTTCTAGGAAGCTCAGCTTTTCTTCAGAAGAACATTCACTCTTATGTTCTTTGGCCAATCTCCAGCATCCGCTGGGAGACAGTGATATCTGTATTTACATATCAAATACAATGAAGAATAAAACATCCATAGATCTCCTAATAGAATGTTAAAGTGCTTTATGAATTAAGAGTTTAAAAAAGTTCTCTTTAAAAAGCCAGACTATCTCCTCCTTTTCACAGAATGCTTAGGACACTATAGTATCTTGCCTAGAGGCAAGCAAGAAAAGCCTAAGAAAAAGTTAAAAGATGCTGTTCAAAATGATTTTTAATTAAATAACTGTTTTGAGTAAGACGTAGAAAAGGGGAGAAGCCATCTCAAGGTTCTGTGCCCACTCTATTTGTTTTACTGGCTTGCACATCTATAGAATTCTACAGAGAAGTGATCAATTGCAGTTCTGCACTTCACAAAAAAGGATGAATGTCCCATAAACCAAAGGTACTTAACTTGATTTTTAAACAACCGGCCCAAATTTTGTATATTTACTAGTATGAAGTTTCCACTTTGTAGTATTTTCTATCTTGGTACTCTTTGTACTGCCTGGATCATACAATACAGTACATAGAGACAAATACTAAAAGCCAACTTATCACAGATGTCTTCAAGGTTCTCTGACTCATTTGGCACTGACTGCATTGATAAAGAAATTAAAAATAAAGAAGGCTACAATATGAATTAAATAACTATAGTATCTTAACAATAGGATATAGAGCACTCAGAGGTTTATGTCTTTTCAATATATTTATAAATTGTGTGTGTGTGTAACCGATCACTTTAGTTGGTAAGGTGTATCTTTTTTTTCTGATTGACCGACTTTCAAGTCTTTTTTTTTTTCTTTCACTAAGTCATATATACATAGATCATGAATACATTTATGCATATGTGGGGTAAAATGTGTTGAGTTTTTTATGCAATTTGGAGTGCTTACATCAAACTAATTAATATAGTTTTTGCCTCATTTACTTGATTATTGTTAAGACATTTATGTTCTATACTTGATAGATTTGACTTGTACCCTTGCAATATGCACCATAGGTGTGATTCTACCATTTACCCTCCCTCTATCAAACTTATTAATAAGAAAAGAACAAGTGATATCATTTCACTGTGGGCAAGAGACATGAACAGAAGCTTCTCTGATGAAGACAGGTGCATAGTCTACAGACACATGAGAAAATGCTCATCTTTAATCATCAGATAAATGCAAATCAAAACCACTTGGAGATACCATCTAACTCCAGTGAGAGTAGCCTACATAACAAAATCCCCAAACTACAGATTTTGGTGTGGATGTGGAGAAAAGGGAACACTTTTGCACTGCTGGTGGGAATGCAAGCTAATACATTCCTTTTGGAAAGAAGTTTGGAGAACATATATTTATATTTGAATGGTTTTTGTAAGAGCCCAAATATTTTCTTTCACAATTAAATTGTGTCATCTGTCAACTTTTAACCATCCTAAACGTGACCTTTTCTCTTTGCTGCATCTAATTAACAAGAAACGAAGATTATTTTAATTGCATCAAATCAAAATCCTTTTCTTCAACAAAATAACAATCATAACAGTAATCAGTATGAATCTTCATATTTACTAGGTGTTTTTACTTTCTCTTAAAATTCCTTTAAGGAAAGCAAAGGAAGAACTGACGGACATTAAACACGTTTCCTCTTCCATCAGATGCTTATCCTTGTTAGTGAAACCATTCTTACAAATCCATGAAAGGGAGGTGCAAGACAAGAGCTAGAGTAAGGGCCCCAAACTCTGCAAACTCAGCTAAAATAATGATAATGATCAGCCACTGTCCTCTCATTTGCTTGATAATCATCACTATTCTTTCTGCTTCTTTACTCTGGATTCATGTATGGTTGTTGATTATAAAGATTCTTAACTTTCTTATATAGAACAGCATCTATTTGAAACCTAGGGTTAGTTTTTCCAGGTTCTGCATTCCAGTAATGGACCCACCCAGACCAAGGAACTGACTCAGATGGTCGTGGACCCCCACCAAGTTGCAATATGATGGATTGGCTAACCCAGCTCGACAGCCAAATGAATTGTCCTTCCACATTGCAACCTAGCCAATTTTTAGACCCTGCTTATCTAATTCTCTGCCCATCAAACTGTCTTTTAAAATCTTGTGTATCCAATTTTTAGACAGAAAGATTTGAGAAGTTCTTCCCATTTACCTGCTTAGTGCTATGTAGAATAAATTCTTTTTCTACTGTAAACCCTGTTGTACCTGGATGTTGGCTTCCTCTTGAGCAGTGGGCAGATGAACCTAGTTGGCTGGTAACAAATTGGGGATTAATTCGTGATTGACCTCATGGGCACCTGCCCTCACCTCCAAAGTCCCCCAGATGTGCCCTAAGCAGCAAGCTCATTTTTTTGAACAGAGGGCCATCTCTAGCATCATCCCTACCTACGGTCAGCTGTCAACCTATAGTGGTTGAACCTGTTTACAGTGGATAAATGTTTTCTGGAATCAGAGATGTTCTGGTGAGTATTCAAAATACACATAGGCCCCATTCCTTCTCTGTATTGTTTGGCCTCTAAAAGTCTTTTGGGCTCTTTTGTGGTCCATGGTAGGCTTTTTCCTATATTATAGGAAGGATCTTGTCTCGGGGAGATTTCTTCTCAATTTTCTTGGGAAGAGAGATCCAATCTAGAAGAAAACCTTGAATTTTCCATCATTAAAAATCAATTGCCAAAAATAGAGCCTTTGAATTACTGACAACTAGATTTGAAATTAATTTTAGAGGTCTTTTATTATAAATAATTCTTATTTATATTTATGAAAAGATCAGTACTAAAAGAGCATGCAGCAATTTTTTGGCTAACCTTTACATTCTTCTGATAAAATCTATGCTTTCATTTTAGCAGCCTGGATTTGCTTCTCAGATGAGGAATGAGGACAGTGAGGGGGTCACATGGTGTGATGGAACCTCCTGGGGATGGGACATAATTATAAAAGGGACTTTTCCTAACAAATGCAATCAGGTAACCTGGTCCTTGTACCTTCAATGAATCTCCAACAATTTAAAAAAAGCCTGTGGGACAAACTGGCTATGTACCTAATCAATAACATTTCTTGATCTGTAGTGAATAAAGATTGTCATTTTCTGACAGGTCCAGGAATTCCAAGTTACTATGGAGCCTCAAAAAAAGAGAAATTTACCTGATGCATGAAGGTATCTAATGACAGATAAATCTTTGGCTTTACTTCACAGGCTTTCAAGCCTAACCTGAGATTTCCTTAAAAAAAAAAAAATTACAACAAAGCCAATTGTAAAATAAAGAAAAGCCTTTAAGGATAATTATTCTTACTACATGTTATTCAAATATTAAAGCCAAGTACAATGAAAGTAAAGTTTTATTTTGGCAAGTAAATTGATCCTGCTATGATTTGTCTTCAATAAAAATAAGAAACTAGAGACAGAAATTTCTAATTCAAACATGAAAAACTATGGTCCATATATGTTAGATTTCTGCCTTGTCTGCAATGCCAACTTATGGAATGAGTTATAGCTGTTTAACTAAACTTATCCGTGCACAGGACTGAGTGTAGCCAAAAGATACATAATGATATACAATTGTGATACTTGCTCCAATTTATTTTCTTTCCCGCTTTTTAGTCCTAAGACAACATAATGGTTTTAATATGTAAAACCTTTTAATTTCAAAGTGAGAATGGAAAGAAATTAGAAATATTTACCCCAAAATACATATTTTTAACATATGTGGGGATGGCTGCCACAGAAATAACACTGTAAAAACTTTCTAGGAATACTACTTCCTACCCACAGAGTATATGCAAAAACAATTGTGACTAGAAATTTGTCTCCAGTTCTAAGTCTAATCATGGAAGAAACTTCCAAAGCCTTAGGGCTCACTAGGGGATCACTCAACAAGCTAGCACAGGTACTCCTAGATAATCGGTTGGTTCTAGATTACCTGTTGGCTAAACAAGAGGGAGTTCAGATAGTATTAAATACTACCTGCTGTGTCTATATAGGTACCTCAGGAAAAGTTGAAAACCTAATAGGAAAAAAATTGCAGGAAGTGGTGTGGCTGCAAAAAGGCCCCACAAGTGGCCACACATCCAACTTGTTTTCAGGAATATTCATTTGGATTGCCCAGAACTTCAGATCAGTTCTACAAGGTGTCTTAAAGCTAGGTATCATCTATCATAAGTTTACTTAAGAACTATGCTAAGGCAGTAAATAATACTAATGTTCTCATCATGCAAACCTTAGACTCAAAATCACATTCTCATGAATATTTGTAAGAAACTGCCAAATGATCTCATTCACTTTTACTCTGGGCACAACCTCAGCTATGCCCCATGTCAGCTTGAGGAATACAGAGTAGTAATCAGCCTTTTCCCTTCTCATTTGCCCACATCTTAGAATCTAGGTTGAGTAAAAGCCCAGGGGGAAATCGAAACTATTCTTACAATTTGATGAAGGTATGCTAGGTAAAGGCTGGAATAAGGTCCCCCGAACTCTGCAAACGTAGCTAAGATAATGATAGCAATCACCCAGTGTCTCCTCATTTGTTTGATAATAATCACTCTATTTGCTTCTTTACCCTGAAGTCCCACATGGCTGTCCATTATAAAGATTCTTAACTTTCTCCATATAATAGATCTTTAGCTTTTTGAAATCTAGGGATAGTTTTTGAAATATCTTCCATGTCCTCCATTCCAGTGAAGGACCCACTAAGATCAAGGAATTGACTAAACTAGTCTTGGACAGCCCCTTCAAAGAACTGCATTCTAGTAGATTGGCTAACCCACCTAGACAGTCCTTTGGACCATACCAAAAGACTGATGGTCCTGCATTGCAACCCAGCCAATTTGCAGACCCTGCTTACCTAATTCCTTGCCTGTCAAACTGCCTTTAAAAACCCTATCTCCCCAATTTTTGGAGAGCCAGATTTGAGAAATTCCTCCCATCTTTCTGCTTAGCACTATGTGGAATATGCTCTCTGCTGTAAACCCTGCTGTATCTGGATATTGGCTTCTTTTTGAGAAGCAGGCAGGTGAACATGGTTGGGTGGTAACATTATTTGCTCTCCTATTCCTCCCTAATTCTCTCCCTTTCCCCTTAGCACTTATTCTTTTCTATTTTCATTTCTTGTTTAACAATTACTGAATTCTTGGTATGGTTCAAGTATTGATGTTAAAATACTTTGCATATGGGCGGCGCCTGTGGCTCAGTGAGTAGGGCGCCAGCCCCATATACCGAGGGTGGTGGGTTCAAACCCAGCGCCGGCTCAAACTGCATCAAAAAAATAGCCGGGCGTTGTGATGGGCGCCTGTAGTCCCAGCTTCGAGGCTGAGGCAAGAGAATCGTGTAAGCCCAAGAGCTGGAGGTTGCTGTGAGCCGTGTGATGCTATGGCACTCTACCGAGGGCGGTAATGTGAGACTCTGTCTCTACAAAAAAAAAAAAAAAATACTTTGCATACATTACTTCCATTTGCCTCACAATTTTGTACCTCAGTAACTTAGCAAAGTGTTAAGAATGTAAAAACCCTCTCTGGGATCTATTTCCAGGATTTCTTGCTTATTTGTGACATTGTTACTATAAATATATTTTGAACATAACTTATATTATGTAGGGCCAAGTGCCATATTTTTAAAATTCCCTGCAAGTTTACATACAATTATAACACATTTAGCGTCAACGTTTTCTGTTATTGTTTATATGTACCTATATTTTTGTTATTAAACACTCTCCATCCCACAGCACAATTCTAAGATCCAAAGGCACTTAAATATACTCTTGAATTTGTTGGCAATAATCCTGTATTTTCTTTCAATTAGTATTTCTTGAGCATCTATTATATACTAAGCATTGTGCTACAGGGTAGGATTATAAATTAAGAGCAACAAAGTTTCTGTTTTCAAGAGATCACACTCTTGAAGAAAACAGACAAGTGATTTAGAAGTTTAGAATACTTCAGATGGCTAAATAAATATAAAGTAATCATATGTCTGATAATAAAGGAATAACAGAGTATTTCATGAGAGGAAAGAGCTCACAATTTTGCTGGGAGGATGAGTCAGAACCAGGTTCCACAGAAGAGTTGGGTTTTATTTATACTATACTTTGCCAAGTAATAATAATAATTATTGGTAATAATAATAACAACTATAATTTAGTGAGCCCCTATTTGGTCCTAGGCATTAGGCTAAGCATAGTGATTATTACCCTCATTTTACAAATTACATAGCTGAAGTTCAAAAGGTTGAGTAAATTCTTCAAGATCACACAGAAAGTAAATAATACAAAATAAATCCAAACCTTGCTTTGTCTCATTTCATGTATATCATGCTACCATATTTCTCTGTCATTTATCATATACTTCTAATATGATATTGTGAAATATTATTTTTTAACCTGTGATTATATGTTTTGCATTTTTTCATTTATTTATATTGTATGAATTTATATATATATTCATTTTATATATTAATATTTCAGATTTTATTGTGTTTGTTAATTAAAATAAGGTTTATTTGGCATATATAATATATATGAATTTCATACATATATGAGCATATAAATTATATTCAACAAATAGTGTTTCCAGCCTTGTATATTTCACAGACGTTTTACGAAAATCAAATGATATGAGAGTTTTAAAGCCAAAAAAGGTGGCTCATGCCTACAATTTCCACATTTTCAAAAGCTAAGGGATAAAGATTACTTGAGACCTGGAGTTTGAGATCAGACTGAGCAATATATCTAGAATCTCATCTCTGAAAATAAATAAACATTAAAAAAAAGTTGAGTGCCATGGTATGTACCTACATTCCCAGCTACAAAGGAGGCTAAAGCAGAAAGATCGAAGTGTCAGAAGTTTGCAGTGAGCAATCATCAACGCAATCTAGCCTAGGCAATATAGTGACACCCAGTCTCTTCAAAACAAAACAAAACAAAATTAAATTAAAAAAAAAGAGTTGGGGAGAGAGACAAGATGGCGGACTGAAGCCAGCTTTCAACAGAGGCTCTCGTCCAGAAGGAGAGTTAAGGGACAGGAATTTAGTAAGTATCCTGGTGGACTTGAGCCTCACCAAGAGAGAAGGTTGAAGAACGCACATCAACACCGCTGAGGCAAGCTGTGATCACAAGGAGCAAACAAAAGGTACAAAATCCACCACCAAGCGGACGGGAGTCCCCCTCCCCCATGGGACCAGCTCAAGAGCCCCACAATTAAACAAGTGGGCAGAAATTAAAGGCCCTCCCACTACACTCCACAGGAGAGACCTTCTAAAAACTGGACCTACCCCCCCTACTGGGGTGCCGTAGCGTTCTCCTGCCAGGCATAAAACGGAATAAAACTTTGGGAATCCTTTGCAGGCAATCCTCCCGGCGCTCCCCTCCCGCCCACTGAGGTCTGGAGGCCTGTCCCCCAGGAGTTCGGATCCTTGGGTGATTTCTCAAGGGGAGTGGACAGTCCCCGAGTTGCGACTGGTCAGCATTGACTCTGAGGTGCGTGAGTGAGGAGAGGGCACCGGGCTGAGGGGGAGTCACGCCTCGTGGCACTTCCCTGCGGTGCAGTGCACCAACCCTCCCCGGGCACAAGACTGAATAAGACTCTAGCTTCCCCGGTGAGAGCTGAGAGCCCCTACTCTCACTCAGGGTCTGAGGGCCTATCACCCAGGAGTTTGGATCCTTGGGTGATTTCTCGAGGGGAGTGCACAGTGCCTGAGCTGCATCAGGTCAGCGCTGACTCTGGGACACGTGAGCGAGGAGAGGGCACTCTGCTGAGGGGAAATCAAGCCTTGGTGGCACTTCCCTGCGGTGCAGAGCAGGAGCCCTCCCCGGGCCATATTGTTGCCTAAAACTGAATGAAACTCTAGCTTCCGCCCCCCGACTCCCATTCGGGGTCTGGGGGCCTATCCCCCAAGAGTTCTGATTCTTGGGGGATCTCTTGAGGGGTGTGGACCCAGCACAAACTGCGGCTGCTCAGTACTGACTCTGGAGCACGAGACAGAAGAGAAAAGGGTCGCCTGAGTGCCCACACCAGAACAGCAGTTTCCTGGAGGTAGATCAACAGCCGTTTTCTCTTTAACGGCAGAACGCTCACTTCTGGATATTCTGAGGCCACAGCCCCTGTCTCCCTGGGCAACCAGAGGAGGACACCGGTGAGCGGGGGATTTCCTGACACTGCTCACAAACCCGGGAAGCTTCCAGGGCGGGGCTGACCCAGAGAGGTGATTGGACTCAAACCTCCAACACCAAAGATGTTTGAACTCAAAACAGCTTGTCTTCTGTAGGCGACTTCGACAGGAACAGAGACAGAACCCCGCAAAGTTGTCTGTTCTGTTCTGTTCTGTTCTGTTAGCAGCATCCATCAGGGACGGGGCTAAGCCTGAGTGAACACCTCCCTCCCATCACCTGCATCAAACACTCATAGATGTCAGGCCCCATCTCCTCCTGCTAGATAGCGGCAGTCTGTGGGGGCCTGGCAGACTTCCTTGCGATCCAGGCAGGTGCAAACCCCTGGAGTGTCTGTTCACTGCAGGCAACTGGGTTAGCCATCTGCAGAGATACCAGTGACTGGGTCCGATGGAGGGGCAAAGTGGGGAAGGAGACGTCAAACTTCCTAGACTGCTCTGTTTGCTGGGTGGCTCCTCCTGACTCCATGCTGCACTGGGGTGAGCCGTTTCAGAGGAGTCACCAGGCCCCTGTGATCCAGTTCCCAGAGACCTCTTGAACTCTCTCACCCGAGACAAGTGCCAATTGAGACAGTAGATTCGGACCTTTTGAACTGGGCTAATAGACTGAGGACTTTTCAGGCGGTGCCCTGGGTGTATGGTTGTAGGAAGGTTGATTCTCCTTTTCCAACTGGGGCCAGAGGTGGGCAGGCGGGGTGACTTAATTGCTGATTTTTCCACACAGCTGAGACTTCAAGCCAGAGTAGAAGTTGCAATAGGATCGAACAGAAACCAGCTGAAAACAAGACAGAACCACTTTGCTCCACCACACCAGACAGGGCCCCAGTTTCTCAGGCCACAACACTGTACGGGCCCTCGATAAAACCCCAGGGGAATAACCAAAGGGACTAAAATAACCATGGGGTGGAATCAGCGGAAAAACTCTGGTATCATGAATAACCAGAATAGATCAACCCCCCCAAGAAAAGATACGGCAGATGTGATTGAAGATCCCATTCATAAACAACTGGCTGAGATGTCAGAAATCGAATTCAGAATTTGGATGGCAGACAAGATTAATAAAATGGAATTAGGAATCCGAGGAGAAATTCAAAAATTGTCTCAAGAATTTAACAAATTTAAAGACAAAACCACCAAAGACTTAGACACACTGAAGCAAGAACTTACAGCCCTCAAAGATATGAAAAATACAGTAGAATCCCTAAGTAACAGAATGGAGCAAGCAGAAGAAAGGATTTCTGACATTGAAGATAAAGTCTTCGAACGCTCCCAATCTCTCAAAGAGGAAGAGAAATGGAGAGCAAAAACGGATCACTCACTCAGAGACCTCTCAGATAATTCGAAAAAAAGCAACATAAGGATTATAGGAATTTCTGAGAATGATGATGTGGCCTCCAAGGGCACAGAGGCCCTTCTGCATGAAATTATGAAAGAAAATGTTCCAGACATGCCTAGAGAACCTGAAATACAGATAGCAGACAGCTTCAGAACCCCAGCACGATTCAACCCCAATAAGTCATCCCCCAGACATATCATAATTAGCTTCACTAAAGTTAACATGAAAGAGAAGGTTCTCAAAGCAGCCCGGCGAAAGAAAACTATAACGTACAAAGGTAAGAATATTAGAATAACAGCAAATCTCTCTGCTGAAACTTTTCAAGCCAGAAGAGGCTGGTCATCAACTTTAAATCTCCTAAAGCAAAAAAACTTTCAACCCAGGATCTTGTATCCAGCTAAACTGAGTTTCATCTATGATGGAGAAATTAAATACTTCAATGACATTCATATGTTGCAAAAATTTGCCATAAGTAAACCAGCTCTTCAGGATATTCTCAGACCTACCCTCCACAATGACCAACCCAATCCTATACCACAAAAGTAAACTCACTCAGAAACTTCGGATCAAACTCCAACTTCCGCACTGGCGAAAGGATTAAAAATGTATACTAACAACAGGAATCTGCATACCCATACAAAAACATGGAAGTTAAATAACCTTATGCTGAATGATAGCTGGGTCAGAGATGAGATTAAGAAAGAAATCGCCAATTTTTTGGAACAAAACGACAATGAAGACACAAACTATCAGAACCTCTGGGACACCGCAAAGGCAGTTCTAAGAGGGAAATTTATAGCACTGCAAGCCTTCCTCAAGAGAACGGAAAGAGAGGAAGTTAACAACTTAATGGGACATCTCACGCAACTGGAAAAGGAAGAACATTCCAACCCCAAACCCAGTAGAAGAAAAGAAATAACCTAAATTAGAGCAGAATTAAATGAAATTGAAAACAAAAGAATAATACAACAGATCAATAAATCAAAAAGCTGGTTTTTTGAAAAGGTCAATAAAATAGATAAACCTCTGGCCAACCTAATCAGGAAAAAAAGAGTAAAATCTCTAATATCATCAATCAGAAACAACAAAGACGAAATAACCACAGACTCGTCAGAAATCCAAAAAATCCTTAATGAATATTACAAGAAAATTTATTCTCAGAAATATGAAAATCTGAAGGAAATAGACCGATACTTGGAAGCACGCCACCTTCCAAGACTTAACCAGAATCAAGTGGAAATGTTGAACAGACCCATATCAAGTTCAGAAACAGCATCAACTATACAAAACCTCCCTAAAAAGAAAAGCCCGGGACCAGATGGTTTCACGTCAGAATTCTACCAAACCTTTAAAGAGGAATTAGTACCTATATTACTCTACCTGTTCCAAAATGTAGAAAAAGAAGGAAGACTACCCAACACGTCAACACGTTCTGTGAAGCAAACATCACCCTGATCCCCAAACCAGGAAAAGACCCAACAAGAAAAGAAAATTATAGACCAATATCACTAATGAATATAGATGCAAAAATATTCAACAAGATCCTAACAAACAGAATCCAGCAACACATCAAACAAATTATACATCATGACCAAGTTGGTTTTATCCCAGGGTCTCAAGGCTGGTTCAATATACGTAAATCTATGAATGTAATTTAGCACATAAACAAATTAAAAAACAAAGGCCATATGATTCTCTCAATTGATGCAGAAAAAGCTTTTGATAATATCCAGCATCCCTTCATGATCAGAACACTCAAGAAAATTGGTCTAGAAGGGACTTTTCTTAAACTGATAGAGGCTATCTACAGCAAACCCACAGTCAATATCATATTGAATGGAGTTAAATTGGAATCATTTCCACTCAGATCAGGAACCAGACAAGGCTGCCCATTGTCTCCATTGCTTTTCAACATTGTAATGGAAGTTTTAGCCACCGCAATTAGGGAAGAAAAGGCGATCAAGGGTATCCATATAGGGTCAGAAGAGATCAAACTCTCGCTCTTCGCAGATGATATGATTGTGTATCTGGAAAACAGTAGGGACTCTACTACAAAACTCCTAGAAGTGATCAAGGAATACAGCAGCATCTCAGGTTACAAAATCAACATTCATAAATCAGTAGCCTTTATATACACCAACAACAGTCAAATTGAAAAAGCAGTTAAGGACTTTATCCCATTCACAGTAGTACCAAAGAAGATGAAATATTTGGGAATTTACCTAACAAAAGACGTGAAAGATCTCTATAAAGAGAACTATGAAACTCTAAGAAAAGAAATAGCTGAAAATGTTAACAAATGGAAAAACATACCATGCTCATGGCTGGGAAGAATCAACATTATCAAAATGTCCATACTACCCAAAGCAATATATAATTTCAACGCACTCCCTATTAAAGCTCCACTGTCATATTTTAAAGATCTTGAAAAAACATTACTTTGTTTTATATGGAATCAGAAAAAACCTCGAATAGCCAAGACATTACTCAGAAATAAAAACAAAACAGGAGGAATCACACTACCAGACCTCAGACTTTACTACAAATCGATAGTGATCAAAACAGCATGGTATTGGCACAAAAACAGAGAAGTAGATATCTGGAACAGAATAGAGAGCCAAGAGATGAATCCAGCTACTTACCGCTATTTGATTTTTGACAAGCCAATTAAAAACATTCAGTGGGGAAAAGATTCCCTATTTAACAAATGGTGCTGGGTGAACTGGCTGGCAACCTGCAGAAGACTGAAATTGAACCCACACCTTTCACCATTAACTAAGATAGACTCTCATTGGATTAAAGATTTAAACTTAAGACAAGAAACTATAAAAATACTAGAGGAGAATGCAGGGAAAACCCTTGAAGAAATTGGTCTGGGTGAGTATTTCATGAGGAGAACCCCCCGGGCAATTGAAGCAGCTTCAAAAATACACTACTGGGACTTGATCAAACTAAAAAGCTTCTGCACAGCTAAGAACACAGTAAGCAAAGCAAGCAGACAGCCCTCAGAATGGGAGAAGATATTTGCAGGGTATATCTCTGACAAAGGTTTAATAACCAGAATCCACAGAGAACTCAAACGCATCAGCAAGAAAAAAACAAGGGATCCCATCGCAGGCTGGGCAAGGGATTTGAAGAGAAACTTCTCTGAAGAAGACAGGCGCAAGGCCTTCGGACATATCAAAAAATGCTCATCATCTTTAATCATCAGAGAAATGCAAATCAAAACTACTTTGAGATATCATCTAACTCCAATGAGACTAGCCTATATCACAAAATCTCAAGACCAGAGATGTTGGCATGGATGCGGAGAAAAGGGAACACTTCTGCACTGCTGGTGGGAATGCAAATTAATACATTCCTTTTGGAAAGATATATGGAGAACACTCAGAGATCTAAAAATAGATCTGCCATTCAATCCTGTAATTCCTCTGCTGGGCATATACCCAGAAGACCAAAAATCACAACATAACAAAGATATTTGTACCAGAATGTTTATTGCAGCCCAATTCATAATAGCTAAGTCATGGAAAAAGCCCAAGTGCCCATTGATCCACGAATGGATTAATAAATTGTGGTATATGTATACCATGGAATACTATGCAGCCTTAAAGAAAGATGGAGACTTTACCTCTTTCATGTTTACATGGATGGAGCTGGAACATGTTCTTCTTAGTAAAGTATCTCAAGAATGGAAGAAAAAGTACCCAATGTACACAGCCCTACTATGAAACTAATTTGGGACTCTCACATGAAAGCTATAACCCAGCTACAAGTTAACAATAGGGGCAAGTGGGAAGGGGGGGTGGGTAGAGGGAGGGGGATCGGTGGGATCACACCTGTGGTGCATATTACAGGTGTATTTGCGAAACTTGGTAAAGGTAGAATGTAAATGTTTTGGCACAGTAACTGAGATAACGCCGGAAAGGCTATGTTAACCACTGTGATAAAAATGTGTCAAATGGTTTATGAAGCGAGTGTATGATACCCCATGATCATATCAATGTATACAGTTATGATTTAATAAAAAAAATAAATAAATAAAAAAATAAAAATAAAAAAATAAAAAAAGAGTTTTAGAAAGGCCTTTGAAAATTTGACAAACTGAACCATTGTAAGTTATTATTTGTATTTTTCAGCATCTAAAAGTTTTTTCAGTTTTGTTTTACTGCCACTGTGAGTATGATTTCCATTTTTCTGTTGATTTTATCTTAATATGTGTGTGGGAATTTCCATGTTCTGTTGTTTTGCAATTAAATTTAAATAATTATAATCATAATTCTGACTTGGCAATAATTGTTTGATCATGTATGGGTAATGTGAACTTAACTAATCATTTGTAAACCACAATTAGTTACTTTTATTATTCAATCTTCTTTAAGTTTGTAAGAGCATGCATGCCTGCATTAGTATGTATAGCTCTATAATGTACTATTGCAACACTGAAGTCAAGTTTAACTGACCTAAGCCTTATTTTATGTCACTGGTATATGCATGAAATAAACTTAAAGTCCTCAACATTTTTTGACTGCTCAATCTGGCTGTGGCACTAGTAATTTCTTTCCATATATTTTATTTCTGTTTTGAATGCCATTTTACAAGTAATTACCTTTCGGACAATGTTCTGTTACATTTATTAAAAGCTAAGCATAGGTCTTTTTGCATTATTTGTTTGTCACTGTTTTTACATATTTCTGTTGACTTTTATCTTGAAACATTTATTTCAGTATTTTTAACCAGAATCTTATTCTCCATTTCCAAGCATCTGGATTCTAAAAACTTTGGGTTGCTTTATTTACTTTTTAAAAGTAAATAATTTGTGAAACTTTTAATAGATATTGATTTACTACTTCTCTCTATATTGTATGTGTGTGTATATATGTATTACATATATACATATATACGTACATACATACACATATATTCAATTCAAAAGTACATAAAGTTTCTCAATCCCAAAGATGTTGGGATTTAAAAATAAATTTTAGATAACTTTACTTCTCGCTTCTTTTTTGTCCTGCATTCAAAACTAAACCTTGTAATTTTATAACTTCCTAGAGTTGTAGACACATGTTTGACTTACCCTGACTGAGAGTAATATGATTAATATATTGCACCCAGGGTGACAATGAAGTCATTCATGTTTTACATTCCATGCATGGATTTTCATTAAGTTAACTATTTTCTACAGATCTTTCACATATTAGATTTAAATATCAATTTGTACATAGATGTCTCATTTTTAGTCCAAAAACACTACACCGATTTAATACTTCCATAATATCTCTTGCTTTAAATAAGTGTTATTTTCCAATTAACAAATGAAATAAAATATGAGTATCTCTTTTATGTTTGGAATTTTTTAGTAAGATAATGGCATGGTATACATTTTGGCAATAAGCTTCAGTCTAGACAAGTTAAAGTGAAAGTTTAGAAAGCTATATAAAGTTAGGTGTACATGTATGAAAAGCCCTGACATATAAGGTTCTCCTCTCCCACCATAAGATCTTAAAAAAGAGATGAGAATACAAAAAAAATTTTTTGGAATACAAAAATAATAAAAAAGGGTAACCAATCAAGTATTTTACAAGTGATATCATAACTACATCATGTATTGGGAATTTTCTAAAAATTATCTAGCTCCAAACATGATTAAGGAAATGTGTCACGTAAATTGGTATTTTAACTTCACAGTAGATTTCCAATTCTTATGTTGTGGAAACTATTTTTATCACTATTTGCTGTAGAACTGAATTCAATCTAAGTTATATCCATATTAGACTTGTTTCAAAGGAGCATATGTATTAAAATATCTGAAATTCCTCATTATATTATAATCTTGGCTACAAGGGTACAGTACCTGAAAACCACTTCTGATGAAAGCTAGAGAAGATGATTTGTTGCCTTTTATTATGTACTTCTAAGAAAGCTAGGATAAGATCTTCTCCATTCTTGTCCTAGAATTCTCCAGTTTAGAACTGACATGCAAGGGAGTGGGAGGCATAATTGTTTAATTGAAATTGAGCACAAGCAGGAATGTCAATTATGGGGAAATCCTTGATGCACATAAACATATATAGTATTCTCTTCAATGTTCAGGAGAGAATAAAGAGAATACAAAGGATCCGTGAGCAGAATTTTTCTTGTGGTTCGTAATGACCCCATTGTATATTGTTACATATAGCACCCCCCACCTTTATTTGAAATCCAAGAATGCAGGCAGAAATACATGTATGTGTTCCAAGATTTCCAGTATCAACACTTTTGGGACAACATCCCAGAACATATATGTTTAAATGCATTGTAAATAGTCATAGGCAATTAGAAAATGGACTATGCACCCATATTATTAATGAGAAGAAATTGAAATTATCAAGATATAAGACCATTGTTATTAGCTAAAATGTTAGATTGCAAAAAGTAGGGCAGTTAGGTCACTCTTATATTTGAGAAAACAAGATTTATTTCACATCCGTGTAACTGAGATTCACTAAGCTTTTATACTGGGCTAGTTGCAGCGAGACCCAAAGAAATACACAATATGAACTTTGTCCTTAAGTTACGTATTCCGTATGTAGAGAGAAGATGAACATGCATTAAAGCCACTGGGAAATTCATAAGTATAAACCGGAACTACAAGGCATAAAGTTATATTAAAAATCAAAGGTGCAATTTAAATGAAAATGTGGTTTATGTTCATGGAAAAGCAAGCAGTGTGGGTTGGTGTGATCAAGAAAGACTTCCTGGAGTAGGTGAAACTTGAGCTGAACATGAAGTGATTCTGGATGGTAAAGAATTATATAAATAGAAGCATAGAGTAGGGATTTATTCTGTGTCTGAAAAAGCACATTTTTAGATATTCTTCCTCTAGTAAGGAAGTTAGGGTTTCTGAAATTCCCTAAGTGGATTTATTTTCAATGCTGGATCATTTAGAAGTCCTCTGACGTATACCAGGTTAGTTCTTTTACAAGGACTTTGCCTACTAAGGAAGACTAAGTTTGGATGAGCTGTGAAAAGGGTAATTTTCTCTGTAGATGGGTGAGAAGTGAACAGGAAACATGAAGACGGAAATTAAGATATATATTTTGACCTTCAAGGAATTGTTTTGGCTTTCATTTTGTGACCTTCCTCTTTAAAATTCAGATTATAAGCCTCTAAATTTCTTTTTCTATCAGTGATTAAATAACTATTAGTAATATAATAAAATAAACCTTTCCCAATTTAAGTGATTTTAGAAAAGAAACACAAGAAAATATACTGAATATTTACTTTATACTAGGTTTCACTAGCTATTCCTTTACTATCACACTGAGTTTTTGAGACATCTATGGAATTCCTACTTGTCTTTAACCATATACCACCCTTAAAATTAATTGCATTATCACAGTGAAATGAGATTATGGACAATAATGACCAATTTAACAAAGTGAACTAATTCAGAAGCACTATACAGTTTTCACTTTTTTGGTATGCGTGAAAATCTAATAGTGAATTCTTTTTTCAGAAAATACTATCTAATACCTACAAGTATTGAATTTTTGCCAGGGTACTTCAGAGAAATCATTTATCCTTTGCCTATTTAACTTATTAAATGGCTGTTGTTTTAGAACAGGTATATGAAGAATGTTTTTAGAAGAGGCTTTACTTTTTTCCCTCCCAAGGGTTATGTTAAAACTGTTGTTATAAATCTCTGTCAAGTAAAAAGAACTAGTATTTCCAACTTCCTGCTAAGCAAATGTTTCGACGTCTTTTGTTTTCAGAGTCAGATCAGAATTTTTTGGCTGCCATGTAAGAGACTATATCAACTGAGTGTAGAAGTTAGCCATGGTGTGTATTTGTGTGTGTGTATTTTCCCACCTTCTAATCCAAGCCCCTAATTCTTTGAAAGTGGCATCTAGGCAGTTCTCTGCATTCAGTTTCATTATTATGGAAACTGGATGGTATCAGTATTGAGTTAAAGTTGCAAGATTCCTGCTTTTTTGTACTTTCATTCTTATTAAAATCAGTAAGCACTGATAATACATATCTGCCTTGTTCTATATTTCTCTTGTGCTTATATAATCCAAGAATATTGAGAAAAGATATAATGTGCTGCTGGAAAGGTTTTCTTCTGGTCCCAGCTGTGAAAGAACAGCTTTGGTCATTATGAAGCGTATGTGAGCTGCCACAATAAACATATAACCTGAACACCATTAAAATTTATCTCAGTATCTTTCTTATTACATTGCACAAAACAAGTAAATTATTTTTCTGATCAATTTAATGCATTGATTTATATGTCCTTTTCTTAAACAAAGCATTAATAACTGAGAAAAGTCTTGGATACATCAATAACAAAATGGTCTTAGTGCATATATATATGTATATATATATATATATATACACACACACGCATATATGTGTCAGTGGCCCATAGATATTGGTTTAAGACATATACTAAGATACAGAAAATTAGCCCCAGCTTTACTGATTTTTCTCTTGGCCTGTAGAAGCACCAAAAACTGAGAACATTTTAAAAATCCAGTGTGTGCCACACCTTCTGGGGGCAAGACATGATTGCAAGAGGTAATTTACCTAACAAATGCCATCAGTGTAACCTGGCTTATTGTACCCTCAATGAATCCCCAACAATAAAAAAAAAAAATTCAGTGTGAAGCTGGTGATATCAGTTGTGGTGTACTCTACATTCTATAACCCTCTTTGCACTTGGTATGATGCTATTTCCATAATCACTGTGGAGGTGAAGCTAACGAAAATTCTAGGTGCCTTTTCTATGAACTTTGATTCTTCTATTATGAGCATTAATTAATTTAATTGTTATTATATGCCAAGTGTTTTAAAATATATTGTCTTATTTAATACAAAATGGATCTGAAATTTTATAACAGGCACTGATGAATACATATTCAGCAGCAATCTACTCTTCCCCTTCCTTCTTTCTAATAAATCCTAATTTATATTTTGGCACGACTTTTCTTATTGAAATTCTGTATTGAAAGGTAGTACATGCTGTTCCTAACCACAGATGACTAACGACTAATCTAGGCAAGTTAGTGATGTCATTTTGCTGGCCAGTGATTGGTTTAATTATAGGAGTGGATCTTACTTCTGACCAATGAAATCAACAAGGAAATATGTTTGGGAAAATCGAGAAAAAAAATCCCTTGATTATTAAATAAAATGTAAACAGAAACATGCAAAAAAGGCTATACTTCTGCTTATTCTCCCATCTTTCTGGGAGAACTTGATCTCTGAAAATGTTGTAGCTATCTTGAGAAGACACAAACTGAAAGTCTTAGAGTAATAGAACAAAACCTTTTTAAGAACTTTGGTCCTTTGTGATATCACAGAGTCATTTATTTTATTAAACATACAATGATCTTATGTCTAGATATATGTTACATCAGACAATAAATATGAAACTTTAAACTGTTTGAGAAACAGTGTTACTTTCATGCAAAAGGTATATAAGGTTAATCAAGTACATATTGACATCATTTTTCAAATGAAGAATCTGAGATTCAAAGAAGCTGAGTTCCTCAATGCCTTTGAGTTAAAAATTGAGAGGGCATAGATCCATGTCTGGAGTTAAATGAAAATACATTTTCTACTACTTTCACAGCAAAATTCAGATTCCCAAAGTATATTGTCAGTTTATATTAAATTAATTGCCCACATTATCCCTTTAATTTAATATTTAATAAAGTCCGTGGAAAATGTTACCCAAATTTGTTAGACAATATAGTATGTATTGTCATTTCTGACCTTGGTAAAGTTATTTCTTTTATCAAAGTTTAGATCTCTCTTGTCCGAGTCATACTGTACTTCCAATAGCACCTTGACTATTTCTACCATAATATCACATAGTCATCTCTCATCAAAGTGTCCAATATTGAGATCATTACTTTTACCCAAAACCTATACCATCGTCTATATGCCACGTCTGGATTAATGATAACATAATACACCCACAGACTTAAAGGTCAAGAAATCGTTCTCAATCATCTTCCTCTCTATCACCTCCAAGTGTTGCTTATAATGAGGTTTTGTCATTTTTATTCTGTAAATATCTTTCAAATTAAATTTTCTCATTCATACCACCCTTAAAAACTAAAACACATGGAGCTGGAACATATTCTTCTTAGTAAAGTGTCTCAAGAATGGAAGAAAAAGTACCCAATGTACTCACCCTTATTATGAAACTAATGTAGGACCTTCACATGAAAGCTATATCCCAGTTATAACCTAAGAATAGGGAGAAGGGGGAAAGGGAGGGGAGAGAGGGGGAAGGAGGGGGATTAATGGGATTACACCTGCAGTGCATCTTACAAGGGTATATGTGAATCCTAGTAAATGTGGAATGTAAAGGTCTTGGCAAAATAACTAAGAAAATGCTACAAAAGCTATGTTAACTAATGTGATGAAAATGTGTCAAACGATCTATACCAAGTGTATGGTGCCCCACGATCATACTAATGTACACAGCTATGGTTAATAAAAATAAATTAAAAAAAAAAACTAAAACACATGTTATAGAGAAGGCTGCATACTTTAAACATACACAAATTAATTAATTACATAATTAGTTAATATGTGCAAATCAAAATTCATTTTCACTTCAAAGTAGTATCATTGAGTAAAGACAACTGCCCCAGAATCATAAAAGGTTTTTGTAGTGCAGTAAAAAGGATGAAGTAAACATAAAATGCATATTGACAATAAAACTTTTGCCCTTTTCATAGTATTAGAAAAAATTCTGATTTACCTATAGCAACAATTCAAATGTACCTAAATACATATAATTTGACAAAAGTAAAATATATATATTAAAACAGAAACCTTATTTTGTAACATGAATTTTTATTATATATGGGTTATACAAAAATAAACAAATTTACTAAATGAAACAAGGATCCTGCTGTCACTCAGAAACCATGTTTATCCCTGGCATAACATGACCCATGACTCCAAACATCTATTTCTATAGTTAACACTATTGAGACCCAGGGTAACTCCTTCATTTTCCTGAACATAGATCGTTGTTGTTGTTATTGTTGTTGTTGATTCATTGAGAGTACAAAGAACCAGGTTATACTGATTGCATTTGTAAGGAAAAGTCCCTCATATAATTGTGTCCTGCCTCTATGGGGTGTATCACTCACAGTGACTACCAACTTCCCTCTCTCCTTCTCTCTATCCACTTCCCAATTCGCCCCCAATCCACCATGTGCTAGGTCATCAATTTTCCTCGTATCAGAATTGACTACATTGGATTCTTGCTTCTCCATTCTTGTGATGCTTTACTAAGAAGAATGTGTTCCACCTGATTCAGGTTAATACAAAAGATCTAAAGTCTCGCAGGCGGAGCAAGATGGTGGCCGAGTAACAACTTCCTTGCATCTGGGCACCGTGAATCTGGGGAGATAGGACTCCAGGCATCTCTGGCTGGTGGGATCTGCCTATCATCGCCCCTGTGAGGATACAGGGAGTCAGTGAGAGACTTCTGGACCCCAAGAGGACGACTAAAACAGTGGAAAAACGGCAAGTGGTCGCGTGTGTTCAATCCGTCTAAACCCGCCCACAACTGTAAGTTCAGTAGCAGCGAGACTGCAAACCAGAAAGGCCTTACCTGTGAACTGTTTTGGTGTCTTTGGACTTGGCACTCAGTTGAACTGCCTTGGGGAGAGCCTGAGCGGGATTGCGGAGAACTTTGGCCATTGTCTAGGGCCCCAGTCTGAGCCGCTGAGCCAGATAGAGCTAATAGTGTTTTGCTGTGGGTCACAGGGAGCCATTGTGAGCAATCTGCCCCGGGGAGCTCCACCCTCAGGGTCGCAGAGCTAGAATCAGGTGGGAGCTGGCAACCCAGTGACCAATTAACCTAAGGGTGGGGTCTGAGCCGCCTTGCAGCCCTAAACCTCAGGTGCAGAGTGAGACCGGTTTTGGCACACTGGGTAAGTGGATAGCTACTTCAAACGTGATTCCAGCGACAAGCACTTTCCTGGGAAAGCTCCGGCTCAGCAAGTTTACAAGTTCAAAGTGCCTTTTAAGTCAGCTGAAGAGAGATTGAGGGTGTCTACCTGCTGGGGCTTGAGAAAACAGCAGTCTCCAGTTGTATCAGAACTGTGATTAACATCTCATACCCCAGAAGACCACGTGTTGCCCAGAAAATATTCAATAACATATACATACTGCTTGGTTTTTGGTTGTGTTTTTTTTTGTTTGTTTGGTTTTTTTTTTGTTTACTTTGATGTTGTTGATGTTGTTTCGTTTTTAATTTCAACCTTTTCCATACAGATCCTTTTTCTTTCTCAATTTCTCTACTTCAATTATAATTTCCCATTGCTGCCTTTTTCAATAACTAGAACGTCACTTTTGCTAGTGTTTCTACCGCTATTATTTGGTTTTTCACCCAATTTTATCCCATGAAGTTTTCTGTTTGCTTGTTTTGGTTTGATTTATAGCATTTTTGTCTTTCCTCTCTCCTTGGTGGAGGTGGGGTACTGTGTCTGATCAGGTTAGCAAAGAGCTGCTGACCTCAAGGGAACCACCCAACTGGGCACCCCCAGAAGGTGGGTTTTTTAAGGTTGTGTCAAAGTACCCTACTGTACACTTATATTGCTCTGTCTCCCCCTTTCTGTGACTCTATTTTTTTGTAAATATTCCTTTTACCCACCCCCTCTCCTTTCTCTATTTTTCTTTTTTTCTTATCACTCGGTCCTCCTTTCTTTCATCCCTTTTTTGCTCTTCAACCTGCTCACCCTTCTAGTCCTGTAACCCTTAGTAAACAGGCACGATAACTTAAAGAGCAAGAGGAAGTGAAAGGATAATTAGGGCAAAGAAACAGATAAAAGAAATCACTCATGAGGAAGAATCAGCAGAAAACTCCAGGCAACATGAAGAACCAGTCCAGAACAACCCCGCCAAGGGACCATGAGGTAGCGATTGCAGATGATTCCACCTATAAAGAAATGTTAGGAATGACAGAAAGGGAATGTAGAATACACATGTTGAAAACAATGAAAGAAATGATGGAAAAAATGAAGGAAACTGCTAAGAAAGTGGAAAATAACCAAAAGGAAATCCAAAAACAGAATCAAATAAAAGATGAATGATATGAAGAATATAAAAAGGATATAGCAGAGCTGAAGGAACTGAAACAGTCTATTAGGGAACTTAAAGATGCAATGGAAAGTATCAGCAACAGGTTAGACCATGCAGAAGAAAGAATTTCAGAGGTAAAAGACAAAGTTCTTGAGATAACTCAGATAGTAAAAGAGGCAGAAAAGAAGAGCGAGAAAGCAGAATGTTCACTGTCAGAATTATGGGACTTTATGAAGCGTACCAACATACAAGTTATAGGAATTCCAGAAGGGGAAGAAGAATGCCCCAGAGGAATGGAAGCCATACTAGAGAATATTGTCAAAGAAAATTTCCCAAATATCACCAAAGATTCTGACACACTGCTTTCAGAGGGATATCGGACCCCAGGTTACCTCAATTCTTGGAGCTTCTCCAAGACACATTGTGATGAACCTGTCCAAATTCAAGACAAAAGAAAAGATTCTGCAAGCTGCCAAGAGTAAGCACCAGTTGACCTAAAGGGTCAAATCCATCAGAGTGACCGCAGACTTCTCTAATGAAACTTTCAAAGCAAGAAGACAATGGTCATCTACCTTTAATATACTTAAACGGAAGAATTTGCAGCCCACAATTCTGTACCCTGCTAAGCTAAGCTTAAAAATTGATGGAGAAATCAAATCATGGAACCGGAAAAATCCCCGTATAGCTAAGGCAGTTCTTAGTAATAAAACTAAAACTGGGGGCATCAGCATACCAGATTTTAGTCAGTACTACAAAGCCATAGTGGTCAAGACATCATGGTTCTGGCACAAAAACAGAGACATTGACACTTGGAATCAAATTGAAAACCAAGTAATGAAACTAACATCTTACAACCACCTAATCTTCGATAAACCAAACAAGAATGTACCTTGGAGAAAGGACTCCCTATTCAATAAATGGTGTTGGGAGAACTGGATGTCTACACGTAAAAGACTGAAACTGGACCCACACCTTTCCCCACTCACAAAAATTGATTCAAGATGGATAAAGACTTAAATTTAAGGCATGAAACAACAAAAATACTCAAAGAAAGCATAGGAAAAACACTGGAAGATATTGGCCTGGGGGAAGACTTCATGAAGAAGACTGCCATGGCAATTGCAACAGCAACAAAAATAAACAAATGGGGCTTCATGAAACTGAAAAGCTTCTGTACAGCTAAGGAGACAGTAACCAAAGCAAAGAGACAACCTACACAATGGGAAAAGATATTTGCATATTTTGAATCAGACAAAAGCTTGATAACTAGGATCTATAGAGAACTCAAATTAATCCACATGAAAAAAGCCAACAATCCCATATATCAATGGGCAAGAGACATGAATAGAAGTTTCTCTAAAGTTGATAGAAGAATGGCTAACAAAGACATGAAAAAATGTTCATCATCTCTCTATATTAGAGAAATGCAAATCAAAACAACCCTGAGATATCATCTAACCCCAGTGAGAATGGCCCACATCAAAAAATCTCAAAACTGCAGATGCTGGCGTGGATGTGGAAAGAAGGGAACACTTTTACACTGCTGGTGGGACTGTAAACTAGTACAACGTTTCTGGAAGGAAGTATGGAGAAACCTCAAGCACTCAAGCTAGACCTCCCATTTGATCCTGCAATCCCATTACTGGGCATCTACCCAGAAGGAAAAAAATCCTTTTATCATAAGGACACTTGTACTAGACTGTTTATTGCAGCTCAATTTACAATCGCCAAAATGTGGAAACAGCCTAAATGCCCACCAACCCAGGGATGGATTAACAAGCTGTGGTATATGTATACCATGGAATACTATTCAGCCATTAAAAAAAGTGGAGACTTTACATCCATCATATTAACCTGGATGGAAGTGGAAGACATTATTCTTAGGAAAGCATCGGAAGAATGGAGAAACATGAATCCTATGTACTCAATTTTGATATGAGGACAATTAATGACAATTAAGGTTATGGGGAGGAAAGCAGAAAGAGGGACGGAGGGAGGGGTGTGGGGCCTTGGTGTGTGTCACACTTTATGGGGGCAAAACATGATTGCAAGAGGGACTTTACCTAACAATTGCAATCAGTGTAACCTGGCTTATTGTACCCTCAATTAATCCCCAACAATAAATATATATATATATATATATATATATATATATTTATAAAATATGGACAAAGTAAATAAATAAATTTGAATACTTTGGAAAGAAATTAAAATGTAAAATACATTTTATGTTTACTAACATCTAACATATGTATATTTTTCCTGAATGTATGTTCAAGTATTATACTGTTTAAATATGATTTTTTAGTCCTTGATTATTGAAAACAATTTACATCTAGTTCTTAAGGTCAGTTTGAGAGAATGAAGGAATTTGTGACCCTAAGGTATTTAGATTCTCAATGAAAAGAACATAAAATGTCACTTATACATATGCAACAGTGGAGGTGAAGAAAAAAAGTGTTTCTATAAACAGCAATAATAATGTACAACAATGACAATTAATGGTCAATATAGAACTTTGGAGTAATTTTCTTAAAGTAGTATGTATCCAATATTTTGCAAGCATCATAGAGTATAATATTTATTTAAAAAGGTTGATTATTTACTATTTTTAATATTTTAGCTAAATATATAAAACAGAGATAAATTAATAATATATCTATAATAATTTCTTTGTTGGATAATTAAAAATGAGATTTTTTTTTTTTTTTGCAGTTTTTGGCCAGGGCTGTGTTTGAACCCGCCACCTCCAGCATATGGGGCTGGCACCCCACCCCTTTGAGCCACTGGTGCTGCATCCAAAAATGAGATTTTTTTTTAACAAATTAGAAAGTAAGGTAGGAAAATAAATTGGATAAAATTTTAAAAGCAAATCATTTTTTTAATTTGAATACACTTTTTAATTATTATTTTTATTGTTTCAGATTAATTTGAGGGTACAAAGAATTAGGTTGCTGAGTACATTGGATACTTTTTATTCCATTCTTCAGATACTTTACTAAGAAGAATATGTTCCAGCTCCGTCCATGTAAACATGAAAGAAGTAGTCTCCATCTTTTTTTAAGGCTGTATAATATTCCGTGGTGTACATATAACACAATTCATTAATCCATTTGTGGGTCAAAGGGCACTTGGGCTTTTTCCATGACTTAGCAATTATGAATTGGGCTGCAATAAAAGCAGTGTATGGTGCCCCATGATTGCATTAATGTACACAGCTATGATTTAAAAAAAAAAGAATTAGGTTGCATTGTTTGAAATTGTTAGGTAAAGTCCCTCTTAGAATTGTGTTCCACTCCCCACTTTTACACTGCTAGTGGGACTGCAAACTAGTACAACGTTTCTGGAAGGAAGTATGGAGAAACCTCAAAGCACTCAAGCTAGACCTCCCATTTGATCCTGCAATCCCATTACTGGGCATCTACCCAGAAGGAAAAAAATCCTTTTATCATAAGGACACTTGTACTAGACTGTTTATTGCAGCTCAATTTACAATCGCCAAAATGTGGGAACAGCCTAAATGCCCACCAACCCAGGAATGGATTAACAAGATGTGGTATATGTATACCATGGAATACTATTCAGCCATTAAAAAAAATGGAGACTTTACATCCTTCATATTAACCTGGATGGACGTGGAAGACATTATTCTTAGTAAAGCATCACAAGAATGGAGAAGCATGAATTCTATGTACTCAATTTTGATATGAGGACAATTAATGACAATTATGGTTATGGGGGGGAGCAGAAAGAGGGAAGGAGGGAGGGGGTGGGGCCTTGGTGTGTGTCACACTTTATGGGGGCAAGACATGATTGCAAGAGGGACTTTACCTAACAATTGCAATCAGTGTAACCTGGCTTATTGTACCCTCAATGAATCCCCAACAATAAAAAAAAAAAAAAGAATTGTGTTCCACTCCCAAGGGGTATGCAGTGCACCTTAAAATTGTACCATTTAGTGGTAGAAACCTGATCCTCCTCCCACTACCCTTTTTGCCACCCTCATTCCCTGGCCACCCACCTTGAATTGAGTTTATCCCTTAAAAGGGCATGTATTAGATTGTCCACTGGATTTAAATTGGTATTGAATTCATTGGATTCCTGCTTCCTCATTCTTGTGATACTTTATTAAGAAGAATTTTTCAATTCCATCCAGCTTAATACAAAAAATGTGAAGTCTTCATTATTTTTTATGGCTGAATAGAATTCCATGGTATACATATACCACAGTTTATTAATCCATTCTTGAGCTGACTGGCATTTAGGTTGTTTTGACATTTTGGTGATTGTAAATTGAGCTGTGATAAATAATCTAGCACAAATGTCCTTATGATAAAATATTTTTTTTTCTTCTGGGTAGATGCTGAAAAGTGGGATTGCAGAATTAACTGACATGTCTAATTTGAGTTTCTAGAGGAGTCTCCATACTTCCTTCAGCCACCTCCAAACAGTTTACAATTCAATGAATATCCCATTTCTTTCTCACTTTTCTACTGTTGCATATGATGTCCCTTTGGCTACAATGCACCTTTCCTCATTTCCTTGGAAAAATGTCATTCAAGTCAAAAAATTCTTTCTTCTGCAGACTTTCATAGCACTTGAAGTAGAATCCCATCATACATTTTTCGTTTTTTTGAGACAGATTCTCACTATGTTGCTATAGGTAGAGTGCTGTGATGTCACAGCTCACAGCAACATCAAACTCTTGGACCCAAGTAATTTTCTTGCTTTAGCCTCCCAAGTAGCTGGCACGGCAGGCGCCCAGCACAATGGCTGGCTATTTTTATTGTTGCAGCTATCATGGTTTAGTGGGTCATGGTTTCATTAAGCTCGGTTTGAAATTGCCAATTTCTGTGTATGTGGCTGACGCTGTAACGACTGTTCTACTTGCACCAAGCTGGATTCTCATCATAATAATTTCCACACTACTACCACATTATTGGATATGTTTGCAAATGTTTCTCCTTCAGCGGTCTCTGAAAACCTCCAGTCCACAAGTGTTTTTATTGATCCTTGTACCTCCTGCATCAAGATATACTACAGAGGAGATTTGGAAGTTAAAAGACAACACTTCGTGGTTTAATTTCTCCAATGTGTGAAGTGGAGGTAACTTATACTTCTTACTTAACTTCAGAAATTAAAGAACTACTTAAGCTGCAGAGTTGCTTCAAATTATGGCATCAGCATATGATCAAGTTGTCTACTGAATCACTCAGTTAATCTACATATATATTGGGGAATTTTTCAGTGACATTTGTAGACAAAATGAACATTGTCTCCAAAACACTTTTGTTAGATCAATTGAGGAGAAAAGAATTAAAATGGTATCTGCTGGCTGATACCCTGTATTTTGGTTGTATTGATAAGGCTACGATACCTAAAAGTAAATGTTTATCATTTTGTTCCATATTGTTCACGATTTAATCATCTTTTATTGACTAAGAGAGTATAGTTTCCATTTTTGACTTATCTTCTGATTCTCACACCATGGTTCTGGTTTTCAAAAGCACATCAATTTTACATCTTTGAGAAACAAAAAATTCACACAAAAAAGGTAGAATGCAAATGTTAGTATTAAAAATATTCAATAAATGTTGTAAAGCTTAAACATATTTTATATTCTGGATCATTCAGATGGATTAGACAGTGTTACTGAAATAAGGTTTTTCTGAAAAGCCTCTGGCTCTCAGATCACTTAATTAAAAATGCCTGTGTCTTAAAATACAATTAACTTATGATACATGCCAAGAGAGGAAGGCCAGATTATTAATTCCTTTTGCACCTGTTTTTGTACATACTGCATTTGTGCAAAATCTCAGGTTACCACCAGTGTCTGAGAACTGTCACTGCTTTTAAGAAAACCATCAATTTCCATATCAAATTCTACTATATGGTGGTTAATAGAAAATTCATTTACAGGGGCGGAGACAAGATGGCTGACTGAAGCCAGCTTTCCACAGAGGCTCCTGTCCAGAAGGAGAATTAAAGGACAGAAATTTAGCAAGTAACTCGGTGGATTTGAGCTGCACCAAGAGAGAAGGTTGAAGAATGCACATCAACTCCACTGAGGCGAGCTGCAACCCAAAAGATACAAACAAAAGGTACAAAATCCATCACCAAGCAGACAGGAGTCCCCTCCCCCATGAGAATGGCTCAGAGTGCACCACAAACAAACGACAAGATTTCAAAGGTCCACCAACTACACTCCATGGGAGAGACCCTCTAAAAACCAGACCTACCTCCCCCACTAGGGTGCCATGGCATTCTGCCAGGCATAAAACTGTATAAAACTGTATATATTCTCTACCTGCAACTCTGAGCTCCCAGCACTTCCCTCTGCTCTCACTCTGAGGTCTGAAGAGCTGTCCCTCAGGAGTCCAGATTCTTGGGTGATTTCTCGAGGGGTGTGACAGTGCCTAAACTGAAGCTGTTCAGTGCTGACTCTGGGGCACAGGAGTGAGGAGAAGATGGTCGGCTGAGAGGGAACCACACCAGAGCAGCAGTGTCTTGAGGCTCAGAGCAGCAGCTGTCTTTTAGCAATAATACGGCTCACTCCTGGATATTCTGAAGACACACCCCCTGTCTCCCTGAGAAACAAGAGGAGGCCAGGCATCTACGCAGGTGGCAACCTCCATGGGAACAGATGAGAGATGGAAATGAAAGCACCTGAGACTTAAACCCAGAGTAACTGTGTCACTAGGGTCAAACAAAAACACAGCTGAAAACAAGACAGAACCACTTAGACCCACCACACCAAACAGGTCCCCAGTTTCTCAGGTCATAGCACTGTACGGGGCTTTGACAAAGCTCCAGGAGAAAAATCAAATGGTATAAAACAATCATGGGGTGGAATCAACGGATAAACTCCGGTAACATGAATAACCAGAATAGATCAACCCGCCCAAGGAAAGATATGGCAGATGTAACTGAAGATCCCATTCATAAACAGCAGGCCGAGCTGTCAGAAATAGAATTCAGAATTTGGATTGCAAACAAGATTAATAAAATGGAAGAAAATTTGGAATTAGAATTTCGGGCACCAATTCAAAAGTCGGAATTAGAAATTCGAGGAGAAATTCAAAAGTTGTCTCAAGAATTTAACAAATTTAAAGACAAAACCACCAAGGATTTTGACACCCTGAAGCAAGAATTTGCAGCTCTCAAAGATCTGAAAAATACAGTAGAATCCCTCAGTAACAGAGTGGAGCAAGCAAAAGAAAGGATTTCTAACATTGAAGACAAAGCCTTTGAATGCTCCCAAACTCTCAAAGAGGAAGAGACATGGAGAGCAAAAATGGACCATTCTCTCAGAGAGTTCTGGGATAATTTGAAGAAGACTAATATCACTGAAAATGACGAAGTGGCCTCGCTAGGCACAGAGGACCTTCTCCATGAAATTATGAAAGACAATCTTCCAGACATGCCAAGAGATTCTGAAATTCAGATAGCAGACAGTTTCAGAACCCCAGCACAGTTCAATCCCAATAAGATAGCCTCCAGGCATATTGTAATTAACTTCACTAAAGTTAATATGAAGGATAAAATTCTCAAAGCAGCCAGATGTAAGAAATCCATTACCTACAAAGGGAAGAATATTAGAATGACTGCAGATCTCTCTGCTGAAAATTTTCAAGCCAGAAGAGGGTAGTCATTGATTTTTAACCTCTTAAAGTAAAATAACTTTCAACTCCGGATCCTGTATCAAGATAAACTGAGTTTCATTTATGATGGAGAAATTAAATACTTTAATGACATTCATATGTTGAAGAAATTTGCCGTAACCAAACCATCTCTTCAGAATATTCTCAGAACTATCCTCCACAGTGACCAGCCCAATCCTCTACCACAAAAGTAAACTCACTCAGAAACTTTTGATCAAACTCCAACTTCCACAGTGGTGAAAGGATTAAAAATGTACACTAAACTTTCAAAAAACATGATACCCAAATTTTACCAGACTTATCAATATTCTCCATTGATGTGAACGGCTTAAAGTGTCCTCTAAAGAGGCACAGGTTAGCTGACTTGCTACAAAACTTCAGGCCGGATATTTGTTGCATACAAATATTTGTTGCATACAAGAGTCACATATTATGTTAAAAGACAAATATAGACTCAGGGTGAAAGGATGGTCATCCATATTTCAGGCAAATGGTAATCAGAAAAAAAGCAGGTGTTGCAATTTTATTTGCAAATACAATGGGCTTTAAACCAACAAAAGTAAGGAAGGAAAAGAGGTAATACTTAATATGAAGAGATATCAATTATTAATATTTATGCACCCAACCTGAATGCACCTAAGTTTATAAGAGAAATTCTAACAGACATGAGCAACTTGATTTCACCCAGCTCCATAATAGTTGGAGATTTCAACACTCCTTTGGCAGTGTTGGATCCATCTTCCAATAAGAAGCTGAGCAAAGAAATTTTAGATTTTAACCTAACCATCCAACATTTGGATCTAGCAGACATCTACATAACATTTCATCCCAACAAAACTGAATACACATACTTCTCATCAGCCCATGGAAATACTCCAAAATCGATCACATCTTAGGTCACAAGTCTAACCTCAGTAAATTTAAAAGAATAGAAAATATTACTTGCATCTTCTCAGACCACAATGGAATAAAAGTTGAGCATAGTAACAACAGGAATCTGCATACTCATGCAAAAACATGGAAATTAAATAACCTTATGCTGAATGATAGCTGGATCAGAGATGAGATTAAGAAGAAAATTGCCAAAGTTTTGGAACAAAACAGCAATGAAGACACGAATTATCAAAACCTCTGGGATTACGCAAAGGCAGTCCTAAGAGGGAAATTTATAGCACTGCAAGCCTTCCTCAAGAGAATGGAAAGAGAGGAAGTTAACAACTTAATGGCACATCTCAAGCCACTGGAAAAGAAGAACATTCCAAACCCAAACCCAGTAGAAGAAAAGAAATAACCAAAATTAGAGCAGAAATAAATGAAATTGAAAATAAAAGAATTATGCAACAGATCAATAAATCAAAAAGTTGGGTTTTTTTAAAGGTCAATAAAATTGATGAACTTTTGGCTAACCTAATCAGGAAAAAAAAGAGTAAAATGTTAAGCTCATCAATCAGAAATGCCAAAGATGAAATAACAACAGACCAGACTCCTCAGAAATTAAAAAAAAAAATTAATAAATATTACAAGAAAGTTTATCTCAGAAATATGAAAATCTGAAGGAAATTGACTGATACTTGGAAGCATGTCACCTTCCAAGACTTAGCCAGAATCAATTGGAAATGTTGAACAGGCCCATATTAAGTTCAGAAATAGCATCAACCATACAAAACCTCCCTAAAAAGAAAAGCCCGGGACCAGATGGTTTCACGTCAGAATTCTACCAAACTTTTAAAGAGGAATTAGTACCTATATTACTCAGCCTGTTCCAAAATGTAGAAAAAGAAGGAAGACTACCCAACACGTTCTATGAAGCAAACATCACCCTGATCCCCAAACTAGGAAAAGACAGAACAAGAAAATTATAGACCAATATCACTAATGAATATAGATGCAAAAATATTCAACAAGATCCTAACAAACAGAATCCAGCAACACATCAAACAAATTATACATCAAGACCAAGTTGGTTTTAACCCAGTGTCTCAAGGATGGTTCAATATCCATAATTCTATAAGTATAATTCAGCACATAAACAAATTAAAAAACAAAGACCATAAGATTCTCTCAATTGATGCAGAAAATCCTTTTGATAATATCCAACATCCCTTCATGATCGGAAAACTTAAGAAAATTGGTGTAGAAGGGACATTTCTTAAACTGATAGAGGCTATCTACAGCAAACCCACAGCCAGTATCATATTGAATGGAGTTAAATTGAAATCATTTCCACTCAGATCAGGAACGAAGCAAGGTTGCACATTTTCTCCATTGCTCTTTAAAATTGTAATGGAAGTTTTAGCCACCACAATTAGGGAAGAAAAGGCAATCCAGGTTATCCATATAGGGTCAGAGGAGATCAAGCTTTCGTTCTTTGCAGATGATATGATTGTATATCTGTAAAACACCAGGGATTCTACTACAAAAGTATTAGAAGTGATCAAGGAATACAGCAGCGTCTCAGATTACAAAATCAACATTCATAAATTGGTTGCCTTTGTATATACCAACAATAGTCAAGCTGAAAAAAAAGTTAAGGATTCTATTCCATTCACAGTAGTGCCAAAGAAGATGAAATATTTTGGAGTTTATCTAACAAAGGATGTGAAATATCTTTATAAAGAGAACTATGAAACTCTAAGAAAATAAATAGCTGAAAATATTAACAAATGGAAAAACATACCATACTCATGGCTGGGGGAAGAATCAAAATTTTTAAAATGTCCATACTACACAAAACAATATATAATTTTAATGCAATCCCTATTAAAGCTCCACTGTCATATTTTAAAGATGTTGAAAAAATAATACTTCATTTTATATGGAATCAGAAAAAAACTCGAATAGCCAAGCCAAGACATTACTCAGAAATAAAAACAAAGAAGGAGGAATTACGCTACCAGACCTCAGACTATATTACAAATCAATAGTGATCAAAACAGCATATTACTGGATCAAAAACAGAGAAGTAGATGTATGGAACTTAATAGAAAACCAAGAGATGAATCCAGCTACTTACTGTTATCTTATCTTTGACAAGCCAATTAAAAACACTCAGTGGGGAAAAGATTCCCTATTTAACAAATGGTGCTGGGTGAACAGGATGGCAACCTGTAGAAGACTGAAACTGAACCCACATCTTTCACCATTAACTAAGATAGACTCTCACTGGATTAAAGATTTAAACTTAAGACATGAAACTATAAAAATACTACAAGAGAGTGCAGGGAAAACCCTTGAAGAAATCGGTCTTGATGAGTATTTTATGAGGAGGACTCCCCGGGCAATTGAAGCAGCTTCAAAAACACACTACTGGGACCTTATCAAATGAGAAAGCTTCTGCACAGCCAAGAACACAGTAAGTAAAGCAAGTAAACAGCCATCAGAATGGGAGAAGATATTTGCAGGTTATGTCTTCGACAAAGGTTTAATAACCAGAATCCACAGAGAACTCAAACATATAAGCAAGAAAAGAACAAGTGATTCCATTGCAGGTTGGGCAAGGGACTTGAAGAGAAACTTCTCTGAAGAAGACAGGTGTGTGGCCTACAGACATATGAAAAAGTGCTCATCATCTTTAATCATCAGAGAAATGCAAATGCAAATGACTTTGAGATATCATCTAACTCCAATAAGATTAGCCTATATCACAAAATCCCAAGACCGGAGATGTTGGTGTGGATGTGGAGAAAAGGGAATACTTCTACACTGCTGGTGGGAATGCAAATTAATACATTCCTTTTGGAAAGATGTTTGGAGAAAACTTAGAGATCTAAAAGTAGACCTGCCATTCAATCCTATAATTCCTCTACTAGGCATATACCCAGAAGACCAAAAATCACATCATAACAAAGATATTTGTACTAGCCCAATTGATTGAATTTTGCAGCCCAATTCATAATTGCTAAGTCATGGAAAACGCCCAAGTGCCCATCGATCCACGAATGGATTAATAAATTGTGGTATATGTACACCACGGAATATGATGTAGCCTTGAAGAAAGATGGAGACTTTACCTCTTTCATGTTTACATGGATGAAGCTGGAACTTATTCTTCTTAGTAAAGTATCTCAAGAATGGAATAAAATGTATCCAATGTACTCAGCTCTACTATGAAACTAATTTATGGCTTTCACATGAAAGCTATAACCCAGTTATACACCAAAAATAGGGTAAAGGGCGGAAGGGGAAAGGGAGGTGACGGACGGGGGAGGTGGGTGGAGTGAGAGTGATTGGTGGGATTACACCTGCGGTGCATCTTAGAAGGGTATATGTGAAACTTAGTAAATGTAGAATGTAAATGTCTTAGCACAATAACAAAGAAAATGCCAGGAAGGTCATGTTAACCAGTGTGATGAAAATGTGTCAAACAGTCTATAGAACCAGTGTATGGTGCCCATGTTTGCATTAATGTACACAGCTATGATTTAATAAAAGAAAAAAAAGAAAGAAAATAAAATGTATTTACCTTTATTTGAAAGTATAGTGCAGAATCCTCTGTAAAATGTTTCAGGTCCTTCAGAAGGTGTATCTTCATGTATACAATGGTGAAAACATATAATTCCTGATGCATGTAATTTAATTTAGATTTACTGTATTTGAAACTGTGGGAGGAGGGTCAAGATGGCCAACTGGAGTCATCTGTGGACAGAAGCTCCAGTCCAGAGGGAATGAAAATGACCAGAAATTACCCCTTAAACTCAAGACTTGGAGCTCAGCTGAGAGAGAAGAGTTATAACTGCCTATCACCTCTGCTGAGGTTTTCTATAGGTGGGTGGTGAACTGAGGACCTCCTGTCTCACCCCATGAAGAGAGTTTCAGGAAGTGTGGACTATTTGTCCAGAGGGACCCTGCTGTGACCCTGAACACTCTCTTGCCAGGCATGAAAGTTGAACAAACATTTTCCCTGCCATTTTTAACCTCTAGCCCACCCTCCTCCCCTCACCTGATGGTCCAGAGGCTAATCCCTGCAGAAACCAGAATACTGCAGTTCATTGACAGGTCTGGGCACTACAAGGGCCATGGTATACAGTGAGCCCAGCAGTAGTGCAGACAAATGGGGGAAGCTGTCAGGATTGGCTCTGCAAAAATGCTAACCATTTTGTGGGAGGAAACTTGGAGCCATGAACCCTGCTTTCCCAGAACTGAACCCACCATTCACCACCCTAATATAACCACACACCCTGCGTCCTGCCCAGCCAGAGCTGCTTATCTCACACCCCACCCTGCTAGAGCTGCACTGTGTGCCCCATCCAGCCAGAGCCACTCACACAGCAAGATGCCCTGCCAGAGCTACCACACAACACCCTGCCAGACCCACTGGGTGCCCTGCCCTGCCTGAAATGCCACCATGAACCCCACTGTGTTGCTGGAGCCCTGTCCTGGAGAAGCCACTATAGCCACCTCCCTGGCCATGGGAGCCACCTGGGAGCTGCACAGGAACACATCCCCCTAAGATTCAGCAAGAGTAGAATGATTCCACTGGTGTTTAATCTTGGAGAGACACCTCTCCAACTCTGAGAACTGCCAGAGGAAGCCAGACCTCACCCTATAGGGATACCAGTGGTTCAGAGTGGCTGGGTCAAAGGCGCAGTGGCTGAGGGAGAAAATCATTTGCTGATCTGTTTTCCTCAGGTTTTGACTGAGCTCAGGTGGAACACTCTTCACTTGCCATTGAGTGCCCAAGGCAGGCCTCACCTCCCCAAGCTGGGAGATGGAAGAGGGTGGTGACCAAGCCGAGGGGGCATTGAATTTCCTTTGACTCTGGCAGATGCAAATCCCTGCACATGTGCTTATTAGAGGGAGCAGGATCACAGCCCCAGGAGGTTACCAGTGACTGGGCATGAAAGAAGTGCAAGGTGGGGAAAATATACCAGCCTCCTGGTCCAACTCTGCTACTGGGTGGGCCTTTCTGACTCAACAGAGCACCAGAGTGACCCACATTTGAGCAGCCAGTAGTCCTCTGCTATACAGTTGATGGAGACCTTTCATACTCTTCCACCTGAGAGTTGGTAGTGACTGGGTCAATTGGTTTGGAACACCTAACCTGGGCCAATCACCCAATGGCATTGTCAGAGTGGTACCTTGGTTATGTGGCAATGAGAAGGGTTGATCTTCCTCTACCAGTTCTTGCCTGTGGGGGGCAGGGTGTCTTAGTTGTTTGTATTTTTCCACAGCTGAGGTTTCAACCCAGAGTCACTGATCCACTAGTTTCAGAAAAATACCAGATGAATACAACACAGAGCCACCACACCAATTAGGTCCCCAGAGCCTCAGAGTGTAACGCTGTATGGGTCTTTGCAAAGCTGTAGTGGAAAGAGCTACAGTCACCAGTCCCAGTCTTTTGCAAAGGGCTGATTAACCACAAATACAGGAGCTCCCAAACCAACTTCACCTTATCTGCTCATCTAGTAAAACAATGTAAAATAATCACGGGGAAGATTCAATGGAAAAACTCTGGCAACATAAATATCAGAGTAGATCAACTCCCTCAAGGAATGACATGGAGGACACACCAGAAGATACCATTCATAAACAAATAGCTGAGATGTCAGCAATCAAATTCAGAATTTGGATTGCAAATAAGGGTAATAGAATGGAGGTAACATTGGAATTAGGAAATGAAGAAGCATTTCAAAAGTTGTCTAAAGAATTCAATAAATTCAAAGACAAAATCACCAAAGATTTTGACACATTGAGATAAGAAATTGCAGAACTCAATGATCTGAGAAATCCAGTAGAATCCCTCAGTAACAGAATGGATAAGGCAGAAGAAAGGCTTTCTGACATTGAAGAAAAAACTTTTGAATGATCCCAAACACTCATAAACACTCATAGAGGAAGAGAAGTGGAGAGCAAAATTGGATCATTCTCTCAGAGAGCTTTGGGATAATTTGAAGAAAACTAATATTCACCTTATAGGAATTCCTGAAGGCAACAAGGTTGCTTCAAAAGCCACAGATGCTCTACTACATGAGATAATGAAGGAGAACTTCCTAGACATGCCAAGAGATTCTTAAATTCAGATAGCAGACAGTTTCAGAACCCCAGCATGACTCAATACAAATAAGGCATCTCAGAGACACATTATAATTAACTTCACCAAAGCTAATATGAAGGAGAAAAATCTGCAAGCAGCCAGACATAAGAAAACCATAAGCTACAATGGTAAGAATATTTTGAATGACTGCAGACCTCTCTGCTGAAATCTTTCAAGCTAGAAGAGGGTGGTTATTAACGTTTAATCTTCTAAAACAAAATAACTTTCAACCCAGGATCCTGTATCCAGCTAAACTGAGTTTCATTTATGATGGAGCAATTAAATACTTTAATAACATTCAGATGTTTAATAAATTTGCCATAACTAAGCCAGCTCTCCAAGATATTCTCAGACCTATCCTCCATAATGACCAGCACAATCCTCTACCACCAAACTAAACTCATTCAGAAACTTTCAATCAAACTCTAACTTCCACAGTGATGAAAAGATTAAAAATGTCCACTGTACTTTTGAAAAACTCCATACCTAAAATACTACCAGGCTTATAAATACTCTCAATTAATGAAGATGACTTAAATTGTCCTCTAAAGAGAGTTCATGGGGAAACAGGTGTTGTGTGGGAAGATTGGTGAGGTGTGGACTGCTGAGTGGAATTTGGTGGCCAGAAAGGGTTGCCATTTGAAGCTACACTGCTGGCACTGGATAGCCAATCATGGGCAAAGGATACCACTTAGGAAGCAGACACCATTTCAAAGTTTGGAAATGGTGACTGCCACAGGCACCTTTCCCCACAGGCCAGGTGTGGCGATTTGTGTCTCACCTGCAGGCAGTCATCCTGCACCAAAACTGGTCCAGAATACCCCACACTTCACAGGAATTGTTGCAGGGAGAGTTTGTAAAACCTGCCTGTGAAAATATTTTGAGATCAGTGAAATCAACAGTTCAGCAGGGTCTAGGAAGCAGAGCATGATGGTAGACGGGATAGACGTTTAGTTCAGGTATCCTGGAACAACAGGTGAGAGTGATTGGGCTAGATCATTCCCCATGGGGAATATTGGTGTAGACAGGTAGTTTGGGTTGTGAAGTGAAGTGGCAGATTGTTGGACTCAAAGCGTAATCCAGAGCTGTGGAGACAGCCAGAAAAGTATCTGCACCACTGCTGAAGCAGTGGGCAGCGGTGGTGGCAAACATCCCCTCCCCCACAGAAGATTCCCGGTTCCCACAACAGTAGGTGTTTTGTAGAAAAATTAGTGAAACCTGGACTCCTGAGTGGAATTTGGTGGTCAGATAGGGATGTGGTCTGGAGGAGCACCACAGTCGGAGTTAGGCGGCCAGTCATGGAGCAAACATATTTTGAAATTTTGAAAATGGCGACTGCCACAGGCACCTTTTACCATGGACCAGGTACAGTGATTTGAGTCTCACCTGCAGGCAGCCATCCTGTTCTCACACTTCGTGGAAACTGTTGTAGGGAGAATTTGTGAAACGTGCCTGTGAAGATTCTTTTTGAAATAGGTGGAATCAACAACTCAGCAGGGTCTAAGCACCAAGTGGGTAGCCAGGCAAGCACCAAAAAAAACAGTGTAAACTGAGAACCACTCACGACACTACCCGGTGTCCAAAAAGTATATTGCAACATAAATATATTTCTATTAAAGTTGCTCACTACATCATACATATAGTGATAAGTATTTATATATAATATATATGAATAATATTTTTGTTGGTGATGCCATTTTTTTCTTTTTTCTTTTCTCATTCTTCCTCTTTAGCATTTTATTCTTTTATTGCAGGAATTATTGTTTTTTTAATTATTATTAATACTATACTTGTTTTTTCTCTTCCCCTTCTGTTCTGATGGTTGCTGAGAGTGCTTATATGAGGCTATTAAAGTTTTATTATTATTTTTTTATTATTGTTATTATTTTGTCTGTTTGTTTATTTGTTTCTGATTATCTGGGCATCTGTGTGTTTGTGTGTCTGGTAGTTTTTTTGTTTGATTATTTGCTCATTTTGTTTTAATGTGGTTTTTGTTTTGCTAAATCCTCAAGTTGGCTATTTTTCCTAACTTTACTTTTTACATTCAATAAGAACAAGGGGGAATGGGGGATGATGGCTGACTGGAGCCAGCTTTCAACAGAAGCTCCAGTCCAGAGGGAGAGATAATGCCAGAAAGAACCAAATAAAGCCGAAGGTTGGGAGCCGAGCTGAGAGAAGAGATAGATACCTACACGTCTTCTCTGACGAGTCAAATGGTGACGCCAGGGAAACAAATTTCAGGTACAGGACTCATCCCAAAGAGGATGTGTGTCCATACCCTCCCCCAAGAGATTTGCTTGTTTGATGTGGGATCTCTACAAGTGAGTGATGAACTGAGGTTCCCTTCTCTCACCCCTCCAGAGCAACTTACTGGAAGCAGGGACTCCTTCAGAATGTAACTACTGTGAGCCTGGGAATTGCCTTGCCTAGCAGGAAGTTTGAACAAATATTTTCCCTGACACCTTGAACTTCCAGTCTACCCTTCCCCTCTTGCCTGGTGGTCTATAAGTCCAAACCATGCAGAGATCAGAAAGTCTGCACTTCCTGGCTAGGACTGGGCATTGCATAGATGGAGGCAGCACAGCTACACTACATCTGTGAATCCAATAACAGTAAACAGAGGGTGTCTGGCCTGGGTCTGAGAAAGTGTATCTCAGCAGCAGGCATTTACTTGTGTCATCATGCAGTGGGTGTGAATCATAAACTGCTGAGGTGTGCAAACCCAAGTGGAGCCACATCTCACCTAAATCAGCATTAATAGAATGATCCTGCTAGGGTCTACTTTACAAGAGTCAACTTCCCAACTCTGTGGTCTGCCAGAGAGAACCAGACTTCGCCCTAAGGGAATACCAGAGCTGCAGAATAGCCGCGGCAAAGGTGCGGCTGAGGGAGAAATATATTTGATGTCAGGATATCCTCAGCATTAGATTGAGCTCGGGTGGAACACTCCACAGTTCCATTGAGTACCTGAGGCAGGAAGGCTTCACCTCCCCCTGGAGGCTAGTGGCAGAGGCTGGTAGTTGAGAGGAGAAATTACTAATTTTACTTTGATTCTGGCAGGCACAAAGCCCTAGCACATTTGCTTATTAGACAGAACTAGGACACAGAGACCGGTGGTGGGGTTACCAGAGACTGGGGTTACCAGAATCCAGTGGTGAAGGAGGAGAAATGTGCGGAAAGAGACATCAATCCCCTTGGTTCAAACTTTCTACTGAACAGGCCTTTCTGACTCCTCGGAGCACCAGAGCAAGCCACACTTGAGCTACCAGTGGACTCCTGCTATCTAGTTGCTGTTGACCTTTTGAAGTCTCCAGCTAGAGAGTGGGTGCCTATTGGGACAATTAGATTGGCACTCTTGAACTGGACAATTCAACCAAGGATCCTCCAAGGTGGTACCCTGGTTTTGTTGTAGTGGGAATGTTTGATTTTCCTCTTCCAGGTGTTGCCTGTGGGGGGCGGGATGTCTTAGTTGCTCTAATTTCTGCAAAGCTGAGCCTTGAACCCAGAGTCACTGATTCACTAGGATTGGACAGAGATCAGTTGAATACAAGACAGAGCCAACTAGCCCCACCACACCACACAGGTCTCCAGAGTCTCAGTATGTAGTACTGTATGGGTCTTTTGCATAGCTGTAGAGGACAAGCTGAAGTCATCAGTCCCAGCTCTTTGGTAAAGGGCTGGTCAGCCACAACCCCAGAAGCCTCCAATACAATTTCACTTTACCTGCTCTTCTAGCCAAACAGGGAAAAACAATCATGGGGTGGAATCAGTGTAAAAATTCTGGCAATATGAATAATAAGAACAGATCAACTCCCCCATGGAATAACAAACTATCCACACCAGAGGATCCCATGCAGATGGCTGAGATGTCAGAAATCAAATTCAGAATTTGGATGGCTAATAAGATTAACAGAATGGAAGTATAGTTGGAATTAGAAATTCTAGGAATAATTCAAAATTGTGTCAAGAATTAAATTAATTCAAAGACAAAATCATCAAAGATTTTGAAACATTTAGAAAAGCACTTGCAGATCAAAGATCTGAGAAATACAGTAGAATGCCTCAGTAACAGAATGGAGCAGGCAGAAGAAAGGAATTCAGACATTGAAGACAAAGCTTTTGAATGCTCTGAAATGGTCTAAGAGGAAGAGAAGTGGAGAGCAAAGTCAGATTATTCTTTCAGAGAGCTCTGGGATAATTTGAAGAAAAATAATATTCACCTTGTAGGAATTCCTGAAGGCAACAAGATTGCTTCAAAAGGAACAGATTCCCTACTACATATGATAATGAACAGAACTTCCCAGACATCCATGAGATTCTGAAATTCAGATAGCAGACAGTTTCAGAACCCCAGCACAACTCAAACCAAATAAGACATAGGCACATTATAATTAACTTCACCAACGTTAATATGAAGGAGAAAATACTGCAAGCAGCCATATGTAATAAAACCATAACATTCAATGGGAAGAATATTTTCAATGACTGCAGATCTCTACCAAAACATTTCAACCTAGAAGAGGATGGTCATCCACCTTCAAACTTCTAAAATAAAACAATTTTTAACCCAGGATCCTGTATCCAGCTAAACTGAGTTTTATTTATGATGGAGAAATTAAATTCCTTAGTGATATTCACATGCTGAAGAAATTTGTCATAACAAAATCAGCTCTCCAGGATATTCTCAGACCCATCCTCCACAATGACTACCACAATGCTTTACCAAAAAGAAAACTCACTCAGAAATTTTTTATCAAAACCCAACTTCCACAGTGGTGAAAGTATTAAAAATGCCCAGTGGACTTTTGACAAATTTGACACCCAAAATACTACCAGGCTTATCACTACTCTCAATTAATGTGAATGGCTTTAATTGCCCTATAACGAGGCATAGGTTGGCTGACTGGATACGAAAGCTCACGCAGGATATCTGCTGCATACAAGAATCTCATCTTACCCTAAAAGGTAAATATAGACTCAGAGTGAAGGGATGGTCATCTATATTTTAAGCAAATGTCTTAACACAATAATCAAGTAAATGAGGCAAAAGCTATGTTGATTTGTTTGATCTAACCAAATAAGATTGTATATAAAAAAAAACACATTGTACCCCACATATGCATAAATGAATTCATGATCTATGTGTATATAACTTAATAAAAAATAAAAATAAATAAAAATGTCCTCTAAAGAGGCACAGGTTGGTTGACTGGATACAAAAACTCAGGCCAGATATCTGCTGCATACAAAAATCTCACCTTACCTTGAAATATAAATACAGGGTAAAGCGATGGCCATCTATAATTCAGGCAAATGGAAATTAGAAAGAGAGAAGGTGTTTCAATTTTATTTGCAAGTACAATAGGCTTTAAAAAAACAAAAGTAAGGAAAGATAAGGATGGTCACTTCATATTTGTTAAGGGAATCACTGAACATGTTGAGATTTCAATTATTAAACATTTATGCACCCAACCAGAATGTGACTCAATTTATAACGGAGACTCTAACAGACATGAGAAACTGGATTTCCTCCAGCACCATAATAGTCAGACATTTTAACACTTATCTGGCAGTGTTACATAGATCCTCCAAAAAGAAACAAAGGAAAGAAATTTTAGCCTTAAAATTAACCATTCAACTATTGAATTTAATAGAAATACACAGAACATTTCACCCTAACAAAAATGAATACACATTCTTCTCATCAGTGCATAGAACATCCTTCAAAGTTGATCACATCTTAGGTCACAAGTCTAACCTCAGCAAGTTTAAAAGAATACAAATTATTCCTTGTATCTTTTCATACCATCATGGAATAAAAGTTGAACTCACTAACAACAGGAATCTACATACTCACACAATAACATGGAAATGAAATAACCTTATGCTGAATGATAGCTTAGTCATAGATGAGATTAAGAAGGAAATTAACAAATTTTTGGAAGAAAACAATGAAGACATGAATTACCAGAACCTCTGGGATACCACAAAGGCAGTCCTAAGAGGGAAATTTATAAAGTTGCAAGCCTTCCTCAAAAGAACAGAAAGAGGGGAAGTCAACAGTGTAATGGGAAAACTCAAGCAACTGGAAAAAGAAAAAAAACATTCCAACCCTGAACTCAGCAGAATAAAATAAATAAATAAAATTAGAGCAGAATTAAATTAAGTTGAAAAGAATTATACAACAGATCAATAAAACAAAAATTGGTTTTTTGAAAAGGTCAATAAAATAGATAAACCATTGGCCAATTTAACCAGAAATAAAAGAGTAAAGTCCCTAATTTCATCAATCAGAAATGATAAAGGCCAAATAATGCAGACTCCACACAACTTTAAAAAATTCTATTGAATATTATAAAAAACTCTGTTCTCAGAAGGATGTCAATCTGATGGAAACAGACCAATACTTGGAGACACGCTACCATCCTATACTTAGCCAGAAAGAAGTGGAAACGTTGAACAAGCCATATCAAGTTCTGAAATAGCATCAATAATAAGAAATCTCCACAAAAAGAAAATCTTGGGAACAGATATCTTCACATCAGAATTCTACCAACCTTTAAAGAGGAACTAGTACCTATATTACTTAACCTTTTCCAAAACATAGAAAAAGAAGGAATACTCCACAAAACATTCTATGAAGTGAATATCACTCTTATAACCAAACCAGGAAAAGACCTAATAAGAAAAGAAAATTATAGACCAATATATCTAATGAATATAGATGGACAAATAGTCAATAAGATCCTAGTGGACAGAATCCTGCAACACATCAAACAAATTATACATCATGACCAGGTGGGTTTCATCCTAGGGTCCCAAGGATGGTTCAATATATGCAAATCTCTAAATATAATACATCACATAAACAAAATAAAAAACAAAGACCATATGATTCTCTCAATTGATGTGGAAAAAGCTTTTGATAATATCCAGCATGCTTTCTTGATCAGAATGTATAAGAAAATATGTATAGAAGGAACATTTCTTAAACTGATAGAGGCCATGTACAGCAACCCCACTTCCAATATTGTGTTGAATGGAGTAAAATTTAAATCATTTTCACTAATATCAGGAACCAGGCAAGGTTGCCCATTGTCTCCACTGCTTTTTAACATTGTAAAGGAAGTCTCAGCCATCACAATCAGGAAAGAGAAGGCAATCAAGGGTATTCAAATAGGATCATAGGAGATCAAACTGTCACTCTTCGCAGATGATATGATTGTGTATCTGGAAAGTGCTAGGAACTAAACCACAAAACTCCTAGAAGTGATCAAGGAATACAGCAGCATCTCAGGATACAAAATCAATACTCACAAATCTGTGGCCTTTATATACACCAACAATAGTCAGGGTGAAAAAGCAATCAAGCACCTTTACAATAGTGCCAAAGAAGATGAAATATGTGAGAATGTATCTAACAAAGGACGTGAAAGATCTCTATAAAGAGAAATATGAAACTCTGAGAAAAGAAATAGCTGAAGATGTTAACAAATGAAAAAATATACCATGCTCATGGCTGGGAATAATCAACATTGTTAAAATGTCTATACTTCCCAAAGCAATCTACAGATTTAATGGAATTCCTACTTAAAGTACCTCTGTCATACTTTAAATATCTGGAAAAAGTAGAACCTCATTTTATATGGAAAGAGAAAAAAACCTCAAATAGCCAAGACATTACTCAAAAATCAAAACAAAGCAGGAGGTATCATGCTACCTGACTTCATAATATACTATAAATCTATAGTGATCAAAACAGCATGGTACTGGCACAAAAATAGAGAGATAGATGTATGGAACAGAATTGAAATCCAAGAGATGAACCCAGACACTTAACATCATTTGATCTTTGATAAGCCTAGCAACAATATAAATTGGGAGAAAATTCCCTATTTAACAAATGGTGCTGGGTGAATTGGCTGCCTACTTTTAGAAGACTGAGACTGGACCCATACCTATCGCCCATAACAAAAATTGACTCTCACATGTTAAAGGACTTAAACTTAAGACATTAAACTATAAAAGTTTTTGGAGAGAGTGCAGGGGAAACACTTAAAAAAAATTGGCCTGGCAGAATACTTTATGAGGAGGACCCCCAGGCAATTGAAGAAACATTAAAAATACATTACTGGGATCTGATCAAACAAAAAAGCTTCTGCACTGCCAGAAACACAGTAAGTAAAGCAAGTAGACAGCCCTAAGAATGGGAGAAAATTTTTGCAGGTTATAATTCTGACAAAGGTCTAATAACCAGAATTCAAAGAGAAGGCAAATTTATTAATAAGAAAAGAACAAGTGATCCCATTTCATTATGGGCAAGAGACATGTACAAAGCTTCTCTGAAGAAGACTATTGCACGGTATACAGACACATGAAAAAATGCTTGTCATCTTCAATCATCAGAGAAATGCAAACCAAAACCACTTTGAGATATTTAACTCCAGTAAATGTAGCCTACATAACAAAATCCCAAAACTACAGATGTTGGCAGGGATGTAGAGAAAGGGGAATGCTCTGCACTGCTGGTGGGAATTCAAGCTAGTACGTTCCTTTTGGAAAGAAGTTTGGAGAACACTCAGGGATCTAAATGTAAACCTGCCATTTCATTCTGCAATTCCTCTACTAGGTGTATATCCAAAAGACCAAAAATCACTTGGCAAAAAAAGATATTTGCACCAGATTGTTCATTGAAGCTCAATTCATAATTGCCAAGTCTTGAAAGAAGCCCAAGTGTGTAACTTTGCCAAAGATAAGATGAAGGAGAAAATTCTGCGAGCAGCCACACGTAAGAAAAGCATCACCTACAAAGGGAGAAAAATATCAGAATGACTGCAGATATCTCAGCTGAAACCTTTCAAGCCAGAAAATGATGGTCATTGACCTTCAATCTCCTAAAACAAAACAACTTTCAGCCCAGGATCCTGTGCCCAACTAAACTGAGTTTCATTTATAGTGGAGAAGACAAATAATTAATGAAATTCACATGTTGAAGAAATTTGCCATAGCTAAATCAAACTCTTGCCTCAATTTGTCAAAATCTTGGGTGATCTTATCTTTGAATTCATTGAATTCTTGGGACAACTTTTGAATTACTCCTTGAACTTCTATTTACAATTTTACTTCAATTCTGTTAATCTTATTTGCTTTCCAAATTCTGAACTTGATTTCTGACATCTCAGCCATTTGTTTATGAATGGGATCTTCTGTTGTGTTTCCTTGTCATACCTTGGAGGAGTTCATCTAATTTGGTTATTTTATGCTGCCAGAGTTTTTCCACTGATTTTGCCCCATGGTTTTTTTTCACCATTTGGCTAGAGAGTTTGTTAAGGTGAAATTAAATTGAGGTCTCCTTGAGATGTAATTAACCAGCCCTTTAACAGAGTGCTGGGACAGGTGACTGGCTTTTTCCCTATGGCTTTACCAAGGTCCCATTCAGTACTACAGCCTGAGACTCTGGGGACCTGCTTGGTATGATGGGGCTAGGTGGGTCTGTCTTATATTTAGCTGGAGTCTGACCAATCCTAGTGAACAAGTGACTTTGGGTTGAAATTTCAGCTGTGGAGGAATACAAACAACTAGACACCCCACACTCCACGTGCTATAACTGGGAGAGGAGAATCAGACCATCCCAGTACAACACAACCATGGAGAGTCCCTGGGTGATCAGCCCAGATCAAGAGTTCCAAACCAATTGTCCTGGTAAGCAAAAATTCAGATGGAGTTGGAGAGTTCAAAAGATCTCCAGCAACTGGACAACAGGGGTCCATTGGCAGCTCAAGTGTGACTCACTCTGGTGTTCTGTGGAGTAAAAAAGGCCTGCCCAGCAAAAGAATTATTCCAGGGGGGCTGGTGCCTCTTTACCCACCTTGCATCACCATCATACTCAATCACTAGTAACCCCACAGGCTGTATCCCAGCTCTCTCTAATACTCAAGTACACCAGGGATTTGGACCTGAGTCAAAGGGGAGACAATGCCTTTCCAACTGGGCTGTCACACTGTGCGATCTGCAGGTGGTGGAGTTCAGGCCTGATTCCCTCTGGTGTTCATTAGAAACTGGGGAGTGTTCCACCTACCTTTGTACCCAGCCAGGGGTTACCAGCATAGAATGTGAATCTCTCCCTCAGAGACCACTCCTCTGCCTTGGCCACACTCCACCACTGGAAAACCTGCAGGTCAAGTCAGGCTCCCTTCATGTTCCATGGAATTGGGGAAGTGTCTCTCCCAAATTTGACTCAAGTGGGAAGAACCATGAAGCCACCACCCCTCTCAGGAATGGCACTGCCACTGTTGGCTGTGGTGCCACCAGTCTGGGGTACTGCTGCACTGCAAGGTCACAGGAGTGGGCAGGGAGCTGGTTGGTGTTGCTGCCGGCCTGATGGTTGCAGGGGCCAGGTGGGGAGCTGGTTGGCATTGCCTCTGGCCACTGGCTGTGTGGCTTGTAGGAGAGGGTGGGGAGCTGGTGGACGGTGTGGCCGGCACTATGTACTTTCTTACCTGGGCAAGTATCTCTCCCCTTGTGACTCCCTGCCTCTACCAGAGTCACAGTCCCAGCACAGCTGTTCCCAAGCCAATGAAATGCCCCACCAGACACCTTGGATTCTGCAGGGCATAGTCTTCCAGGTCACCAGGAGAGGGGGGAAGGGTGAATGGGGAGTTCAGGAAGGTAGGGAGAATATTAGGTCAACTTTTATCCCAGGCAAAAGAATGCCTGGGCTTGCACTGGTATCCCTCTGTGGAGGGAGTCCTGATCTTCAGTTACTCTCTCCCCTTTGCTGAAACAAGAAGTCTTATATTCACTACTCACTCATAGATACAACACAGCAAGCTGCTCTCAAGAGTGGGGGAGGATAAAGATTATCATCCTCTTTGGGATAGGTTCTGTACCTGAACTTGCTTCCTTGGGTCCCAGCTTGCCTCTGCAGGAGTGATGCAACACCATCAATCCTCTCTCTCAGCTTGGCTCCTGGTCTTCCTCTTTATTGGGTTAGTTCTGGCCATTATTTTTCCCCCTGGATGGGAGTTTCTGCTAAAAGCCGGTTTCAGTCACCCATTTTGCCTCTTTCCTGTATTTTATTCTAAAGCTCATAGTGTTCTTCTTTAAACTAGGGTCCATTATCTCATTAATATATTTTGTCCTAAGTTTCTACATAGAAATAATACAGTGATTTAAGGTGGTGTTAATTCAGTGGCTCTTGTCCAGCCTTTCATGGAGTGACTATAAATGATAGGGCAAAATTATACAGGTAAATCCTGGCTGTTTTCTTTCTTTTTTTTTTTTTTTAACAGAATTTCACTTTGTTATCCCTGGTGGAGTGCTGTGGCATGACAGCTCACAGCAACCTCAAACTCAAACTTAGGCTCAAGACATTCTCTTGCCTCAGCCTCCCAAGTAGCTAGGACTACAGGTGCCCGCCACAACACCTAGTTATTTTTAGAGATGGGGTCTTGCTGTGTCTCAGGCTGGTCCCAAACATGTGAGCTCAGGCAATCCACCCATCTCAGCCTCTCAAAGCATTGGGATTACAGGATCGAGCCACTGTGCCTGGCCTGAATCCTGGCTTTTATCTTAATCTTTTTAGAAAAAGATGTTATCAGGAAAGAAAGAAGTATGTCTAATTTAACCATATTTAGACATGGGAAATTTAGGTAGACCACAAACTATGATGAAATAAAGCATCATTGTCACATTCTGAAAACCCCCTTGCTTACCAGTTACATTGCACTAAATTTGGTTTTACTAATCTGATGAATGAATTATTGAAATTTCCCAGGGAAATAAAAATAAATCCACTTTTCTCAAAGCCTGTTGTTCAAGCAAATATGTTGAACATCACTTAAATAATTTCATTTGATACATTACAAATAGATATCTGTTTATATCATAATGGGTCATTTATGCCAATAGGAAAGTCCTTCAGAATTTTGCAGGGGTTAATACACAAATGATTCATGTAGCATTAACTTAGGGTGAGAGCTTTCATCTTTTATCTCTAGAAAGCAGCTCTGTTAGTAGGATGAACTTCTCTCTGAGGAAGTAAATTGGTCTGAGCATGACAGAAACTCAAATATTCAATGCTTATTTTCCTTCCATCCTTATACAACATGCCACACAAGAAAAAGTATTGAGTTAATGCAATGTTTAGAATATTACAGCAATATTTTTGACCATTCATTCACAAGTAGATGTACATGAATTTGTTTTTCTTTATCTCTTATAAGGAGATCTTTTTTCTCCACATTTTCCAATGTTAATGATTCTGACCAAAGCCTACTTAGTATAAACTAAGTATAAGTATAAATAAGTATAATAAGTATATATACATATAAAAAAACTGTGGTTTTGTGTTTCACAAATTTTGGCTAATTTTATCCCAGATAGGTGACTCAATTAGAATTGATCTCCCACGCATGAATTTCTATGATTGCTTTTTTAATATTTTGCTTAAAAATTGAAATAGCTCAGATAACATATCTCTGATATCAAAGTATGTGGTTTGGTTATAGTTCATCTACACAACTTGTTTTTTAACAAATGCAGCACAGACAACTCAAAATATCAACAAATTGGGAAGTATGTGGCTAATTAGCACATAATGTATCAACAATTTGATAAGTTCCATTCTGATAATTTTAATCTTAAAAATGAGCCACGTGGACAACCTGAGACTAAGGTAGATAATGACGAGGTAAAAGTTGTATTAGAAGTGAATCCATTTCAACTGATGCCTAAATTAGAAACAAAACTTTATGTTACTATTCCAACAATATTGAACAATTTTCAACAAAGCAGCAAGGTAAAAAAGCTGTATAGATGGATTCTGTATGAATTAAATGAGCATCAGAAGAGCAATCATCTTTAAGATTGCCTTTCTTTGCTGTCACAATGTTAAGGAAAATCATCTCTATGCTGCATTTTTAGATGTGCTAAAAAGTGAATTCTTTTTGATAATCATAAGCATTCACCCCAATGGTTGGGTAAAGATGAAGTGCTGAAATAAAGTCCAAAACCAAATATTCAACAAAAATTTAAAAAGGCTACTGATATATGGACATTGATTTTGCATCCTGAGATGCTACTATATTCATTGATCACTTCTAACAGCTTTGTAGTTGAGTTCCTCAAGTTTTCCAGGTATAAGATCGTGTCACCCACAAAGAGTAACATAATCAAATTAAAGACTCTACACCTTTTACAGTAGCTCCAAAGAGGCTGAAATACTTGGGAATATATCTAACAAAGGATATGAAAGATATCTATAAAGAGAGCAATGAAACCATGAGAAAAGAAACAGCAGAAGATGTTAACAAAAGGAAGAACTTATCATGCTCATGGTTGGGCAGAATAAACGTCATTAAAATGTTCACACTACCCAAAGCAATCTAAAATTTAAAGCAATTCCCATTAAATCATCAATGAAGAAATTGAACAAAAAGTACTTTCATATGGAAATAAAAAAAAAGAATAGCTCATACAATTTTTAGAAATAAAAACAAATCTGAAGCCATCACATCACCAGACTTCAAGTCTACAATTATAAAAACAGCATGGAGATGGCAAAAAACTAGATACATAGACCTACGGAATAGAATAGAGAATCTAAAGATAAACCCAGGCACATATTGGCATTTGATCTTTGATAAACCAAACAAAAGTACGCATTGTGGAAATGAATCCCTATTTAATAAATGGTATTAGGAGTACTGGTTACCCATATGTAGAAGACTGAAACTGGACCAACACCTCTTACCAATGAAAAAATTGATTCTTGATGTATAAAAAACTTAAATTTAAGACACAAAACAATAAAAATTCTAGAAGAGAGTGTGGGAGAAATGCTTGAAGATATTGGCCTGGGGAATTGCAGCAACACCAAATATAAATAACTGGGAGTTGATCAAGCTAAAAAAGTCTGCACACCTACGAGTATCACAACTAAACCAAATAGCCTTTAAAATGGGAGAAGATTTTTGCATGTTATGAATCTAACAAAAGGCTAATAACTAGAATCTACAGAAAACTCAATTTATTCAACAAGTAAAGAGCAAGCAAACAATCCCATTTGTAATCAGACAACAGACTTCAACAGAAACTTCTCTGAAGATGACAGACAAATGGCTCACAAGCACATGAAAAAATGCTCATCATCACTAATCACCAGAGAAATTCAAATCAAAACCACTCTGAAAAATCACCTAACTTCAGTGATATTAGACAACATAATATCCCCTAAGCAAATTAAAGTATGGCAGAAAGTCCCAAATCTGTAGATGCTGACATGGGTATTGTGAGAAGGAAATACTCCTGCACTGCTGGTGAGATTGAAGACTAATACAACCTTTATGGAAAGAAAATATGGATAATTCTTAAAGAAATAATCCATTGTAATCCACAATTCCATCACTAGTTATCTACCCCAAAGAACAAAAATCATTTTACCACAAGGATATTTGCACCAGAATATTTATTGCAGGTCAATTCACAATTGCCAAGTCATGGAAGCAGCCAAAATGCCTACCAATCCATGAATAGATTCACAAACTGTGGCATATGTATACCATGGAGTACTATTCAGCCATAAAAATATGGAGGCTTTAGATCTTTTCTGTTTACCTGGATGGAACTGAAACACATTCTTCTTAGTAAAGTATCTCAAGAATGGAAAAAAAAAAGAATGTATGCAATGTACTCAATACAAATATGAAACCAATATATGGACAACCACACATCCACACAAATGATAAAGCACAAATATAATCTAGCAAAGAGGAGGGGAAAGAAGGAAAAAGGGAGGAGAAAGGTGGTAAGAGGGAGAGTGATTGATAGGACAGGGAGAGCAAGGAAGAAGGGGGAAAGCAAGGGGAGGGAGGGGGGAGGGAGGTGGAGGGAGGGGGATTAATGGGATTACACCTGCGGTGCATCTTACAAGGGTATATGTGAATCTTAGTAAATGTGGAATGTAAAGGTCTTAGCAAAATAACTAAGAAAATGCCAGGAAAGCTATGTTAACTAGTGTGATGAAAATGTGTCAAACGGTCTATGAACCAAGTGATGATGTTAGTATGAACCCCATGATCATACTAATGTACACAGCTATGATTTAATAAAAAAAAATTAAAAAAAATAAATTGGTGGGATCTCGCCTAATGTGCACAATGTGAGGGTATTTGGCCCACTCCCTGGTTGAAGGGTTCAGATACAACTTGAACTTTACCTTATAATTGAAAAGAATGTAACCTAAAAATTTGTACAGTCATATTACTTTGACAGAAACAAAACAAAACAAAACAAAAAACAAACAAACAAACAAAACACAGTTAATGGTGTCTGTTTGGTGGTCCAGCACTGGTACAGGTAATATTTGCTATAGCTTCATGGAACCTGGTCAATCACTTATAGTGATGTGTACTGCAACTAATTGTATGCAATGACCAAGCTGTTTGAGATTAAGCAGCTGAGATTCATCAACAGACAGGCCAATCGTCTTGCAAGACAATGTTTGACCACATCTTCTACAATAAAAAGTTATTCAAACTACAGAAGCTAACCTTAAAAACTCTGTCATTCACAAAAGTCACCAGACCTTAGCCCAGCTGAACAATCACTTCCTCCAGACTCTGAACCACTTTTTGCAACAAAAAATATTCAATTTTCAATGAGCTATGGAAAATATCTTTCACAATTTCATCAACACTCACTCTCCAGGCTTCTTCACAGTTGGCATAAACAAGCTACAGTTAAGATATCAAAATTGTGTAGATAGTTTAGGTGCATACTTTGATTAATTGAACTCTTCTTGTTTGTAGTATAATAAACTAAAGTTTGATTTAAAATCAGACATTTCGGGGCGGCGCCTGTGGCTCAGTGAGCAGGGCGCCGGCCCCATATGCCGAGGGTGGCGGGTTAAAACCCAGCCCCGGCCAAACTGCAACAAAAAAATAGCCGGGCGTTGTGGCGGGCGCCTGTAGTCCCAGCTACTCGGGAGGCTGAGGCAGGAGAATCGCCTAAGCCCAGGAGTTGGAGGTTGCTGTGAGCTGTGTGATGTCATGGCACTCTACCGAGGGCAATAAAGTGAAACTCTGTCTCTACAAAAAAAAAAAAGAAAAAAAAAAAAATCAGACATTTCATGTACCTATGGTAAAATTGAATATATAAATTAAGTGTAATAAGAGATTAACAACAAGTACTACTAACAAAATAGAGAAAATATAACAATGTATTGTAATGATATATCTATCTAATTATATTATATTCAACCTTATCCTTGTGAAAATGTAAGATGTGAAAAAATGCCAGTGTAATGAGATGAGTGAAATGAATGCTGTAGGCACTGTGATGTAAATGAAAAGTTATGTCACTTTTCTGAATAGTGTGTCAAAATATCACACTGTATTGCTCCATCCCATTCAGATTTCTGATAGTCACTTAGTTGTTATCTCAATTATCAGATCAACTATCACATTTTGGAGTGTTTGTGCTCAAATATATCTTTTTTTACTTCAAATATCCCCCAAATACAAGGGTAATTATATATTTCTGGTCCATGGTTGGCCATGAGTAAATTAAATCTTAGAAAAGAAAGACATAGATAAGGGGGAAGTACTGCATAAATTAAAACTATGTGTTGGGACAGAGGGGACAACATGCCCAACTAGAGACATCAGGTGGCAGATTATCTCAAATAAAGGAAGAAATTTCAAATCATAAGGAATAGCCCAAATGAAACACTGGGGAAAAGGAGTCAGAATTTACCCTTACCAAAGATCCCAAGTAAAACGTGGTGAAAAAGAACAAGAAGATATATCAGTTTGGAGGCCAGATTCTGAGCAATTTGGAGCCTGGTAGAAAGAGTAAATGGGAGTGATCACTTTTCCTTCTCTCACACTTGTGGCAGTCTTCCATATCCAAATCTTTTGGAAAGCTTTCTTTACTGATGAGTGCACACACTGCTGCCATTGGCATACTGAAAATTTCCTGGGAACAGACCACTGGGATGAAGGCCTGTGTAGTATCACTTAATTTTAGCACAGGCCAGAGCTGAGAAGATGTGTGTCACATTGCCTGCACACATACCAGGTACCTCTATCCAGGTGGGGTAGTCACAGCTTTTAAGTCTACTTGTCACTGGATCAGACACAAAAATAACCCATTACCTGCTTGGATTATGTTTTTTTTTTTTTATTAAATCATAACTGTATACATTGATATGATCATGGGGCATCATATACTCGCTTCATAGACCATTTGACACATTTTTATCACAATGGTTAACATAGCCTTTCCGGCGTTATCTCAGTTACTGTGCCAAAACATTTACATTCTACATTTACCAAGTTTCGCAAATACCCCTGTAAGATGCACCACAGGTATGATCCCACCGATCCCCCTCCCTCTACCCATCCCTCCCTTTCCCACTTCCCCCTATTGTTAGGTTGTAACTGGGTTATAGCTTTCATGTGAGAGCCCCAAATTAGTTTCATAGTAGGGCTGAGTACATTGGGTACTTTTTCTTCCATTCTTGAGATACTTTACTAAGAAGAATATGTTCCAGCACCTGCTTGGATTATGGTAACAACAAAGGAACAGTGAGACACAGGAGCCTAGAAGTGTTCTTGGAGTTCTTATATATGGAACAGTCTGTCTTAAGGGAACTGGGAAGTGATACAATTGCTTATTAGGACAGAAAAAGGCAGAACACACAGAATCCTGCACAAGAGAACAGCTGGCTCAAGATCTGAAGTTGTCTGCATCCCCCACTTGAAGGCACTCCCTACCATTTTCAACCTTCTCACCCTCCTTTTCTCTCCCACCAACTGCCACATAGGAAATTATGGCAGAAAGATTGTTTCTCCTTGGGTCTGGTGAGTATCCCTTAAGGAAACATTAGGCCAAGACACTTTGGAATGGCTGCCTTGCCTCTAACAGAGTGTGGATTCCTCTTGGGTCTGTGAGGGTTCTACAACAGATGATTAAGCCAGGGCACTTGGGAGCAGCTGCTCTACTTCTTTACCTCTGACAAAGGATCAATTATACTGAGCCTTCCATGGAACAAAGAGTTCACTTCACCCCCACTAAAAAGAAGCAGTTAGAACTTCTGTGTTCTTCCAGGACAAAATATTCCACCTTCCTTGAGGGATAATTTGGCTATCCATCCAATACCTTACCTGCCAGCTGCAAGTCTCTTTTGAAAAGAGGCTACCATTTCTGGAGGCAACTACCTGACAGAACCATACCTCCTCTGCCAGAGAATTTCAACCACAGTGCAAACTTAGTCAGGTAACATTAGACACAACAAGTTGAGCTACTTTCAACATTTCTGCTGAAACTGGGCCAGGATAGACACTAGTAACATGGGCACTTCAGTGCCCTGTAGGATAGAGAAAATTGTTTTTAACAAATGAGGGAAGTCGTGGAAGCTTATATGTCCCACAGATACAAGCCTCTGCTATTCATATCAAGGAGGGTGGGTATCACTCCTATCACCAGTTCACAGTGCATCCATATTTCTCCTATATGAACATTATCCTGGAGCAGGAGAGTACCACATTCCATGCTACCACAGCCAGAAACTGAACTCAGGAAGACTTGAGAGCTGGTTTGCCAGGCCAGCCTCAAGTTTGTTCCTCCAGGACTCAAGTATATAATCCAGGGTCCTGGTGACTGGGAATTATCTAACATTACTGCTGACACTTGAGCACTCTGTCAGGTGTCTGAGGTCAACCAGCCCAAATTATCAGCAATACCACAGTAAGTACCTCCCGGCATGAGCCAAAAGGAAGAATACTTCTACTTCTCCAATCTGAGTAGCTGAGGTCTTGGCAAAGGTGAAAGGTGAACTGCAAATCTATCTGTCCTGAACTGAGGAAATGGGTTCTAGGTGAGAAGAAAATAGAATAAAAACTATGGCAATTTAAAAAAAAAAAAAAAGCTGGCTTTTCAAAATGCCCTAAGGATCATACTGTCTCTCCTGAAATGGATTCTTTTTTTTTCTTTCTTTCTTTTTTTTATTGTTGGGGATTCATTGAGGGTACAATAAGCCAGGTTACACTGATTGCAATTGTTGGGTAAAGTCCCTCTTGCAATCATGACTTGCCCCCATAAAGTGTGACACAAGGCCCCACCCCCTCCCTCTGTCCCTCTTTCTGCTTCCCCCCCTCATACCCTTAATTGTCATTAATTGTCCTCATATCAAAATTGAGTACATAGGATTCATGCTTCTCCATTCTTGTGATGCTTTACTAAGAATAATGTCTTCCACTTCCATCCAGGTTAATACGAAGGATGTAAAGTCTCCATTTTTTTTAATGGCTGAATAGTATTCCATGGTATACATATACCACATCTTGTTAATCCATTCCTGGGTTGGTGGGCATTTAGGCTGTTCCCACATTTTGGCGATTGTAAATTGAGCTGCAATAAACAGTCTAGTACAAAGAACTGGATGTCTACCTGAAACTGGACCCACACCTTTCCCCACTCACAAAAATTGATTCAAGATGGATAAAGGACTTAAATTTAAGGCATGAAACAATAAAAACCCTCAAAGAAAGCATAGGAAAAACACTAGAAGATATTGGCCTGGGGAAAGACTTCATGAAGAAGACTGCCATGGCAATTGCAACAACAAAAATAAACAAATGGGACTTCATTAAACTGAAAAGCTTCTGTACAGCTAAGGAGACAATAACCAAAGCAAAGAGACAACCTACACAATGGGAAAGGATATTTGCATATTTTGAATCAGACAAAAGCTTGATAACTAGGATCTATAGAGAACTCAAATTAATCCACATGAAAAAAGCCAACAATCCCATATATCAATGGGCAAGAGACATGAATAGAACTTTCTGTAAAGATGACAGACGAATGGCTAACAAACACATGAAAAAAATGTTCATCATCTCTATATATTAGAGAAATGCAAATCAAAACAACCCTGAGATATCATCTAACCCCAGTGAGAATGGCCCACATCACAAAATCTCAAAACTGCCGATGCTGGCGTGGATGTGGAGAGAAGGGAACACTTTTACACTGCTGGTGGGACTGCAAACTAGTACAACGTTTCTGGAAGGAAGTATGGAGAAACCTCAAAGCACTCAAGCTAGACGTCCCATTTGATCCTGCAATCCCATTACTGGGCATCTACCCAGAAGGAAAAAAATCCTGAAATGGATTCTAACCAAAAATAAATTATTGAAGTCTCAGATATGGAATTCAAAATATGGATTGTGAGTAAACTCAATGTGATTTATGAGAAAGTTGAAAACCAACACAAAGAAACCCCCTAAAAATTCACAACATAAATGAAAAATTCACTAAAGGGATATATAGTTTAACATACAATACCAATAACTTTTGGAAATTACAGAATAATTTAAGGAAGTACAAAACTCAGCAGAAAGTTTGAACAGCAGATTAGGCCAAACAGCAGAAAGAATTTCAGTACCTGAAGACAAGGCTTTTGAATTAACCCAGTCAGTCAAAAATAAAGAAAAAAGGAATCAAGAATCAAGAGAAGCAAACAGTCTCTGAGAAATATGGGACTATATAAAATGATTGAACATAAAAATTGTAATTATCTCTGTAGGTGAAAAAAGAAAATGTAAAAAACATGGACACCTACTTGTGTGGATTATAGAGGACAATGTGTATGGTCTGAGTAGAGATATAGATTTATATATACTAGAAAGTCATTAAACTCATGGAAGATTAATTACAAACAGGACATCTCCTAGGCAATTAGTTATCAGACTGGCCAAAATCAAAGCGAAGGAGAAAATTCTACAAATTATCAGATGAAAGCATAAAGTAACTTACAAAAGAAAACCCGACACTCCAACATCAGAGTTCTCAGAGTAACCCTTATAAGTCAGAAGGGGATGGGGTCCTGTCTTCTATCTACCTAAACAGAATAACTATCAGACAATAATTTAGTCTTCTGCAAAAGAAAGTTTCATACATAAATGTGAAATAAAATCTTTCTTAGACAAACACTAAGGGAATTATTTATCATTAGATTATTTCCACAAAAACAATCAAAAGTATTTTATACTTATGAGAAAAAATCAAAACCACTAGTTTAAAAACAATAAAAAACTCATAGAATTTATGAAAAAGTAATATAGGGGAGAAAGTAAAGCAACTAGGTAGCAACCAACATGATAACTGGTATAGTATCTCACTTATCAATATTAGTATTGAATATAAATAGTAAATGGTCAATGCCCAATTTAACATATACAGATTGGCAGCATGGGTAAAAAACAAAACTAAAATATATGGGGTCTCTAAGAAACTCATTTAACTCATAAAGATTCTCACAGGTTCAAGGTAAAGGGGACAAAAATTATTTCATACAAAAAGAAAAGCAAATCAATAAAGAGAAGCTATTCTTACATTAGACAGAATCCATCATAAATAAATAATGGTAAAGGTTATGGGGGGGGGAGCAGAAAGAGGGATGGAGGGAGGAGGGTGGGGCCTTAGTGTGTGTCACACTTTATGGGGGCAAGATATGATTGCAAGAGGGACTTTACCTAACAATTGCAATCAGTGTAACTGGCTTATTGTACCCTCAATGAATCCCCAACAATAAAAAAAAAAAAGTAGAGAGATAAAAGTTTTCATTATATAAAGGGATTAGAAAGGATATACGGGTCATTACATAGGTGCCGATTTAACAAGAAGATACAACCACTTAAATATTTCTGCACCTACACAGAATCTCCCAGATTCATAAAAGAAATACTACTAGACATAAAGAAAGAAATAAACAGCATTGTCATAATATCCAGGGACTTCAATTCATAATGATAAAACTAGAGAAGTTATCAAGGCAGAAACCCAACAAAGAAACAATGGACTTAGAACTCTTCAACAAAAGGACATAACGTATTAAAAAATAAAGTGGGGAGAAGAGGGTAAAGGAAGATAGCCAAATAGAAACCTCCAGTGATGGTCCCTTTGCACAAACACCTAATTCAACAACTATCTGCACTAGAAAGCACCTGCAGAGAAATAAAAAAAAAAAAACAGGTGAGCTATCATACCACTTGGTTTTAACACTATCAAGGAAAGAGACACTTAAGAGAGTAAAAAAGGCAATCTTCTCCTGAATGCACCATCTCTTCCCTTTTCTTTGGCATTGCTACATCATTGTGCTGAGTGGAGAGAGTATCTGTGTGCCCAGGAAAAGCGGAGTGATGTAATTGTCAGGCTTTACACAGAAACTCAGGAATTTTAGCGTTCTCACTTTCTAATGACAAGTATTGCACACCTTTGTTAAGAAGTATGAGGGACAGAGGTCGAGAATGAATTGAGTGGCACTCGGGTCCCCCTTCCTTTCCTATCCTGTTGTCATTGCTGCAGATGGTGCAGACTTCACGTGATTCTTCACACAGCTTCCCTGTATCTTGATTCCAAAATTCCACAAAACATTTTGCCAGCATCCAAATCCATCTCATCTGCCTGATTCATTCCATGGGAGTGGACACTTAGGACAGCGTCTGGGTCCCTCACTCTCCTCCCCAGTTTCACTCCTCAATTTTCTTAGGTCAATACAGAGCACCTCAACATAACAAAGACCCAGATGGATTAATTTCCTCTTGCCTTCTAGCAGAAACAATACAAAAATAGCAGGAAAAGAATTGATATTTTTTTAAAATGGCTATACTCCCCAAAGTCATCTATGGATACTGCACTATCCCCATTAAAATGCCAACATCATTTTTTTGTAGCTATAAAAAGAATACATCTATGCTTAGTACAGAAACAAAATCTGAATACACAATGCAACCTTATGTAGTAAGAACAAATCAGGAGGCATTATTTTACCAGATTTAAGCTATACTACAAGGCAACAATAATCAAAACAGCATGGTACTAGCACAAAAAAAAGAGACATATACATTTGCATCAGAACAGAAAACCCAAAAATGAAACCACTCTTATATTTCCATCTGATCTTGAAAAAAAAAGACAACATGCACTGAATGTTGAATAGGGTATAAGAATCCCTATTCAATAACTGCTGTTTGGAAAACTGGATAACCACATTTAAAATACTGAAACAGGATCTGCACCCTTACCACTCATAAAATTAATTCACATTGAATAAAATACTTGCACCTAAGTCATGAAACTATAAGAATTATACAAAAAAAAGTCAAAACCCTCATAGATATTGGCCTAGGGAAATAATTTATGAAGAAAATCCCAAAATTTATCACAGCAACAATAAAAAATAAACAAATGGGACCTGATTAAATGAAAAAGTTTCTACACAGCTATGGACACAATCATTAGAGTAAATAGAGAATATACAGAATGGGAGAAAATATTTGCATGCCATATCTCTGATAAAGAGCTGATAAGAAAATCCTCAAGGAACTAAATCAACTCAGCAAAAAAAATAAATTAATTAATTAATTAACCCTATTGAAATTGAGCAAAAACACGAACAGACAATTTTCAAATGAAGTCTAATGGCCAAAAAACACATGAAGAAAATGCTCAGCATCTCTGAGCATGAGGGAAATACAAATGAATACCATAATGAAATATCATCTACCTCCAATGAGAATAATTCTTTTCAAAATTTCTCAAAACATAAAACCAGTGTATGGTGCTCCATGATTGCATTAATGTACACAGCTATGATTTAATAATAAAAAAATTCTCAAAACAACAATTTCTGGCTTTGATGCAGAGAGAGGAACGGAATACACTGTTTGTAGTACTGCATACTACTGAAGCCTCTATGGAAATTAGCATGGAGATAATTTGAGGAACTAGAAGTAGACCTATCATTTGAGCTAGCAATCCCACTATGAGCTACTTACACAGAGGAAAAACAGACATTTTATTAGAAAGACACTTGCATATAAATTTCCCTCTTAGGACTGCCTTTGCAGTATCCCTGAGGTCCTGATAATTCGTGTCTTCGTTATCATTTTGCTCAAAAAATTTGGTAATTTCCTTCTATGACCCAGCTATCATTTAACATAAGGTTATTTAGCTTCTATGTTTTTGTATGAGTATGCGGATTCCTGTTGTTACTGAGTTCAACTTTTATTCCATGATGGTCTGAGATGATGCAAGGAATAATTTCTATTCTTTTAAATTTGCTGAGGTTATATTTGTGACCTAAAATGTGATCGAATTTGGAGTATGTTCCATGGGCTGATGAGAAGAATGTGTATTCAGTTCTGTTAGGATGAAATGTTCTGTAAATGTCTGTTAAATCCAAATGTTGGGTGGAGGGAGGGTAATTGGTGGGACCACACCTACAGTGCATCTTAGAAGGGTACAGGTGAAACTTACTAAATGCAGAATATAAATGTCTGAACACAATAACTAAGAAAATGCCATGAAGGCTATGTTAACCAGTTCAGTGAAAATATTTTAAATTGTATATAAAGCCAGCACATTGTACCCCATGATTGCATTAATCTACACAGCTATGAATTAATTTAAAAAAAAGACACTTGCACTCAAATGTGTACAGCAGCAAAATTCACAACTAGAAATTTTGGAAACAACCCAAGTGCCCATCAATACATAAATGGATTAATAAAACATGGTATATACACTATGGAGTACCACTCAGCCATAAAAAAATTGATCTAGTATTATTTATAACAAGATGGAACAACAGTTCTAACTATTGTTAGAATTGTACTATTGTACAATTTCCCATTCTTGCAATTGTACTATTGCAAGAATGGGATAACAAACACCAAATGCACTGAATACTAAATTAGAACTAGTTATCAATACTTATGTGCCCATATGAAAGTAAAACTCAATGAAAATAAAGTAGTTGGGATGGGAGCAGGGGGGTTAGGTACATATGTACTTAACTAGTACAATGCATATTTTCTGGGTGAAAGGAACACTTTTGACTTTGAATTATGATGTATAAAATCAAATCATGTAACTAAACATTCTATAATGATAGAATACTGTATTATTATAATATTCTAAAATAAAGAAAATACAGACAGATAAGTAAATGGTATAAACAATATTTTATAGTACGACAAAGTAACAACAACCAACAATAAGTTAGAGTATATTTTAGAATAACCAAGTGTACAACTGGAATGAGTCTGACATAAAGAAATTTTAAATACCTGAGGTAATGGATGCCTCAGTACTTTGTTTTGATTAATTCACATTGTATTCCTGTGTTAAAACATCACATTAACCCTGTAAAGTTATACAACTATCATGTTCCAATAATAATTACATGTATATCATATACATTATAATATAAAATAATGTTGATGATTTTCTCAAATTTGCCCAAGACTCCACTAAAGATTTTAGTCTTTCTCATGTCTGAGGCCCAGGAATTTGTGGATGTATTCAGAGTAAGAAGGGAACATTGATATCTTCAATGGCTTTCCTCCAAAAACTTGAATCCCCTCTAACAATATTTTCAATAAGTGATGGTAGAGTATATTTAATTGATCTATATTTTCATATATATATTGATCATCACCAAACAAAAATATACTGATTACTAACATCATTATGAAAAACACTTAGAAAAAATAAAATGACAGCTTTTCCTGGAAAAGAGAGCACAACTTGTCGCTGCTGATAGGAAGTGTCATGAACTGCCGGTACGAGAATGCTGACATGCAAAGGTGTTACAGGCAAGTGGAGAGTGAGTAAGGATCTAATAACAAAAGTCATAAATGGTGAACAAATATAAACAAATATACAACAAAATAAGGGTGGGGTTAGTTCATAACCTTGCATTAGTATGCAAATGTGAAGTTGGGCTATATAGTAGTTCAGGTTTTTATGCTCTAACATAGAAGATTTCTTCTGTTAACGAAAGACAGAAATTAAGGGCACTTGGACTTGTGTGTATTCTAAACTCCAAGATCAATCAATTCTTTCTATTCTAACATAATTTCACATCACTTTAACCTCCAAGCATAGTCTGAATAGTGCAATGTATAGCAGGCCATATCAGCTCATTTATTCTGGAAACTTTCCCTTAATTAAAGATAACCTAGCACCTTTTTTAAATAACAAAATGTCTAGTTGTTTAATAAAATGTTTTTAGGAGTTCAGTACATATAATTTCCAAAACTGAGGAACAAAAATATTAAGTCACTTTCATGGTGCAGAACACCATAAATTTATTTATGCAATATAACAGGCAGATTTTTGTGCTAGAATCACAATACAGAAAAATCTAAACTAAACCAAAAGTTCGGGGAATGGGTATTTATAAATTTTTGGTTAACAGAGGCTTAATTTTATAAGGGATGGGGTCTTTGAATATTTGGTTTTGTTTACAAAAATAATAACTGTCAGCTGAGTGTGGTGGCTGTCTGTGAACCCAAGGCAGGAGGATCATTTGAGCTCAGGAGTTTGAGACCCAACTGAGCAAGAGTGAGAATGCATCGCTACTTAAAATAGAAAAATTACCTGGGTGTGATGGTAGGCACCTGTAGTTTCAGATACTCAGGAGTCTGAGGCAGGAGAATCACTGAAGGCCAAAATTTTGCGGTTGCTAAGAACCAGGCTGAGGCCAAAGCACTCTACCATAGGTAACAAGAGTGACATTCTGTCTAAAAGCAAAAACACAGAAACAAAAACTTTCTCAAATATCAGCAGAGCAATATACTTTTTTTATTTTTACCCCTGCAAAGATATTTTTCCTTTGATAATTCAGAACCCTGCTGTTCATTTTTTAAGTTTGTTGATAATTTTTTAAACCATAGCACCCCTAAGATGCTAATTCTGTTGAAGTTTCTTGTAATTTTTTTCCCCAATGAACTTAGAACTTATGATAGAGAAGATACTGAAACATGGTAAGGTAAAAATCAGTGTTAGAGAGAATTCATTCATGAATAATTCAGCAAGTATTTACATTTTCAGCTCTAGAAAGAACCAGACACAATAATTGCCTGCAAAGAGCTCACTGCACAGCAGTTGAAGTACTGATTCTGAACCACTGTGCACCTTCATTTCATCTTTCAAAATGTGCACAGATACTGGTTTTCTCTGAGGGGCAATAAAATCTATCCTTCTATTATGAAATTATTTGGATTCTCATCAGAGCTACTTTGAAGTCTGTATGTTTACAAAGCTGATACTTTGCTTTCTCTAATTGCCTTCTGCTACTTATGACTGTCAAGAATATTGTTTTATCTTCAGTTCTCCTCAACACACCCTCTGAAGTTCAATGTATCCAGCTGACGTTTTCCATCACACTCTGCTACAGCTTTCTGGTCCCCATCACTGTTGTCCTTTGCTTCTTTCCTCTTTACCAAAACTTTGATCATTTGGGATTTCCCATCTTGCCTCTCCTGGCTTCTTAGTCACTTAGGTGACTAATCTTAGTCCTTCCTTAAAAGTTGAGTCTTCAATAAGTATAACTTACCAGAATTTACAATCAGCTTTGACATTCAGATATTCTTTGCAACAATATTCTATTCCTGAGTGATGCTTAGAAATATATTTTTTAAAAAATATTTATTAATAATTGTTATTTTTAAAGTTTGTATTAGAGAGATTGATAAAGGAATGCAAAGCTCAGCTTCTGGTGTACTATCAATTCCTACCATTACAAGTATGAAAACTTGGTATGGGACATCAATTTATATACATAAAGGTTAGATTGAAAACTTCAATTTTGTTTATCTAACAAATGCAATCAGTGTAACCTAATTCTTTGTACCCTCAATTAATCCCAAACAATAAAAAAGAAAAAAAAAACTCCAATTTTTGCTTATTTGATATTAAATTGAAATTTATATAACAGACAAGGTTTGAAAATTAAACAACTTAAACCTAAATGATAAAATGTTAATACAGATAAGTACTGATGTTTCCGCTGCCTTCATCATAAACTACTGTGTATATTTAATTAAGAATCAAATTATGAGTCTGAAAATCAGATGGTATCAAGCGAAACCATCATCCATGATCCATAATCCTTTTATATTTTAACTGAGACAAACACACAAGATTAGTTTTAATTTTCCAAATGTTCCCAGAAATAATTATCAGAAACATCCTCTAGTTACAAAACACAGCTGGATAATCCATTTACTCCAAAAAAACTACCTGTTTGTGCTGTGAAGTAGGAACCAAAGACTCTTCTGTGGTGGTAGTTCCTCAATTCTAAGCACTGCCTCTTCACATGAAGTGTGTGAACAAGAAGGAACAGAAAAGTCACTTATTATTCCATTGACTCCTGGTGTGTTCATTGATATTCAATGCCTGATTTCAATTTCACAACAACATGAAATATCAATATTTATTCTTAAATTAAGTCATATACTCCAAGTAGCAAACACTAACCACTTCCAATGTGATCTCTAGGAATAATTTGCAGTTCTGAACCACACTTTAGAAAAACAATTCCAACAATCTGTGCAGGATTTATTCCTGTTCCATCATTGGTAATAACTGCACTTTTTGGAGGAGGAACTTTAAATTCTGGTTCTACAAAAGTTGTATTTTGAGGAACACTAAGTACTTTGTACAGCAGTCAAAGGTGCAACATGAATGTGATCTTAAAACAAACTGCCAACATGATGTGGCCAGTCTACACAGAAAACCCAACCAACTCTGCCAACTGGCCCCATTTCCTGCTAGGTGGGCAGTGGACCACCCCAACCACCAATGCTCCTTTTTACTATATCAAATGTCTTCCTGGCCCACTGCTTTCCTGTATGCAAAATTTGAGACTCTTTGCTCCTTAAACTGCTGTCATTTTTACTCAGATATGAAGTCAAATGAAATTCCTTCACCCTGTGGCACAGGTCTGCCCTTTAGTGGCCTAAACCAAATTGATCAGGAAAGCAGCTGGCTTGGAAGATGCAATGGAGGCCACTTTGCTAGGGCTGCAGCTTCCAAGTACCAGACTGGATGTCTTACATAATGGAAATTCATTATCTCACAGTTCTGGCGGCTGGAAGTCCAAAACCAGGCTCTAACAATGTTTGTTTCTTGTAAGAGCTGCTAAGAATAATCTATTCTGGCAGCTTCAAGTATTCCTTGGCTTGTAAATGGCCAGGTTCTCCCTTTGTCTTCACAACACTTGCCCTCTGTGCATGTCTGACATCCCAAGTTCTTGACTGGAATATAGGACTGGTGTAGTATCTTCAACACTGTCTCCATTCTGACTGCTTTCCATATCAACACTGAGACTCACAGTATCTGAAGTGTTCTTGTGTTGTAGCTAACTTGTTACTTTCAGTATGAACGTCTAAGGATGATTTTTAAAGAGTGGACTTTGCCTTGGAAGATGTGCCTTTCATCTTTGGAGTTAAAATCCTTCCAAAAGGGGGTGGGGTCAAGATGGCTGACTGGAGCCAGCTTTCCACAGAGGCTTCCATCCAGAAGGAGAGTTAAAGGACAGAAGTTTAGCAAGTAACCTGGTGGATTGGAGCTGAGCTAAGAGAGAAGGTTGAAGAACAGACATCAACTCTGCTGAGGTGAGCTGCAACTCCAGGGATACAAACAAAAGGTAGAAAATCCATCACTGAGCAGACGGGAGTCACCTCCCCCATGAGAATGGCTCACAACACACTTTCTACAAACAAGGGAACAGAGTTCAAATATCCTCCCATTTTATCCCATGGGAGAGACTCTCTAAAAACCAGACCTCCTTCCTCTTCTAGGGTGCCATGGCACTCTCCTGCTAGGCATAAAACTGTATAAAACTGTGTATATTCTCTACCTGCAATTCTGAACTCTCAGAACTCCCCTCTACTCTCACCCCAAGGTCTGGAAGCTTATCTTCCATGGGGTCCAGATTCTTGGGTATTTTCTTGATAGGTGTGGACAGGGCATGGACCGCTGCTGGTCAGTGCTGATTCTGTGGCATGGGAGTAGAGAGAAGACGGTCAGCTAAGAGGTAACCATACAGGAGTGATGGTGCCCCAAAGGCACAGAGAAGAAGCTGTGATGAGAACAATAGGGTTCACATCCTTGGGGATATTCCGGAGTTACACCCCCTGTTTCTCTGGGTAACCAGAGGAGGCCAGGCATATACTCTGGTGGCAGCCACTGGCCACTGGTGGAACAGATCTGGGATGGAAATGCGGGTCCTTTTAGTAAAGGGTATGCCTGAGGTGATACTGGTCTGGGAAGAGTGCAGGAACTAGAATATGCACACACAGAGATGGCAGAGTCCCAGGGTGGGGCTGACCCAGAGGACTGCTTTACTGATCCTAAGATGTACCTGGACCTCAGGGGATCATAGCTGAGACAAAGGCAGGAAGTCAGAGGCTGGAACTGACAGCTGAGTGTGAACTCTAACTGGCCTGCCCCAATACAAATGCAGCCAAGACCGGGCAATGGCACAGACCAGAACTGTCACAGACCAAACCTGAGTCACAGTTTCTGTGAACACAAACAGCATCTGATCTTCAGGGGAATATAGCTGGGACAGAAGCAAATTCTGGGAAGTTGTTCTGTTCTGTCAGCAATATCAGTCAGGGGCAGGGATGGAACTGAGTGAACTGCCCCAGCCTCCAGTAAGCGCCTGAGGTTGTCAGGCTTCACTTCCCCCTGCCAGATAGTGGGAGAGAGCAGCACCCTGACTGAGGAGACATAGATCTCCCTGTGACTCTGGCAGTTACAAACCCCTGGAGCATCTGCTCATTGGAGGGAACTGGGTCACAGGCCTGTGGGGTTATCAGTGACTAAGTATGACACAGGTGCAAGGTGAGGAAGGAGGCATCAAGCTTCTCAGACTAATTTATTTCCGGGATGAGTCCTTCTGACCTCACAGAACATTGGAGTGATTCATACTTGAGCTGCCAGCAGACCCCTGCTATCTAGTTGCTGGAGACCTTTGGAATTCTCCCACATGAGACAGATGTTGACTGAGACAATTGATTTGCACCTCTTGAACTTGGCCAATCACCCGAGGACTATCCAAGTGGTAGCTTGGGTGTGTGGTTGTGAGAAGTTCTGATTTTCCTTTCCTAATTGTAGCCTGTGAGGGTGGGGTGACTTAATTGCTGGTATTTCTCAACAGCTGAGATTTCACACCAGAGTAACTGATTCACTGGAGTGGGACAGAGACCAGCAGAAAACAAGACAGAGCCACTTAGTCACACCACACCAACCAGGTCCTCAGTTCCTCAGGCCGTAGCACTGTATGGGTCTTTAGCAAAGCTCTAGGGGAAAAGGTACAGACACCAGTTCCACCTTTGGGGCAAAGGGATGATTAATCACTTACTCCTGGAGCCTGCAACCCAACTTCTCTTTATCTGCTTTTCTAGTCAAAGGATGTAAAATAATCATGGGGCAGAATCAGTGGAAAAACTCTGGTAACATGAATAACCAGAGTAGCTCAACCACCCCAAGGAAAGATATGGTGGATACAACTGAAGATTCCATTTATAAACACATGACTGAGATGTCAGAAATAAAATTGATTTGGATTGCAAACTAGATTAATAGAATACAGGAAAAGTTGGAATTAGAAATTCAAGGAATGTTTCAAAAGTTGTCTCAAGAATTCAACAAATTCAAAGATAAAATTTCCAAAGAATGTGACAAGTTGAGACAAGAATTTGAAGCCCTCAAAGATCTGAAAATACAGTAGAAGGGCTCACTAAAAGAATGGAACAAGCAAAAGAAAGGATTTCTGACATGGAAGCAAAGCTTTTGAATGCTCCCAAACTCTCAAAGAGGAAGAGAAATGGAGAGCAAAAATGGATCATTCTCTCAGAGAGCTCTGGGATAATTCGAAGAAAACTAATATTCGCTTCATGGGAATCCTTGAAGGCGACAAAGTGCCTTCACAGGGCACAGAGTCTCTTCTTCATGAAATTATGAAAGATAATTTTCCACACATGCCAAAAGATTCTGAAAATCAGATAGCAGACTGTTTCATAAACACACCATGACTCAACCCGAATAAGACATCCCCCAGGCACATCATAATTAACTTCACTAAAGTTAATATGAAGGAAAAAATTCTGAAAGCACCCAGACATACGAAAACTATAACCGACAAGGGGAAGAATATTAGAATGACTGCTGATTTCTCTGCTGAAACCTTTCAAGCTAGAAGAGGATGGTCATTGACTTTTAATCTCCTAAAACAAAATAACTTTCAACCCTAGATACTGTATCCAGCTAAAGTGAGTTTCATTTATGATGGAGAAATTAAATACTTTAATGACATTCACATTTTGAAGAACTTTGCCATAACTAAACCAGCTCTCCAGGATATTGTCAGACTTATCCTCCATAGTGACCAGTGCAATCCTCCACCACAAAAATAAACTCACTCTGAAACTTTTGAACAAACTCCAACATCCACAGTGGCAAAAGGATTAAAAATGTCCACTGGACTTTCAAAAAATTTGATACCCAAAATTCTACCAGGCTTATCAATATTCTCGATTAATGTGAATGACTTAAATTGTCCTCTAAAGAGGCACAGGTTGGCTGACTTGATACAAAAACTCAGGCCAGATATCTGAAGAACACAAGAATCTCATATTACCTTAAAAGACAATTATAGACTCAGGGTGAGGAAAATGGTCATCAATATTTCAGGCAAATGGAAATAAGAAAAAAGCAGGCGTTACAATTCTATTCGCAGATACAATAAGCTTTAAACCAACAAAAATAAGGAAGGCTAAGGATGATCACTTCATATTGGTTAAGGGTAATACTCAATATGATGAGATTTTAATTATTAACATTTATGCACCCAATCAGAATGTGCATCAATTTATAAGAGAAACTCTAACAGACATGAGCAACTTGATTGCCTCCAGCTCCATAATAGTCAGAGAATTTAACAATCCTTTGGCAGTGTTGGATGGATCCTCCAAAAAGAAGCTGAGCAAAGAAATTTTAGATTTAAACTTAACCATTCAACATTTGGATTTAACAGACATCTACAGAACATTTCATCCCAAAAAACTGAATAAACATTCTTCTCATTAGCCCACAGAACATACTCCAAAATCGATCACATCTTAGATGACAAGTCTACCCTCTATAAATTTAAGGGAATAGAAATTATTCCTTGCAACTTCTCAGACCATAATGGAATAAAAGTTGAACTCAGTAACAATAGGAATCTGCATACTCATACAAAAACATGAAAGCTAAATAACCATTTGATAAATGATAGCTGGGTCAGAGGCGAGATTAAGAAGGAAATTACCAAATTTTTGGAACAAAACAATAATGAAGACATGACTTATCAGAACCTCTGGGATACTGCAAAGACAGTCTTAAGAGGGAAATTTATAGCACTGCAAGCCTTCCTCAACAGTAAAGAAAGAGAGGAAGTTAACAACTTAATGGGACATCTCACACAACAGGAAAATGAATAAAATTGCAATTGCAAACCCACCAGAAGAAAAGAAATAACCAAAATTAGAGCAGAATTAAATGAAATTGAAAACAAAAGAATTACACAACAGAGCAATAAATCAAAAAGTTGTTTTTTTGAAAAGGTCAATAAAATAGATAAACCTTGGCTAACCTAACCAGGAAAAAAACAGTAAAATCTTGAATTTCATCAATCAGAAATGGCAAAGGTGAAATAACAAGAGACTCCTCAGAAAATCAAAAAATCCTTACTGAATATTACAAAAATTTATTCTCAGAAATATGAAAATCTGAAGGAAATTGACCACTACTTGGAAGCATGCCACCTTCCAAGACTTAGCAAGAATCAAGTAAAAATGTTGAACAGGCCTACATCAAGTTCTGAAATAGAATCAACTATACAAAATCTCCCTAAAAAGAAAAGTCCAGGGCCAGATGGCTTCACGTCAGAATTCTACCAAACCTTTAAATAGGAACTAATACCTATATTACTCAACCTTTTCTAAAATATAGAAAAAAGAAGGAATACTATTCAACACATTCTATGAAGCAAATATCACCTTGATCCTTAAACCAGAAAAAGACCCAACAAGAAAAGAAAATTATAGACCAATATCACTAATGAATGTTGATGCAAAAATATTCAACAAGATCCTATCAGAATCCAGCAACACATCAAACAAATTAAACACCATGACCAAGTAGATTTTAGCCCAGGATCTCAAGGCTAGTTCAATATATGCTGATCTATAAATATAATTCATCACATAAACAAATTTAAAAACAAAGACCATATGATTCTCTCAATTGATGCAGAAAAAGCTTTTGATAATATCCAGCATCCCTTCATGATCAGAACACTTAAGAAAATTGGTATAGAAGGGATATTTCTTAAACTGACAGAAGCTATCTACAGCAAACACACAGCCAATATTGTACTGAATCGAATTAAATTCAAATCATTTCCACTCTTATCAGGAACTATGCAAGGTTGCTCATCATCTCCACTGCTCTTTAACATTGTAATGGAAGTTTTAGCCATTGCAATTAGTGAAGAAAAGGCAATCAAGTGTATCCATATAGGGTCAGAAGAGATCAAACTTTTACTCTTCACAGATGATATGATTATATATCTTGAAAACAACAGGAAGTCTACTACAAAACTCTTGGAAGTGATAAAGGAATACAGCAGTGTCTCAGGTTACAAAATCAACACTCATAACTTGATAGACTTTATGTATACCAACAATAGTGAAGCTGAAAAAACAGTCAAGGACTCTATTCTATTTACAGTAGAGCCAAAGAATATGAAATATTTGGGAGTTTATCTAACATAGGATGTAAAAGATCTCTATAAAGAGAACTATGAAACTCTAAGAAAAGAAATAGCTGAAGATGTTAACAAAAGGAAAAGCATATCATGCTCATGGCTGGGAAGAATCAACATTGTTAAAATGTCCATACTACCCAAAGCAATATACAACTTTAAAAGATTGTGACAATGTGAATGTTGCTTTCTTTGCATTGTTATTATTATTGTTGTCATTATTATTGCTTAATATTTCAATGTAGCAATTGTCTGATTCCTTTTCTGAAAGTATTTATGTTCGCTGTTCTTTATGAGGTTTTTGTTTCTAGTCCTTATTTTAAACTGCTATTGTTATTAAAAATTAATCCTTTTTAATTTTGTGAAGGCAAAGAAATGGAAACCTAATAAACACATGTAAATGTAAAAGTAAAAAAAAAATTAAAAAAAGATTTTGAAAAATAATACTGTGTTTTATATGGAATCAGAAAAAAACTCAAATATCCAAGACATTACTCAGAAATAAAAACAAATAGGAGGAATCACGCTATCAGACCTCAGACTACACTATAAATCGGTAGTGATCAAAACAGCATGGTAATGGCACAAAAGATTTAAACTTAAGACATGGAACTATAAAGATACTAGAAGAAAGTGCAGGGAAAACTCTTGAAGAAATCAGCCTGGGCAAATATTTTATGAGGAGGACATACCCCAGGCATTTGAAGCAGCATCAAAAATACACTTCTGGGACCTGATGAAACTAAAAATCTTCTGCACCGCCAAGAACACAGTAAGTAAAGCAAGCAGACAGCCCTCAGAATGGGAGAAGATATTTGCAGGTTATGTCTCCGACACAGGTTTAAAAACCAGAATCCACAGAGAACTCAAACATATTAGCATGAAAAGAGCAAGTGATCCCATCTCAGGTGGGAAAGGGACTTGAAGAAAAACTTCTCTGAAGAAGGCAGGCAGATGGCCTACGGACACATGAAAATATGCTCATCATCCTTAATCATCAGAGAAATGCAAATCAAAACTACTTTGAGATATCATCTAACTCCAGTAAGATTAGCCCATATCACAAAATCTCAAGACCAGAGATGTTGGCGTGGATGTGGAGAAAAGGGAACACTTCTACACTGCTGGTGGGAATGCAAACTAATATGTTCCTTTTGGAAAGAAGTTTGGAGAACACTTAGAGATCTACAAAGTCATTTGATCCTACAATTCATCTACTAAATATATATCCAGAAGATCAAAAATCACATTATAACAAAGATATTTGTACCAGAATATTTATTGCAACCAAACTTGTAATTGCTAAATCATAAAAGAAGCCCAAGTGCCCATCCACCCATGAATGGATTAATAAATTGTGGTATATGTACATCATGGAATATTATGCAGCCTTAAAAAAAGATGAAGACTTTACCTCTTTCATGTTTACATTAATGGAGCTGAAACATATTTTTTTTTTTTTAGCAAAGTATCTCAGGAATGGAAGAAAAAATATCCAATGTACTCAGCCCTACTATGAAACTAATTTATAGCTATCATATGAAAGCTATAACCCAATTATAGCCTAAGAATATGGGGAAAGGGAAAAGGGGGGTAGGATGGGTTGATGGAGGGTAGTTGGTGGGACCATACCTATGGTGCATCTTACAAGGGTACATGTGAAACTTACTAAATTTAGAATATAAATGTCTTAACACAATAACTAAGAAAATGCCAGGAAGGCTATGTTAACAAATTTGATGAAAGTATTTCAAATTATATATAAAAGCATTGCATGGTGCCCCATGGTTGCAGTAATGTACACAGCTATGATTTAATAAAAAAAAAAAATCCTTCCACAAGATTTCTTTATTTTATTCTTATAAGTTTGACAGGCCACTTCATTATCAGAATTCTTTTCTAATATTTCAGAATTTGGGGTGTTTAAATTAGTCTAAATTACTGAGTGAAAGGGTCTAGTACAGTTAGTCTGTACTGGATTCAGAGATACATAAGCAATTTTTTCATTTTATTTATAATCATTCTCCTTCACCTGGGGTCACTGTCTGGAATCCACCTGCCTGGTTACTTTTGCTGTTTTTTCAAACTTAGCACTTTGCAAGCCAAGGCATGCTATTATACTTTCTCATTTACTATTGATAGATACACTTGAGTTTCTTTCCACATTGTTCAAGGCTAAGCTACCCCTCCCATCTTTTACTCATGATTTTTATTGCCTGTGGTGGAGATTTTTGACCAAATTTGGGTTATGTACCTTGTAATTCTTTTCATAATTTTTCATATATATTTTCTAAATTCTCTACAAAGAAAATGAACCTTGTATATAACATTATAAGTAATGGAAGTTGTAAAAATCAAAAGTATATATTATCTATTTTGGAAGCCTGTGTATTTGAACTACATCTGCTGATAGCTCTTCCAGACTTTATCTCACTTTCCCTTGCAAGAAGGAATTGGGCCTGACAGGGCATGGTGGCCCACGCTGTAATCCTAGCACTCTGTGAGGCCAAGGCGGGTGGATTGCTTGATCTCACGAGTTTGAAACCAGCCTGAGCAAAAGAGAGATTTTCTGTCTCTACTAAAAATAGGAAAACTGAGCCCGAGTTGGAGGTTGCTATGAGCTTTGAGGCCAAGGCACTCTACCCAGGGTAACAGCTTGAGACTCTGAAAAAAAAAAAAATGGGCCAGCCATTGCATAGAGTGATGAATATTTTCATATCATCCTGAAAAAAAAAAAAAAAAAACAGAAAGAGAGCATATTATACAGTGAGTATAAATATAATGCTTAGGATCTCGAACACTAGATCTGAACTTCCTGTCTCTGTAAGTGACCCAGATCAGGTTATTTATCCTCTTACTGGGTTGTTACTTTTCATCGGTTAAATGGAGAATATTTATGCAACCTGCCTCATAAGGTTATTGCAAGATTAAATGTGCTGATATAAACACAGTGCTTAGTATAGTGTCTAGTACATAAGTCCTCAAAAATTATTATTATTATTCCTAAACCATGGGGACTTGAATTGTGGAGGATCGACCATTTGAGTTTGCTAGGATCTGTCATAATTTGCATGTTTTTAATAATATGGACCTTCCTCATATATATAGCAGGACTCCAAATAACTGCATTTTTCATTTCTGAAAACAGGATGCTATATCTTCCTTTTTTTCTTACTTCTTTCCTTTCTTCCTTTATTTTTTCATTTTTTCCCTTTTTTTCTTTATTCTTTCTCTCTGAATTCATTGACTTCTTTCCTTCTAATTCATTTTGTTTAAAACTCTCATTTGGGGATCAATATGGTGCAGTCATTTTTTTCCTTGACTGTATCTAAATTTAAATACTCCTAAATTTTCCATCTTTGTGCACTAGTCATAAACCTGGAAAGTTTATGCAAATAGGATAGCATTTTATATATTTTTGTTTTCTTTTGTATGTATGCTTGTCAAGAGATTGCAAAAGATCTAATGGTATTTTTTTCCCTAAAGCTTTTAATCTCAAATAGAAGCAGTAGCTTAAAAAGAAAAGTGATCTAAATTTTTTTGAGTGTAAGGGAAAAAATTCCTCTGAAACATTTCAGTTTCTACTAATAATGACTTATATTCCCTAAAAGCCTCTTTTAACCTCATTTGCAGGCTATCTGGCATTGCCCAGTAAATGAATCCACTCACCATTAAATAATTTGAATTTTCTATTTCTTTGGGGTTGTCTAGCCTGAAATGCAACTACCTGAAACAGTCCCACTTAAACAGTTTACTCAATGTAGCACAATAGAGTTGAAATTCTCTCAGTCTAGTTTCTCCATCCCACCTAGTCAAAATATCAAAATGGCATTTAGAATTTCCACAATAGTTTCTAAAATTTAAACTATTTCATTTTGCTTTTCTGTGTGTTCTAAGTGAAACAGCACAGACATATAAAAGAGCACTAAGCTGATAGTAGACATTGTTTCATAGCTTCAAGGGCTTTTTAAAAAAGAAATATATGTGAAGGCTTAGTGGTTTTTCTCTCTGAATTTTGCTATGTAGCCTTGAACAGGTAACTTCACTTTCCTGAACTTCAATTGTTTCTATTGTAATCCCAACATGATTATGTAACCAGATAATGATCAGCCTCCAGCAGAACATCAGAAAAAAACATTGTTTTTGGAAATATTTGCATCATCTTCCTCAAAAGATTGTTGGGAAGATTAACTGAGATACTAAACGTGAAAGTGCTTTTAATACCAAGAATTACCTAATGTTTTAAAATTTAAAAAAGAATCACATAATTAATTTTATAACTTACAATTAAGAATAACTAATATTGTGATTTTAAAGTACTTTCACATACATTCTCTCCTTAGATACTAACAACTATTCCATAAAGTAGATGATCTTATTATTTTAGTTTATGGATAAATAAATTAGGTCACAATACATTATTCAGCTAGTCAGAAATACAGTAGAGACTTTAATGTAGGCTTTGTAGAATTGTTCCAAGTTTGCTTTTCAATTGCAACTGTTTTGTTCAATCTTATACTAAAAAAAAAAGAAAAAAAAAGAAACATGAAATATGTAATACTTAGACCCAAGAAATGAAGTTTATTTTTAGAGCATATGTGGTCTATTTTTTCCCACTCTGCTTTCCTTACACTTGAGTTGTGAAAGTTATTGTTAAAGCAGCAGTATAACTAAAAGAGCAACTCATGTTATAAGGGCAGAATTGCGAACTGACAGATATTGTATCAAGGATATATTCTTAACAGTAAAGAGAAAATAAAACATGTCTTGCTCTAAAATGTAAACAACATAAGACTCTCATTGTAAGTTTTTCAAAACTTAATGGAAGGAGATTTTCATTCTGGGTTCTCAAGTTGACTATTCTGGTGTCTGTTGCCCAAGTTTAGAAGGAAAAAATGCACCAAATACACAGAAATTCAACTTTGAAATTTTATTATGTAGTATTATTATGTAGTATTTTTTATTAGCCAAGGTGTTATACTTAATGTCCTTTGAGTTAGTGTATTTTAATTTCATAGTCAATGAACTGTTTTTCTGAAGTCAAGGACAAACACACTTGATAGTGAAAAATTCTGAAAGATAATTGTTTGATAAAGTGTTGCTTTATTTTTCTTAATCCTGGAAGGCAGCTTGTGCCACTCAAGAGGAAAACAGTTCCTTCTCCCCAGCAAGGCTTCTCTTTGCTATGATCATTGAACTATAGCTTTAAGCCATCCACAATTATGATCTTGACTAGGAAAATGTAAGTTAATAAGGCTTCAACAAATTATGGTCTTTTTGGATGATTTGCCTAGTGAACTGTTAATTTGTAAAACTGAAAGACATTATGTTCTGCTTTGTCTGTCACATCTTTTGTGTTTTAACAGAGACATTTCACTGAGTACAATTAACAAAGCCTGGAAGATTTATTACCACACTTCTTCACGGCCAATGATCCATTCCACTTAAGACATAACACTGTAAAATGCACATTATCTCCTTTTGGCACTTTATGAACTAGGAAGGCATATGTTAAAGCAGATAAAATAGCATTATTAGCTGACAAATTTTACAATTTATTAGACAGTTAATTTATCAGCTTAAAAGACACTTAAAACAACTGTGCATTTAATGTCTTTTTAATGTATCCAGTAAAACTTGCATAATTGCCTGTAGTGCAATTTATTTTTAGTTATGTTGCTAATATCTGCATTTATTGTTTACATCTTTAATTTTTCCTACAAGGCTCATCACATCGATGCCAGAGCTCTTAACTATGAGGGCCAATAATCAGACATAAAGCCTCATCAAACAAATGGTTACCCATGAATGAACTATTCAAAATGGCATGGTGCTTAGGGTGGTGCCTGTGGCTCACTGAGTAGGGCACGGCCCCATATACTGGAGGTAGTGGGTTCAAACCCAGCCTCTGGCCAAAAACTGCAAAAAAAAAAAAAAGCCTGATGCAGGTGCAGTTTAGTCAGGAACCACTTCAAACCTTCACATGACATCAGCAACTGCCTTTTTGAGTATTTGTGTTTGTAGTCATTCTGAAATATGAGTCTGAAGTAACATGTCTTTCAAAGTACATTAGCAATGTTGTTTCATTTCATAAGTAAGGTTCCCTGTTGATCAACTGGTTGGTAGTGGATCATGAATGTGGGAGAAAAGTATAAGGAAAAAGACACATTTCCTAACTCTGATGTGTTAATTTGTTCTGTTTATTGCTTTTTAAGAAACTTTTCCTTGAAGCTTTCTATTTTCTACAGAACCTTTCACAGTAGTTATGTCAAGGGGAAAAGAGGTCATTTGTTATTAAAGCAAAAAGTTAAACAGTGCATGCTTCTCCTAATAAAAACAACTGAAAATATGATCTTTGGTGTTCACAAGAATTTGCAATTACTTAGTGAGGAAAAGTGATGACTTACAGTTCTAAGTTTGACTTCCTTCCCTCAATCTAATATGAGTTTGACCACAGCTGGAAGACTGAAGCATGCACTATTATTATTATTATTATTATTATTATTTTTAGATAATTAGTAATATCCAAATGAAACATTTCCCTTTTAACTTACTATGGGTCTTTTCAGATGTTTTTAGAAATTACTGTAAAAAAGTATTTTTAAAATTGGCACTTACAATGTGTACAAACATTCAGCATTAAAATAACTAATAGACATATAAGCTGGGTGGATAAAGAAAAGTACTTCTCCCGTGGATTAGCCAGGCTTTCGAGTAGCTGAGTTAGTATTACCTACACTTAACATCTACTCTTTACTTATTCAATATTTTGGATATTCAATATAATTTAAGCAGAAAGACAGAGAAGAGAAATATCACACATTTGTCCTTGTATTTTATAATTTGTTTTCCACTGTTGTTTGTATTTCTCTAGGAATTAGCAATTGTCAGTGTCCTGAGAAATATTTTTTATTCACAAATCTTGGTGAAAGAGGAAGAAGTTAGCAATATGAGAGAAGCTATTATACTGAATAATATGAGTCAATTTAGGGGGATTTTGTGTAGACTTACAAGTCTACTATAAGTCTGAATAAAATTGCTCTGGTACATTTCTTACCTAATTGGGGAGTTAAGTCATTTGAGGCTAAGAAACTTTGTCATAACAAGACTGACTTTATTATTTATCCAGAATAATCCAAATGGCTGTTTAATGTCTTTTACATTTGGTTTCTGTTTTTTTTTTTTTTTTTTTTTTTTTTTGCAGTTTTTGGCTGGGGCTGGGTTTGAACCCACCACCTCTGGCATATGGGGTCGGCGCCCTACCCCTTTGAACCACAGGTGCCACCCCTGGTTTCTGTTTTTAACTGGGGCTGATTGTTATAAAAACTGAGACCTTTAATATGATTACACTTAAGCTTTTGCATCTTGTTTTACATCCTCACATTGGCCCTGTGGGGTAGACATTTTTTATCATCATCAGTGTATGAATGAGATAAGAAACACAGAGTCAAAGAGATTTGCCAAAAATGACTTACTGTGTAAATTTCACAGCTGGGGTGAAAACTCACAATTTTCTCCTAATCCAATTTCTTTCTCTAATTCATTGCTATATGAGATTGATGCATAGAAAAATAAAATATTACCTATACTAAAATTCTGGCTCAGGGTTAAAAAAAAGATAAATGATTATCCCCTCTATAAAAAGTTCTCAGGTTTCATTGCTTAAGAAAGAGAGCTTACCAGCGGTGCATCTTACAAGGGTATATGTGAAACTTGGTAAATGTGGAATGTAAGTGTCTTGGCACAGTAACTGAGAGAATGCCAGGAAGGCTATGTTAACCAGTGTGATGAAAGTGTGTCAAACGGTCTGTGAAGCTAGTGAATGATGCCCCATGATCATATCAATGCACACAGCTATGATTTAATAAAAAAAAATAAGAAAGGATATGATAAAAAAAAAAAGAAAGAGAGCTTAGGTCTTAGATTTGTATCTTCTAAAACACATGCTTAATTATTCACTTTGAGAAAAATAAAACATAATCAGTTATATTTCTGAAGCTGTCCCTAAGAATGAGTTGAAACTTTTGATTAGGTTTCAGCCAAGCAGTACAAATCTCATCCTGCCTATGATAAATCTTTTAGTATTCTAGTGATCCCTATTCCAACACTAATAGGAATTAAAACACTTTATTGAAGGAAAATATCTAGTTTTAAAATTCCAATAGGAAATTTTACTTATCTACTTGTTTTCAGATTCTACTTTTCAAAAAATATAAGTCATAAGTATTTTCATTTTTGTCTCCTACCTTCTCCAAGTGGATACACTAATTATTTAATGACTGTATATTATTGACAGCCTGAGTGTGTGTATATGTGTATGTATGCATTTGTGTTCACATGTGTGCATGCTCAGAATCAAGAAATAAACATTATAACATTGAGGTCAACATAATATTTATGTTTCTTACCTACATACACTAAAAAAATATATTTATGTTTCATTTTTAATTAATTATAAGCATTTTAAAAGTACTTCTTTCACAATGGAGATAGTCACTTTATGATAATTCCTTTATCATCTGATCAGGCCAACATTGTGGGCAATTTTATAGTTGTGGTAAAAATGGTAGGACCATCAGCACTTTCTCTGTTGTGGTTTAGATCCAATTTGTTTTGGATATTTACTTTACAGGAAATTATCTTGCCAATTAGTGACTCTACTATGGATCTTTTAATGAAGAGTCTGAATTTTTTTAACAGCCTAATATTTTTATTAAGTCATATATACATAGATCATGAATACATTTATGCATTTGTGGGATTCAATGTGTTGATTATTTGTACAAATTGGAGTGCTTACATCCTACTAATTAACATAGACTTCACCTCATTTACTTAATCAGAGTGTTAAGACATTTATGTTCAATACTTGATAGATTTGACTTGTACCCTTTCAATATGCTCTATAGGTGTGGTCCCACCATTAACCCTCCCTCTATTGAACCACTCCACTCCCTTCCCCTCCCCATCCCCTTCCCTCCTTCATCCTGGGCTATAGTTGTGATTCATCTCTCATATGAAAGTGTGAGTGATTATAAATTGGTTTTATAGTAGTACTGAGTACATTGGATATTTTTTTCCAAAAAGACCAAAAATCACTCAGCAACAAAGATATTTGCACTAGATTGTTCATTGCAGCTCAATGCATAATTGCTAAGTCTTGGAAGAAGACCAAGTGCCCATCGATCCATGAATGTATTAATAAATTATGGAATATATATTTACTATGGAATACTATGCAGCATTAAAAAGATGGAAACTTTACCTCTTTTATGTTTACATGAATGGAACTGGAAAATATTCTTCTTAGTAAACAACTTAAATTTTTAAAGAAATGCATCAATCCACATAATATTAATACTACAAATCTTTCATTTACTAATTTCAAAAGCTGATACATTTCATTGTGATTCAATTGAATACCATGATTTCTGTGTATCTGAAATGGAAACCAAGCAAATTAATTCATTAAGGTGTCACATGAAATCACAGTAAGGTATCTCTGCTTTTTTGCATTTTGAGTAAACTAATTCATCCTTCTTCAATAAGGCAGACAAGCTAGCAAAGTACATTTGAATTCCCTTAGGTGCTGTGTAACCATGGGAAAATCATATACCTACCCTCTCTTATGTTGCACATGAAAGGTGTAAGCCGTGATGCCCAGAGTGTCTGGAGCAGAGATGTTCAGGTGAGGTTTATTGAAAGAGAATGGTGACCCACCTTGGCATTGCACAAGTGGCATTCATGACCTGGGAGAAGTTTAGGGACCTCTTGTATATGGGACAGTAGGGGGTGGGCAAATTCCCCAGCTTCCTTGGAAAGTCAGGGTCTTTGGCAGGAACATTTTGGGGGGTGGGCTAGCCAGACACTTTGGGTCTTTGTCATAGGAGGAGAAGAGGAAGAAGAGAAGGCTTTCATGTGTGGCTGCATTAGGCCCCCCAACAGCGCAAATTGAGAATATCTGCTAAGACTTTCAGTTCTTGAAAATCCCTATTCTCACAATAGGGAATTATCTAGGGACTTGGGTTGTAGCCAAAGTTTGGCATCAAAATAAGAGTGTTACTTTAGAAAAATGACTTAATCTGTTTATCATTGATTTAGATATAAAAGATGTAAGAACTCAAAGGAAGAAATTTGAAAATCTTAAAGCCAATATGAATAATTATTGTTTATATTGGTTATTGAAATTGCCTAAATTACTTCAGCACAATTTCCACTTTAAAACTATTATAATGCATATAATTTTGTTGCCTCATCAGAACAAAATATTATCTTTTTATAAACACGCATATATGTGGTTATTTGTGTCTAAATTACATAGATATAAAATAATGTTCTGCTCAAATTTGAGATAGTAATTTTAGATTCCAACCTCATATATTATGCACATATTCTGAGCATACTATTTGTAATTTCTTAGTTTGTCTTTATATTCCAATGATTTTTACAAAAAAATTATGAATTAAACTATAAAAAATATGCCTGTTCAGCAGTTTCTTACAAAATGTGCTTACCATACAATGCAGCAACCACACTCCTTTGTTTTTACCCTGATGAATTGAAAATATACATCTACATAAAAATCTGCACTTTTTTTTGTAAAATCTTTATCTGCATACAGATCTTTATAGAAGCTGTATTTAATACTGCCAAAACTTAGACGCAGCCAAGATGTTCTTCAATAGGTGAATGGATAAACTGTGTTACAAGAAGATAATGAAATATTATTCAGTGCTAAAAAGAAGTGATCTATCAAGCCATGAAAAGATACAGAGGAATGCTTATTACTAAGTGAATAAAGCCTATATTTAAATCTGTAAGATGTATTGTTCCAACTATATGATGTTCTGTAAAAGGTGACATTATAGAGACAATAAAAATATCAATATTTGCCAGCAGTTGATAGGAAGGAGGTATGGATAGAAGCACAGAGGGCAGTGGAACTACTCTGTATGACACTATGTTGGTGGATACATGTCAATATAAATCTGTTCAAATCCATATAATGTGAAACACCAAGAGGAAACTCTAATGTAAACTAAGGACTTTGGGTGACAATAATATGCTAATATCAATTGTAACAAATAGAACACTCTAATTTGAGATGCTGACAATGTGGGAGGCTGGGCATGTGTGGGGGTAGGAATTGTATTTCCGTATTATGTGTTCAATTTTGCTGTTAATTTAAAACTATCAAAAAAATCAATTTGGAACAAAATGAAACCAAAAATATGACTTGGTCAGTGATATCTTAGAACAAATCAAACATGCACTATTTATTATGGCATTAATATTTTAGCCCATTGATTATTTCCATGCAGTACTAACAAGAACTATAGTTTATTTATTTATTTTTTTACTGTGAAACCAATTTATAATCACTCACACTTGCATATAAAAAATGAAACACAACTATAGCCTAGGATAAAGGAGGGAAGAGAAGGAGAATGGGAAGGAAGGGGTTAGGTTGATACAGGGAGGGTTAGTAGGGGGACCACACCTATGGACCATATTGCAAGTACAAGTTGGATCTATCAGGTGTAGAACACAAATGTCTTTTTTTATTAATATTAAATCATAGCTGTGTACATTAATGCGATCATGGGGCACAATACACTGGTTTTATGAACAGTTTGACACATTTTCATCACACTGGTTAACATAGCCTTCCTGGCATTTTCTTAGTTATTGTGTTAAGACACTTATATTCTACCTTTACTAAGTTTCACATGTACCCTTGTAAGATGCACCACAGGTGTAGTCCCACCAATCACCCTCCCTCTGCCCATCCTCCCCCCTCCCTCTCCCCCTCCCCATATTCTTAGGTTATAACTGGGTTATATCTTTCATATGAAAGTCATAAACTAGTTTCATAGTAGGGCTGAGTACATTGGATACTTTTTCTTCCATTCTTGAGATACCTTACTAAGAAGAATATGTTCCAGCTCCATCCATGTAAACATGAAAGAGGTTAAAGTCTCCATCTTTCTTTAAGGCTGCATAATATTCCATGGTGTACATATACCACAATTTATTAATCCATTCATGGATCGATGGACACTTGGGCTTTGGAGACAATAGCATAGGTTTTTCCCAAGAAGCTAAAAAGCCTCCTACATCTAAACTATGTCTGTCTTTTGAGTGACGTAAAACAATGAGAAACATCTACCAGTAAATTGTACTTTTTGTGGTTGTTTATGGCCTGAATTGCATTCCCTCCAAATTTATATCTGAAGTCCTAACTCCTAATATCTCAGAATATGACTGCATTTAGCAAAACGACCTTTAAAAAGTGATGGAGTTAACATGAAGCTTTTAGAAGTGGCCTTAATTTAGGGCCTAGTCTGACTAGTAGACTTCAAAAAAGAGGGAATTTGGGGGAAATGGAGACATCTAGGGTTTGTACTTACATGAACACTGTGTTACAATCAGAATATAGTTGTCTTCAAGCCAAGGAGAGAGGCCTCAGGAGAAATCAAACCAGGAAATACCTTGACCTTGGAAGTCAAGAATACAGAATTGTGATGAAATACATTTTTGTTGTTTAAGCCACCCAGTCTATAGTATTTTGTTATGGGAGTCCTAGCAAACTAATATACTTGATGTTGGTGGGATCAGGTATATATGGGTACATGAAGAGGAGGGTTGAAAAAATAGGCTAAATTAATCCTTGCAGAAGAGAGATAGGTAATACTGAATTGTGAAGAGTTATATCACTATTCAAGAATAAAAATATTCACATAAACAGGGCAATATTGCTACCAGAGTAAAATTCCAAATGGTTTTAGTAAGAGTCAATTATTTGGCTACCTCCAATTTTTGAAGAAAGCTACTGTAATGAAAGAAGAAATACTTATTGTCACTTCGTTCTCACAAACTGAGGCAGTTAGCACAGCATTCGTGAAAGTGGTACTCAGTAAAGACTTTCTTAAAATTTCTCATTCTTTTCCCCTTTCAACTTTAGGTTATATATACTTGTGTTTTTTTGGAATATTATTCTAAACTGGTTGTTATGAGGCAGGAATATCCAATGTAAAAGAAAGAATAACAATAATTATTGAACATTTGTTTTTACCAATTTATGTAGATGGTCTAATTTAGTGTCAGAAAACTCAGTGAAATTAATACCATCTCATTTCCATTTATAGTTGAAAACACTGAGACTTTGATGCTAAGTGATTTTATTAAGGTTAAATGCTATATGTCACAGAGTATGAACCAAAATCTGTTAGAAATGTAAAGGCTGTACTATACAGCAACATACTTTCCCTGTTAATGGGTGCCAGATTTGGCAAATAAAAACACAGAACAACTTGTATTTTATATGGCAACATTACCTTTGTCTAATAAGTTTGAGGTTATGATATGTTTAATTTGAATCTAGGAAAAAATTGGACTTTAAAAAAATTAGGTTGCATTTGAGTTTGGAAAATAGGAAAAAAACAGCTCATCAACATGCTTAGAGTACATCAAAAAATTGATGTAGCTAGTGGAAGGTAGTTGAAGAATAGACAGTGCTTAAAGGTTTTGATCCATCATGATGATTTCCACATTTGCAGGAGTCTCAAAGCTATCTTAATCCCAAAGCGGTACATTTCAATTTTTCCCACTTTGACAAGTATTATCTGGAGGCTATGAAAGGAATTAAATGATAAACAATGTTTCATTTTTTATTAAATGAATGGAGTCCTATACCATATCATAGATACATGATTGTTTCTCCTCCCAACAGTGTAGGGAACATTGTTAAGCCATTATGAGTAAAATCTTCATTTTCATGATATGTAAAGACATAATTGGCTTGCAATATACTATCCAATTAGATTCAATAAAGTATTAGGAAAATCCCATGGTCCTGTAGGGCCTAATGGATGTGGTCAAGAATCACAGTATGGCTTAATATACCCACCCACATCAGTAGAATCAAGAGTTCATGGGAAGTTAAAAGTCCTTAAACTTTTGGGGAGGAGACAAAGTGGAAATTTGAAAGATTTAAAGATGGATTTTTAAACTGAATGAACAGTCATTTTTTTTTTCCAAGTAGTGTGTATTAACAAATATCAAGAAACCAAAGCAGGTAACAATGCAGATTTCCATCAATGAACCTGATTAGATTTACATGCTCCTTTTTTAGGATCTAGAAGATATAGGTGGTTAAAGTCAACAAAAGCAATGATGCATCTATAAAAATTTAAACTAATATGATAAACAGAAGAATTCAGGGAAGGTAGAGAATTTTTATACACTATGTCAGGCTGATCTGGAGCTAGGTGCTTAAGAAGCCCTGTAATTAGCCATGCATACCCCATGATATTCTTGGTAGAGAACCATTATTTTCCCATAAAGAATACTACTCATTAACATTACATATTCTGAAAATGTTTGTAGTATGAGTCATAGGGGACAAAGTGTATAAAATGAGCAGAGAAATCTGAAAAATGGGAGGTTTAAGAATTGTCTGTCATCATAACACATTATGCAAAATTATAATTTTAATAAAAGATTTCCCACTTCTGATGCTCCTATATTTTGCTATCTAGATGCCAAGAAGATTTACAATTTGAAGACATTTATGTTGAATTTCCGCTTGTCCCTTCTATCTTCCAGCATTTTTCAGTAATTCAACTTTTTCTCAGTAGTTTAAATCTTTTATTCTTAAAAAAATTATTATTGGGAATTCATTGAGGGTATTAGAAACCAGGTTACACTGATCTCAGGTCTCAGGTAAAGTCCATCATATAATTGTGTCTTGCCCCCAAAAAGTGTGTCACACACCGAGACCCACCTACCCCCATTTGTCCTTCTCTCTCTCTGCTCTTTCCTTCTCCCACTTCCTTCTCTCTGCTCTTCCTTTCTCCTACCCCCTCCCTCCTTCTCTCTTTTTCTGCTTTCCCCTTCCCCTACTCCCCACCATGTACTAGGTCATTAATTTTCCTTATATCAAAATTGAGTACATAGGATTCATGCCTCTCCATTCTTGTGATGCTTTAAGAATAATATGTTCCACTTCCATCCAGGTAAATAAAAAAAGGATGCTAAGTCTCCATCTTTTTTAATGGCTGAGTAGTATTCCATGTTATGCATGTATCACAGCTTGTTAATCCATTTCTAGATTGGTGGGCATTTAGGCTGTTTCTACATTTTGGTGATTGTAAATTGAGCTGTGATAAATAATCTAGTGCTAGTGTCCTTATGGTAAAATAATTATTTTTTTCCTTCTGGGTAGATGCCTAGTAATTGGATTGCAGGATCAAATGAGATGTCTAGGTTGAGTTCTTGGAGGGTTCTCCAAACTTACTTCCAAAAAGGCTGTATTAATTTGCAGTCCCACCAGCAGTGTAAAAGTGTTTTTTTTTTCTCTAAACATCCATGCCAGCACATGCAGTTTTGAGATTTTGTGATGTGGGCCATTGTCACTGGGGTTAGGTGATATCTCAGGGTGGTTTTGATTTTCATTTCTCTAATAATTAGGATGATGAGCATTTTTTCATATATTTGTTAGCCATTCATCTGTCTTCTTTAGAAAAGGTTCTATTCATATCTCTTGCCCATTGATATATGGGATTGTTGGCTTTTTTCATGTGGATTAATTTGAGTTCTCAAAATATCCTAGTTATCAAGCTTTTGTCTTATTCAAAATATGCAAATATCCTTTCCCCTTGTGTAGGTTATCTGCTTGCTTTGGTTGTTGTCTCCTTAGCTGTATAGAACCTTTTCAGTTAAATTAAGTCCCACTTGTTTATTTTTGTTGTTTTTGCAATTGCCACAGAAGTCTTCCTCATAAAGTCTTTCCCCAGGCTGATATATTCCAGTGTTTTGCCTATGCTTTCTTTGAGGATTTTTATCATTTCAAACCCTAAATTTAGGTCTTTTATTCATCTTGAATCAATTTTTGTGAGTGGAAAAAGATGTGGATCTAGTTTCAGTCTTTTACAAGTGGATATACAATTCTCCCAGAACTATTTACTGAATAGAGATTATTTCCCCCAGTGAATGTTCTTGTTTGGTTTATCAAAGATTAAGTGGCTGTAAGATATTAGTTTCATGTCCTGGTTTTCTATTTGATTCCAAATGTCTATGTCTCTATTTTGTGCTGGTATCATGCTGTTTTGACAACTATGGCCTCTTTTACAGCCTATAGTCTGGTATGCTGAGGCCCCCAGCTTTGCTTTAGTTACTAAGAACTGCCTTAGCTATGCAGTTTTTTTTGCTGGTTCCATACAAAATAAAGAATTATCTTTTCTAAGTCTTAAAAGTATGATATTGGGATTTTAATAGTGATGGCTTTGAATCTGTAAATTGCTGTGGAAAGTACAGGCGTGTTAACAATGTTGATTCTTCCCAGCCATGAGCATGGTATGTTCTTCGATTTTTTAATATCCTCTGCTATTTCTTTTCTTTGGGTTTTGTAGTATCTTTGTTTAATTTCTGTTTAGAGGATCTGTCCAGCTCTGTAAGAGGATTGTTAAAGACCCCTGTTATTGTGGTGTTATAGGATATCATATTGCTCAGACTAAGTGAGGTCTGTTTCAATAATCTGAGAGCATTTATGTTGGGTGCATAAATATTTAGAACTAAAATGTCTTATTGTTATACTTTTCCCTTTACTAATATGAAGTGTTCATCTTTGTCTTTTTTGACTTTATTTGCTTTAAATCCACCTGTATCTGAAAATACAATTGCAACCCCTCTTTTCTCCTGAAATCTGTTTGCCTGCAAATTTGTCTTCCAACACTTAACTCTGAGTTTTAATTTGTCTTTTGAGATTAGGCGTGTTTCCTGCAGACAGCAAATGAATGGCTTTTTAATTCAATCAGCCAATCTATGCCTCTTCAGTGGGGAATTCAGACCATTAATATATATTGAGATAAATGATAAGTGTGGTAGCATTCTAGGCATCTTATTTTGTGAAAGTCCTTTGCTTAGTTTTATCTTTTGCATCATTGTGGAAGCTAGGTTTTGTCCTTTAATTTCTGGGTGCTTACTTGGCTGGTGGTCCATTGTAATGGTCAGTGTGTAGAACAAGTTCAAGTATTTCCTGTAGTAGCTGGTCTTGTGGCAAATTTCCTCAATGATTGCATATCAGTAAAATATTTGATTTATTCATCAATTTCAAAACTTAGCTTTGGTGGATATAGAATTCTGGGCTGGAAATTATTTTGTTTAAGTAGATTCAAGATAGATGCCCATTGTCTTCTGCCTTTAAAGTTTCATTAGAGAAGTCTGCAGTCATCCTGATGGATTTGCCCCTGTAGGTCAATTGGTGCTTAATCCTGGAAGCTTGCAAAATCTTTTCTTTTATCTTGACTTTGGACAGGTTCATCACAATGTGTCTTGGAGAAGCTCTATTAGAGTTGAGGTGACCTGGGGTCCAATAGCCCTCTAAAAGGAGTCTGTCAGAATCTTTGGTAATATTTGAGAATTTTTCATTTATAATATTCTCTAGTATGGCTTTCATTTACCTGTGGCATTCTTTTTCCCCTCCTGGGATAACTGTAACTCATATTTTTCAATGATTTGCAAAGTCCCATAATTCTCTGAGTGTGTGCTTTGCTTTTCCAGGCAATGGAAGCAACATTAAAAATACATTATTGAGACCTGATCAAACTAAAAAGGTTCTGCACAGCCAAGAACATAGTATATAAAGTAAGCAGACAGTCCTCAGAATGGAGGAAAATATTTGTAGATTATGTCTCTGACAAAGGTTTGATAACCAGAATCCACAGAGAACTCAAACATATTAGCAAGAAAAGAAGAAGTGATTGCATCTCATTATGGACAAGAGAATTGAATAGAAACTTCTCTAAAGAAGAAAGACACATGGCCTACATAAAAATGCTTTCCATCTCTTATTTTCTCCCTCTTTAACTGCCTGAGTTATCTCAAGAGCTTTGTTCTCTACCTCTGAAATTTTATCTGCATTGTCTAATCTTTTGTTGATACTTTCTGTTGTATCTTTAACTTCCCTAATTGACTGCTTCAATTCCTTCAGCTCTGCTATATCCTTACTGTATTCTTCATATTGTTAATCTCTTACTTGATTCTGTTGTTGGATTTCCTTTTGGTTATTTTCTACTTCCTCAGCAATTTCCTTCATTGTTTTCTGGTTATTTTCCATTTTCTCAGCAATTTCCTTCATTGTTTTTATCATATGTATTTTAAATTCCCCTTCTGTCATTTTAAAAATTTCTTTATAGATGGAATCCTCTGCAGTAGCTACCTTGTGGTCTTTTGGGGGAGGTTGTTATGGACAGGTTTTTCATGTTGCTGGGATTTTTCTGCTTATTCTTCTTCATGAATGTTTTATTTTATCTGTTTCCTTGCCCTAATTTTCCTTTCACTTTCTCTTGCTCTTTACGTTACTGTGCTTCTGGCCTAAGGTTTCAATGAGTCCTTTTGGTACAGGACTAAAAGGATGGGGATTTTGCAGAGCAGGAAGGGAAAAAAAGATTTAAAAAAAATGAGAGGTGGTGAGTAAAAGGGAAAATATACAAAAAAGAATAGAGGCACATAAAGAGGGAGACCGGAGTAATAAAGGTGTACAGTAGGACACTTTGAACCACACCTTAAAACCCCCCAACTTCTGGGGATGCTGGATTGGGTGGTTCCCTTGAGGTCAGCAACTCTTTGCCAGCCTGAGAAGACATGGTACCCCACCTCCGCAAATAGAGAGGAAAGACAAGAATACTATAAATCAAACCAAAACAAACAGAAAACCTTACAAGATAAAATTGGGAGGAAAACCAAATAACAGAGGAAGAAACACTAGCAAAAATGAAGTTCTTATTATTAAAGAAGGCAACAACAGAAAATTATATTTAAACTAGAAAAATGAATAAAGAAAAATCCAAGTCCAAAAAAATAAAATAAAATAAAATAAAACAACCTATGGGGACTGAATTCCCTGTCTGCAATCTCACTGCTGTTGCAGTTACAGCTGTGGCAGACTCAGACTGAATGAAACCACTTGCCACTTCTCTACTGCTTTTGCCCTCCTCCTGGGATCTATAAGTCTCTCACTGTCTCCCTGTGTCCCCAAAGGGATGTTTCTGTGCAGAAACCACAAGCCAGAGGTGCCTGGAGTCTTCTCTTCCCAATTTCACAGTGGATGTTTGCAAAGAAGCTGTTACTCAGCCACCATCTTGCTCCTTAAAGCTTTAATTCTTTTAATGCCATTGGTAGAACTAATTTTTAGGAAGAAAGTCTTTTACATAAAGAACAAGCAACTGATAACACCTCATAATGTAAGATTAACTCTTCAGAGGCATTTTAACTTTTAAAAAATATTTGTTTTGAGCACCAAGAAAGGAATTTTTAATGGAAGAATTTCAAAAAGAACACAATACTTTTAGTGATATTGTGTGTGTGTGTGTGCGTGTGTGTGTGTCACTCTTCAAATGCAAAAAACACATAGGTCTACTTATCCATGAGTGAGGTAATTTCTGTTGATCACAAATTCATATGTGTAAGTCCTCTTTAATTCAGCAACTAGTACACTACTGTTAAGCAAGTAGTGGATATGAATATCATGGGCATAGATACCATAATCTTTATCTAACGACAGGGAATCCATATAATGTTTATGCCAGTCATTCTCAAATGCTAGTTCTCATTTAGGTATCAAAAGATCCATGTATGCCACAGTGAAATAATAAAAAATATTAATAATATGAGCAATAACATAATTCTAAATACATTTTTCCAAGTGGCACCTGTAGCTGAAAGGAGTAGGGTGATGGTCATATATACCAGAGGTGGTGGATTCAAACCTGGCCCTGGGGGGAAAAATTAAAAAAAAAAGCACCTGCAAATAAATAAATTAATAAAAATTAAATACATTTTCTTGAACTTTTTAGGTGTTAAAATATATTTTATTGTGTCAAGTCACAGGTATCACAAGATGACATTAAATATGTGTATGTAATAATCTGGCAGAGTAAAATTTGATCAGTTTTGTGTTGGTCTATTTTCTTTTTTAATTGAATTGGTATGTGAAACTCTGAGTCTGGAAATTATTCTTCTCCACAACTTTAAAGTAATTATTCACCTCCTAGAATTCCATAACTGGTTTTAGGGGTAAGAATTGTGTGCTGGGTCATAAGCAGTGGACTGAAGGACTGGGAAAGAAGAAATCAGTCAAACGTTCAAAGCAACTAACTCAAAACTTTTTCCTCAGAAATGATCATGGTAGCCCAAGTCACTAAAAGGCCCCTAAAGAGTCTGTCTTCTGAGTTTAACCATGAAAAAAGGGTCCAGTTCTCATTCTTCTTTTCCATTGTATATTCTAAAGGCTTGTACCTGCTGAAACATTTTCTACTTCAATAGAAAAAAAAAATGTATCAAAACATAGGTTAGAAGAAAGAAAGAGATTGTGAGGAGAAGAGAGAGGTAAAGATTCCCTTTATGGAAATTTAATGAGAATTGAGAGAAGAGTTCATCTGGCCTTAAATGAATTGAAATAACCTTTTCTATGTACTTGAGATTCAGATCCTTTAAAATAACCACTCATTTTATAGGGACTTTACCAGCTTAGTAAATAGTTCCTTTCATTGACTCACAGGTTCTGATGAATTAATAATTGAGGAGCACTGGTTTATAAAGTTGAGGCTGATCACTGCAAGTCCATTTACCCTCTTAGTAAATTCCAGCAAGAATTTCATGGACTAGAAGAGTAGTAGGAAGAAACAGCTTGAATCTTTAGCCCACACAACTGTTTGTTTTGGGCAACTAATCTAGGCCTTTACCTTCTTGTAGATTGGTGCCAAAAACTTGCCTGCAGCCAATATGGATACCTAGATACAGAGGGAGAATAGCCAAAATTCTATGCAAGCATGTGTTTAGAGGTGGCAGGAGGATCCAATGACAAGAATATGTGCATGTTTTTTTTTTGTGTGTGTGTGTGTTTGTAAAGGAAAATATAATGTATGCATAAACATATGTGTACACGTATATTTTATGCCTTCCATAGCAACTCCAGTTTTGGTTTTCTTTTTTTTTTTCTTATTTACCAGAACCCTTAAATTTCACAGTGAATTATTAGTCTTTGACTGCAAATATCTTATAGGGGAGAGAACACATTTATGCTAAGATGTAAATAGCTCATAGCAGAACTATTTCCTAGGATAGATTTTCAATATTTTAAACCTAATTAAACACTAAAACTATGAAAAGTTTGGTCTCAGAGTAAAAGAAAAGGTAAAAATGGGCTAGCAACTTTGTAGTAGTCACCTTTTAGGTATTTTACAAAGGCCAGTCTAATGATTAAATGTGATTTACTATTCCCCAAAGATAGAGAGAATTTGTCCAAAAAAAATAGAATGTCATGGAATTAAAAATGAGACATATTTAACCTGTTATTAATAATTCTGTAATCTTATATGGTGGTATGTATTTGTCTCCTTTCTTGCCACCTAGCATTCATATGTGTAAGTATTCTTTAATTCAGCAACTAGTACACCACTATTACAGAAGTAGTGGATATAAATACCATGGGCATAGACACCTTGTTTATCTGCCCACAGTAAATCCATATAATGTTTATGCCAGTCATTCCCAAATGCTAGTTCTCCTTTAGGTACCAAAAGATCTATGTATGCTACAGTGAAATAATAAAAAATATAAACAAGATGAGCAATAACATTATGATAAATATATTTAAATATATTTTTCTCATATTATGTTCATCTTGCACTTTTTAGGTGTTAAAATATCCTTTCTTGCGGCAAGTCAAAAAGAATTCAGTTCAGCAATAGCATTTATAAATCAATCTAACATTTGTATCACGTTGTACAGTTTGCAACATTCTTTACTATAAATTTATTGTCTCAAATAATCAATAATGTCACCTTGCCAGAAAATGAACTGAATTTTACTTAAAAATAACGAAGCCAAATGAACATTTTCTCTGAGAACGTCTCTACATCAAATAGTTTATACAATTTTCTTTTCTTCAAAGTACATACTTTCTGAACTCTTGTCTGTTGTTTTAACCTGCAATCATATACAATGAACCTGTTATTAAACTTGTTTGCAGCTAATATTAGTTTATGCCAAGTATCAGACACCAGATGTTTTGGTGAGAAGAAAATTAATGGCCTAAATAATGAACCAATTGAGAAGCAGTGGCCATAATACATGTGCATTTTAAGCCAAGGCCCTAAGTCAGGCTGGCTTCTGGCTACAGAGAATATTAATTAGTTGAAGATTTAATGGAGGACTGAAAGCCATTGTTATGAGATGCCTCCTGGCATCAAAGTCAATCCTTCTATAGGGTGGGTTTTGTACAAATAATGAATAGGAAAACAAAAAGCAGCAGTCAAGGACAGAGCTGTATATGATGTTATAATCTGGATGGACTACCCCTTGTGTACTCCAGAAGAGAATAATTAAACATAGACAGCTGGAGTCTGACCCAAGCCTTCTCTATTTTGATGAAAACTAAATATATAATCAATTCTGATGACAGTTAAATCATTTATTGATTGGGTTTCTTCCCAGTTATTATAGTTGTTCATATTCCTTTAGCATTTCCTCCAAATCTAGACACTAATATTTTGTCATGTGTTCTGATGTGTTATATGTGTAGTTTGTATGAAATATATTTCTTACATATACAAAAATTTTAGGAGAGTTTGAGACATATGCCAAAATGTCTTCTTGATTTGTATTTCAATTTCTTCTGGATATTTGAAAAGCAATTTGTAGATTTATGATGGTCAGAATCCAAGCAAGATGCGGGTGAGAAACAGCTTCCTTGAAACTGGGCACAGTGAGTCTGGGGAAACAAAACTCCAGGCATCTCTGGATGGTGGGATCTGCTTATAATAATCCCTTTGAGGATGCAGGGAGTCAGTGAGAGACTGCTGGACCCCAAGAGGAGGATAAAAGCAGTGGAAAACTGGCAAGTGGTTACGTGTGTTCATTTGGTGTAATCCCACCAGCAGCTGTAAGTACCACAGCAGTGAGACTGCAAACTGGAAAGCCATTACCTGTGAGCTGTTTTGGTGTTTTTGAACTTGGTACTCAGTTTAACTGCCTTGGGAGAGCTTGGGCAGGAAAGTGGAGTACTTTGGGCATTGTCTAGGGCCCCAGACTGAGCCGCTGAGCCGAATGGAGCTAATAGTGTTCAGCTGGGGCCACACGGAGCCATTTTGAGAGAACTGAACCAGCAAGCTCTACCCTCAGGGGAGCAGAGCAAGGAACAGAAGGGGTGGGAGCTAGTAATCTAGTGACTGAGCACCCTAAATAAAGGCAGGAAATAAGCCACCTTACAGCCTTACAGCCTTAACCCTCAGGGGCAGAGTGAGACCGTTTTTGGCACACTGGGTAAATGCATAGAAACTTCAGCAGTGATCCCAATGACAAGCACTATCCTGGGAATGCTTCAGTTTAGCCAAGTTTAGAAGTCTAAAGTGCCTTTTAACAGGACTGAGGAGAGATTTAGGGTCTCCACCCTATGGAGTTTGAGAAATCAGCAGAGGCCTCCAGGCATATCAGCATTGTGATAAAAATCTCATACCCCAGAAGATCACCTGTTGCCCCGACAATATTCAACAAAATATATATACCACTTTGTTTTAGGTTTTTTTGTTGTTGTTATTGTTGTTCTTTTTTTTTTTTTAATTTCAACCTTTTCCCTGTAGATTTTTCTTTTCTTTTTTTTTCTTTCTTTGCTGTCTCCATTTTTCCAGTTTAAATACAATTTCCCATTGTTGACATTTTCAATAATTAGAACTTCATTTTTGCTAGTGTTTCTACCCCTATTATTTGGGTTTTCCCCCAATTTTATCCCATAAAGTTTTCTGTTTGTTTGTTTTGGTTTGATTTGTAGCATTTTTGTCTTTCCTCTCTACTTGGTGGAGGTGGGATACTGTGTCCGATCAGGCTAGCAAAAAGCTGCTGACCTCAAGGGAACCACACAACTCAGCACCCCCACAGGTTGGTTTTTCTTTTAAGGTTGTGTCAAAGTACGTTACTGTACACATAAGTTGCTCTGTCTCTCTCTTTCTGTCACTCACTTCTTTTTGCCAATATTCTCTTTTCCCCACCCCCCTCCATTAATTTTTTTCTTTTCTTTCTTTTTCTTTTTTTTTTTTTCTTTCTTTTATCCCTTCTTGCTCTTCAACCTTCTCATCTTTCTGGTCCTGTACCAAAAAGACTCATCGAAACCCTAGTCCACAGGCACAGCAACTTAAACAGCAAGAATAAGTGAAAGGAAAATTAGGGCAAGGAAACAGATAAAATAAATCACTCATGAGGAAAAATCAGTAGAAAACTCCTGGCAACATGAAGAACCAGTCCATAGCAACCCCTCCAAAGGACCATGAGGTAGCTACTGCAGAGGATTCCACCTTTAAAGAAATGTTAGAAATGACAGAAAGGGAATTTAGAATACACATGATGAAAATAATGAAGTAAATGATAGAAACAGTGAAGGAAACTGCTGATAAAGTGGAAAATAATCAAAAGGAAATCCAAAACCAGAATCAAATAAGAGATGAATGATATGAAGAATATAGAAAGAATATAGCAGAGCTGAATGAAATGAAGCAGTCAATTAGGAAACTTAAAGATGAAATAGAAAGTATCAGCAAAAAGTTAAACCATGCAGAAGAAAGAATTTCAGAGGTAGAGGACAAAGTTCTTGAGATAGATGGTTAAAGAGGCAGAAAAGAAGAGAGAGAAAGCAGAACATACACTGACAGAATTATGGGACTTTATGAAGCATTCCAACATACGAATTATAGGAATCCCAGAAGGGGAAGAAGAATGCCCCAGGGAAATAGAATCCCTACCAGAGAATATTATAAATTAAAATTTCAAAAATATCACCAAAAATTCTGACACACTCCTTTCAGAGGGATATTGGACTTCAGGTTGCCTCAGTGCTACTGAGCTTCTCCAAGACACATTGTGATGAACCTGTCCAAAGTCAAGATAAAAGAAAAGATTCTTCAAGCTGCTAGGAGTAAGCACCAGTTGACCTACAGGGGCAAATGCATCAGAGTGACTGAAGACTTCTCTAATGAAACTTTCCAAGCAAGAAGACAATGGTCATCTACCTTTAATCTATGTAAACAGAACGATTTCCAGCCCAGAATTCTATATCCTGCTAAGCTAAGCTTTAAAATTGATGGAGAAATCAAATTATTTACTGATATATGAACACTGAGGATTTTGCCACAACAAGACCAGCTCTGTAGGAACTACTTAAACCTTTTCTACACACTGACCATCACAATGGATCAACAGCAAAGTAAGAACTCAGAAATTAAAGGACAGAACCTAACTACCACACTGATACCAAAGATAAAACTAAGCAATGGACTCTCACAAAATCAGATGAATAGACCACTATCGCACTTATCAATTATATCAATAAATGTTAATGGCTTGAATTCCCCACTGAAGAGGCATAGATTGGCTGACTGGATTAAAAAACACAAGCCATTCATTTTCTGTCTGTAGGAAACACACCTGGCATCAAAAGACAAATTAAAACTCAGAATCAAGGGTTGGAAGACAAATTTTCAAGCAAATGGAATTCAGAAGAAAAGAGGAGTTGCAATCTTATTTTCAGATACATGTGTATGTAAAGCAACTAAAGACAAAGATGATCACTTTATATTGGTCAAGGTAAAAATACAACAAGAAGACATTTCAATTCTAAATATTTATGCACCCAATTTAAATGCTCCCAGATTCTCGAAATAGACCTTACTCAGTCTGAGTAATATGATATCCGATAATACCATACTAACAGGGAACTTCAAAATTTCTCTTACAGAGCTGTACAGACAGCTAATTTCTAAACAGAAATTAAAAAAAGATATAAAAAATTTAAATGAGAGGGGAGAGACAAGATGGTGGACTGAAGCCAGCTTTCAACAGAGGCTCCCATCCAGAAGGAGAGTTAAGGGACAGGAATTTAGTAAGTATCCTGATGGACTTGAGCCACACCAAGAGCGAAGGTTGAAGAACGCACATCAACACTCCTGAGGCAAGCTGTGATCACAAGGACGCAAACAAAAGGTACAAAATCCACCACCAAGCGGACGGGAGTCCCCCTTCCCCATGAGACTGGCTTAAGAGCCCCACAATTAAACAAACGGGCAGAAATTAAAGGCCCTCCCACTACACTCCAAGGGGGACCTTCTAAAAACTGGACATACCTCCCCTACTGGGGTGCCGTGGCGTTCTCCTGCCGGGCATAAAACTGAATAAAACTCTAGCTTCCCCACTGAGCGCCCAGCACTCCCCCCCCCGCTCTCACTCAGGTCTGGAGGCCTGTCGCCCAGGAGTTCGGATCCTTGGGTGATTTCTCAAAGGGAGTGCACAGTGCCCGAGCTGCGTCGGGTCAGCGCCGACTCTGAGACAGGCGAGCGAGGAGAGGGCACTCTGCTGAGGGGGATTCAAGCCTAGGCGGCACTTCCCTGCGGTGGGGTGCAGCAGCCCTCCCCACGCAACAATATGCCCGGGCACAAAACTGAACAAAACTCTAGCTTCCCTGCCAAGCACTCCCCCTGACACTCACTCGGGGTCTAGAGGCCTATCCCCCAGGAGTCCAGATCCTTGGGTGATTTCTCGAGGGGAGTGCACAGTGCCCGAGCTGCGACAGGTCAGCGCTGACTCTGAGACACGTGAGTGAGGGGAGGGCACTCTGCTGAGGGGGAATCAAGCCTTGATGGCACTTCCCTGTGGTGCGGTTCAGCAGCAATACGGCCGAGCATAAAAATGAATGAAACTCTAGCTTCTCCCCCACTACCACTCGGGGTCTGGGGGCCTGTCCCCCAAGAGTTCGGATTCTTGGGGGATCTCTCGAGGGGTGTGGACCCAGCATAAATTGCGGCCACTCAGTGCTGACTCTGGGGCGCGAGACAGAGGAGAAAAGGGTCGGCTGAGTGCCCACACCAGAGTGGCAGTTCCCTGGAGGCAGATCAACAGCCGTTTTTTCCTTAACGGCAGAACGGCTCACCTCTGGATATTCTGAGGCCACACCCCCTGTCTCCCTGGGCAACCAGAGGAGGCCACCGGTGAGCGGGGGATTTCCTGACACTGTTCACAAACCCGGGAAGCTTCCAGGGCGGGGCCGACCCAGAGAGGTGATCCGAAGCAAACCTCCACCAACAAAGAAGACACAAACCTCCAGCAGCAAAGACGTTTGAACTCAGAACAGCCCATGTTCTGTAGGCAATTATGGCAGGAACAGAGACAGAACCCCGCAAAGTTGTCTGTTCTGTTCTGTTAGCAGCATCTATCAGGGACGGGGCTAAGCCTGAGTGAACACCTCCTTCCCATGACCTGCATCAAGCACTCAAAGATGTCAGGCCCCATCTCCTCCTGCTAGATAGCAGTAGACTGCAGGGGCCTGGCAGACTTCCTTGCGATTCAGGCAGGTGCAAACACCTGGAGTGTCTGTTCACTGCGGGCAACTGGGTTAGCCATCTGCAGAGATACCAGTGAGTGGGTCCGACAGAGGGGCAAAGTGGGGAAGGAGACGTCAACCTTCCTAGACTGCTCTGTTTGCTGGGTGGCTCTTCCTGACTCCACGCTGCACTGGGGTGAGCCGTGTCAGAGGAGTCACCAGGCCCCTGTGATCCAGTTCCCAGAGACCTCTTGAACTCTCCCACTGGAGACAGGTGCTGATTGATACAGTGGATTTGGACCTTTTGAACTGGGCTAATAGACTGAGGACTTTTCAGGCAGTGCCCTGGGTGTGTGGTTGTAGGAAGGTTTGATTCACCTTCTCCAACTGGTGCCAGAGGTGGGCGGGCGTGGTGACTTAATTGCTGATTTTTCCACACAGCCGAGACTTCAAGCCAGAATAGACGTTGCAATAGGATCCAACAGAAACCAGCTAAAAACAAGACAGAACCACTTAGCCCCACCACACAAGACAGGGCCCCAGTTCCTCAGGCAACAACACTGTACGGGCCCTTGATAAAGCCCCAGGGGAAAAATCAAAGGGACTAAAATAACCATGGGGCGGAATCAGCAGAAAAACTCTGGTAACATGAATAACCAGATTAGATCAACCCCCCCAAGAAAAGATACGGCAGATGGGATTGAAGATCCCATTCATAAACAACTGGCTGAGATGTCAGAAATCGAATTCAGAATTTGGATTGCAGACAAGATTAATAAAATGGAATTAGGAATTTGAGGAGAAATTCAAAAGTTGTCTCAAGAATTTAACGAATTTAAAGACAAAACCACCAAAGACTTAGACACACTGAAGCAAGAATTTACAGCCCTCAAGGATATGAAAAATATAGTAGAATCCCTCAGCAACAGAATGGAGCAAGCAGAAGAAAGGATTTCTGACATTGAAGATAAAGTCTTCGAACGCTCCCAATCTCTCAAAGAGGAAGAGAAATGGAGAGCAAAAATGGATCACTCACTCAGAGAGCTCTCAGAGAATTCGAAAAAAAGCAATATACGAATAATTGGGATTTCTGAGAATGATGAAGTGGCCTCGAAGGGTACAGAGGCCATTCTGCATGAAATTATGAAAGAAAATTTTCCAGACATGCCTAGAGAACCTGAAATACAGATAGCAGACAGCTTCAGAACCCCAGCACGATTGAACCCCAATAAGTCATCCCCCAGACATATCATAATTTGCTTCACTAAAGTTAACATGAAAGAGAAGATTCTCAAAGCAGCCCGGCGAAAGAAAACTATTACGTACAAATGAAAGAATATTAGAATAACTGCAGATCTCTCTGCTGAAACTTTTCAAGCCAGAAGAGGCTGGTCATCAACTTTTAATCTCCTAAAGCAAAATAACTTTCAACCCAGGATCTTGTATCCAGCTAAACGGAGTTTCATCTATGATGGAGAAATTAAATACTTCAATGACATTGATATGTTGAAAAAATTTGCCATAAGTAAACCAGCTCTTCAGGATATTTTCAGACCTATCCTCCATAATGAGCAACCCAATCCTATACCACAAAAGTAAACTCACTCAGAAACTTCACATCAAATTCCAACTTCCATGCTGGCAAAAGGATTAAAAATGTCCACTGGACCTTTGAAAAACTGGATACTCAAAATTCCACCAGACTTATCAATACTCTCCATCAATGTGAATGGCTTAAACTGTCCTCTAAAGAGGCATAGGTTAGCTGACTGGATACAAAAACTCAAGCCAGATATTTGTTGCATACAAGAGTCACATCTTAACTTAAAAGACAAATACAGACTCAGGGTGAAAGGATGGTCATCCATATTTCAGGCAAATGGTAATCAGAAAAAAGCAGGTGTTGCAATTTTATTTGCAGATACAGTAGGCTTTAAACCATCAAAAGTAAGGAAGGACAAGAATGGTCACTTCATATTTGTTAAGGGTAATACTCAACATGATGAGATCTGAATTATTAATATCTACGCACCCAATCAGAATGCACCTCAATTTATAAGAGAAACTCTAACAGACCTGAGTAACTTGATTTCCTCCAGCTCCATAATCGTCGGATATTTCAACATTCCTTTGGCAGTGGTGGATCGATCCTCCAGCAAGAAGCTGAGCAAAGAAATCTTAGATTTAAACCTAACCATCCAATATTTAGATTTAGCAGACATCTACAGAACATTTCATCCCAACAAAACTGAATACACATACTTCTCATCAGCCCACGGAACTTACTCCAAAATTGACCACATTTTCGGTGACAAGTCTAACCTCAGTAAATTTAAAGGAATAGAAATTATTCCATGCATCTTCACAGACCATAATGGAATAAAACATGAATTGAGTAACAACAGGAATCTGCATAGTCATACAAAAACATGGAAGTTAAATAACCTTATGATGAATGATAGCTGGGTCAGAGATGAGATTAAGAAAGAAATCACCAATTTTATGGAACAAAACGACAATGAAGACACAAACTATCAGAACCTCTGGGACACTGCAAAGGCAGTTCTAAGAGGGCAATTTATACCACTGCAAGCCTTCCACAAGAGAACGGAAAGAGAGGAAGTTAACAACTTAATGGGACATCGCAAGCGACTGGAAAAGGAAGAACATTCCAACCCCAAACCCAGTAGAAGAAAAGAAATAACCAAAATTAGAGCAGAATTAAATGAAATTGAAAACAAAAGAATAATACAACAGATCAATAAATCAAAATGCTGGTTTTTTGAAAAGGTCAATAAAATAGATATACCTCTGGCCAACTTAATCAGATAAAAAAGAGTAAAATCTCTAATATCATCAATCAGAAACAACAAAGACGAAATAACAACAGACTCATCAGAAATCCAAAAAATCCTTAATGAATATTACAAGAAAGTTTATTCTCAGAAATATGAAAATCTGAAGGAAATTGACCGATACTTGGAAGAACGCCACCTTCCAAGACTTAACCAGAATCAAGTGGAAATGTTGAACAGACCCATATCAAGTTCAGAAATAGCATCAAATATACAAAACCTCCCTAAAAAGAAAAGCCCGGGACCAGATGGTTTCATATCAGAATTCTACCAAACCTTTAAAGAGGAATTAGTACCTATATTACTCTACCTGTTCCAAAATGTAGAAAAAGAAGGAAGACTACCCAACACGTTCTATGAAGCAAACATCACCCTGATCCCCAAACCAGGAAAAGACCCAACAAGAAAAGAAAATTACAGACCAATATCACTAATGAATATAGATGCAAAAATATTCAACAAGATCCTAACAAACAGAATCCAGCAACACATCAAACAAATTATACATCATGACCAAGTTGGTTTTATCCCAGGGTGTCAAGGCTGGTTCAATATACGTAAATCTATAAATGTAATTCAGCACATAAACAAATTAAAAAACAAAGACCATATGATTCTCTCAATTGATGCAGAAAAAGCTTTTGATAATATCCAGCATCCCTTCATGATCAGAACACTCAAGAAAATTGGTCTAGAAGGGACTTTTCTTAAACTGATAGAGGCGATCTACAGCAAACCCACAGCCAATATCATATTGAATGGAGTTAAATTGGAATCATTTCCACTCCGATCAGGAACCAGACAAGGCTGCCCATTGTCTCCATTGCTCTTTAACATTGTAATGGAAGTTTTAGCCACCGCAATTAGGGAAGAAAAGGCGATAAAGGGTATCCATATACGGTCAGAAGAGATCAAACTTTCGCTCTTCGCAGATGATATGATAGTATATCTGGAAAACACTAGGGACTCTACTACAAAACTCCTAGAAGTGATAAAGGAATACAGCAGCGTCTCAGGTTACAAAATCAACATCCATAAATCGGTAGCCTTTATATACACCAACAGTCAAGTTGAAAAAGCAGTTAAGGACTCTATCCCATTCACAGTAGTGCCAAAGAAGATGAAATATTTGGGAATTTACCTAACAAAAGACGTGAAAGATCTCTACAAAGAGAACTATGAAACTCTAAGAAAAGAAATAGCTGAAAATGTTAACAAATGGAAAAACATACCATGCTCATGGCTGGGAAGAATCAACATTATCAAAATGTCCATACTACCCAAAGCAATATATAATGTCAATGTACTCCCTATTAAAGCTCCACTGTCACATTTTAAAGATCTTGAAAAAACAATACTTCGTTTTATATGGAATCAGAAAAAACCTCGTATAGCCAAGACATTACTCAGAAATAAAAACAAAACAGCAGGAATCACAATACCAGACCTCAGACTTTACTACAAATCAATAGTGATCAAAACAGCATGGTATTGGCACAAAAACAGAGAAGTAGATATCTGGAACAGAATAGAGAACCAAGAGATGAATCCAGCTACTTACCGCTATTTGATTTTTGACAAGCCAATTTAAAACATTCAGTGGGGAAAAGATTCCCTATTTAACAAATGGTGCTGGGTGAACTGGCTGGCAACCTGCAGACTACTGAAATTGGACCCACACCTTTCACCATTAACTAAGATAGACACTCACTGGATTAAAGATTTAACCTTAAGACATGAAAGTATAAAAACACTAGAGGAGAATGCAGGGAAAACCCTTGAAGAAATTCGTCTTGGTAAGTATTTCATGAGGAGAACCCCCCAGGCAATTGAAGCAGCTTCAAAAATACACTACTGGAACTTGATCAAACTGAAAAGCTTCTGCACAGCTAAGAACACTGTAAGTAAGGCAAACAAACAGCCCTCAGAATGGGAGAAGATATTTGCAGGGTATATCTCTGACAAAGGTTTAATAACCAGAATCCACATAGAACTCAAACGCATCAGCAAGAAAAAAACAAGGGATCCCATTGCAGGCTGGGCAAGGGATTTGAAGAGAAACTTCTCTGAAGAAGACAGGCCCACGGCCTTCAGACATATGAAAAAATGCTCATCATCTTTAATCATCAGAGAAATGCAAATCAAAACTACTTTGAGATATCATCTAACTCCAGTGAGACTAGCCTATATCACAAAATCTCAAGACCAGAGATGTTGGCGTGAATGTGGAGAAAAGGGAACACTTCTGCACTGCTGGTGGGAATGCAAATTAATACATTCCTTTTGGAAAGATATATGGAGAACACTCAGAGATCTAAAAATAGATCTGCCATTCAATCCTGTAATTCCTCTGCTGGGCATATACCCAGAAGACCAAAAATCACAACATAACAAAGATATTTGTACCAGAATGTTTATTGCAGCCCAATTCATAATTGCTAAGTCATGGAAAAAGCCCAAGTGCCCATCGATCCATGAATGGATTAATAAATTGTGGTATATGTATACCATGGAATACTATGCAGCCTTAAAGAAATATGGAGACTTTACCTCTTTCATGTTTACATGAATGGAGCTGGAACATATTCTTCTTAGTAAAGTATCTCAAGAATGGAAGAAAAAGTACCCAATGTACTCAGCCCTACTATGAAACTTATTTGAGGCTCTCACATGAAAGCTATAACCCAGTTACAACCTAACAATAGGGGGAAGTGGGAAAGGGAGGTGAGGGGGGGGTGACGGGTAGAGGGAGGGGGATCGGTGTGATCATACCTGTGGTGCATCTTACAGGGGTGTTTGCGAAACTTTGTAAATGCAGAATGTAAATGTTTTTGCACAGTAACTGAGACAACGCCGGACAGGCTATGTTAACCATTGTGATAAAAATGTGTCAAATGGTCTATGAAGCGAGTGTATGATGCCCCATGATCATATCAATGTATACAGTTATGATTCAATAAAAAAAAATAAAAATAAATTAAATGAGCGCCTAGAACAACTGTGCTTGATAGACACATATAGAGCACTCCATCCCAAAGATAAAGAATATAGATTCTTCTCATCACCCCATGGAACATACTTCAAAATTGATCATATCCTAGACCACAAAACAAACCTCAACAGAATCAAAAGAATTGAAATTTTACATTGTATCTTCTCAGAGCATAAGGCACTAAAGATGAAATTGAACTCTAACAAAAGTGTTCAACCCCACACAAAGGCATGGAAATTAAAAAACCTTCTGTTGAATGACAGATGGGTGCAGGAAGAAATAAAACAGGAAATCATTAACTTCCTTGAGCATAACAACAATTAAGACACAAGCTACCAAAACATGTGGGATACTGCAAAAGCAGTTTTGAGAGGAAAATTTATCACTTTAGATGCCTACATTCAAAAAACAGAAGGAGAACTCATCAACAGACTCACAAGCCATCTTATGGAATTGGAAAAAGAAGAACAATCTAAGCCTAAACCCAGTAGAAGAAAAAAAATATTTAAAGTCAAATCAGAGATGAATGGAATTGAAAACAAAAGAATCATTAAAAAATTAGTGAAATAAGGAGTTGGTTATTTGAAAAAAGAAATAAAACAGATAAACCTTTGGCCAGACTAACTAGAAATAGAAAAGTAAAATCTCTAGTAACCTTAATCAGAAATGATAAAGAGGAAATAGCAACTGATACCACAGAGATACAAAAGATCATCTCTGAATAATACCAGAAAATCTATGACCAGAAATTTGACAATGTGAAGAAAATGGATTAATATTTGGAATCACACCCTCTCCCCAGACTTAGCCAGGAAGAAGTAGAGCTACTGTACAGACCAATTTCAAGCACTGAGATTAAAGAAACAATAAAAAAGCTTTCAACAAAAAAATGACCTGGTCCAGATGGCTTCACATGAGAATTCTATCAAACCTTCAAGGAATAGCTTATTCCTGTACTGCAGCAATTATTCCAAAAAATTGAGGAGAAGGAATCTTCCCCAACACGTTCTACAAAGCAAACATCACCCTGACACCAAAACCAGGAAAAGACCCAACTAAAAATGGCAATTTCAGACCAATTTCATTAATGAATATAGATACAAAAATTCTCAACAAAATCCTACCCAAGTGATTAAGGCTTATCATCAAAAAAGTCATACATGGTGATCAACTAGGTTTCATCACAGGGATACAAGGATGGTTTAAGATACGCAAGTCCATAAACGTTATCTACTATATTAACAGAAGCAAAAATAAAGACCACACGATCCTCTCAATAGAAGCAGAAAAAGCATTCGATAAAATTCAGCATCCTTTTCTAATTAGAACACTGAAGAGTATAGGCATAGGTGGCACATTTCTGAAACCAATTGAAGCTATCTATGACAAACCCACATCTAATATCTTACTGAATGGAGTAAAACTGAAAGCGTTTCCTCTTAGAACTGAAACCAGACAAGGTTGTCCTCTATTACCTTTACTATCCAACATAGTGCTGGGAGTTCTAGCCAATACAATTAGGCAAGACAAGGAAATAAAGGGCATCCAAATGGCAGCAGAGGAGGTCAAACTCTTACTTTTTGCTGACGACATGATCTTATACTCAGAGAATCCCAAATACTCAACCACAAGACTTCAAGAAGTCATCAAAAAATACAGTAATGCTTTAGGATATAAAATCAATGTCCACAAATTAGTAGCCTTTGTATATGCCAATAACAGTCAAGATGAGAACCTAATTAAGGACATAACTCCCTTCACCATAGTTTCGCAGAAAATAAAATACCTAGGAATATACCTAACAAAGGAGGTGAAGGACCTCTATAAAGAAAATTATGAAATCCTCACTAAGGAAATAGCAGAGGATATTAACGAATGGAAGAACATACCATGCTCATGGGTAGGAAGAATCAACATTGTAAAAATGTCTATACTTTCCAGAGAAATCTACCTATTCAATGCCATTCTGATTAAAATATCAACATTGTACTTTTAAGATTTGGAAAAAATGATTCTGCGTTTTGTATGCAACCAGAAAAAAACCCATATAGCTAAAGCAGTTCTTAGTAATAAAAATAAAGCTGGCGGCATCACCGTATCAGAGCTTAGGCTGTACAACAAAGCCATAGTGGTCAAGACAGCACGGTACTAGCACAAAAATAGAGACATAGACACTTGGAAATGAACAGAAACCAGGAAATAAAGCTAACTTTTTACAACCACCTAATTTTTGATAAACCAAACAAGAACATACATTGGGGGAAAGACTTTCTATTCAATAAATGGTGTTGGGATAACTGGATATCCACATGTAAAAGACTGAAACTGGACCCACATTTTTATCCACTCACAAAAATTGATTCAAGATGGATAAAGGACTTAAATTTAAGGCATAAAATAATAAAAATCCTCAAAGAAAGCATGGTAAAAACACTGGAAGATATTGGCCTGGGGAAAGACTTCATGAACAAGACTGCCATGGCGATTGCAACAACAACAAAAATAAACAAATGGGACTTCATTAAACTGAAAGGCTTCTGTACAGCTAAGGAGACAACAACCAAAGCAAATAGACAACCTACACAATGGGAAAGAATATTTGCATGTTTTGAATCAGATAAAAGCTTGATAACTAGGATCTATAGAGAACTCAAATTAATCCACATTTAAAAAGGCAACAATCCTATATATCAATGGGAAAGAGACATGACTAGAACCTTCTCTAAAAAAGACAGGTGAATGTATAACAAACATAAGAAAAAATGTTCATCATCTCTATCTATTAGAGAAATACAAATCAAAACCACCCTGAGATAAGATCTAACCCCAGCGAGAATGGCCCACATCACAAAATCTCAAATCTGCAAATGCTGGCATGGATGTGGATAGAAGGGAACATGTTTACACTGCTGGTGGAACTACAAACTAGTACAACCTTTTTGGAAGGAATTATGGAGAAAGCACTCTCCAAGCACTCTAGCTAGACCTCCCATTATCCTGCAATCTCATTACTGAGCATCTACCCAGAAGGAAAAAAATCCTTTTATCATAAGGACACTTGCACTAGTTTGTTTATTGCAGCTCAATTTACAATTGTGAAAATGTAGAAACAGCCTAAATGTCCACCAATCCAGGAGTAGATTAACAAGCTGTGGTATATGTACACCATGGAATACATTCAGCCATTAAAAAAGATGGAGACTTTACATCCTTTGTATTAACCTGTATGAAAGTGGAAGACATTATTCTTAGTAAAGCATCACAAGAATGGAGAAGAATGAATCCTATGTACTCAATTTTGAGATGAGGACAATTAATGAAAATTAAGGTCATGGTGGGGGTGGGTAAAGGGGAGAGAAGAGAGAGAAAGTAGGGGGGATGGGTGGAGAAAGGACGAGCAGAGAGAGGAAAGGAGGGAGGGGGTGGGGCCTTGGTATGTGCCACACTTTGTGGGGGGGGCAGGAAAATATTGCAAGAGGGACTTTGTCTAACAAATGCAATCAGTGTAACCTGGTTTATTGTACCCTCAATGAATCCCCAACAATAAAAAAATAATTATGATGGTCAAAACTATTATCAGTAAAAATACTAGATAATTAATCTTTAGTAAGTCCACATTAATTTTAATTTTTCCACTATAGAACTGACTATTTAATTGATTTCCCATGTTTTTCTTAAGATATATTTTTTGAACCCAAGAGTAATAATACAAATAAACCGGTTTTCAAAAATATTAAAAAAAAAAAAAAGAAAAGCAATTTATAGGAAAGGCAGTGGATGACCTTATTCGCCTCTCAGATGGTTATATGTGACTTAATTATTTCCTTTAAAAATGCTACAACTAGCTTATTTTGTAAACTTTAAAAGGATTACATAAAGGGGCTTTAATTATTCTATTTAAATCTTCAGGCTAGATAGATGATAGAGAGAGTAGCTAACTAGATGAGAGGAAAGAAGGAAGGAAGAAAGAAAGGAAGGAAGGAAGGAAATAAGGCAGGAAGGAGAGAGACAGATGAACTATATATAGAGAAAAGAATCTGAATAAATTGATCTGAACCTCTGTTTCCTCAATTTCTCAGAATTGGGGGAAATGTTTGGAATGATGGTGCTGAGCATACTGGAAACATTTTTGAAATTAGTGCACTCTTTTATCCCTTCCTATGCTAGCAAAGATAGAAGAAATAAGAAAATTCCAATTAAGAAAGATATAGGACAAAATAAAAAAATTGATAAAACTATAAAACTATTTTGGCTCAGGGCCCATACCACAGTGATTAGGGAACCAGCCACATACATTGATGCTGGCAGGTTTAAGCCCTGCTGGGGCCTACTAAACAATGACAACTGCAACCAAAACAACAGCTGGGTATTGTGCCAGGCAGCTGTAGTCCCAGCTACTCCGGGGCTGGTGCAAGAGAATTGCTTAAGCACAGGAGTTTGAGGTTGCTGTGAGATGTGATGTCACAGCACTGTCCTGAGGATGACATAGTGAGACTCTGTCTCAAAAAAAAAAAAAAAAAAAAAGAAAGAAAGGAAGGAAGAAAGAAAAGAAAAGAGAAGAAAAAGAAAAAGAAAAAAACATTTTGTTTTTGTGTTTCCTTTGGCCTCAGAAACTTAGACAAAGTCAATTATTGAGCATACTACTATGCTCAAAAGATGTCAAATAGGAAGCTAGGGACTTTGCTAATTAAGAGAGCTATGTGCCAAAAAAAGAGAGAGCTATGTAGGTAAAAGTTTGAACATATTGTATAATGTCTTTCAGTCAACATGATGTCCCTAGTTCATGTCTACAAGTGAGTGATTCTATGAGTGCTATCCTGTCAAACACAGTCAAGTTGAGGAGGCATATACATTTTTGTAGTTCTGTGGTAGTTACTTCAAGTCAGCAAGAAGTTCCTAAGCTCTTCTTTTATTCACAAGGTATGGCAGTCTTCACTGGTTGAGAGAGATTGTTTTAATCAAGACCAGTCTTGCACAGAAATCAGTTTAGTATCTAGTTATGCCTATAAAATGTGGGGGCTTTGGGGGGAGTAAAAATTACAGCTATATAACAAATATTTAATTATTTTAAACCTTAACCTTCTCTATTTTCCTATTATCCTCTGGAAAAGATCCTACCAAATAACCAACTACTTATGATTAAATTCGCCTTTAATAGGAATTAATTGAGAATCAGGTATAAATAAGAGAGGTATGGTTTAGGCAGGAGGAAGGAAGACTCTGTAGCAAATAGATGTTTAAATGGAAGGTTATTTGCCTCAAAAAATATAGATTTTTTACTTCACTATCCAGCCCTGCCCTAATGGTAAACTGTATCTCCTATCCCCTGCCAAACTCAGATGAATATGGTCCTACTGAGGGTAGCTCTCCTTCTAAGCCTGGCTCTTTGTCAGGACACTGTCAATAAACCAGCAGTCTCCTGAGTTTCATAAAGGAAGAGAGTGCCCCTTCCTCCCTCCTTGCAAAGATTGCATATTTCCTGCATGAAACTTGAATATTTCTTTTCACACATTCCACTATACACTCATGTCTATGCTCGTGTGTGTGCACATGTATATCCTCAATTTTGAATGATAGGGTATTTTGTAAAACTGTTTGGGAGAAACTGGATCACATTAACTTGGCCCAAGTAAAATGTCCCTACGATGAATCCACTCTACTCTCTGCCTACTGGTGCAAGCATGAGGAGCCACAATAATCTGTACACAAGAATAGTATCACTGGAAAAAACAAACATACTCTTTAGCATCAGAGTTTACTTGTTTTTTTTCTTTGTTTTTTATAGAGACAGAGTCTCACTTTATAGCCCTCGGTAGAGTGCCATGGCATCACACAGCTCACAGCAACTTTCAACTCCTGGGCTTCAGCGATTCTCCTTCCTCAGCCTCCCGAGTAGCTGGGACTACAGGCACCCGCCACAACGCCCGGCTATTTTTTGGTTGCAGTTAAGCCGGGGCCGGGTTTGAACCCGCCACCCTAGGTATATGGGGCCGGCGCCTTACTGACTGAGCCACAGGCGCTGCCCTGGAGTTTACTTGTTTAGTTACCGCAAGTACTTAAAACATTTTTCTGTTTAAAAGTCTAATAAAATATTAAAAGCTTTGGTCACTCTTCAAACTGGTTGCACTATTTTGAAGATTTGCTAAGTGAGAGGGCAGAGGAAGGGAAAGGATTTTAATATATTGATAAATAGAGAGCTAGAGCGCTTGAAGTTATATAGATAGAAATACAACACACAATGTCATTCTAAGAGGTGAGCCTGAATTCCTGAGTCCCTGATACTGCCTTCTTAGCAGTTCAACCAGGCAGCTCTGAAATCAGAGCACATTGCCACCAATTCTCTACAAAATCAAATGGTCTATGAAGCGAGTATATGATGCCCCATGATCATATCAATGTACACAGTTATGATTTAATAATAAAAAAATAAAATAAAATAACAAAACTTCTTATTTTGAAATTCATGTGCAAGATTTTTTTAGAGAAATAGTCACTTTTTGCTGGTAGTGAGGGGAGGGAGTAGGCAGTGTGACTGCTTTTGATTACTATCACTCTCATCTCATGTTATAATTGAGTTTTCCCTTTGAATCTGGAAGTATTTTTGTTTATGACATGAAATGAGTCTCAATAATGAACTGAACAACTTTTCTTTCTTAAAATACAGTCTAAAGGGTCAAAGTAAAATGTTCTGCCAAAGATGTTCTTTATCTTCATATTTTACATTGTATATATTATTTTAAGAAATATAACAAATGTGTTGCATGTTTGGATGTATTATTCTAGGAATGATTGTGATAAATTTGCTTATTTCTAAACCTAAGAAGCAACAAAACAAAGCAGAGCAAAACAAAACCCTTCTATAAGATCTAAGGAAGCTTTTGTTATTGTTGTTGTGGAATGACTTCTATCTCCAATCTTTATATGTATGAAGCACTTTCAAAAACTCAGTGTATTTTTCCTTTTTTATCCTTTATGAAAATTATATCGTTTATGACACTAATTTTAACATTTTAATTGAAAACTTTCTGATATATCATCTTATCTTGACTTTTTAACTGGTCTTTCAATTTCAATGTGTCATCTTTGATCCTTTTAGCTTTTAAAGTGAATAAACTTCAGTTTTCCTCAATTTCTATTGTGGATTTATTTTTGAGTTTTAGAGTGGGTTGTGGTCTGATAAAAAAAAAAAAACATGAAATCTTAAGTTGTCATCTTCTGGTGTTCTACTTTGCACTGTGAGAAGAAAGCAGGTGAGAACACAGTGCTCATCTGTATTTGTCAATCACTTTAACTTGATAGTTCTTATTCAGAAAACACATTTTCTCTTAGGATTTCTCTGTATTTTTGTAAATTGTAACAATGCCAAGTAATCGTATGGTTAAAAGACAGGATGTGAGTTTAATCAGGGATAAACTTTAAAAATAAGTACATCAGGGGTTGGCACCTGTGGCTCAAAGGAGTAGGGCGCCGGCCCCACATACCAGAGGTGGTGGGTTCAAACCTGGCCCTGGTAAAAAAAGAAATACAAAAAATAGGGGAGGCGGAGTAAGATGGCAGCCGAGTAACAGCTTTCTTGCATCTGGGCACGGTGAGTCTGGGGAGGTAGAACTCCAGGCATCTCTGGCTGGTGGGATCTGCCTATCATCACCCCTGTGTGGATACAGGGACTCAGCAAGAGACTTCTGGACCCCAGGAGGAGGACTAAAACAGTGGAAAACCTGCAAGTGGTCGCATGTGTTCAATTGGACTAAACACGCCTGCAACTGTAAGTTCAGGAGCAGCGAGACTGCAAACCAGAAAGGCCTTACGTGTGAACTGTTTTGGTGTCTTTGGAATTGGCACTCAGTTGAACTGCCTTGGGGAGAGCCTGAGTGGGAGTGTGGAGAATTTTGGCCGTTGTCTAGGGCCCCAGTCTGAGCCACTGAGCCAGACGGAGATAATGGTGTTTGGCGTTGGGTCACAGGGAGCCATTGTGAGCGATTTGCCCAGGAAAGCTCCGCCCTCAAGGTTGCAGAGCTAGAATTGGGTGGGAGCTGGTAACCCAGCAACCAAGTAGCCTAAGGGCGGGGTTAGGGCTGCAAGGCAGCTCAGACCCTGCCCTTGCAGCCCTAACCCGAAGGGGCAGAGTGAGACCAGTTTTGGCACACTGGGTAAGTGGACAGCCACTTCAGCAGTGATTCCAGCGACAAGCACTTTCCTGGGAAAGCTTCTGCTCAGCAAGTGAACAAGTTCAAAGTGCCTTCTAAGTGGGCTGAAGAGAGATTTAGGGTGTCTACCTGCTGGGGTTTGAGAAATCAGCACCCTCCAGTCGTATCAGAACTGTGATTAACATCTCATACCCCAGAAAACCACGTGTTGCCCAGACAATATTCAATAACATATACATACTGCTTTGTTTTGGGTTGTGTTTTTTTTTTTTGGTTTGGTTGTGGTTTTTTTTGTTTATTATGATGTTGTTTATGTTATTTTGTTTTATAAGTTCAACCTTTTCCATACAGATCCTTTTTCTTTCTCAATTTTTCTAGTTTAATTATAATTTCCCATTGCTGTCTTTTTCAATAATTAGAACTTCATTTTTGCTAGTGTTTCTACTGCTATTATTTGGTTTTTCACCCAATTTTATCCCGTAAAGTTTTCTGTTTGCTTGTTTTGGTTTGATTTATACCATTTTTGTCTTTCCTCTCTACTGGGTGGAGGTGGGGTACTGTGTCTGATCAGGTTAGCAAAGAGCTGCTGACCTCAAGGGAATCACACAACTGGGCACCCCCAGAAGGTGGGTTTTTTTAAGGTTGTATCAAAGTACCCTACTGTACACCTATATTGTTCTGTCTCCCTCTTTCTGTGCCTCTCTTCTTTTAGTCAATATTCCTTTTGCCCACCCCCTCTCCTTTCTCTATTTTTCTTTTTTTTCTTATCACTCGGTCCTCCTTTCTTTCATCCCTTTTTTGCTCTTCCAACCTTCTCACCCCTCTGGTCCTGTAACCCTTAGTCCACAGGCACGAGAACTTAAAGAGCAAGAGGAAGTAAAAGGAAAATTAGGGCAAGGAAACAGATAAAAGAAACCACTCATGAGGAAGAATCAGCAGAAAACTCCAGGCAACATGAAGAACAAGTCCAGAACAACCCCACCAAGGGACCACGAGGTAGCTACTGCAGATGATTCCACCTATGAAGAAATGCTAGGAATGACAGAAAGGGAATTTAGAATACACCTGTTGAAAACAATGAAAGAAATGATGGAAACAATGAAGGAAACTGCTAATAAGTGGAAAATAACCAAAAGGAAATCCAAAAACAGAATCAAATAAGAGATGAACGATATGAAGAATATAAAAAGGATATAGCAGACCTGAAGGAACTGAAACAGTCAATTAGGGAACTTAAAGATACAATGGAAAGTATCAGCAACAGGTTAGACCATGCAGAAGAAAGAATTTCAGAGGTAGAAGACAAAGTTCTTGAGATAACTCAGATAGTAAAAGAGGCAGAAAAGAAGAGAGAGAAAGCAGAATGTTCACTGTCAGAATTATGGGACTTCATGAAGCATTCCAACATACGAGTTATAGGAATTCCAGAAGGGGAAGAAGAATGCCCCAGAGGAATGGAAGACATACTAGAGAACATTATAAAAGAAAATTTTCGAAATATCACCAAAGATTCTGACACACTGCTTTCAGAGGGCTATCGGTCCCCAGGTTGCCTCAACTCTAACCGAGCTTCTCCAAGACACATTGTGATGAACCTGTCCAAAGTCAAGACAAAAGAAAAGATTCTGCAAGCTGCCAAGAGTAAGTGCCAGTTGACCTACAGGGGCAAATCCATCAGAGTGACCGCAGACTTCTTTACTGAAACTTTCCAAGCAAGAAGACAATGGTCATCTACCTTTAATCTACTTAAACAGAACAATATACAGCCCAGAATTCTGTACCCTGCTAATCTAAGCTTAAAAATTGATGGAGAAATCAAATCATTTACGGATATACAAACACTGAGGAAATTCGCCACAACAATACCAGCTCTACAGGAAATACTTCAACCTGTTCTGCACACTGACCACCACAATGGATCAGCAGCAAAGTAAGAACTCAGAAATTAAAGGACAGGACCTAACCTCCACACTGATGCAAAAGATAAAACTAAGCAATGGATTCTCACCAAATAAGACGAATAGAATACTACCAAACTTATCAATTATCTCAATAAATGTTAATGGCTTGAATTCCCCACTGAAGAGACATACATTGGCTGACTGGATTAAAAAACACAAGCTATCCATTTGCTGTCTGCAAGAAACACACCTGGCTTCAAAAGACAAATTAAAGCTCCGAGTCAAGGGTTGGAAGACAATTTTTCAGGAAAATGGAATTCAGAAGAAAAGAGGAGTTGCAATCGCACTTTCATATACATGTGGATTTAAAGCAACTAAAGTCAAAAAAGACAAAGATGGTCACTTTATATTGGTCAAGGGAAAAATACAACAAGAAGAAATTTCAATTCAAAATATATATGCACCCAATTTGAATGCTCCCAGATTCTTGAAACAGACCTTACTCAGTCTGAGCAATATGATATCTGATAATACCATCATAACAGGGGACTTTAACACTCCTCTTACAGAGCTGGACAGATCCTCTAAACAGATATTAAACAAAGATATAAGAGATTTAAATGAGACCCTAGAACAACTGTGCTTGACAGACGCATATAGAACACTCCACCCCAAAGATAAAGAATATACATTCTTCTCATCACCCCATGGATCATTCTCCAAAATTGATCATATCCTGGGACACAAAACAAATATCGACAGAATCAAAAGAATTGAAATTTTACCTTGTATCTTCTCAGACCATAAGGCACTAAAGGTGGAACTGAACTCTAACAAAAATGCTCGACCTCACCCAAAGGCATGGAAATTAAACAATCTTCTGTTGAATAACAGACGTGTGCAGAAAGAAATAAAACAGGAAATCATTAACTTCCTTGAGCATAACAACAATGAAGACACAAGCTTCCAAAACCTGTGGGATACTGCAAAAGCAGTTTTGAGAGGAAAATTCATCGCTTTAGATGCCTACAGTCAAAAAACAGAAAGAGAGCACATCAACAATCTCACAAGAGATCTTATGGAATTGGAAAAAGAAGAAAAATCTAAGCCTACCTCAGTAGAAGAAAAGAAATATCCAAAATCAAATCAGAGATCAATGAAATTGAAAACAAAAGAATCATTCAGAAAATTAATGAAACAAGGAGTTGGTTTTTTGAAAAAATAAATAAAATAGATAAACCATTCGCCAGACTAACGAGGAAGAGAAAAGTAAAATCTCTAGTAACCTCAATCAGAAATGATAAAGGGGAAATAACAACTGATCCCACAGAGATACAAGAGATCATCTCTGAATACTACCAGAAACTCTATGCCCAGAAATTTGACAATGTGAAGGAAATGGATCAATATTTGGAATCACACCCTCTCCCTAGACTTAGCCAGGAAGAAATAGACCTCCTGAACAGACCAATTTCAAGCACCAAGATCAAAGAAACAATAAAAAATCTTCCAACCAAAAAATGCCCTGGTCCAGATGGCTTCACACCAGAATTCTATCAAAACTTCAAGGAAGAGCTTATTCCTGTACTGCAGAAATTATTCCAAAAAATTGAGGAAGAAGGAATCTTCCCCAACACATTCTATGAAGCAAACATCACCCTGATACCAAAACCAGGAAAAGACCCAAACGAAAAGGAGAATTTCAGACCAATCTCACTCATGAACATAGACCCAAAAATTCTCAACAAAATCCTAGCCAATAGATTACAGCTTATCATCAAAAAAGTCATTCATCATGATCAAGTAGGCTTCATCCCAGGGATGCAAGGCTGGTTTAACATACGCAAGTCTATAAACGTTATCCACCATATTACCAGAGGCAAAAATAAAGATCACAATATCCTCTCAATAGATGCAGAAAAAGCATTTGATAAAATCCAGCATCCTTTTCTAATTAGAACACTGACGAGTATAGGCATAGGTGGCACATTTCTAAAACTGATTGAAGCTATCTATGACAAACCCACAGCCAATATTTTACTGAATGGAGTAAAACTCAAAGCTTTTCCTCTTAGAACTGGAACCAGACAAGGTTGTCGTCTGTCACCTTTACTATTCAAAGTAGTGCTTGAAGTTCTAGCCAATACAATTAGGCAAGACAAGGAAATAAAGGGAATCCAAATGGGAACAGAGGAGATCAAACTCTCCCTCTTTGCTGACGACATGATCTTATACTTAGAGAACCCCAAAGACTTAACCACAAGACTCCTAGAAGTCATCAAAACATACAGTAATGTTTCAGAATATAAAATCAATGTCCACAAGTCAGTAGCCTTTGTATACACCAATAACAGTCAAGATGAGAAGCTAATTAAGGACACAACTCCCTTCACCACAGTTTCAAAGAAAATGAAATACCTAGGAATATACCTAACAAAGGAGGTGAAGGACCTCTATAAAGAAAACTATGAAATCCTCAGAAAGGAAATAGCAGAGGATATTAACAAATGGAAGAACATACCATGCTCATGGACGGGAAGAATCAACAGTGTTAAAATGTCTATACTTCCCAAAGCAATCTACCTATTCAATGCCATTCCTATCAAAATACCAACATTGTACTTTCAAGGTTTGGAAAAAATGATTCTGCGTTTTGTATGGAACCGGAAAAAAACCCATATAGCTATGGCAGTTCTTGGTAACAAAAATAAAGCTGGGGGCATCAGCATACCAGATTTTAGTCTGTACTACAAAGCCATAGTGGTCAAGACAGCATGGTATTGGCACAAAAACTGAGACATAGACACTTGGAATCAAATTGGAAACCAAGAAATGAAACTAACATCTTACAACCATCTAATCTTCGATAAACCAAACAAGAACTTACCTTGGGGGAAAAACTCCATATTCAATAAATGGTGTTGGGAGAACTGGATGTCTACATGTAAAAGACTGAAACTGGACTCACACCTTTCCCCACTCACAAAAATTGATTCAAGCTGGATAAAGGACTTAAATTTAAGGCATCAAACAATAAAAATCCTCCAAGAAAGCATGGGAAAAACACTGGAAGATATTGGCCTGGGGAAAGACTTCATGAAGAAGACTGCCATGGCAATTGCAACAACAACAAAAATGAACAAATGGGACTTCATTAAACTGAAAAGTTTTTGTACAGCTAAGGAGACAATAACCAAAGCAAAGAGACAACCTACACAATGGGAAAGGATATTTGCATATTTTGAATCAGACAAAAGCTTGATAACTAGGATCTATAGAGAACTCAAATTAATCCACATGAAAAAAGCCAACAATCCCATATATCAATGGGCAAGAGACATGAATAGAACTTTCTCTAAAGACGACAGACGAATGGCTAACAAACACATGAAAAAATGTTCATCATCTCTATATATTAGAGAAATGCAAATCAAAACAACCCTGAGATATCATCTAACCCCAGTGCGAATGGCCCACATCACAAAATCTCAAAACTGCAGATGCTGGCGTGGATGTGGAGAGAAGGGAACACTTTTACACTGCTGGTGGGACTGCAAACTAGTACAACCTTTCTGGAAGGAAGTATGGAGAAACCTCAAAGCCCTGAACCTAGACCTCCCATTTGATCCTGCAATCCCATTACTGGCCATCTACCCAGAAGGAAAAAAATCCTTTTATCATAAGGACACTTGTACTAGACTGTTTATTGCAGCTCAATTTACAATCGCCAAAATGTGGAAACAGCCTAAATGCCCACCAACCCAGGAATGGATTAACAAGCTGTGGTATATGTACACCATGGAATACTATTCAGCCATTAAAAAAAATGGAGACTTTACATCCTTCGTATTAACCTGGATGGAAGTGGAAGACATTATTCTTAGTAAAGCATCACAAGAATGGAGAAGCATGAATCCTATGTATTCAATTTTGATATGAGGACAATTAATGACAATTAAGGTTATGGGGGGGGAAGCAGAAAGAGGGACGGAGGGAGGGAGCGGGGCCTTGGTGTGTGTCCCACTTTATGGGGGCAAGACATGATTGCAAGAGGTACTTTACCTAACAATTGCAATCAGTGTAACCTGGCTTATTGTACCCTCAATGAATCCCCAACAATAAAAACAAACAAAAAAAAACTGCAAAAAATAAATAAATAGATAAATAAATAAGTATTTCAGGTAAAGTGGCATGTTTGGATCAAATTTGTGAACCCATTTATTCTTTTGATTGGTTTTATAATTTTATCAGCCTGCTTTTGCCTAAATCTAAACTGAATACAAATTTATGGTAAAGGTAATATGGGAGCAATTTCCAATTCTAGTAGCTCATTTTGGTCTTTCTACAATTTTTTCCATAAGATTTTGTTTATTTGAAAATTTATTGTAAACTTTAAAGGGTAGTCTAGAAACTAAAATATTTTTATTTGTACCAATTAAAAAAAAGGTTGGATTGTCAATAGAAAAGATAAGCACATTTATCTGGTGAGAAATCCAAGTACACTTTACAGTAATCTATTTTCAAAGATTATTTAATTATATTTCCCCCTTTCCTACTGCACCTCCTGCTCCAAGTAGCTCTGAATATAAGTTCAACTCCTATAGTTATGCACGTGTCTAAACATCCTAGTGAATGAAAACAAAAAAGCACTTACAGATATGCATTAATTATTTCAGACCTTGAGAGCACCAAAAAGGCACTCAGGAGTGCTTCTGATTTTACTCTTCATTCTCTCCTCTTCAAAACAGAAAAGGTTTATTTATTTATTTATTATTTATTTAATCTCATGAAATAGTTTTTGCCTGTTTCTCTAGGCTCCACTTTTCAAGTTTGAACTACTGCCATTGTGTCCCTGTGAGTCTGTTATTATTGAAGAGAACATAATGAAGCTAAAATGTCTAGGTATGCTTTCTTTTGAGAAGACCTAGTCACTTGCCCCACCTCACAGTGAATATCCCTGTGACAGAAGTATAGTTACATTTAGTCTTCTGACAGATAAAGGGAGCCACAGAGAAGCTGCTACTGATGGAGTTCAAAATGGAGAACTAGGTTCCTAATTCCTTAGCCTGAATCCTTTTGCTAACTATATTGCTAAATGACAGAATTTCAGGGATTCGATTCCCCTTTCTCTAAAGGCGAACTTCCCTGCTAAAACAGAAACTCATTATCAGCCTTATGTATTTACAAAGACATTGAATTTTCCTATGGCGATTATCAGTGACAATATTTCCTCAGTCATTCAAGGCCAACAACTTCATATATCACTTTGTTTGAGTCCTGTCTGTGGCCAGCAGCACCCAATTCTCTGTGGTTTAGTCTCAATCCATACGCTTACCAAACTCTGAAATTAGTTCGTTTTTCTTTCTCAGTGTTAGCACACTGACAGCACCATTGTAATTCTGGTGCCACACATTGAAATTATTTTCTAAGTAACCTCTTTGACTTCAGACTACCTCCTATTCTAATGTAGTACTATAACTAGGGTCACAAATTGTATGTTTCTAAGACACTAGTTTGATGATCTTCCTCTTTTAAGAATCTTCCTCTCTCCTTTTTACTTACAAGATAAAATACAAACTTTTCATGTGGTATTTATATGCTATTCTTAAAATTCTGAGCTTTTACCACAACTCCTCCAAACATATAATTACTTATTACATATATTTATAAAAACATTTAGTAGTTATTCTGATTGCTCAAAATCAGAGATTATTCTCTCTTCAACTTTGCCTTTTATATAGCGTGTAACATAGTAGCATGTATATCATAAATGCTTAAGAAATATTTTAGAGTGAATAAATGGAAGAATAACTAAATATTTGTATTTCCTTTTAATAAGGAATGCTTTACTACTGCTTCACTATTGTCAAAATTCTGAAGCAGATCGCTAACTTTTTAAAAGTTAGATTAGTGCATAATATCAAGAAAAAATGAGTATATGAAAGTAGGAGACCCATAATTTATAAAATAACTTTTGTTCTCCCCACTAATATATTGCAGAATATATAAGAAATTCAGATAACTATCAAACACAAAGAAGTCCTTAAATTTAGTCAGTCTTTAACATTTTTGTGTCTAACATTCTAAACTGTTTTTTTCCTCTCAGGACTGCTTTTGCTTTATCTCACAGGTTTTGGTAGCTTATGTCTTCATTGTTGTTATGCTCAAGGAGGTTAATGGATTCCTCTTTTATTTCTTTCTGCACCCAACTGTCATTTAGCATAAGGTTGTTTAATTTCCATGCCTCTGTGTGGGGTTGAACATTTTCATTGGAGTTGAATTCCACCTTTAATGCCTGAGAAGGAGTTGAGTTCTAACATTTTTGTTGGAGTTGAGTTCCACTTTCTTGATGTCTGAGAAGTTACAAGGTAAATTTTCAATACTTTTGATTCTGTTGAGGTTTGTTTTGTGTCCTAGGATATTATCAGTTTTGGAGAGTGTTCCATGGGCCAATGAGAAAAATGTATATTCTTCAGCTTTGGGATGGAGTGTTCTATACATGTCTATCAAGTACAGTTGTTCTAGGGTCTCATTTATGTCCCTTTGTTTAATTTCTGTTTAAAAGATCTGTCCAGCTCTGTAAGAGGAGTGTTAAAGTCGCCTGTTATTGTAGTGTTATAGGATTTCACAATGCTCAGAAAAAGTAAGGTCTGTTTCAAGAATCTGGGAGCATTTAAGTTGGGTGAATAAATATTTACAATTGAAATATCTCCTTGTTATATTTTTCCCTTGACTAATATGAAGTGTCCATCTTTGTCTTTTTTGACTTTAGTTGCTTTGAATACACTTGTATCTGAAAATAAGATTATGACTCCTCTTTTCTTTTGAATTCTGTAAGCCTGAAAATTTGTCTTCCAACCTTTAACTCTGAGTTTTAATTTCTCTCTTGAGACTAGGTGTGTTTTCTGCAGACAGCCAATGGATGGCTTGTATTTTTTAATCCAATCAGCCAATATATGTATTTTCAGTGGGGAATTAAGACCTCTAACACTTATTGAGATAAATGATATGTGTGGTAGCATTCTATTGATCTTATCTTGTAAAAGTTCATCACTTAGTTTTATCTTTTGCATCATTGTGGAAGCCTGGTCCTGTCCTTTAATTTCTGAGTGTTTACTTTGCTAGTAGTCCATTGCGATGGTCATTGTGTAGAACAGGATGAAGTTATTCCTGAAGAGCTGGTCTTGTTGTGGCAAATGTCTTCAATGATTGCATATCAGTAAAAGATTTGATTTCTCCATCAATTTTAAAGCTTAGCTTAGCAGGATATAGAATTCTTGGCTGTAAATTGATTTTTTTTAAGTAGATTAAAGGTAAATGTCCATTGTCTTCTGGCTTGAAATGTTTCATTAGAGAAGTCTGCAGTCACCCTGATGGATTTGTGAGATTGCAAACTAATACAGCCATTCTGGAAACCACTATGGAGAATCCTCAAAGAACTAAAAATAGAACTTTCCTTTGACCTCACAATCCCATTACTACATATGTACCCAGAAGAATATAATACCACTTTTAATACTCACTATTACTATAGTTAGGAAGTGTGACTGTAACATAATTATAGTATCATGATTAACAATGTATGGCTAGATAAACATATCAATGATTTGAAGACTTCTCCTGAAATACCCTGAACTCATTTCCAAAGGACTGTTAAACTGGCTGTGAAAGGAAGTAAAAAATAAACTATTTTCAATGTAGCTACCCCAAAGAGAACCACAAAATCCAAATGAAACCTTTACTTTTTCTGATGGTTGTCTCCAAAGTCAATACAGGAGACGAAGGAACCAAGAAAGTACATGTTAAGTGACATAGATAAGTAAATTAAATCAAATATCAATAACTGAAATTATTCAGGTATATTAATTCCTTTATTTTAATTCATGTATTTACCTTTGGTCTACTTATTTGTGTAAATGGTGGTGACATAAGATGGAAAAGAGTGATAAAAGCCCCTCAGCATGGTTGTAATGAAACTAATAGTAATTCTTTTCTGACTTGTTTCAGCATGGTAATGGTTAGCCTCAATTTATATTACTAACTATACACTTTGTAATTTTATATTGTTGGACGTCTTTAAGATGGATTTTCCCAAAGTCCTTATATTTGACAATATTTTAATCTTGTAGATTAAAAAGTTGTCACATAGTTTACATAATGGTCAAAAGAAGAGACACTGTCATTTTTAGAGTCCTTCTAAACCAAATGTTAATAAAGCTCACCATTTATTATATTAATAACAAAAAATTCACATGCTACTAATGGAAACAATCAATGTAAAAATAATATTCTTTTAAGACAACAGACCATTGTTTCCTTATAAATATGGTCAGTATGGGCAAATAGGTTAGAAAAAATCCTGTTATCCTAAAAATATATTTAGCTATATTTATTGTTAGGGATATAATTCTTTACTCTTGAGGTTATTTTTAAACTATTTTTTTGAGCAGACTGAAGAGCAAAAAAACACTCTAGCTTGTGTAAAATTGTAATGTTGCTGATATAAAGTGTAAATGGAAGATCTCATCATTATATGATTTAAATACACCAAAAAATCACTAATAAAATTCATAATAACATAGTTCATATGACACAGCCATCATATCAATTAACTGGTATTTATTTAAGAGGTTATTCTACCCATTCTGAAGCTTACTTTCAGAAAGGTTCTTTAGTTTTTGAAAACTCTGTCTCAAGAAACATTGTTACATGACTTAAATATATGAACAGATCATAGTGACAAAACACCCTCTGTTTCTTCACTTCTTCAAAAAATAAAATTTGTAAAACATGGTTACTGTAAATGTATGGAATAAATATGTACATACAAGAAATATATAAATATATATGAAAAACAAATGGAGTAAACGATGCATAGACTCTGTATTTTTACACTTTTTCTTTAATTTAAACCAACCTAAATGGAGATTGCATATGTAAGACATATAAGGAGGCAAGAAGTCATTCAGAACCAAATTAGCACAGGAAATTTAGTAATGAAACTCATTTTTTGGTATTCTACAGTTTAGTTAACATTGTGTGGGGGGCTGAGTTTGGAAAAGGATAGGGAACATCTATGAAAAGGCTATTCCTTTTTAATTAACTCATTGGAAATTTGTTTCAAATTTCAGACAGAAAAGTACAGTGCTTGTAAATTCCTCATAGGACTAGGCTAATGATAATACTTAAAAACAACTCGAAGAATCTTGACACAGTGAAGTAACATTTTATTTAGAAAAGCAACAAAAACAAGTCATACATAAATAGTTAATTAGATGCTGTCTATTTACCTTACTAAAAAGATTGTTCAGTTTTCTGAAGTCTTTCACATCTCAATGCATGCACATCTACACACAGAGAGAGCACTTTTATATAAATTTGATTATCTACATGGAGACTTGCAACCTCAGACAATTAAAGAAAAACTTTTAGGACCAGCTGTCTGTTGAAGATTTGTCAAATGGAATGATAAAGTAGCTCTTAAATTGTAATTTGAGTCAATGAGAGTATTTGAATTTATTTATTATAATAACACATTGCTTTTGCATGACATTTTCTCCTTTTATAAAGCACTTGTACAATCCTAATATCAGCTGTAAGAAGTTGGATGTAATTTTAAATTCATAAAGTATCAAAACTGAAAAAATATCCTATGTTTTTATCTTATTAAATCTACATTACAGATAAACTAAAGGTCCTGGGGGTGGTCAGAAAACCTTAGGCCAAGAGGATGAAATAACAAGTTTGAAAAAGAATAGTAAATTTGAGATACAGCTCAGCATCTCTTAAACTATGTAAACTTCCTTGAGAAAATCATTTCATTTCTTAGAGTCTCAGTTTTCTCTCTTATGAAATATGTAACATGGTCCCTAAGTTACTTTCCTGTTGTATGTATTAAGTAAAATTTTACTTGGAAATAACCTACACAGTATTTGGCACATAGTAGATATGCAACTAAACTTATTCCTGGTTTTGTAGGGCACTCTACAATGCATTTAAATACTATATCTTCAAGAATGCACTTATTATTGAAGTGAAACTATACCAGTACACAGAGAAGAGAGTGACCTGGCAACTATTTTTTAAAAGTTGGTAATAAAACAGACTTTAGGTTTCGCTAGTTGCCATATATTTTAACATAAGCCACTCAATTGAAAGGTAAATAATATTGAAAAAAGAACACTCTATATGCAATGAAATAGCCAATTATCTCTATATATTGGCCTAAGCAATATGATAGGTGGTGAGAGGATGCATCTTTTTCTACAGTATTGTTAGGTCCCTCTGGAGTTGGATGTTCTCTGGTTCTTGTCTTCTAGTGTCAATAATGAACACTGTTGCCTAGCTGATGACAGAATGATCACAAACACACAATGATCACCATCAACATACACTTATTACAGAAGAAAATGCACAAATGATGAGGAAAATATGTCTCAAAAGTGAGACAGGTCCCTCTCCATGATTAGAGAAGGGACACTTTATTTATCTTTTTATTCATTCATAAAAACATAGATCATGTATACATTAATGGATTAATGGGGTAAAATGTGCTAATTTTATATACAATTTGGAATGCTTACATCAAACTAGTTAACATAGCCTTCACCTCATTTACTTAATTTTTCTGTTAAGACATTTATACTCTATACTTAATACATTTGACATGTACCCTGGCAATATGAATCAGAGGAATGGTCCACTTTGAGATATCATTTAACTCAAGTAAGAGTAGCCCAAATAAAAAAAAAAAAATCCCAAAGCTACATATGTTGGCATGGATGTGGAGAAAAGGGAACACTTCTTCACTGCTGGTGGGAACGCAAGCTAAAATGTTCCCTTTGGGAAGAAGTTTGGAGAACACTCAGGCATCTGAAAGTAGACCTGCCATTCAACCCCGCAATTCATGTACTAGGTGTATATCCGAAAGACTAAATATCACTTTGCAACAAACATATTTGCACCAGATTGTTCATTGCAGCTCAATTAATAATAGCCAAGTCATTGAAGAAGCCCAAGTGCCCATTGACCCATAACTGGAATAATAAATTGTGGTATATATGTATACCATGGAACACTATATATGTATACCATGGAATACTATGCAGCCTTAAAAAAGATGGAGACTTTACCTCTTTTATATTTACATGTATGGAACAGGAACATATTCTTCTTAGTAAAGTATCTCAAGAATGGTATAGAAATTATCCAATGTACTCAGAACTATTATGAAACTAATTTATAATTACTCACAGTTTCATATGAAAACTAAATCACCCCTATTCTCACCCCACATAGCACAACTATAGCCCAGGATGTAGGAGGGAAGACAAAGGGGATAGGAAGGGAGGGGGGATATTTGATAGGAACATTCCTATGGAGAAGGGACACTTTAAAGTATGAAGCATTTTTTAAGTCCCTCTTATAATTGTGTCCCACCCCCAAGAGATATATCACACACCATGACTCCCCACCCTCTCCTCCTTCCCTCTCTCTACTCCTCCATTCTCTCTTGTCCCACCATGTACTAGCAGTGATTGTCCTCATATCAGAATTGAGTACATTAGATTCTTGTGTCTTCATTTTTGTGATGCCTGAATATTTCTGTTGGTTTCTCATTATGTTTTCTTTCTTCATGTTGACCTCTTTCCTTCTCACTCCTCCTTTCTTTTGTATGACCTTGTCTCTCAGAGTTTAGGTGATGAATAAGCCTCTTAGTATGAGGCTATAAGGAAGAGAAACCTACAGAGTGAGCAGGGGGACACAAGAGGAAAGGAAAGAAAGATGAAAAAGAAGGAAAGTTTAAAAGATAAAAAAATGGAAGGGGGAGTAACAGAAAAAAGCTTGAAGAACAAGAGAGAAGAAGATCGGAAATAGAAGATGAAGGTGATGGAAGAAATGGTACTGATCAACACAGTGCTAAGGCTACACCTGGAATTCAAGGAATTTGAGGTGTTGGGCTTGGTGGGTTCCTTGAAATAAGGTGCACCTTACAGGCTTGAGTGGAGCCTAACTCTTCCTCTGCTAAAAATAGGAAGAGATAAAGCAAAAACAAAAAAGAAGAAGGAAAATTTAAGTAGGGAGGAAAATGAAATAGAAAAATTCTGCAGTGTGATCTTGCTGAAACTTTTTCCTAGAGCCAAAGGTAAAAAGGTCTCTTAGCCCTCTTGAGCTCAGACAAACTTCTGTGGCCTACCTGTCAGACTACAGCTGTGGGATCCCAGATCTCAGCAAAAAAAATAAAATAAATAAATATAATACAATAGGAATAGACAAAGGAAATTAAAAATATTGTATCAAAGAAAGGAAAGAGAGGGAAGTGGATAAATAAAGGAGAAAGACATATAAAAATGAAGGAATATCTTAGCAGTTGCAGAAGCAATTTATGTGGGTGAGATGAGAAAGGTAGAAGAGTCTCTATCCAGAGAGAAAATGTAGAAGGATGAAATAGCGAGACAGAATAGATGAAGCTAAAGTACTGTAACAAAAAAAAAAAAAAAATACAGGATCCTTTATTCTTGATTAAAGTAAAAATGAAAGTTAAGAAAATAATCAACCAGACAAACTAGTGGGAACCAAGACACATCAATACAAAATAACAAAAAGACCTAGTAATCAAAAATAAGCAATATCAGCAACAAATATAAGAAGAAAAGAAAAAAATACTAACAACAACAAGAAAAAAACAGAAAAGAAATAACATATAAAATAAAAAATAATAATTACATATATACATATAGATAAAGCATATATATGCTTTATATATATGGTGGAATGGTCCAACCTTAGTAGGAATATATTTATGTCGCAATACATTGCCAGGACACCAGGTAGCGCTGTAGCTTTAGGGGATGAACAACACTACCAATAACCTCTCTCTAGTTTCCAGGCATACACCTGTTTTGCAACTTAATTGTCCCCAGTCCTGGTGCTTGCTTGATTATTTCCTCAGCATTCAGACCCCACTGGCTTGTGATCTAAAGTCTGTCCAGTGTCCTTCAGAGGCGATCTCACTGTGCCCCCAGACTACAGGTCCTGTGGGGTGCAAGTCTCTGATTGGAGGTGTGATCCCAGCAGGTTGGAACTGAGAAAGCTGTGTCCCTGTAGAAGTTGCCCTCATGCCCTTTTCACGATTATGGCCCACTGGCTGCCAATATCTTCTCAGTAATGCAGTGTCTGCCACTGCCAAAATTGTGGCAAATCTGTTCTAACCAGTCCTCACAATTGGCTACTGCACACTTTTCTGGAGTACCCACTCTTCCAGGCTTTCCTATCATTCCACAGCTTCCCTCAAGAACTAAAAACTGCAAAAGGGCTTCCTCTCGACTGGACCTCTGCAATGGGGCCAGTTCCTGTTACTTGAAAAACTTGCCTAGTGTGTCAGAACTCCGCTGCTCTGGTTCATGTACTGTACCCAGCCCCTCACCACATCGCTATGCACACTGAGCCACAGTTCCAGGCAAGAACTCCTTGCCATGCACAGCCTGGCTTTCTTCCATTCCTCAGTTGCACAAGAAGCATTCAGCTGAGCACTCTTTCTAGTCTGCCATTTTGCTCCACCCCTGTGGGGAAAAAATTATTTTTTCAACATTTTCTTCCAGAATTCTTATGGTTACATACTTTAGATTTAAATATCTTATCCACCTTTGGTTTAACCCCTCAATAAAAGACAACTTCGAAAGTTGTTCGTGGCTCTCCTGCACCTTTGTTGAGCCTCACCTCTTGCAGATTGTACTCTCAATACATGTCCTGACTGATTCTTTCATGTGGTTGTGACATCTGGCATAGTCAGCAGGATCTTGACTGGGCCAAGGACCAAAAAGAAATAACACGTGGGGTAAGTGTAAGCTTTGGCAAACAACAAAAAGGAGATTACAGGGAAGCAATGGGTAATTTCCCATTCATCAAATCACAATGTCTCTGGCTTTTAAAAATGTTATTACAGTTGACTGGAGTGAAAGTGAAAAAAAGTTTTTGAAGAATTATTTAAACATGGTAAGAAACATTGTTATTGGTTTCAACCCACAGGAAGTGCAGTTATGAACATAAAGGTTTGGAAACAGGTTGTGTGGGCTTTCTGTAGAGCTCATCAATTAGGAGATACAATACCATTACAGTTGTGGTCCCTATGTAACTTAATTATTTTAGCCTTGCAACCTCTACAGTCAGAAACTGATGAGGAAGGGAATATTATAGTGCATAAAACTCACTCAGAGGAAGACAATATAAAGCAAGAAAAAACCCTGAGAGGATATGAGCCTACTGACCCTGTGCCTTCTCACCCTTTACCTCCCTTACTTAATGGTGAGATACAAGGGGAGGAGGAAAATGTAACAAAAAACGAGGACCATAGATCTAATGAAAACCCTTCTGATTCCTCCTCAGAGGAAGAGTTAGATAGCAAAAATATTTAAAAAATAGAGAGACACCTTTGTTACCATTATGGCAACTCAAATTAGACAATTACAAGATGGATTAAATGATCTAACTATGAAAAACACTACTCCACCAATGGCACCTCCAGTGCCTCCATATCCAAACAAGCATTCAAATCCAGATAATTCCTCTATAGCATCCATAATGAAGGCTTTACTAGAAGGCATAAAAACAGGAGATTTTACTTTTGTGGACACTTTAGGACTTTTTCCTGTTGTGAGTGATATTCCACCCACTCCACAATATCCTCAAGGGGCACAACAATATGATCACCATATGATTACCTTTAAAACTTTAAAGGTTTTAAAGCAGGCTGTAACATAATATGGCATGCAATTCCCTTTTACTAGAGGTATATTACAAGGATTGGCACAAGAACTGCATTTTATTCCCTACGGTTGAGATATGATAGCTAGAACAGTTCTAAAATCAGGACAATATTTACAGTTTAAAACATGGTGGAAAGAAGAGGTTGATTTAATGAGTAGACAGAACCAGCAAAGAAATGTTACTATAACATTGGAACAATTCACTGGGTCTGGACAATGATGGGAATACCATGACAATTACAATATGATGATATAGCCATAGTAAAAACCAGGTTATAATGCCTTAGAGCATGGGAGAAAGGCAAGGCTCCCAGGGATATTTCCAAGTCTTTTATTAAGGTAATATAGTCAGGGAATGAGCCTTAAACTGATTTCTTAGTTTAAGAAATCAACTGAAAACTTCAGTCCATAAGGCTCTGGCACAACCTGAACTTAGGGATATGATGCTTTTTCATACCTTAACTTTTGAAAATAATTCAGAATGGCAAAAGGTTCTATGTCCTTCAAGGGCAGAAAATTCTCCTTTAGAAGAATATATAAGGGCATGTTCAGATGTAGGAATTGAACCTTACAAAGCTAATCTTCTTGCTGCTGCCTTAAAGTACATATTCAAATAAAATTTTATCAAATGTCACAATTGTGGGTAATTAGGCCATCTCAGGAAGGAGTGTCACAAAGGCAAGGGCAATAATGACAACAATAACAGGAATTTCACTTCTAGTAACAAACAAAGACATGGTGGATGCAAGCCCCCAGGCATTTGTTCTAGATGTAAGAAAGGATTTCATTGAGAAAATGAGGGCCACTCTCAATTTGATAAGAATGGGACACCCCTCCAGCAGGGAAACTATCAGTCAGGTCCAATCTGGGGCCCACAGAAAAACAATACAGGTATGGGGGTGTACCCACTAACCAGCAACTTAAAACCATCCAATCCCTTTTACACTCCACCCCAGGAAGTGATGCTTTAGATCTTCCACCCTGTGATAATGTTTTACTGTTCTCTAACATGGAATATGATAGCCAGATTAATTCTAGAATCAGGACAATATTTACAATTTAAAACACGGTGGAAAGAAGAGGCCAATTTAATGAGAAGACAGAACCAGCAAAGAAATGTTCCTACAACATTGGAACAACTCACTGGGTCTGGAAAATTGATGGTAATACCATGACAATTACAATATGATGATATAGCCTTAGTACAAATCAGGTTATGCTGCCTTGTACAAACCAGGTTATACTGCCTTAGAGCATGGGAGAAAGTTCAGGCTCCTGGGGATATTTCCAAGTCTTTTGTTAAGGTAATGAGATCAGGGAATGAGCTTTACACTGATTTCTTGGCACAACTGAGAACTTCAGTCAATAAGGCTATGGCACAACCTGAACTTAGGAATATGCTTTTTCAAACTTAGCTTTTGAAAATGCCAATTCACAATTCCAAAAGGTTTTATGTCCCTTAAAGGCCCAGAATGCCTCTTTAGAAGAATATATAAGGGCATGTTCAGATGTTGGGACTGAACCATACAAAGCTAATCTCCTTGCCACTGCTTTGAAAGATGGCTTCAAATCAAATTTTATAGAGTGTCACAATTGTAGTAAATTAGGCCATGTCAGGAAGAAGTGCCAAAATAAAGAGTAATAATTACAGCAATAAGAGAAATTCTACTACTAATAACAAACAAAGACAGGGTGGGACGCAAGCCTCCAGGCATTTATTCTAGGTGTAAAAAAGGATTTCATTGGGCAAATGAATGCCGCTCTCAATTTGATAAGGATGGAACGCCCCTCCAGCAGGGAAACTATCAGTCATGCCCAATCCAGGGCCCTCAAAAAACAATACAGGTATGGGGATGAACCCACTGACAAGCAACTTAAACCCATCCAATCACTTTTACGCGCCACCCCAGGAAGTGCTGCTTTAATTTTCCAGCTTGTGATAATTTTTTACTACTTCCGAACATGAGAGTGAAATGGCTAAAAACAGGCATTTGTGGCCCTATATCTCCTGAATCAGTTGGCTTATTATTAAGCAGAAGTAGTTTAACATCTCGTGGTGTACATGTACATATTGGTGTAATTGATGATGATTTCATGGGAGAAATACAAATTATGATTTCAGTAGATCAACCAACACAAATTTTAGCCAGACAAAGATTGCTCAATTATTACTTCTGCCTTATATCAAATTACAAACCACAGATAAAAAATGAGCAGGCATCTTTGGCAATATGGGCAGTATATTCTGGCAAACAGCCATTAATCAAAATAGACCTCAATTTACACTCACCCTAAAAGATAAGTCCTTTATTGGCCTGTTAGATACTGGTGCTGATGTGTCTGTTATGGCTTTAAAACAATGACTTAAGGAATGGTCAGAGCAAATAGTTGATGTCACCTTTACTGGTATTGGAACTTTAAATTCAGTCTTTAAAGTGTTTTACCTTTGTCCTGTTCTGGACCAGATAATCAAAATGTTCAAATTCAGCCTTACAAAGCTGATATAGCCATTAATTTGAGGGGAAGAGATTTGCTCCAACAATGGAAAACTATAGTTACTACACCATCCATGAATAATTATTTCCAGATGTCAAATTTAGCCTAGAGGCCACTGCCCTAAAGTATTCTCTTAAATTATCTTGGAAAAGCAACAATCAAGTGTGGGTTGAGCAGTGGCTGATAACATAAGAGAAACTGGATACATTACAAGTATTAAAACAGGAATAATTAGAACAACAATATATTGAACCTTCTAATAGCCCTGGAATTCTCCAGTTTATGTAATAAAAAAGAAATCAGGTAAATTGAGAATATGTACTGATCTCTGTAAAGTTAATGAAACAATTGTTCCTATGGGTCCCTTACAACCAGGGTTGCCAATACCACCTATGATTCCTTCTAAATGGTATTTATATGTAATTAATTTAAAAGATTGTTTCTTTACTATATACTTACACGCTGAAGATTGTCCTCATTTTTATTTTTCTGCTCTCTCTTATAATCAACGGAAACCATATCAACAATTTCAGTGGAAAGTCCTATCACAGGCGTGGTAAATAGCTTGTGTCAGTATTTTCTTGATCAACCATTACAACAATTAAGAAAGAAATTTCCTTCAGCCTATATCATTCATTATTTGGATGATATTTTGTTTGCACATCAAAGTTTAGCAATCCTTCAAGAGATATTTAAACATGCCATTTTGATATTAAAATCATATGGCCTTCAAATAGCCCCAGAAAAAATTCAAACTTCATCACTTTATAATTATTTAAGATATAAATTAACAGAAACAAAAATATTCCCTCAACAAGTTAATATTAGACTAGAGTCTCTTTCCACTTTAAATTATTTTCAAAAATTATTAGGTCTTATCTATGAGATTCAAACTACATTAGGAATTCCCACCTATGCTTTAACCAATTTCTTTAAAATTCTAGAGGGCCCTGAGGACTTAAAAAGTTCACTATCACTCACCCCTGAGGCAATAAAGGAGTTACAAGTTAATTGAAAAAGAATTTGCTAGTAAAGATCTAGATCGTGTTGATGTTAGATTTCCTGTTCATTTAATCATTATTGCAAGCTCTCATTCACCCACAGGGTTAATTATCAAGAAGATGCACTTCTTGAATGGTTATTTTTATCTAATAAAACCACACAAAAATTTCAACAATATTTGGACAAAATACATGAATTAGTTGCTAAAGGGAGGAATAGAATTTGACAGCTTATTTGGTAAGATCCATGTTCCATTATTGTCTCTTTTACAGAAAAATAAATGAAACTTAATTTTCAACTATATCTTCCCTGGCAAAAAAACTTTTGCTTCTTTTATCAGCCTCATTACTAACATTTATCCCACTGATAAAATATTTCAATTTTTAAAGCTCACCTCTTGGATTATTCCTCAAATTGCAAAGGATTCCCCAATGATGGATGCCATTACCTTTTACATAGATGCTACCAAAAATGGCAAGGCTAGTTATACTGATGGTTCCAATTCAAAAATTTTTTAAACTCTTTATAATTATCTCCAGAAAAATGAGATGTATACTCTTTTACTCTTACTCCAGGATTTTTACTATTCTATGAACCTTGTCACTGACTTTCAGTATTCTTGTTTTGTTATTAAACATTTGGAAACAGCCACTATTACTTCTACAGATGAAATCTATTCTCTTTTTCTTTCTATTCAAAACTTACTTTGACACTGCACTTATCCATTATACATCACACACATTAGAGAACACGCAAATTTGCCAGGTCCAATGACTTCACTAAACTCTCAAATAGATCAAGCTGTTATTGCCATCGTTAAAAAGGCATCAACTTTCCATTCTTATGCACATGCAAATACAAAACTTCTTCACAAAAAATTCAATCTTACAAAAGTTCAATCTCAGCATATACTATCAACTTGTCCATCCTGTTTAAAAATACAGTCATTACCTTTCTCTGAAGGAACTAATCCCAGAGGGGAAACAGCCAACCAAATCTGGCAAATGTATGTAACTGTCATTCCCACTTTTGGAAAATTAAAATATGCACACCACACTGTTGATACATATTTTCACTTATCCTGGGCAACAACTCTATCCAGAGAAAAAGCTCATCATGTGATTCAACATTTATTAGAATGCTTCAATATCATGGGTTTACCCCAATCTAGAAAAACTGACAATTATCCTTATTCAGCTCAGAAACTACCTTATTTCCTTTCATTTTGGAACATACATCTCTCTCTTGACATTCCTTATAATTCACAAGGACAAGCCATTATAGAACATCAACATAGAACACTCAAAAATATGCTTTTAAAAGAGAAAGGGGGAGAAAATAATGATATACTCCATATTAAAAGTAGTCCCAGATACAATCTTACAAAAGCCTTATTTACTCTTAATTTTTTTAATTTGGATAATGAAGGAAGTATAGCAGCAGAATGTCATCAGACGTCTCTCTCTCACCCAAAACCTTTGCTAATACAACAACCTATCTTTTACAAAAAAAAAATGATAGTACAGAATTGAAACCTGGGTATGTGTTATAATGGGGTCAAGGTTTTGCTCATATCATTACAGAACAACAGCAGAGGCGGTGGCTACCTGCTCATTCGATCAAACCATGACATGAACAAGAGACCTCACCAGCATTTTGATGAATCAGCCTTCACTAATCTCTTTAACAACATGACCATTTATCAGACCAGTATACACTTCCCTGTCCAGGAATCACTAATGCCAACTTCCCTTCATGGGGACAGATAAAGATGTTGTCAGCTGCAGCTGAAAACTTAGTGAAAGGACAAGTTAAACCTTTAACATCAGACTTCCCGTTTTTGGCCATGATTGCATTGATACAGACTAAGGTAAGTTCTTGCTCCACAAACTTTTTATATTGGCCTTATTTTACCAATCCACCTTTAAATAAAGCTGTATCCTAGAATGACCCTACAATTCCTATTTATGTCAATGATTCAAGTTGGTTACCTGGTCCTTATGACAGTCGGGGACCACTTAAACCCGGAGAAGAAGGAACTCACATTTTTAATTACACTGTAGGAGTTTGTGACCTATCCATATGCATAGGAAATAGCAACCATTGTCTTAAACAAGCTCCTACTGCATGGCTCTCCATTGTTTGCAGTAATACAGGAACTAAACATATTAAAACTATGCTATTCCTCCAAACTTCAGATAGGCATAGATCTAAAATCATTAATAATACCATCCCTCCATCTGACCTACAAATCTGCACAATGCCTGTTGCCATTCATTTGTATGAATGGGTGCAATGGACTACATGCAGAGGAGAAATACCTTGGCTACTAGTGAATACTTCCTATGAAAGAACCATTGATTAAGAACCCCACAGGTCAGCCCCAGATAAACATCTAGGTAGTGAGTTATGCTAAAATCATAAAAACAACAGAGTTACAACCATAGCCAAACATTCCTCTATCATATGGCATTGGGGAGGTATGTATCCATCTATGCCTATGCTGCATGGAGCCACACAGCACTACCCTTGGAAACTTTCTTCAGTCTTTTCACCATTATTAGCTTGGAGAGGTAATAATAATAATAACAATACCATGTTAACTTTCACTCTCAATAAGTCTAATTTTATGAGAGCCTGTGTGAGATTTCTATATCTGTTATTAAAAGGACCTATCCAGTGGCATCCAAAAGACTCTATTGTTAATTGTTCAAACTGTACTTTATTTACTTGTTTTAATTCCTTTACTCCTTTTAATCACAGTCTTGAAAGCATTTATGTTTGTTTGTGATTTTTATTAAATCATAGCTGTGTACATTAATGCGATCATGGGGTAAAATGCACTGGTTTTATATACAATTTGAAATATTATTATCACACTAGTTAACATAGCCTTCATGGCATTTTCTTAGCTGTTGTGTTAAGACATTTATATTCTACATTTAATAATTTTCACATATACCCTTATAAGATGCACCATAGGAGTGGTCCCACCAATTACACTCCCTCCATCCATCCTCCCCAAAACACTCCCCTCTCTTTCCTCTTTCTCCATATTCTTAATTGGCTATAATTGGGTTATAGCTTCCATAGGAAGCTATAATTATTGGTCCCACCAATTACCCTCCCTCCGTCCATCCTCCCCCAAACACTCCCCTCTCTTTCCTATTCCATAGGAAAGCTATAAATTAGTTTCATAGTAGGGCTGAGTACATTGGATACTTTTTCTTCCATTCTTGAGATACTTTGCTGAGAAAAATATGTTCCAGCTCCATCCATGTAAACATGAAAGAGGTAAAGTCTCCATCTTTCTTTAAGGCTGCATAATATTCCATGGTGTACATATACCACACTTTATTGATCCATTCATGGGTTCATGGGTACTTGGGCTTCCTCTATGACTTAGCAATTATGAATTGGGCTGCAATAAACATTCTGGTACAAATAAATTTGTTGAAGTAAGATTTTTGGTCTTCTGCATATATACCTAGTAGAGGAATTGTAGGATGGAATGTCAGGTCTATTTTTAGATCTCTAAGTGTTCTCCAAACATCTTTCCAAAAGGAACTTATTTAGTTTTCATTCCCACTAGCAGTGTAGAGGTGTTCCCTTTTCACCACATCCACACCAACAATTCTCTGGTTTGGGAATTTTGTGATATGGGCTAATCTTACTGAAGTTAGATGATATCTCAAAGAAGTTTTGATGTGCATTTCTCTCATGATTAAGGATAATGAGAATTTTTTCATATGTCTGTAGGCATATGAAACTTCTTCTTTAGAGAAGTTTCTCTTCAAGTCCCTTGCCCACCATGAGATGTAATCACTTGTTCTTTTCTTGCTAATACATTTGAATTCTCTGTGGATTCTGTTTATTAAACCTTTGTCGGAAACATAACCTGCAAATATCTTCTCCCATTCTGAGGGCTGTCTGCTTGCTTTACTTACTGTATTCTTGGCTGGGCAGAAGCTTTTTAGTTTCATCAGGTCCCAGTACTGTATTTTTGATGCTTCTTCAATTGCCCGGGGGATCCTGCTCATAAATATTATTCCCCTAGGCTGATTTCTTCAAGACTTTTACCTGCACTTTATTCTAGTATTTTTATAGTTTTATGTCTTAAGTTTAAATCTTTAATCCAGTGAAATTCTATCTTAGTTAATGGTGAAAGGTGCAGGTCCAATTTCAGTCTTCTACAGGTCATCAGCCAGTTCGCACAGCACCATTTGCTAAATAGGGAATCTTCCCCACTTAATGTTTTTAATTGGCTTGTCAAAGATCAAATAATGGTAAGTAGTTGGGTTCATCTCTTGGTTCTCTATTCCGTTCCATACATCTACTTTCCTGTTTTTGTGCCAGTACCATGCTGTTTTGATCACTATTGATTTATAGTATAATCTGAGGTCTGGTAGCATGATTCATTTTGCTTTGTTTTTATTTCTGAGTAATGTCTTGGCTATTCGAGGTTTTTTCTGATTCCATTTAAAATGAAGTATTATTCTTTTGAGATCTTTAAAGTATGACAGTGGAGTGTTAATAGGAATTGCATTAAAATTGTATATTCCTTTGGTTAGTATGGACATTTTAACAATGTTGATTCTTCCCAGGCATGAGCATGGTATGTTTTTCCATTTGTTAACATCTTCAGCTATTTCTTTTCTTAGAGTTTCATAGTTGTCTTTATAGAGATCTTTTAAGTCCTTTGTTAGGGAAACTCCCAAATATTTCATCTTCTTTGGTACTACTGTGAAAGGAATAGTGTCCTTGACTTGGCTATTGTTGGTATATATAAAGGTTGCAGATTTATGGGTGTTAATTGTTTTTAGCCTGAGACATTGCTGTATTCCTTGATCACTTCTAAGAGTTTTGTAGTAGAATCCCTGGTGTTTTCCAGATATACAATCATATCATCTGTGAAGAGTGAAAGTTTGATCTCTTCTGACCCTATATAGATACCCTTGGTCACCTTTTCTTCCCTAATTTCAATGGCTAAAACTTCCATTGCAATGTTAAAGAGCAATGGAGACAATGGGCAACCTTGCCTTGTTCCTGATCTAAGTGGAAATGACTTCAATTTAACTCAATTCAATACTAAATTGGCTGTGGGTTTGGTGTAGACGGCCTCTATTAGTTTAAGAAATGTCCCTTCTATACCAATTTTCCTAAGTGTTCTGATCATGAAGGTATACTGTATATTATCAAAAGCTTTTTCTGCATCAATTGAGAGAATCATGGTCTTTATTTTTTAGTTTGTTCATGTGCTGAATTACATTTATACATTTTTGTATATTGAGCCATCCTGGAGATACTGGGATAAATTCCACTTGTTCATGGGGTACAATTTTTTTGATGTGTGTTGGATTCTGTTTGTTAGAATCTTATTGAGTCTTTTTGCATCAATATTCATTAGTTATATTGGTCTATAATTTTCTTTTCATGTTGGGTCTTTCCCTGGTTTAGGGATCAAGGTGATGCTTGCTTCATAGAGTGTGTTGGGTAGTATTCCTTCTTTTTCTATGTTTTGAAAGAGGTTTAGTAATATAGGCACTAGTTCTTTAAAAGTTTAGTAGAATTCTGATGTGCAGCCATCTGGTCCTGGGCTTTTCTTTTTAGGGAGAGTTTGTGTAGTTGATGCTATTTTAGAACTTGATATAGGTCTGTTCAAATTTTCCACTACATTCTGGCTAAGTCTTGGTAGGTGGCATGCTTCCAAGTATTGGTTGATTTCCTTCAGATTTTCATATTTCTGAGAGTAAAGTTTCTTATAATATTTGTTAAGGATTTTTTGAATTTCTTAGGGGTCTGTTATTTCGTCTTTACCATTTCTGATAGATGAAATTATAGATTTTACTCTTTTTTTTTTCCTGGTTAGGTTAGCCAAAGGTTTATCTATTTTTTGACCTTTTCAAAAAAACAACTTTTTGATTTATCAATCTGTTTTATACTTCTTTTGTTTTCAATTTCATTTAATTCACCACTAATTTGGGTTATTTCTTTTCTTCTGCTGAGTTTGGGGTGGGAATGTTCTTCCTTCTCCAGTTGCTTGAGATGTTCCATTAAGTTTTTAACTTCCTCTCTTTCGGTTTTCTTGATGAGGGCTTGTAGTGCTATAAATTTCCCTCTTAGGACTGCCTTTCTAGTATCCCAGAGATTCTGATAATTAGTTTCTTTATTGTCATTTTGTTCCAAAATTTTGGTAATTTCCTTCTTAATCTCTTCTACAACTCATTTATCCTTCAGCATAAGGTTATTTTGCTTCTATGTTTTTTATGAATATGCAGATTCCTGTTGTTATTGAGTTCAATTTTTATTCAATGATGGTTTGAGAAGATGCAAGGAATAATTTCTATTTTTTAAAATTTGCTGAATTTAGACTTGTGATGAAGATGTGATCGATTTTACAGTATGATCCGTGGGCTGATGAGAAGAATGTTTATTCAGTTTTGTTGGGATGAAATGTTCAGTAGATGTCTGTTAAATACAGATGTTGAATGGTTAAGTTTAAATCTAAAATTTCTTTGCTTAGCTTCTTTATGGAGGATCTATCCAACACTGCTAAAGGGGGTGTAAAAATCTTTGACTACTATGGAACTGGAGGAAATCAAGTTGCTCATGTCTGTTAGAGTTTCTCTTATAAGTTGAGGCACATTCTGGTTGGGCGCATAAATATTAATAATTGGAACCTCATCATATTGAGTATTAACCTTAACAAATATGAAGTGTCCATCCTTATCCTTCCTTATTTTGGTTGGTTTAAAGCCTATTTTATCTGTGAATAGGATTGCAACACCTGTTTTTTCTGCTTTGCATTTTCCTGGAATATAGATTTCCATTCCTTCAACTTCAGTTTATATTTACTTTTCAGTAAGATGAGATTCTTGTATTCATAAGATATCTGGCCTGAGTTTTTGTATCCAATCAGTCAACCTGTTGCTCTTTAGAGGACAGTTAAAGCATTCACATTAATTAAGATTATTGATAAGCCTTTTGAAAGTCTGGTGGACATTTTTAATTTCTTTGCGACTATTGAAGTTGGAATTTGATCAAAAGTTTCTGGGTGAGTTTACTTTTGTGGTGGAGGATTATGCTGGTCATTATGAAGGATAGGTCTGAGAATATCCTGGACAGCTGGTTTAGTTATGACGAATTTCTTGAACATGTGAATGTCTTTAAAGTATTTAATTTCTCCATCATAAATGAAACTGAGTTTAGCTGGATACAGGGTCCTGAGTTGAAAGTTATTTTGTTTTAGGAGATTAAAAGTCGATGACCATCCTCTTCTGGCTTGAAAGGTTTCAGCAGAGTGATCTGCAGTTATTCTAATATTCTTCCCTTTGTAGGTTATGGTTTTCTTACATCTCATTGCTTACAGAATTTTCTCCGTCATATTAACTTTAGTGAAATTGATTATGATGTGTCTGCGGGATGTCTTATTCAGGTTGAGTTGTGCTGAAGTTCTGAGATTGCTATCTGAATTTCAGAATTTCTTAGCATATCTGGAAAGTTATCTTTTATAATCTCATGAAAAAGAGACTCTGTGCCTTGTGAAGCCACTTTGTCGCTTTTGGGAATTCCTATAAGGTGAGTATTGGTTTTCTTCTAATTATCCCAGAGCTCTCTGAGAGAGTGATCAGTTTTTCCCTCCATTTCTATTCCTCTTTGAAAGTTTGGGAGCATTCAAAAGCTTTGTCTTCAATGTCAGAAATCCTTTCTTCTGCTTGCTCCATTCTGTTACTGAGGTATTCTACTGTATTTATCAGATCTTTGAGGGCTGCAACTTCTTATCTCAATATGTCAAAATCTTTGGTAATTTTGTCTTTGAATTCATTGCATTCTTGAGATACCTTTTGGATTGCTGCTTAAAATTTTAATTTGATCTTATTTGCTATCTAGATTCTGAATTTGATTTCTGACATCTCAGCCATTTGTTTATGCATGGGATCTTGTGCTGTGTCTGCCTTGTTGTTCCTTGGGGGAGTTGATCTACTGTGATTATTCATATTGCCGGAGTTTTTCCATTTATTTCACCCCATTATTTTTTTACCATTGCCTCTGGCCCTACTCAGAGTTGGGGAGGTGACTCTCTATGATTGGACCGTAGCAGGATCACTCTATTATTGCTGGATCTTTGTAGGGAGTTACCCTGTGTAGCTCCTCTGGGTCTGCCCCAGCCAGGGAGTTCTGGCTGTGGGAGCAGCTCCAGAGTGTGGAACATCTGGATCCAACAACAGGGAAGGGGATGATGCACATGCTTCTGGCAGTACCTGACACCTGATGACTTTGGCACAGATACCCCAGGGCTCTAGCAGCCTCTGGCTAGGAGGAGGGCTCTGTGCAGATTCTGGTAGTGCTCCGGAAAGATGGCATGGGTTGCACAGCTATCAGAGTCCCTGGCGAGACAGGTAGGGCCAGTGCAGAGTCATGGGAGGGAGGTCACAGGTTGCATGGCTCCCAGAGTTTCTGGCCATGGTGGGTGGAGGCCTGGTGGGCATGGTGCATAGGGGGCAAGGCCGTGCATTTACCAACACAGTCCCTGGACAGTGTGGGCATGCAGAGGCCCTGCAGACATGTGGTGTGGGGCACGGGTCCCCACAGTTGAAGTGGTCTTGTGGAGGTCTAGTGGGCACAGGGTGCAGATGCACATGGTTGCAGGCAGAGTCCCTGGCCAGGGCAGGCATATGGAGGCCCAGTGGGTGTGAGGCATGGGGTCACACAGTTGCTGGCAGAGTCCCTGGCCTGTAAGGGCATGTGGAGGCTTGGCAGGGCCACACAGCTGCTGGCAGAGTCCCTGGCAGGGGGTGGGTGGCTAGGCATGGCCCCTGGTGTCTCTTGCAGGGGGGTGCTTGGTCCAGTAGATGGGGGGGCACTGATCAAGGACCTCCTTCCTCAGCCTCAACAGCGTTTAGACTTCTGGTTTGTCAGGTAAGGGGGAAAGGGTGTACTGAGAGTTCAGAATGGCAGGGAAGACTTTAGTTTAATTTTTCTTCCTAGCAAGAGAGTGTTCAGAGTCGCAGCAGGGTCCTTCTGAGGAAGTAGTTCCCACTTCCTACAGCACTCACCCATAGGGTGAGACAAGAGGTCCACAGTTCCCCGCTTGTCTGTAGAAAACCCACAGGAGCAAATGAAGAGAAAAAAACTGGTTTAGAACTCTTGACCTGGCCCAATCACCTGGGCTCCCTCCAAGGTTGTACCCAGGTTCTGTTGTAGTGGGAAGGTTAGATTCTCCTCTTCCCGTTCTTGTTTACAGGGAGTAGGGGGGTCTTAGATGCTTGTATTTCTCCATAGCTGATATTTCAACCCAAAGCCACATATTCACTAGGATTGGACAGAGTCTAGCTGAATACAAAACCGATTCACCTATCTCCATCACACCAAGCAGGTCTCCAGAGTCTCAGGCTATACTACTGAATGGGACCTATGTAAAGCTGTAGGGGAAAAGCCACAGTCGCCAGTCCCAGCCCTTTCACAAAAATCTGGTAAATTACAACTCCAGGAGCCCTCATTTCAATCTCACCTTAAAAGATCCTCTATCCAAATGGTGAAGAATAATCATGGAATGGAATCAGCGGAAAAACTCTGGCAACATGAATAATCACAATAGATCACCTCCCCTAAGGAATGACAAAGGTGACACAACAGAAGATCCCATTAACAAACAAATGTCTGAGATATCAGAAATAGAGTATTTGGATGGCAAGCAAGATTAACATAGTGGAAGCAAATTGGAATTAGAAATTCAAGGAGTAATTCAAAAGTTGACTCAAGAATTCATAGACAAAATCACCAAAGATTTGGACACATTGAGAAAAGAATTTTCAGCCCTCAAAGAGCTGATAAATACAGTAGAATCCCTCAGTAACATAATGGAGCAGGCATAAGAAAGGATCTCTGACATTGAAGACAAAGCTTTTGAATGTTCCCAAATGGTCAAAGAGGAAGAGAAGTGGAGAGCACAAACGGATCATTCTCTGAGAGAGTTGTGGGACCATTGCAAAAGATGAAACATTCACCTTATGGGCATACCTGAAGGAGAAGAGGTTGTCATAAAATGCACAGATGCTCTACTCCAGTGGTTTTCAACCTTTCTAATGCCACTAACCTTTAATAAAGTCCAAAGGGTTCGTGACCCACAGGTTGAGAACTGCTGTGCTACTCCAAGAGATAATAGAGGAGAACTTCCCAACCATGGCAAGAGATACTGAAATTCAGACAGCAGACTGTTTCAGAACCCCTGCACGACTCAATCCAAATAAAGCATCGCCTAGACACATTGTAATTAATTTCACCAAATTTAATATGAAAGAGAAAATTCTGCAAGCATCCTGATGTAAGAAATCCATAACCTACAAGAGGGAGAATATTAGAATGACTGAAGACCGTTCTGCTGAAACTTTTCAAGCCATAAGAGGATAGTCAATGATCTTCAATCTCCTAAAGAAAAAAAAAAAAAAATGACTTTCCACCCAGGATCCTGAATCCAGCTAAACTGAGTTTTATTTATGATGGAGTAATTAAATTCCTTAATGACATACACATGTTGAAGAAATTTTCCATAACTAAACAAGCTCTGTAGGATATTCTCAGACCCATTCTCCACAATGACCAGAATAGTGCTCTACCACCAAAGTAAACTCACTCAGTAATTTTTGATCAAAATCCAACTTTCACAGTGGTTTATATGTAACATATGTATGTAGCATTTACAAAGGCATAACATAAAACAAGTACCTACATAAAAATAAAATAAATCTACCATATAGTATCCAATGAGGTATGCCAGACTATAAACAATTTTTTCTATTATTATTGCTCAAAAATTTTAAACTTTTGTGAATGTTCTGTCTTACAAGAACTTACAGCCTTTTTAGTTGGAATTCTTAAATATAAAAGGAAAATGTGGCTTAGAGGCCAATATTTTAAATTTCCTTATACTCTACAGGAACTGAGGTCTTGACAGGGGAATTGTCATATGGCAGTTCACAGTTAATAAATGAAAGACTAAGTCTAAAACTAAACTCTCCACCACATCTATCATAATATTTATAATTCTATTAGCCTGCCTTTCTACTGCCATGAGATATCATAACTCATTGAAATTAATAAGATCTGACCAAGTGATTAAAATTCTGAATGTGTTTGTTTTCATTTGTGCCCATGAATGTTCAACAACTAGTTCCAGTTTAATAGTGGGTACATATGGTGTTTGTTTTCCCATTCTTGTAATGTGATTTCAGTTTGCTGAAATGAAAAATTATCTATGTTTAAGTCAATTTTCATCTAACACATTTTTTTACATCCACATTTATGGCAGTATGCTTAAAAACTGAGGTAAAATTACATTTATGCTTCTCTTGGATACACTGCTACTTGAAATTGTGCATCTACCATCGAAACACAATATATAGAAAAATAGTTTTTAAAACAAAATTTTGTGTTGTTTCTAAATTCTGCTATGTCAGACATGTTCTAACAAATTATATAATAGCCAAATAGCAAAAAGAATCAGATTGTATAAGCCAAGGCACCTTATGAAAATATAGCATATTTATAATTTTAATGTAATGCAAACAGCTAGCCCAGCATTTTCCAAATTGTCTTATAGAGGAAAGGGGGAAGATGGCTGACTGGAGCCCACTTTCAACAGAAGTTCCCATCCAGAGGGAGAGATAATGGCCAGAAAGAACCCAATAAAGTTAAAGATTGGGAGCTGAGCTGAGAGAGAAGATTGATAACTGCACATGGTCTCTGCTGAGGCAAGCTGCAACTCCAGGGAAGTAAATTTCAGGTATAAAACCCATCCTAAACATCCTAAAGAGGATGAGTGTCCCCAACCCTTAGAAAGTGACTTGCTGTATGATTTCTACAAGCGAGCATTGAGCTGAAGACCTCTTGTCTCACCCCAATGGAGAGTTGCTGGAGGCTGGGACTCCTTCTCCAGAGAGACCCTGCTGTGAGCCTGAGCATTCTCTTGCCTGGCATGTAAGTTGAACCATTATTGTAACTGCCATTTTGAACTCCCATTCCACTCTTCCCCCCACTCCACCCTTGCCTGGAGGTCTAGAAGCCCAACCCCTACAGAGACTGGAATGTCTACAGTTCTTTGCTAGGACTGGGAATTTCACGAGCTGTGGCAATGCAGCTGTGCTGAAACAGCAAATACAGTAACAGTACATAGAGGCATGGGGGAAAGGGTGTCGGCCTGGCTCTGCGAAAGTATAAACCATTGGTTGGTGGAGGTGCAGAAACCTGCACAGAGGTGTGGGAACTCGTGAGGAGGTACCTCCCACATAGAATCAGCAATAGTACAGTGATCCCCCCAGGGTCAAATTTTGGAGAGACACCTCTCAAATTCTGTGGATTGCCAGAGGGAGCCACACCTCACCCTGCAGGGCACAAGAGGAGTAGTGTGGCTGGGGCAGAGGTGCTCTCTCTGAGGGAGAAAAACATATGCTACTTTGTTAACTTCTGGCTTGGAAAACACTGAGGTGAAACACTCCCCAGTTTCCACTGAGCAACCGAGGTAGTCAGGTTTCAACTCCCCCTGCTGGCTGGTGGCAGGTTGCAGCAACCTGGCCAAGGAGGCATTGACTCCCCTTTGACTCTGACAGGTGTAAATTTCTAGCTTATTTACTCATTGGAGGGAACTGGGCAACAGCCCCACAGGGTTACCAGTTACTGGGCGTGATGGAGGTGCAAGGCAGGGAAGGAGGCACCAGCCACCCTGGACTAACCCTTTTTCTGGGCAGTCCTTTATGACTCCACAGAGCACCGGAACAAGTCAAACCTGCACTGCCAGTGGAATCCTGCTATCTAGTTGCTTGAGACCATTTGATCTTTCCCACTTAATCTCTGCTTGTGCTGACTGGGCAATTGTTTTGGAACTCTTGCCCTGGCCTAATCACTAGGGAACCATCCAAGGTTGTGCCCTGGCTGTGTCACAGTGGGAGGGTCTGATTCACCTCTTCCACTTGTTGCGCGAGGGGGGTAGGGTGTCTTAGTTGCTGGTATTTCTCCACAGCTGAGATTTCAGCCCAAAGCCACTGATTCACTAGGATAGGATAAAGACTAGCTGAATACAAGACAGAGCCACTTAGCCCCCTCACACCATGCCGGTACCCAGAGTCTCAGGCTGAGGTACTAAATAAGACTTTTGTAAAAGCTGCAGGGGAAAAGCCACAGTAACCAGTTCCAGCTCTTTGGTAAAGGGCTGGTTAATTACAAATCCAGGAGCCCTCAATCCAATTACACCTTACCAACTTCTCTAGCCACACATTGAAAAAAAAAATATGGGGCAGAATCAATGAAAAATCTCTGGCAACATGAATAATCAGAGTAGATCAACTTCCCCAAGGAATGACAAAGGAGCTACAACAGAAGATCCAATTCATAAACAAATGGCTGCAATGTCAGAAATTGAGTTAAGAATTTGCATGACAAATAAGATTAACAGAATGGAAGTAAAGTTGGAAATAGAAATTCAAGGAATAATTCAAAAGTTGTCTCAAGAATTCAATGAATTTGGTGTGGTGCCTGTGGCTCAGTGAGTAGGGCACTGGTCCCATATACCAAGGGTGCCAGGTTCAAACCTGGCCCCACACAAACAGCAAGAAAACAAAATATCCAGGCCTTGTGGAGGGTGCCTGTATTCCCAGCTACCCAGGAGGCTGAGGCAAGAGAATCGCCTAAGCCAAGAGCTGGAGGTTGATGTGAGCTGTGATGCCATAGAACACTACCAAGGGTGACAAAGTGAAACCCAAACATAAAATAAAAATAAAATAAAATAAAAAGAATTCAATGAATTCAAAGACAAAATCCCCAAAGATTTTGACACATTGAGGCATGAAATTGCAGCCCTCAAAGATCTGAGAAATACAGTAAAATCCTTCAGTAACAGAATGGAGCAGGCAGAAGAAAGGATCTGGGACACTAAAGACAAAGCTCTTGAATGCTTTCAAATGCTGAAGATGCAGAGATGTGGAGAGCAAAAATGGATCACTTCCTGAGAGTTGGGAGACCAATCCAAAAAAGCAAACATTCACTTTATAGGAATTCCTAAAGAAGATATTTCTAAAGGCACAAATGCTCTTCTCCAAGATGTAATAGAGGATAACTTCCCAAGTGTGGCAAGAGATACTGAAATTCAGATAGCCGTCAGTTTCAGAACTATAGCCAGACTCAAGACAAATAAAGCATCTCATAGACACATTGTAATTAACTTTGCCAAACTTAACATAAAACAGAAAATTCTGCAAGCAGCCAGATGTAAGAAAATCATAACTTAAAAGGGGAAGAATATTAGAATGACTGTAAATCTCTCTGCTAAAACTTTATAAGCCAGAAGATAATGGTCATCAACCTTCAATCTCCTAAAACAAAACAACTTTTGGCCCAGGATCCTGTGCCCAGCTAAACTGAGTTTCATTTGTGATGGAGAAATCAAACACTTTAGTGACACGCACATGTTGAAGAAATTTGCCATAACTAAACCAGCTCTCCAGGATATTCTCAGACCCATCTTCCACAATGACCAGCAAAATGCTCCACCACCAAAGTAAACTCACTCATAAATTTTTGATCAAAATTCAACTTCCACAGTGGCAAAGAGATTAAAAACTCCCACAGGACTTTTGAAAAATTTGACACCTAAAACACTACGAGGCTTATCAATTAATGTGAATGGTGTAAATTGTCTCTCAATTAATGTGAATGGTTTAAATTGTCTCTCAATTAATGTGAATGGTTTAAATTGTCCTCTAAAGAGGCACAGGATGGCTGACTGGATACATAAACTCACACCAGATATCTTCAGCATACAAGAATCTCATCTTAGCTTAAAGGATAAAAATAGACTCAGGGTGAAGGGATGACCATCTATAATTCAGGAAAATGGAAATCAGAGAAAAACAGGAGTTGCAATTTTATTTTCAGATACAACAGGCTTAAACCAACAAAGGTAATGAAAGATAAGGATCATCACTACATATTTCCCAGAGGAAACACTTAACATGAAGAGATTTCAATTCTGAAAATTTATACACCCAACCTGAATGCTCCTCAATTTATAAAGAAGACCCTAACAGACATGAATGATTTGATATCTTCCAGCACCATAATAGTCAGAGATTTTAACACCCCTTTGGCAGTGGTGGATAGATCCTAAAAGACTAAACTAAGCAAAGAAATTATAGACTTAAATCTGACCCTAGAATAAATGGACTTAGCAGACATCTACAGAACATTTTATCCCCAAAAAATTGAATACACATTCTTATCATCAGCCCATGGAACTTCCTGCAAAACTGATCACATCTTAGGTCGCAAGTCTGACCTCAGCAAATATAGAAGAATAGAAATTATTCCTTGTATTTTCTGGAGCCATCACAGAATAAAAGTTGAACTTCATGACAGAAATCTTCATACTCCTACAAAGACATGGAAGCTAAATAATCTTATGCTGAATGATAGCTGAGTCATACATGAGATTAAGCAGGAAATTGCCAAATATTTAGAACAAAATAATAATGAAGACACGAATTATCAGAACTTGTGGGGTACTGCAAAGGCAGTGCTAAGAGGGAAATTTATAGCATTGAAAGCTTTCCTCAAGACAATGGAAAAACAGGAAGTGAACAACTTAATGGGCTATCTGAAGCAACTCGGAAAGGAAGAACATTCTAACTTCAAACCTAGCAGAAGAAAATAAACAACAAAAATTAGAGCAGGATTAAATGAAATTGAAAACAAAAGAATTATTCAGCAGATCAACTAATCAAAAAGTTGTTGTTGTTTTTTTTTTAAAGTTAAACCAAATTGATAGCCCTTTGGCTAGCCTAACCAGAAACATAAAAGTAAAATCTCTAATATCATCATTCAGAAATGACATAGGCAAAATAACAACAGACACCTCAGAAATTCAAAAATGCTTAATGAATATTACAAAAAACTCCATTCTCAGAAATATGAAAATCTGAAGAATATAGACCAATACCTGGAAGCACGCCACTTCCTAGACTCAGCCTGGAAGAATTGGAAATGTTGAATAGACTTACATCAAGTACTGAAATAGTATCAACTATATGAAATCTCCAAAAAAAGAAAAGTCTGTGTCCAGATGGCCTCACATCTGAATTATACCAAACCTTTAAATAGGAACTAATACCTATATTACATAACCTTTTCCAAAAAAATAGAAAAAGAAGGACTACTTCCCAATTTGTTCTATGAAGCAAATATAACACTGATCCCAAACCAGGAAAGGACTCAACAAGGAAATAAAACTATAGATCAATATGTTTAATGAATACAGGTGCAAGAACATTTAATAACATACTAGCAAACAGAATCCAACAACAAATCAAACAAATTATACACCCTGACCAAACTGGTTTTATCCTAGGGTCTCAAGGTTGGTTCAACATACGTAAATCTACAAACATAATACATTACATGAACAAATTTTTTTAAAAAGACCATATTATTCTCTCAGTTGATGCAGAAAAATCTTTTGATAATATCCAGAATCCTTTCATGATCAGATCACTTAAGAAAACAGGTATAGAAGGGACATTACTTAAACTGATAGAGGCCGTCTAAGGCAGACCCACAGTAAATATAAAATGGAATAAAACTGAAAACATTTCCACTCAGATCATGTACAGGCAAGGATTCCCATTGTCTCCACTGCTTTTCAACATCCTTAACCACAGCATTCAGACAAGAGAAGGCAATCAAGGGTACCCAAATAGGTCAGAGGAGATCAATCTCTCACTCTTTGTAGATGACGTGATCTTATATCTGGAAAATCTCAGAGACTCAACTACAAAACTCTTAGAAGTTATCAAGGAATACAGCAGTCTCAGGATATAAAATCAATACTCAAAAATAAGTTGCTTTTATATATCTCAATAATATTCAATCTGAAAAAAAAAACAGCTAAGGACTCTATTCCTTCTACAATAGTACCCAAGAAGATGAATTATTTGGGAATTTACCTAAAAAAAGATGTGAAAGATGTCAATAAAGAGAATTAAGAAACTCTGAGAAAAAAAAAAAAACCTGAAGATGTTAAAAAATGGAAAAACATACCATGCTAATGGCTGGGAAGAATCAACATTGTTAAAATGTTCATACTACCCAAAGTAATGTACAAATTTAATGCAATCCCTATTAAAGTACCACTGTCACCCTTTAAAGATTTGGACAAACTAGTACTTCCTTTAATATTGAATCAGAAATAAACCTCAAATAGCCAAGACGTTACTCAGAAAGAAAAACAAATCAGAAGGAATCATGCTTCCAGACTTCAGACTATACTTGAATCTATAGTGATCAAAACAGCCTGGTAATAGTGAGGTAGATGTATGGAAGAGACTAGAGAGCCCAAAGATGAACCAGCTACTTATCATCATTTGGTCTTTGATAAGCCTATCAAAAACATAAATTGGGGGAAAGATACCCTATTTAACCAATGGTGCTGGATGAATTGGCTGGCAACTCGTAAAAGACTGAAAGTGGACTCATACCTTTCATCATTAGCAAAAATTGACTCTTACTGGATAAATGACTTAAACTTAAGACACAAAACTAGAAAGATTCTTAGAGATAGTGTAGGGGAAACACTTCAAGAAATTGGCCTGGGAGAATACTTTATGAGGAGGACCCCTGGGCAATTGAAGCAACAGCAAAAATACACTAGTGGGATCTTATCAAATTAAAAAGCTTATGCACAGCCAAGAGCACAGTAATTAAAGCAAGCAAACAGCCCTCAGAATGGAAGAAGATATTTTCAGGTTATGTTTCTGACAAGGGGTTGATAACCAGAATCCACAGAGAACTTCAAACTAATTAATAAGAAAAGAACAAGTGATCCCACTTCATTGTGGGCAAGAGACTTGAGCAGAAGCTTCTCTGCAGAAGACAGCCATATGGCCCACAGACAAATGAAAAAGTGCTCATCATCCTTAACCATCAGAGAAATGCAAATCAAAACCATTTTGAGATAGCACTTAATTCCAGTAACAGCAGCCCCCATCACAAAATCCCAAAACTACAGATGTTGGTGTGGATGTGGAGAGAAGGGAACACTTCTGCACTGCTGGTGGGAATACAAACTAAGGCAACCCTTCTGGAAAGAAGTTTGGAGAACACATAGGGAACTAAAAGTAGACCTGCCATTCCATCCTGCAATTCCTCTACTAGGTATATATCCAGACAACCAAAACTCGCTTTACAACAAAGACAAAAATGTTTCTTTCAGCCCAATTCATAACTGTCAAGTCATGAAAGCAGCCCAAGTAAATATTGACCCATGAGTGGATTAACAAATTATGGTATATGTATACCATGGAATATTATGCAGCCATAAAAAAAAAGATGGAGACTTCACGTCTTTTACGTTTACATGGATGGAGCTGGATCATATTCTTCTTAGTAAAGAATGTCAAAAATGAAAAAAAATAAATACCTAATGTACTCAATATTATTATGAAATCAATATATAACCCCACACTTTCATACAAAAGATAAAACATAATTATAGCCCAGAAAGGAGAGAAGAGGAGGGTGAGGAGAGGGGACGGGTGGATGAGTGGAAAGAGGGTAATCAGTGGGATCTCACCTACATGCATATTGCAAGCTTACATGTCATATATATTAATAGTAGAGTATAAATATCTAAACACAAGAATTAAGTGATATGAATGGTATGTTAATCTGTTTGATGTAAACATTCCAAATTATATATAAAATCAGTACATTGTACCCCATAAATGCAGTAATGTACACAATTATTATCTAATAAAAAATTGTCTTATAAAAATAAATAATAGTACTTCAGGGGTAAATTAATAATTATTCTTAAGAAGAGAAAGTTATTTTGAGATCAAATAAATGTTACAAGTGTTCAGTTATATAAAGTTTAAAATGTGTGTTTATCACAATATTCATCAAGAAATGTGTGGGGATGGACAGGATGTCTGACTAGAGCCAGCTTTCACCAGAAGCTTTTGTACAGAAGGAAAAAAAAACTGGACTGACTGAACTAGGAGAAGTCATAATGGGGGGGCACTGAACAAAAGAAGAAATGTGCACATCACCCAAAATGCAATAATCTGAGAGGGATAAAGACAAAGAAAGAGAACAGAGATCAAATATGGAGCGACTAGACTGAAGGAGACGAGTGTCCAAGGTGCCAAGTGCCCAAGGGGAAGAGAGATGCCCAAAATGGGGGGCCTGCCACCAGCTTTCCATGAGCAGGCTTTCTCCTCATGACACCTAACAGGATACAAGTTTTGCACCTAGGAATTTCAACCTCTGGGACCCTTCTTTTCTGGCAAAAAGTAAAAAAAAAAAAAAATTCTTTCCATTGCCTTGAACCCACAACCCATCACGCTGCTCTCTGATTACCTGATGGACTGCCCCCTGCAGAGGCCAGGATGTTTGGTTACCTCTCTGAGGGGCCTCTACTTTTTGTGGGCCACTGAGCCAAGTTTGACTCACCCCCCACTGTGAGAGGGCATAGTGGCTCTGCTATACTGAATTTGGCATGGCATCTTTCCCCCTGCATGGGGGTAAATTTCCCCTGCTATCTGGAGTGGCCATATCCAGTGTCTGTGCCCAGCCTCCCCAGGCTCCCCTCGTGTAGACTTGAAAAGAGACAGCACTAGCCTCAGGTGACCCAACTTGGAAATGTCTGGTAAGCAGAGCACAGGAAGCATATCCCTTCATGTAGTCATGGGTGATGGCTATATTTTATCTAGTCTGCAGCAAGGACACTGGGAGGAAAAAAAAAATAACATTTTTTCTTTATTTTAATTTGTGCAAGGGATATTTGTGCCTTTAGGACTCTTCATGGGTTCTCTTCCTCCAGGCACCACAGTCAGGGGACCTCAGAACTCCCAGTAAAAAACCATGGCTTTTCTTAATTTGTTTGAGAAAGAGGCATTTACAGAACAGAAGTGGAAAGAGTTGGGTCTGTGCATAGAATCCCTTCTTTCAGCTGCAACCATCAGGGCACTAAGGACTGTGATGAAAAACCACAATATATTTTTTAGTTTATTTGTTCAAGGAGCATTGGCCCTGCAGGCACAGTCAGGACTGCACAGATTTCCCTCTTTCAAATATGGCTGGTAGGGGCCATAGTGGTTTAAAACTATTACAGCGAGACAGGAGCAAACTATGACCCCCCCCCCTTTTTGAGGCAGTCTCACTTTGTTGCCCTCTGTAGAGTCCTTTGGCGTAATAGCTCACAGCAACTTCAGATGCTTGGGCTCAAGCAATACTCTTGCCCCAGCCTGTTGAGTAGATGGGACTACAGGTACCTGCCACAATTTCTGGCTATTTTTTAAAGACAGGTCTTGCTCTTTTTCAGGCTGGTCTCAAACTCTTCAGCTCAGGCAATCCACCCACCTTGGCCTCGCAAAGTGCTAGAATTAAAGGTGTGAACCACCGCACATTGCCAGAAACTGTGACTGTTTTAAACTGCTTGGAAGAGGGACTGATAGAAGGATAGAAACAGTTTGTGCTAACTGGGAGACATTGCCAGTCTAGGATGCTCACTCAGAGGTCCGCCCCCAATCACTACCCTACCCAATCTAAAGAAAGCAACGTTGGCCCTTAAAGACTATCAAAAGGGAGGTTTGTGAAAATGTGTTGGAAGGACTAGAGATAAAAGCTCCAGCTCATTAGAGCAGTCAGTGGTGAAGGGTTGGAAAGCCTCATTTCCTGGGGCCTCTGAAAATGATCACACCCCACCAGTTTTAGTTGCCAATTAGGTCTCTATGTTACTAAGATCCCCAATTAGATTGTGTGTCAATAACTATTTAGAAACAACCTAACATTCCAACTTAAAAGTAAGATAAATGTATAAATAAACTGAAAATTAACATGTGGAGGAACCAGCAGAAAAACCCTAGCAACATAAAAATCAGAGCAGACGAATACCTTCAAGAGATTCCAAGAAAGATAAAGCTGAAAATATCAAGTATTGAGATATTGTTGAAATGACAGAAAAATAATCCAGAATATGGATGAAAAATAAAATGAATGGAATTGAAGAGAAAAGGAAAACAGAAACTGAAAAAGAAGTCCAAAAGTTGTCTCAAGAAATTAGTGAAATTAAAGACAAAGTTACCATGAATCTGGACATAACCAGGAAAAATACAGCAAGGCTTAAAGAATTAAAAGAGGTATTCAGGGAGATTTGAAAAACAGTACAGTGTATCAGAAATAGAGCATAACATGGAGAAGAAATAATTTAAGAAATCAAAGACAAGAATTTTGAACTAATCCAATCATTCAGAGAAGCACACACACACAAAAGGAATAAAAACCAGAATATTCTCTAAGAAAATTATGGGATTATTCCAAAAGATTAAACATTTGAATTACAGGTATTCCTGAAGATGAAGCAGATGACCCTAAAGTCACTGAAACTCTATTTCAAGACATCATGTTGGAGAATTTCCCAAACATTGTAGGAAATTCAGAAATCTAGATACTACATAGTTTCAGAACCCCAGCACAATTAAATATAAATCCAGCATCTCCTAGACACATTATAATTAATTTGACCAAAGTCTAAAAAGAATGAAAAAATTTTGCAAACAGCCAGTTGTTAGAAATTTCTTATCTACAAGAAAAAGAAATACAGGGTGACTTCAGAGCTTTTAGTTGAAATTTTCAAACCAGAAGGATAGTATGGTCATTGGCATTCAACCTTCTTAAAAAAAAAAAAAAGTTCAACCCAGGATTCTATGTCCTGCTAACCTAAGTTTCATATTCAATAGAAAAATTAAATATTTTACTAACGTGCAAACACTAAAGACATTTGCCAGAATATGACCCGCTGTACAGACCTATTCTTCATATGAACCAGGATGATGGTCCACCAGCAAAGTAAACATATCCAGAACTTAACGAACAAAGTCTACCTTCAACAATTGAAGAAGGGATAAAACTAAGCAATGGACCATCACAAAACAGTATGAACAAAACCAAAATACTTAGCAGTTCCCTCAATTAGTATGAATGGCTTGAATTCCACACTGAAGTGGAACAGGTCAGCTGACTGGAAAAAAAAAAAAGAAGAAAACACAAACCCAACATATATGTTCTTCAAGTAACACATCTAACCTCTAAGTATAAAACATGATATAGGGTGAAGGGGTGGAATACAATATTCAAGGATAATGGAAAGCATAAAAAATCAGAATTTGCAATCTTATTTGCAGATTCAATGGGATTTAAACCAACAAAAATAAAGAAAGACAATGATGGACACTATATACTGGCCAAGGGACCTATATAAAGTGAAGAGACTACAGTCATAAACATCTATGCATGGAACCTAAATTATCATAACTATGTAAAATGAACCCTAATAATCTGAATAATATGGTATCCATCAACTCCATAATATCTGGATATTTCAACATCCCTTTGACAGAACTGGAAAGATTCTCCAAGCAAAAGCCAAATAAGAAAGAATAGACTTAAACATGAACTAGAACAAATGGGCTTAAAAGACATATAAAGGAACATTTCATCCTAATAAAATTGAGTATACATTCTTCTTGTCATCATGTAAATCATCATCAAACACTGACCATATCTAATGTCACAAATCAAACATCAAGAAATGTAAATGAATAGAAATTATACCTTGTAACTTCTCAGACCATCATGGAAAAAAAGAATAGAATTCTACTCCAACAGAAATTTTTATACACATACACTCATGGAAAGTAAACAATCTTATGCTGAATTATAGCAGTTTTAAAGATAAGATAAAGAAGGAAATCATTAGATTCCTTGTACAAAAGGACAATAAAACCACAAGCTATTAAAACCTGTGAGATAACACAAAGACAGTCTTGAGAGGAAAATTCATAGCATAAGGCTATGCCATCCAGAAAACAGAAAGCTAGCAATTCACCAACATAATGGACCATCTCAAGCAACTGGAAAAGGAAGAACAATCAAACCCTAAATCTGACAGAAGAAAGGAAATAACCAAAATCTGAGCAGAATTTAAGAAAAAAAGCTGAGAAGACAGGAATCATTCAGAAGATCAGTAAAACAAAAAGCTGGTACTTTGAGAAGATTAATAAAATCTTGGCCAGAGTAAACAGAAGTAGAAAAGTAAAACCTCTAAGAACTTCAATCAGAAATGAAAAAGGGGAAATAACAAGAGTTACAACAGAAATATAAAACATCCTCAAGGATTAATACAAAAACTCTATGCCAAATAATTTGAAAATATAGAGGGAATGAATTGATACCTAGAATCACAACACTTTCCTAAGCTCAATCAGAAATAATTAGGAAGTTTTAATAGACCCGTATCAAGCATAGCAATTGCATCAACAATAAAAAATATTCCAAAAAATAAAAGTCCTAGGCCAGACAGTTTCACACAAAAATTCTATCAAACATTCAAGAAGGAATTAGTACTGATATTGTATAATCTGTTTCAAAACATAGAGAAGGAAGGAGGAAAATTCCCCAACATGTCTTACAAAGCAAATGTAACCCTGATTTCAAAAATAGAAAGACTCAACAAAAAAGGAAAGTGATAGACCAATATCAATAATGAATATCAACACTAAAGTGTTTAGTAAGAACCTAACAAACGGGCGGTGCCTGTGGCTCAGTCGGTAAGGCACTGGCCCCATATACCGAGGGTGACGGGTTCAAACCCAGCCCCGGCCAAACTGCAACCAAAAAATAGCTGGGTGTTGTGGCAGGTGCCTGTATTACCCAGCTACTCGGGAGGCTGAGGCAAGAGAATCGCTTAAGCCCAGGAGTTGGAGGTTGCTGTGAGCTGTGTGAGGCCACGGCACTCTACCGAGGGCCATAAAGTGAAACTCTGTCTCTACAAAAAAAAAAAAAAAAAGGACCTAACAAACATAATATAGCAACAAATTAAAACATATATACATCAAAATCAAGTGTGTTTTATCCCAGAGATGTAAGTTTTGTTCAACATACCCAAATCCAGAAATGTAATTCACCAGATTAACAGATGCAAAAACAAAACCATATAATCCTCCCAATCGATGCAGAAAAATCATTCAGCAAAACTCAGCACTCTTTTCTGACAAGAACACTTAATAAAATAAGCATAAATGAAATATTTATTAAACTGATAATGGCCATCTACAACAAACCCACAGCCAATATCATATTGAATGGAGTAAAACTGAAAACCTTTCCACTTAGACCTAGAACCAGGCAAAGATGCCCACTACTGCCAGTGCTCTTCAACATAGTACTGGAATTTCTAGCCAATACAATTAGTCAAGAGAAGGAGATCAGTGACATTCATATGGAGACAAAGAGGTCATACATTATCTCTTTGTGAGTGACATGATCTTATACCTGGGTAAACCCAGGGACTTAACCATAAGGCTCTTATATGTGATCAAAAAATAGAGTAATGTCTTGGGATACAAAATCAATGTTCACAAATCAGTATATTTTATATATTTCAATAACATGCAAACTGACAATCAAATCAAAGACATAATACCCTTCAAAGTATCTTCAAAGAAAATGAAATGCCTGTGAATATGTCTAACAAAGGATTTAAAGGATCTCTATAAAGAGAACTATGAAACCCTGATAAAAGAAACAGCAGAAGACATTAACAAATGGAAGAACAAACCATGCTCATGGTTTGGAAAAATCAACATTGTTAAAATGTCCATACTATCCAAAGTGATCTTTAGATTTAATGCAATCGCCATCGTAGCACCAATGCCATATTTTAAAGAGCTTGAAAATTTTATGAAGAAGACCCCCTTGGAAATTACACCAACATCAAAAGTAAATAAATGGGACATGACAAACCAAAAATCTTCTGTACAGCTGAGGGTATCATGGCTAAAGTGAACAGGCAGCCTTTTGAATAAGAGAAGATATTTGCATGCTCTGAATAGGGCTGATAACTAGAATCTATGAAGAACTCAAATTAATCAACAATCAAAAAGCAAACAACCCAATTTATAAGTGGGCAATAGACTTGAACTGAAACTTCTCTGAAGATGACAGGAAAATAGTGAACAAACACATAAAAATGTTTATCACTCCTAATCAACAGATAAATACAAATCAAACCCACTCTGAGATACCTCTAACCCCAGTGAGATTATCCCACATCATAAAGTCCTAAATCTGCTGACAATGACACGGATGTGGAGTGAAGGGAACAATTCTATACTGCTGGTGGTATTGCAAGCTAACATAACCTCTATGGTGTTGCGTGGCTTTTAGCCTATACTATGGAAAGAAATATGGAAAATTTTATAAAACTAAAAGTGAACCTTCCATTTAATCCCAAAATCTCATTATTATGCATCTAATAATCAGAACTAGAAAAAAATACTATGATTTTACCACAGGGACATTTGCAGTAGAATGTTTACTGTAGCTCAATTCACAATCTCCAAGACGTGCAATCAACCCAAGTGCCCATCAAATCATTAATGGATTAACAAACTGTTGTATATGCGTATATGTATGTCATGCAATAGTATTCCGCCATCAAAAAGAATGGAGAGTTTAAATCTTTTGTATTTACCTGAATGGAGATGAAATACATTCTTTTAAATAAAGTATTACAAGAATGCAAAAGCAATATCCTATGTACTCAATACTAATAATGAACACAATAGAAAAATAACTACATGCCCACAAGAAAAAAAAAATACTTAAGTGAGGGCGCAGGAGGATGAGAGAAAAGGATAGGGGCAAGAGGAATGGGGATTTTATGTTCTCATCTAATGTGCACAATGTAAATTTATACGGGATACTCCTGGGTGAAAGGTTCAACTACAACTTTCTGTAAGGAGGAGAAGAGTCTAAAATGTTAGGGGTTTGGGCAATTTTGATATAACAAGGCATCTGACAAAAGTAATCAGGAAAGTGAGAAAAAAAGAAGGGATGTCTGAGAGGGTGATGTCAACAAGATGGCATAATAGTGAATCAGGGTGGGTGGTGCCACAGCTTGGGCCATGCTGGGCCACCCGGGAGGATTTGCCTTGCCTTCTGTGTGTTGCCCTGGGGGGTGTTGGTGCTGTGAGAGTTGGGAAGAGAGGGTTAGAGAATCAAATGCAATGGAGAGGGGTGAGAGTGGTTGAAGACCTCAGATCCCTAGGAAGTTGAAGGAAAACCCACAGCACAGCCTACACTGCTGCCCAAGCCACCTTTTCTTTCCCCTTATTTCAAAGTACAGTACCAACCAGTGTGATGCTGCCCTCCTCAGCATGCACACAACTTCTAAAGATGAGAATGATGGTGATATAGGGTTCCCCCATTCAGGGCTGAACAGGGACTCCATTTCCTATGCCTAAGCATTTTTATGAAGGGAACCATCTGACATTTTTCCCCAAGAGGAAGAGCCTGTATTCAATTATTTGTTAGACTACATATATCCCTAGACAAAGGACCCATGCAGAGACTTCTGACTTGGGTATTTCCCTCTGCCAGAAGCTCTAGTGCTTTTTGCTCCTTCTGTATTCCTATCTATCTAATAAATCCGATCTTAACACTGATCTGTGGTCTGTGAGTTCGTTCTTCGAATCCTGGAGACCAAGGACCTACTGAACAAAGAAATTCCAGTAACAATGGTAGTCCAAGACTTTCTGTTCCTCTATGGAGGCACTGATTCAAGGATACATGGACCAAGTCCATGTTTTCCTTAGAAGAAAAATAACAAACCAGTTAAGAGACTCTTTTACCCTCAGGTGAGTGTGAAACCAACTGTAGCAAAGCCATTTTGAAAATTTGTGGAACTCATGCACCATAGTCTGTCTCCCTGGCTCAATGCAGCATAAACTGGAAGGAAGGAACTTTTAGTGCTCAGCTTCTCCCTGAGGATATAAAAGAGAAGATAGAAATAATACACCCAATATTCAGACACTATGAGTGGACTTTCTGGGGGACTAGTTTCTGTTTTTTTTTTTTTTTTTTAATCTAAGCACTGACAGAAGATACTATTTAGAGCAGCACTAAGAAAAAAAGTTGACAGTTTAAACTACTACACAACCACTTGCCATAGTCTCTCCTCCTACATCACTGGGAATGAAGAGGAGAAAGCCTTTAATCCCTAGCTACTACTTGAGAAGATAAAGAGTTGGGGTATGCATATAACATTCTGACTTTTTGGAGGACTGCCTGAGGTATTTGTTTATGTCTCTCACGTCTCTGAATGCTCATGGAATCTGAAATACATTAGATATCTCCAGGTTGCTTAAAACAAAAGAGAGCAGGGTGTCTTTATGGGGCTCCAGATAACCTGAAGTATAAGAAACACAGAATGATGAGTCAGTGAGATCTCTTTGAGGAGAAAATGACAAATGGGTCATATATACAATGTTTCAGCTTTTTGAATGGATGACTGAAGGATTAATTTCTTTTTCACCTAACTCAGAGTGCTAATGGGACTTAACCATATTCTAGAAGCATGGGGATCCCTGAGAGCAAAACAGATGTGCATGGCTTGCTGTAGCTCAGACAGCAGAGAGATGAAGAGGTTATCAGCACCTGAAAAAATAAATTGTCAAATCCCTCTATTTGGAAATTATATACAAGTCCAGAGGAGATATAGCCACAGAAAATGTGTGAGAAGTTTTCCAGAATCTCTAGCCAGGTTGATTGGTGAATGCAATATACAAAATAAATAAATAAATAAGAAAGAATGTTTCCAAATTCATTTTTTAAGGCCACCACTATTCTGATCCAGAAAAATAGACTTTATAAGATAGACAAAAGTGTAAAAATCTGTGACAAAAGGCTATAAAACTGAATTTAACATCACATTAAAAGGATTATATACAAAGAGCAAGTAACATTTATCATTTGAATGCACAATATTTGAATATCCACAAATTAATAAATGTGATACACCACGTGAACCAAATAAAATATAAAATCACATGGTCATCTCTATAGATGCAGGATAAGCATGTAATGAAATTCAACTTATTTTTTGATAATATTATCCTGATAACTAGGAATAGAATGAAATCACATCAACATAATGATAGTCATATATAACAAGCCAAAACTACCATCATACTCAGTGGGAAAACACTGAAAGCTTTTCTTCTAAAATCAGGAACAAGGAAAGGATACTCACTCTTATTAATTCTGTTCAATATAGTTCTGGAAGTATGAGTTCAAGCAAATGAATTAAGAAAAGAAATAAATTTACTTAAATTGTAAAGTAAGATGTAATTTCTGACTGCAAATGACATAATCTTGTACATAGAAAACACCAAATATATATGAAGAATTTAGAAATAAGAAATAAATTCAACAAAGTTGCAAGATATAAAATCAACATTAAAAAAATTAGTTAAGTTTTTCTACACTAGAAACAAGCAATTCATAAAGGAAATTAAGTAAATAATCCCATTTATAATAGTGTTGAAAATAATAAAGAATTTAGAAATAGACCAAAGAGATTAAAGATTTGTGTATAAAAAACTGAAAAGATATTGATAAAAAAGAATAAATAAATACATTTTAAAATATTCTATGTATGTAACTTGGTTCTTTGTACCCTCAATGAATCCTCAACAATAAACAAAATTCTGTTCATTAATTGAAATAATTAATATTTTTATAAATGTCCATTATACCTGTAGAAGTCAAAATGGAATTTACTCAAATAATTAAAAGTAGAACTGCCACTTGATCTAGCAATCCCACTTTTGAGTATTTGTCTAAAATTACTGAAAATAGGATCTCAAAGAAATATTTTCACTCCAACCTTCATTGCAGCAGTCTTCACAATAGCCATCAGGGGAATAATTAAATTTAAGACAAAACTGAGTGTCCTTCAATGTATGTACAGACAAGGAAAATATATTAAATGGCTTATTATTTAGCCTTAAAAAAGGAGAAAATCCTCTAATACTCTGCAACGTGTGAAACTAGAGAACACTATGCTAAGTGAAAGTAGTCAGTCACAAAAGAATAAATATGGTATGATACTATTTATATAGGTACAAATTGTAGTCAAATTCATAGATGCAGAAAGTAGAATTGGTGCTTGCCAAGGGATGAGAGGAAAGGGAAATGGAAAGTTACTATTTAATGAGTATTGTTTTAATCATATAAGATGAAAAAGTACTATAGATCTGCTGTTAAAAAAATGTATTAAGAAGTTACATCTCAAGTTATGTGTTTTTTATACTGCACCTAAAACCAAAAAATTAAACAGAATAAAACAAACAATAACTCAAGAAGGATGATATTTTTAAAACCATGCATTTTTAGATCCCTGAGTATTCTCCATACTTCTTTCCTAATCCTAAATGAAATCAGCACATTTTACCCCATAAATGCATTAATGTATACATGGTCTATGTGTTTATGATTTAATGAAAAATAAAAATGAATAAATAAATAAATAAAATAAATAATATAAATAATAAAAAAATAAAATGGTGCAATTAAAAGCATGTAGGTTCTTGCTTATTAGCTACTGTGAAAAACAGTATGAAAAAGGAGGTAGGATAAATATGATTTGATGCCCACATGGGAGTAAAGAATTGGACAGAGGATGTAATCATGGGTAAACTGGAAAGAGTGCTTGAAATTGAACAAAGCATAGGTAAAAAACAGAAGAATATGTCGTTGTATATGAAGAAATGAAATAGATTTTCAAAGTCCTAGGGTTAAAAACTTAGAAGTCCAAGGTATCAGAAAGCTAATAATAACCTTAGAAGGAAGCCTATTTGGTAGTACACAAGAGCAAATGAGACAGCATATGGATAAAATTGGTAGGTATTTCAGTAAATAGATACTTCAATGTATATTATGCTTATATTATTTAGGAAATGACAAATTTAAACAATCCTTGAAGGTAATTCTAGAACTTAGTCAAATAATTCTGTCCTAACTCTCTATTATGTAATATTCTTGCCAAATAAGACAAATATATATAAAGAATAACATGACGTTAAAGGCTCCAATATCTTATTCTGGGACTATGCTTTGTAATAAACTCACTTGAAGAAAATAATGTCACTTTCAGTTACATTGTATGGGTACTTCTTAGAAGAAGGTACTTAAGCTTTTATTTTAGTCAAAATAGGTAGTAACGAGGTAAAATAGACTAATTGGTTTTTAACAAAAAGACACCAAAAGACTGCATAAATGTTATGATGGGGTCAATAAAACCCAAATTCCTTTCTTGCACAAACTTGGAAAGAGATAAATTAATTATACCAACATTCATTTCTATACTTTTCCTCTAGTATTTCTCCCTGCCCAGGAACACAGCATGTAGCTTTGACAGATGATATTTCATCCCATCTCTGCTTGCTGACTGATATATGGCACATTGCAGTGGAACCTATTACCCAAACAGAAAACAGCTTTCCTGTCTTTGGAAATTAATAGAATATTGTTAAGCATTCTTTTGTAAAATACCATGTAAATTGTAGACCTTCATGAAATAATGTATTTTCTCTTCAAATTAATTGCAATGAGAGGTAAATAAGTGGTTCTGAAAATAAAATCAGACAAAATATTTCTAAAACAACTGATGTTTTAGGATTAAAGCCAAAGTTTTCTTAAAATTGTCCTAGTATTTTATGAAGTTTGAATATAACCATGATGTGCTGCAAGCTAGTTCTGTATTAAAATTTCAGACGTTTAGTTTAAATTGAAGTGATTAACCTAAAAATGATAATGAAAGCCTGAAAAATTACACAGTGATTTCAGGCCAAAGCTTAAGCTATACATAGTGAGGTTTTCTGGGTTCAATTATGAAGAATTTATTTTGTCCAATGTGTCAAATGTTCTGTGAAAATCTGGATTACTTATTCCTCCTGATTTGACTCTCAGTGGCATTAAAAGAAAATGACTCAAATAAGCATTTATTGTTAAAATATGAGTTCAACAGAAGGACTTCAATAGTTCCATGAACTTCATCAATGATACCCTACATTTTGTTTATCTGTATAAATTTGCACTTTTCTGAAGAAGTGTTTATAGATTTTATAAGAGCCTTAAAGAGATACATATAATCCCAACTCTCCAACACCAGAAAACATTTAAAAGAACATTTGCTCTAAATATACTGGAATTTGCCAGTTAGTAGCCTTTTGGTGTTTAATATGCAAATAATTTAGACCCTAAACCTCATCATATGGCAGCAGGAGTTTGTGGATCAGGAAAACCACAGATTTGGTGTACGTATTTTGTGCACTCCAACTACATTTATGAAGGGTTCAAAATTTATTTGTAAGTTGCACTTGTGTGGTTTTATGGAAGGTTTCTGATAACTTGTGTCACATTCTTTGTGAGTTTTTCTCATACTGTATCTGTTGCTGTCCACTGGCCTAGTCAGAGACACGGAGACAGACACTGCAGACAAAATTAATGATTTATTAAGGGATGGCTGGTGCTCGCTCAGGCACAGCAGCAAATGGTCGTCTTTACTCACTTTCTTATATACCCAAAATCATCAGAAAGAAATAATCCAAGAACAAGGAAGACAAAAGGTAAAGATTTCTTATCAGAGTTAATCCAGCAAAGTACATACACACCTTTCTAAAGCAAGAATGTCTTGTTTAGAGATAAACAACAATGGAGATGAACCACAAAGGGCTGGGTTGTCTGTTCTGTTTGCTTACTTCTCTATATGATTAACTGAAAGTTTTTTGTAAATAAAAGTAGGGGATTAAGTGCAACAATCCATTGCCCAGGCAGATGCTCTTTCTCCAGCTATGACTTGGGGAGGGTCTCCAGTACATTCTTTCCTTTAAGGCGTAACTGCAGCCCAAGTACTGTAATGTTCCTTCTCAGAGCATCGTGACTTCAAGGACCACAAATGAGACTGATTCACCATACAAGGGTGCAGTGGACTGTGCCCTTTCATGTATCATGTAATTTTAATATTAGAAAATGTCATAATGTCAAGAAATCAAACAAAAACTATCACACAGTGTTTTGGAAACTCAATGTAATCTTAAATTATAAAGATTGAATCTGAATTTTATTTCTCTTAGCAACTTGCCCTACATTTAGCATAGGTGGGTACTGGTTGTTATATTTTTCCAAAAATAATGTCTTCTACTTTGGTAGATTCCCAAGGATTTCATTATTATGGTTTGGACAAAGTGAGTACTCAAAAAACCTGCTGATTTTATTTAAGATGGGCTATGTAGACAAACCAATTTGATATGGTTTAAAATATCAGTAGTTAACACTTGTAAAAATAAGATAAAAACACAAGCATATTTGTGAATGGGGATTATTGAGTTTTTTGAACCCCGAAAGTCAAAAATTACTTATTCTCCTTAAGAAATCAGCTTACAACATTTTAATCCTTAAACTGGAATTTAGTAAAACAAACACTACAAAGTAATGTCAGATAAAAGGCTTTTTTATGGTTTATTGCCCAGGATTTAATTACAGAATTTATAAATAAACTATTAAATCTTCATTTTGTTATTCATTTTGTAGGTAACAGTTCATCTATACCAAGATGCACATTTCTTTGAATATGAATACTGATTTATGGGACATTTTTAAAAGTAGAACTCTTTGAATACCATGTTAATGCAATAGCCTAGTTACTGAAAGGCTTTAAATATGATCCATTAAGTTCTGACACTGAGACTATTTAGCATGAAAACATAGTAAGTTTCATAATAGAGGCAAGGACAGCTATTCTTGATGTGACTCTAATGTTGCAGGAAGACAAGGCCCAATGGAGAGAAAGAGCACCCAAACACCATGCTTATAAGAGGAAGGGCTTTATTCACCAGTGGGGAGCCTACATCATAGAAGAATTCCAAATGGGTGTGCTCCCCGACTGCTTTGGTCTTTCCCTTTTTATTGACAGTCAAAAAGTTCTACCCCACAGGTACCCTTCTCATTGGCCAGTTTGAATCAAGTGGGAGATGCTATTCCTGCCCCTACAGAACTACAGGATTTCACAGAACTTGGAAATTTCCAAGTTTCAGGAAGTTAAGTTTACAAATTCCCAAGATCTGAGTCACCATGGAGGGGACCCTGCATATGTATCCTTGTGGTCTCCTTGAGAAGACCTGTTCTTCTAGACCTCGCCCTTCTCGGCTATCCTCTCTCATTCCCCCCTTTTGAGACTCCAATATATTTTAATTTGGGGTCTCAATATCAGCTTGTTTCTGTAGGTGCCAATATTAATTACTTTTCAGCCTGAGATTTTAGGGACTGTGACTCTTCTTGGGTTCTCTACTCAGGCCTTAATAGTACCGTGTGGTGGGCTAATATATATATGAGTTTTCACTTTTTCCTGTGACATCCCCCCCCTTTCCCAAAGTTCAAAGTCCAATTAAGACAAGTCCCTCGAGGAGTTTCCTCAGGCTTCAGCCATGCATTGACCGGCCAGCTCCCAGTATGTGGCTGGAGCAGGACATGTTGATTGTCTTAAAAGTTACCTTTACTTTCCAAGGGGCAGTGAAGTCCTATTCAGCCAGCTGTGATGACTCCAGGTGAGGATTCTTTCCATCTTCACTGCTGTGCGTGTGGTCAGAATGATGGTGTAAAGTCCTTTCTACCTTGGTTTCAGGAGGACCACGTTCTGATTCCAGACCTAGACTTGGTCCTCTTGATCTTGCAGAGAGAAAAGATGTACAGACACAAAAGACTAAACACAGGGTGGTGCCTGTGGCTCAAGGATTAGGGCACTGGTCCCATATGCCAGAGGTGGCGGGTTCAAACCCAGCCCTGGCCAAAAACCAAAAAAAAAAAAAAAAAAAAAATACTAAACAGAACATAATTAATTACTCCAGTGGAGATTTTCCTTGTTACTCTTTCTAGGGCTTTTGTCTATTCAGTTCAGTCTTTCCAGTTCTTTTAGGAGTTCCTGCTAAATTGCAGAGAATTGACAGAGTCCTCTTTGAACAACACCAGTGGCAAGGCCTGCGTCCAGTTAAGCTTTGCTTCCTGGCAGAGTTTACCAATTTCTGCTCTTCTGGTTCTGTTTATGCACTTTATCCTGTCTAAGCTTTGAGGCCTATAATTATTCAAAGCTTTAGCTTATTATTTGCACTAGTTCTGTTATGAAGGCTAGCCCATTGTCAAATTTAAAACAGAGTGGCAGCCTAAATCATGGGACGATTTCTCTGGGCAATATTTTACTACATCAGGAGTCCCTTTTTATCCCAGTGGGGAAGGCTTTTACCTATTCCAAGTTAGATAGACCATCACCAGCCAGTACTTGTTCCCTCTAAACCTGGGCATTTCAGTAAAGTCTACCTGGAAGTCCTTAAAGGGTGTTGCTCCGTATGACTGGATTCCTGGGGGTACCACTGGTTCTTGACACGCATTGAACTGGCTGCCGGTGACACACTGTAGACTAATAGTTTTGGCCAGGGCTGCCAGGTGGGAGATGTAGAAGTACTGGCCCAGTAACTTCATCAAATACTCCTGTCACCACGGTGGCTCCTAGAATCTGGGGGACTGCTAATCATCCATCTGGCATCTTTATTCATTCTTCCTCTGCTTCCTGGCTCCCCTCTGCTGCCAACGATTCCTTTTCATCTCAGAAGTTGATAGCGATGAGCTCCGGGACCCATGGGATGAGGGGAGCCACTTGTGACACCTGGCACGGCTGGGAGGCAGCCCTCTTTGCCTCAGTGTCAGCTCTGGTGTTCCCCTTAGTGATGGTGGAAGCATTTCTTTGATGTCCACAACAGTGCACCACTGCTACCTTCCAGAGTTTCCATACTGCCTCTAGCAACTGAAGTTATCTCCTTCTGATATTTAATGTCCTTTTTCCCAGAATTTAATAGTCCCTGCTCCTTGTACAATGTCCCATGTACTTAGAGAGTCAGAAAAGTATAAAGTATATTTAGAGTCAGTGTAAATATTTACACTTTTTCCTTGGCTTAATTCTAAGGCTCCAGTCAAGGCAATTAACTCAGCCTTCTGAGCAGATGTCCCTTGAGGTAGGGTCTTAGCCTCCACAGTCTCTGTTAAGGTGACCGCTGCATATACAGCCTGCGGCTCACCTTGAGCTGTCACATAACTGCTTCCATATACATAAAAGTCTCAGTCTGCATCTATCCAGGGCTGGTCATGCAAGTCAGGTCTGCTAGAGTACACATTATCTATAACTTTCGTACAGTCATGCTCAGTCTCTCTTCCACTGCCTGGAAGGAGCATGGCTTGGTTTAGAGTGTTGTATTAGAGAGCCAAAAATGTCCCTTAATGTCCATTAAATTGACCACAGAGTGTGGTACTTTCACTCTGAGATCCTGCCCTAGAGTCAGCTTATTGGCTTATTGCACAAGGAGAGCAGTAGTGGCTACAGCCCGTAAACAGGGTGGCCATCCTTTTGCCACTCCATCCAACTGCTTAGAGAGGTAGGCTACAGGCCTTGGCCAGGACCTAACCAACTGGGTTAACATACCCACAGCCATTTTATCTCTGTCTGAGACATACAGAGTAAAGGGCTTGGTCAAGTCTGGCAGTCCCAAAGCAGGTGCAGCCATCAGCCTCATTTTTAGCTGGGAGAAGGCACGTTCCTGTTCTCCTCCCCACTCCAAGGGCTCTCTCTCCTCTCCTTTGGTTGCCTCATACAAGGGCTTAGCTAAGATGGCAAAGTTGGGGACCCAAAGGCGACAAAAGCCAACCATGCCTAAGAATTTCCAAACCTGCTTTTGGCTTGTGGGGCTGAGGAGGCAATTAATGACCTGCCTCCATTTCATGCTTAGATACCTCTACCCCTGCTGTATAGTAAATCTTAGATAACATACTTGCTGCTGGCAAATCTGGGCCTTTTGTTTGGATACTTTATAGTCACATACCTCCAGATGTCATGAATGACAGTCCATGCCTCGGGCGCAGCCCTCGGGCACAGCCCTCCTGGGTAGGGTGTCCTGAAAGGAGGTCATCAACATATTGGAAAAGCACACATTCTAATTCCTCAGCTGGGAATTTCTGGAGGTCACGAGCCAGCCCTTCTCCAAAAATCGTGGGTGTTTTGAATACCTGTGGCAACCTGGTCCATGTGTACTGTTTCCATGTCTGGTCTCTCTCACTGGAAAGCAAACAGCCTCTGGCTTCCCAGAGCCAACCTTATCCCGAAAAAGGCCTCTTTTAAGTTCAGACAAGTGGGCCACTTGGTTTCTGCTGGCAGCAGATTCAGCAGAATAGTATGCAATGTTTACAGTTACACCATTTACTGGGAAATTCTAGGTAACATTTAATACTGCACAAGTTTTCCAGTGTAGCCAACAGGCGACCTTTGTGGGGTCTTAAGGCTTCAGAGTAAATATAATTACTGTATATAATTCTATATTTTGGCCAGTTTCTTAGTCCCATTTAACAGATCAATTTAGTAAAACAGTTACATCTCATTTTATGAGTTGACAGTTTAGACAAGGCTGGGATCCAAATACAGGTAAACCACAGCCTCTTTTTCCTCCTTTTAAACTATTTTTCTCTCTCTAATTTCTCTCTTTACTAAAGGCAAATTATAGTAGAGCTATCTTATTTGCCAAAATAAACTGTACCTTAAATATATGGGGTCTGATTATTTCCATAAAGTGCAGTAAGAATAATTAATTATTAGCCATCTAGGATCTTCTTTTCTTTAAAATTGTTTTTTCTGGAACCTTTTATAAGGAATCTCAGGCTGGACTTTTTGAAAGCCTTTCAGAGCCCAGGTTTCATCTGTGCCATTAGATACCTGTATACATTGGGTAAATTCCTCTTCTCTTAAGGTCCCCGAGCACATTTCAATTCCTGGACCCGTCAGCAAGCGACCTTTGTCACTTAACACAGATCAGGAAATGTTACTGATGGGTATCTGGTCAGTTTTCCAAAGGGCTTTTTTTTATTGGCCTTATAAAGTCAACCTTAATTCCTTAACACAGTCTGGACACCTCTGGAAATGGTATTCCAGCCAAAGCCTTGGTAAAATAACCAGTGCCTTCAACATGTCCTATGGAACAAAACAGATTCTTATTGAAGTTATGCAAATAACTGTATTGTCAGAAATTAAGAATACTTACAAATAAATGGTTTTCAAATTCTGGAGAAAACAAGGAGAGAGGAAAATACATGTTTCAAACTCTACTCATAAGTACATATATTGCTTGAAAAGCTACAAATAGCTCAAGAGTCAGAAAATAATTTTCTTGACTTCTGGAGAACAGAAATAATCAATAATATTTCAAACAAAAAGCCATTACAAACTAGCCCAGTTCCACGTAACTGATTTCTGTTCTGTTGACATTAGGTTAGCAATACCCATAGACATGTTAACTTTCCAATGAAAGTTCTAAAAATCTGCTTTTTAGTCTGAAGGTATTCAATTTTCAAAGACATCAGGAATTTGAATTCGAGAGAATTCATCAGCCTCTCTTAATATTTCTTTTTCTTTTTAGGATAAACATTGGACTCAGCCAGTTACATAAAAAATACTTTCTTTTTAGATGAATTAAAATTATTACCAACAATACATGTTAGGACAGACCAATGCTTTATAGGTGAGGACAGACAAATGCTTTATAATATTGGAATATATGTATAACCATAGCCCACACAAAATTAATCACCATTTCATATTTGACAATGTTTCCTGTATATTTTGAATAAATCAAATAAGTTTGATTTGTTTTCCCATGACTTTCAGTGGTCTTAATATTTCAAGAAGACCAAATTTAGAGTTGTGGGGTTTTTTTTGTTTGTTTGTTTGTTTTTTTTGTTGTTGTTGTTGTTCTTGTCCTGGGCCAAGTTTGAACCCACCAGTCTCACTGCATGTGGCCAGCATTGCAACCACTGCCCTACAGGCACCAAGCCCAAGATTTAGAGTTTTTATTTTGGAAGGTTTGTCAAATATCAAAGGCCTAAAACATTTGTTTAAAGAAAATTACAAGCCAAAAGATTTTAAAGGAAATACATAGTTAACTGGATCACATGTAAATTATTTCACAAATTCTCTTTTATGAGCTTCATTTAACCTGCACAGGCCATCTACAAACATTCTAAACTTTGTTTAACTTTTGCCCTGTCTTCCACCTTCTTATACAACCATTCTGTTTCAGGACAAAATTTATCACACAAGATTCTTTCTTTACACAATGCCATTCTCCTTTTTGTCTGATTTCTCTTACTCTCAAAAACTCACTTCCCACAAAACAGGATCCCAGTTTACCATGAAGTCACCTATTCACTCAGCCAAACTGATAACTAGAAGGTTTAAAAGGCAAGAATCTTATCCTTTGACAAAGATTCAGTTTCCCCAACAGTTTAAACCAAATTACTACATTTTACAAATGAGAGACAATTGTGAGTGTAACTTTGATACAGGATTTTCCCACTCAGGTCTGGACAGGGAACCCCCATTTTTCAGGCTCAGGTGAGCTTAGACAACAGATGCACAAACCCTCTGAGCCCCAGCAAGGTCATGAACAAAGCAGCCCAAAACCTTTTAGACAGCTCCACCCTGACTAAGGAGCACACACCTTAATCCCTGTCCGTTCATAAAGGTATTTTTCCATCTACCAAGTCCTGGCCAAAATATCTCTCTGGACCAATTATTTACCCCTAGAAAAAGGACTTATGCAGGAAACCTCCGATCTGGGCCTCTCCCCCCTTCCAGAGGCTGTTCACTTGCAGACCTGTTGCTTATATGGATACAGCCTAGTCCAGCTTGAGATTTGCACTCTCTTCCCCAGATTTTCAAGGGCCATCCAGATCTCACAGGACTGCCTGAACTGCAACACTTTTCAAGGCATGACCCCCCTGCCAATAGCTCTGGCACTCTCCACTCTCTCTGCATGCCCCTCAATCCAACAAAATACCATTTTGTCACTGATCTGTGGCCCGCAGGCTCAATTCTCAAATTCCTGAGACCAAACACTCACTGAAGAAATTCCAGTAACAAAACTACAACAAAATTCTTTCTAATGTCTTTTCATTTTCCCCCAAGTCCCACATGGCCACGTGGCTGCCACCAAAGACAGAAAGTGGAAAACCTGGAACTACCAGTTTCTTTCAGAATAGCCAGGGGGCAAAGTTGGAGCAGGGAAGAAGGGAGCATTCACACATTCGTTTCACCCCCATGAATGGGGGGGTGCGAAACCCCACCTATTGTTACCTATCTCAGTCATTCTCAAAGCACTCATATGCACACAATTCCAACTCACTTCTTAACCTGGGCAGCCTCGATTTCCCACTCGAGCTGCTACTTAGCCATAGGAGGCAAACCAATACTCCCCTAGGCCCTGTGAAGGGAGGTCCAACTCCACCCTCAGAGTTCTCTCAGTCACACCACATCCACACACTCTCACACACCTCTCAACAGACCTGCTGGCAACCTAATGCCCAAGGAGTTGATCAGGTTCCTCTTCCACTAAAACTCTAGTGAAATCCCCAGATTGATCATACCTTGCCTTAGACGTCTTCCTGTGTAGGTACCTGTTCCTGCTTGCCAGTTCCTCTGGTGTTTGACTCCTTGAAGACCCGCTGATGGGGTCCTTTCTCAGCCCAGTCAAGGTGTCCACACAGGGAGGCCAAACTGCCTCCCTGGCGTGCTCAGTGGTTCACGTCGCCCAGGCCAATCAGGGGCCCCCACATGGGTGTCCAGAGGATTGGGGGCAACTACCAGGTGCATGTTCTCTCCAAGGGTAATCTCACTTCCTGGTCAGAGAACCAAAAATGTTGCAGGAAGACAAGGCCCAGTGGAGAGAAAGAGCACCCAAACACCATGCTTATAAGAGGAAGGGCTTTATTCACCAGCTGGGAGCTTACATCTCAGAAGAATTCCAAATGGCCACGCTCCCTGACTGCCTTGGTCTTTCCATTTTTATTGACAGTCAAAAAGTTCTACCCCACAGGTACCCTTCTCATTGGCCAGTTTGAGTCAAGCGGGAGATGCTATTCCCACCCCTACAGAACTACAGGATTTCACAGAACTTGGAAATTTCCAAGTTTCAGGAAGTTAAGTTTACAAATTCCCAAGATCTGAGTCACCATGGAGGGGACCCTGCATGTGTATCCTTGTGGTCTTCTTGAGAAGACCTGTTCTTCTAGACTTCACCCTTCTCGGCTATCCTCTCTCATTAGCAATAAATCAGCTGAATCCAAAATAAACAAAGGATGATATTTTCTTAGGAAGCTACCTTGTAAATTCATCCATATGTAAAAAAAGCAACCGCTTTGTGGCAAAAGAGCATGTTTTGTTGTTTTCTTCTTTGGGGGCATAAGAGAGAGAAGAAAGAAAAAAAACATGTGTAAAACTTTTTACGGTTTTAGATAAGTCGTTTAAGCCAAACTCTTTTTGTTCGAAACAAACTTAAACCATATTCCACTTTTCAAAAGCAAAATGTGCTGAACATATGGTTTTAAAAATAGAAGTGTGTATCAACTGTCGTACATGAACATCCTTTCTGAGAAGGGTCTCTGGGGAAAGTTTATTACCCAAAACCAGGTAGTATAAGAAAAGGGTGAAACACACTAAGATCAAGTCTTCCATAAAGTAGATGGCTGAGGCAAAAACATAAGTAATATTTAATAAGCACACTCAGGGACTCATTCTGAGTACCCTGTTTGGTAACCCGGATCAGGATGCTTGTTTAGTGGATAAAACTGTAACTTTAGAAATTGGCAGGAAGTGCTTTGCTTGGCCACTTGTATTCTTAGCCAGAGATTATGGAAGGAGTTTTGAACAAGTGCACATTTATAACTTTGTTTTACGTTGCTTTCTTAAGACTTTCCAGTTATAAAAGAGCCATTTATAAAACTGGCAGTTTAAGGATGTGTTGACAACCCTCAGTGGCCATTATGAAAAAGTTACTATTCTGTCTTCCCATAGCTAAAATAATACTTTTTAAATCTGTAAATATAAACTAAGGGGAAAGAAGACATTATCTTTGCTGCAGTAGTCCAGGTGCATTGCCCTATGAATGAGTACTTATGTTGCAAACTCTGGCTATCAATAATACTATTTACATGTAAAATAAATTCTGTGAACTCTGAAAGCAGTCTGCAAGGTCAATCAATAGTGGATATTACCACTTCAATGAAACCAGCCCTTTCAGCCTAAAAAAACAGATTGGGCTGTGAATTCTGACTTACCAATATAATAATGTCTTCCCAGATCTCATTATGTCTCATGCCTATTAAAGACCATCTGGAGCTCAAAATGATGAAAGAGTGGTATAAATTTATGACCCCTTAGATCTAGCAATAGCCCTTTGGACATGATGTTGAATTAATAGATTTACTTCTTATTCAAAGACAGATTTGCACTATGAGTTCTGAAAATTGTAGCAAGTTGAGCTTTTGAAGGGCTAATACTAGCCTTTATTATCTAGGCACAGACTGCATGAATTTTGCCATAAAGAATAGTTCTTTAGATCTACATTTCCTATACATTTGCTATGACAACATCTTCTCATCCTTAGTGTGTGTGCGCGCGTGCACACACACACACACACACACTCCATGATAACAGCTGTTGTCAGCAATAAACTTAAAGTAGTCAGTCATAACCAAATTTTTCAGAATAACCAAAATTTTGACTCAATTTTGTGTATAAATTTATATATATATAAAAATTCATGCACACTCTTGACACTTGTCAAAGGTTTAGCAAAAAGGAAGCTATCTGAAAAAATTTCACCCATTCCTGCTAAATCAGATTTAACTGCAAGTTTGTATTCCAGTTGCCATTGTGAAAGGAGAATACTTGGAGTTCTTGATTTTAAAAAAATTACTGAGTCTTTAATATCAAAACATAAGTGGTACTTTTTTCATCTGTGATGTGATAAGGGACATTTTACAGTAATGTGGAGGCATGAAAAATGGAAATCATATCAGAAAACATGAAATACAACATATAAAATTATTCAGAAATCAAATGTGACATATATAACCAAATGCCATGAATCCTACTAAATGTAAAAGGCCTGCCACTTACTTGACACATGAATCGTTCACTAATTATGGATTTATAGTTCTGTTCACTTTCTTTACTGATATTTAAAAATGTTATTATTTTGATGTACTTTTACTAGTTAATAAAATAATGTATGTATTATACAAGCTGTCTTCCCTTGTAATCGTTATAATGATGTGTTCCCTTTCACACATATTCTTGATGATGCAGATTATTCAGGGTACTCCCTGATTATAAATTGCTAATAATGACCACAACAACAACCAGTTGAATACTTACCACCTGCCAGACCTTATGCCAGGTATTTTAAATGCATTGCTTCATTTGAACTTCATAATCTTCTGAAGTGAATATTGTTTCCTACATTATATATATATAAAATGTTTAGAGAAGCTTAGTGGATTCCTTGAAGGTATGGGATTATTAAATGGATGTTCATAATTTAAAACGTACATCTCTCTGCTGCCAAAGCCCATGCTGTTAGCCACCTGTCTTAATACATTTATGCTGCCACAGTAAGTGACCTGACATTTGATAGTTGTTTATAAACAACAGAAATTTAATTCTCACAGTTTTGGAGATTAGGACTTGGGAGATCAAGATTGAAGTAGTTTTGGTGCATGTATAGGGCCTAATCTCTGCTTCCAGGGGATGGGCAAAATTGGGATGAATGCTGTGTCCTCACATGGCAGAGAGAGGGGAAGATTAAGAAAAGACCAAACTACTTCCTTCAAGCATTTGTATAAGCCACAGTGCTATTTACAAGGACAGAGCCCTCATGCCATAATCACCTTCTAAAGGTCCCATCTATTAGTCATCTTTTATTTGGGATTAGGTCTCAACATGGCTTTATTTTTTTTATTTTTTTTTATTAAATCATAACTGTATACAATGATATGATTATGGGGCATCATACACTCACTTCATAAACCATTTGACACATTTTTATCACAGTGGTTAACATAGCCTTTCCGGCATTATCTCAGTTACTGTGCCAAAACATTTACATTCTACATTTACCAAGTTTCGCAAATACCCCTATAATATGCACCACAGGTGTGATCCCACCGATTCCCCTCCCTCTACCCACCCCCCTCCCTTTCCCACTTCACCCTATTGTTAAGTTGTAGCTGGGTTATAGCTTTCATGTGAGAGTCCCAAATTAGTTTCATAGTAGGGCTGTGTACATTGGGTATTTTTTCTTCCATTCTTGGGATACTTTACTAAGAAGAATATGTTCCAGCTCCATCCATGTAAACATGAAAGAGGTAAAGTCTCCATCTTTCTTTAAGGCTGCATAGTATTCCATGGTATACATATACCACAATTTATTAATCCATTCGTGGATCGATGGACACTTGGGCTTTTTCCATGACTTAGCTATTACGAATTGGGCTGCAATAAACATTCTGGTACAAATATCTTTGTTATGTTGTGATTTGTGGTCTTCTGGGTATATGCCCGGCAGAGGAATTACAGGATTGAATGGCAGATCTATTTTTAGATCTCTGAGTGTTCTCCATATATCTTTCCAAAAGGAATGTATTAATTTGCATTCCCACCAGCAGTGCAGAAGTGTTCCCTTTTCTCCGCATCCACGCCAGCATCTCTGGTCTTGAGATTTCAAAATGTCCATACTACCCAAAGCAATATATAATTTCAACGCACTCCCTATTAAAGCTCCACTGTCATATTTTAAAGATCTTGAAAAAACATTACTTCGTTTTATATGGAATCAGAAAAAACCTCAACATGGCTTTTAAATGGAAAAAAATGTTTACTCTACAGCACCACTATATTATACTATCTTTTTTTCTAAGAATATCATTGCCCTATTTTCTTGATGTGGTAATAGCCTGTCTTGTACAATTGTAGCATGAGTACTGGAAGAAGTTAATAAATGTAAATAAAAAAAACTATGTAAAAATGTAAATGTAAAATGTATATGTACATATGTATCAATGCAGTTAGATATATTTCTTTAATTATGGTTTATTATATATAGTATCACAGTTCATGTGCAATTTAAAATAGTGTACAATTGCACATGAATTTTATGGACATCATGTGTGTCTGCATGCATTGTCTCTCTGTGTGTATGTCAATGGGGAAAGAGAGCAAAGAAAGTGAGTAGAAGGAAAGAGAAAAGATACAAGAGGAAGATGAAAATGAATAAATTTGAAGAGGAGAACTTTCACTTTAGTGTAGCACCCAGCAAACCAGTCAGTGTTAGATTCTTATATGGACATTCTTGACAAGATTCTAGGAAAATTCTAGTAGACAAATTGAATTCCCTAGAGTTTGGGGGTCAGAAAGTCATACAACTTTACTAAGTCATTAAAACCAACTTTTTGTGAAATTATTAGATATCTTTTAAAAGTTACAGTTGAAAAAGATTGATCTACAATCTCTTCCCAAATAAAACCAAAAACGGTTTCAATCTGCTAAACCACTAAAAATACATATATTCTATAATCAAATCATTATAAAGAAAGTGTGGCTTTTATTTTTTTTCCTTTTCATGTCTTTTTAGCTCTTGAAAAGCTGATACAGATCATCACTGTGGGCATAGAGTTTCAGTAGCTGTAACTTTTCCTTTTGGAGAGGGCAAGTGTTTAAGAGATTTATATGAGTGTTTCATTACACATGTAAAAATTACCCTTTCAGTAAGGAGAAGGAGATTTTTCAATTTCAATCTGAGAATGACACTGGTTTGAATCTGAATATATTTTATACTCTGAAACTCATCAGTGTAATTACTGTTGCTGAGAAAATCATATTCTACATCAACTGTTAATTCTAAATCCAGTTGACTATTTTTAACTATAGTTATATCTTATAGATCCTCAATGTCAATATTTTCTTCTGTTTCTGTTCAATTTTTACATAAATTTTTAAACTTAGAATTTTGTTCCTTTACAAAAACATTGCAAAGAAAAAACAGTCCCCCCTTTAGTTGATTTGGTACATTTGTTATAATAATAAACTGATATGAATACATTAGTAACTAAAGACCATGTTTTATTCAGATTTTTTTTTCATTTTTACTTATTATCCTTGTTTTTCCTTAATAAGATCACATCCAGAAGATAACTCTACATTTAGTTATTACATCTCCTTAGGTTTCTCTTGACTGTTAAAGTGTCTCAGGTTTTTCTTGTTTTGGATGATCGTGACAGATTCGAGATGCGCTAATCAGGCATTTTATAGAACGTTACTCAACTAGAGTTTGACTGATGCTTTCACTGGGATAGTGGGTTTAGGAAACAAAGACTATAGAGATAAAGTGCCATCTTCATATCATCATATCAAGGGTACTTGTTATCAATACGGCAAATTAATCTTGCTGCTGGTCATGATTACTTGGCTAAGGCAACATTTGACAGGATTCTCCTGACAAGTTACCCTAATTTTCTTTTTTCCACGCTGTGCTTTTTGAACAAACAATATGCAAAACTCACATATAAGAAGTGTGGAATTATACTCCACTTCCAGTGGGTAGAGTACATAAATAAATTATTTAAAAGTCGTATGCACTAGAACTTTGTTTATTCTCTGCAATTTATTTATTTAATCATTAATTTTATATAAGTGTGGACTCATGGATCTTTATTTCACACTGTGGGATATAGTCCAATAGTATTTTGTTTTGTTGATGCTCTAATTGTTCCGTTATTGGCCATAGGGAATGCTTTCTGCTGGCTGTAGTGCCCTATCACTGTAAATCTACCCATCTGTGTACATGTATCTATCTGCCTACCTTCCAGTGTATCTGTCAACGCATCCTTATTTCCTCATGCTATAAGGTGCTTCAGGTTTATCCTGTATATGTCCTGCCTTAGTCCTATATCCTGAATTCACCATTTTCTCAAGGAAACATTGTTCCTTTAATGGGAAAATGTTATAAGGAAACAAGATTTGGTTTTCTAGTATACTTGATGTTGATAGGGTACAGGTGCTTTTTGGTTTTCTTAGCTTACAGAGCAAGACAATACATATGTATGTACTATTTCATGAATATATACATATCTATAAATCTTTATATGTTTAATTATCTTAGCTAAAATCAGTTTATATTAATGTCTCTCACACTAATCCATGACTACATGGACCATTCTAGCTTTTTCTACTTATTTGTCTTCCCACTTGTTGAACTTCCCACTTCAGCAGTAAGAGATCTGGCTCCTATAATCTACCATTCATTTCACTGATTATTCAATTATAGTAAACATGTATAATGATTTCTCAATTCTTAACAGACACCTTCATGGGAAACAACTTTAACAACTAGGGTACAGTGTTTATGTTCAAGTTCTTTCATCTTTAATATAGTCTCCACTCCCTAACTTACTTAGGTCAATATTATTTTCCCAATCCCCTTCAATTGGAATATTTTATACATTTGTAATACAATTATATTATTATGTCATAATCTACCTTTAATTTTCTAATGTAACAATTGATTAAATAATTTTTAGAATTTGCATATGATTCACTCTTTTTTATGTATAGTTCTACTGGTTCTGACAGATTCATGGTGTCATAAATTTAACACTTAGTGGTATCACACAAATAGTTTCACTTCCCTAATAAGGACACCTTCTGAATCACTTATTCAGTCATTTCCTCTTTCAAAGTTTTTGGAAACAATTAACATTGTTTAATTGTTTTGTTTAACAAACATTTTGCAGAATGCCATATGGATGGAATTGTATAACATGAAGTCTTTCAATCTGGCCTCCTTCACTTAGGAATATTCTTTTAAGATTTATGCATTTTATTGTATGACTTGATCATTCATTCATTTGTAATGCTAAATCATATTCCATTGTGTGGATATACTATGATAAGTTTGTTTATTCACCTACTGAATGATATCTTATTTGCTGCCAGTATTTGGCAGTTAAGTAAAGCTATTCTCAACATTCATGTGGTGGTTTTGGACTAGATATAACTTTTAAAATGAGTTGGATAAATGACTAACATCTTGACTGCTAAAACATATAATCAATATACATTTAGTTGAATGATAAAATCTGAACAATTGAAAACTGGAGGTGAGTCTTCTAGAATGAGGGGATAAAAAGTCTACAAATCTTCTTCCAAACCAAAGAATTTAACTTCTGAAAATTATAATACAATCTCTGGAGATTTTCTTAAAGGGAATAGAAGAGAAATATTCACAAACATTTATTTAAAAAATATTTATTAAACTTTTGTAAGATTTATCAAGACATTGTAATATTTGAATTTCATCCCCCAAATCTCTGTGTTATGAAAACTCTTCCCTGGATGTGTGCAGCCAATGTAATTCATCACAATTTCTTTCAAGATTCTTACCTGGGCTAAAATTTCATACTAGGAATGGAAGATTGCTGCATTTCTCATATTTTTCCTAGTCCTGTATTGTAAAATCTTTATACCAGAAAATCTTAGTAAGATCTGGATCTTCCTTTCTCCAAACTTTCAAAGGATTTATAAATGCTCTACTTGGTTCTGCTGGTCAGTATTATTGTGGTTCTGATTATCCATACCCTAGGTAACTCATGGAATAATGGAACCACAAGAGGAAAAAGCCAAGAACAGTGGCTGCTATATACCCCCAAGTATACAGCAATAGAACAGGGATGTTATTGTGAAAAGTAACAGCTCCTGTTGCCATAGCCCAGAGCCTACTAAATGGGGAAACACATTCCATTAGTATAGAGAACTCTGAAGGTCTGCTTGAGAGAAATTACTTTATTTGGATTTGAATAGATAATTCAGTGTTAAGAGTGCTTCAAAATTAATAGAGATTTTCATCAGTCTCCATTTATTTCATTTCAATAATTAGGAGGATGCTGGTAGACATGATACAAGCAAAATGTCATAGCATTCATAAGTTTTTTTTGTTTGTTTGTTTTGTTTTTGAGACAAAGCCTCAAGTTGTCAGCAAACTCCAACTCCTGGGCTCAAGTGATTCTCCTGCCTCCGCCTCCTAAGTATCTGGGATTACAGGCATCCTCCACAATGCCCGGTTATTTTTTGGTTGCAGCCATCACTGTTGTTTGGCAGGCCTGGGCTGGATGCAAACCCAGCAGCTCAGGTGTTATGTGGCTGGTGCGTTAGCCGCTTGAGCCACAGGTGCCGAGCCATAGTATTCGTAAGTTTGATAGAAATGAACCAGGTAAGAAATACCTTCCTAAGAGCACAGCCAATAATTAAAGAATTAAGGGAAAATTGATGATGATTTCACATCAAATAAAAAAAAATAAAGACTTAATTAAAAAGAACAAAATGGAAAATATTGAGTTGAAATGTGCAATAAATGAAATGAAAATTTACTAACAGAGGACCAATGAAAGATTTGAACTGGTAAAATAAATAATCAAGAATATTAGAAACTTCTGCCAAGATGGCCAACTAAAGACAACTTTTGCCAGAGGCTCAGGTCCAGAAGGAAAAAAATTGAACTGAAGCCAACTTAGAGCAGCTGAAATTGAGGGGTCAAATGTAAGGAGAAGAAATCAAGGATCTCAGCATCCCCATGGAAACAAACAAAGATGAAAAAGAGGTAGGTGAATAACAGAGAACAGTTATGGAGCAAAGGTACTGAAGGAAACCAGAACTGAACAAAGGGGTAAGGTAATGGTCAACCCCCACCTGGGAGCTATCCAAAGACTCTCTGCAGAGAGCAGCAAACACAAGATTTTGAAAGGTTCTTAGAGCTTTACACAGTGGGATCTTGGGTGGTCAAAGAATTAAAAGACACACCACTAACAAACACAAAGCCACAAAAACAGAGGATGGGCTAATATCCCTTGTGAAAAGAGAGCCAGAAAAAGAAAACCTGCTTGCCACCCTTACAGGCAATTCATCCATGTTCTTTCCAGGGAGGCATTTTGATCAACACCAGGGCATACACTGGCCAGAGGCTTTTGGTTGACACACTCTTTCCCAGTGGACAGGACAATCATGATGAAATAAAGAGTACATGCTATGTTAGAGTATTCAGAATTTATTGATAGATATAAAAAAACTACAAAAGTTAAGACAAGGCTTAACAGTAGAGAGGTGGTAAAAACAGCTCACCAATCTTTACTCAATTTCTACTTCTTATATTCCTAAAACTACCCTTTTTCCAATGTGGTATTCTTTCTTAATTTGCATAGGTCAAAGCAAAGATTATGTTAACCCTTAGCATAATTCAGTGACCTAATGCAGCATTCCACTTCAAAAGCTAAAGTCTTAAATCAATCAACCTAAAGTACTCAAGATAGGTATCTTTAGGGTGGGAACTAAATTTACAAAATAATGAGAATGGAAGACATTGAAAGTCAGGCAGGACCTAAACCAACCAGACCAGCTGTGTCAAATGTGAGATATGGATTGAAGGTCAGGCAGGACCTACACCAACCAGACCAACTGTGTCATGTCTACCTTAGCCTGCCTGAGTCCATCTTATTTTCACTACATGTGCTTTCACAGGCACCCATCAGCCCTGTTGTTCCCTCTGCCTTTGAATAAGTTTATTGCTATGTTCATCGTTTCTGGCCCTATGCTTTGTTTTAAACTACTTCCCTCAGGGTTGCTCTCTGCGTTACAGAGTTCCCTTTAAATAACAGGCAGAGGCTGAATTTTATTTCCAGATACATCTTAAATTTCTCACACCATGGAGAGAGCCATGGAACCCCAGTTTCTTGTGCCTAGGAATTTCTATCTCCATGTCCCCATCCTGCCTGAGTTCCCATCCTGCCTGACAGAAAAGTGAACAAACTTTGTCTCTGCCACTTTGTGCCCAAAGCCCAGATTCCCCTCTCTTTGATTGCTACCCAGACTGCTTCCTGCAGATGCCAGCCTCCAAGTGCTCCAGTAATTGGAGTGCAAGCACAGCAGGCTCAGGCAGTTTAGAGGGTCTGCCCAACCCCAGTCACCATAAAGGTGAAGGAATTCTGACCCCGACCCACAGGGGAACCAAAGAGCATAGAGACCCCTTTCTCTCTCACCAGATCCAGCTGGATTGTTCACTGGCCAAGCGGGTAAGGATTCAGATCCTGTCCTCCTAACATGTCTGATGGTGGTCTTTGTGGTTTCTCTGCATTGTGTGTTAAGATGAACTGAGTTTGCCCCGCCCCCTTACCAAAAGAGGAAATTGTGGCTTGGTTGTGCTGACTTGGGGAGTGCAGGGTCACTCCTAAGTGTACCTTACTGTAGGAGTGACCAGTTTCCCTTACTTTTGGAGTGGCACTGCCTGGTGTCTGTGCCTAGTGGACCTCTTCTGGCAGTTTGGCCTGGCTCCACACCCCTGTACTCCCCCACACTATCAAATTGGAGAAATACAGGCTAGCCTTAGGCCAATGTGCCTAGGAAGGTCTGGGAAGCAGACAGCAGGACATGGTAGTTCACCTACCCCAGTGGCTGGTGTTGATCACAGTTTATCTAGTCAGCTGTGACTGGGACTCCAGCTGAAAACCCCAGTGCTTTGAATTTGTTTGCCTGAGTGACATTTGTGCTGATAATTGGGTGGAAGTACTTGACTGGCCTTAGGATTTCCAATTCCAAATTGTAGGGGAATAGGGGAACCACAGTAGTTCAATATCTTACAGCAGGGATTTTGGAAAATTATGAGGCTTCTATAAACTGGGTTGAGGTTGGGCTGATACTAGGACAGAAACAAATCAGGAAGCTAACTGAGTGTCATTCCCAGCCTAGTAGCACCTGGTGGTCTTCCCCCAAGAGCTATCCCAACCAACCTGGAGAAAGTAAAACAGGCCCTCAGGGAATCTCATGCTGCAGCCTGGAAAGGGGGCTTTGGAAGGCTGTACATGGGAAGGGCCACAGATATATATTGTAACTCATTTCTAAGTCAGAAGTAAGAGGTGATCAGACCCATATCCTGGGGTCTGAGGAACTTATTTCAGCCTGCTAGTTTAGTTTTATTTGCCAAACAGGTCTCGGCGTGCTGCCTAAGAATCTCCAATTAGATCATATTGCAAATTATTTAAGGAAAACCTAACATTTCAGCTAAAATAACTAGAGTTAATATAAAAATTAAGCTGAAAATACACATGGGGAGAAATCAGCAGAAGAATCTTGGCAACATAAAAAAAAAATCAGAGCAGAACAACTCTAAGCGGATCAAGAGAGATACAGCAGAAAATATCATCCAAAGAGAAATTGTTGAAATATCAGAATTAGAATTTGGAATATGGAAGGCAAATAAGATGGATAGAATTGAGGTGAAGATGGGAAAAGAAAATCAAAAAGTAATCCAAAAGTTGTTGCAAGGAATTGAAAACAAAGTCATCAATGATCTGGACATAATTATGAAAGATATGACAGAGCTTACAGAAATGAAAGAGGCATTCACGATGCTTCAGAAAACAGTAAAGACCTCAGTAAAATAGTAGAATTTAGAGAAGAAATAACTTCAGAAATTGAAGGCAAGACTGTTGAATTAACTGAATCATTCCATGAGTCAGAGAAAAAGAGAACAAAACCAGAATATCCCCTGAGAGAGTTATGGAATTATTCCAATACATGTAACATACTGTAATATGTATTCCTGAAGGAGAAGAGGATGGTTCCAAAAGTAATAAAGCTCAACTTCAAGATACCCCGGTGGATAATTACCTAAGCATTGTGAGAGACAGAAATTCAGATATTGGGTAGTTTCAGAATCCCAGTAAGAGTTAATCCAAACAAAGCAACTCCTAGAGACATTGTAGTTAACTTTACCAAAATCAATATGAAGGAGATAATCCTGCAAGCAGTCAGGCATAAGAAAAGTCTTACCTACAGAGAAAAAAATATCAGGATGACAGAAGTATTTCAGCTGAAACTTTTCACTGTCCCATCCTATTGCCACTTGTCTGGGCCTGGGACTGGCCAGGTCTCCAGCCCTGGCTTATATAATTGTCTGGACGTGGACCACTGTGCTACCTTGCTAGTGAACAACTCCCCTTAGGTGCCTGAGAGCTATTTGTCTTAGCAGAAGGGAGAGAGAGAAAAAAAAATTCTTCAAGGGAGAGAAACAGTCTTAGTAAGAGAATTAATCTTAGCAGTCTTCTTAAAAGGGTCCGGGGCAGGAGCTCTCCAAGCAGGAGGAGCAAAAGAGTCAGAGTGAGTGAGTCCATGAAAGAATGAAAACCAAATCCATACTAACCTCTCCTGCAGCTACTTATAGACATGATCCCATGCCTATTTGCACCACAGGCGTGGAGACTTCCAAGCACTGATATTCTCATCTCACATGCTGTCATGTCAATTAGAGCCAAAGCCCTTCCTTATGCCCTTATTACCAAGGTGTTATATTAGTGAGCTGTTACAGGTATTTCTTATATTTACAGAGTACTCAAAGCTTAACTCTCACTTCTCCCGTCCTTTGAGTTATACAGTCTGCTTCATATTATCCCCTTTTTTTTTTTCCTTTTTTTTTTTTTTATTGTTGGGGATTCATTGAGGGTACAATAAGCCAGGTTACACTGATTGCAATTGTTAGGTAAAGTCCCTCTTGCAATCATGTCTTGCCCCCATAAAGTGTGACACACACCAAGGCCCCACCCCCCTCCCTCCGTCCCTCTTTCTGCTTCCCCCCCATAACCTTAATTGTCATTAATTGTCCTCATATCAAAATTAAGTACATAGGATTCATGCTTCTCCATTCTTGTGATGCTTTACTAAGAATAATGTCTTCCAGGTGGCGCCTGTGGCTCAGTCAGTAACGCGCCAGCCCCATATACTGAGGGTGGTGGGTTCAAACCCGGCCCCGGCCAAACTGCAACCAAAAATAGCCGGGCGTTGTGGCGGGCGCCTGTAGTCCCAACTAGTCGGGAGGCTGAGGCAAGAGAATCGCTTAAGCCCAGGAGTTGGAGGTTGCTGTGAGCTGTGTGAGGCCACGGCACTCTACTGAGGGCCATAAAGTGAGACTCTGTCTCTACAAAAAAAAAAAAAAAAAGAATAATGTCTTCCACTTCCATCCAGGTTAATACGAAGGATGTAAAATCTCCATTTTTTTAATGGCTGAATAGTATTCCATGGTATACATATACCACAGCTTGTTAATCCATTCCTGGGTTGATGGGCATTTAGGCTGTTTCCACATTTTGGCGATTGTAAATTGAGCTGCAATAAACAGTCTAGTACAAGTGTCCTTATGATAAAAGGATTTTTTTCCTTCTGGGTAGATGCCCAGTAATGGGATTGCAGGATCAAATGGGAGGTCTAGCTTGAGTGCTTTGAGGTTTCTCCATACTTCCTTCCAGAAAGGTTGTACTAGTTTGCAGTCCCACCAGCAGTGTAAAAGTGTTCCCTTCTCTCCACATCCACGCCAGCTCTGCAGTTTTGAGATTTTGTGATGTGGGCCATTCTCACTGGGGTTAGATGATATCTCAGGGTTGTTTTGATTTGCATTTCTCTAATATATAGAGATGATGAACATTTTTTCATGTGTTTGTTAGCCATTCGTCTGTCATCTTTAGGGAAAGTTCTATTCATGTCTCTTGCCCATTGATATATGGGATTGTTGGCTTTTTTTCATGTGGATTAATTTGAGTTCTCTATAGATCCTAGTTATCAAGCTTTTGTCTGATTGAAAATATGCAAATATCCTTTCCCATTGTGTGGGTTGTCTCTTTGCTTTAGTTATTGTCTCCTTAGCTGTACAGAAGCTTTTCAGTTTAATGAAGTCCCATTTGTTTATTTTTGTTGTTGTTGCAATTGCCATGGCAGTTTTCTTCATGAAGTCTTTCCCCAGGCCAATATCTTCCAGTGTTTTTCCTATGCTTTCTTTGAGGATTTTTATTGTTTCATGCCTTAAATTTAGGCATGAAACAATAAAAATCCTCATATTACCCCTTTTTGTGTATTTTAAGACAGTCTCCAGTATGGCAAGGGCAGTTGTTCTTGTTGTACAGCTCTTTCTCTTGCTAGGCTAAAGAATAAAAAATATAAGGTGATTATCAAAATTCAGAATTCCAGATGGGGTCTCCCTAAGTGGTGGAGCCCCATATGTAAACAAGCTTCAGGTACCACTAAGGAAAAGATAGTGATTAATTTCTTTAAAGGTCTTTCAAACTGAGAAAATCTTTGGATAAGAGAATTTACAATTTCCATTTAATCTATTATAAATTTTGTTAACTGGTGAACAAAGGTTTTGCTTTGCTCAAGCTTTCTCATGCTTTTCCTTTGCTATGGGAATTGTAGTTAATGGATGAACAAAGGTGTTGCTTTTCTTGCAGCCTTTGCCAGAGAGGATATTACTACATGTACCATCTTTTGCTACCTCTGCCAGTAGCTGGTGACCAACAGTCCTACTTTTCCTGTGGTCCTTGATAGCAAAGATCTTATTGCTTTCACTGCCCTTTGCTACCTATGCCTTTAGTAGCTGGAGAACTAAAGCACCACCTTTTGCCACTTTCTGTAGCTAGTGGACAGAGGCACTGCTTTTCTTGCAGAGTTTTTCTTTTGCTAGTTGAATCCAGGCCTTATTTCAAATGGAGTGTCCCTACATGGTTCAAAGGTTCACTTGTCCAATTTTGCGTCACCCTTTGTTCCTCCCCCTTAATATCTTTTGAAAGGTTGACTTACTCTGAGTGCCTTTGTCTCTTTCCATCTGCATTCAAGCCCTCAAGTGGAACATGCCACACAGTACAAGCCAATAAGAACTGGGCTGCCCATAGGTGCAGGATAACCAAATACATGAAAAAAAATATTTGTTTATCTATTTTTTTCTCCATTGTCATTTATTGGTCTGGTTTAATTTCCCCACATTTCTTTGGGGTACCAAAGGTCTGGCACACTGGGCAGGATCCTCCCTTGACATAGAATAGCATGAATTATATTGTTTATCCAAAGAATAGTTTGAAATGATGATTTAACATCTCCAGATTCATATCTGGGGTGCCAAAGGCCCGGCACACTGTGGGAAGGATCCTCCCTTGGCATTAAGTTGAATGAATTATATTGAGAGTGGCAGTCCTTTGCCTTAATAGAACCTCTTTTTATACCTGGGGCATACACATGGAAGTTTATTGTTTTTTGTTTTTTTGTTTTTTCCTTTATGATACTCTTTTCTTATATGGCCTGGCTTCCCACATTTATGGCATTTAATTTTGATTGGGGGATTTCTTAACTGATCTTCTAACTGCTTAATCTAAGTTTACATGATGATACAGTATTTATTGGATTCAACTGTGAGATTATTCATCTGATCTTCTAACTGTTTCATATGACCTTTTAGCTGTTCAATCTGATCTTTTAACTGTTTTATCTCACTTGCCACTATTTTTTTCTTATACCTTTACCTGCTGGCCTTTCTTTTGCATTTTACTATCCTTCCCTTCCAAATAGAATGTTTGACTGCCTTAAAGAGACAGGGGGTGTCGATCCATCCTCAGCTACTTCCTTCTGAGAGTGGGTGTTGATAGAGGGGAAGGCAGTTAGAGATTCTTTTCCCTAACTGATGAGCTCTCACAACCGGTTCCCAAACTTCTTTTCTCTTTTTTCTGCTTACTTTTTATATATTTCTTCCTTCCCTTGCTATTTTTATCTGCTGAAGGCTTTTCTCACCCTGAGTCTAAAGGCTTTTGCTTACTAAACGTTATTCTCATTTCCGAAGTCTATATTTTCTCTTTCTCTTTTGTTTAAAGGCTTTTGTCTGCTTTTTCCTGGAGGGCTTACTGAGACATTGTCCAAGCCACTCCACAGAATAGATGAAAGAGAAAGCACTGGAGAGAAGGGAAGAAACTAAATGAAGAAGGACTGTTTTGGGCTGTTATTTTCTTATATATTTCTTCTCCCTCTTTATCTATATATTTCTCCTCTCTATTTTTCTTTTATTTGTTAAAAGATTATTTCCCTTTTAGTCCACGTCCACTATCCCGATGACTATGCCATTTGCCAGTGCATGTTCATAGCCCATCATCGTCACCACTTGTCGGGGCCTGGGACTGGCCAGGTCTCCGGCCCTGGCTTATCTAACTGTCCAGATGCAGACCGCTGTGCTAACTTGCTTGGGAAGAACTCCCCTTAGGTGCCTGAGGGCTATTCATCTTAGTGGAAGGGAGAGAGAGAGAGAGAAAGTCAAGGGATAGAAACAGTCTTAGTAGGAGAGTTAATCTTAGCAGTCTTCTTAGAAGGGCCCCAAACAGGGGCAATCTGAGCAGGAGGAGCAATAGAGTCAGAGGGAGTGAGTCTATGAAAGAATGAGAATTGAATGAACTAACCTCTCCTGCAGCTACTTATACGCGTTATTCCGTGGCTATATGCACCACAGGTGCCAAGCACTGATGTTCTTGTCTCATGTGCTGTCAAGTTAATGAGAGCAAAAGCCCTTCCCCATGCCCTTATCACCCAGGTGTTATATTAGCAAGCTTTTAAAGGTATTTCTTATGGTTACAGAGTGTTCAAAGCTTCACTCTTATTTCTCCTGTCCTTTGAGTTATATGGTCTGCTACAAAAAGTAAATCAGGAGGCATCATGGTGCTAGCCTTCAGGTTATACTACAAGTGTATAGTGATCAAAACAACATGTAACTGTCTCAAAAATTAATAAATAAATCCATGGAGTAGAATAGAGATGCTAGAGATGAACCCAGCCACATATTATCATCTGATCTTTGATAAACCAGAGAAAATCACACACTTGGAAAATAAATCCCTATTTAATAAACGGTGTTGAAGAGTGAAGTTGAGCCCCCACCTGGCACCAATCACCGAAATTGACTTTTTCTGAGTAAAAGATTTAAATTTTAGACATGAAACAATAAAAATTCTAGAAGACAGTGAGGAGAAAACTCTTGACAAAATTAGGGAAAAGGTTTTATATAGAGGGACCCCTTGGCAATTATAGCAATATTAAAAATAAATAAATGGGACATGATCAAGGAAAAAAACCTTCTGCACAGCTAAGGGTACTGCAACTAAAGTAAACAGCTTTTAGAATGGGATAAGATAGCTGCATTCTATGAATCTCATAAAGGGCTAATAGCTAGAATCTACACAGGACTCAAATTATATCAACAAGAAAAGCAAAAAAAATCCCATTTATAAGTTGACAAGAGATTTGAACAGAAACTTCTCTGATAATAGACAAATGACAAACACATGAAAAACTGTTCATCTTCCCTAATAGTCAGAAAAATTCAAATCAAAACCATGCTGAGAAATCGCCTAACTTCAGTGAGCTTAGCCCACATCACAAAATCTCAAATCTGTAGATGATGTTGTCAATGTGGAGAGAAGGGAACACTTTTGTACTCTTGGTGTGATTACAATCTAATATAACGTCTATGGAAAGAAATGTGGAGACTTCTTAAATAACTTAAAGGGGACTTTCCATTTGATCTTATAGTCCCATTTCTAGATATCTACCCAGAAGAACAAAGGTAATTTTACCTCGAGAACATTTGCACTATAATTTTTATTGCAGTTCAACTTGTGATTTCCAAATGTGGAATGAACCCAAGTGCTCATCAACCTATGAATGGATTAACATAATGTGGTATATGCATACAATGGGGTACTATTCAGCCATTGGAAAAGATATGGAGACTGTATATCTTTTGTGTTTCCCTGGATGGAGGTGAAACACATTGTTCTTAGTAAGGTATCACAGGAATGAAAAAAAATATCCAATGTACTCAATATTAATACGAAAACAATAGATAAACAACTACAAGCACAAACTAAATTAAACATAGGTAAATAATAGCAAGAGGTATGGGAGAGGAGTGAGATGGGAGGTGGGAGGAAAGAGGATGAGTAGTGAGATCTCACCTTATGTGCACCATGTGATGGTTTTCAGCAGATCCCCTGAGTGAAGGGCTCAACTACAACTTGAACTTTACCTTAGAAATGAAAACCATGTAACATAAATTTTTGTACCTTCATATCAATCTGAAATATAAATAAATAAATAAAATGAAAAATAATATTAAAGATAGAGTGTGATTTTTCAGTCTGAATAACAGAAAAACAAATTAATGAATAAAAATAAAATGTTAGAGAAATGTAGATCAATATCAACTGCAACAACATACATGGAATGAGGGTCCCAGAAAGAGCAAAGAGAAGGTGTTATAAATATTTGAAAAGCAAATAGTTGAAAACATCACAAAATTGATTTAACAAATTAATGTACATTTATAAGAACCTTTAAAAACTTCAAGTAAAATAAATAAAATATATATCTACACTCAGGGATTATAGTAAAAATGTGTAAAACCAGAATTATGTGAAGAACACCTTCCAATCAGCAGGAGAAAAATCATTTGTCACATACAAATGAATCAAAATGTTAACCGATGCCATGATATCAGAAATCAAGAAGACCAAAAGGTGGTAGAATAACATGTTTAACATGGTGAGGATAAAACAAAACAACAGATATCTCCATAAATCAAGAACCTTCTATCAAGCAAAACTAACTTTTAAAAGGGAAGAGGAGTTAAAGATATTCTAATGAATTCAAAACCAGAAAATTCTTAACTACCCGACCTGCCATAAAAGAAATGCTAAAGTAAGTTCTTCATACTTAAGTCACACCAGACAGTAATTCATATTCACACATACCTAAAATAAAGATGGTGATAAATATAATTAGGTGAGCAATTTACCAGAGACAGCATAATTATATGCTTTTTTACTTTCTTCTCTTGACTCACTTTAAAAAGAAATCATCTAAAATAATATGTGCCTAATCATATTGTTGGTGGTATAATTTACAGAAATTTCATACATAGCAATAACATCACAAAAAGTTAAAGTGTAAACAAACATGCATTGGAGGTAAGGAAATGTCACCTTGTAACCTAAATTCAGAGGGGGAAGTTAAGAAAACCAAAACAATTAAATAATATTTAATACAACAAACTTTTTAAACTATACTGGCTCTTCATTATAGTATCTGATTATTTATTTATTCATTTATATATTGTGATAGAGTCTTACTCTGTTGCCCAGACTATAGTGACATGGCATCAGCCCAGGTCAGCATCGTCAAAGACCAAGATTCAAGTGATCTTCCTACCACAGCCTCCCAAGTAGCTGGGACTATAGGCACCCATCTCTATGCCCAGATTTTTTTTCTATTATTAGTAGAGACTGGGCCTTGCTCTTGCTCAGGCTGATAGGGAAATCCTGAGCTCAAGGAACCCACCCATCTTGGCCTCCCACATCACCAGTGAGGCTGGTGAGGCTTTGTGCCTGGTCGAATGTGAGGCTTTGTGCCTGGTCGAATCAGATTATTTTAAAACATAAAAGTTATATATATAAATTATATAAATTCATTGCTGCGGTTGTAACTTACATAGAGTTTATAGGTATTCCAGTTGTATATGAGTTCAAAAATAATGAAGGAACAGAAATACATAAGTGCGATGTTTTCATAAGTATGTCAGAAGACTCTGATAGTTAAGGTGTATATTATAAACCTTACAGAAACCACTAAGAATGTAATTTTAAAATATAATTTAATTTATTAAGGAATTATTATGTTGCCTAGAAAACACCCACTAAATATAAAAGAAAGTAATAACAGATGTATATAAGAACAAAATATAAAACTAATATAGACACTTAGAAAATGAAAGTAATATTACAGATGTAAATCTAAACACAAAATAACATTAGATTTGAAAGAATTAGGAAGCAGTCAGTGAAAGTGATGGCAGAGGCAGAAGACAAGCAGTGGGGCCCCGGCCCCACTGGATGTGAGTGAATCTGCTGCATCAGAAGGGGCTATAGCTTCTGAGTCAATAGGCCTAAACCAGGTGGGTGGGAATGGGGAGGATGAAGCCACTGTCAGGTGCCCTGAGCATGGTAGTGGTTACTGCACTGTTGTTGCTGCTGCCGTAGCTTTGGCTGAATCAACACGAACATGTATATGTAGAAAAAGAAAAATTTGCTCATGGATGAATGCTTGGGACTATCATATTCACTAAGAAACATATAAATAAGTACTTTTCATCCCCATTCTGTGTGTGCTCAAAGAAAACAGTATGAGTCCTTACCATGACTCTAGGAGAAACACTTCAAGGTGATAAATAGAAATTTAGTGGTCTGGATATTAATTTAAAGATAATGTAATGTCAGCAACTTACTGTGAAATTGACTTAAAGATAAGAGAGATGTATTTGTGTAAAGATAAAAAAGAAGCATTTGTGTATGTTATCAAAAATCACTATTAGTACCAGATGTACACAGATGTTTTACCAATATGAGGTATGGTTGATGAGGCAGATGATAATGGAGAAAATTACTATCTTTGGACCCACAAAAAAATAAAAATAGATCTGCCATTCAATCCTGTAATCCCTCTACTGGGCATATACCAGAAGACCAAAAATCACACCATAACAAAGATATTTGTATCAGAATATTTATTGCAGCCCTATTCATAATTGCTAAGTCATGGAAAAAGCCCAAGTGCCCATCAATCCGCGAATGGATTAATAAAAAATTGAAATAGATTCTAAAGAAAATCAAATTGTCAATATTCATCTAACTAGTGAAGAAAATTTGAGGCTCTTTCCAAATACTGAAATACAGATGTTATAGTCAGTAAAATGGGAAAAGTTAGCTGTAAAATTTGAGGATCAATTTGAAAAATATCTTGATTTCTCCTTTTGTCAACATAAGATTCATTAGTTTTCAATTTTCAACTCCTTCATGATTGATGATATTTTTTGGTGGAATTAGTTTCAATAATATTAATGAAAATTTAAGAAAATATTATGCCAGGTACAGTAAAGAAGTAATGGATGACATGGTTTGAGACCTAGGAGATGAATATTGATGGAAGGAGGTGCATAGAGATGTATTTAGACCTTGAAACCACCCACTGGTATTTTCCTCTCTCCTGGACTCTGGATCCAAGATATTTTCTGTGTTTCTCATTGTTATTATTGTCACAATGATAGATGACTTATGTACAGACAGGGAGTCAATGCTCAGGACAGTCATATCTGTCTATACTGCTTCATCTCTAGTGAATGGTTATTTTGGAGTAAAGTCTGCACTAGACAAAGAGTAAGAAGATGGGCAAAGCATTTTATTGAAGCATTCCTTATCCTAGCTATGGTGTGTGGCCTTCATTAATTTTAAAGCCATGTGTTATCATGCTTTTTAGAATAATGATGGTCATTTGTTGCATCATTGTTTTATTTATTTTATTTTATTTTTGCTATTCTTCCTCTAAATCTTGTTGGTACAATGCTTGTCCAAAATCTGTCAAGTCAGCTCACCTTCCCTAGCTCCGTTAATGCTATGCCTTGACCTATGCCAGGGGTGGGAAGAATGTTCATGGAGTCTGCAGTTATTGTTTGGTTGGGAAAAATTTTACTTTTTAGCTCATTATTTAATGAAATGTATTATCTTCATGTCATTCTGGGCATATAAGATCTGTTATATCTTTGGCTTAATAATGCTGGTACTGGTAATCTTGTGTGATCATTGCATAGACATATTTCTTACTAAATGTAGAGGATTACAGGAGGCAATGGACAAGATTTCTTTCTGCTGCATCAACTGCAATCTATGTTTACATGTGTTTCTTCTACTACTCTTTTTTCAAAAATAAAATGGTGTATAGCTTATTTAAAACATCATTTTACTTTGGCTATATAGCAGTTTTTCACAACCTTAGGGATAATTTGTGGAGTGATCAGTTACCTGGCAACAAGTATCTTTGTCTGAAAAATTTACACCAATGTTAAAATTGACTAGAGACTCAAGAAAACCAGGAAGATTAGACCAATTTCTCCTTCATAGGGGTGAAATTTGCACAGCAATAAAATCACAAGATATTTGGGCTTTAACACTCGGTACTTTCTGGGTCTCTCTTTTCGTGAATTGCTTAAAGTAACATTTATTTCCATTGATCCAACGGTTCACAGCAGATGCTTGTATTTTATGCAGTAGACATTACTTCAACACATGGCTAATCTTTCCCAAAACATGTTTATTGAAGATGAAATAGATCATCTCTCTTTGGTGAAGAGGACAAAGTTTATCTAAAGCATTTGTTCCAATAAAATAAATCAGAGGAAACTTGAATGCTAAAATTACATAAATAGCACTCTTCCTCACACTTAGTGTTTCTACATGATTTAAAAATCATGTTTCAGAAAGATTATATTATTTTCTCTTATGTGTTTACTGCCATCATTGACTTTTTATAGGGCATAGTTATGTAATGAATCTGGGTCCTTTTCCAATTTTTTCCCTATATATATTGAAGTTCTTGGCTGGGGTCAGGTTTGAACCCACCACCTCCAGTATATGGGGCCAGCTCCCTACTCCTTTGAGCCACAGGTGCTGCCCTATATATTTTATATATTAATTACAGGGGACCCACACTTTGAAATACCTAAACTTTCTTACATCTTGATTATCCAGTAGTACAGTCACAAAGTGAATAAATAGCTCCTTTAATGAAACTGACACAAAATATTTTCAGGTTGTTATATTGTGTATAGTGGGGATGGGGTACAAGTGGTTAGCTTACTATTGGATTAGCAAATAAAGGTTCAAGTTTCCTAAGAGAAGCGATTTATAATTTTGAATACATTTTTCTGGAACTAACTATATGTTAAGTTTTTCCAGAACTACTGAGTTTCCAGTTCAATAGTTTTCTATGCAAATGACTGCCTAAAACAATACTATATATTGATATTTTTGGAAAGACTCAAAACATCTGTTTTAAACCTTAATTTTAAATTTATTCTATTAGTTACATAAAATCATTTCATTACAAAATGTTTCTATGAATTGATGGACTCCACATCCTACATTGTGGCATGTACATCCTAGAAAAAGTGAAAAGTATAATTTCTTACCACCTAAGTATGCTTGAATTGAACAAATAGAAATTTGATCAAAAGCTGTAAATACATTCTCTTCTTTAAGACAAAATTTTATGTTAGAAGAAATCTATTGATTCTTACATTTTCTCCTCCATTTAATTTGCTTTTAAGACCTTTTAAAAAATAAACCAAACTTCAACATGTAATTGATAATGTTATATTTGTTTTTAGTTGCATATAAAGTACTTTTAGTATAATAGCACATAGTCTATGGCAATATAAATTGGACAGCTAGCTTTTGTCTTAATAAATTGGAATTGCTTTTACATGGTATAAATCTTGTAGGTAATATGTAAAAAAAAAGTTAATGGTAGGTTGCTGCTTTGGGTGTACCAATTATTTCTACTAAATTGAGCTCTATTTGAAAGTCTTTGGAATTTTCAATGTAAAATACTTTTCAAAATTCCAATTACAGTAGCATAATTTGAATGAATATAAATCATCTTGAGAAGTCCTTTAGAAAAGTACTTGTATTGGTTTATGGTTTCATAAAGGGTCTGAGTAAATACGTGTGTGTGTCTCTTGAATAACATGTAAACACAAGTGATTTAGCTGCCTAACTCTCAGTTGTATAATAGAATAGAAAATAGAATATTATCTAAGTTAATTAAAGGGAGTTTTTTTTTTAATCTCATTAATGACATGTATCTGCCTTTCACTCATTAGCATTACTTGTTTAACTTACCAACTGATGCTTTTAACACTATCAAAAACTAAGGATAAATTTTCACTGCATATCTTTAAATGGGCTTCTACTGACTTTCTGAAGTTTAACTGTATTACTAGTTGACATCATTAAATGTGTATCCTATTGCATGAGTAGAATAAGGTGCAAATGTGATGGTCGAAGGGATGGTAAAGCATTTTTTAGTATAATTGTTAGGCTTATAGATTTTACTGATTTTTCCCATAAACAAACCTCATACTCTGAGAATACATTACATGGTGCTGATACCTGAACCTAGTGAATGCTATGCTCAGTTATTTTCTATTACGTGGTGGTAGACCTCTTTATAAAGTTGGTTGCTGCAAATTCCACTTCTTCCAAAACCAACATATTTAAGGTTTATTTAAAAGTTATATTTATTTTGAAGATAACTTTTATTCCCTAAACTTTTACTAAGCACTTTGTGACAAATGTCTTGAAAATAAATATTATGAAACACTTAAAAATGTTTGAAAGAATTAAATAATTTAATTAAAATATAGAGATTTTTCAACATTTTCTTTTTTTTTCTTTTTTATTGCTTCAGATTAATTTGAGGGCTCAAATAATTAGGTTACAATGTTTGCATTTATTACAAAGAGTCCCTCTTATAATTGTGTCCAGCCCCCAACAGGTGTACCATACACACTAACATGGTGCCCATTATGTGGAAGCACACTCATCTCCCTTTGTCTTCCCCTCTTCATGCTCCCTAATTTTCTCACACTCGACCTTGAATCGATTTGACTTTTTATCTTATGTGGGCATGTGTTAGATCACTGACTGGCTTCATATTGGTATTGAGTACATTGGATTCTTGCTCCTCCATTCTTTTGATACTTTAATAAGAAGAATGTGATTCAAATCCATCCAGGTTAATACAAAACATGCAAAGTCTCCATCTTTTTTAACGGCTGAATAGTATCCTGCAGTGTACATACACCACAGCTTGTTAATCCATTCCTGGGCTGGTGGGCACTTAGGTTGTTTCTACAGTTTGGCCATGGTAATTCATCTGTGATAAACAATCTACTGAAAATTCCTTTCTTTTTTTCTGGGTAGATGCCTAGTAATGGGATTGCAGGATCAAATGGGAGATCTAATTTGAGCTCTTTGAGGATTCTCCAAACTTCCTTTCAAGGAGGTTATATTATTTTGTAGTTCCACCAACAGTGTAAAAGTGTTCCTTTCTCTCCACATCCACCCTAGGATCTGCATCTTTGACACTTTGTGATATGGACCATTCTCACTGGAGTAGGGTGATATCTCAAGTTGGCTTTGATTTACCTTTTTCTGATGATCAGAAAATAAGCATTTTTCAAATGCTTGTTAGTCATTTGTCTGTCTTTATTAGAGAAAGTTCTGTTCATATCTCTTGCCCAATGGTGGATGGGATAGTTTACTTTTCTTTTGTTGATTAATTTGAGTGTTACAAGAATCTAGTTAACAACCCTTTGTCAGATTCATAGCATGCAAACATTTTTTCTAATTCTTAGGGTTGTACTTTTCCTTTATGTGTTTTGTCCTGTGCTGTACAGAAGCCTTTCAGCTTAATTAAGTCCCATTTGTTTATTTTCCTTTCTCTGATTGCCTTTGAAGTCTTCTTTCATAATCTTCATAATCTTTCCCCAGTCAGACATCATCAAGAGTTTTTACACTTTCTTCTAATATTTTTTATCATTTTGTGTCCTATATTTAAATTTTTTATCCACATTGAGTCAATTTTTGTAAGTGATGAAAGGTGTGGGTCCAGTTTCAGTCTTTTACATGTGATTATCCAGTTCTCCCAACACCATTTGTTGAATAAGGATTATTTTCCCAACTGTATGCTTTGTTTGGTTTATCAAAGATCAGATGGCAAGTAGACACTTGTTTCATTTCTTGGTTTTGTACTCTGTATATCTATGTCTCTTTTTTGTGCCAATACCATGCTGTTTTTATTACTGTGGACTTGTAATATAACCTGATGTTTGGTAGAGTGATGATTCTGGCATTATTTTTAGTACTAAGAAAATCCTTGCATATACACAAAATTTTCTGGTTCCAAACAAAACAAAGTATTATTTTTTTCAGTTCTTCAAAGTATGATGTTGGTATGTTAATGGGGATTTCATTGAATCTGTAGATTAGTTTGGGTAGGGTAGACACTTTTAAAATGTTGATTCTGTGTATATTGCAAGGGTACGTGTCAAATATATTAACAGTATAAATGTCTTAACACAATAATTAAGTAAGTGATGTGAAGGATATGTTAACCAGTCTGATGTAAGCATTCCAAATTATACATAAAATCAGCACATTGTACCCCATAAATGCATTAATGTACACAATTATGATTGACTAAAAAAATTAAGAGTTAAAAAATAAAATAAAATATGAACAAAAAAAATAAAAAATAAAATGTTGATTCTTTCCAGCCAACAGCATGCTATGTTCTTCCATTTGTTAATGTCTTCTGCTATTTCTTTTCTTAGAGTTTCATAATTCTCTTTGTAAAGATCCTTCACCTCTTTTGTTAGGTGTACTCATAAGTGTTTCATTTCTCTGATGCTACTGTGAAAGACATTTTTTCTTTGATTTGCTGCTCAACTTGAGTGTTATTGGTGTATACAAAGGCTACTGATTTATGAACATTGATTTTATACTCTGAGACATTATTATATTTCTAGATTACTTCTAGGAGTTTTGTGGTTGAGTCTCTGGTATATTCTAAGTATAAGATCACATAATCAGAAAAGAGAAAGAGTTTGATCTCCTCTTCCCCCATTTATTTGGATTCCATTCATTTTATTCTCTAGCCTGATTGAATTGGCTAGAACTTCCAGATCTATGTTGAATAGTAGTGGTGATAGTGGACACCTTTGTCTGGTTCCAGTTCTAAGTGGAAAAACATTCAGTTTTACTCCATTCAGCATGATGTTAGCTGTGGGTTTGTAATAGCTGGCTTCAGTGAACTTAAGAAATGTGCCACCTATGCCTATTTTCTTAAGTGTTATTCTTAGAAAAGCATATGAAATTTTGTCAAATGTTTTTTCTGCATCTATTGAGAAAATCAAGCGGCTTTTGTTATGCTTCTATTAATGTGGCCAATAATATTTATGAATATTTGTATGTTAATGAAGGCATACAAACCTGTGATTAATCCTATTTCATCATGATATTTATATTTTTAAATGTGTAGCTGCAAACTGTTGTGTATTTCTGCATCAATATTCACTAGTGAAATTGGTCTGTAGTTCTCCTTTTTAGTTGGGTCATTTCCGGGTTTTCAATCAAGGTGATGTTTACTTCATGGAATGTGATGGGGAAGATCCTTTCCTTCTCATATTTTCAAATAGATTCTGAGGCATAGGAATCAGCTCATTTTTAAAGGTTTGAAAGAATTCTGGTTGAAGCCATCTGCTCCAGGGATTTGCTGTTGTTGTTGTTGTAAGCTTTTTCATTGTTCCCTCGATCTCAGTGCTTGATATTGGTTTTTTTCAAGAGATCTCTTTCTTCCTGGTTAAGTCTAGGCAAATGGTGTGATTCCAGGTATTGGTCTCTTTCCTCAACTTTGTCAAATTTCTGGGCATAGAATTTTTTGTAGTAGTCAGGAATAATGTCTAGTATCTCTGTGGCATCAGTTGTTATTTCTCCCTCTTCATGTCTGATTTTGGTTATTATAGATTTTATCTTCCTATTTCAGGCTACTCTGACCAATAGGTTTATTGGTTTTATTCATCTTTTCTAAGACCACTTTTTGTTTCATTAATTTTTTGAATTATTATTTTGTTTTCAATTTCATTTATTTTCTGATTTAATTTTGGTTATGTCTTTTCTTCTGCTAGGTTTGGAATTGTATTGCTGTTACTTTGTTATTTTTTTGAAAATGATCCATTTGATTGCTGATGTGTTCTTTTTCTGGTTTTTGAATGTAGGCAATCCAATGGTATAAATTTTCCTCTTATGGCTACTTTTGCAGTGTCCCACAGTTTTTGGTAGCTTGTGTCTTCATTGTTGTTATGTTTGAGGAAGTTAATGATTTACTTCTTTTTCTCTTCCTGGACACAAGTGTCATTTAGCATAAACTTGTTTAGTGTTTATGCCCTTTTTTGTGGCAATGAAAATTATTGGTGAGTTGAGTTCATTGCTTTGTGGCAAATTGCAAAAGCAATTTGTTTATTGCTTTCATTGCTTTGTGGTCTGAGAAGATACAATCTATAATTTCAATTCTTTTGATTTTGTTGAGGTTTGATTTGTATGCTAGGGCATGGTCTACTTTGGAGTATGTTCTATGGGCTGAGGAAAAGAACATATATTTCTTAGCTTTGTTATGGTGTATTCTGTATATGTCTAGTAAGCCCATTTGAAATCCCTTGTATCTTTGTTTGGTTTCTGTTTAGAGGATCTGTCTATCTCTGTAAGAGGAGTATTAAACTTCTCTGCTGTCATGGTGTTACAGGATGTCATATTACTCAGACCAATTAAGGTCTATTTCATAAATCTAGGAGCATTTATGTTTGGTGCATAAATATTTAGAATTTAAATGTTCTTTTGTTGTATTATTCACTTGACCAGTATGAAGTGTCCATCTTTATGTTTTTTGAATTTAGTTACTTTAAATCCACTTGTACCTGAAAATAAGATTGTGACTCCTTTTTTACTCTTCATTTTTTTTTTTTTTTTTCAGTTTTTGGCTGGGGCTTGGTTTGAACCTGCCACCTATGGCATATGGGGCCTGTGCCCCACTCCTTTGAGCCACAGAAAATCCTCTTTTCTTCTGATTTTCGTTTCCCTGAAATATTGTTTGCAATTCCTTAACTCTGAGTTTTACTTGTCCTTGAGGCTTGGTGTGTTTCCTGCAGGGAGAATATGAATGGCTTATGCTTTTTTTAATTTATTTTTATTTTTTTATTAAGTCATTTGCACATAGATCATGAACACATTTATGCCATTATGAGATTCAATGTGTTGATTATTTATACGAATTGGAGCATTTACATGCTACAAATTAACATAGCCTTCACCCTATTTACCCAATTACAGCATTAAGACATTTGTGTTCTACACCTGATAGATCCAACTTGCACATGCAATATGCTCATAGGTGTGGTCTCCCTATCAACCCTCCCTCTATCAACCCACTCCCTCCCTTCCCTCCCCCTCCCCTTCCTTCCTTCATCCTCGGCTATACTTGTGATTCATCTTTCTTATGAATGTGTGATTATAAATTGGTTTCATAGTAGTATTGTGTACATTGGATATATTTTTTCAATTCCTGATACTTTACTAAGAAGAATATTTTCCAGCTTCATACATGTAAACATAAAAGAGGTAAAGTCTCCATTTTTTTTTTTGTGCTTTTTAACCCAATCTGCCATCCTATGCCTCTTCATATGGGAACTCAAGCCATTAACATTTATTTAGAGATTTGACAAGTGTGAAGTTCTAATCATCTTATTTTGGAAAAGTCTGTTGCTTAATTTTATTGTTTGTATCACTGTGGGAGCTACTTTTTTTTATTGTTGGGGATTCATTGAGGGTACACAGAACCAGGTTACATTGATTGCTTTTGTTAGATAAGGACCCTCTTATATTAGTGTCCTGACCCCAAAAGGTGTACCATACCCCTTGGCCCCCCACCCCTTCCTCCTTCTCTTTATCAGCTATCCCTATCCCCAAACCCCCACTGTACTACCCTGTTTCCCCATAAATAAGACAGTGTCTTATTATAAGGTGTGCTCCCAAAGATGTGCTAGGTCTTATTTTCAGGGGACATCTTATCTTTCCTGTAAGTAGGTCTTATTTTCGGGGAAACAGGGTAGGACCTGAATTGTACTCATATCAGAATTGAGTATATAGGATTCTTATTTATCTATTCATATGATGCTTTACTAATAATAATGTGTTCCACATCAATCCAGGTTAATACAAAGTATGTAAGCTAAGTTTTTGTCCTTTAGTTTCTGGATATGTACTTTGCTGGTGGTCCATTAAGATGGTCAGTGTGAAGAGTACCTCTATGTATTTTCTGTAGAGCTGCTCTTGTTGTGGCAAACTTCCCCAATGTTTGAATATCAGTAAAATATTTGATTTCTTCATCAATTTTAAATATTAGCTTAACAATATAAATAATTTTGGACTGAAAATTACTTTGTTTAAATAGGCTGAAAGTAGATGACAATTCTCTTCTTGCTTGAAAAGTTTCAGTTGAGAAGTGTGGTACAACTCTGATGGATCTCTCCCTGTAGTTCAATTGGAGTTTACTCCTGATTGCTTGCTGAATCTTCTCTTTTGTCTTGACTTTGGACAGGTTCATGACAATGTGTCTTTGAAAGCATTGTTTCTGGGAGACATATAACTCGTGTTTCAATGCTTTGTGAAGTCCCATAATTCTATGAGTGTGTGCTTTGCTTTCCATTTCTTCTTTTCTGCTTCTTTCGCTGCCTATGTTAGCTCAAGAGCTTTATCCTTCAGCTCTGAGATTCTTCTGTATGATTTAATCTGTTATTGATACTTTCTCTTGGACTTTTAAGTTCCCTGACTGACTTCTTCAATTCCTTAACCTTTGATATGTTCTTTCTATATTCTTTATATGTTTCAATCCCTTATTCAGTTCTGTTTTTGAATTTCCTTTTGTTTATTTTCCACTTTCTCAGAAATTTCCTTCATTGTTCTTACCATCCATACTTTAAATACCATTTCTAACATTTATTTATGAGTGGAGTCCTCTGAGTAGCTACCTCAAAAGTCCTTTGAAGTAGTTGCTCTGATCTGGTCTTTCATGTTGCCAGGATTTTTCTGTTGGTTTATCCTCATGAGTCTTCTCTTTTTGTCTATTTTCTTGCCCTGCATTTTCCTTTCACTTCCGGTTATGCCCCATGTCAGAAAAAAAGAAATAATAATAATAATAAAAGCATATAAAATAAATTGAAAATAAAATTATATTAGTTGCAAAAAAGGTTAGTATATCTTAATTATTAGAGAAATGTATCTGGAAAGATAAGAAAAGTAGAAAAATCATTACATACAGAGAAAAGGAAAGAAAGAATAAAAAGAGTAGGAAAACCATAGCAAAAGTTGAGACCTTATTATTGAAGAAAGTAAAAGTAGAAATATAAAAATACAATAAAATGAAACAAAATACTTTTTTTTTTTTTTTGCAGTTTTTTGGCCAGGGCTGGGTTTGAACCCACCAACTCCAGCACATGGGGCTGGCACCCTACTCCTTTGAGCCCCAGGTGCTGCCCACAAAACAAACACTTAAACAAACAAACAAACAAACAAAAACTTGAGGGAAAAAAAGAATAACAGGAGCAGAAAAACTAGCAAAGATAGAACCCGTATTATTGAAGAAAGAAGCAATGAAAATTTATAAATACAAAAAAGATAAAAATATAGGGGAAAATCGAAACGAATTAAAGAAAGAAAAAATATGTATGTACATTGCCATATATTGTTTGGATGCCATATGATATTCTGGGGCATTGGATGATAGTCAGAATGCAGCTGTGACTGAATAACTGGTAACCACTATCTCACTCAGGAAACCTAGGCCTGTCTTCCTGTAACTCTTGCCCTCAATACCCACAGAGTTGGGAGCCTGAAGCTCTAATTAGCCTACTTAATAGTCATACCTCAACATTTCCAAATCGTGTCCCTTGTCCACAGAGTGGTTTTTCCAAGAAACTGTGTTGTCCTCAAGTCTCTCCACAGGTGGCTACCACCTCAGCAAATGTACTAGAACTACACTTGCACAAGAACCCTGTGGGTTGTTCCTCCATGGCAGCGCTGCCACAGTGGCTGTATACAGTCAGGAGACAAACAGAGCTCTGCTCCACCTGGTGGGTGGCTCAACCTTGGCCCTTAGGCACTGTTCAAGGTCACACACTCTCTGGCCCAACCTCTCCAAAGTGTGCAGGTCCAAAATTCCTCTCTGTCTGAAAACCCACCGAAAATCAGCCAGCCTCTGCCACCACACACCACACAAGCACTGGCCTTCTGTGCCATTTCTCCACTGATTCTAACCTTTTTGTTGGCTCCTGGAGTGTCTTGTTGCCTCCATGTCTCACCCAAGTGATGTTTCTGGGCAAAGGCCCCCAGCAGGAAGTGGCTAGAGTCCTTTCTTTCCATCTCACCCAAAGTATCTGTCAAAGAGAGGTCTCTACTTTTCTTCTAGAATGCTTATGATTCCACACCATGAAGATTTTGGATTACCAACATTCAGAATGAAGTAAGCAATATTTTTTCAATTCACCCACTCTTCCTTCCCATCTTTCTCCCTACCTCTTAAAGTACTCATAACATCATATGTAGTGGCAAAACATTGAATGTATTTGCCTAAAGCTCAAGTTCAAGACAAGATGTCTATTATGCAGCTTCTGTGTAACATTGTACTAAAAGAACTAGCCAGGAAAATTAGTCAATGAAATTGAAAGATAGCCACATTGGAAAGGATAGCTATTTTCAAATGGCATCTACTTGTATATAAACATTTTTAAGAAATTCACAAAAATATTACAATAAGTAAATGAATTATCAAATTTTCACAAGATCAATAGACATGACGAATGTGATTTTATACATTGACAATGAACAATTAAAAAGGAAATTAAGAAAAATTCCACATAAACTATTATAGAAAATATATTTTTTTAATTTTTTATTGTTTGGAATTCATTGAGGATATAAAAACCAGGTTAGACTAATTGAATTTCTTAGGTAAATTCCCTCTTACATTGGGGTTCCACTTCCAACAGGAGTATCACACACCATGAACTCCCACTCCCCTCCCTCCTTCCCTTTCCATGCTCCCCAATTCCCTCACCCCCCACCATATACTAAATCTTCATATACATAAAGACATATACAATTCTCTTCATATCAGAATTGAGTACATTGGATTCCTGCTTCTCCATTCTTCTGATGTTTTGCTAAAAAAAAATGTGTTCCACCTCCATCAAGGTTAACACAAAGTTTTCTTTTTTTTCTTTTTATTAAATCATAGCTGTGTGCATTAATATGATCATGGGGCACCATAAACTTGGTTCATAGATTGTTTGACACATTTTCATCACACTAGTTACCATAGCTTTCATAGCATTTTCTTAGTAATTTTGCTAAGACCTTTACATTCCACATTTACTAGGATTCACATATACCCTTGTCAGATGCACTGCAGGTGTAATCCCATTAATCCCCCTCCCTCCATCTACCTCCCCCCTCCCTCCCCTCCCTTTCCCCCTTCTCCCTATTCTTAGGTTGTAACTGGGTTATAGCTTTCATGTGAAGGTCCTACATTAGTTTCATAATAAGGGTGAGTACATTGGGTACTTTTTCTTCCATTCTTGAGATACTTTACTAAGAAGAATTATGTTCCAGCTCCATCCATGTAAACATGAAAGAGGTAAAGACTCCATCTTTTTTAAGGCTGCATAATATTCCATGGTGTACATATACCACAATTTATTAATCCATTCATGGATCGATGGGCACTTAGGCTTTTTCCATGACTTAGCAATTATGAATTGGGCTGCAATAAAAATTCTGGTACAAATATCTTTGTTATGGTGTGATTTTTGGTCTTCTGGGTATATGCCCAGTAGAGGGATTACAGGATTGAATGGCAGATCTATTTTTAGATCTCTAAGTGTTCTCCATATCTCTTTCCAAAAGGAATGTATTAATTTGCATTCCCAACAGCAGTGCAAAAGTGTTCCCATTACTCCACATCCACGCCAATATCTCTGGTCTTGGGATTTTGTGATATAGGCTAGTCTCACTGGAGTTAGATGATATCTCAAAGTAGTTTTGATTTGCATTTCTCTGATGATTAAAGATGATGAGCATTTTTTCATATGTCTGAAGGCCGTGTGCCTGTCTTCTTCAGAAAAGTTTCTCTTCAAGTCCCTTGCCCAGGCTGCGATGGGATCCCTTGTTCTTTTCTTGCCAATGCGTTTGAGTTCTCTGTGGATTCTGGTTATTAAACCTTTGTCAGAGACATAACCTGCAAATATCTTCTCCCATTCTGAGGGCTGTTCGCTTGCTTTACTTACTGTGTTCTTGGCTGTGCAGAAGCTTTTTAGTTTGATCAAGTCCCAATAGTGTATTTTTGAAGCAGCTTCAATTGCCTGGGGTGTCCTTCTCATAAAAAACTCGCTCAACCCAATTTCTTCAAGGGTTTTCCCTGCGCTCTCTTCTAGTATTTTTATAGTTAATCCAGTGAGAGTCTATCTTAGTTAATGGTGAGAGGTGAGAGTCCACTTTCAGTCTTCTACAGGTTGCCAACCAGTTCACACAGAATTATTTGTTAAATAGGGAATCTTTTCCCCACTGAATGTTTTTAATTGGCTTGTCAAAGATTAAATAATGGTAATTAGCTGGATTCATCTCTTGGTTCTCTATTCTGTTCCAGACATCTACTTCTCTGTTTTTGTTCCAGTACCATGATGTTTTGATCACTTTTGATTTCTAGTATAGTCTGAGGTCTGGTAGCGTGATTCCTCCTGCTTTGTTTTTATTTTTGAGTAATATCTTGGCTATTCGAGTTTTTTTCTGATTCCATATAAAACGAAGTATTGTTTTTTCAAGATCTTTAAAGTATGACAGTGGAGCTTTAATGGGGATTGCGTTGAAATTCTATGTTGCTTTGGGTAGTATGGACATTTTAACAATGTTGATTCTTCCCAACCATGAGCATGGTATATTTTTCCATTTGTTAACATTCTCAGCTACCACTTTTCTTAGAGTTTCAAAGCTCTCTTTATATAGATCTTTCTCATCCTTTGTTAGATAAACTCCCAAGTATTTCATCTTCTTTGGCACTACTGTGAATGGGATAGAGTCCTTAATTGTTTTTTCAACTTGACTATTTTTGGTATATATAAATGCTATCGATTTATGAATGTTGATTTTGTAACCTGAGACGCTGCTGTATTCCTTGATCACTTCCAAGAGTTTTGTAGTAGAGTCCCTAGTATTTTCCAGATATACAATAATATCATCTGCGAAGAGCAGAAGTTTGATCTCTTCTGACCCTATGTGGATACACTTGATCAACTTTTCTTCCCTAATTGCGGTGGCAAAAACTTCCATTACAATGTTAAAGAGCAATGGAGACAATGGGCAGCCTTGTCTGGTTCCTGATCTGAGTGGAAATGATTCCAATTTAACTCCATTCAATATGATATTGGCTGTGGGTTTGCTGTAGGTGGTCTCTATCAGTTTAAGAAATGTCCCTTCTAGACCAATTTTCTTAAATGTTCTGATCATGAAGGGATGTTGAATGTTATCAAAAGCTTTTTCTGCATTGATTGAGAGGATCATATGGTCTTTGTTTTTTAATTTGTTTATGTGCTCAATTACATCTATAGATTTACGTATATTGAACCAGCCTTGAGATCCTGGGATAAAACCGACTTGGTCATGATGTATGATTTGTTTGATATGTTGCTGGATTCTGTTTGTTAGAATTTTGTTGAATATTTTTGCATCTATATTCATTAGTGATATGGGTCTATAATTTTCTATTCTTGTTGGGTCTTTTCCTGGTTTGGGGATCAGGGTGATGTTTGCTTCAAAGAAGTGTTGGGTAGTCTTCCTTCTTTTTCTACATTTTGGAACAGGCTGAGTAATATAGGTACTAATTCCTCTTTAAAGGTTTGGTAGAATTCTAATGTAAAACCATCTGGTCCCGGGCTTTTCTTTTTGGGGAAATTTTGTATGGTTGATGTTATTTCCGAACTTAATATGGGCCTGTTCAACATTTCCACTTGATTTTGGTTAAGTCTTGGAAGGTGACATGCTTCCAAGTAACGGTCAATTTCCTTCAGATTTTCGTATTTCTGAGAATAAAGTTTCTTGTAATATTCATTAAGGATTTTTTGGCTTTCTGACGAGTCTGTTATTTCGTCTTTGTTATTTCTGATCGATGAGATTAGAGATTTTACTCTTTTTTTCCTGATTAGGTTGGCCAAAGGTTTATCTATTTTGTTGACCTTTTCAAAAAACCAGCTTTTTGATTTATTGATCTGTTGTATTATTCTTTTGTTTTCAATTTCATTTAGTTCTGCTCCGATTTTGGTTATTTCTTTTCTTCTACTGGATTTGGGTTTGGAGTGTTCTTCCATTTCCAGTCTCTTGAGATGTCCCATTAAGTTGTTTACTTCCTCTCTTTCCGTTCTCCTGCGGAAGGATTGCAGTGCTATAAATTTCCCTCTTAGAACTGCCTTTGTGGTGTCCCAGAGGTTCTGATAGTTTGTGTCTTAATTGTCATTTTGTTCCAGAAATTTGGCAATTTCCTTCTTGATCTCATCTCTGACTCAGCTATCATTCAGCATGAGGTTATTTAACTTCCATGTTTTTGTATGAGTATGCAGATTCCTGTTGTTACTCAGCTCAAGTTTTATTCCATGATGATCCGAGAAGATGCATGGAATAATTTCTATTCCTTAAAATTTACTGAGGTTGGACTTGTGATCTAAGATGTGATCGATTCTGGAGTAAGTTCCATGGGGTGATGAGAAGTATGTGTATTCAGTTTTGTTGGGATGAAATGTTCTGTAGATGTCTGCTAAATCTAAATGCTGGATGGTTATATTTAAATCTAGAATTTCTTTACTCAGCTTTTTGTTGGATGATCGATCCATCACTGCCAAAGGAGTGTTAAGATCTCCTACTATTATAGAGTTGGAGGAAATCAAGGTGCTCATGTCTGTTAGAGTTTCTCTTATAAATTGAGGTGCATTCTGGTTGGTTGCATAGTTATTAATAATTGAAATCTCATCATATTGAGTCTTACCCTTAACAAATATGAAGTGACCATTTTTGTCCTTCCTTACTTTTGTTGGTTTAAAGCCTATTGTATCCGCAAATAAAATTGCAACTCCTGATTTTTTCTGGTTGCCATTTGCCTGAAATATGGATGACCATCCTTTCACCCTGAGTCTGTATTTGTCTTTTAAGTTAAGATGTTACTCTTGTATGCAACAAATGTCTGGCCTGAGTTTCTGTATCCAGTCAGCTAACCTATGTCTCTTTAGAGGGCAGTTTAAGCCATTCACATTAATGGAGAGTATTGATAAGTTTGGTGAAATTTGGGGTATTGAGTTTTTCGAAAGTCCAGTGGGCATTTTTAATCCTTTTGCCATTGTGGAAGTTGGAGTTTGATCAGAAGTTTCTGAGTGAGTTTACTTTTGTAGTAGAGGATTGGGTTGGTTATTATGGAGGATAGGTCTGAGAATATCCTGAAGAGCTGGTTTGGTAATGGCAAAGTTCTTTAGCATATGAATGTCATTAAAGTATTTAATTTCTCCGTCATAAATGAAACTCAGTTTAGCTGGGTACAAAATCCGGGGTTGAAATTTATTTTGCTTGAGGAGATTTAACGTTGATGACCACCCTCTTCCGCCTTGAAAATTTTCAGCAGATATATCTGCAGTCATTCTAATGTTCTTCCCTTTGAAGGTAATAGATTTCTTTCACCTGGCCGCTTTGAGAATTTTCTCCTTCATATTAACTTTAGTGAAGTTAATTATGATATGTCTGGGGGATGTCTTATTGGGGTTGAGTCCTGCTGGGGTTCTGAAGCTATCTTCTATCTGAATTTCAGGTTCTCTAGGCATGTCTGGAAAATTCTCTCATAATTTCATGCAGAAGGGCCTCTGCGCCCAGTGAGGCCACTTCATCTGTTTCAGGAATTCCTATGAGACGGATATTTGCCTTTTTCGAGTTATCCCAGAGCTCTCTGAGTGAGTGATCCATATTTGCTCTCTATTTCTCTTCCTCTTTGAGAGTTCGGGAGCATTCAAAGGCTTTAGCTTCGATGTAGGATATCCTTTCTTCTGCTTGGTCCATTCTGTTGCTGAGGGATTCTACTGTATTTTTCATATCTTTGAGGGCTGCAAATTCTTGTTTCAGTGTGTCTAAGTCTTTGGTGGTTTTGTCTTTAAATTATTGAGACAGCTTTTGAATTTCTCCACGAATTCCTAATTCCATTTTGTTAATCTTGTTTGCCATCCAAATTCTGAATTCGATTTCTGACATCTCAGCCAGTTGTTTGTGAATGGGATCCTCAATTACATCTGCCGTATCTTTCCTTGGGGGGGGTTCATCTATGCTGGTTATTCATGTTACCAGAGTTTTTCCGCTGATTGTGTCCCATGATTGTTTTACTCCCTTTGATTTTCCTCTGGTGTTTTGTTGAGGACCCGTACAGTGCTGAGAAACTGGGGCCCTGTTTGTTGTAGAGGGGCTAAGTGGTTCTGTCTTGTTTTCAGGTGGTTTCTATGTGACCCTAGTGAAACAGTTACTCTGGGTTGAAGTCTCAGCTGTGGAGAAATACCAGCAATTAAGTCACCCCACCCACCACAGGCAACAAATGGAAAATGAAAATCAAACCTTCCTACAACCACACACCCAGGGCACCACCTGGATAGTCCCCAGGTGAGCGACTCAGTTCAAAAGGTCCAAATCAATTGTCTCAGTCAGCAGCTGCCTTGGGTGGGAGAGTTCAAGATGTCCCTGGGAACTAGATCACAAGGGTCTGGTGACTGCTCTAAAATGGCTTGCTCCAGTGCTGCGTGGAGTCAGGAAGAGCCACCAGTAAATAGATCAGTCTGGGAAGATTGATGCCTCCTTCCCCACCTTGAAGCTCTGTCACACCCAGTTGCTGCTAGCCCCACAGGGCTGTGACCCAGTCAGTTGTCTGCAGTAAGCAGATACTCCAGGGGTTTGCACCTGACTAAGTCACAGGGTAGTCTGTGTCTGCTCAACTAAACCACTATTCTCTGTCTTTATCCAGCAGGGGGTGATGTGGCCTGTCAACCTCAGGCACTTGATGGAGGCTGGAGGTGTTCACTCAGTTCCAGCTCCACCCTTAATTTATGTTACTGGGTGAAGGGAACAGCCCTGTGGGAGTTTGTTTCTGACCTTGCCAGATTCCTCTGCAGAGGAGAGACTGATTTGAGTTCCCAGACCCTGTGCCTCAGGCCCTGTCTTTAGTCCTGTGGGTTTATATTTGCAGTACAATCAGTTGTTGGCTGTAGCCTCTTGGCCTCCTTTGTCTATAGGCTGGTGATCCCCTAAGGGCCAGGTGCGTCTTAGGCTCAGTAGAGTGGTCTTCTGGATCAGCCCCACCCTGGGAATGTCCTGGCTCTGCGGGTGTGTTTTCTAGTCCCCGTGTTCCACCCAGGTTGGTACCATCTCAGGAAAACCCTTTACTCACGGGGCCTGTGTTTCAGTCCCAGGTCTGTTCCATGGTTGTTGCCATCTGAGAAGATTCTCGGCCTCATCTGATTGCCCAGGAAGACAGGAGGAGAGGCTAAGTGTTATCTGGGGGTGGGCCTTGTTATTGCTGAAGACGGCTGTTGCTCTGCACCTCGGGGCACCACTGCTCCAGTGTAATTCCCTCTCAGCCGACCATCGTCTTTTTGCTCCTTTCCTACAGAGTCAGCACTGGCCCAGCTGCAGTCCAGGTCCTGTCTACACCTCTCGAGAGTTCACCGAAGAATCTGGACTCTTGGGGGGGCAGGTATCCAGATCACGGAGTGAAAGTGGAGGGGAGTGTTAGGAGCTCAGAGTTGCAGGTTGTAACACCAAGCTCATTGAGACCAAGTGAACAAATAAACAGATACAAAGGTTACCAGGGACACGGGCCCATAGGTAGAGACAGATGGAGACACATAGACATACAGGCAACAACCATGACAACAGCAATATAAAAACAACTGCAATAAAAATAGTGATAATCGTAAAATGATTGAAAGAACGGAAAAAAAAGAGAGAAAAAAGTGGTGTTAGAAGGAATGTTAAATGAGCAGAAAGAAGAAATTAGAATTAGCAGACATAGAAATAAAAGATATATCTATATAAAAAGTAATAATAAAAAATTATTGAAATCTCCTCTAAGAAAATGGTGAGGAAAAAACAGACAAAAACAAAACAAAACAAAAAAAGGCACCAGCTACAAAAATATTCTTGTGTGTAGAAATATACCTATAAATATCTATATGTCTGCTGTAGGGATCAACTTTCATAGAAATATATTCATACTGCAATATACTTTCTGGACACCAGGTGGCGCTGTGAGTGGTTCCGAGACTTATACCTGATTTACAGTTTATACCGTTACCATGGTAACCACCTTCCATTGCCGATTGCCATTTTGGAGTTTCTGTAAAAGATTGTCGCCTAAGAATTGCAACCTCGGCTGTTCTTTTCTAGACAGTACTTGCGACCGACTTTCCCACTCAGTGCAGGTGTCCACGCTTCCTAAGTCCCTCCACTCTGTTCCCAGGTTCCCCTGCAAACTGGCGACTGCAATCGGCCATAAGGGGAGTGGTGCTGAGTTAGCGCTTTCGTTGGCAGGCTCCCGGCTCCATGTCCTGTAGTTGGTTCCCGTGGTTTCAGCAGCCAAAGCCGGTCTGCGGCTTCAGTAGCTTTGCGGCTCCAGAAGCCAAAGCCGGGTCCTAGGCTTCAAGCCAGTTCCCATGGTTGAAGCGCTCGGGGGACTTATTCTGAGTTTTATGGATCAGAGTTTCCCATTTGGATGGGCGCCCACCAGTTCACCGTGCAGCCTGAACCGCCATCCCCCTCCAACGCCGGGGGAAAGGTGCCCGCCCTTTTGGGTAGTTCAAAATGTCTGTTTCCCGGGCAGGATCCCTTCCTTTCAATTGTCCAACAGTTTGCCCAGCTCCCCGTGGTTTTGAGTGGCTCTCCTTTCGGATGCCTCCCTCAGTTCAGGATTAATTATTTGTCAATTGGATTTTGTCAGCATTTACAAGCTGCTGAGCTCCGTAGGGGAGGGGCCTGCTGGCCGGCACGGCCGAGCAGGGAAGAATCTCTACAACAGAGTCTGTGATTTTAAATTACCCCTCATATATAGCAAACCACCAGTTTGCTGGGCGTCTCCAGCTGTCTGTCCACTTCAATAATCCACACACAGGGAAGGTCCAGACCACCTTTCCTCTCACCTGGTGTCTTGGGAGAGGTGGGCTACACGTCCATCCTGTCCGCCATCATGCTCTGCCTCCTAACACAAAGTTTTAAAGTCTGCATCTCTTTTAATGGCTTAATAGTATTCCTTGCTATACATATAACGCATCTTGTTGATCCATTCCTGGGTTGGTGGGTATTTAGGTTGTTTCCCCCAATTTGGCAATTGTAAATTGAGCCATAATATAGAGTCCAGTGGAAATGTCCTTATGATAAAATGATTTTTTTTCTTCTGTTAGTAGGCATTGCAGGATCAAATGGATGTGGGGAGCAGGCTGTTTGCTTCAGGGCCCCAACAACCTGGAGTGGAGTTCAGAGAATGACCACCAGCTACTTCTCCTCCTTTAACATTCTTTCCACCTGGCAGAAGTCACGTAGTCCATGCATACTTTCCTTGTTATTGACAAGCATGCAGTTTTTTCTCTTTAAAGATGATCTCTACCCTGTGTGTTAAGATTTATGCAACCTTGTTAAGATACTGTACAAATAAAGCTATTTTCATGATTCAGTGACTGGCTGTAGCCATCACCTGCATCAGTGCTCCTGATGCTATCCTATCTCTTGTATCATGTGTATTTTGTTCTCATATGTGTCCCTCTTCTTCATCTCCAACCTTTCCACTCAGGTAAGCTCTCCCTCCTCACACCAGATCTTGAGAGGTCTTGCTCTCTTGCCAGTATACAACAAATGGGAGGTCTAATTTGAGTTCTTTGATGATTCTCTGCCTTCTTTCCAAAAAGGTTGCATTGTGTGCAGTGCTACCAGCCATGTAAGTGTTCCCCACTGTCCACATCCAGGCCAGTATCTGCAGCCTTGAGATTTTTTGATGTAGGCCATTCTCACTTGGATTATGTGATATCTAAGGGTGGTTTGATTGGCATTTCTCTGATAATTAGAAGTGACGAGTATTTTTTCATATATTTGTTAGGCATTTGTCTTTCTTTTTTAGAGAAGGTTCTATTCATTTTTTTCCCAAAATATAAGGGATTCTTGGCACCTTTTTTGTTGATTAATTTGAGTTCTCTGTAGATCCCAGTTATCAAGCTTTTGTTTGATTCATAATATACAAATACCTTTTACCATTCTGATGGTTGTTTGCTTTGGTTGTTGTCTCCCTAGCAGTAAAGAAGCTATTCAGTTTAATTATGTCTCATTTGTTTATTTTTCTTGTTGTAGTAATTGCCATTGAGTGAAGTCTTCTTCATTAACTCTTTCCCCTGGTTGATAAATTCAAGTGTTTCCCTCACACTTTCTTCAAGGATTTTTATTATTTCATGCCTTAGATTTAAATCTCTTATCCATCTTGAATAAATTTTATTAAGTGAAGAAAGGTGTGGTTCTAGTTTTAGTCTTTTACATGGGGTTATCCAGTTCTCCCAGCACCATTTATTGACTAGGGATTCCTACTCACGTGTATGTTCTTGTGTGGTTTATCAAAGATTTGGTGGCTATAAGCTGTTAGCTTCATCTCATGGTTTTCTATTTTGTTACAGGTGTCTATGCTTCTATTTTTTAGCCAATACATGCTGTTTTGATCACTATGACCTTATAGTACAGCTCTAAGTATGGTAGGCTGATGCCCGGCTTTGTTTCTTTGTTTTATTACTAAAAATCACTTTGGCTCTAAGAGTTTTTTTTTTTTTTCTCGTTCCATACAAAATGAAGAATTATTATTATTTTTTTTTTCCAAATCTTGAAAGTGTGATGTTGGTATTTTAATGGGGATTGCATTAAATCTGTAGATTGCTTTGGGAAGTGTAGATGCTTTAACAATGTTTGACTCTTCCTAGCCATGAGTATAGTATGTTCTTCCATTTGTTAATATCTTTTACTATTTCTTTTCTTAGGTTTTTGTAATTATCTTTATAGAGGTACTTCACTTATTTTATGAGGCATATTCCTAGGTATTTCATTTTGATGCTACTGTTAAAGGAATTGTGTCCTTGATTAGCTTCTCATCTTGGCTGTTACTGGAATATACAAAGGCTATTGATATTTAGTCATTGATTGTATATCCTGAGACCTTAATATATTTTTAAATCAATTCCAGGGCTCTTGGGTTTGAGTCTTTGGCTCTTGGGGTTCTCTAAGTATAAGATCATATAATCATCAAAGAGGGGAAATTCGACTCTCTCTTCCCCCATTTGGATGCCCTTTATTTCTTTCTCTTGCCCCGTTGTATTGACTATAACTTCCAGCACTACGTTGAATACTACTCACGATAGAGGACAATCTTGCCTAGTTCCAGGTCTATGTGGAAAATATTTAGTTTTACTCCATTCAGTATAATATTAGTAACAGTTTTTTAATAGTTGCCTCAATTAGTTAAAGAAATGTGCCACGTACACCTATGTTCTTCAGTGTTCTAACTGGAAAAGGATATTGAATTTTATTGAATCCTTTTTCCACATCTATTGAGAGGATCATATGGACATTTTTTATGCTTTTCTTGATATGGTGAATTATGTTTATAGACTTGTGAGTGTTAAACCTGGCTTGGATCCCTGGGATGAAACCTACATGAATTTATTTATTTATTTATTTATTTATTTTTATTAAGTCATTTGTACATAAATCATAAATACACTTATGCCATTATGGGATTCAATGTGTTGATTATTTGTACAAATTGGAGTGCTAACATCCTATTAATTAACATAGCTTTCATCTCATTTACCCAATTACAGCATTAAGACATTTGTGTTGTACACCTGATAGATCCAACTTGTACTTGCAATATGCTCCATAGGTGTGACCCACCCGCTTCCATTTCCCTCTCCCTCCACTTCTCCTCTCCCTTCCCTTTCCCTCACCCTCCCCTTCCCTCCTTCATCCTAGGCTATAGTTGTGTGTCATTTTTCATATGCTAGTGTGAGTGATTATAAATTAGTTTCACAGTAGTATTGAGTACATTGGACATTTTTTTCCATTCCTGAGATACTTTACTAGGAAGAATATTTTCCAGCTCCATCCATGTAAATATAAAAGAGGTAAAGCCTCCATTTTTTAAATGACGCATGGTATTCCATGGTATACATATAACACAATTTATTAATCCATTCATGGATTGATGGTCACTTGGGCTTCTTCCATGACTTGGCAATTATGAATTGAGCTGCAATGAACAATCTGGTGCAAATATCTTTATTGCCAAATATTTTTGGTCCTTTGGATATATACCTAAAAGAGGAATTGCAGGATCAAACAGCAGGTATACATTTAGATCCCTGAGTGTTCTCCAAATTTACTTGCAAAAGATACATACTAGCTTGCATTCCCTCCAGCAGTGCAGAAGTATTGCCTTTTCTCCACATATATGCCAACATCTGTTGTTTTGGGATTTTGTGATGTGGGCTACTCTTACTGGAGTTATATGGTATCTCAGAATAGTTTTGGTTTGCATTTCTCTGATGATTAAAGATGATGAGCATTTTTTCATGTTTCTGTAGGCCATATGCCTGTCTTCTTCAGAGTATCTGTTCATGTCTCTTGCCCACAATGAAATGGGATCACTTGCTTTTGCTTAGTAATAAGTTTGAGTTCTCTGTGGATTCTGGTTATTAGACCTTTGTTGGTAGATAACTTGTAAAAATCCTCTCCCATTCTGAAGGCTGTCTATTTGCTTTACTTAGTGTGTTCTTGGCAGTGCAGAAGCTTTTTAATTTGATCAGATTCCAGTAATGTATTTTTGATGTTGCTTCAATTGCCAGGGGTGTCCTCCTCATAAAGTATTCTCCCACAATTTTTTCAAATGTTTCCCCTGCACTCTCTCTAAGAATATTTATAGTTTCATGTCTTAAGTTTAAGTCCTTTAACCAGGTTGTGATGTATAATTTGTTTGATATGTTGTTGGATTCTGTTTGCTACAATATTATTTAATATTTTTGCATCAATATTCGTTAGAGATATTGGTCTATATTTTTCTTTTCTTGTTGGGTCTTTTCCTGGTTTGGGTATCAGGGTGATATACGCTTCCTAGAATGTGTTAGGAAGTATTTCTTCTTCTTCTATGTTTTGGAAAAGGTTAAGTAACATAGGTACTAGTTCCTCTTAAAAGGTTTGGTAGAATTCTGTTGTGAAGCCATCAGGTCCTGGGCTTTTCTTTTTGTTGAGATTTCTTATAGTTGATGCTATTTCAGAACTTGTTATAGGCGTCTTAAACATCTCCACTTCTTTCTGGCTAAGTCTAGGAGGGTGGCATGTTTTCAAGGATTGCTCTATTTCCTTCAGATTTTCAGACTTCTGGGAGAAGTTTTACGTATTATTCATTAAGCATTTGTTGAATTTCTGAGGAGTCTGTTATTATTTGGGCTTTATCATTTCTGATTGATAAAATTAGGGATTTTACTCTTCTACATCTGGTTAGGATAGCAAAAGGTTTATCTGTTTTATTGACCTTTTCAAAAGGCCAACTCTTTGATTGGTTGATCTGTTGTATGATTCCTTTGTTTTCAATTTCATAAAGATCTGCTTTATTTTAGTTATTTCCTTTCTTCTGATGGGTTTAGGTTGGTAATATTCTTCGTTTACCAGTGGCTTGAGATGTCCCATTAAGTTGTTGACTTCCTCTCTTTCCATTCTCTTGAGGGAGGCTTGCACTGCTATAAATTTACCTCTTAGGACTGCCTTTGCAGTATCCCAGAGGTTCTCATGGTTTGTGTCTTCATTATTATTCTGTTCCAAAAATTTGGTAATTTCCTTCTTGATCTCATCTATGAACAAGCTATCATTCAGCGTGAGATTATTTCATTTCCATGATTTTGTATGTGTATGCAGATTCCTTTTGTTACTGAGTTCAACTTTTATTCCATGATGGTCCTAGACAATACAAGGAATGATTTCTATTCTTTTAAATTTGCTGAGGTTAGACTTGTGACGTAAGATGTGATCAATTTTGGAGGATGATCCATGGGCTGATGAGAAGAATGTGTATTCAGTTTTCTTAGAATGAAATATTCTGTGGATGTCTGTTAGATGCAAGTGTTGAATGGTTAAATTTAAGTTGAAAATTTCTTTGCTTAGCTTCTTTTTGGAGGATCTATTCAACACTGCCAAAGGAGTGTTAAAGTCTCCGACAATTATGGTGCTGGAGAAAATAAAGTTGCTCATGTTTGTTAGAGTCTCTTTTTTAAATTGAGGCACATTCTGTTTGGGTGCATAAATATTGATAATTGAAATCTCATCATGTTGAGTGTTGCCCTTAAAAAATAAGAAGTGACCATCATTTTCTTTTCTTACTTTTGTTGGTTTAAAACCTACTGTATCTGTAGGTGGCACCTGTGGCTCAAAAGAGTAGGGCACTGGCCCCATATGTCAGAGGTGGTGGGTTCAAACTCAGCCCTGGCCAAAAACTGCAACAAACAAACAAACAAACAATAACCTGTTGTATCTGCAAATAAAATTGCAACACCTGCTTTTTTCTGATTTCTATTTGCCTTATTACAGATGACCATACCTTCACCCTGAGTCTATGTTTATCTTTTAAGGTAAAGTAAGATTCTTTAATGCAGCAGATTGTTTGTCCTGGGTTTTTGTATCCAGTCAGCCAACCTGTGCCTCTTTAGATGGCAATTTAAGACATTCACATTAATTGAGAGTATTGATAAGACAGATAGAATTTTGGCTATTGAGTTTTTCAAAAGTCCAGTGGACATTTTTAATCCTTTCACCACTATGAAAGTTGGAATTTGATCAAAAGTTTCTGAGTGAGTTTACATGGTGGTATAGGACTGTGTTGTTCATTATGGAGGATAGGGCTGAGAATACCCTGGAGAGCTTGTTTAGTTGTGGCAAATTTCTTCAACATGTGAATGTCATTAAAGTATTTAATTTGTCCATCATAGATGAAACTCAATTTAGCTGGATACAGGATCCTGGGTTGAAAGTTATTTTGTTTAAGGAGATTAAAGTTTGATGACCACCCTCTTCTAGCTTGAAAGGTTTCAGCAGAGAGATCTGCAGTCATTCTAATGTTCTTCCCCTTGTAGCTTATAGTTTTCTTATGTCTTACATCTAGCAAAATTGTCTCCTTCATATTATCTTTGGTGAAGTTAATTATGATGTGTCTATGAGAATTTTTATTTGGGTTGAGTCATGCTGGTGTTCTAAAACTGCTATCTAAATTTCAGAATCTCTTGGCATGTCTGGAAAATTCTCCTTGGTTATTTCATGAAGTAAAGCATCTGTATCCTTGCAGCAACCTCATCACCTTCAGGTATTCCTATAAGGCAAATATTAGATCTCTTTGAATTATCCTAGAGGTCTCTGAAAGAAGGATCTGTTTTCGTTCTCCACTTGTTTTCCTCTTTGAGCATTTGGGAAGCTTTCAAAAGCTTTTTCTTCAATGTCATAGATTCTTTCTTCTGCCTGCTCCATTCTGTAATGATGGATTCTACTGTATCTCTCAGGTCTTTGAGGGCTGCAAGTTTTTGCCTCAATATGTTAAAGTCTTTGGTGATTTTGTCTTTGAATTCATTGAATTCTTGAGACATCTTTTGAATTACTGCTTGAAATTCTAATTCCATCTTCTCCTCCATTCTGTTGATCTTGTATGCTATCCAAATTCTGAACTTGATTTCTGACATCTCATCTATTTGTTTATGAATGGGATCTTGTGCTGTATCTGATTTGTCGTTCCTTGAGGGAGTAGATCTTCTCTGATTATTCATGTTGCCAGAGTTTTTCAGCTGATTCATCCTCATGATTGTTTTTCACCATTGGCTAGGTGGCAGGTAAGGTGAAATTGGATTGGGTGTTCCTAGAATTGTGGTTAACCATCCCTTTGTTAAGGATCGGGACTAATGCATGCAGCTTTTGCTCCTTTAGCATTACAAAGTACCCATACAGTATTACAGTCTGAGGCTGAGGAAACCTGCTTGGTGTGGTGGGGTTAGTTGGCTCTGTCTTGTATTCATCTGGTTCTTGTCCAATCTTACTGGGTCAGTCATTTTGGTGAAGTCTTACCTGTGGAGAAATACAAACAACTAAGACACCCAACCCCCATGGACAACAACTGGAAGAGAAAAATCAACTCTTCCCATTACTACACAATTAGGGTACCACCTGAGAAGTTCCTTGAGTGATTGGCCCAGGTTAGGAGTTCCAAACCAATTGACCCCATCAGTATGAACTCTCAACTGGGAGAGTTTGAATGATCTCCAGCAACTAGATTGCAGAGGTCTACTGGCTGTTCAGATTTGGCTTGCTCTGGTGCTCTATGGAGTCAGAAAGGCCAACCCAGTAGCAGAGTAGGACCATGGGGGCTGAGTCTCTTTCTCCACTTTGCTCCTCTTTCACGCCCAGTCACTGGTAACCCCACAGGATTGCGGTCCTGCTCCCTCCAATAAGCAGATGTGCCAGGGCTTAGCACCTGTCAGAATCAAAGGAAGGCCAATGCCCCCCCGGCCCAGCCACTACCCTCTGCTGCCAGATGGCTGGGGGAGCTGTGGCATGCCTGCCTCGGGTACTCAATAGCCACTTGGGAGTCTTCCACTTGGACTCAGTCTAATCCTGAGGGTAATAAGTCTGCAAATGCTTTTCTCCCTCAGCCACTGTGCCTTTGCCCCTGCCTCTCTGCTGCATTGGTATCCCTATAGAGTAAGTTCTGTTTTACTCTGGCAGTCCTAGAGTTGTGGAGGTGTCTCTCTAAGATTGGACCCTGGAAAGATCACTCTATTGTTTCTGAATCTTTGTGGGAAGTGACCCTGTGCAGCTCCCCTGTGACTGCCACAGCCAGGGAGTTCTGGCTGTAGGAGCATCTCCAGGAGTGTGGGGCACACAAATCCAGCATCAGGGTGGGATATGCTTCACACAGTTCTGGCAGTGCCTGGTGCCTGATGACTTTGGCAAAGAGAGTGCTTGGCTCAAGACTCTGGTCTGGCTGGGGCATGGTGGTGGACGCATGGTGGGCGTGGTGGGAAGGGCACAGGATGCATGGCTCTAGCAGTCTCTGGCTGGGTGTGAGGCGTGGAGGCAGGTAGAGCACCGGGGGCAGGGTGTGAGATGGGTGGCTCTAGCAGGCTCTGGCTCAGCTGGGATGGTGTGCTTGGTCTGGCATATGGGGGTCACTGTTCATGAGCCTCCTCCCACAGTTTCTGCAGGGGTTAGGCTTCTGGTTCTTCAGGGGGGAAGGGGAGAAGGGTGGACTGGAAGTTCAGAATGGCAGGGAAAATGTTAGTTCAATTTTTCTACCTGGCAAGAAAGTGTTCAGAGTATCAGCAGAATCCCTCTGGGGAAGTAGTCCCCACTTCCTACAGGTCTCACCCTTGGGGTGAGAGAAGAAGTCCTCAGTTCACTGCTCGCCTGTAGAAAACTCACAGGGGAAAACGAAGAGAAAAAGGAATAAAAAAAACACACACACAAAAAAAATACCACTTTCTTGGGGGAGGGGACGGATACTTTTCCTTTGGGATGAATTTTATACCTGAAGTTTGTTTTCTTGGAGTCACAGCTTGCCTCAGCAGAGGTGACCTGCAGTTAATACTCTTGTCTCTCGGCTCAGAGCCCAGTCTTAAGCTTAATTTAATACTTTCTGGATGTTATCCTTCCCTCTGGCCAGGAGCTTCTTTCAGAGGCTGGCTCCAGTCGGCCATGTTGCCCCTCCCTCTCCCTACTTGATTTTGATGTATGATTTTTTCCATGTGTAGCTGTAATCTGTTGGCTAGGATTTTATTCAGAATTTTTACATATATATTCATTAGTGAAATTGGTCTGTAGTTTTTTTTAGTTGGGCCTTTTCCTGGTTTGGGTATCAGGGTGCTGTTTGCTTCGTATAACGATTTGGGGAAGATTCCTTCCTTCCCAGTTTCTTGGGATAGTTTCTGCATATGAATATAAGCTTCTTGTTGAAAGTTTGATAACATTCTGGTGTGAAGCTATCCAGACCAGAGATTTGTTGGGAGACTTATTATTGTTTCTTTGATCTCAGTGCTTGAAATTGGTCTGTTCAGGAGATCTACTTCTTCTTGGGTAAGTCTATGGAAAGGGTTTGATTCCAACTATTGATCCATTTCCTCATTTGAAAGATTGTAAAATTTTTGGTTATAGAGTTTCTTGTAGTACTCAGAGATAAGCCCTTGTATCTCTGTGGGATCTGTTGTTTCCTTTTTATTGTTTTAGATTGAGGTTACTAGAGATTTTCATTTTCTGTTTCTAGTTATTCTGGCCAAATGTTATCTATTTCATTTATTTTTTTAATCAACATTTTGTTTTGTTAATTTTCTGAATGAAATTTTTAAATTTCATTAATCTCTGATTTAATTTTGGTTATTTCTTTTCTTCTGCTGGGTTTAGGATTAGATTGTTCTTGGTTTTCCCATTCCATCAGATTGTTTGGGTTTTTCAGATGTATGCGTCTAGTGCAATAAATTTTCTTCTCTGGACTGATTCTTCTGTATTCCACAGGTTTTGGTAACTTATTTCTTCATTGTTGTTATGTTTGAGGAATTTTACAGTTTCTCATTTTATGTCTTCATGAACCCAACTGTCATTAATAATTAGGTTGCTTAATTTCCATGACTTTCTGTGGGTTTGAACATTTTCATTGGAGTTCACATGCACCTTTATTGCCTTTTGGTCTGAGAAAAGACAAGGTATGATTTCAATTCCTTTAGTTTTGCTTAGGTTTCATTTGCATTCTAACATGTGATCTATTTTAAAGTAGATTCCATGCACTGACAAGAAAAAATGTATATATTTTTGCTTTGGGATGTCACATTTTGTATATGCCTATTAATCCCTTTTGTTCTAGGGTCAGGTGTAAGTCCTTTGTAACTTTGTTTAGTTTCTGTTTACATGATCTGTCCAGTTCTGTCAGAGGGGTGTTAAAGTTTCTGCATATTGTGGTGTTATGGGATATCATATTGCTCAGACACCTCAAGGTCTGTTTCATAAATCTGGGAGCATTTAAGTTTGGTGTGTAAGTATTTAAAATTGAAATGTCTTCTTGTCCTGTTTCCTTGACCAGTATTAAGTGTCCTTCATTGTCTTTCTTAACTTTAATTGCTTTAAAACTGCTTTTTACTTGAGAATAAGATTGAAAACCCTCCTTTCTTCTAATTCCCATTTGCCTGAAGTACTGTTTTTCATCCCTTAACACTGAGTCTTAATTTGTCCTTCAAGGCTACATGTTTCTCGTGGGGGCAGCATATGTATGGCTTGTGCGTTTTTATCCAATCAGCCAGCCTGTGACTTTTCAGTGGGGAACTCAGTCCATTGACACTTATTGAGAGGATTGATAAGTATGGTAGTATTTTATTCATTTTGTTATGTGAAAGTCTGTTATGTGGATTTATCTTTGTACCACTGAAGAAGCTATGTTTTGACCTGTGCCTTCTGAAATTATGATGTTCAGTGTTGAGAATAGATCTAAGTATTACCTGTAGAACTGGTCTTGTGTCAAATTTCCTCAGTGCTTGTATATACACAAAAGATTTGATTTCTCCGTCAATTTTGAAGCTTAGTTTAGCAGGATAAAGAATTCTGGGCTAAAAATTGTTTTGTTTAAGAATGTTGATGGTGGATTATCATGCTCTTCTTGCTTTCAAAGTTTCAATTGAAAATTTCCTTGTCATCCTATTGGTTCTTCTTCTTTAGGTCAGTTGTCACTTACTTCTGCCTGCTTGCAGAATTTTTCCTTGCATCTTCACTTTGGACAGGTTTATTTCAATGTGTCTTACAGAATCTCTGAGTTCAAATGAGCCATGGTTCAATATCCACCTGAAAGTAGTGTGTTTGGATCTTTACTAAAATTTGGGAAGTTTTCATTTATGATAGTCTCCAGTAAGGCTTCCCTATCTTTGGTACAATCTTCTTCCACTATAGGGATCACTTTTAGTTGTATGTTTTAACACTTCATGGAGAATCATAGTTCTCTAAGTGAATGTTCTGCTTCCTCTCTCTTTTTTTTCTTCCTCTTTTACTACCTGGGTTAACTCAAACACTTTATTCTCTAGATTTGAGGTTCTTTCATCTCCATAGTCTAATCCATTCTTGATACTTTCTACTGCATCTTTACATTCCATGATTGTTTCCTTCCTTTCCTTATGCTCCACCATATGCTTTCTATAGTCTACATATCTCTCATCCAAGTTTTAATTCTGTCTTACTATTTTTTGTCACCTTAGTCATCTATATTTTTAATTCCATTTTTAATTTATCATCTATATTTTAAATTCCATTTCTGTCCAATCCATTAATTATTTATAAGTGGAGTCTTCTGTAAAATCTCCCTCATGGTCCCTTGGAGGAGTTGCTCTATTTTAGATTTTCATGGTGCCCAATTTTTTTTATTGGTTCCTCCTCATGTGTGCTTTCTTTTGTTCCTTTTTCCTTCACAATTCCTCCTTTGCTTCAGATTACCTTATCTCAAAGTTTAGGTGATGAATAGACCTGTTAGTATGAGGCCAAAAGTAGGAGAAGGGTAAAAAGCATGCAGGGTGAAACAAGAAGAAAACAAAGAAATAAAAAAGAAAGAGTAAAAGACAAGAAAAAGAAAAAATGGAAGGGATAATAACAAAAAATTAAACAGCAGGAGAGAAGGAGGACAGGAAGAGAGATTTATCATGATAGGAGAAATGGTATTGATCAGCATACTGTGAAGGTCATGCCTGTAATTCAAGAATTTTGAAGGGATGGACTGGGTGGATTCCTGGATATCAGATGCTCCTTACCATCCTGTGATCATCCTGAATCTTCTCTGCTAAAATTAGGAAGCAAAGAAAAAGATTAAAAATAGAAAATAAGAAGAAAAATTGAGTAAGAATAAAAGAGAAATAGAAAAATTCTGCAGTGTGGGCTTGCCAATACTTTCTTCCTAGGGACAAAGGTAAAAAGGTCTCTTGGCCTCCTGGAGCCAGACTACTGCCAGACTACAGCTATGTCAACTGGGCTCTCAGCAGAAAAAGAAAAACAATAATAATGAGAATAAATAATTGCTAATAAAATAGTAATAGATAAAGGAAATTAAAAATTCCATTGAATCAAATATAGGAGAGAGAGGTAAGAGGAATAAAGAAAGAAAGAAGAAAAACAAAAAAGGGATGGGATATCTTAACTCTTGCGTAAGCAATTTATGTCAGACAGATGAGAAAATTTGAAGAATATCTATTCAAAGAAACAATTTAGAGGAGAAAAATAAAGAGAATAAATGAGTGAATAAATGAGAATAAATACTGTAACCAAAAAATGCAGGAGCCCTTGCTTTTGATGGAAGTAAAATGGAAGTTAAGAAAAGAACCAACAACATAAATTAGTAAAAAACAAAAACAAAAACAAAAACACATCAACAATAAACAAAAACATTCTTACAACCAAAGATAAGCAACTTCAGCAACAGATGAATAAAAATTACTAACAACAACAAGAAAGAATATATAAAAGCATATATATATATATATATATATATATATATATATCTGAAGAGACTGAGTTTTGTAGGGATACACTTATGTTGCAATATACTTCCAGGACATCAGGTGATGCTGTGGTTTTACAGGGAAGAATCACAGTCAGTAACCTCTCTAGTCCCAGGCATAGTCATGTTTCCCCAACTTATTTTTCCATGGTGATTGCTTGATTGTTTCCTCGGGATTCAGACCTCACTGGGTTGGGATCTTAAAGCTCTCCAGAATACTTCAGAGGCAGTTCTCACAGTGCTCCCTTATAACAAGTCCCATGTGGTGTGGGAGTCCCTGAGCCTGTCTCAAATGGACGTCTGATCTCAGCAGGTGGAACTATGAAGGACGGTTTAGGAATGCTGTATCTTTATGGAGTAGTCCAATGAGAACGGGCTGGAGTCCCCTTGCCCAGATTACATGGAGAATAGCCAGCTCAGAGATGTTTCTAATTCACCACCTTGGCTATTCCCATCTCCAAGAAACTTGTGAAAGCAGCAAGAGAGAAGTAATTGGCCAAATTCAAGGGATCCTCAATAAAATCAGTGGTCATTTTTCCTAAGAAATTATGGAGATGAGAAGGCAGAGAGATGAGTGAGATGTTTAAAAGGTATATAAAAGTGAATATGAGTGTATCAGGACAGAAAGCTAAAAAAAAATTTAAAAATGTATAAAAAGTGAATAGGAAAATAATTTTAACACAGAAAACATAAGAAAATAACAAATTAATTCCTTCCTTATAAATAATTACTCCAAATCTAATTGAATTAAACTTCCACATAAAATAACATAGAATGGAAGAATGAATAAAAATACACGATCCAAATCTTTACAGTCTACAAGAGCCTGATTTTAGTTGTAAAGTGAAAAGATGTAGAAATGTCTTTCTTGCAAAAAGTAACCAAAAAGATCCGTAGTGGTTAAACTAATAACAGACAAAATAGACTTTAAGTGAAAAACTCTCTCTCTCTCTTTTTATTGTTTGTCACCATTTACATGAAATGTTCAGCAGAGGCAAATGGATAAATACAGAAAATATTTTAATGGTTGCCTATAGCCAAGATAGGGGTATGGTAACTGAATGCTAATACCTTCTTAAAGTCAAATTTTGTTAGGAAATTAGATTTTTAATGACAGTTGTGCAAATATTTAAACATCCTAAAAAACCTGTTGGTTTAGGTAAAGTGTATAGTTTATATGCACTTTACATATCAATATATCAGTATAGCTATTTAATAATATATAATAATTTTAAACATGAAAGTATTTTAATAGTCTAATAGAGTCATGGTATAGATACCCCAGTTAAATGTTTATTAGAAAATATTCTTACTTGGGCAGCACCTGTGGCTCAAAGGAGTAGGGCGCCAGCCCAGTATGCTTGAGGTGGCGGGTTCAAACCTAGCCCAGGCCAAAAACTGAAAAATAAAAAATATATCATTGCAGACATTTTGCTGACTTATACAATTATTTTATCTAATTTACTTTCTTTTCATTTATTTATTTATTTTTATTAAATCATAGCTGTGTACATTAGTATGATCATGGGGCACCATACACTTGGTTCATAGATCATTTGACACATTTTCATCACACTAGTTAACATAGCTTTCGTAGCATTTTCTTAGTTATTTTGCTAAGACCTTTACATTCCACATTTACTAGGATTCACATATACCCTTATAAGATGCACCGCAGGTGTAATCCCATTAATCTCCTTCCCTCCACCTACCTCCCCCCTCCCTCCCCTCCCTTTCCCCCTTCTCCCTATTCTTAGGTTGTAACTGGGTTATAGCTTTCATGTGAAGGTCCTACATTAGTTTCATAATAAGGGTGAGTACATTGGGTACTTTCAACAATTTATTTATACATGTATTCATTTTTTTGTGTGTGTGTGTGGTTTTTGGCCGGGGCTAGGTTTGAACCCTCCACCTCTGGCATATGGGACCGGCGCCCTACTCCTTGAGCCACAGGCGCCACCCCATGTATTCATTTTCGATTGACAAATATAGACTGTATATATTTATCATGTGTAACATTATTATTTTGAATTATGTATACATTATGAATTCGAGAAATTATCTCTTTAACAATAAGTGTTATGGAAGCAGAAGGAGTTAGTATCTTTTTCAAAACAATCCCAAAAATATAAACTGACGCTTGATTTACTCTTTCTTTGTCTGAGCAAGATTAGATAAAAACAAACAGAATTTTAAAGAATATCTTTCATCTATTTTGATAGAATCAGTCACGTGTAGAATCAAAAATAAGAAGGGCAGTGTTATTTCTAGGACTTTTTTTCTTTTTCTTTTTGGTTAGTATGAGGGTACATATGATTAAGTTACATTACTTATATTTGTAGGGTAAATTCCAAAGTCCAAGATGTAATTGTTTCCTTCACCCAGGAAATACATATGCTATATACCTCTATGTTGTACCTGATAGGTGGGAACTTACTCCTCCCCGTCCTCTTCTTGAATTTACTTCTCTCTTTTTATCTCTCTCTCTGGCCTGTAATTGTTAAGCTACAAGTTTCAAATTAGAATTGAGCACACAGGAACTTTTTCCCATTATTGAGATACTTTACTCAGGAGAATGTTCTCCAAATCCATCAAAGTAAATACAAAAGATGCCAAGTCCCCATATTTTCATGGCTGAATAGTATTGCACCTGATTGATCTCAACAATAATATTTCTCAACAACCAAGTAATCCAAAAACACAAGAGACAAAGAAGGACACTATATTGGTAAAAAGACTGATTCTTTAAGAAGACATAACGATTCCATGATATACATGTACCACAATTTGCTAGCCCATTCGTGGGTCGATGGGCACTTGGGCTTCTTCCATGACTTAGCAATTATGAATTGGGCTGCAATAAACATTCTGGTACAGATGTCTTTGTTATATTGTGATTTTTGTTCTTCTGGGTATAAACCTAGTAAAGGAATTATAGGATTGAATGGCAGGTCTATTTTTAGATCTCTAAGTATTCTCCAAACATCCTTCCAGAAGGAACGTATTAGTGTGAATTCCCACCAGCAGTGTAGAAGTGTGCCCTTTTCTCCACATCCACACCAACATCTCTGGTTTTGGGATTTTGTGATGTCAGCTACTCTTACTGGGGTTAGGTGATATCTCAAAGTAGTTTTGATTTGCATTTCTCTGATGATTAAAGATGATGAGCTTTTTTTCATGTGTTTGTAGATCATGCATCTGTCTTCTTTAGAGAAGTTTCTCTTCAAGTCCCTTGCCCACCCTGAGATGGGATCACATGTTCTTTTCTTGCTAATACATTTGAGTTCTCTGTGGATTCTGGTTATTAGACCTTTATCGGAAGTATAACCTGCAAATATTTTCTCCCATTCTAAAGAAAGATGTATACTTTACCTCTTTCATGTTTACATGGATGGAGCTGGAACATACTCTTCTTAGCAAAGTATCTCTGGAATGGAAGAAAAAGTATCCAATGTACTCAGCCCTACTATGAAGCTAAATTATAGCTTTAACATGAAGGCTATAACCCAACTAAAGCACAAGACTAATGAGGAAAGGACCAAGGAAGGGGAAGGGATTCGGGAGGTTAGGGTGGATGAAGGTTAATGAGTGGGGCCACACCTATGGTACATCTTAGAATGGGTACAGGAGAAACTTACTAAAGGCAGAATACAAATGTCTACATACAATAACTAAGAAAATGCCATGAAGGCTATGTTGAACAGTTTGATGAGAATGTTTCAGATTGTATATAAAACCAGCACATTGTCCCCCTTGATTGCGCTAATGTACACAACTATGATTTAATAACAAAAAAAAGAAAGAAGGAAGGAAAAAAAAAAGAAGACATAGCAATTATGAACTTATATTCACCAAAAACAGGACCCCAAAATATTTTAAGAAATCTTTGAGATTGGAAGGGAGAGATGAAAGGTTCGCATATAACAGCTAGGGAATTTAATACTGCACTTTTATTAATGGACAGAACATCAGACAAAAGATTAACAAGGAAAAACACAACTGATACAACACCATTGCTAAGGAATTTATAGAACACATTATCTAACAATACACATTCTTCTCAAATGCACTTAAAATATTCTCCAGAATATAGCATAACTCAGACCACAAAGTAAGTCCCAATAAATTATCAAAGGATAAAATAACTTATTTTCTCCAACCACAATGAAATAAAACTAAAAATTAATAACAGAGAGAAAAATAGAAAACATACAGATTTTTAAACATTCAACAAAACAACCAATAGTTCAGAAATAAAATCAAATATGAAATATACAGAAATTAATGAAAAACAAAAAATAATGTAACAGAACTTATGGGATGTAGCCAACACAGGCGTCAGAGTAAAATTTATAGCACTGCATGCATACATTGCAACGAAGAATAATCTAATTAGAAAACTTAAGAAATCTATAAAAATAAAAGTAAACTAAACTCAAAGCTAATAGATATAAGGTAATAATAAACATTAGATAGAAATAAACAAACGATAAGAAAAATTAAAAGTGATATTTAATGCAACCCAATCTTCATTCTTTTCATAGAGCAAGAAAATTGACAAACATTTTGTTAGACTGGAAAAAAAGAAAAATGTAAATAACTAATATAACAAGTGAAAGTGGGGATATCACTATTGAATTTATATAAGTAAAAAAAAATTGGAAATGAATACTAGAAATAATCCTACGTGAACAATTTAGATAACCTTGATGAAATTGACAAATTATTATAAACACACAATTACCAAACTGGCTCAAGAAAAAAATAGGCAATCTTACCTATATTAATTAAAGAAGCAGAGTCAGTAATTAAAAGCCTTCTTAAAGGAAAAAGTCCTGAACCAGATTATTTGATTAGTGAATTCTATGAAATATTTAAAGATAAGTTCTTGTCAAAAGTTTTTCACAATAGGAGGAAATACTTCTTAACTCATTCTGTAAGGCCAGCATTATCCAGCTAGGCAAACCAAATTAAAGTATCATAAAAGAAGATTACAGACCAATATCCCTTATGAATATAAATGCTAAAATATCAACAAAATAATTGCAAACCAAACTCAATAGCATATTAAAAGAAATATGTACTATGACCAAATTAGATGTATTCAAACAATACAAGGGTTTATTCAATGTAAGAAAATTGATTAATGCAATAATACACTTATGAAGCTAAAAATAAAAAAAAACATTACTCTCAATCAATGCAGACAAAGCATTTGATGAAATCTCAAATTTTCATGATAGAAACACCTGGAAGTACAAATATATGGGAACTGTTTTTTAACATTGGTAAAGAACTTTTATAAAAATATGTAGCTAGTATTATACACAGTGGTAAAAATCTTAAAACTTTTCCCATAATATTAGGAATTAAGAAAAGAATGTTAGCTTTCATCATTGGTATTCAACAATGCACTGGAAGTTATAACTATATCATTAGGCAAGAGAAATAAATAAAAGGCATCTGAATTATAAAGGAAGAAGTAAAACTATCTCTATTTCAAAGTGTCATGATTTTGGTAAATTACAAAGCATCACCCCACACACAGACACTCCCCCCAAAAAAGAATTTACTGGAGCTAATAAACAAATTCAGGAAAGTGAAGTGCACAAGATCAACTCAATTGTTCTTCTGTGCATCAACAATAAATAATTATAAAGGCAATCAAGAAAACAATCCAATTTAAAACAATATCCAAAATAAAAAAAATGTGTAGGAATAACTTTAACCAAGGAAGGGTAAGACTTGTACACTAAAAACTACAAAACATTATTCAAAGAAATATATATTAAATAGACATTTATTATTAAATTAAATTCCATGTTCATAAATTAGACAATGTTAATACAATGATGTTTCTAAGATATCAATATTTACCAATCTATAGGTATAATGTCATCTCTTTCAAAAATTCTATTTGTCCTTTTTCAGCAACAGAAAAGCTGATCCTCAAATTCATATAAAATTGTAAATAGTTTCAAATGGCCAAAGTAAACTTTAAAGTGAAGAACAAAGCTGGAAAACTGATGTGTCTAAATTTTAAAACTTACCTCAAGGTCACAGTAATTAAAATAGTGTGGCACTTTCCTAAAGAGATATATATATATATAATTTCAATTTCCATAAATAAACCCACACGTCTATGGTCAATTAAATTTTAATGAGGATGTCAAGACCATTAATTGGGGAAGAATAGTCATTTCAGCAAACAATGCTGAGACAATTGGATAGCAACATGCAAAATGGTAAATGTGGTTCTTTACATCATGCTATACCTGCACAAAAAATGAATCAATGACCTAAATATAATGGCTAAAACCTTAAAACTCTTGGAAATTTTATAGTGGTAAATTTTTATGATTCTGGATGTGGCAGTGCATTCTCATAACATATTGCACCAAAAGAATAAGCAAAATGAACCCCCAAAAAGATGCATTGAATTTCAAATTTAAGAACTTTGGTGTACCAAAAGGCATTATCAAAACAGTTAAAAGACAATTCACATTATGATAGAAAAATCTGTAAATCCTTTATCTAATGAGTCTAGTATTCTAAATATATAAAAATTCTTAACATTCAATAACAGTAAGACTCAGAAGAAGAGTCTCTCATAACAGAAGAGAACAAAGACTCCAATAAATGTTTCTTTAAAAATATATACACAAATGGCTAACAAGCACATGAAAAGATGCTCAACATCATTAGTCATTAGGAAATTCAAATCAAAATCACAATGTAGTGCCACTTCATACCTATAGAGAAAACTGAGCCCTAATCTTTGGCATAAGATTCACTTTCTGCTAGAGAGACCTACAGAATCATGGGAATGGCATGTGAGTTGTGTACCTGCAGGAGATCAGAAAACTGGCCTCCAAGAGAGAATGTACATGTGAGGTGCAGCAACACCGGGCCTAATGGTTATGGTAATGATTCTCCAGATTCCAAAGGTCTCCTCTTGTTTCTAGAGGCAGAGGTCTTGCTTAAATTCTGAGATTTTGTGAAAGAAATTGGAAACATTCTGTCTGACAATTTCCATAATTCCTCTTTTTTAATGCTGATGTATGACAAGTAACTTAACTTTTTCCTGCTTTGTGATAATAAATACAGACCTAAGGTTAACTGGGGTGGGGTGGGGCTCCTCCCTGAGTTCCCAGTATCCTGACACAAGACTCCCTTATTTGGTGACCCCAAATGCCTTTGCATACCCACTAGGATGGGTATTTTAAAAAGTGTTCACAAGAATGTAGAAAATTAAAATTCTTGTACATTTCTGGTGTGATTGTGAAATGGTTCACTTGCTTTGGAAAAAAATTTGGTGTTTCTTCAAAATTAAGCAGGAATTACCATATGATACAGAAATTCCATTTCTAGGCATATACCAGAATAATTAAATATTGAAGTACATAAATATTCATGTTTATAGTAGTACTATTTTCATCAACCATAAGGTGGAAAGAGCCCAAATATCAACAGATGAATGGATGAACAGTGGTCTGTACACACAATGTAATATCATTGAGCTAGACAAAAGGAATGGAGTACTAACAGATGATAACAATTTGGATGAATTTCTAAAAATTGTGTGTAAATCCAGACACACAAGGTCATTCATTATATTATTTCATTTACATTAAATATAAAGTAGAGATACATCCATAAAGAAAAAATACAGATTAGTTGTTGATCTATTAATAGTTTGTAGTAGGGATTGGGGAGGGGAAATAGAGAGAAACTTCTTTTTTTTAATTTATTTTTATTAAACCATAGCTGTGTACATTAGTATGATCGTGGGGCACCATACACTTGGTTCATAGATCGTTTGACACATTTTCATCACATTAGTTAACATAGCTTTTGTAGCATGTTCTTAGTTATTTTGCTAAGACCTTTACATTCCACATTTACTAGGATTCACATATATCCTTGTAAGATGCACCACAGGTGTAATCCCATTAATCCCCCTCCCTCCCCCCTCCCTTTCCCCTTTCTCCCTATTCTTAGGTTATAACTGGGATATAGCTTTCATGTGAAGGTCCTACATTAGTTTCATAATAAGGGTGAGTACATTGGGTACTTCTTAGTAAAGAGTTTTACTTTGACATGATGGAAATGTTTTAGAACTAGATAGAGTCACTGGTTGTATAACATTTTGCACTAAATATTAATGAATTGTTCACATTAAATGGTAAATTTATGTGAATTTTTCCTCAATACTTTTAAAAAATTAAATGTCAAAGCCAAGAGGAGTCTAAAGAGATACTTTAATTAAAATATTATGTATGAGTTCTTTGAGGGTTCTCCATACCTTCCCAAAATGTTGTATTAGTTTGCAGTCCTACCAGCAGTGTAAAAGTGTTCCCTTCTCTCCACATCCACCTACATTAGACTGTTTATTGCAGCTCAATTTACAAACACCAAAATGTGGAAACAGCTTACAGGCCCACCAGTGCAGGAATGGATTAACAAGCTGTGGTATATGTATGCTATGGAATACCATTCAGCCATTAAAAAAGATGGAGACTTTACATCTTTTGTATTAACCTAGATAGTAGTAGAACACATTATTCTTAGTAAAGCATCACAAAAATGGAGAAGCAAGAATCCCATGTACTAAATTCTGATATGGGGGCAATTCATGACCTAGTACATGGTGGGCGTGAGAGAAGGGGAGAGTAGCGAGAGGGAAGGAGAGAAAAGGTGAGAGGGTCACAGAGTGTGCCACACCTTTTATTATCAGAGGGACTTTACCTAGCAAATGCAATTAATGTAACCTGGTCTGTTGTACCATAAATTAATTCCCAACAAGAAAAAAAAATAAAGTTAAAAAAATGTAAAAGAAAAATAAAATAAAATTGATATCTTAAAAACTATAATGTAGTATTTTGGATTGAGACTGAGGAGCTGAAAGTAAACATTAAGTAATAAACTAAGAAAATCTGAACAAATTATGGTTATTAATTAGTAAAAAAAAAAAACTTGGGTGGTGGTTTATATTATCACAAGATGTTAGATCTCAAAGGAAATGCTGGCTCAAAAGAAATAAGTATTTAAATTTCCCTAAGCCACAGACATATTTATTTTTATTTTTTATTGTTTGGAATGAAAATGGAGGTTGAAAATATTTTCATAATAATTTATGTAATGATAAAAATTACATATTATGTTATTAATATGATTCTTTTATATTTTCCTCCAGCATCTATGACAGTGCCAAGCATTTGGTAGGCACTTAATAAATATTTGTTAAATGAACGAATACTATGATTGTGGTCATTTCTATGTTAAAAAAAAATACCAGATCAAAAAGGAGGCAAAATAATTTTTTTGACTGTCTTTTTGGCTAAGGTAGAGTGATTGAACAACTTGTCCATTTGCCTGATTAGAGATTGGGCAGTAAGGTGAGAACAAAAGAAAAACAGAAATTTCCATTTAAAAACGACTTATTTTGTGACCCTGTCTATTCATAGTCTAAGCTTGCTAAATATTCAGTCCATGAAACTTAAAATCCAGGGAACAAATGTCAAATGAGGCCCAAGTGTTAACTGGAAAGCTAACAGGAAGCCTTTTTGTGCAAAGTAGTATATGTTATACAATTTAATTTATGCAAATAATAATGCACATAGATATGTTAGCATAACTAAAGTGCAATTTCTAGGAGGTTATAGTGATTTCATGCAAGATAGAAGTGGGAGTGAATTTTACTTTTAATTTTACATCCTTCTATAATGTGTGATTGTTTTTACCATGAGCTTGAACTACATTATAGTTTTCTATATTACTAAAGATATATGTGGCATATGAGGGACTCATTCAGTCATGTGAAAGTTGGTTTCTATGCTTTGATTTCCATAAATCCTTTATAAAAGCTACTTCTTTGAATGAAGCTGTTAAATATTCTTTTTTTTTTCCTTTTTCATGTCTCTATTAAACTGCTAAAGCATTAAGCCTGAGAGCTTATCCACATTTCCAAAATACAGTTTAATCTACATTTCTCCAAGTATAAATTTATAAAATTTTTATCATTTTTTTAAGATTATGCAGATATTATGATTTTAGTAAAAATAAACAAAAAACACTATTCCAGATGAATGGGAAATAATCAACCAAGACAAAATCATTTTGATGGGGAAATTCTGCACATAAGCAGATTCTATAAAGTACCTAGTCATATTATACCTCATTATGAATTTACTCATATATATATACACATATATGTATATATATATGAGTAAATTCATACTCATATATATATGAGTAAATTCATATATATATATACATGGTGATAAAGTTTATATAAGTTTCAGATGTGGTAAGTTTTATTTATAATATGTCCTTAGGAGGGCTGTGTAAATGAAAGAAAATTACCAAACCTTCATGGACATTTGAAACATGATTTTAAATACATGCCTATTTCTTTTAATATATTTTTTGTTTATTTCTTTTTAAGGCCATAGTACTTTTATTTGTATGACAGAGGACCATTAAAAACTACTTCTAACAATCCTTACTAAAGTGAGGTTATTGAAGAAATCTTACATTGAAATTGCAATTCTCCCTTAATTAATTTCCTGCCTCTAGCCCCTTTTTTCATTATTCTACATCATGACCACCTTTAAATATACAGTGAGTTATTTTTGTAAAATACAACTACAGTATTTTCACACTATGCAAACAACATTCCCAGTTTCCCTGAGACACAGAGGTCTTCTCTTACATGGGTCTGATAACACTAAAACTAGGATGGTCTCTGGCATAGCAGGACTGTTATTTTCTTTATTTTATAGCTGCTCATAATTCTTTGATGAATCTCCAAACTCAAATGAGAACTCAAATTTTTTAGCTTGTGACACAAGATCATATAGGATTATGATTCCTGCTTGGCTCTTCTGTTTCTACTAGTGTCTATTCTGGCAGATACATTATAGCCATGCCATATTACTTCTGGTCAAATATTTCTATAAGTATCTTTTGTTTCATGATTCTTTTGTATACTTATATTGCCCCCACCCCAACACACCAACAAGGATGTCCTTCTCCATTTTCTTTACCTGGAAAATGTATTCTTATCTTTTCATCCTTTAAGGATATTTGTTTGGTTGTTTGTTTTTGTTTCTATGAAAATTTCTCGAACTCTCTAATGCATTCCTTGCCAATAGGATTCCTACATCTCTCCAAAATGTCTATATTAGGACTTATTACATTATTTTAATTATATTTTCACAAAAAATTTTCCCTACTTGATTATAAAATCAAACTAGAAACTCAAAGCTCCTATTATCTATTTCTGTAACTATATTACCTGGCATAGCATAGGCATTCAAAGCCAGTGACTTATTTAACACAAATGAATTCTAAATTTAACCATAGTTATCAATAACTATGAATTAAACACCTACACATACCAGTGTTTCTATAGTTGCTGTGGTGAATAAAAAATAGTTGCAATCAATTTCCTACTTTCAAAGAAAATAAAATATGAAATAAGACTCCTCAGAAAGCGTTTTCTTGTCGTAGCTAATGTATAAACATACTTGATAAAACTAGCTTATATTTTTTAAACTTTTTATTTTAGGATAAATGCAATCCACATGAAGTTATCACCATAATACAGAGAAATCTCATCTGTATTTCTTTTTATTTGTGTTTAGGTGCTGCAACTCTCTTTTGGTCCTGGAAGTGGCCAGCCAGTGAGGAGGAAGACCACATGGTAAAGAAGACTTCACACACTCAGTTATCAGCAATTGAATAACTGATGAGGCTCAGATAGGGGAGCAAGTTCACAAGCACAGAGGATCACAGAGAAGTCCCCATCACCTAAAACCTCACAGGATTTTTATTGTATTCTAAAACATGTTAATATTTCAAATAATACTGAAAAAATTAAGATAATTTAGGGGAAGGGGAAGAATTTTGACCATACTAGTGACACAAAGGTGGTCTTGCATCAACATCAAAGCCTAGGGAAACACAGTATGGGGAAGTAGATAAGAGGATTATGTTAAAATTGACTTTGGAAAATAACATATATTAATCGGAGGGTCAAATGTCAACTACTATGTAATCTGCACTGCTGATCTATTCCAACAAGCCCATTTTCTAACTTTTGGAACTGTTTCAAACTGATCAAGCATTCTGATCCTCATTGCTATGATCAGCTTTAAAGGTTAAGGAAACAGACTCTTGCCTTTTTGTGTTCCTTTAAAACATGCTTGACCATTTTTATTTCATTTTAATTCTTCTAGCCTTACCCTACATTTTGCCTTTTATGTGAACATAAATTCATAAGTTTTTATATCTATGAGATAAATTGTGGAAGGCTGACACCACAGCATCTATTTTGTAGGCCAAGTGCTATTTCCAGTACTAACAGACTTAAGTTTCTATTTCCCTGCAAATGCTAGGCCTAAGTTTCTATTTCCCTGCTAACGCCAGGCCTCTTCTCATAAATCACGTGAGCAAAACTTTGAAGCTTGCCGTTGGAACTTATCTCCACCAAGCCCAGGAACTTATCTATACCAAGGCCAGGTTGCTTGGATATGGTGACGTAAACCTCCTCCTTCACCTACCCTTATATACCCTGGAAGAACTTTGCAATAAACGAGACTTGATCAGACTCCTATCTTGTCTCCATTCTTCGCACCCCTTGCCCCTTTTTCATTCTCACCCCCTCCTCCAGGTATCCTTATCGACTGACCCGTGGGCCGGGTCACGTGGCGCCCGAACAGGGACCTGGATACAAGGGAAAATGGTGAAGAAGCTACTGGAGGCAGCTGGCCGGCTCAGAGAAACATTGGGACCTGGCCACGCAGTAGCCTGCTGCGCTGGAACGAGGATCTTGGTGAGTAGTAGCGATCATGGGGCAAGAATTCAGTCAGCATGAGTTATTTGTGAAACAGTTAAGAGATGCACTCAGGACGCGAGGAGTAAAGGTCAAAATTAAACAGCTATTTCAATTTTTTTACTTCTTAAAAGAAGTCTGTCCTTTGTTTCCTCAAGAAGGAACCATAGATGAGAAAAGATGGAAAAGAGTAGGTGATGCTTTAAATGATTTTTATCAGGTATTTGGACCTGAAAAGATACCAGTCACTGCTTTCTCGTACTGGAATCTCATTAATGATATTATTATTGTAGTGTTTGTCCCGCGGTTGTGGATGTCATAAAAAAGGGAGAAGAACTGTAACATCACGACAAAGAAAGGGATATTAAATACCAAGATCCGTCCCAGGATTTTAGGGCTGCTGGAGGCACTCCTCCTAGCAGTCAGCTTAATGAACAAGAGGATCTTATCTCACTAGAGAGTGATGAGGAACCCAACAGGGAGAAACAAAAGGCCCCTACTGTTTGGCAGGAAGCTCAGCCTGAGAACAAACTGAGAGCAAAGCAGCTCAAGGTCAAGGTCTCAGAGCCAAAGCGTAGGCTCTACCCAGACTTGAAAATTTTCAAAGTAAACCCTGACGATAAGCTTTCAGATGAGGAATGGAATGAGTTAGAGGAGGAGGCGGCCAAGTATCATAATCCAGATGGGCCCCTACTTGAAAAACGGCCTCCCCCGTACAGCGCAGCGTCCTCCGTGCCGTCCGTGGCAATGGCTGCTATAGACCCAAAAAGGGATCTAGAGAACAAAATTGCACATTTACAAGAACAAATAAAACTTGAGAGGGAACATCAGGAGCTAATCAGTGAATTAGAGAGGCTTAAAACAGGCAATTTGGACCATAAGGAGCAGAGGCTTCGAGAACAAGAATCCGCTTGCCCCATATCCCAATCTTCCATTAAAGGTATAGTTATGAGGAGGCCCTCTGTTAACCAGGAGAGAACAGAGGCATTTCCAGTCACAGAGATCACAATCAGGGTCAGGCATGGAGACATCACAGTGGATTTGATTTTCAAGTGATTAAGGAATTAAAAACGGCGATGGCCCAATATGGAGCTACTGCTCCCTACACACTAGCTATATTTGAATCTGAAGCGGAGAAATGGCTTGCTCCTGGCGACTGGTATACCCTAGCCAGGGCGGCCCTATCCGGAGGAGATTACTTACTATGGAAATCTGAATATGTTGAATTTTGCAAGGATACTGCCAAAAGAAATGCTCAGGCAAGAAATGGCTGGACTTATGATATGCTTCTTGGTGAGGGGCATTTTGCTAGTACAGATGCTCAAATGTAATATGATCCAGGTCTGTATGCACAAATCCAAGCTGCGGGAACCAGGGCTTGGAGAAAACTCACAGTGAAAGGAGATTTTAGCTCCTCCCTCACTGCAGTGAAGCAGGGCCCTGATGAGCCGTTTTCAGAGTTTGTCCACAGACTTTTAACAGCTGCAGACAGGATTTTTGGTAGCACAGAAGCTGGAATGGACTTTGTTAAACAATTGGCTTATGAAAATGCCAATACGGCCTGCCAGGCAGCTATTCGACCATACAAAAAGAAGACAGATTTGTCTGGATATATTCGCCTTTGCTCTGACATTGGCACCGCATATCAGCAAGGTCTAGCAATGGCTGCAGCCTTACAGGGCTATACTATCAAGGATTTTTTAGCTCAGAAAACTATGGGCCGATGTTTTAATTGTGGAGAACCAGGGCACTTTGCTAAAGACTGCAAAAAAGAAAAATCTTCAACTCCTAAAAAACCACCCCCTGGCTTATGCCCTAAATGCTGCAAGGGCCGTCACTGGGCTAAGGAATGCAGATCTAAAACAGACAATCAAGGAAATCCCCTCCCCTCTCAGCAGGGAAACGGGGAGAGGGGCCAGCCCCAGACCCCAAAGCCCAAACAAGTTTATGGGGCAGTCAGCTTTGTTCCAGTCAACAGCAATCCTTTTCAGACCTCTGCAGAGCCACCCCAGGAAGCGCAGGATTGGACCTCTGTTCCACCTCCCACACAGTATTAACCCCTGAAATGGGAGTGCAAATTTTACCCACAGGTGTGTTTGGTCCTCTACCCCCAAACACCTTTGGATTAATTATTGGATGCAGCAGTAGTGCCGTCCAAGGACTCCAAATTTTCCCAGGTGTAATTGACAATGATTATAAAGGGGAAATTAAATTAATGGCTGCTTCCCCCCAAAATATCTCCACCATACCACATGGCCAAAGAATAGCCCAGTTATTACTATTACCCTTCTTGTCAACTAATAATAAGATTAAAATAAAACACCGAGGTGCAGGAGGCTTTGGCTCCTCTGATGTTTACTGGGCTCAGCCTATCTCACCCCAGAAACCAATGCTTACTCTAAGCCTAGATGCCAAGGAATTTCATGGCCTTGTGGACACTGGAGCTGATGTCACTATAATTAACAAAGAACAATGGCCCAGCCAGTGGCCTCTTTCCCCAACCTTAACTCATTTAGCAGGAATTGGTCAAAGCCAAAACCCTGAGAAAAGCACCAAGATACTTACTTGGAAAGATAAAGATGGCAATCAGGGAACCATACAGCCTTTTGTCATACCTAGCATCCCTGTCAACCTTTGGGGACGAGATCTCTTGTCCCAAATGGGACTCATAATGTGTAGCCCTAATGATGTAGTGACAGCGCAAATGCTTGCCCAAGGTTTTCGACCAGGAAAAGGATTAGGAAAAGAGGAATCAGGCATTGCCAACCCTTTACAAATTACTGGAAAAACAGACAAAAAAGGGCTAGGAAATTTATCTTAAGGGCCATTGACATTCCTGCACGCCATGCAGATAAGATCACTTGGAAAAGTGACGAGCCTGTATGGGTTGATCAATGGCCCCTCTCAAAAGAAAAATTAGAAGCCACTCAGCAGTTAGTGCAGGAACAACTAAAAACTGGGCATATAGAGGAAAGCAACTCCCCATGGAACACTCCAATCTTTGTCATAAAAAAGAAATCAGGGCGATGGAGACTATTACAAGATTTAAGAGCTGTAAACTCCAGTATGGTCTGCATGGGAGCGTTGCAACCAGGTTTACCTACTCCTGTGGCCATCCCTCTTGGTTACTATAAAATTATCATTGATCTTAAAGACTGTTTTTTTCACTATACCACTCCATCCATTAGATCAAAAAAGATTTGCATTCAGTCTGCCCTCTATTAACTTCAAGGAACCTATGAAAAGATGCCAATGGAAAGTTTTACCACAGGGCATGGCCAACAGCCCCACCTTATGCCAAAAATTTGTTGCCGCAGCTATTCAGGAAACTAGTCTTTGCTGGAACTCCATGTACATCATTCATTATATGGATGATATTCTTATTGCTGGACAGAATGCTCAGCAGGTTTTACTGTGTTACAGTGATTTATCATCCTCCCTCACAAACCAGGGACTTCAAATAGCCCCGGAAAAAGTTCAGTTAAAAGACCCCTACCCTTACCTTGGTTTCCACTTAACTGGACCCAGAATTACTAATACTCAAGCTGCCCTCAGATTAGACACATTAAAAACACTAAATGATTTTCAAAAGCTCTTATGGGATATAAACTGGCTTAGACCTTACTTAAAACTAACCACAGGGGATTTAAAACCTTTATTTGCTATTTTACAAGGCGATAGCAACCCCAATTCTCCTAGAACATTAACAGAAGAAGGCCGTCAGGCTTCAGCATTAGTACAACAAGCTATTCATTCACAATTTGTTACAAGCATAGATTACACTCAGCCCCTGAGTTACATCATTTGTAAAACTTCTCTTACACCCACAGCCGTATTTTGGCAAACTGCCCCCATAATGTGGATCCACTTACCTGCTTCTCCCACGAAAGTTATTTATCCCTATTATCAGGCTGTCACGGATATCATCATTATGGGAAGGGAAAATAGTAAAAAATACTTTAGTAAAGAACCAGATATCGTTATACAGCCTTATTCTCAGGCACAAATTAATTGGTTATTTCAAACTACAGAACATTGGCCTATTGCTTGTGCTTCTTATTCAGGTAAACTTGACAATCATTATCCACCCAATAAATTGTTACAATTTATTAGTACACATGACTTTGTATTTCCCACAGGAACCTCCAATTCCCCATTGCCCAATGCCTTATTAGTTTTCACAGATGGCTCCTCTTCTGGTCATGCAGCTTACACCTTTAATACAGAGATTGTGCAATTTCAGGTAAAATCAAATTCTGCACAAATTGTAGAACTTCAAGCAGTTATCGCAGTTTTCTCCACATTTCCCAATCGAGCATTGAATATTTATACTGATAGTGCTTATTTAACTCATTCAGTTCCCTTATTAGAGACAGCAGCGCAAATCAAACATATATCAGAAACTGCTTTTTCTTGCAACTCCAAAATCTTATACACCAAAGGACCCTCCCCTTTTTCATTGGACAACTTAGAGCTGATTCCAATTTACCTGGCCCCCTAACTGATGGTAATCGCAGAGCAGACAAAGCCACTCACTTAGTCTGTACTGCCCAAACCACCACAGAGCCTAATCAAATCGCATTAGCCTCCGCTGCTCACCAATTACATCATCTAAACGCTCACACCCTTAGACTCATGTTTCAAATTACCCGGGAACAAGCCCGCCACATCGTAAACAATGCCCTTCTTGTGTAATTCTACTCCCTACTCCCCATCTAGGAGTAAATCCTCGAGGTCTCATACCCAATGCCATCTGGCAAATGGATGTTACTCATCTACCTGAATTTGGAAAACTCAAGTATGTTCATGTAACCATAGATACCTTCAGTGAATTTATTTATGCCACTGGCCAGTCAGGGGAGGCTGGCAAACATGCCATTGCCCATGTACTAGCCACCATGGCTGTACTAGACACCCCTAAACAAATTAAAACTGATAATGGTCCAGGATACACAGGACATGCATTTAACACCTTCTGTAAACACCTCGGTATCAAACACATTACTGGTATACTGTTTAACCCCCAGGGGCAAGGCATAGTAGAACGTGCCCACTTATCTCTTAAAAACACTTTAGAAAAAATAAAGAAGGGGGAATGGTACCCTGTTAAGGGGTCCCCAAGAAATCTCTTATCCCATTCATTACTCATTTTAATTTTTTTTACACTGGACCAAGACGGCCGGTCTGCAGCAGACCGCTTCTGGCACCCAGATACTAAACGGGATTTTGCCACTGCCCTATGGAAAGATCCGTTAGATAATAAATGGCACAGCCCCGATCCAGTTTTAATTTGGGGTAGAGGTGCCGTATGCATATATTCACAGAAGATGGAAGCAGCATGATGGTTACCTGAACGACTGGTCAAACAAGTAGATAACATCATCACCTCTAAATCCAGGGAGCAAGAGACCCCCTGAGAAGGCTTTCTGTTCTTTTCTTTGCAGGTAACTATGAGCACCTGGATATGGCTACTGATGGGAATCTCTCTCCTGATACGAAAAAAATGAAGGTGGTTTCAGTAATCCCCATGAGGCTCGGGCACTCTTACAAAAATTAACTGGTACTCCTTGTGAGTGCCGTGGTGGCACCTGGAATGGTAAAACAACCCCTCTCCTAAATGTAGATTGTGGTGATAAAACAGCATACTTAGTAAGGAGACAAAATATTCATGGAGCACAGGCATGAGTCTGTAGCAAAAAGGCTAAAATTATCCCCACCTTTAATAACAAGCCTGGACCATGTCCTTGTATAGAATTCCATCCATCTGTACATAATACCTGTTATGAGCAGGTTCAACTATGTACTGGTAGAGATAATAATACCTATTTTACAGCATCTTGATCAGAAAAATTATGGACAACCCATTTTGGAGTGGGCTAGATGGCTTTCTGCCTTATCTCCTTCCATTTTTAGGGCCCCTCCTTGGCTTACTAATATTACTGTCACTGGGTCCTTTTCTTTTTAATAAAGTCATGGCCTTTATAAAACAACAAATTGATGCTATTAAAATGCAGCCCCTCCAGGTTCATTATCACAGACTTGCTATGGAAGATGAACACATAACCATAACTACTTAGGGGACGGGCTAGTCAAGGACGGGTAACGAGGACCCTCATCTCAGACTTTGCTTATCCTACTAACCTAAGACAGGAGCCCGGTCAGATAGCTACCGTGTATCCCATGACGGGTAAGGAGGATCAGCTGAGATGGTAAGGCGGTCCCAACCTAAGACAGACACAGTCACCCTACCCTCCCGGTGGAGAGCTGGCAAAACTTTAAAGGTAAAATGTACATTTAAAAATATTATAAAAAAGGGGGACCTGTGGAAGGCTGACACCACAGCATCTATTTTGTAGGCCAAGTGCTATTTCCAGTACTAACAGACTTAAGTTTCTATTTCCCTGCAAATGCTAGGCCTAAGTTTCTATTTCCCTGCTAACGCCAGGCCTCTTCTCATAAATCACGTGAGCGAAACTTTGAAGCTTGCCATTGGAACTTATCTCCACCAAGGCCAGGAACTTATCTATACCAAGGCCAGGTTGCTTGGATACCTGGTGACGTAAACCTCCTCCTTCACTTACCCTTATATACCCTGGAAGAACTTTGCAATAAACGAGACTTGATCAGACTCCTGTCTTGTCTCCATTCTTCGCACCCCTTGCCCCTTTTTTCATTCTCACCCCCTCCTCCAGGTATCCTTGTCGACTGACCCGCGGGCCGGGTCAATAAATGCTCATGAATACAGTGGCTGGGTTTTGTGATAGTTTACTAAGAAACTTTCAAATTGCCTTTCATATTTGTAAATTCCAAAGGAAAATGTAGCATTTTATATTCTCACCAGGTATCTATGAACGGTCTGGTTTCTCCCATCAACTAAAGCATTTGGCATTGCCATTTTTTAATATTTTAAATGTGTTGTGTTTTGTTTTGTTTTTTGTTTAATAGGTTTGAAATTTGCGTAGTAATATCTTCTTATGATTTTAATTTGCATTTATTGATGGATATTAATATTGATTTTTTTTGTGTGTGTGTGTGTGTGTTTTGGCCAGGGTTGTGTTTGAACCCACCACCTCTAGCATATGGGACCAGCACTCTACCCCTTTGAGCCATAGGTGCCGCCCAATATTGAATTTTTTATGTCCTCATTTTTATCTGTATTTCCTCTTCAATGAAATGCTTTTACGTTTTGTTTTCCCATATTTTTAATGATATTAGCTTTTGTTTTCTTTTTGCTGTCAAGTTTTGAGAGTTCTTTTTTTTTTTTTTTTGAGACAGAGTCTTACTTTATCACCCTCAGTAGAGTGCTGTAGTCTCACAGCTCACAGCAATGTCTAACTCTTGTGGTTAGGCTATTCTCTTGCCTCAGCCTCACTAGTAGCTGGGACCACAGGCACCTGCCCCATGCCTGGCTATTTTTTGTTGAAATTAGGCCAGGGCCAGGTTTGAACCTGCCACCCCAAGTATATGGGGCTGGTGCCCTACTCACTGAGCCACAGTCGCCACATGAGAGTTCTGTACACATCCTAGATATTAGTCCTTTGATGGCTATGTGGTTTCCTTACAGATGATATAATAGTTTATTCCTTTTGTTTTCTTAGCAGTGGTTTTCAAACAGTAGGGAGGTTTTTTTTGTTGTTGTTGTTTGTTTGTTTTGATATACTATTTAAAAGGCAGAGCACGATGGTGGACAGGAAAGTTTGCTTAGCTGAGCTTTCCTGGTGCAATTGGTGAGGGGGGAAGACAGCCAGGTCATATTTAGCATGGAGAATTTGAGTGGAGTATTGGGTCAGGGTGCGCAGCAAGATGGTGAGATACTGGATTCAGTGTGTGAGCTGGAGCTATGGAATCTGACACACCAGACAAGTTTTTGTGAGCTTGTGGTGGTGTCCATCTCCCCCACCAACGTATGGGAAGAAATCTTCTGAAGATTTTGGTTCTTGGAGGAACCTGCTAGGGTAGAATTTGCAGGTGTGTGCACACTCTTATGGTGTCTGGTGGCCAGATAGGAGTGCTGTTTGAAATGGTTTTGCATCTGTTTGATAGTGGGCAAGACATCCATATTGGGAAGGTCCTGGCAGTCAGGGGCGGCTATTGCAGGAAGATTGTAAGAAGGTTGAGAAAGCAGGTCTCTTACTAGGGGCCTAAGGCAAGGCCTGCTGGGAGCAGACCTCCACTCACCACAGGCTCAAGTACACCCACACTCCATGGGAACTGTTGTCATGGGAAACTGTGAGACCTGCCACTGAAGAATTTTATAGAAAGCTGTAAGATCCCAAACTAGTGGGGTCTGAATACCAAGAAAATAATCAAGTGATCACCAAGGACAATTAAGTTGAGAAAGAGGTCTAAGCTTGGGAACTAGAGAAAGGTTAACAGCTGGGTTGCCCATCCCCACTAAAATCACAGCACCACTTGGTGTCCGGGCATTATATTGAAACATAAATATATTCTTGCTAGAGCCCGATCCTTCTGCCATATATATATATACACACACATATGCTTACATATATACAATTATTTTTCTTTATATTTTTCTTTTTTCTTTCTTGTGTCATCATTGTTATTTTTTCTCTCTCTTTCTTTAAGTCATATATACATAGATCATGAATACATTTGTGCCTTTGTGGGATTCAATGTGTTGATTATTTGTACAAATTAGAGTGCTAACATCCTACTAATTAACATAGATTTCACCTCATCTACTTAATCACAATGTTAAGACATTTGTGTTCAATACTTGATAGATTTGACTTGTACCCTTGCTGTTTCTTTTTACTTTTTTCCTCCCTCTATTTGTTGCTGATGTCGCTTACATCAGGCTATCTGAGCTTCTTTTGTGTTGATGTGCTTTGTTTTTTGCTAAGTTGTTTGGTTGGTTCTGTTTTTAACTTAGCCTCATTTATTCTATCTCCCTATTTCACTCCTCTGCATTCTCTCTTTGAATAGAGAAAATACTTTTCTTATTTCTCCCACATAAAATGTTTCTCCATCAGCTAAGATATACCCCCATTTTTTAGACATAGGCTCACTATGTTGCCTTTAGTAGAGTACTATGGTGTCACAGCTCACAGCAACCTCAAACTCTTGGGGTTAAATGATTCTCTTGCCTAAGCCTCCTAAATAGCTGTGACTACAGGCGCCTGCCAAAATGTCCAGCTATTTTTGTTGTTGTTGTCATTGCTGTTGTTGTTACTGTTGTTTGGAAGGCCTGGGCTGTGTTTGAACCCACCAGCCCTGGTGTAAGGCTGGAGTCCTAGCTGCTGAGCTACAGGTGCCAAGCCTCCCCTTTGTGTTTGTTTTTCTTTCTTCTTTCTTGCTTTATTCCTTTTCCTTCCCTCTCTTTTATTTTATTTAATGGTATTTTTAAGTTCTATTATCTATTCTTATATAATTATTACTTTTTTTCCCTTTCTTTCCTGAGGGCTGGTGTGACACACTTGTGGTCTGGCAGGTAGACCACAGCAGTAGTCTGGTTCAAGGAGGTCAAGAGAACTTTCCCCTTGTTCTCAAAGAAGAAAGTATTAGATAGATCACACCACAGAAATTTTCTATTTCTTTTTCACCCTTACTCAATTTTTCCTTCTTCTTCTTTTTTTTTTTCTTGGTTTGTTTGTTTTTTATTTTTGTTTTTGCTCCTTCCTTTCTTATTTTTGACAAAGGAAGAGTCTGACTCTGCTAAGGTTGATGAGGAGCACTTGATTTTGAGGAATCCACCCAGCCCATATCATCAAAATACTACACGTGTGGCCTTAGCACTGTACTGATCAAGATCACTTCTTCTATAACTTTTATCCTTGTTCCTGTTCTCCTTCTCTCCTTTTATTCAGTTTTTTAAATTGTTTTCTTTTATTCCTCCTTACATTTTTTCTTTTTCAAATTTATTTTACTTGTCTCTTACTATTTCTTTCTTTTCCCCTCCTTTTTCATTTCTTCTTGTTTCTCCCTGCTTGCTTTTTACTCTTCTGCTCCCTCTGACCTCATACCAAAAGGCCTCTTCATCTTCATCACCTAAATTCTGAGACAAGGTAAATTGAAGTGAGAAGGAAAAAGAAGAAAAAGGTGGTTGACAAAAAGAAAGCACACATGAGGAGGAATCAACAGAAAAATTCAGGCAACATGAAACAACAATATAGAGCAACTCTTCCAAAGGCTCATGAGGCAGATTTTACAGAAGACTATTTCTATACAGAAGTAATGGATTTGACAGAAAGGAAACTTAAAATGTGGATTATTAACGCAATAAAGTGAATGGATGAGAAAATTGAAAGACAGAACCAAAATTTGACAAGTTATGTAGAATATATAAAGGATATGGCAGAACTTAAGGAAATGAAGGAGAAAATCAGAGAATGTAATAGAAAGTTTCAAATATAGATTAAACCATGTACAAGAAAGAACATCATAACTAAATATTTATGTACCTAACATAAATGCTCCAGATTTATGAAATAGACCTTGATGGGTCTGAGGAATGTGTTTGCCTATAACACCATAATAACCAGGAATGGTAACACCTCTATGAACAGAAACTAAACAAAGATACAAAGGACTTAAACAAGACCCTAGAACAAATAAGATTAATAGACATTTACAGAACATACCATCCAAAGCAAAAGAATATACATTTTTCACATCAGCCCATGGCACATTCTCCAAAATAGATCACATACTAGGATACAAATAAAATCTCAGAAAAATTAAAGAACTAAAATTATACCTTGTACCTTTTCAGACCACAATTCAATAAAGGTGGAAATCAATGCCAACAAAATCGTTCAGAGCTACACAAAGGGATGAAAATTAAGCAACTTTATACTGAATGATAGTTGATTCAGGCAGAGGTAAAAGAGGAAATAGTTAAATTCCTCTAACATAAAAACAATGAAGACACAAATTACCAAAACTTATGGGATACAGCAAAGCAGTCCTAAGAGGAAAATTCATCTCATTAGATGCCTACATTCAAAAAACTAAGAGTGCATCAACAATTTCACAAACCATCTATTCCATCTTATGGAATTAGAGAATGAAGAACAAGCCAATCCTAAACTCAGCAGAAGAAAAAGAAATTAACCAAAATTAAATCAGAGATTAATGAAATTGGAAAAAACAATCACTCAGAGAATTAGTGAAACAAAAGTTGGTTCTTTGAAAAAATAAATAAAATAGAAGAAAAAAATTCTTTTTTCATAAGGACATTTGCACTAGACTGTTTATTGCAGCTCAATTTTCAGTGGCCAAAATGTGGAAACAACCTAAATGCCTAGCAATCCAGAAATAGATTAATAAGCTGTGGTTTATGTATACCACGCAATATTATTCAGCCATTGAAAAAGATGGAGACTATACGTTTTTTCTATTAACCTAGATGGAGATGGAACACATTCTTAAAGCATCACAAGAATGAAGAAGCAGGAATCTAATTTACTCAATTTGGATATGAGAATGATTGATGATCTAATACAGAGTGGAGATAGGACAAAGGGGGATTAGAGAGAGAGAAGGAGGGAAGGTGTTGGAGAGTCACTGTGTGTAGCACATGTCTCTGGTATGGAGCACAATTATAGGAAGGACTTTGCCTGACAAGTGAAATTAATGCAACCTAGTTCTTTGTACCATCAATGAATTCCCAACAATAAAAAATTAAAATAAAGAAATCCTACTTATAGATTTTTTACTTCTAAGAACTCTTCAAAGATCCAAAATTCTGAAGATATTCAAATATGTTTTCTTCTAAACATTTTATAATTGTACATTCTATACTTCAGTCTGTAATAAATTTTGAGTTAACCTTCACATAAAGTGTGATACTTAATTTGATGTTCATTTTTTCCTATAGATGTACAATTATTTCAACACCACTTGTTGAAAAGGCTATCTCTCCTCAATTGAATTACTTTTACATTTTTGTCAAAAATCAGTTGAGAATGTTCACTGGAGTATATTTCTAACTTTCATATTCTTTTCTGTTTATTCATTTGTCTAGTCCTTCCCCAGTGGTACTTGATCGCTGTACGTACTCATATGCACTATGCCCTATTATTCACTTAATTATGAATTAAAATAGAATTATCTCTCCCACTTAACTCTTTCTACCCAACATTGTGTTATCTATTCTATACTCTATGTCTTTTCCTATAAGTTGTATAATAAACTTTTCTGGATCTAAAAATATATGTTGCTGCTATTGTGATGAGAATTGCATTAAACCTATAAATTAATTTAGGAAGAATTGACATCTTACTATTTTAATCTTATAATTCATGCATTATTGGCCTCTATATTTCTAGAGTTATTAAAAGTGAATTTCAGTATACATAACCCGAACAATGTTAAGGAAAATGCTTTCTGGAATATATTAGCAGTAAGAAAATGATCAGAGGAAAAATTGCCTTTTAAATGGTAAGGTGAAACTAATAATATATGATTACTGAAAGGAAATGGTTTTCAATGCTTATTTTTAAAATCTTTATCATTACAAAGAAGGAAGAAAAAAAGATGGCCATGAGCCATGAAAGGCAATTGAAAGAAAAAACAAGCAGGAGTCAAGATAGAAAAGGGCAAGGGGAGGGGAAAGGAGTAGACAGATGGAGGGAGGGTAATCAGTGAGACCTCACCTACTGTGCATATTGCAAGGGTACATGTTAAATATATTAATAGTAGGGTATAAATTTCTAAACACAACAATCAAGTAGGTGAATTTAATGCTATGTTAATCAGCTTGATGTAAACATTCCAAATTGTATATAAAATCAGCACATTGTACCCCATAATTGCAATAATGTACACAGTTATGATCTAATAAAAAAATGAAAAGAGGAATATAATAGATTAATTTAAATAAGCTGAATATAAGGACTATATAGTATCTATTTTATTTTTTAAGAAGGCTTAATTTGTGTGTCTGTGAAAATATTTGGGAAAGCCTATGAAATCAATAGGAAGAAAAAATAGAAAATTACAAATAATATTGGTCTCAGTAGACAGGCAAAATTCAATTAAATCAAATTAAATATGAACAAAGGTAAAGTATTGTATTTTTGAATGAACAAATAAATTATCAGTTTAAATACAGGAATCCAAATGTGCACTTCTTTCTTTTTTCAAATATGCACTTTTTTTGTACAGCCTACTCTTCTACCTCTTTCTTTTGCTTGACTGATTTTGTAGATATTTGAGATTTATTTAGTTTTAAAGTGTATACCTCAACAATATAATCACAAATCTAAATTAATCTTTTTATTAGTATTAGTAGTAGCTGCTGAACCAATAGTTTTTCATCATTGTTTATATTCATTTTTACAGTGAAAGCTTTTGACTTCCCAATTAATGTTAAAGCTGTCATCCTAGAAACTGGGGATGCGGAGGGAGCATTATAAACATCCTATCTTCATCTTCAAGTTTTATAAAAATGTAGTTTATTTTTAAAAATGCATAGATAATCAAATAGTAATAACAAATAAAATACACAGAAATTTCGAACATAGAAGAAAAATTTTAAAACATTATAACTAAATATTTAGTTAAGCTATTCTATCAGGGGTTACAGTATTTCTCTTTGTGTATGTCTATGTGTTTTATGTGCCCTTACTAGGATCAACCACCTTATAAAATATATTAAATTTTTCTAATATTTTACTGAATATTTTCATATTAAATTTCTCTCGATAGACTATAGTGTTAGGTTCCAACTTATCCATGAGATGTGACTGTTGAAATAGAGATTGTAGAAAACTATATGAAATAAAGTATTTATGAAATCATCTTTACAGTGTTTGATTTGTACTTTAAAGCCATATGAGAATAAAACTATATTAATTGTGGAAAACAATGCACCACATATTAAATATACAAATACTCTTGTTTTTCTCATCCACACAGGAGGATGCACTTTGTGGACAGTAATAATATAACCATTGTAACTATTTAGGGGTTGCTGTCAGATTTTGTGGAAAATCCTCAACTGAAATGACTTTTGAAAGACATTTTTGAACAGAGACTAAAGTCGCTTTGAAATACAGCAACATCATTTTTAGGAACAAAAATTAAAACAAAATATGGCAGCACAAACAATATGTGACCATCATGATACTTGTCTCATTTTCTAATGGGTCACATAAAAATCAGGTAATGTTTACAGGATATCTCTCTAAAATAGTTGGAGCCAGGATAGATTCATTGGAATAATGAGTATGTCTCCCAAAGCTGGTATTCTGAAAGTCTCAGTTCTTATTTGAGTGTGAAAATCAACTATATCTCTTTACAGTTACATCTTTTATGTGCCATTTAAAAACATACCCATAAACACACACAGTCATGCACATTTATTTATGTATTTAAGGTTAGCTTTGTGAGTATTTATTGCATGCTTCATGGAATATGGATTTGAATGTACTCATTAATATCCTGTCTTATTAGATGTTTTAAGCTTAAGGCTGTATATGAAGACACCAGCACCCAAATGTCATGCTGTTGCATAAATATTCTCTCTTACTCCTGAAGTTTTCCTCATTTACAGCAGCAGTGCTAGGGGTCACAATCACAAAGATACTCTCTGACAATTGCAGCAAACACTGCCATGTGTTGTTTATGTTTGATGAATTAAAAGGATGCTGCTGGGCGGCGCCTGTGGCACGAGGAGTAGGGCGCCGGTCCATGTGCCAGAGGTGGAGGGTTCAAACCCAGTCCCGGCCAAAAAGTAAAAAAAAAATAAAAAGGATGCTGCTAACTTAATTACACTGTAACCCTTCAATAAAGGAAGGGCAGAGTTGATTCGCTGGTGAATAATTTGGGCTGATTGATGACCCTCTCCCTCACTGCTGAAGGCTGTATATACAATTATTTTGTTTGTTGTTTTTTCTTTTTTGTTGTTGGTGTATTTATTTATTTTTATTATTAAATCATAGCTGTGTACATTAATGCAATCACGGAGCACCATACATGGGTTTTATAGACCGTTTGACACATTTTCATCACACTGGTTAACATAGCGTTCTTGGCATTTTCTTAGTTATTGTGACAAAAGTGGAAGCTAACCATGGCACAATTAGGCCCAAAGGCAAAATAAAATGTCTTAACACAATGTATAATTATTTTGCCTTTGGGCCTAATTGTGCCATGGTTAGCTTCCACTTTTGTCATCAATTGTAATTTATAGTGAGGCTTGCATCCTTGAAAAATAAAGATAAAAGATAAAATTGCCTAGATATGTCACCTCTAAAATGCTAGCAAGCAGCTTTGAACATAACATTTGCAGTCATTTAACAAAATTAACACTTCAGAGGGGAGACAAGATGGCGGACTGAAGCCAGCTTTCAACAGAGGCTCCCGTGCAGAAGGAGAGTTAAGGGACAGGAATTTAGTAAGTATCCTGGTGGACTTGAGCCTCACCAAGAGAGAAGGTTGAAGAACGCACATCAACACCGCTGAGGCAAGCTGTGATCACAAGGACGCAAACAAAAGGTACAAAATCCACCACCAAGTGGACGGGAGTCCCCCTCCCCCATGAGACCGGCTCAAGAGCCCCACAATTGAACAAGCGGGCAGAAATTAAAGGCCCTCCCACTACACTCCAGGGAGAGACCTTCTAAAAACTGGACCTACCTAACCTACTGGGGCGCCGTGGCGTTCTCCTGCCGGGCATAAAACTGAATAAAACTTTGGGAATCCTTTGCCGGCAACCCTGAATCCCCAGCGCTCCCCTCCCACCCACTGAGGTCTAGAGGCCTGTCCCCAAGGAATTCGGATCCTTGGGTGATTTCTCAAGGGGAGTGGACAGTCCCCGAGTTGCGACTGGTCACCATTGACTCTGAGGCACACGAGTGAGGAGAGGGCACTGGGCTGAAGGGGAGTCACGCCTTGGCGGCACTTCCCTGCGGTGCAGTGCACCAACCCTCCCCAGGCAACATTACGGGGCACAAGACTGAATAAGACTCTAGCTTCCGGGCAGCGCCTGTGGCTCAAGGAGTAGGGTGCTGGTCCCACATGCCGGAGGTGGCGGGTTCAAACCTACCCTGGCCAAAAACCAAAAAAAAAAAAAAAAGACTCTAGCTTCCCCGCTGAGAGCTGAGAGCCCCTACTCTAACTCGGGTTCTGAGGGCCTATCCCCCAGGAGTTCGGATCCTTGGGTGATTTCTCGAGGGGAGTGCACAGTGCCTGAGCTGCGTCAGGTCAGCGCTGACTCTGGGACACATGAGCGAGGAGAGAGCACACTGCTGAGGGGAAATCAAGCCTTGGTGGCACTTCCCTGCGGTGCAGTGCAGAAGCCCTCCCCGGGCCGTAGTGTTGCGTAAAACTGAATGAAACTCTAGCTTCCCCCCCACACTCCCAATTGGGGTCTGGGGGCCCATCACCCAAGAGTTCTGATTCTTCGGGGATCTCTTGAGGGGTGTGGACCCAGCACAAACTGCGGACGCTCAGTGCTGACTCTGGGGCGTGGGACAGAGGAGAAAAGGGTTGGCTGAGTGCCCACACCAGAGCAGCAGTTCCCTGGAGGTAGATCAACAGCCGTTTTTTCTTTAACGGCAGAACGCTCACTTCTGGATATTCTGAGGCCACACCCCCTGTCTCCCTGGGCAACCAGAGGAGGCCACCGGTGAGCAGGGGATTTCCTGACACTGCTCACAAACCCGGGAAGCTTCCAGGGCGGGGCCGACCCAGAGAGGTGTTCGAACGCAAATCTCCAGCAGCAAAGACGTTTGAACTCAAAACAGCCCGTCTTCTGTAGGCGATTTCGACAGGAACAGAGACAGAACCCCGCAAAGTTGTCTGTTCTGTTCTGTTCTGTTAGCAGCATCCATCAAGGACGGGGCTAAGCCTGAGTGAACACCTCCTTCCCATCACCTGCATCAAACACTCAAAGATGTCAGGCCCCATCTCCTCCTGCTAGATAGCGGCAGTCTGTGGGGGCCTGGCGGACTTCCTTGTGATTCAGGCAGGTGCAAACCCCTGGAGTGTCTGTTCACTGCAGGCAACTGGGTTAGCCATCTGCAGAGATACCAGTGACTGGGTCCGACGGAGGGGCAAAGTGGGGAAGGAGACGTCAACCTTCCTAGACTGCTCTGTTTGCTGGGTGGCTCCTCCTGACTCCACGCTGCACTGGGGTGAGCCGTGTCAGAGGAGTCACCAGGCCCCTGTGATCCAGTTCCCAGAGACCTCTTGAACTCTCACCCGAGACAAGTGCCAATTGAGACAGTAGATTCGGACCTTTTGAACTGGGCTAATAGACTGAGGACTTTTCAGGTGGTGCCCTGGGTGTATGGTTGTAGGAAGGTTGATTCTCCTTTTCCAACTGGGGCCAGAGGTGGGCAGGCGGGGTGACTTAATTGCTGATTTTTCCACACAGCTGAGACTTCAAGCCAGAGTAGAAGTTGCAATAGGATCAAACAGAAACCAGCTGAAAATAAGATAGAACCACTTTGCTCCACCACACAAGACAGGGCCCCAGTTTCTCAGGCCACAACACTGTACGGGCCCTCGATAAAACCCCAGGGGAAAAACCAAAGGGACTAAAATAACCATGGGGCGGAATCAGCAAAAAAACTCTGGTAACATGAATAACCAGAATAGATCAACCCCCCCCAAGAAAAGATACGGCAGATGTGATTGAAGATCCCATTCATAAACAACTGGCTGAGATGTCAGAAATCGAATTCGGAATTTGGATGGCAGACAAGATTAATAAAATGGAATTAGGAATCCGAGGAGAAATTCAAAAATTGTCTCAAGAATTTAACGAATTTAAAGACAAAACCACCAAAGACTTAGACACACTGAAGCAAGAACTTACAGCCCTCAAAGATATGAAAAATACAGTAGAATCCCTCAGTAACAGAATGGAGCAAGCAGAAGAAAGGATTTCTGACATTGAAGATAAAGTCTTCGAACGCTCCCAATCTCTCAAAGAGGAAGAGAAATGGAGAGCAAAAACGGATCACTCACTCAGAGAACTCTCAGATAATTCGAAAAAAAGCAACATAAGGATTATAGGAATTTCTGAGAACGATGAAGTCGCCTCTGAGGGCACAGAGGCCCTTCTGCATGAAATTATGAAAGAAAATTTTCCAGACATGCCTAGAGAATCTGAAATTCAGATAGCAGACAGCTTCAGAACCCCAGCACGATTCAACCCCAATAAGTCATCCCCCAGACATATCATAATTAGCTTCACTAAAGTTAACATGAAAGAGAAGATTCTCAAAGCAGCCCAGCGAAAGAAAACTATAACGTACAAAGGTAAGAATATTAGAATAACTGCAGATCTCTCTGCTAAAACTTTTCAAGCCAAAAGAGGCTGGTCATCAACATTTAATCTCCTAAATCAAAAAAACTTTCAACCCAGGATCTTGTATCCAGCTAAACTGAGTTTCATCTATGATGGAGAAATTAAATACTTCAATGACATTCATATGTTGAAAAAAATTGCCATATGTAAACCAGCTCTTCAGGATGTTCTCAGACCTATCCTCCACAATGACCAACCCAATCCTATACCACAAAAGTAAACTCACTCAGAAACTTCGGATCAAACTCCAACTTCCACACTGGCGAAAGGATTAAAAATGTTCACTGGACCTTTGAGAAGCTCAATACCCAAAATTCCACCAGACTTATCAATACTCTCCATCAATGTGAATGGCTTAAACTGTCCTCTAAGGAGGCATAGGTTAGCTGACTGGATACAAAAACTCAAGCCAGATATTTGTTGCATACAAGAGTCACATCTCAAAGACAAATACAGACTCAGGGTGAAAGGATGGTCATCCATATTTCAGGCAAATGGTAATCAGAAAAAAGCAGGTGTTGCAATTTTATTTGCAGATACAGTAGGCTTTAAACCATCAAAAGTAAGGAAGGACAAGAATGGTCACTTCATATTTGTTAAGGGTAATACTCAATATGATGAGATCTCAATTTTTAATATCTATGCACCCAACCAGAATGCACCTCAATTTATAAGAGAAACTCTAACAGACGTGAGTAACTTGATTTCCTCCAGCTCCATAATCGTCAGAGATTTCAACTCTCCCTTGGCAGTGATGGATTGATCCTCCAGAAAGAATCTGAGCAAAGAAATCTTAGATTTAAACCTAACCATCCAATATTTAGATTTAGCAGACATCTACAGGACATTTTATCCCAACAAAACTGAATACACATACTTCTCATCAGCCCACGGAACTTACTCCAAAATTGACCACATTTTAGGTCACAAGTCTAACGTCAGTAAATTTAAAGGAATAGAAATTATTCCATGCATCTTCTCGGACCATCATGGAATAAAACTTGAATTGAGTAACAACAGGAATCTGCATACCCATACAAAAACATGGAAGTTAAATAACCTTATGCTGAATGATAGCTGGGTCAGAGATGAGATTAAGAAAGAAATCGCCAATTTTTTGGAACAAAACGACAATGAAGACACAAACTCTCAGAACCTCTGGGACACCGCAAAGGCAGTTCTAAGAGGGAAATTTATAGCACTGCAAGCCTTCCTCAAGAGAACGGAAAGAGAGGAAGTTAACAACTTAAAGGGACATCTCACACAACTGGAAAAGGAAGAACATTCCAACCCCAAACCCAGTAGAAGAAAAGAAATAACCAAAATTAGAGCAGAATTAAATGAAATTGAAAACAAAAGAATAATACAACAGATCAATAAATCAAAAAGCTGGTTTTTTGAAAAGGTCAATAAAATAGATAAATCTCTGGCCAACCTAATCAGGAAAAAAAGAGTAAAATCTCTAATATCATCAATCAGAAACAACAAAGACGAAATAACCACAGACTCAACAGAAATCCAAAAAATCCTTAATGAATATTACAAGGAACTTTATTCTCAGAAATATGAAAATCTGAAGGAAATAGACCGATACTTGGAAGCACACCACCTTCCAAGACTTAACCAGAATCAAGTAGAAATGTTGAACAGACCCATATCAAGTTCAGAAATAGCATCAAATATACAAAACCTCCCTAAAAAGAAAAGCCCAGGACCAGATGGTTTCACATCGGAATTCTACCAAACCTTTAAAGAGGAATTAGTACCTATATTACTCAACCTGTTCCAAAATGTAGAAAAAGAAGGAAGACTACCCAACACGTTCTATGAAGCAAACATCACCCTGATCCCCAAACCAGGAAAAGACCCAACAAGAAAAGAAAATTATAGACCAATATCACTAATGAATATAGATGCAAAAATATTCAACAAGATCCTAACAAACAGAATCCAGCAACACATCAAACAAATTATACATCATGACCAAGTTGGTTTTATCCCAGGGTGTCAAGGCTGGTTCAATATACGTAAATCTATAAATGTAATTCAGCACATAAACAAATTAAAAAACAAAGACCATATGATTCTCTCAATTGATGCAGAAAAAGCTTTTGATAATATCCAGCATCCCTTCATGATCAGAACACTCAAGAAAATTGGTCTAGAAGGGACTTTTCTTAAACTGATAGAGGCTATCTACAGCAAACCCACAGCCAATATCATATTGAATGGAGTTAAATTGGAATCATTTCCACTCCGATCAGGAACCAGACAAGGCTGCCCATTGTCTCCATTGCTTTTCAACATTGTAATGGAAGTTTTAGCCACCGCAATTAGGGAAGAAAAGGCGATCAAGGGTATCCATATAGGGTCAGAAGAGATCAAACTCTCGCTCTTCGCAGATGATATGATTGTGTATCTGGAAAACACTAGGGACTCTACTACAAAACTCCTAGAAGTGATCAAGGAATACAGCACCGTCTTAGGTTACAAAATCAACATTCATAAATAGGTAGCCTTTATATACACCAACAACAGTCAAATTGAAAAAGCAGTTAAGGACTCTATCCCATTCACAGTAGTGCCAAAGAAGATGAAATATTTGGGAATTTACCTAACAAAAGACGTGAAAGATCTCTATAAAGAGAGCTATGAAACTCTAAGAAAAGAAATAGCTGAAAATGTTAACAAATGGAAAAACATACCATGCTCATGGCTGGGAAGAATCAACATTATCAAAATGTCCATACTACCCAAAGCAATATATAATTTCAACGCACTCCCTATTAAAGCTCCACTGTCATATTTTAAAGATCTTGAAAAAACATTACTTTGTTTTATATGGAATCAGAAAAAACCTCGAATAGCCAAGACATTACTCAGAAATAAAAACAAAACAGGAGGAATCACACTACCAGACCTCAGACTTTACTACAAATCGATAGTGATCAAAACAGCATGGTATTGGCACAAAAACAGAGAAGTAGATATCTGGAACAGAATAGAGAGCCAAGAGATGAATCCAGCTACTTACCGCTATTTGATTTTTGACAAGCCAATTAAAAACATTCAGTGGGGAAAAGATTCCCTATTTAACAAATGGTGCTGGGTGAACTGGCTGGCAACCTGCAGAAGACTGAAATTGGACCCACACCTTTCACCATTAACTAAGATAGACTCTCATTGGATTAAAGATTTAAACTTAAGACATGAAACTATAAAAATACTAGAGGAGAATGCAGGGAAAGCCCTTGAAGAAATTGGTCTGGTGAGTATTTCATGAGGAGAACCCCCCGGGCAATTGAAGCAGCTTCAAAAATACACTACTGGGACTTGATCAAACTAAAAAGCTTCTGCACAGCTAAGAACACAGTAAGCAGAGGAAGCAGACAGCCCTCAGAATGGGAGAAGTATTTGCAGGGTATATCTCTGACAAAGGTTTAATAATCAGAATCCACAGAGAACTCAAACGCATCAGCAAGAAAAAAACAAGGGATCCCATCGCAGGCTGGGCAAGGGATTTGAAGAGAAACTTCTCTGAAGAAGACAGGCGCAAGGCCTTCAGACATATGAAAAAATGCTCATCATCTTTAATCATCAGAGAAATGCAAATCAAAACTACTTTGAGATATCATCTAACTCCAATGAGACTAGCCTATATCACAAAATCTCAAGACCAGAGATGTTGGCGTGGATGCGGAGAAAAGGGAACACTTCTGCACTGCTGGTGGGAATGCAAATTAATACATTCCTTTTGGAAAGAGATATGGAGAACACTCAGAGATCTAAAAATAGATCTGCCATTCAATCCTGTAATTCCTCTGCTGGGCATATACCCAGAAGACCAAAAATCACAACATAACAAAGATATTTGTACCAGAATGTTTATTGCAGCCCAATTCATAATAGCTAAGTCATGGAAAAAGCCCAAGTGCCCATCGATCCACAAATGGATTAATAAATTGTGGTATATGTATACCATGGAATACTATGCAGCCTTAAAGAAAGATGGAGACTTTACCTCTTTCATGTTTACGTGGATGGAGCTGGAACATATTCTTCTTAGTAAAGTATCCCAAGAATGGAAGAAAAAGTACCCAATGTACACAGCCCTACTATGAAACTAATTTGGGACTCTCACATGAAAGCTATAACCCAGCTACAACTTAACAATAGGGGGAAGTAGGAAGGCGGGGGGTGGGTAGAGGGGGTGGGATTGTTGGGATCACACCTGTGGTGTATCTTACAGGGGTATTTGCGAAACTTGGTAAATGTAGAATGTAAATGTTTTGGCACAGTAACTGAGATAACGCCAGAAAGGCTATGTTAACCACTGTGATAAAAATGTGTCAAATGGTTTATGAAGCGAGTGTATGATGCCCCATGATCATATCAATCTATACAGTTATGATTTAATAAAAAAATAAAATTAAATTAAATTAAATTAACACTTCATACTTAGCTGGAAATAGCATTGCAATTTTACAATGATCATAACTTTGTATTATGTACGTATTTGATCATATTTTTGTGTCTCAAATTTATATTGCATCAACCAGTGGTTTGGAATGTATTTTCAGTGCCAGACTGATTTGTTTTAAGTTAAAATAATTATAATGTAGTTTTTTCTCTAAATGTTCCCTCTTTTAAATGCACTAACAAAGGTGCAAGTATTTTTTCCAAAGGTTTTTAAAGAAAAAAAAAATTTTTTGCAGTTTTTGGTAGGCGCTGGATTTGAACCTGCCACCTAGGGCATATGGGGCCGGCACCCATTTCCTTTGAGCCATAGGTGCCACCCTTTTCTTTTTCCTTTTTAAAATGCAAGTCAAAACTTTTGCTTGGCAATGTAGCTTGGTCCTTTTATATCTGGCTGTATTTTTCCTGCTGTCACATTACAATGAAATATAAATAAGCTCTGAAAACTAAGCACATGTACAGTGGGGAGGACTTGGTTAAATTTCATTGTAAAAATGCAGAAAGTGATAACAAAGTTAAAATTATAAGGGTAATTTTTTCATTTATGTTGAAATAGAAGCTTAACATGAAAATATTGTGAGGTATTCTGTTGACAAAAAAAACTATATAAACAAAAGTTTTATCTTGAGATCAAGAAAGCCATTTCCTTATTATTGAAATGATTTATGATGTTAAGAAGTTGATACATTGATCAAACACTCTATGTTTTGAGTGAGAAATAGGGTAGTATATTAATTGATGGAACAAATTAAACTTTTGTATTCTTCACTCAGCTTTCCATTGTAAGAAAAAAGCTCTATATTCTTATTTATTATAAAAAAGAGAATTTGGTATTTGTAATTATTTTCTTCTGTTCATATTATCTTCACTGTACAATAAATTTTTCATAGAAAAGCAATTAATAAAGTGAAAAAAAGACATTGGTATTGCTTTAAAGTAGGGGACGAAACAGAGTAAGAGAATAAGTAAACACTTAGTAATGTGATATCTCTATTCCATTCTTATGTTCCACTTAAAGAAGCTTTTCAATAGACTTCAAGTAAATATCAATAAAGAAAAGCAGAAATATTTCAGTTGTATTACAAATGAGTGAAATAGTATGTATAACAGAAGTGATTCAAGGAAGTTTTATTTCCTAGAAGTTAAAATACCATTTTCCTAAATATAAAAAAAAAAAAAGTTTCTGTTCTGAAATAGACCCCAATGTATAATATTCAGTATGCTTCCTTCAAGATTATATTCTATTACTGGAATAAAATAAGACAAATATGAAAATAACTAAAACAATCTCAAATACTCTTTTAATTCAGAGGCAAAAAGTAATTACTTCTGGATACAGAATAATATGAAAGAGTGGCATTTGATTTGAACTCTAGACAGTTGAGATAATTTAAAAATAGAACATGGAGAAGGGGACATTCAATTGGGACAGGATAATGCTGGTGTAGGGGATGTTCATGAAAAAGCAAGCAGTCCAATTAGCTGAAGTGGAGAATATGTAAAGGAGAGTAGTTAAGTGATAAAAGTGGAAACACAGAGCTCAATTATGCTATATAGAATTTTGAATGCCATGATAAAAATGTAGGTCCTTATTTGGTAGGCAAGGGAAATCCAAGAAGAATTTCAGTTAAGAAAGTAAGCATAATTAATGTGATTATTGGTAAATTTATTTCGACTTCTTTTTTGTGTTATTAAATCATAGCTGTGTAAATTAATGCGATCATGGGGCACCATACACTGGTTTTATAAACAGTTTGGCACATTTTCATCACACTGGTTAACATAGCCTTCCTGGCATTTTCTTAGTTATTGTGTTAAGACATTTATATTCAACATTTACTAAGTTTCACATGTACCCTTGTAAGATGCACCACAGGTGTAATCCCACCAATCACCCTCCCTCAACCTATCCTCCCACTCCCTCCCCTCCTTCTCCCCCTTCCCCATATTCTTAGGTTATAACTGGGTTATAGCTTTCATATGAAAGCCATAAATTAGTTTCATAGTAGGGCTATCAGATTATAACATAGATTGGAGTAGAGGGAGATGAAAGCCAGGAGGTCACTTGAAAGACAATTGATTATGGATATGAGAGGTGATGAGTATCTGGATAAGGGAATAAACAGTAGGAATGGAAAAGAAATAATGGCTTTTAGCATTTACAGGAAGTTGAATCCACAGGACTTTTTGAATCTGAGTAGTAGATAGTATGGAACTAAGATAATAGAAGAATAATGGTGACAATAAAAAAATAGAAGAATATGGAATACCTCACAAGTGAATTAAGAATGCAGGATGGAAACCTATTTGAGAAGTTGAAATTGAAGGTAGAAGGGATATTTCTTAAAATGACAGGGGCCATCTATAGCAAACCCACAGCCAGTATTGTATTGAATGTATTAAAATTGAAAACATTTCCACTCAGATATGGAACAAGGCAAGGTTTCCCATTGTCTCAACTGCTTTTTAACATTGTAATGGAAGTCTTAGCCATTGCAATCAGGAAAGAGAAGGTGATCAAGGGTATCCAAATAGGTTCAAAGTAGATCAAACTTTCAATCTTGGCAGATGATATGATTATATATCTGGAAAACCCCAGGAATTCAATGACAAAACTCTTAGAAGTGATCAGGGAATACAAAAGTGTCTTAGGTTACATAATCAATACTCACAAATCTGTAGCCTTTATATATACCAACAATACTCAAGCTGAAAAAGCAGTCAAGAACTCTATTTCTTTTAAAGTAGTGCCAAAGAAGATGAAATATTTGTGAGTTTACCTAACAAAGAACATGAAGGATCTCTGTAAAGAGAACTATGAAACTCTGAGTAAAGAAATAGCTAATGATGTTAACAAATGGAAAAGCATACCATGCTCCTGGCGAGGAAGAATCAACATTGTTAAAATGTCCATACTATCCAAAGCAATACACAATTTTAATGCAATTCCTATTAAAGCACCACTGTCATACCTTAAATACATGGAAAAAATAATACTTCATTTTACATGGAATCACAGAAAACCTTGAATAGTTAAGACATCACTCAGAAATAAAAACAAATCAGGAGGAATCACGCTACCTGACCTCATACTATACTATAAATCTATAGTGATCTAAACAGCATGGTACTGGCACAAAAACAGAGATGTAGATGTATGGAACTGAATAGAGAACCAAGAGATGAACCATGCGACTTGTCATCATTTGATCTTTGATAAGCCTATCAAAAATATAAATTGGGGGAAAGATTCCCTATTTAACAAATGGTGCTAGGTGAACTCTCTGGTGACCTACAGAAAACTGAAATGAGAAAAGCTGAATTCCTCCTAAGCAAAAAGTAAACTACTTGCTTCTTATTATTCACATGTATTTTTTTTCCTTTTTATGATGCCTGATATTAATGTATATATGTAAGGAGGGGATCAGGGAGAGAAAGAGACAAGAAGGAAACAGAGAGACACACACAGAAAGAAGCAATGTGCAAAGATGTAGTTATGTGCAGGTAATTTTTTTTTTATTTTTCTTTATGGAAGTCCAGGAGCAAAACTTCTTTATTCCAAGACATATATTTTCAACTGCATACTTCTCTGACAAATATTTTAATTTTTCTTATATATGAGGGAGAAAATGATTCTACACATTGTACAAAAGTTATTCAGTTTCACTCTTTGTTTTATTCCCAAGACCTCATTTAGGGGAGGAGACAAGATGGCTGACTGAAGCCAGCTTCCCACAGAGGCTCCTGTCCAGTAGGAGAGTTAAAGGACAAAAATTCAGCAAGTAACCTGGTGCATTTGAGCTTCACTAACAGAGAAGGTAGAAGAATGCACATCAACCCCGCTGACGCGAGCTGTGACCACAAGGAAACAAACAAAAGGTACAAAATCCATCACCAAGCAGATGGGAATCCCCTCCCCCATGAGAATGGCTCAGAGTACCCCACAAACAATGGGGCAGAGTTCAAAGGTCCTCCCACTACACTCCACGGGAGAGACCCTCTAAAAACTGGACCTACTACCCTATGAGGGTGTCACAGCATCCTCCTGCCAGGCATAAAACTGTATAAACTGTATATAGTCCCTACCTGGAATTCTGAGCTCCCAGCACTCCCGTCCACTCACACTGAGGTCTAGAGGCCAGTCCCCCAGTTCAGAGTCTTGGGTGATTACTCAAGGGCTGTGGAAGGGGCCTCGACTGCAGCTGGTCGGAGCTGGCTCCAGGACATGGGAGTGAGAATAGGATGGTCGGCAGAGAGGGGACCACACCAGAGTGGCAGTTCCCTGAGGCACAGTGAGACAGCCGTCTTTTGGTGACAATACGGCCAGGGAAAAAACTGTGTAAAATGGTGTGTGTTCTCTGCCTGCAACCCCAGGCTCCCAGCGCTCCCCACGCTTGCCTCTGCTTCACTCCAAGTTCTGGAGGCCTGTCCTCCAGGAGTCTAGCCTCTTGGGCGATTGCTCGAGGGGTGTACAGAGTGCCCGGCTGCAGCCAGTCAGTACAGACTCTGGGGCATAGGAGTGGAGAGAGGATGGTTGGCTGGAGGGAAGCTGCACTGGAGCAGCGGTTGCCTGAGGCATAAAACAGCAGCCCTCTTTTGCTAGCAATATGGCTCACTACCGAATATTCCGAAGCCACACCTCCTGTCTCCCTAGGCAACCAGAGACTGTGAGTATAGAATTTGCCTGAGGCAACTCCAAGTTGCAAACCGGGGAAACTCTCAGGGCAGGGCTGACCCAGAGGTCTGCTTTACTGAACCTAAGACACACCTGGCCCTTGGGGAATCATCAGCCTATAGACAATACAAGAGCAAAGACAAGCTGATTTGGAACTCAATTCAGCTTCTCTTCTGCAGGGGAACCACAAAGTTGTTCTGTTCTGTTCTGTCAGTAACATTAATCAGGGGTGAGACTGGACCTGAGTGAAAACCCCACAACCTTCATCAAGTGCCCGAGGTTGTCAGGCCTCACCTCCCCCTGCTAGAAAGAGACAGAGCACAGCAGCCTGGCAGACTTCCTTGTGATTCAGGCAGGTGCGAACTCCTGGAGTACTGGTTCACTACAGGCAACTGGGTCAGATAACTGCAGGGCTATCAGTGACTGGTGTGACAGTGGTGCAAGGTGGGGAAGGAGGCAGCAACCTTCCCAGACTAATCTATTGGCTGGGTCGCTCCTCCTGACCCCACACAGCCCTGAGCAAGCCACACAAGAGTAGTCACCAGACCCCTGTGATCCAGTTCGCAGAGACCTCTTAAACTCTCTCACCTGAGAAAGGTGCAGACTGAGACAATTGATTTGGACCTTTTCAACGGAACCAATCACCTGAGGACAAATCAGGTGGTGTTCTGGGTGCACGGGGTAGGAAGGTTTGATATTTCTTTTCCAATTGTTTGCCGGTGGGGGGCAGGGTGACTTAATTGCTGATATTTCTTCACGGCTGAGACTTCAATTCAGAGTATCTGTTTCACTAGGGTGGAACAAAAACCAGCTGAAAACAAGACAGAACCACTTAGCCCCACCACACCACACAGGGCCCAAGTTTCTCAGGCCACAACACTGGACAGGCCCTCAACAAAGCCCCAGGGGGAAAAAAGAATCATAGGGAGTAAAACAACCATGGGGCGGAATCAGCGGAAAAACTCTGGTAACATGAATAACCAGATTAGATCAACCCTCCCAAGGAAAGATGTGGCAGATGCAATTGAAGATCCCATTCATAAACAACTGGCTGAGATGTCAGAAATCAAATTCAGAATTTGGATTGCAGACAAGATTAAAAAAGTGGAATTAGGAATTCAAGGAAAAATTCAAAGTTGTCTCAAGAATTTAACGAATTTAAAGACAAAACCACCAAAGACTTAGACACACTGAAGCAAGAATTTGCAGCCCTCAAAGATATGAAAAATACAGTAGAATCTCTCAGCAACAGAATGGAGCAAGCAGAAGAAAGGATTTCGTACATGGAAGATAAAGCCTTTGAACGCTCCCAAACTCTCAAAGAGGAAGAGAAATGGAGAGCAAAAAGAGATCATTCTCTCCGAGAACTCTGGAATAATTTAAAGAAGGTCAATATCCGAATCATTGGAGTTCCTAAAACAAATGAAGTGGCCTCGCTGGGCACAGAGGCCCTTCTGCATGAAATTATGAAAGGGAATTTTCCAGACATGTCTAGAGATTCTGAAATTCAGATAACGGACAGCTTCAGAACCCAGCACAACTCAAACCCAATAAGACATCCCCCAGGCATATCATAATTAACTTCACTAAAGTTGATATGAAAGAGAAAATTCTCAAAGTTGCCAGGAGAAAGAAAATCATTACCTTCAAAGGGAAGACTATTAGAATGACGGCAGATATCTCTGCTGAAACTTTTCAAGCCAGAAGAGGGTGGTCACCGACTTTTAATCTCCTAAAGCAAAATAACTTTCAACCGAGGGGCGGAGCAAGATGGCAGCCGAGTAACAGCTTCCTTGCATCTGGGCACCGTGAGTCTGGGGAGATAGGACTCCAGGCATCTCTGGCTGGTGGGATCTGCCTATCATCACACCTATGAGGATACAGGGAGTCAGAAAGAGACTTCTGGACCCCAAGAGGAGGACTAAAACAGTGGAAAACCGGCAAGTGGTCGCGTGTGTACAATCCGTCTAAACCCACCCGCAACTGTAAGTTCAGTAGCAGCGAGACTGCAAACCAGAAAGGCCTTACCTGTGAACTGTTTTGGTGTCCTTGAACTTGGCACTGAGTTGAACTGCACTGGGGAGGGCCTGAGCGGGAGTGCGGAGAACTTTGGCCGTTGTCTAGGGCCCCAGTCTGAACCGCTGAGCCAGACGGAGCTAATAGTGTTGGCGGTGGGTCACACGGAACCATTGTCAGTGATCTGCCCGGGCAAGCTCCGCCCTCAGGGTCGCAGAGCTAGAAATGGGTGGAAGCTGGTAACCCAGCAACCAAGTAGCCTAAGGGTGGGGTCTGAGCCGCTTTGCAGCCCTAACACTCAGGGGCAGAGTGAGACTGGTTTTGACACACTGGGTAAGTGGATAGCCACTTCAGCAGTGATTCCAGCGAGAAAGCTGGGAAAGCTTCTGCTCAGCAACTTTACAAGTTCAAAGTGAATTTTAAGTGGGCTGAAGAGAGATTTAGGGTGTCTACCTGCTGAGGTTTGAGAAATCAGCAGCCTCCAGTCGTATCAGAACTGTGATTAACATCTCATACCCCAGAAAACCACGTGTTCCCCAGACAATATTCAATAACATATACAAACTGCTTTGTTTTTGGTTGTGTATTTTTTTCTTTTTTTTTTGTTTGGTTGGTATTTTTTTGTTTATTTTGACACAGTTGATGTTCTTTTCTTTTTTAATTTCAATCTTTTCCATACAGATCCCTTTTTCTTTCTCAATTATTCTAGTTTAATTATAATTTCCCATTTCTGCCTTTTTTAATAACTAGAACTTCATTTTTGCTAGTTACTACCACTATCATTTGGTTTTTCACCCAATTTTATCCCCGTAAAGTTTTCTGTTTGCTTCTTTTGGTTGGATTTATAGCATTTTTGTCTTTCCTCTCTACTTGGTGGAGGTGGGGTACTGTGTCTGATCAGGTTAGCAAAGAGCTGCTGACCTCAAGGGAATCACACAACTGGGCACCCCCAGAAGGTGGGGTTTTTTTAAGGTTGTGTCAAAGTACCCTACTGTACACGTATATTGCCCTGTCTCCCTCTTCCTGTGCCTCTCTTCTTTTTGTCAATATTCCTTATACCCACCAACTCTCCTTTCTCTATCTTTTTTTTTTTTCTTATCTCTCGGTCCTCCTTTCTTTCATCCCTTTTTTGGCTCTTCATCCTTCTCACCCTTCTGGTCCTGTAACCCTTAGTCCACAGGCACAAGAACTTAAAGAGCAAGAGGAAGTGAAAGGAAAATTAGGGCAAGGAAACAGATAAAAGAAATCACTCATGAGGAAGAATCAGCAGAAAACTCCAGGCAACATTAAGAAACAGTCCAGAACACCCCCTCCAAGGGACCATGAGGTAGCTACTGCAGATGATTCCACCTGTAAAGAAATGTTAGGAATGACAGAAAGGGAATTTAGAATACACATGTTGAAAACAATGAAGAAAATGATGGAAACAATGAAGGAAATTGCTAATAAAGTGGAAAATAACCAAAAGGAAATCCAAAAACAGAATCAAATAAGAGATGAATGATATGAAGAATATAAAAAGGATATAGCAGACCTGAAGGAACTGAAACAGTCAATTAGGGAACTTAAAGATACAATGGAAAGTATCAGCAACAGGTTAGACCATGCAGAAGAAAGAATTTCAGAGGTAGAAGACAACGTTCTTGAGATAACTCAGACAGTAAAAGAGGCAGCAAAGAAGAAAGAGAAAGCAGAAGGTTCACTGTCAGAATTATGGGACTTTATGAAGCGTTCCAACATACGAGTTATAGGAATTCCAGAAGGGGAAGAAGAATGCCCCAGAGGAATGGAAGCCATAGTAGAGAATATTATAAAAGAAAATTTCCCAAACATCACCAAAGATTCTGACACACTGCTTTCAGAGGGATATCGGAACCCAGGTCGTCTCAACTCTAACCGAACTTCTCGAAGACACATTGTGATGAAACTGTCCAAAGTCAAGACAAAAGATGAGATTCTGCAAGCTGCCAGGAGTAATTGCCAGTTGACCTACAGGGGCAAATCCATCAGAGTGACTGCAGACTTCTCTAATGAAACTTTCCAAGAAAGAAGACAATGGTCATCTACCTTTAATCTACTTAAACAGAACAATTTCCAGCCCAGAATTCTGTACCCTGCTAAGCAAAGCTGAAAAATTGACGGAGAAATCAAATCATTTACGAATACAAAAACATTGCGGAAATTTGCCACAAGACCAGCTCTACAGGAAATACTTCAACCTGTTCTGAAAACTGACCACCACAATGGATCAGCAGCAAAGTAAGAACTCAGAAATCAAAGGACAGAATCTAACCTCCACACTGAGCAAAAGATAAAACTAAGCAATGGACTCTCACCAAATAAGATGAATAGAATACTACCACACTTATCAATTATCTCAATAAATGTTAATGGCTTGAATTCCCCACTGAAGAGACATAGATTGGCTGACTGGATTAAAAAACACAAGCCATCCATTTGCTGTCTGCAAGAAACACACCTGGCTTCAAAAGACAAATTAAAGCTCCGAGTCAAGGGTTGGAAGACAATTTTTCAGACAAATGGAATTCAGAAGAAAAGAGGAGTTGCAATCTTATTTTCAGATACATGTGGATTTAAAGCAACTAAAGTCAAAAAAGGAAAAGATGGTCACTTTATATTGGTCAAGGGAAAACAACAACAGGACGACATTTCAATTCTAAATATTTATGCACCCAATGTAAATGCTCCCAGATTCTTGAAGCAGACCTTACTCAGTCTGAGCAATATGATATCTGATAATACCATCATAACAAGGGACTTTAACACTCCTCGTACAGAGCTGGACAGATCCTCTAAACAGAAATTAAACAAAGATATAAGAGATTTAAATGAGACCCCAGAACAACTATGCTTGGTAGATGCATATAGAACACTCCACCCCAAAGATAAAGAATATACATTCTTCTCATCACCCCATGGAACATTCTCCAAAATTGATCATATCCTGGGACACAAAACAAATATCAACAGAATCAAAAGAATTGAAATTTTACCTTGTATCTTCTCAGACCATAAAGCACTAAAGGTGGAACTCAACTCTAACAAAAATGCTCGACCCCACCCAAAGGCATGGAAACTAAACAATCTTCTGTTGAATAACAGATGGGTGAAGGAAGAAATAAAACAGGAAATCATTAACTTCCTTGAGCATAACAACAATGAAGACACAAGCTTCCAAAACATATGGGATACTGCAAAAGCAGTTTTGAGAGGAAAATTCATCGCTTTAGATGCCTACATTTGAAAAACAGAAAGAGAGCACATCAACAATCTCACAAAAGATCTTATGGAATTGGAAAAAGAAGAACAATCTAAGCCTAAACTCAGTAGAAGAAAAGAAATATCCAAAATCAAATCAGAGATCAATGAAACTGAAAACAAAAGAATCATTCAAAAAAATAATGAAACAAGGAGTTGGTTTATTGAAAAAATATATAAAATAAATAAACCATTGGCCAGACTAAATAGAAATAGAAAAGTAAAATCTCTAGTAACCTCAATCAGAAACAATAAAGGGAAAATAACAACTGATCCCACAGAGATACAAGAGATCATCTCTGAATACTACCAGAAACTCTATGCCCAGAAATTTGACAATGTGAAAGAAATGGATCAATATTTGGAATCACACCCTCTCCCTAGACTCAGCCAGGAAGAAATAGACCTCCTGAACAGACCAATTTCAAGCACTGAGATCAAAGAAACAATAAAAAAAAATCTTCCAACCAAAAAATGCCCTGGTCCAAATGGCTTCACTCCAGAATTCTATCAAACCTTCAAGGAAGAGCTTATTCCTGTAATGCAGAAAATATTCCAAAAAGTTGAGGAAGAAGGACTCTTCCCCAACACATTCTATGAAGCAAACATCACCCTGATAACAAAACCAGGAAAAGACCCAAACAAAAAGGAGAATTTCAGACCAATCTCACTCATGAACATAGACCCAAAAATTCTCTACAAAATCCTAGTCAATAGATTACAGCTTATCATCAAAAAAGTCATTCATCATGATCAAGTAGGCTTCATCCCAGGGATGCAAGGCTGGTTTAACATACGCAAGTCCATAAACGTTATCCACCACATTAACAGAGGCAAAAATAAAGATCATATGATCCTCTCAATAGATGCAGAAAAAGCATTTGATAAAATCCAGCATCCTTTTCTAATTAGAACACTGAAGAGAATCGGCATAGCTGGCACATTTCTAAAACTGATTGAAGCTATCTATGACAAACCCACAGCTAATATTTTACTGAATGGAGTAAAACTGAAAGCTTTTCCTCTTAGAACTGGAACCAGACAAGGTTGTCCTCTGTCACCTTTACAATTCAACATGGTGCTGGAAGTTCTAGCCAATACAATTAGGCAAGACAAGGAAATAAAGGGAATCCAAATGGGAGCAGAGGAGGTCAAACTCTCCCTCTTTGCTGACAACATGATCTTATACTTAGAGAACCCCAAAGACTCAACCACAAGACTCCTAGAAGTCATCAAAAAATACAGTAATGTTTCAGGATATAAAATCAATGTCTGCAATTCAGTAGCCTTTGTGTACACCAATAACAGTCAAGATGACAAGCTAATTAAGGACACAACTCCCTTCACCATAGTTTCAAAGAAAATGAAATACCTAGGAAAATACCTAATGAAGGAGGTGAAGGACCTCTATAAAGAAAACTATGAAATCCTCAGAATGGAAAAAGCAGAGGATATTAACAAATGGAAGAACATACCATGCTCATGGATGGGAAGAATGAACATTGTTAAAATGTCTATACTTCCCAAAGCAATCTACCTATTCAGTGCCATTCCTATCAAAGTGCCTACATCATACTTTCAAGATTTGGAAAAAATGATTCTGCGTTTTGTATGGAACCGGAAAAAAACCCATATAGCTAAGGCAGTTCTTAGTAATAAAAATAAAGCTGGGGGCATCAGCATACCAGATTTTAGTCTGTACTACAAAGCCATAGTGCTCAAGACAGCATGGTACTGGCACAAAAACAGAGACATAGACACTTGGAATCAAATTGAAAACCAAGAAATGAAACTAACATCTTACAACCACCTAATCTTTGATAAACCAAACAAGAACTTACCTTGGGGGAAAGACTCCCTATTCAATAAATGGTGTTGGGAGAACTGGATGTCTACATGTAAAAGACTGAAACTGGACCCACACCTTTCCCCACTCACAAAAATTGATTCAAGATGGATAAAGGACTTAAATTTAAGGCATGAAACAATAAAAATCCTCCAAGAAAGCATAGGAAAAACACTGGAAGATATTGGCCTGGGGAAAGACTTCATGAAGAAAACTGCCATGGCAATTGCAACAACAACAAAAATATACAAATGGGACTTCATTAAACTGAAAAACTTCTGTACAGCTAAGGAGACAATAACCAAAGCAAAGAAACAACCTACACAATGGGAAAGGATATTTGCATATTTTCAATCAGACAAAAGCTTGATAACTAGGATCTATAGAGAACTCAAATTAATCCACATGAAAAAAGCCAACAATCCCTTATATCAATGGGCAAGAGACATGAATAGAACTTTCTCTAAAGATGACAGACGAATGGCTAACAAACACATGAAAAAATGTTCATCATCTCTATATATTAGAGAAATGCAAATCAAAACAACCCTGAGATATCATCTAACCCCAGTGAGAATGGCCCACATCACAAAATCTCAAAACTGCAGATGCTGGCGTGCATGTGGAGAGAAGGGAACACTTTTACACTGCTGTTGGGACTGCAAACTAGTACAACCTTTCTGGAAGGAAATATGGAGAAACCTCAAAGCACTCAAGCTAGACTTCCCATTTGATCCTGCAATCCCATTACTGGGCATCTACCCAGAAGGAAAAAAATCCTTTTATCATAAGGAAACTTGTACTAGACTGTTTATTGCAGCTCATTTTGCAATCGCCAAAATGTGGAAACAGCCTAAATGCCCACCAACCCAGGAATGGATTAACAAGCTGTGGTATATGTATACCATGGAATATTATTCAGCCATTAAAAAAAATGGAGACTTTACATCCTTCGTATTAACCTGGATGGAATTGGAAGACATTATTCTTAGTAAAGCGTCACAAGAATGGAGAAGCATGAATCCTATGTACTCAATCTTGATATGAGGACAATTAATGACAATTAGGGTTATGGGGGGGAAGCAGAAAGAGGGATGGAGGGAGGGGGGGTGGGGCCTTAGTGTGTGTCACACTTTATGGGGGCAAGACATGATTGCAAGAGGGACTTTGCCTAACAATTACAATCAGTGTAACTGGCTTATTGTAAGCTGAATTAATCCCCGACAATAAAAAAAAGGAAAAAAAACTGTATTAAAATGATAATACTCAGTATATACCTATAACAAAAGATGATTGTAAGTTACATTGAGCACCTCTTATAATTGCAGAAGTCAAATGTTACTTGAGTATCACAAATTTAATACTGTTTTGTCCTTTCTTAAAATGTGTGTGTATAAATACATATATTTGGCACCCTCTATATTTATAGATACATAAGAATAAATGGGATAGAAAATTATAAAAAATAAAATAAAATAAAATAACTTTCAACCCCGGATTTTGTATCCAGCTAAACTGAGTTTCACTTATGATGGAGAAATTAAATACTTTAATGACATTCGTATGTTGATGAAATTTGCCATAACCAAACCATCTCTACAGGATATTCTCAGACCTATCCTCCATAATAACCAACTCAATCCTATACCACAAAAGTAAACTGACTCAGAAACTTTGGATCAAACTCCAATTTCCACACTGGCAAAAGGATTAAAAGTGCCCACTGGACTTTTGAAAAACTCGATACCAAAAACTTCTCCAGACTTATCAATATTCTCCATTAATGTGAATGGCTTAAACTGTCCTCTAAAGAGGCATAGGTTAGCTGACTGGATACAAAAACTCAGGCCAGATATTTGTTGCATACAAAAGTGACATCTGAACTTAAAAGACAAATACAGACTCAGGGTGAAAGGATGGTCATCCATATTTCAGGCAAATGGTAATCAGAAAAAAGCAGTTGTTGCAGTTTTATTTACAGATACAATATGTTTTAAACCAACAAAAGTAAGGAAGGACAAGAATGGTCACTTCATATTTGTTAAGGGTAATACTCAATATGGTGAGATCTCAATTATTAATATCTATGCAACCAAGCAGAATGCACCTCAATTTATAAGAGAAACTATAACAGACATGAGCAACTTGATTTCCTCCAGCTCCATAATAGTCGGAGATTTCAACACTTCTTTGGCAGTGTTGTATCGATCCTCCAACAAGAAGCTGAGCAAAGAAATCCTAGATTTAAAACCAACCATCCAACATTTGGATTTAGCAGACATCTATAGAACATTTCATCCCAACAAAACTGAATAAACATACTTCTCATCAGCCCATGGAACTTACTCCAAAATCGATCACATCTTAGGTCACAAGTCTAACCTCAGTAAATTTAAAGGAATAGAACTTATTCCATGCATCTTCTCGGACCACCATGGAATAAAACTTGAGCTGAGTAACAACAGGAATCTGCATGCTCATACAAAAACATGGAAGTTAAATAACCTTATATTGAATGATAGCTGGGTCAGAGATCAGATTAAGAAAGAAATCACCAATTTTTGGGAACAAAACAAAAATGAAGACATGAACTATCAGAACCTCTGGGACACCACAAAGGCAGTTCTAAGAGGGACATTTATAGCCCTGCAAGCCTTCCTCAAGAGAACGGAAAGAGAGGAAGTTAACAACTTAATGGGACATCTCAAGCATCTGGAAAAGAAAGAACATTCCAACCCCAAACCCAGTAGAAGAAAAGAAATAACCAAAATTAGAGCAGAATTAAATGAAATTGAAAACAAAAGAATAATACAACAGATCAATAAATCAAAAAGCTGTTTTTTTGAAAAGGTCAATGAAATAGATAAACCTTTGGCCAACCTAATCCAGAAAAAAAGAGTAAAATCTCTAACCTCATCAATCAGAAATAACAAAGATGAAATCACAACAGACTCCTAAGAAATCCAAAAAATCTTTAATGAATATTACAAGAAACTTTATTCTCATAAATATGAAAATCTGAAGGAAATTGACTGATACTTGGAAGCATGTCATCTTCCAAGACTTAGCCAGAATCAAGTGGAAATTTTGAACAGGCCCATATCAAGTTTGGAAATGGCATCAACCATACAAAACCTCCCTAAAAAGAAAAGCCCGGGACCAGATGGTTTCATGTCAGAATTCTACCAAACCTTTAAAGAGGAATTAGTACCTGTAGTACTCAACCAGTTCCAAAAGTTAGAAAAAGAAGGAAGACTGCCCAACACTTTCTATGAAGCAAACAGCAAACATCACCCTGATCCCCAAACCAGGAAAAGACCCAACAAGAAAAGAAAATTATAGACCAATATCACTAATGAATATAGATGCAAAAATATTCAACAAGATCCTAACAAACAGAATCCAGCAACATATCAAACAAATTATACATCATGACCAAGTCGGTTTTATCCCAGGGTCTCAAGGCTGGTTCAATATACGTAAATCTATAAATGTAATCCAGCACATAAACAAATTAAAAACAAAGACCATATAATTCTCTCAATCAATGCAGAAAATGCTTTTGATAATATCCAGCATCACTTCATGTTCACAACACTTAAGAAAATTGGTATAGAAGGGACATTTCTTAAACTGATAGAGACCATCTACAGCAAACCCACAGCCAATATCATATTGAATGGAGTTAAATTGGAATCATTTCCACTTACATAAGGAACCAGACAAGGTTGCCCATTGTCTCCATTGCTGTTTAACATTGTAATGGAAGTTTTAGCCACTGCAATTAGGGAAGAAAAGGCGATCAAGTGTATCCATATAGGGTCAGAAGAGATCAAACATTCGCTCTTCGCAGATGATATGATATTATATCTGGAAAACATTAGGGACTCTACTACAAAACTCTTAGAAGTGATCAAGGAATAGGGGATTCCCTATTCCCCAAAATCAACATTCATAAATCGGTATCCTTTATATATACCAACAATAGTCAAATTGAAAAAACAGTTAAGGACTCTATTTCATTCACAGTAGTGCCAAAGAAAATGAAATATTCGGGAATTTATCTAACACAGGATGTGAAAGATCTCTATAAAGAGAACTATTAAACTCTAAGAAAAGAAATAGCTGAAAATATTAACAAATGGAAAAACATACCATGCTCATGGCTGGGAAGAATCAACATTGTTAAAATGTCCATACTACCCAAAGCAATATACAATTTCAATGCAATCCCTATTAAAGCTCCACTGTCATACTTTAAAGATCTTGAAAAAACAATACTTCGTTTTATATGGAATCAGAAAATACCTCGAATAGCCAAGACATTACTCAGAAATAAAAACAAAGCAGGAGGTATAACGCTACCAGACCTCAGACTATACTACAAATCGATAGTGATCAAAATAGCATGGTATTGGCACAAAAACAGGAAAGTAGATGTCTGGAACAGTATAGAGAACCAAGAGATGAATCCAGCTACTTACCGTTATTTAATCTTTGACAAGCCAATTAAAAACATTCAGTGCGGAAAAGATTCCCTATTTAACAAATGGTGCTGGGTGAACTGGCTGGCAACCTGTAGAAGACTGAAACTGGACCCACACCTTTCACCTTTAACTAAGATAGACCCTCACTGGATTAAAGATTTAAACTTAAGACATGAAACTATAAATAACTAGAGGAGAGTGCAGGAAAAACCCTTGAAGAAATTGGTCTGGGCGAGTATTTTATGAGGAGGACCCCTCGGGCAATCGAAGCAGCTTCAAAAATACACCACTGGGACCCGATCAAACTAAAAAGCTTCTGCACAGCCAAGAACACAGTAAGTAAAGCAAGCAAACAGCCCTCAGAATGGGAGAAAATATTTGCAGTTTATGTCTCCAACAAAGGTTTAGTAACCAGAATCCACAGAGAACTCAAACGCATTAGCAAGAATAGAACACGGGATCCCATCGCAGTCTCGGCAAGGGATTTGAAGAGAAACTTCTCTGAAGAAGACAGGCACGTGGTCTTCAGACATATGAAAAAATGCTGATCATCTTTAATCATCATAGAAATGCAAGTCAAAACTTCTTTGAGATATCATCTAACTCCAGTGAGACTAGCCTATATCACAAAATCCCAAGGCCAGAGATGTTGGCCCGGATATAGAGAAAGGGGAACATTTTTGCACTGCTGGTGGGAATCCAAATTAATACATTCCTTTTGGAAAGGGATATCGAGAACACTTAGAGATCTAAAAATAGATCTACCATTCAATCCTGTAATCCTTCTACTGGGCATATACCCAGAAGACCAAAAATCACATCATAACAAAGATATTTGTACCAGAATGTTTATTGCAGCTCAATTCATAATTGGTAAGTCATGGAAAAAGCCCAAGTGCCCATGGATCCACAAATGGATTAATAAATTGTGGTGTATGTATACCATGGAATATTATGCAGCCTTAAAGAAAGATGGAGACTTTACCTCTTTCATGTTTACATGGATGGAGCTGGAACATATTCTTCTTAGTAAAGTATCTCAGGAATGGAAGGAAATGTACCCAATATACTCAGCCCTACTATGAAACTAATTTAGGGTTTACACATGAAAGCTATAACCCAGTTACAACCTAAGAATAGGAGGAAGGGGGAAAGGGAGGGGAGGGAGTGGGGAGGTGGGTAGAGGGAAGGAGATTGGTGGGATTACACCAGCGGTCCATCTTACAAGGGTATATGTGAAACTTGGTAAAATGTAAGTGTCTTGGCACAGTAACTGAGAGAATGCCAGGAAGGCTATGTTAACCAGTGTGATGAAAGTGTGTCAAATGATCTGTGAAACTAGTGATTGATGCCTTATGATCATATCAATGTACACAGCTATGATTTAAAAAAAAAACAAAAACAAGACCTCATGTAGTAGAATTTTGTAGTCATAATACATAATACACATTTCAGATCATTATCAACCCTGGTGTAAGGAATGTTGAAGATGAGGATGGTTGGTATATTTAGTGCCCTCCAGTTCCCAGAGATGGGCCACAAACAAAATCTTAAAAGCTGCATCTTGGCATTAGTATTTTCAAAGGGAAAGCATAAAGATTACTTTTACTGAAAGTATAAAAATGGTTAAGACTGCTTAATGATGTGACCATCTGTGTATAGTTACTCTTGGGATTCAGAAATACATATATTTTGTTTGTAATTAAATGACATAGCCATTTTCTAGGCTTATTATCAGTTAGTTATAGTGCTATTGAAGACACAGTCACAAGTTTGATAAGTAGATGAATCACTTAGCACCCAGGGCTAAATTCTACAGAGTCATAGCTAGCATTCAAACTCTAGATCTCGGACATCAGGTGAAAACAGACATAAAAATAGCTCCAATAGAGGTGAGATAGGTCAAAGAGCACCGGAGAAAAATAAAATCTAAGTGCAGGGCCTAATCTAATAGTTTTTCCTTCACATGTGGATGGAAGCACATGTGTTTTTGGTGAAGATAAATACTCCAGACTATTTATAAACAGTAATTCAGTGATTATAAGTATTCAAGTTCAAAATGTGTTACCCATAGTATGAAAGGAACTGTTGTTTAGTTTTTTATAATTCAAGCCATATTGCAGTTCCTCATTATGTGTCCTTTGCACATGTAAAAATCACCTTGATGTATTTCAATTGAACATTTAAAATATTAAATTCCATTATATTTAATTCGTATTTGCTTTCTAATGTATTTGAGTAAAGGGCTAGTAGCATAATTTGTGCTACTGAAGGATAAAGACTGCATTTTTCTGTTACATAAGTCTTCATATTTCTATAATAACACTATGTTCTTAACTAATTGTTTCTGTACTGGTTTAAAATTATGAATTGATCCATGTGAGAAACCATGGAGTCACTTCTACTTAATTAATGGTGATAAGCCCTTTAGAATAAAAGATTGGGATTTCTTTCTTTATTTCTTTTCCCCCTTTGGAGGCTTCAGAATACCTATAAGAGAGCCATGTACTCAACAGTTGTTGAATAAGAAAGGAATAGATGGATGCATGTATGAAATAAAGCACATATCTCCTATTAGGCTTTGGCCCCAGGTCTTCTCAGCTAAATCTATGCTTTTAAAATATTGGCACTTTGGATCAAATCAAATTTTAAATATTATTTATTTATATATTGCTTTCTTTAATATTTTTTGAAATGCTTTAATCAACATTAATAACAGTTGTTATTATTATTTAAAAAATAGTAAACAAAGGACATCCAGTCTCACCATCAGTTGCGAGTCTTTTCCCACAGTCCCACACACCAAACTGGCCTCAATGACCCCAGGCTTCAAGGTTATAGGCATATTGCAGTACCAGGACAGACCATGCAGTCCCTCAAACTCCAGGCTAGCTCTCAAAGATCCATGTACTAGTCTTGCCCCAGTGCCAGGCCAGCATGTAAGGACCTCAACTTCAGGCTGAATACCATAGACTCAGCCACCAGACTGGCATCCAGGGATGCAGCATTAAGGCTACCTCCTGCAGATACAGACTCTGGAATACACTATACCAGGCCAGTCCCTGCTACCCCATGATCCTGAAACACAGTATACCCCAACACCAGCCTGAACCCCAGAGATCAATCCTCCAGGCCCACTCCAACACCAGATCAGGTTTTACACACCTGCCCCTCTTCCCCCAGGCTCCAGACCAGTCCCCATGGAACTATACTGTAGGCCAATATTTAGAGACCCAGGTTCCAGACTATACCCTATGGACCCAGGCACCAGTCCCATAACAGTGTCAGATCATCTCCTATGGACATAGGCTCCAGGACCATCTCTGTGTACTCTAATGCCAGGACCATCCCATAACCAGGCATGACTTTCTTCCCAGGCTTCCGGATGGACACCAGAAACATGGGTTTTAGCCTTGTCCCACAGACCAAGTAGACAGGTTCACCCTAGTGGACCCCAGTGCCAGGCTGGTCCAGTATACCCAGGATCCAGGTCTTCCAAAAAGGCCCTAACTCCAACCCAGGCCTCATTGGGACCCAGGTGCTAAATATACCCACCCCCTGACCCACATACAGGTCAACCTATCCAAGACTAAAACAGCAGAAGTGAAAATGGACCCTACTACAAAGCTCACCCAGAATTTCTGAATTTGCTGACTAAAGGTCAATAAAAGGTCTTACCTGCCAAAACCAATCTGTAAAACTGAAATACTTGTGTACTTCTTCATATGAACAGATTCAATGGTATGACCACAGGGATCACAATCATGTAAACATAATATCACCAAAAGAAAAAAAAAAAGTTCCATTAACCAACACTGGATAAATAGAGGTTTATTTACTACCTGAAAAAAAAGATCAAAATAATCTTGTAGAATCCTAGTAAGCTGGGTGGTGCCTGTGGCTCAAAAGAGTGGGGCACTAACCCCATGTACCGGAGCTGGTGGGTTCAAACACAGCCCCAACCAAAAATTGCAAAAAAAAAAGAAAAGAAAAGAATCCTAGTGAGCTTCAAGACAAGATATAGACAACTAAAAAAATTATGAAAACTATAAATAAACAAATTGAGAAGTTCCACAAGGAGCTAGAAACTACATTAACCACCCATCTGTGATTTTTATTTTTACATTTTCAATTTACTACTACTACTCTCAATTGTGGTTCAAAAATATTAAATGGAAAATTTCATAAATAAACAATTCATAAGTTTTAAATTGGATGCTATTCTGCTTAATGTGATGAAATCTTGTGTCATCCTGCTCAGCCTCATGGGGACATCAGTCAACCCACTTGACACTGTTTCCATGCTGTATAGTCCACCTGCCTGTTAGTCACTTAGAATCAAATTTAATTATCAGAACTAGTTCTTGAAGTTTTACACAGCTTGTGTTCAAGGGTAGCTTTAGGTTTTCACTGGGATTCTTGAAATGTGTCCTTCACAAATTATAAGGGACTGCCATATTAAATAGAAAAACACAGAAAATTTTGAGCTAAGGTAAACAAGATATTTTTTCTCAAAAAAGAGATCTTTTGAATATTATCTTCAAACCACAAGCAACAAAATAAAAAATATACAACTTGAATTTCACAAGAAAGGAAATAATCAACAGAATGAACAGACAATCTATGGAATAGGAGAAAATATTTACAAAACATACATCTTATAAAGGGTTAATATTACAAATATATATGGAACTCAATTCAATAAAAATAACCTTATTTACATATAGACAACAGACATGATGATGATTATAGTAGATGCCAACTTGACTGGGTTGAGTAATGCCTAGATGGATGGTGAAGCATTGTTTCTGGTTGTGTCTGTGATAGTGTTTCAGGAGTAGATTAATGTGTGATTCAGCGGACTGAAAAAAGGAAGACCTGCCCTCAAGGTGGGCAGGCACCATTTAATACCTTAGAGGCCTGGTTACATCAAAGTAGATACACAAAGAGGAATACGCCGCTGAACTTTATTTTCTGTCTCTCCCTTCTGGATCAGGACACCTTGTCATTCTCCTGCCCATGTATATCAGACTCCAGATTCTTCAGTTTTTGGACTTTGGGCTTGGACTAGTGTCCTCACAGGTCTCTCAGAACTTTGGTTTCAGACCCTAAGACTGGGTACTACATCGTTCTTTTTTTCTAATTCAAGGATTTCAGACTTGAATTGATCTTAGCTATAAGCTCTTCATGGAGCCACAATACTGTATATTCTTCAGAACTTTCCTGGCTCTCCAGCTGGAAAATGACCCACTGTGTGACATTTCCTTTGTGAATCATGTGCATCATTGTTGAGTTCCACCTAATAAATCACCTTTCACATACACAAACAAACACATACCCACACACATAATATAGGAGGGGTATATATATATATACCCACATACGCAACCCTCCCCTATTATGTGTGTGTATACACACACACACACACACACACATATAATATAGGAAGTGTGTGCATGTGTGTATATGTGAAAATTTATTTATATTCCATTAATTAAGAAAGTTCTGAGGAATATACTGTAATGTGACTCCCAGAGAAGCTAATAGCAAAGATCGATTCAATTCCTAAATCCTAAAAATATCTATATCTATCTATATCTACATCTACATCTATTCTATATCCATATCTATATCTATATCTATATCTATATCTATATCTATCCTATTAATCCTTTCCCTCTGGAGAAGCCTAAAACATATAAATGATGAATAGGAATATTAAAAAATGCTCAAGTACATTAATCATCAAGAAATGTGAATTAAATGAGATATCACACAAAGTTGGGTGGTGCCTGTTCTGAGCATGAGCAGCCTCATGCTAAACAGGCCCTTAATATGGCAGCCACTCCACTCCAGCCGCACGGCCATAGCAGATAAACACAGCCTTCCTTCCAGCCCCCAATATAATGTCTCCTACCCTAGCTTCTCTCTCTCTCATTTTTTTTTTTTTTTTTGCCTAGGGGGAGAAATGCTGCCTGGGCCCACTGATTCACTCTTTAATACTACAGAAGACAAAGGGGTGTGGCTAAGGATGGAGAGTAGGAAACTCATTACGGCTAGGGACTATTCCCTTGTGAGAACTGTTAGTGAGGGGCCCCTGGCTACCTTAAACTGACCTGAGCCCACTGGACCCATTATCATATAATTACAATTGTAAATTTCAATCCATGCAGGTTCTTTGGGAAGATATGAGGGAAGACATATGTATGTTGAGAAGTTTCTTATCTAACCCCAAACTGTCAGTTGCCCCCAAAGCCAGAGGAAACAGCCAGTCCTGTCAGGTAAAAGGTAGGACAAACTAGTTAGCTTAATTAGCTTATAAAAGACAGCATGTGCTCAGAGGTCTCTTCCCCATTCAATGAGAGGGACCCACCTAGCTATTGTTGGCGATGTATTCTTCTTATGGTTTGTGTGTTTTGTTCTGCAATAAATATATGTTGATGGTAATTGCTTTGTATTTATGATAACTCCTTTATAAGCTGTCCTCCAGTGCTCATTCTTGGCACTGAAAGCCAAGAACCAGGGAACATCTTCCCCCAGGGAGACCTAGCACTGACACCCACTCAAATAGCTATTATAAAGACAAAAAATGACAAGTATGGACAAGGATGTGGAGAAATTTGTACCCTTGAAAACTGTTGTTTGGAATATAAATTAGTATGTCAAAGATGGAAAAAAGTGTGAAGTTTCCTGTAAAATTATATGGACCTACTATACACATATGACCCTGCAATCCAACTTATGAGTGCAATACAATTGAGGTAAATTCAATTAATTTTCTGAAAAAATATCTAAACTCTCATGTTTATTACAGCATCATTTATAATACTCAAAATATGGGATCAGCTTAAGGTTCACTAATGGATAATTGGATAAAGAAAAAGTGACATACACTACATATGGACATCACAACGATAATGAAAGTATATTCATCCTTACAAAATAAAAGCCTACCATTTACTGAAACATAGATAAACCTATGGTATACTTCGATAAGTAAAATCAACCAGAGAAAGAAAAGTGCTACATTATCACACTTATATATAGAACCAAACTTATGGAAGGAGACCATACAGTGATGTCAGAGAATGTGAAGGGCAAGATGGAATGAGGAGATGTCAGCTAAAAGGTACAAAGTTTCAGATGAACAAGTTGAATGTGTTCTGGATCGCTACTGCACAGTATGGTAACTATGATTAATCAGAATGTATGATACAGACAGCACAGCACAGGGCTAGCAGCTGGCTTGCTTTCACCATGGTTGCTTAGCCAGGGCCACTACTCCAGTTACCAGGGCACTGCTCCACCTCTTCCTTGTGGCTGGATCCTCTGTCAGCACCATTTTCAAACCTCTCTACCTCTGGAGCCAGTGGCTGCAGGGAAAGAACCACCAAGGAAGAGGCATCCTGAGGGCTATGCAACTGCAGATGGAGGGAACAAAGGCACAGCTGCTGCTAAGACTTCACCAGAGTCACTGATCAACCAGGATCGGACAAGAAGCAGCTGAATACAAGACAGGGCCACCTAACCCCACCATACCAAGCAGGTTGCCTCAGCCTCAGACTGTAATACTGGAGAAGTCCTTTGCAAAGCTAAAGGGGAAAAAGCTGCAATTGTCAGTCCCAGATTATTAACAAAGGGATGGTTAACCACAACTCCAGGAAACCCCAATCCAATTTCACCTTACCTGACCACCTAGCCTACAGAGAAAAACAAACGGCCGAGATGTCAGAAATCAAGTTCAGAGTTTGGATACCAAATAAGATCAAAAGAATGGAGGAAAGGATGAAATTAGAATTCAAAGCAGAAACTCAAAAGATGTATCAAGAATTCAATGAATTTAAAGACAAAATGACCAAAGATTTTGACACATTGAAGCAAGATTTTGCAGCCCACAAAGATATAAAAAATACAGTAGAATCCCTCAGTAACAGAATAGAGCAGGCAGAAGAAAGGACCTCTGACACTGTAGACAAAAGTTTTGAATGCTCCCAAATGCTCAAATACAAAAAAAAGTGGAGAACAAAAACGGATCATTCTTTCAGAGAGGTCTGGGATAATTCAAAGAGATCTAATATTCACCTTATAGGAATACCTGAAAGTGAAGAGGTTGCTGTGAAAGATACAGATGCTTTGCTTCATAAAATAATTAAAGAGAACTTTCCAGACATGCCAAGAGATTCTGAAATTCAGATAGCAGTTTTAGAACACTGGCACAACTCAACTCAAATAAAAATTCTCATATACACAGTATAATTAACATTGCTAAAGTTAATATGAAGGAGAAAAAATTTTAAGCTATAAGATGTAAAAAAAAAAAAAACATAACATACCAGGGGGAAAACATTAGAATGACTGCAGATCTCTATGCTGAAACCTTTCAAGCCAGAAGAAGGTGGTCATCGACCTTTAATCTCCTTAAACAAAGTAACTTTCAAGGGGATCCTGTATCCAGCTAAACTGAGTTTCATCTATGACAGATAAATTAAATACTTTAATGACATTCACATGTTGAAGAAATTTGCCATAACTAAACAGCTCTTCAGAATATTCTCAGACCTATCCTCCATAATGAACAACACAATCTTGCACTACCAAAGTAAACTCACTTCAGAAATGTTTGATCAAATTCCAACTTCCATAATAGAAAAAGGCTTAAAAATGTCCACTAGACTTTCAAAAAATTCAATACCTAAAACTCTATCTGGCTTATCATTACTCTAAATTAATGTGAATGGCTTAAATTGCCCTCTAAAGAGACACAGGTTGGCTGACTGGATACAAAAACTCAGACCAGACTTCTGCTGCATTCAAGAATCGCACCGTACCTTAAAAGATAAACATAGACTCAGGGTGAAGGAATGGTCATCTGTAATTCAGGCAAATGGAAATCAGAAAAAAGCAGGTGTTGCAAATTTATTCTCAGATACAATAGGCTTTAAACCAATTAAAGTAAGAAAAGATAATGATGGTCACTTCTAATTTGTTAAGTGCAACACTCAACATGATGAGATTTCAATTATCAACATTTATGCACCCAACCAGAATGCACCTCAATTTATAAGAGAAACTCTAACTGACATGAACAATGTGATTTCCCCCAGCACCATAATTGTAGGAGAGTTTAACACTTCTCTGGCAGTGTTGGATAGATGCTTAAAAACGAAGATAAACAAAGAAATTTTAGAGCTAAACTTAACCATTCAACATTTACATCTAATAGACATCTACAGAACATTTTATCCTAATAAAACTGAATACACATTCTTCTCATCAGCCCATGGATCATTGTTCAAAATTGATCACATCTTAGGTCACAAGTCTAACCTCAGCAAATTTAAAAGAATAGAAATCATTCCTCGTATTTTCTCAGACCATCACGGAATAAAAGTTGAACTCAGTAACAAAAGGTATCCCCACATGCATACAAAAACATGGAAACAGAATAACCTCATGCTGAATGATAGCTGGGTCATAGACGAGATTAAGAAGGAAATTACCAAATTTTTGGAACAAAACAATAATGAATAAACAAACTATCAGAACCTCTAGGACACAGCAAAGGCAGTACTAAGAGGAAAATTTACAGCGTTACAAACCTTCCTCAAGAGAACGGAAAGAGAGGAAGTCAATAACTGAATGGAAAATCTCAAGCAACTGGAATAGAAAGAATTTCTTTCCAACCCTAAACCCAGCAGAAGAAAAGAAATAACTAAAAGCAGAGCAGAACTAAATGAAATTGAAAACAAAAAAATCATACAACAGATCAACCAAATAAAGGGTTGGGTTTTTGAAAAGGTCAATAAAATAGATCAAACTTTGGCTATCCTAACCAGAAGTAGAAGAGTAAAATCCCTAATTTCATCAATCAGAAATGATACGGTCCAAATAACAACAGACTCCTCAGAAATTCAAAAACTCCTTAATGAATACTACATAAAATTCTACTCTCAAAAGTATGAAAATCTAAAAGAAATAGATCAATACTTGGAAACATGCCACCCTCCTAGACTTATCCAGAAAGAAGTGGAAATGTTGAACAAGCCTATAACAAGCTCTGAAATATCATGAACTATAAGAAATCTCCCTAAAAAGAAAATCCTGGGACCAGATGGCTTCACATCAGAATTCTACCAAACCTTTAAAGAGGAACTAGTACCTATATTATTTAATTTTTCCAAAACATAGAAAAAGAAGGAATAATTCCCAACACATTCTATGAAGCAAATATCACCCTGTTACCCTAACCAGGGAAAGACCCAACAAGAAAAAATATATATATACCAATATCTCTAATGAATATTGATGCAAAAATATTCAATAAGATCTTAGCAAACAGAATCCAACAGCCCATAAAATAAATTATACACCACAACACGGTGAGTTTCATCCCAGGATCCCAAGGATGGTTCAATATATGTAAATTAATAAATACATCACATAAACAAATAACAAAGACCATATAATTCTCTCAATTGATTCAGAAAAAGCTTTTTACAATATCCAGCATCCTTTCTTGATCAGAACGCTTATGAAAATAGGTGTAGAAGGAACATTTCTTAAACTGATAGAGGCTATCTACAGCAAACCCACAGCCAATATCATAGTGAAAGGAGTAAAATTGAAATCATTTCCACTCAGATCAGGAACCAGGCAAGGATGCCCACTGTCTCCACTGCTTATTAACATTGTAATGGAAATCTTATCCTCTGCAATCAGGCAAGAGAAGGCAATCAAGGGGACACAAATAGGACCTGAGGGGATCAAACTGTCACTCTTTGCAGATGACATAATTATATATCTGAAAAATCCTAGGGACTCAAGTACAAAACTCCTAGAAGTGATCAAGGAATACAGTAACATCTCAGGATACAAAATTAACACTCATAAATCTGTAGCCTTTATATATACCAAAAATAGTCAAGGGGGGAAAACAATCAAGGATTCTATTCCCTTTACAGTAGTGCCAAAGAAGATGAAATATCTGGAAGTGTATCTAAGGACGTGAAAGATCTCTATAAAGAGAACTATGAAACTCTGAGAAAAGAAATAGCTGAAGATGTTAACAAATGGAAAAAATATACCATGCTCATGGCTGGGAGGAATCAACATTGTTAAAATGTCTATACTACCTAAAGCAATCTACAGATTTAACATGATCCCTATTAAAGCATCTCTGTAATATTTTAAAGAACTGGAAAAATTAGTACTTTGTTTTATATGAAAACAGAAAAAACCTCTAATAGCCAAGATTACTCAGAAATAAAAATAAATCTTGAGGAATCATGCTTCCAGACTTCAGACTATCCTATAAATCAATAGTGATCAAAACAGCATGGTACTGGCACAAAAATAGAGAGGTAGATGTATGGAACAGAATTGAAGACCAAGAGGTGAACCCAGATACTTATCGTCATTTGATTTACAATAAGCCTATTAAAAATATAAATTGGGAGAAAGATTCCCTATTCAATAAATGGTGCCATATATAATTGGCTGGCAACTTGTAGAAGACTGAAACTGGACCCACACCTTTCTCCTCTAACAAAAATTGAGTCTCACTGGTTAAAGGACTTAAACTTAAGACATGAAACTATAAATATTCTTAGAGAGAGTGCAGGGGAAACAGCTGAGAAAATTGCATTGGGAGTATACTTCTTGACGAAGACACCCCAGGCAATTGAAGCAACATCAACAATACCTCACTGGGATCTGATCAAATTAAAAAGGTTCTGCACTTCCAAGAACACACTAAGTACAGCAATTAGAGAATCCTCAGAATGGGAGCGGATTTTTGCAAGTTATACTTCTGACAAAGGTCTAATAACCAGAATCCACAGAGAACTCAAACTTATTACCAAGCAAAAAACAAGTGATTCCATTTCATTGTGGGCAAGAGACATGAACAGAAGTTTCTCTGAAGAAGACAGGTGCATGGCCTACAGACACATAAAAAAAATGCTCATCATCTTTAATCGCAAGAGAAATGCAAACCAAAACTAATCTGTGATACCATCTAACTCCAGAAAGAGTAGCCCACATCACAAAATCTCAAAACAACAGATGTTGGCGTGGATGTGGAGAAAAGGGAACACTTATGTACTGCTGGTGGAAATGCAAGTTAGTATGTTCCTTTTGGAAGGAAGTTTGGAGAACACTCGGCATCTAAATGTAGACCTGCCATTTGATCCTGTAATTCCTCTTCTAGGTGTATATCCAAAAGACCAAAAATCATTTGGCATAAAGATATTTGCACCAGATTGTTCATTGCAGCTCAATTCATAATTGCCAAGTCATGGAAGAAGCCCAAGTGCCCATTGACCCATGAATGGATTAATAAATTGTGGTATATGTATACCATGGAATACTATGCAACATTGAACAAATGGAGACTTTACCTCTTTTATGTTTACATAGATGGAGCTGAAAAATATTCTTCTTAGTAAAGTATCTCAGGAATGGAAAAAAGGTATCCAATGTACTCAGTACTACTGTGAAACCAGTTTATAATCCCTCACACTTGCATATGAAAAATGAAACACAATTTTAGCCTAGGATGAAGGAGGAAAGGGGAGGGAGAAGGGATGGGAGGGCATGAAAGGGATAGTAGGGGATAGTAGGGGGACCACACCTATGGAGCACATTGCAAGTACAAGTTGGATCTATCATGTGTAGAACCCAAATGTCCTAATGCTATAATTGGGTAAATGAGGTGAAATCTATGTTGATTAATATGATGTAAGCACTCCAATTTTTAACAAATAATCAACACATTGAAAATGGCATAAATATATTTATGATCTATGTACAAAAGACTTAATAAAAAATAATTTTAAAAAGTACGATATAATTTTAAATTTGTAAGAGATTGGATCTTAAATATTCTCTCCACAAAATGTATATGGGTCAATGGATATGTTAATTAAATTGGTTTAATCATATTACAAAGCATATATGGCAAAAGTTCACATTGTACACTATAAATACACATTTTTATTTTTTCAGATATGCTTCAATAAAAATAATTTTAAATACCATATACTCTAGAACCTCAGTACATCTGTTTGAATACCATTCCCAAAATTGACTAGCAAAATGACCTTCAGAAATTTAATTTACTTCTCTGTGCCAAGTGTACTTATTTGCAAATTGAATATAATAGTGGAACTTATCTCAAAACAGCTGATAATGACTAAACAAATAATATATGCAAAGCTTTCAGTAGAGTTTCTAGTAATATAAATATTATAAAAATGGTATTAATTTTATTTCAAAATGTTAGGGGCACACATGTTTTTGGTTACATAGATTTTTTGGGGGGGAGGTAATGCTTGCATCATGGCTATAAGTGTGCCCATCACACACAATATATTCATTGTACCAGCAAAGTAGGCTTTTTCCACTCTTTCTATTCCTCTCCATCCCCCATGCTTAAAATTCACTAAGTTTTATTTCACTCTTGGCACATGTGTACTCATTGGTTAGTTACAATTTAATAGAATGTTTGTATCATTTTTTTTTTCCATTCTTAAGATACTTTGGAGAATGGTTTCAGGTTCCATCCAAATTATTGCAAAAGGTATAATTTACCCCTTTTATGGCCAAGTAGCAATCCTTGGTATACATATACCACATTTTATCAATAAATTCATGAATTGGGGCACTGGGGTTGATTGTACATCTTTGCAACTGTGAATTGTGCTGTAATAAATATTTGAGCACAGGTGTTCTTTAGATAGAAATACTTCTTTTCTTTTGGGTAGACACCCGATAATTGGATTGCTGGGTAGAATATTAGCTCTACTTTTAATTCTCTAAGGAATCCCTATACTGTCTTTCACTGAGTTTTTACTAATTTGTAGTCCCACCAACAGTGCATAAGCTTTCCTGTCTCTTTGCATTCATTCCATTATCTATTGTTTGTGGTCTTTCCAAAAAAAATCATTCTAACTTGGCTGACACCTATAATCCTAGCACACAGGTAAGGCCAATGCAGATGGATTGCCTGAGCTCACAGGTTCCAGAACAACCTGAGCTAAAAATAGCTGGGCATTGTGCAGGTGCCTGTAGCCCCAGCTACTTGAGAGGCTGAGGCAAGAGAATTGCTTGATCCAAAGAGTTTGAAGTTGCTGTGAGCTATGATGCCATAACACTCTACCAAGGGCAACGAAGTAAGACTCTATCTCAAAAAAAAAAAATAATAATAATAATTCTAACTGGATAAGATGATATCTCAATATGGTATTAATTCATATGTCCTTGATGATTGGTGACATGAGCATGTTTTCATGTTTACTGGTCATTTGCCTATCTCCTTTTGAAAAGTGTCTGTTCATGTTTTTTGCCTACAAAAGTTCTTTTTTGGCTACAAACTAAGCATAAAAGCATTTTTCTCTAGATCTTTTAAATGACATTGGTATTTTGATAAGATTGCATTAAATCTTCAAATTACTTCACATAGTATGGACATTTTGACAATGTTATTTCTACTGGTTTAACAATGTTATTTCTAGTGAATATGATATAGTTTTCAATTACATTGTGTTCTCTTTGATTTCTTTCCTTGGTATTTCAAAGTTCTCCTCATAAGGACATTACACCTCCTTAGTTAAGTATATTCTTAAGTGTTTTATTTTATTTGTAGCTATTTTAAAAGGTATTGAGGAAGCAGAGCAAGATGGCAGACTAGGGACAGCTTCTTTGCAGCCATGTGTGGTGAGATTGGAGAGAAAGGATACCAGGCATGTCTGGCTGGTGGGCTCTGCCCAGAAATAACCCTTGGGGGTTCAGGGAGGTAGCAGGAGACTTTAGGACCCCAAGATGAGGTCAGAAGCAGTGGAGAAGAGAAACAAGGGTGAGTACTTTCATTCCAGCAGAGGCTGGCTGGTGTGGTATGCAGCAACAGCAGCAGTTTGTAGACAGAGAAGTCCTACAAAGTGTTTTTTATTTTTCTTTTTGAACCTGGGCACTTGATTGAGTTACCTAGAGAGAGCTTGGCTGAGCAAGCGGGTGACTTTAAACAGCTTCCAGGGACCAGAACTGAGCTACCAGACAGAGGATGCCTCTCATTATTCGGCTGCAAGCAGGGTGCAGCCATTATGGGAAAGCTGCCTTGCAAAATCAGCCCTCAGGATACTAGTGGGAGGCCAGCTCTGCCATGCATCATAAGGTGGGCAGCCACCCACGGGCAGATTTGAGCTACATATGCTTTCCTGGGAAAACCACTATGTGGCCAACAGACATGGTTTGCAAAGGTTGAGGTGTGTCTATTAAGCAGTGTGACCAGAGCTCTAGATTCCCAAACCTGCGTGGATTGAGGGAAAAGAACTCAGGAAGACAGGACCAGATCTGCTCGGCAAGGCAGAGGCTTCCAGCCTCCATCTTATACAGCTGAAGCAGCACCATGATTACTATCTCATACCCCAGAAGATTACCTGTTGTCCGGGCAGGGTACAGCAAGACATCTATTCCTTTAAAAAAATTAAAACATTTTTGTCCCTAGACAAAATAAGATTCTCCTTTTTTATTTTATCCTGTAATTATATTTTTTCATTTTTTCTTTCATCAATAATAAGGGCTCCATTTTTTCTACTTTTTCTTATCCTGTTACTCTTTTTCCCCCCTCAAATTTATCCCTTAAGGTTTCTTGTTTTGGTTTTGATTTATAATATTTTTGTTTTTCTTCTGTATTTGGTGGAGATGGGGTCTTGTGATTACTCAGACTGGCAAAGAGCTCCTGACCTTGAGGGACCCACACAACCAAGCCCCCCCAGAGTCTTGGATTAGTGGATGGGGGTCAAAGAAACCTTCTCTATGCCACTATTACTGCTGTATCTTTCTTTCTGTTCCTCTCTTCTTTTGGTCTCTCTTCCATATTTTTCCTCCTTTTCCTTTATCTTTTCTCTTTTTCTATCTTTTATCCATTCTTGCTCTTCTTTCTTCTCTTCCTTTTAGTCCTTTAGCACAAGAAGACTCCAACACCTTATATCAGAGGCATGGTACCTTAAAGAGAAGAAGGAAGTGAAAGGAAAGTAGGGCAAGGAAATAGACAAAAAGAAAAGTCTCATGGTGAAGTAACAGACAATCCTGGCAACGTGAGCAATCAGAACAGAGTAACCCACCCCCTCAAAGGATCATGAGGTAGCTACTGAAGAGGATTCCACCTATAAAGAAATTTTAGAAAGGAAATTTAAAATATAGATGGTGAAAACAATGAAGAAAATTTCTGAGAAACTGGAAAATAAACAAAAGGAAATCTAAGAACAGAATCAAATAAGAGATGAATGATATGAAGAACATAGAAAGGGTATAGTGGAGGTTAAGGAATTGAATCAATCAATCAGGGAACTTAAAGATTCAGTAGAAAGTATCAATAACAGATTACACCATGCAGAAGAAAGATCTGAGAGGTAGAGGACAAACTTCTTCAGCTAACTCAGGTGGTTAAAGAGTCAGAAAAAAAAATAGAGAGAAAGCAGAACCTTCACTGACAGAACTGTGGGACTTCATGAAGTATTCAAACATATGAGTTATAGGTATCTCACAAAGGGAAGAAGAACACCCTAGAGGAATGAATGCTCTACTGGAGATTATCATTAGTGAAAATTTCCTCAAAACATCACCAAAGATTCTGAAAAAAGTCAAGGCAAAAGAGGAGATTCTAGAAAAAAAAAAAAGAGAGAGCGGGAGAGAGAAGATTCTATAAGCAGCCAGGAGTAACTTCCAATTGACCTACAGGGGCAAATCAATCATGGTAACTGCAGACTTCCCAAGGTAAACTTTTCAAGCCAGAACAGAATGGTCATCTACCCTTAACCTACTCAAACAAAACATTTTTTACCCCAGAATTCTGTATCCTGCTAATTTAAGCTTTAAACTTGACAGAGAAATGAAATATATTGCTGATATGCAAACATTGAGAAAGTTTGCTGCCACAATACCAGCTCTACAGGAAATACTTTAGACCTATTGTCCACACTGACCATAAAAATGGACCACCAGCAAAGTAAACACCCACAAACTAAAGGACGAAACCTTGTTCCTACAATGACACAAAAGATAATAGTTAACAATGGACTTTCACAAAATAAGATAAATAAAACTCCACTGCACCTATCAATTATCTCAATAAATGTTAATGGCTTGAATTCTTCACTGAGGAGCTACAGTGTGGCTGATTTCATAAAAAGCATAAACCATTCATTTGTTGCTTTCAGGAAACAAACTTAGTCTCAAAGGACAAATTAAGAAATGGAAAACAATTTTTCAGGCAATTGAAAATCAGAAGAAAAGAAAGGTCATAGCATTATATTCTGGTGCAAGAAGATTTAAAGCAACTAAAGTCAAAAAAGACAAAGATGGACACTTCATATTGGTCAAGAAGATATTACAATTCTAAATATTTATGCACCAACTTAAATGGTTCCAGATTTATGAAACAGACCTTAATTAGTCTGAACAATATGATATCCTATAACACCACAATAGTAGGATATTTTAACACTCTGATTGCAGAGCTGGATAGATTCTCTAAACAGAAACTAAACAGATACAAGGGGCTTAAACATGACCCTAGAACATCTGTGTTTAATAGATATATACAGAATACTCCATTCCAAAGCTATGAAATATCTATTCTTGTCAGCCCATTGAACATTCTCAAATATAAATCATATCCTAGGACACAAATGAAATATCAACTAAATCTAAGCAATTGAAATTATATCTTGTATCTTCTCAGACAGACCTCAAGGCAATAATGGTGCAACTCAAATCAAACAAAAATTGTCACCCCCATACAAAGGCATGGAAATTAAACAACATTATGCAGAATGACATTTGGGTTGTAAAAGAGATAAAAAAGAAAAATCATTAACTTCCTTAAGCATGAGAACAATGAAGGTATAAGCACCAAAACGTGTAGGATGCTGCAAAAGCAGTCCTAAGAGGGAAATTCTTCACAATAGATACCTACATCTGAAAAATAGAAAGAGAGCTCATCAAAAATCTACTGAATCATCTTAAGAAATGGAAAAGAAAGAGAAATACAATCCCAAACCTCACAGAAGAAATTACCAAAATTAAATCAAAAATAAATGAAAATGAAACCAGAAGAATTATTCACAAAATATATGAAACAAAAAATTTGCTCATCAAAAGCATAAATAAAATTGATAAACCTATTGGCCAGATAAGCCTGAAATAGGAAAGTAAAATCTTTAATAACCTCAATCATAAATGAAAATGGGAAATAAACCTGATACCAAAGAGATACAGGAGATTAATTCTGACTGCTACAAATCACTCTCTCCCCAGAAATTTGACAATGGGGAGGAAATGGGCCACTACCTAGAATCACAACATCTTACTAGACTTAATCAGGAAGAAAAGGATCTCTTGAACAGACCAATATCAAGCACTGATATTGTAGAACAAACAAACAAACAAAGCTTCCAACAAAAAAAAGGCCAGGAGCAGATGAATTCACATCAGAATTCTATGACACCTTCAATGATGAGCCAGTACCTATGATGCACAAACTATTCCCAAACATTGAAGAAGAAGGAACCTTCCCCATCACATTCTATGAAGCAAACATCACCTGAATTCTATAACTAGGAAAGGACCCAAATGAAAAAAGAGAATTATAGGCCAATTTCACTAATGAATATTGTTGTAAAATTACTCAATAAAATTTTAGCTAAGAGACTTCATCTACAAATTAAAAAATATATATACATCACAATTAAGTAGGCTTTATCCAAGGGTACAAGACTGCTTTAACATAAGCAAATCCATAAATGTAATACACCATATCAAGAGAAGCAGAAACAAAGACTGGATCATCCTCTCAATAGATGCAGAAAAATCATTTGACAAAATTCTGCATCCTTTTCTAACAATAACACTTAAGCAAATAGGTATAAATGGCACATTTCTTAAAGTGATTGAAGCCATCTATGACAAAGCCACAGCTAACATTATACTGAATGGAGTAAAACTGAAAGCTTTTCCACTTAGAATTGGAACCAGAAAAGGTTGTCCTCTATCGCTGCTAGTATTGCATATTGTGCTGGCAGTTCTAGCCAATGCAATCAGGCAACAGAAAGATATAAAAGGCATCTAAATGGAGGCAGAGAAGGAAAAACTCTTGATCTTTGCTGATGATATGATCTTATACTTAGAAAACCCTAGAGACTCAATCACTAAACTCCTGGAAGTGATCTGGAAATACAGTAATGTCTCAGGGTTTAAAATCAATATCCACAAGTCAGCAGCCTTTATATATGCCAATAACAGCCAAGTTGAGAAGCAAATCAAGAACACAATTTCTTTCACAGTTACTTCAAAGAAAATGAAATGCTTAGTAATATACCAAAGAAAAGAGGTGAAGTATTTTTTTCAAAGAGAATTATGAAATTGTAAGCAAAGAAATAGCACAAGACATTAACAAATGTAAGAACATACCATTCTCATGACTGGAAAGAATCAACATTGTCAAAATGTCTATGCTAGGCAAAGCAATTTAAATATTAAATACAATCCCCATTAAAATACCAACATCATACCTGGAAGAATTGGAAAACATTGTTTTTGTTTCTTATGGAATTAAAAAATATATAGTCAAGGGTATTTTTTGTAATAAAAAAAAAGTTGGAGACTTCATCCTATCAAACTTGAGGCTATATTACAAATCCACAATAATCAAAACAGCATGGTGTTGACTCAAAAATATAGGCAAAGATGTATGGAGCAGAACAGAAAACTAAGAGATGAAACCAGTCTGTACTTGCAATCTGATCTTTGATAAACCAAAAGAAAAAAAAAAAGCATACGGTGGATAAAACTGGGAAAACTGGATAACGACATGTGAAATACTGAAACTGGACTCACACATTTCACCACTTAAAAAAATTGACTCAAGTTGGATAAAGGATTTAAATGTAAGACATGAAGTGATAAAAATCTTAGAAGACAGTGTGAAAAACACTCTTGACAATATTAGGCTATGCCAGGGTCTCACCCCAGGGGCAGGCTCCATTAATACTTACGGATTTGGCGGCAACTGACTGAAGAAATATAAAGTTAGAAACAAAGAGAGATAAAGAGACAAGACACACAGAATAGAATTTTCAAAGGTGGGAGCACAGGAGACCACTGTCTCTTTGTGGGGTTCTGATGGTGGCCCTGAGTGTTTATTCCACTTAGAGAGGTGATAATCTGTGCTATTTCACTGTGGAGTAAACTGCCACTGACATAAATTTCCTCTGCAGAATTGGTGGGAAAGAGGGAGTTTCCTCTTATCAACACTGCAGAGGGTCTTCCTCTGCCATAAGGTATATAAGCCCTCCTACCAGTATTTCAGGGCTTGAGCTATTCCTTTGATCTCTGCTCCAGCCAAATACAAATCTCCACAATGAGTATTTGCGTTGACTGTTAACTGGACAGGATGTGGCCTGGTTGATGTTTCTTGCTAGGCCTTTCACACAGATTCCTCTGTGGCCATTATTCCTTCAGAGCTCTTACAGACCCAACAGAGGTGTTAGTAAGCTGTATCCCAAATAGGCCAGGCTTTGAGGAAAAGCAGGAAACTTGCCCAGATAAGAAATTTAGCACTGGCTGGTTTAAAGGTAAACTAGCTGACTTTCCTTTGTTCTGCTTCACATAGCTTACTTTCTAATTTCCTCTGTTTCTGGGGGTGTTTTACCTTGCCAAGAATGAGGTCTTGGGTCCCTATTATGCCTGCAGGACTGAGGTAAAATTTTATAAAAAAGACTTCAGCAGCCATCTCAACTGCAATAAAAATTAACAATTGAGACTTAATTAAGCTGAAAAGTTTCTGCACATCCAAGAATATAACAAGTAGAGCAAAAATCCAACCTTCGGAATGGGAAAAGATATTTGAAGGGCATTAGTCTGACAAAGGTTTGATAACTAGAGTCTATGGAGAACTCAAATTTATCAAAAAAAAAAAAAAAGGAGCAAACCATCTCATCCCCTTGACCACTGGGCAAGAGATATGAACAATACCTTCCCTAATGAAGACAGATGACTAACAAACATATGCAAAAATGCTCATTGTTCCTTATCGTCAGAGAAATGCAAATCAAAACCACCATGAGATATTGCCTAACCCCAATGAGAATAGCCCACATCACAAAGTCTCAGAGCTGTGAATGCTGGTGTGGATGTGGAGAGAAGGTAACAGTTTTATACTGTTGATGGGACTGCAAACTAATGCAACCTTTTTGGAAGGAAGCATGGAGAATCCTTGGAGAATTCAAATTAGATCTCCATTTGATCCTGCAATCCCATTACTAGGCATCTACCAAGAAGAAAAAAAATTAACTTTATCTTGACTACCTAACACTTAAACCTTCATAGATGTATTACATTGTCATCAATTTCCTATACGAATAACTGTCCTTGCATTATAGGGCATAAAAGAAATAAGGAACCAGTCTGGAAAAAAATTCACTTTATCATAAGGACATTTTCACTAGACATTTTATCACAGGTCAATTTACTATCACCAAAATATGGAAAAAACTTAAATGCCCACAAACACTGTAATGCATTAACAAGCTGTGGTATATATGCATACCATGAAATACTATTCAGGCATTATAACAGGTGGAGACTTTACATCTTTTGTATTAACCTGGTTTGACTTGGAACACATTCTGCTTAGAAAAGCATCACAAGTTTCGCAAATACTTGGTAAATGTAGAATGTAAATGTCTTGGCACAGTAACTGAGATAATACCAGGAAGGCTAAGTTAACCATTGTGATGAAAATGTGTCAAATGCTCTATGAATCGAGCGTATGATGCCCCATGATCATATCAATGTACACAGCTATGATTTACTAAAAAAAAAGAAAAGAAAAGCATCACAAGAATGGAGAAGCAGGAATCCAATGTACTCAATTCCAATATGAAGCCAGTGGACAGTCTAATACACACCTACACAAAAGAAAAAGTCGAATCATTGAGGCAGGGGAGTGGTGGAATGAGGGTGTGTGGAGAAGGGCGGAGGGAGGGTTATGTGTTTTACAGTGTATGTCACACCTCTTGGGGGCAGGACACAATTATAACAGGGACTGTAGCAAATGCAATCAGTGTAACATAATTGTTTGTACCCTCCATGAACCTAAAACAATAAAAAAAAATGGTATACAGGCTTTGATTTCATTCTCAATTTGACTTTTGTTGGTGTATAGGAATTCTACTCATTTGTATGTTTTTATTTTGTAATCTGAGAGTTTGATTAATGTATTTGTCTATTCCAGAAGTCTTCTGGTTGTGTCTTTTGGATTTCCAAAATAAAAAATCAACTCTTCAGTGAAACGCAACAGCTTGACATGATTGTTGCTGATTTGGATACCCTTTCTTTCTTTCTTTCTTTTTTTTTTTTTTTGTAGAGACAGTCTCACTGTACCGCCATCAGGTAGAGTTCCGTGGCGTCACGCGGCTCACAGCAACCTCTAACTGTTGGGCTTACGCGATTCTCTTGCCTCAGCCTCCAGAGCACCTGGGACTACAGGCGCCCGCCACAACGCCCAGCTATTTTTTTGTTGCAGTTTGGCAGGGGCTGGGTTTGAACCTGCCACCCTCGGAATATGGGGCCGGCGCCCTACTCACTGAGCCAAGGCACCGCCCATGGGTACCCTTTATTTCTTACTCTTTCTTTATTATCATGGGTAGGACTTCCATCGCTATGTTGGAAAGAATTTTTGACAGTGGGCCCCTGTTTGTTCTTATTCTTATGGGGAATTGTTTAACTTGTTGTTAGCTGCATATTTGTAATATATGGCTTTTTAATTTGAAATATGTTCCTTCAATGCCTAGTTTGTTGAGGGTTTTTATCATAAAAGAGTGCTGGATCTCATCAAATGTTTTGTTTTGTTTTGTTTTTTCTCATCTATCGATATGATCACATAATCTTTGTTCTGCTTTTGTTTATTTGGTGAATAAAATGTATTGATTTACATATATTGAACCATCCTTACATTCATGTGATGAAGCTGATTTAGTAACAGTGCATTATTATGCTAATATGCTGTAGAATTTGGTTTGTCAGTATTTTAATGAGGATTTTTGCATCAGTATTCCTGACAGGCATTGGTCTGTAGTCTTCATTATTTGCTCTGTGTTTTCTTGACATTTGTATGAAGGTAATACTGGCTTCGTAGAATCAGTTGGAGAGAATTAATGTCTTCTTAATATTAAGAAATAATTTCTGTAGTATGGATACCAGCTCTTCTTTGCAGGTCTTGTAGCATTGGCCAGTGAATATATCTTGTCCAAAGCTTCTTTTTGTTAGAATGTTTTTATTACTGTTTGGATAATAATGCTCACTATTGTTCTTTACAAGAGTATTATTTCTTCATGATTGAGTTTGAAGATTGTATGTTTTCAGGAATTTGTCCATTTTATATATGTTTCCTAATTTATATGCACAGGGATTTTCATAGTATTCATGGATCATATTTGGTATTATTGTGTTATCAGATATAATATTTCCTATTTCATTTTTGACTGCATTTATATGGATCCTTCCTCTTTTGTTCCTTGCTAATCTAGCAAAATATTTCTCACTTTTGTTTACCCTTTCAAGACTGACTTTCTCTTTCATTGATTCTGTGTATTATTTTTGTTTGTTTGTTTTACATTACATTCAATTCTTCTGTGACCTTTGTTGTTTCTTTTCTACTGATGACTTTAAGTTTGGTTTACTTATCCATTTTTTAGTTACTTGAGATATAACATTAGCTTGTTAAATCAAGAGATGTTTGTCTTTTTGATATAAGCATTGAGTAGTATGAATGTTCCCCTGAGGAATTTTTTTACTGAATCCTACACATTCTGATAATTTTTTTTTACTATCATCATTAAGTTTAGAAGGTTTTGATTTACACCTTTATTATATCATTAGCCCAACAGTTGTTCATCACATTGTGTTTAATTTTCATTAATTTGTATAGGTTTTTAGCATTTCTCTTCTTATTTAATTCCAGTTTTATTCTACATTGGTGTGAGAAACATACTTGGTTTTGATTCCTTTGAATTTTTTGAGATCTGTTGTGGATTTATATACAATTAGTATGAGACAATGTAGATGTTCCATTGATAAGAATGCATATTCAATATTTTGGGGGTAAAATATTCTAAAAATATCACTTAGGATCATTTGATTAAAGATCTAGTTTAAGATTAATGTTTCATTTATCATTTTCTGCTTTTATTATTTGTCTAGATCTGAGAGTAGGATGTTTAAATCCCTGACAATTATGACGGTGCTATTTCTTTGCTTAACTCTAGTAATATTTCCTTTATTCATCCAGGATATCTTGTTTTGGGTGTAAATATAATAAGGATTGTTACATTTTCTTGTTTTATTGATCCTTTTATAATTATGTAATGATATTCTTTCTCTTTATTGACTTTTTTTGGCTGAAAGTCAATTTTGTCTCTTATGGGAATGGCTAGACCTACGTTTTTTTTTTTTCATTTTTATATGTATGTAATTTTTCTTTATACATTCAGGTTGAATCTGTGTGCATCTGTCTGATTGAAATGTGTTTCCTTATGACATTAGATACACAGATTGTGTTTATTCTTGATTCAGCAAGCCTATATCTTTTGAGAGGAACATTCAGACCATTCATACAAGTGAATACATTAATTACATGATAATGGTCCCAATGGCCCCAGGACAGTTTAAGGTCACTAGAGCCTCCTCACTATCTATTCTAGCTAGGGAGCAGTCCCCATTCAGTAACTTTGTTCCCACTTTCCACTCTTAGCCACACCTCTTTGGCTTCTATTCTATCAAGGAGAGAAGGGGGAGGGAGGTATGTCTCCTCTCTGGCCCAGCTGCTCTCACTCTACCTGTCAAGAAAGAGAAGCTGGAGGCTGAGGCGGCACATCTTCACCCACCGGGTAGGAAGAGAGAAGCCAGAGACTGAGGATGCACATCTCTCTTATCAGGGATAGCAGCCCTAGCGGAATAAACAGGCTGTGACTGGTTGTGGTGGCAGTTTGGCACTGCTGCCGCTGTCGCCTGATGCTACTACAGCTGCTAGGGCTCCTCTTGCTTGCTGTGGCTCTCACCTCCAGGACCCTAGCACAAGCTAATGTTAGAAAGGGAATGCTTTTACAAGCTACCTCTTACCTGGATGGATAGGCCTGGTCTCTGTGTTGTGGGGCATGGCCTAACAATACAGCAGATAAAACCAGCCTCAGCTCTTTGGTGAACCATGCCAGGCCTCCACCCAGGTGAAAGAGGGATTAGATAGACTTGGAGCCTCCATATGCCATACCTAGATACTGGCAAACAAGTTCTTCCTCCATAGAGCACAAAAGTATCTAAATACAATGGATGGGGGCAAAACATAATAGGCCCTGAAATGAGAAGCAACAGGCTGTTGCTTCTCTATAGTCAAGTCCTATTAGCGATGTGGCAAGCCTCATGACCTGTAGCCTCTGAGACTGACAACTGGCCAGATTTAGCATGCCAATGGCCTTAAGTCCTGCTGAGAAGGCCAGAGGAAGGGAAAACTGCCTCTAAGTTTCTGGAAAGTTCTGGAAGGGGTGTGATGATCAGCTGTCCCCAGGCCTCTGAAACTGACATCATCCAGGTGGATTTCACATAGGAGTGGTCCTAAAACCCTCTGAGTGGACCAGTGAAACAACAAACTGCTGCATAGGTTCTGGCAGGTCTAAGAAGGGATGTGGTAAACACCAATCCTAAGGGTCTCTGAAATGGACATCAGCCTGCCAAATTTGGCATCTGAGCAATCCTAAATCCCACTGAATACCACGTATCTCTGGCAGGTCTATGATCTGAGGTGTGCTAAATCTGAGGTTTTTGAAATTGACATCAGCTTACTGGTTTTAGTATCCAAGCCTTTCTAGAACCCTACTAAGCAGGTCACTGGATCATCAAGCTGTTGCTTCACTTCATCAGTGCCTGAAACGGATATGGTTAGCTCCATGTCTTGGAGCCTTTGACACTGTCATCAGCCTGACAGTTACATTATCCAAAAAGCCCTAAAACCCTGCTGAGTGTGCCACTTGCACAGCAAGCTACTGCTTTATTTTGACAAGGCCTGGAAGGGGCATGGTAATCTCTGTGTCCCAGGGCCTTTGAAACTGACATCATTTTAGTATCCAAGTAGCCATAAAGGCCTGCTGAGTGGACCAAGGAAACAGCAAGATACCCCTTTACTTTAGCAGGGACTGGAACGGAGTTCACATACAAGGAATTTCAAAGCTGAAAATAGCCTGCTAGTATTAGTATCCACAATGCCTAAAACTCTACTGCTTGGATCAGTGGAAAGTAATCTGCCACTTTTCTTTTCCAGGGCCTAGAAAGGGTGTGGTTGCTCCACATCTGGAAGCCTTTGAAATTTATACAAGACTGGTGGATATAGTATTAAAGCATACCTAAAAGTCTGCTGAGTGGGCTAGCAGAATAGCAAGCTATTGCTTCTTCTTGATAATTCCACAGTTTCTGGAAGGAGTAAGTGAGCTCAGCATCCAGAGCATTTAAAACTGATATAATACTATCATATTTAGTATCCAAGAACACTGCTGACAATGATATAAGATCAGCAAAATGCCATTTCACTTTGGCAGATCCTAGAAGGGGGTGTGGTGAGCTCCATATCCTGAGTCCTCTGAAACTGACACAAGACCCTCAGATATGTCAAACAAACACCCCCCAAAACTTCCTGAGCAAGTGGCATAATAACAAGTTGCCACTTAGTTTCAGCAATTATGGAAAAAGTGTGGATAACTAACTCAGCCCCTGTGGCCTCTGAAACTGACATGACCCCATTGGATCAGGCAGCCAAGCAGCCTTACAATTTGCTAAGTAGTGAGCATAACAGAGATGTTATGTTCCAAGGACAAGTCCTAGAAGGGATGTGGGGAGGTTTGTGGTATGGGGCAGCTGTTGCTTTCAACAGCTCTTCTGACTGGACATTCAAATGGCCCTAGAGGCTACTAAATGGCATTAAAGTTGTAGGATGGGTTTGCCATTCAATTGACCCAGATGCTGTTCTCTGGGACCTAACTGCCTCCTGTGAAGTGGCTAATCAAATTCAACCAGTATATATCACAATTATGACTCAGAGACATTTTACCAACTTAGCTGGGATTTAATGAAATAAATATAAAAAACGCATGGGGAGTAATCAACAAAAGAATGCTGGCAACATGAAAATTCAAAGCAGAACAAATCTCTCAAGGAATTGCAGAGGAGCTGTGAGAAACAATTCTCTCCACATGGAAATTGTTGAAATGACAAAAGTGGAATTCAGAATATGAATGGCAAACAAAATGAATGTAAATGAAGAAAAGGTGAAAAAAGAAACACAAAAGTCATCTTAAGAAATCATTGAAATTAAACACAAAGTCACCAATGATCTGGACATGATTTAGAAGGATATAATGGAGCTTAAAGAATTGTAATAGGCATTCAGGGAGTTGAAAAATGCAGTAGAGACTCAGCAACAGATTAAACCAAGTAGAAAAAGAATCTTAGACTCAAAGACAAGATTATCAATAAACTAATCATTTAAGGAGAAAGAAAAGAAGATAGAAATATCAATGTAATCACATAGAGACATATGGGAATATCCAAAGTGAAAAAGAATATGAAGAAGAAGAATGTTGGAAGAAGACAGAGAATAAATGAGCCCATAAAGTATGGAAGCCTCAGATGAAGAAAGATACATTTGGAAATTTCACAAGCATGGACACAGAACCAGACATATAGATACTAGATGGCTATACAATTCTAGGATCACTCAATCCAAACAAGGCATCCTCTAGACACATTGTAATTAACTTGGCCAAAGTCAAAATGAAAAATAAAATATGCAAGCAGCCAGGTGTAAACAGAAATTGACTTACAAGGGCAAATTCACTAGGATTATATTGTACTTTTCAGTAGAAAATTTAGAAGGCAGAAGAATGTTGAGTCTAACCTTTAATTTTTTTTATTGTTAAATCATAGCTGTGTACATTAATGCGAGCATGGAGCACCATACATTGGTTTTATAGATCATTTGACACATTTTCACACACTGGCTAACACAGCCTACCTGGCATTTTCTTAGGTATTGTGTTAAGACATTTATATTATACATTTGCTAAGTTTCACATGTAACCTTGTAAGATGCACCGCAGGTGTAGTCCCACCAATCACCTTCCCTCTGCCCATCCTCATCCCCGCTCTCTTCCCTCTGCCCCTTCCCCCTATTCTTAGGTTATAACTGGGTTATAGCTTTTATGGGAAAGCCATAAATCAGTTTCATAGTAGGGCTGAGTACACTGGATACTTTTTCTTCCACTCTTGAGATACTTTACTAAGAAGAATATGTTCCAGCTCCATCCATGTAAACATGAAAGAGGTAAAGTCTCCATCTTTCTTTAAGGCTGCATAATATTCCATGGTGTACATATACCACAATTTATTAATCCATTCATGAATCAATGGGTACTTGGGCATTTTCCATGACTTAGCAATTATGAATTGGGCTGCAATAAACATTCTGGTACAATATCTTTGTTATGATGTGATTTTTGGTTTTCTGGGTATATACCTAGTAGAGGAATTGAATGGCAGATCTACTTTTAGATCTATAAGTGCTCTCCAAACATCTTTCCATAAGGAATGTATTAATTTGCATTCCCACCAGCAATGAAGAAGTGTTCCCTTTTCCCCACATCCACACCAACATCTCTGGTCTTGGGATTTTGTGATATGGGCTAATCTTATTGGAGTTAGATGATATCTCAAAGTAGTTTTGATTTACATTTCCCTGATTATTAAACATGATAATCATTTTTTCATATCTCTGTAGGCCACGCGCCTGTCTTCTACAGAGAAGTTTCTCTTCAAGTCACTCGCCCAGCCTGCAATGGGATCACTTGTTCTTTTCTTGCTTTTACGTTTGAGTTCTCTGTGGATTCTGATTATTAAACCTTTGTCAGAGACATAAACTGCAAATATCTTCTCCCATTCTCAGGGCTGTTTGCTTCCCTTACTTACTGAGTTCTTGGCTGTGCAGAACGTTTTTGGTTTGCTCAGGTCACAGTAGTGTATTTTCGAAGCTGCTTCAATTGCCTGGGGGGTCCTCCTCATAAAATATTCGCCCAGACCGATTTCTTCAAGGGTTTTCCCTGCACTCTCCTCTAGTATTTTTATAGTTTCATGTCTTAAGTTTAAATCTTTAATCCAGTGAGAGTCTATCTTAGTTAATTGTGAAAGGTGTGGGTCCAGTTTCAGTCTTCTGCAGGTTGCCAGCCAGTTCACCCAGCACCATTTGTTAAATAGGGAATCATTTTTCCACTAAATTTTTTTATTTGACCTGTCAAAGATCAAATAATGGTAAGTGGCTGGATTCATCTCTTGGTTCTCTATTCTGTTCCAGACATCTACTTCTCTGTTTTTGTGCCAGTACCATGCTATTTTGATCACTATTGATTAATAGTATAGTCTGAGGTCTGCTATCCTGATTCCTCCTGCTTTGTTTTTATTTCTGAGTAATGTCTTGGCTATTCGAGGTTTTTTCTGATTCCATATAAAATGAAGTATTGCTTTTTCAAGACCTTTAAAGTATGACAGTGGAACTTTAATAGGGATTGCATTAAAATTATATATTGCTTTGGGTAGTATGGACATTTTAACGATGTTGATTCTTCCCAGCCATGAGCATGGTATGTTTTTCCATTTGTTAACATTTTTAGCTATTTATTTTCTTAGAGTTTCATAGTTGTCTTTATAGAGATCTTTCATGTCCATTCTTAGATAAACTCCCAAATATTTCATCTTATTTGGCACAACTGTGAAAGGAAAAGAGTCCTTAACTGTTTTTTCAGCTTAACTATTATTGGTTTATAGAAAGGCTACCAATTTATGAATGTTGATTTTGTAACCTGAGATGCTGCTGTATTCTTTGATCACTTCTAAGAGTTTTGTAGTAGAATCCCTGGTGTTTCCAGATATACAATCATATCATCTGTGAACAGCAAAAGTTTGATCTCTTCTGAGCCTATATGGATACCCTTGATAGCCTTTCCTTCCCTAATTGTGGTGACTAAAACTTCCATTACAATGTTAAAGAGCAGTGGAGACAAGGGGAAGCCTTGTCTGGTTCCTAATCTAAGTGGAAATGATTTCAATTTAACTCTATTCAATACAATATTGACTGTGGGTTTGCTGTAGATGGACGCTATCAGTTTGAGAAATGTCCCTTCCATACCAATTTTCTTAAGCAGTCTTATCATGAAGGGATGCTGGATATTATTATAAGCTTTGTCTGCATCAATTGATAAAATCATATGGTCTTTGTTTTTTAATTTGTTTATGTGCTGAATTATAATTATAGATTTACGTATATTGAATCAGCCTTGAGACCCTGCGATAAAACTGACTTGGTCATGATGTATAATTTGTTTGATGTGTTGCTGGATTCTGTTTGTTAGGATCTTGTTGAATGTTTTTGCATCTATATTCATTACTGATATCAGTCTATGATTTTCTTTTCTTGTTGGGTCTTTTCCTGGTTTGGGGATCAGGGTGATGTTTGCTTCATAGAATGTGTTGGGTAGGCTTCCTTCTCTTTCTACGTTTTGGAACAGGTTGAGTAATATAGGTACTAGTTCCTCTTTAAAGTTTTGGTAGAATCCTGATGTGAAGCCATCTGGTCCCTGGCTTTTCTTTTTAGGGAGATTTTGTATGGTTGATGCTATTTCCAAACTTGATATGGGCCTGTTCAACATTTCCACTTGATTCTGGCTAAGTCTTGGAAGGTGATATGCTTCCAAGTATTGGTCAATTTTCTTCAGATTTTCATATTTCTGAGAATAAAGTTTCTTGTAATATTCATTAAGGATTTTTTGAATTTCTGAGGAGTCTCTTGTTATTTCGTCTTTGTTGTTTCTGATTGATGAGATTAGAGATTTTACTCTTTTTTTTCCTTATTAGGTTAGCCAAAGGCTTATCTATTTTATTGATATTTTCAAAAAAATAACTTTTTGATTTATTGATCTGTTGTACAATTCTTTTGCTTATAATTTCATTTAATTCTGCTCTAATTTTGGTTATTTCTGATATTCTACTCGGTTTGGGGTTAGAATGTTCCTCCTTTTCCATTTGCTTGAGATGTCCCATTAAGTTGTCAACTTCCTCTCTTTCTGTTCTCTTGAGGAAGGCTTGCAATGCTATAAATTTCCCTCTTAGGACTGCCTTTGGGGTATCCCAGAGGTTCTGATAATTCGTGTCTTCATTGTCGTTTTGTTCCAGAAATTTGGCAATTCCCTTCTTAATCTCATCTCTGACACAGCTATCATTCAGCATAAAGTTATTTAACTTCCAAGTTTTTGTATGAGCATGCAGATTCCTGTTGTTACTCAGCTCAAGTTTTATTCCATGGTGGTCCGAGAAGATGCATGGAATAATTTCTATTCTTTTAAATTTACTGAGGTTAGACTTTTGACCTAAGATGTGATCATTTTTGGAGTATTTTCTGTGAGCTGATGAGAAGTATGTGTATTCAGTTCTGTTGGGATGTAATGTTCTGTATATGTCTGCTAAATCCAAATTTTGGATGCTTAGGTTTAAATCTAAAATTTCTTTGCTCAGCTTCTTATTGGAGGATCTATCCAACACTGCCAAAGGAGTGTTGAAAACTCCAACCACTATGGACCTGGAGGAAATCAACTTACTCATGTCTGTTAGATTTTCTCTTATAAATTGAGGTGCATTCTTTTTGGGTTCATAAATATTAAAAATTGAAATCTCATCATATTGAGTATTACCGTTAACAAATATGAAGTTACCATTCATATCCTTCCTTACTTTTGTTGGTTTAAAGCCTATTATGTCTGCATATAGAATTGCAACATCTGCTTTTTCCCTATTACCATTTGCCTGAAATATGGACAACCATCCTTTCACCCTGAGTCTATATTTATGTTTTAAGGTAAGATGTGACTCTTGTATGCAGCAAATATCTGGCCTGAGTTTTTGTATCCAGTCAGCTAACCTGTGCCTCTTTAGAGGACAGTTTAAGCGATTCACATTAATGGAAAATATCGATAAATCTGGTAAAATTTTGGGTATCAAGTTTTTCGAAAGTCCAGAGGACATTTTTAATCCTTTCGTCTCTGTGGAAGTTGAAGTTTGAGCAAAAGTTTCTGAGTGAGTTTCCTTTTGTGGTAGAGGAATGGGCTGGTCATTATAGAGGACAGGTCTGAGAATATCCTGAAGAGCTGGTTTGGTTATGGCAAATTTCTTCAACGTGTGAATGTCATTAAAGTATTTAATTTCTCTATCATAAATGAAACTCAGTTTAGCTAGATACAGCATCTGGGATTAAAAGTTATTTTGCTTTAGGAGATTAAAATTCGATGACCACCCTCTTCTGGCTTGAAAAGTTTCAGCAGAGAGATCTGCAGTCATTCTAATATTCTTCCCTTTGTAGGTAATGGATTTCTTACATCTGGCTGCTTTCAGAATTTTCTCCTTCATATTAACTTATTGAAGTTAATTATGATATGCCTGGGGGATGTCTTATTCGGAATAAGTCATGCTTGGGTTCTGAAACTGTCTGCTATGTGAATTTCAGAATCTCTAGGCATGCCTGGAAAATTCTCTTTCATAATTTCTGGGAGAAGGGCCTCTGTGCCTTGCGAGGTCTCTTCATCACATTCAGGTATTCCAATTAGGTGGATACTAGCCTTCTTCGAATTATCCCAGAGCTCTCTGAGAGAATGATCCGTTTTTGCTCTCCATTTCTCTTCTTCTTTGAGAGTTTGGGTGTGTTCAAAGTTTTTTTCTTCAATGTCAGAAATCATTTCTTCTGCTTTCTCCACTCTGTTACTGAGGGATTCTACTGAATTTTTAAGATCTTTGAGGGCTGCAAATTCTTGCTTCAGTGTGTTGAAATCTTTGCTGGATTTGTCTTTAAATTTGTTAAGTTCTTGAGACAACTTTTGAATTTCTCCTTGAATTTCTCATCCCAACTTTTGAATTTCTCCTCAAATTTCTAATTCCAACTTTTGAATTGCTCCTCGAATTTCTAATTCCAAGTTTTCCTCCATTGAAATAATCTTGTTTGCAATCCAAATTCTGAACTCAATTTCTGACATCTCGGCCAGCTGTTTATGAATGGGATCTTCAGTTGCATCTGCCATATCTTTCCTTGGGGGGGTTGATCTATTCTGGTTATTCATGTTACCAGAGTTTTTCCACTGATTCCGCCCCATTATTGCTTTACACCTTTTGATTTTTTCACCTGGAGCTTTGTTGAGGACCCATACAGTGCTATGGCCTGAGAAACTGGGGACCTATTTGGTGTGGTGGGGCTAAGTGGTACTGTTTTGTTTTCAGCTCATCTCTTTTTGACCCTAGTGAAACAGTTACTCTGGGTTGAAGTATCAACTATGGGGCTATACCAGCATTTAAGTCACCCTGCCCCCCACAGGCAACAATTGTAAAAGGAAAATCAAATGTTCCTATAACCACACAACCAGGGCACCACTTGAATAGTCCTTGGGTGATTGGCTCAGTTAAAAAGGTCCAAATCAATTGTCTCAGTAAGCACCTGTCTCAGGTGGGAGAGTTTAAAAGTCTCTGGCAACTGGATCGCAGGGGTATGGTGACAATTCAGATATGGCTTGCTCCAGTGCTCCATGGTGTCAGGAGGACCCACCCAGCAAATAGATTAGTCTGGGAAGATTGATACCTCCTTCCCACTTTGCACCTCTGTCACTCCCAGTCACTGATAGCCCTGCAGGGCTGTGACCCAGTTGCCTCTATTGAACAGATACTCCAGGTGTTTGCACCTGCCTGAATCACAAGGAAATCTATTTCTGCTCAGCCAGGCTCCTGCGCTCTGCCTCTATGCATCAGGGAGAGGTGAGGCCTGACAAACTTGGGTGCTTGATGGAGGCTGGGGTGTGTTCACTCATTTCCAGCCATGCCCCTGATTGATGTTTCTGACAGAACAGAACAGAACAGAACAACTTTGAGGGAATTTTTTTCTGACCCTGCTAAATTGCCCTGCAGAAGAGAAGCTGTTTTGAGTTCCCAGAGCCTGCACCTCAGGCCCTGTCTTTGCTTCTGCAGGTTTGTATTCAGTTAGCTGTCAGTTCTAGCCTCCTGCCTTCCTTTGTCTATAGACTGACGATCCCCTGAGGGCCGGGTGTGTCTTAGGCTCAGTAAAGCAGTCCTCTGGGTCATTCCTGCCCTGGGAACTTCCCAGCTCTGTGCATGCATTTCTAATTCCCACGCTCCACCCAGGCAGGTTCCGCCTCGGGCAAATCCTTTACTCACGGGGCCTGCGTTTCTGTCCCAGATCTATTCCACAGTGGTTGCCACCTGAGATGATGCCCAGCCTGCTCTGGTTGCTCAGGGAGACAAGGGGTGTGGCTTCAGAATATCCAGGAGTGAGCCTTCTTGTTGCCAAAAATGGCTGCTGCTCTGCGCCTCAGGTTTCTGCTGCTCCGGTGTGGTTCCCTCTTAGCTGACCATCCTCTCCTCACTCCCATGCCACAGAATCAGCACTGAATAGCTGCAGTCTAGGCCCTATCCACACCCCTCAAGAAATCACCCAAGAATCTGGACTCCTGGGAGACAGGACTCCAGACCTCAGAGTGAGAGTGGAGGGGAGTGCTGGGACCTCAGAATTGCAGGTAGAGAAGATATACAGTTCTATATAGTTTTACGCCTGGCAGGAGAATGCCACGGCACCCTAGTAGGGGAGGTAGGTCCAGTTTTTAGAGGGTCTCCAGACAGATCTGGACTGATGCTCCATGAAGAAATTAAAAAAAAAAAATGATGTACGTAAACAGAGTACTAGAACAAATGATGTGAACAGACATATACAAAATATTTTATCTTAATACTACTAAATATATGATCTCATCAGCTCATGGATCATTTGCCTAGGTTGATAATATCTTAGGATACAAATCAATCCTCAACACATTAAAAATAGTAGAAATTTAACCTGCTATTTTCAGAGACCACGTGGAACAAAGGTAGAACTCAATTGTAACAGATACACACATGCCCATGCAAAATCATGGAAATGAAACAATTTTAATAAACAATCGATGGATCAAGAAGGAGATGGTGGAAGAAATCATTATATTCCTTGAACAAAATGACAGTGAAGCCATAAGCTATCGAAACTTGTAGAATACTGCAGAGTCCTCAGAGGTAAATTAGTGCATTAAATGGCCACATCCAGAATTCCAAAAGAGTAAATCAACAATCTAATGAATCATCTCAAGGAAGCAGAAAAGAAGAGCAATCCAATTGCAAACCTAGTAGAAGAAAATAAATAACCAAACTTAGATCAGAACTTAATGAAGTTGGAAGCAAAAGAACAGTTTGGAATGTTAATCAGGGAAAAGGTTTTTCTTTGAAAAGATAAATAGTCAATAACATTCTACTCAGATTAACTTGAGACATTACAATAATATCTCTAATAAGTTCAGTTGGAAACCAACAAGTAGAAATAACAAAATATATCAAGAGATATAAAATATTAGCAACAAATACTACAAAAAAAAAAAAAACGCTATGCCCAGTAATTTGAAAATGTGGAAGAAGTGACCAATTCCTGGAATCACACTACTCCCTGTCATCAAACAGGAAGAAATAGACTGTGAACAGACAAATATGAAGCACCCAAATTATAACAATAAAAAAGGTTTCAACAAACTCAAGTCCTAGAAGAGACAATTTCATACCATAATTCTGCAAAACCTTTAAGAAAGAGCTTGTAGGGTGGCACCTCTGGATCAAAGGAGTAGAGCACTGGCCCCATATGCCACAGGTGGCAGGTTCAAACCCATCCCTGGCCAAAAACTGCAAAAAAAGAAAGAAAGAAAGAGCTTGTATCTATATTGCAGAACCTACTCCAAAGCATTAGGAATGAAGGAACTCTACCCAGTTCTTTACACAAAGAAAATATCACCCTGATACTTAACCCAGGAAAGGACTCAACAAAAAAGTACACCCAATATGATTAATGAATATCGATGAAATATACTCAGTGATATTCTGTCAAACAGAATTCAGCAACACTTCAAAAATATTACACCAGAATGGGTGGACTTTATCACACAGATGCAAACATGGTTCAACATGCACAAATGTATAAACATAATTAATCATATAAACAGTAATAAAAACAATGGTCACATAGTTCTCTTAATAGATGCAGAAAAAGCATTTAACAATATTCAGGATTCCTTTTTGATAAAAACACTTTAGAAAATATGCATTAATAGGACATTTCTTAAACTAGTAGAAGCAATCTATGACAAACCCATAGAAACATCATACTGAATTGAAAAAATCTGAAAGTATTTTCACATAGAACAGGAATGAGAGAAGAATGTCCATTATCACTAGTACTCTTCAATATAGTACTAGAAGTCCTAGCCAATGCAATCAGAACAGAGGTGGATATCAAGGCTAATTAAATGATGACAGAGGATGTTAACCTATCACACTTTGTTGACAATATAACACTTTAATTAGGAAACTTCAAGGACTCAACCATGATCAAAAACTACAGTAGGCTTCAGGATATAAATAAATGTTCACAAATCAGTAACCTTCATATACCCCAACAGGCAAGCTGAGAATCAAATCAAAAATATACTAACCTACACAATAGCATGAAAAAAAGTGAAATGCTATGGAATTTACTTAACAAAGGATATGAAAGATTTCTACAAAAAGAACTACAAAACACTGAAAAAAGAAATAGAAAATGTTCAGAAGTGGAAGAATATATGCTTATGGCTGGGAAAAAAATCAACATTGCTAAAATGTCTGTACTACACAAAGCAATCTGCAAGCTTAATAAAATCTCTATGAAAATTGCATTGGCATACTTTGAAGATCTTGGAAAAAATTGTTCTTTCTTTCATATGGAACCAGGAAAAAGCTTTGAATAGCCAAACAATTCAACAAAATAAGAATGTATCTGGAAACAACACATTCCCAGAATTCAGGTTATACTATCAGTCTCTAGTGATCAAATCAGTTTGAGATTAGCATAAAGACAGAGACATAAACTTATGTAGCAGTACAGATAACCTAGAGATGAATCCAGCCTCATATTGCCCTCTGATCTTTGATGAAGCACATAAAAGCATACACTGGGGAAAAAAATAATGTTTATTTAGTAAATGCTGCTGGGAGAATTGGTTAACCACACGTAAGGCTGAAAATGAATCTGCTCCTCTTACCATTATAAATACTAATTCACAATGGATAAAAGACTTTACCCTAATAGAGGAAACTATAAATACTCTAGAAAAAAAGACGTGGAAAAACCTCCTAATGATATTGGCCCTGGGAAATAATTTATTAAGAACCAAAAGACAATCACAGCAAAACAGAAATAAATTATTGGGACCTGATCAACTCTAAAAAGTTTATGCACAGCTAAAGACACGGTTAACAAAGCAAAGAAACAACCATCAGAATCAGAGAAAAATATTTGTATTCTACAAATTTGACAAAGGGCTCATAATCAGAATCTACAAAAAACTCAAGCCATTCAACAAAAAAGAGAAAACACCATTAACATCTTGGCAAAAGACATTAGCAGAATCTTCTTGTGGGGACAGATGAATGGCAAACAAACTTATGAAGTATTAGATAAATTAAATTATAAAGTACTCTGAGATAACATTTAATCCCAGTGAGAATGGCCCACATCACATTGCCCAACACAACAGGTGCTGGCATGGGTGTGAAGAGAAGGGAACACTTTGGTACTGCAAAGTAATACAGCATTTATGTCAAGAAATATGGAGAGTGTTCTAAAAACTAAAAGTAGACCTCCCATTTGATCCTGAAATTCCATTACTAGGATCTACCCAAAAGAAAAATAGCATTTTATTATAGGGACAATTGCACTTGAAAGTTTATAGGAGCCCAATTTACAATTGCAAAGATGTGGAAACAACACAAATTTCCTTCAACACATGAATAGATTAATATACTATGGTACATGTATACTATGAAATACTATCAAACCATAAAAATTATGGAGAATTTGTATCTTTTGTTACAACTTGGATGGATTTGGAGAATACTCTACAAATAAAGTAACACAAAAATTGGAATTAAAAAATCCCATGCACTTAATACTAATTTGAAACTTCTATTTTAACAACAACATGCACATAAAAGACAAAACTCAAATAAATTTAATAATGTGGTGGGGGAGGGGGTTTGGTACCTCATTAAGGATACAATGTACAGGTAAATAGCACATTTCTTGGGTCAAAGTCACCTCTAAAATGAGGACTTTATCTTAAAAACAGAAACAATGTAATTTAATCACATGTTCTGTCATATTAATCTGAAATTTTAAAAAAGTTAGTTTTATTTACATATTCTCAGATATTTTCCAGTGATTTCTCAAGTTATTGACACATTTCTCTACATCTTTGCACATCTATGTCATCTAAAGAGGCTTATCTTCAAGCTAAGATCTTTTGTTCTTCATTTAGTGTATTGTTACTCTTTATGCTGTGTTTTGAGATTCCTTGAAGAACTTTTTCATTAAGTTAAGTTCTACTGTATCTTTTCTTATGTTGCTTATCTCTTTGGTGACTTTTTCATTGATGATCTGTAAATTTTTTGACTTCTTTTTTGCTGGTTATCAACTTTCACATGTATTCTTATTTGCCATATATATTCTGAATTCCATTTCTGTCATTATAGCAGTTCCCTTGTGGATGGACTCCACTACAGTAGCTTGATTGTAATCCCTTAGGAGAGTCAAGCTATTTTATTTTTACATGTTGTCAGGATTACTTTGCTTGTTTCTTCTCATCTTGTTCTTCTTGTTGGAACTCTCTTTTCATTTGATGGGAATGTTCCTGTATATTTAGGGGAAGGGGAGGTCCCTAGATGGAATGTTACTCCTACTCTGAAATTTTTACCCATTAGGGGATGGAAAATTGCACTGAGAACCTATAGAACAGTTGCTTCATTTTAAGCTCTTCCCCTATGATTGCCACAGTTGATTCAGTCCTAGATGATTTTGTGTCATGTGAAGAAATACTCACCCCCTTGTTTTAAATTTGAGCAGAGGAGTGGATGTCACTCTTTCCATAGCAGGTACTACTGTAGTGAATTTATCTGGCTGGGGTCATGCAATGGAGGTGAAAGTGGCAGATGAGTGAGGTTATTTAGGCAGTGGATGTGGATGACCAGGCTATGGTCATTCACACAAACAAGATTCAGGGGTAATATTTGGTCACATTTAGGGCTACTGAGTAAAGTGCTACATATAAGGGAGGTTCTCACAATTCAGCCACAGTGTTGGAGACTCAGTGATATAGACTTAGGGCTCAGGCACAACTCTGGAATCTCAGAGGTGGTGTCATATGCCTCATGGTGGCACTGGATCTACAGGGGCAGAGACTTGGGTTTGGGCACAGTCAGAGCTTCAGAGCTTGCACTGGGGATTATGGGAGCCAAGGCACACAGAAGGAGTGTTGTTTCACTAGCAGGGAAACTACTGATGCCCAATAACAATGGCAGGAGTTTGTCTCAGTGGCCCTGGAACCAGGCAGGTGGTCTAGAGTTGGTGGTCTCCCAGTGTTCTCTCCCATATCCGGGAACTACTAAGGCAGTTGTCTAAAGCTTCCCACATGGCAACTTCGGTATCTGAGGCTCCTCTTTACTCATACCTCATTCATTGATGGAGGCTTGCTTGGAACCCTGGCACAGTGCACAACACAGGGAATCACCTGTTTAGCCTCTTTTACCTGGTGTGACAGAAGTAATGCAACGGTTTCTTCTGAAAGACTAAGTTCTGAGGGAACCCAAACCATATGCGAAAACAAACAATATGATATTAGTTGTAAACACTCCAGATCAGCAGCCAACTAATCTGTGCTGCACCTGATCTCTGATGCAATGCCTCTGCGCAGACTCTGAGCAGTACCCTGATCAGATCAGAGGTCTCCAGTAGAGGAAGTAGAATATCAAAGTTAGAGCTACCTGCAGCTTTTATTTATCTCCACTAAAGCAGTACCCCAACCCAGGCTGCTTTTTATCTGCTTTCTCAACTTATTCCTAGCAGTGTGAATTTTATTGCCCCCAGCTTAATAGCTGAGATAGTGAGGTGTTGCTTGTGAGTAATAATCAGGCACACTCTGTTTGATTGAGACAGTAGATCTGCAATGAACCATATAGTTCCTCTTTCTGTATGTGGATAATTCTTGTACGTAAGATCCAACACAAGAGATATTCTTTTGTACTTATAATAGGTTCACAGCCCTCAGTAGAAGCACTTGAATGCCCACAGGAGTGGTAAGGTATTGGGAAAATTGTTCCCTGACTTTGTCATAGGCTTGCTTTCTGCTTGAAAATCTGATGAGTCGAGGTGGAGCAAGATGGCAGCCCAGTAACAGCTTCCTTGCATCTGGGCACGTGAATCTGGGGAGATAGGACTCCAGGTATCTCTGGCTGGTGGGATCTGCCTATCATAACCGATGTGAGGATACAAGGAGTCAGCGAGAGACTTCTGGACCCCAAGAGGAGGACTAAAACAGTGGAAAACCGGCAAGTGGTTGCGTGTGTTCAATCCTTCTAAACCCACCCGCAACTGTAAGTTCAGTAGCAGCGAGACTGCAAACCAGAAAGGCCTTACCTGTGAACTGTTTTGGTGTCTTTGGACTTGACACTCAGTTGAACTGCCTTGGGGAGAGCCTGAGTGGGAGTGCAGAGAACTTTGGCCATTGTCTAGGGCCCCAGTCTGAGCCACTGAGCCAGACGGAGCTAATAGTGTTTGGTTGTGGGTCACAGGGAGCCATTGTGAGCGATCTGCCCCAGCAAGCTCCACCCTCAGGGACAAAGAGCTAGAATTGGGTGGGAGCTGGTAACCCAGCGACCAATTGCCTAAGGGTTGGGTCTGAGCCGCCTTGCAGCCCTAACCCTCAGGGGCAGAGTGAGACCGGTTTTGGCACACTGGGTAAGTGGATAGCCACTTCAGCTGTGATTCCAGTGACAAGCACTTTCCTGGGAAAGCTTCTGCTCAGCAACAACAAGTTCAAAGTGCCTTTTAAGTGGACTGAAGAGAGATTTAGGGTGTCTACCTGCTGGGGTTTGAGAAATCAGCAGCCACCAGTCGTATAAGAACTGTGATTAACATCTCATACCCCAGAAGACCATGTGTTGCCCAGACAATATTCAATAACATATACATACTGCTTTGATTTTGGTTGTGTTCTTTTTTTTTTTTTTTTTTTTTTTTTTGTTTGGTTGTTTTTCTTTTTTTGTTTGTTTTAATGTTGTTGATGTTGTTTTGTTTTTTTAATTTCAACCTTTTCCATACAGATCCTTTTTCTTTCTCAATTTTTCTAGTTGAATTATAATTTCCCATTGCTGCCTTTTTCAATAACTAGAAGGTCATTTTTGCTAGTGTTCCTACTGCTATTATTTGGTTTTTCACCCAATTTTATCCCGTAAAGTTTTCTGTTTGCTTGTTTTGGTTTGATTTATAGCATTTTTGTCTTTCCTCTCTATTTGGTGGAGGTGGAGTACTGTGTCTGATCAGGTTAACAAAGAGCTGCTGACCTCAAGGGAAACAACGAACTGGGCACCCCCAGAAGGTGGAGTTTTTTTTAAGGTGGTGTAAAAGTACCCTACTGTACACCTATATTGCTCTGTCTCCCTCCTTCTGTGCCTCTCTTCTTTTTGTCAATATTCCTTTTACCCACCCCCTCTCCAATCTCTATATTTCTTTTTTTTTCTTATCAATCGGTAATCCTTTCTTTCATCCCTTTTTTGCTCTTCAGCCTTCTCACCCCTCTGGTCCTGTGACCCTTAGTCCACAGGCACAAGAACTTAAAGAGGAAGAGGAAGTGAAAGGAAAATTAGGGCAAGTAAACACATAAAAGAAATCACTCATGAGGAAGAATCAGCAGAAAACTCCAGGCAACATGAAGAACCACTCCAGAACAACCCCCCCAAGGGACCATGGGAAGCTACTGCAGATGATTCCACCCATAAAGAAATGTTAGGAATGACGGAAAGGGAATTTAGAATACACTTGTTGAAAACAATGAACAAAATGATGGAAACAATGTAGGAAACTGCTAATAAAGTGGAAAATAACCAAAAGGAAATCCAAAAACAGACTCAAATAAGAGATGAAAGATATGAAGAATATAAAAAGGATATAGCAGAACTGAAGGAACTGAAACAGTCAATTAGGGAACTTAAAGATGCAATAGAAAGTATCAGCAACAGGTTAGATCATGCAGAAGAAAGAATTTCAGAGGTAGAAGACAAAGTTCTTGAGATAACTCAGACAGTAAAAGAGGCAGAAAAGAAGAGAGAGAAAGCAAAATGTTCACTGTCGGAATTATGGGACTTTATGAAGCGTTCCAACATATGAGTTATAGGAATTCTAGAAGGGGAAGAAGAATGCCCCAGAGGAATGGAAGCCATACTAGAGAATAGTAAAAAAGAAAATTTCCCAAACATCACCAAAGATTCTGACACACTGCTTTCAGAGGGATATCGGACCCCAGGTCGCCTCAAATCTAACCGAGCTTCTCCAAGACACATTGTGATGAACCTGTCCAAAGTCAAGACAAAAGTAAAGATTCTGCAAGCTGTCAGGAGTAAGCACCAGTTGACCTACAGGGGCAAATCCATCAGAGTGACTGCAGACTTCTCTAATGAAACTTTCCAAGCAAGAAGACAATGGTCATCTACCTTTAATCTACTTAAACAGAACAATTTCCAGCCCGTAATTCTGTACCCTGCTAAGCTAAGCTTCAAAATTGACAGAGAAATCAAATCATTTACGGATATACAAACATTGAGGAAATTCGCCACAACAAGACCAGCTCTACAGGAAATACTTCAACCTGTTCTGCACACTGACCACCACAATGGTTCAGCATTAAAGTAAGAACTCAGAAATTAAAGGACAGACCCTAACCTCCACAATGATGCAAAAGATAAAACTAAGCAATGGACTCTCACAAAATAAGACGAATAGAATACTACCACACTTATCAATTATCTCAATAAATGTTAATGGCTTGAATTCCCCACTGAAGAGATATACATTGGCTGACTGGATTAAAAAACACAAGCCATCCATCTGCTGTCTGCAAGAAACACACCTGGCTTCAAAAGATAAATTACAGCTCCGAGTCAAGGGTTGGAAGACAATTTTTCAGGCAAATGGAATTCAGAAGAAAAGAGGAGTTGCAATCTTATTTTCAGATACATGTGGATTTAAAGCAACTAAATTCAGAAAAGACAAAGATGGTCACTTTATATTGGTCAAGGGAAAAATACAACAAGAAGACATTTCAATTATAAATATTTATGCACCCAATTTGAATGCTCCCAGATTCTTGAAACAGACCTTACTCAGTCTGAGCAATATGATATCTGATAATACCATCATAACAGGGGACTTTAACACTCCTCTTAAAGAGCTGGACAGATCCTCTAAACAGAAATTAAACAAAGATATAAGAGATTTAAATGAGACCCTAGAACAACTGTGCTTGATAGACGCATATAGAACACTCCACCCCAAAGATAAACAGTATACATTCTTCTCATCACCCTATGGAACATTCTCCAAAATTGATCATATCCTGGGACACAAAACAAATATCAACAGAATCAAAAGAATTGAAATTTTACCTTGTATCTTCTCAGACGATAAGGCACTAAAGGTAGAAGTCAACTCTAACAAAAATGCTCGACCCCACCCAAAGGCATGGAAATTAAACAATCTTCTGTTGAATAACAGATGGGTGCAGGAAGAAATAAAACAGGAAGTCATTAACTTCCTTGAGCATAATGACAACGAAGACACAAGCTACCAAAATCTGTGGGATACTGCAAAAGCAGTTTTGAGAGGAAAATTCATCACTTTAGATGCCTACATTCGAAAAACAGAAAGAGAGCGCATCAACAATCTCACAAGAGATCTTACGGAATTGGAAAAAGAAGAATAATCTAAGCCTAAACTCAGTAGAAGAAAAGAAATATCCAAAATCAAATCAGAGATCAATGAAATTGAAAACAAAAGAATTTTCGGGCAGCGTCTTGGCTCAGTCTGTAAGGCGTCGGTCCCATATACCGAGGGTGGCGGGTTCAAACCCGGCCCCGGCTGAACTGCAACCAAAAAATAGCTGGGCGTTGTGGTGGGCGCCTGTATTCCCAGCTGCTTGGGAGGCTGAGGCAAGAGAATTGCTTAAGCCCAGGAGTTGGAGGTTGCAGTGAGCTGTGTGAGGCCATGGCACTCTACCGAGGGCCATAAAGTGAGACCATGTCTCTACAAAAAAAAAAAAAAGAAAACAAAAGAATCATTCAGAAAATTAATGAAACAGGGAGTTGGTTTCTTGAAAAAATAAATGAAATAGATAAACCATTGGCCAGACTAACGAGGAATAGAAAAGTAAAATCTCTAGTAACCTCAATCAGAAATGATATAGGGTTAATAACAACTGATCCCACAGAGATACAAGAGATCATCTCTGAATACTACCAGAAACTCTATGTCCAGAAATTTGACAATGTGAAGGAAATGGATAAATATTTGGAATCACACCCTGTCCCTAGACTCAGCCAGGAAGAAATAGAGCTCCTGAACAGACCAATTTCAAGCACTGAGATCAAAGAAACAATAAAAAATCTTCCAACCAAAAAATGCCCGGGTCCAGATGGCTTCACTCCAGAATTCTATCAAACCTTCAAGGAAGAGCTTATTCCTGTACTGCAGAAATTATTCCCAAAAATTGAGGAAGAAGGAATCTTCCCCAGCACATTCTATGAAGCAAACATCAACCTGATACCAAAACCAGGAAAAGACCCAAACAAAAAGGCGAATTTCAGACCAATCTTACTCATGAATATAGATGCAAAAATTCTCAACAAAATCCTAGCGAATAGATTACAGCTTATCCTCAAAAAAGTCATTCATCATGATCAAGTAGGCTTCATCCCAGGGATGCAAGGCTGGTTTAACATATGCAAGTCCATAAACATTATCCACCATATTAACAGAGGCAAAAATAAAGATTACATGATCCTCTCAATAGATGCAGAAAAAGCATTTGATAAAATCCAGCATCCTTTTCTAATTAGAACACTGAAGAGTATAGGCATAGGTGGCACATTTCTAAAACTGATTGAAGCTATCTATGACAAACTCACAGCCAATATTTTACTGAATGGAGTAAAACTGAAAGCTTTTCCTCTTAGAACTGGAACCAGACAAGGTTGTCCGCTGTCCCTTTACTATTCAACGCAGTGCTGGAAGTTCTAGACAATACAATTAGGCAAGACAAGGAAATTAAGGGAATCAAAAAGGGAGAAGAGGAGGTCAAACTCTCCCTCTTTGCTGACGATATGATCTTATACTTAGAGAACCCCAAAGACTCAACCACAAGACTCCTAGAAGTCATCAAAAAATAATGTTTCAGGATATAAAATCAATGTGCACAAGTCAGTAGCCTTTGTATACACCAATAACAGTCAAGATGAGAAGCTAATTAAGGACACAATCCTCTTCACCATAGTTTCAAAGAAAATGAAATACCTAGGAATATACCTAAAGAAGGAGGTGAAGGACCTCTATAAAGAAAACTATGAAATCCTCAGAAAGGAAATAGCAGAGGATATTAACAAATGGAAGAACATACCATGCTAATGGATTGGAAGAATCAACATTGTTAAAATGTCTATACTTCCCAAAGACATCTACCTATTCAATGCCATTCTTATCAAAATACCAACATCGTACTTTCAAGATATGGAAAAAATGATTCTGCGTTTTGTATGTAACCGGAAAAAACCCCGTATAGCTAAGGCAGTTCTCTGTAACAAAAATAAAGCTGGGGGCATCAGCATACCAGATTTTAGTCTGTACTACAAAGCCATAGTGGTCAAGACAGCATGGTACTGGCAAAAAACAGAGACATAGAAACTTGGAATCGAATTGAAAACCAAGAAATGAAACTAACATCTGACAACCACCTAATCTTCGATAAACTAAACAAGAATGTCCCTTGGGGAAAGACTCCCTATTCAATAAATGGTGTTGGGAGAACTGGATGTCTACATGTAAAAGACTGAAACTGGCCCCCACCTTTCCCCACTCACAAAAATTGATTCAAGATGGATAAAGGACTTAAATTTAAGGCATGAAACAATAAAAATCCTCAAAGAAAGCATAGGAGAAACACTGGAAACATTGGCCTGGGGAAAGACTTCATGAAGAAGACTGCCATGGCAATTGCAACAACAACAAAAATAAACAAATGGGACTTCATTAAACTGAAAAGCTTCTGTACAGCTAAGGATACAATATCCAAAGTAAAGAGACAACCTACACAATGGGAAAGGATATTTGCATATTTTCAATCAGACAAAAGCTTGATGACTAGGATCTATAGAGAACTCAAATTAATCCGCATGAAAAAAGCCAACAATCCCATATATCAAAGGGCAAGAGACATGAATAGAACTTGTGTCAAGACTCTTCATTCCTCATGCCAAAACCCCTTCAGCAGGGGGTATGCGCTTGCTTATTCTCCAACATAGTAGAGATGGGCAGAAGATCATGTCTCAGCAGGTTTTAGGTAAAGTTAGCCTGCAAGTCTCTACAATGAAAGATCCTAGAACTATCTTAGCAGGGATCAAGGGCTGTTTCCTAGGCAATTGGAGAAAGCCACAGGGACGGGGGCTAAAGCAGCCATACCAAATCAGAAAGTCTGCTCACGGAAAAAAGTCCATTTATAACTCATCAACTGCTGATTGGGAGTGCTCTCTGTCCCTCTCACTCCACTTCTTTATTTACAGTCTCCCTCAAGTATCTGATTGCAAATACACCCACAATCATTGTTCTCAGCATCAATGACATCTTAGGCTTGGGACTTTCCCACTAGAGGACTCACCCAGTCAGAAAATACAGCTTTTCCATGGAGGAATAGGTGTTGCTCTAGATTGCCACAACTTAGATGTGCACTGTATTTTCACACCAGTTCTACCCATGTTTCCTCCTTCACACACCAAGCCCAAGTCTTAAATTTCCCTTTTGTGTCTCCTAGCAATCATCTTGTCCTGAAGGTACAGAATCTGGCCTGAATATCTATCCTGAGGGCAGGCATCTATGAGGAGTTTGTAGGCAGGGAACTCCCCTGGGTCCACTGAAGGTGTTTAAGGTGAAAGACATGGGCCTCACTTTTTTTGGAAACCTTCAGACTGAAGGTTTCCACTACCTCAACTGGAACTTTCAACAATAAGTTGGTGAATATCCCTCCACCAAGACAAAGATCATCTACCATCAGCTTTAACAATGGCTATCAGAGGATAATAGGTCAATGTGGAACAGCTGCTCTCAAGGTTTTCACTGCACTCATCCCTCCCTCTATGGCTCAACATTCCAGAGTAAAACATAAAAGTTTTAAATATGTTTCTCCCATTCCTCTAAATAAATAAGAAAGTTTCCAACAAGAAAGACTAGGTGCCCTGCAAGTTAATTAACCCACTGGTGAAAGAAAAGGAGCCATATGAGAAGAAATCAGCAATAGAATCCTGGTAACATGAAAAAATTTAGTTTGACATTCCCAATGGATCACAATTTAGCTATAGTAGTGGAGTCCATACACAAGAAAAATTTCAAAAGGACATAAATGGAATTCAGAATATGGATAGTAAGTAAGATAAATGGAGTTGAAGAGAAAGTTGGAAACCAACAGTAAAAAGCAAAAGAAATAACACGGTATCAATAAAAAAACTCAATATAGAGCTAGACAGCATACCAAAGGATATATTACAACTTAAACTTAATGAAAGAGTCCTTTGAGGAATCACAAAATGTATCAGAAATAATCAATAACAAACCAAACAAGGAAGGAATAATCACAGAGCTTAAAGACAAGCCTCTTGAGATGACCCAGTCATGCACAGCACCAGATAAGACAATACAGAAGACAGAAAAGTAACAGAGAGAGATATGGGGCAATGCGAAGAAAACTAAAATATGAATTACAGGCATGCCTGATGAGCAGAAGGAAGGTCTAAAACTGTGTAAAATATGCTTTAGAAAATTATTGAGGAAAACTTCTCCACTGTTGCTAGAGATTCAGGCATCCAGATGAAAATAGTCATTAAACACAGAAAAGATGCATAGCAAATGGGAAATCTCCAAGACATATTGTTACCAACCTTTCCAAAGTCAAAATTAAGGAGAAAATTCTACTACAACCATCAAGATAAAACAGCAAATAACATATAAGAGAGAACACTTCCGGCTCACTGCAAATTTCTATGGAGAATTCATAAGCCAGAAATAAGTGGGTACTCATCCAAAATCTTCTTAAACAGAACAACCATCAGTCTAGGACATGGTATACTAAAAAACTAAGCTTTAAAATTTGTAGAAAAATTAAATAGTATTTGCCAGACAAGCAAACATTGAGGAGATTGGTTATGACTATATCTGCCCTATAGAAAGCACCCAGAACTGCATTCCATGTGAATCAGCACTATAAATACCCCCAGTGTAAAATAATACCCCCAAAACATGAAACTCACAACTTCTGTGAACAATAGTATAAGTGGTAAAATAAAGCAATAAGATAGTACTCAACATGACAAACAGATCAGCATCTCAAAAAATAATTCTATGACTCAACGTTAAGAGACTGAATGGCCCAATCAAAAGGCATGCATTGGGCTGTGCCTGTGGCTCAAAGGAGTGAGGCACCAGACCCATATACCGGAGGTGGCATGTTCAAACCTAGCCCAGGCCAAAAATTGCAAAAAAAAAAAAAAAAATCAAAAGGCATGGATTGGCTGAATGATTGTAAAAATGTAACTCATGTATCGTATGTTTTCAGGAAATAATATTTTAACAACAACAGTGCATGCACACTCAACGCAAAAGAATGAGAAAAATAATCCACACAAATGGAAAACAAAAGAGAGCAGATATAGCCATGCACATGTCAGATAAAATTAACTTCAAATCAATTAAGAAGAAGAAAGACAGGATGGTCATTATATCATAGTAAAGGGAGAAATTGAACAAGGAGATATAACATCTTAAACATATATACATCTAACACAGGAGCTCCTAGATACATAAAGCAAATTTTCCTTAAGCTAAGAACAGAAATAAATGACAGCATCACAATTGCTGGAGATTTCAATACCCAATTGTCAGAGCTAGAGGAATCACCAAAAAAAGAAAATAAATAAAGACATGGAACTTAAACCAGTCTTCAAATCAAATGAGCCTAGCAGACATTTTCAGAATGTTCTGCCCCCAAACACAGAATATATATTCTTGTTTATAACACTTGGGTAATTCTCCAAGATTGAACATATCTTATCTTACCCAAAACAGGTATCAAGAAATTAAAAAAAAATCAAAATTCTATTAGGTGTCTTCTCAGACCATAGCAGAATAAAACTAGAAATCAATCAAATGAGAAATATTCAAATTAATACAAATATGTGGACTGAGCAACCTGCTGCTGACAGATCATTGAGTTAATAATGTAATTAAGATTAAATCAAAGATTCTTGAAGTGAACAATGGCAACAAAGCTATCAAAATCTATGGTAATTGGCAAACACATTTTTCAGGGGAACATTCAGACCCTTAAATCAAAATGTTAAAAAGATCACTAATTTAAAACCTAGTTATATATCACAGGGAACAAGAAAAGAAACAGAAAATCAAACCCAAAGCAATCAGAAGACCAGAAATTATAAAAGTCACTGAACAATTAAATGAATTGAAAAACACAAATACAGAAACACACAGAATCAATGACATAGAATATTGGTTTCTTTGTAAAAATAAACAAACTTTATATAACTCTTGCTTGTTTAGTCAGGAACAGAAGAGAATATGCCGAAATAAAATGAATAAAAAATGAAAACCAGACATTACAACTGATACCACAAAAATAAAAAAAAAGATTATCCATGAATGCTACAATGATCTATATGCAAACAAATCGGAAAATATAGAAGAAATGGACAAATTCCTAGAAACACACAATCTCCCAAGACTCAGTCAGAAAGAAATGCAAATCTTGAACAAGTCTATAATGAATAGTGAAATTTAAGCAGTAATAAAAGTTTCTCCAACAAAAAATAAAAGACCAGAACCACATGGATTCACAGCCCAGCTCTGGGTGACCTGTAAATAAGAACTGATATTCATACTAAAGAAATTATTCAAAAATATTAAGAAGGGAATTCTACCCAACTAATTCCATGAAGCCAGTAGAAAGCCAGTATTTTAATCTATTTATGTCTTGAAAGCATTTATCATCCACGTTTGTGATTAGATTCTAAGACTGTGCAATAGTGTCAAAAAAAAAGAGTGATTCTGAAATTATTTAAAAAATGTAGAAGAGCTGTGCCATGACCCACGAGAGGCACCTGCCTGGACCTCTGTAAGAGCTGTGCTGTGACCTGCATCCCACACCTGCCCAAACTTCCATACCACCAGCACCGCAACCCGTGAACCACGACTTACACCTGCCAGGCCTCTGCAAGCCCTGAACAGGAACTCCAGGAGCTGTGCAACCCTGTGTCCTCCCTCCTGTACCCTCCCTTCCTCCATGTCAGCCCGCTCATCTGGCCAGGGACTCTGGTAGCCATGTGCCCTTCAGAGCCCTCCTTGCCTCTGTGCATAGCCCTTCTCCTGTCCAGAGACTGCTGGATCCTTGGGCCCTCTGTGCCAAAGTCACTGGGTTCCAGGCACCCCCAGAACCATGTGCACCACCCCCTGCGCTGTTGCTGGATCTGGGTGTGTCACACTTCAGAGCTGCTCCCACAAGCAGAACTCCCTGGCTGGGGCAGCCCCAGAGGAGCTACACAGGGTCACTCCCTACAAAGATCCAGCAACAATAGAGTGATCCCGCTGGGGTCTAATCTTGGAAAGACACCTCCCCAACTCTGAGGATGGCAGGAGGCAATGGTGAAAAATAATCATGAGGCAAAATCAACGGAAATACTCTGGCAATATGAATAATCAGAGTAGATCAACTCCCCCAAGGAACAATGGCGCAGACACAGCACAAGATACCATGCACAAATAGCTGAGATGTCAGAAATCAAATTCAGAATATGGATAGCAGATAAGATCAAATTAGAATTCCAAGCAGTAACCCAAATGATGTCTCAAGAATTCAATGAATTCAAAAATCAAATGACCAAAGATTTTGACACATTGAGACAAGAAGTTGGAGGCCTCAAGATCTGAGAAACACAGTAGAATACCTCAGTAGCAGAATGGAGCAAGCAGAAGAAAGGATTTCTGACATTGAAGACAAAGCTTTCAAACGCTACCAAACTCTCAAAGAGGAAGAGAAATGGAGGGCAAAAACAGATCACTTTCTCAGAGAGCTCTGGGATAATTCAGAGAAAAATAATATTCATCTTATAGAGATCCCCAAAAGTGATGAAGTGGCTTCACAAGGCACAGAGTCTCTTCTCCATGAGATTATGAAGGAGAACTTTCCATACATGCAAAGAGATTCTGAAATTCAGATAGCAGACAATTTCAGAACTCCAGCACGACTCAACCCGAATAAGACATCCCCCAGACACATCATAATCAATTTCACTAAAGTTAATATGAAGGAGAAAATTCTGAAAGCAGCCAGACAAAAGAAAACCATAACCTAAAAGGGGAAGAATATTAGAATAACTGCAGATCTCTCTGCTGAAACCTTCCAAGCTAGAAGAGCATGATTATTGACTTTTAATCTCCTGAAACAAAATAAATTTCAACCCACGATTCCGTGCCCAGCTAAACTGAGTTTCATTTATGATGGAGAAATTAAATACTTTAATGACATTCACATGTTCAAGAAATTTGCCATAACTAAACAAGCTCTCCAGGATATTCTCTGAACTATCCTCCATAAAGAACAGCATAATTGTCCACCACAAAAGTAAACTCACCCAGAAAATTTTGATCAAATTCCAACTAGCACAGTTGCAAAAGGATTAAAAATGTCCAACAGACTCTCGAAAGGCTTATCAATATTCTCAATTAATGTGAATGGATTAAATTGTCCTCTAAAGAACCACAAGTTGGCTGACTGGATACATAAAGTCAAGCCAGATATCTGCTGCATACAAGTATCTCACGTTACATTAAAAGACAAATATAGACTCAAGATAAAGGAATGGTCATCTATATTCCAGGTAAATGGAAAGCAGAAAAAAGCAGGCATTGTAATCCTATTTGCAGATGCAAAAGGCTTTAAAACAACTAAAATAAAGAAGGATAAGGATGCACATTTCATATTTGTTAAAGGTAGTACACAATATGATGAGATTTCAATTATTAATATTTATGCACCCTACCAGAATGCACCTCAATTTATAAGAGAAACTCTAACAGACATGAGCAATGTGATTTCCTCTGGTTCCATAATAGTTACAGATTTTAACACCTCTCTAGCAGCGCTGGAAAGATCCTCCAAAAAGAAGCTAAGCAAAAAAATTTTAGATTTAAACTTAACCATTCAACATCTGGACGTAACAGACATCTACAGAACTTTTCATCCCAAGAAAACTAAATACATATTTTTCTCATCAGCCTATGGAACATATTCCAAAATCAACCACATCCTAGGCCACAAATATAACCTCAGCAAATTTTAAAAAAATAGAAATTATTCCTTGCATCTTCTCAGATCACCATGGAATAAAAGTTGAACTCAGTAACAATACGAATCTGCATACCCATACAAAAACATGGAAGCTAAATAAAAGTATACTGAAGGATAGATGGGTTATAGACGAGATTAAGAAGGAAATCACTAAGTTTTTAAAACAAAACAACAATGAAGACACGAACTATCAGAACCGCTGGGATACTGCAAAGGCAGTCCTAAGAGTGAAATTTATAGGACTGCAAGCCTTCCTCAATAAAACGAAAAGAGAGGAAGTTCATAACTTAATGGGACATCTCAAGCAACTGGAGAAGGAAGAACACTTCAACCCCAAACCCAGCAGAAGAAAGAAAATAACCAAAATCAGAGCAGAATTAAATAAAATTGAAAACAAAAGAATTATACAACAGATCAATAAATCCAAAAGTTGGTTTTTTGAAAAGATAAATAAAATAGATAAACTTTTGGCCAACCTAACCAGGAAAAAAAGAGTAAAAATCTAATTTCATCAATCAGAAATAGTAAAGATGGAATAACAACAGACCCCTCAGAAATTCAAAATATCCTTAACGAATATTACAAGAAACTTTACTCTCCGAAATATGAAAATCTGAAAGAAATTTTCCAATACTTGGAAGTACGCCACCTACTAAGACTTAGCCAGAACGAAGTGGAAATGTTGAACAGGCCTATATCAAGTTCTGAAATAGCATCAACTATACAAAATCACCCTAAAAGGAAAAGCCCAGGACCAGATGGCTTTACGTCAGAATTCTACCAAACCTTTAAAGAAGAACTAGTACCTATATTAGTGAACCTCTTCCAAAATATAGAAAAAGAAGGAATACTACCCAACACATACTATGAAGCAAACATCACCTTGATCCCTAAACCAGGGAAAGACCCAAGAAGAAAAGAAAATTATAGACCAATATCACTAATGAATATTGATGCAAAAATACTGAATAAGATCCTAACAAACAGAATCCAACAACACATCAAATAAACTATACACCATAACCAAGTGGGATTTATCCCAGGGTCTCAAGGCTGGTTCAATATATGTAAATCTGTGAATGTAATTCATCACATAAACAAACTAAAAAATAAAGACCATATGATTCTCTCAGTTGATGCAGAAAAAGCTTTTGATAATATCCAGCATCCCTTCAGGATCAGAACACTTAAGAAAATTGGTATAGATGGGACATTTCTTAAACTAATAGAGGCCAACTACAGCAAACCCACAGCCAATATCGTATTGAATGGAGTTAAATTGAAATAATTTCCACTCAGATTGGGAACCAGGCAAGGTTGCCCATTGTCTTCATTGCTCTTTAATATTGTAATGGAAGTTTTAGCCATTGTAATTAGGGAAGAAAAGGCTATTAAGGGTATCCACATAAGATCAGAAGAGATCAAACTTTCACTCTTCGCAGATGACATTATCGTATATCTAGAAAACACTAGGGATTCTACTACAAAACTTTTAGAAGTGATCAAGGAATACAGCAATGTCTTAGGCTGCAAAATCAACACCCATCCATCTGTAGCCTTTATATATACCAACAACAGCCAAGCCAAAATAACAGTCAAGGACTCTATTCCTTTCACAGTAGTGTCAAAGAAGATGAAATATTTGGGAGTTTATCTAACAAAGGACGTGAAAGATCTATATAAAGAAAACTATGAAACTTTAAGAAAAAAATAGCTGAAGATGTTAACAAATGGAAAAACATACCATGCTCATGCCTGGGAAGAATAAACATTGTTAAAATGTCCATACTACCCAAAGTAAAATACAAATTTAATGCAATCCCTATTAAAGCACCACCGTCATACTTTAAAGATCTTGGGAAAAATAGTGCTTCATTTTATGTGGAATCAGAAAAAACCTGGAATCACCAAGGCATTACTCAGAAATAAAAACAAATAAGAAGAAATCACACTACCAGACCTGAAACTGTACTGTAAACAGCATGGTACTGGCACAAAAACAGAGAAGTAAATATCTGGAACAGAATAGAGAACCAAGAGATGAATCCAGCTGCTTACCATTATTTGATCTTTGACAAGCCAATTAAAAACATTCAGTGGGGAAAAGATTCCCTATTTAACAAATGGTGCTGGTTGAACTGTCTGGCAATCTGTAAAAGACTGAAAGTGGACCCACACCTTTCACTATTAACTAAGATAGACTCTCACTGGATAAAAATACTTGAAGAAACTGCAGGGAAAACTCTTGAAGGAATCGGCTTGGGTGAATACTTTATGAAGAGGACTCCCCAGGCAAATGAAGCAGTATCAAAAATACATGACTGGGACCTGATCAAACTAAAAAGCTTATGCACAGCCAAGAACATAGTAAGTAAAGCAAACAGACAGCCCTCAGAATGGGAGAAAATATTTGCAGGTTATACCTCCTAAAAGTTTAGTAACCAGAATCCACAGAGAACTCAAACGTATTAGCAAGAGTAGAACAAGGATCCCATCTCAGCGTGGGCAAATGACTTGAAGAGAAAATTCTCTAAAGAAGACAGACACACAGTTTACAAACACATGAAAACAAGCTCGTCATCCTTAATCATCAGAGAAATGCAAATCAAAACTTCTTTGAGATATCACCTAATCCCATTAAGAGTAGCCACATAACAAAATCCCAAAACCAGAGATGTTGGCATGGATGTGGAGGAAAGGGAACACTTCTACACTGTTTGTGGGAATGCACACTAATATGTTACCTTTGGAAGGATGTTTGGAGAATACTTAGAGATCTAAAAATAGTCCTGCCATTTGATCCTACAATTTCTTTACTAGGTATATACCCAGAAGAACGAAAATCACAATATAACAAAGACATCTGTACCAGAATGTTTATTGCAGCCCAATTCATAATTGCTAAGTCATGGGAGAAGCCTAAGTGCCCATTGACCCATGAATGGATTAATAAATTGTTGTACATGTATACCATTGAATATTATGCAGCCTCAAAGAAAGTTGGAGCCTTTACCTCTTTCATGTTTACATGGATGGAGCTGGAACATATTCTTAGCAAAGTATCTCAAGAATGGAAGAAAAAGTATTCAATGTACTCAGCCCTACTATGAAGCTAATTTAAAGCTTTCATATGATGGCTGTAACCCAACTATAGCACAAGAATGTGGGGAAAGGGCCAAGAGAGGGGAGGGGTGGGGGGAGGGACAGTAATGGGTGGGGCCACAGCTAAGGTGCATCTTAGAATGGGTACAGGCAAAATCTACTAAATGCAGAATACAAATGTCTGCATACAATAACTAAGAAAATGCCATGAAGTCTATGTTGAACAGTTTTATGAAAATATTTCAGATTGTATATAAAACCAGTACATTGTACTCCTTGATTGCACTAATGTACACAGCTATGATTTAACAATAAAAAAATAATAAAAAAATGTAGCATCAGCAATGTTATGGATGGAACTAAGGACAATGAAACTTTCCACAATAAGGAAAGTGACTCTTCAGAAGAAACCGGCAATGTAGAAATTGAAGAACATTATGCCTCTGATATTGACAAAGACAAAGAACTCTTGGTCTTTTGTGATACATAAATCTTATAAATATATTGATGATACAAAAAATTTATTGTCTCTTCTATCTGTTCTTGTGTTTTATACTTATTTGTTCCATGAAATATTCTGTGTGATAATATACTAAAAATAAATGCTGAAATTTCTTTATGATAAAAAAGAAGTACCTAAATACAAGCAAATCAAAATGTGAATTAAAAAATCAACATGAAAGATTTTTTCACGAAAAATTAACCTGAAAACTTGTGTGTGTGCATTATACATAGGAATACATACATGGCAAAATATGGTAATTTACCTTGTTGTGGTTCTTTATGTGATGGGGGGAATTTCATTACGGGAGTGTTTTCATCATTAATAGTTCCACCTGAATCGTGCATGGTAGTTTTTATTGTCCTTAATCACAGAGCATGAAAATACTATGATAACCCCAATAATCTACTACTTTCCAGATACACTCTTTCTTACCATCACTGTAAAGTATCAGTCTAATTTCACTTTGATAGTAAAAGTTGTCTCATGCCTATAGCTCAAGCAGCTAGGAAACCAGCTACGTACACCAGAGTGGTGGGTTCTAATTCAGCACAGGCCTGACAAACAATGACAACTACAACCAAAACATAGTCAGGCATTGTGGCAGGTGCCTATAGTCCCAGCTACTTGGGAGGCTGAAAAAAGAGAATTGCATAAGCCCAGGAGTTTGAGGTTGCTGTGAGCTGTGATGCTACAGCACTCTACCCAGGGCAAAAGCTTGAGGCTCTGTCTCAAAAAAAAAAAAAAAAAATTCCAATCATCCCAGAGAATACAGTAACTCTCTTCCCTTTCTGTCACTTTGGAGTAATGAGGAACTCAAAGGGGCTAAAAGGAAGATTTAACTTCAAATTAAATTGAAATATTGTGTCTCTTGGTAGAAACATACCTCCTTTTGAAATTAAGACCTCCAGGTCAATCAACATCTCTGGTCTTGGGATTTTGTGATGTAGGCTAGTCTCACTGGAGTAGGATGATATCTCAAAGTAGTTTTGATTTGCATTTCTCTGATGATTAAAGATGATGAGAATTTTTTCATATGTCTGAAGGCCGTGCGCCTGTCTTCTTCAGAGAAGTTTCTCTTCAAGTCCCTTGCCCAGCCTGCGATGGGATCCCTTGTTCTTTTCTTGCTAATGTGTTTGAGTTCTCTGTGGATTCTGGTTATTAAACCTTTGTCGGAGACATAACCTGCAAATATCTTCTCCTATTCTGAGGGCTGTTTGCTTGTTTTACTTACTGTGTTCTTGGCTGTGCAGAGCTTTTTAGTTTGATCAAGTCCCAATAGTGGATGGAGCTGGAACATATTCTTCTTGTAAAGTGTCTCAAGAATGGAAGAAAAAGTACCCAATGTACTCACCCTTATTATGAAACTAATGTAGGACCTTCACATGAAAGCTGTAATCCAGTTACAACCTAAGAATAGGGAGAAGGGGGAAAGGGAGGGGAGGGAGGGGGGAGGTAGGTGGAGGGAGGAGGATTAATGAGATTACACCTGCGGTGTATCTTACAAGGGTATATGTGAATCTTAGTAAATGTGGAATGTAAAGGTCTTAGCAAAATAACTAAGAAAATGCCAGGAAAGCTATGTTAACTAGTGTGATGAAAATGTGTCAAACGGTCTATGAACCAAGTGTATGGTGCCCCATGATCATACTAATGTACACAGCTATGATTTAATAAAGAAATAAATAAATTGGAAAAAAAAAGAAATTTGGGAGCCACCATCAGCCTAAGAGCAACATCTGGAGGTCTTGCCCTCAGGCCCCAAACCCACTCAGCTTGGAGAAAACAAGTCCAGTCTTCAAGGACCTTTACACACTGCAGCCTTGAAAGGGATCTTTGGGAGGCTGTGGGTGGAGAGGGCCACAGGTGTAAGCACCAGCTCATTTGAACAATGAGTTGTGAAGAGGAGTGACGAACTCCATGTCTTGAGGCCTCTGGATATGATTTCAGCTCACCAGTTACAATGGGCATCAACTAAAACAGAGGTGCACAGCTCATCATTCACGACAGCCAGAGGGACTACTAGTCCACCTGATTCATTATCCAAAATTTTTCAGATCCAGTTGAATGGCAACAATACTAATGCTGGTAAATAGGTGCTGCACATTATCTGCCTAGTTTCCAGCTTTCACGTACTGGTGGTCTCCTGGCTGCTGCCTATGGGATCCCAACTACAATATGTCTCAATAAACAACTTACAGATGACCTAATAGCCCAGCTTAAAACATAATAAATATATAAATAAATTGAAAACACACATGGGGAAGAACCCTGGCAACATGAAAAACAAGTATATATCAACTCCCTTCAAAGATTACAAAAGAGATACTGCTGAAAATTACATCCATGAATAAATTATTGAAATAAGAAAAATAAAATTTCATAATATAGATGACAAGTAATATGAATGGAATTGAAAAGAAGATGAAAAAATAAATACAGAAAGAAAACTGAAAACTGCCTCAAACATTCAATAAAATTAAAGAGAAAGTCACCAGGGATTTGCACTCAATTAAGAATGATATAGCAGAGCTTAAGGGATGAAGGAGGCATTCAAAGAGTATCTAAACAAAGCAAAGATTCATGGCAAAAGTAGATCATGAAAAGAATCTCAGACATAAGAACAAGAGTTGTGAACTAAATCTAGCATACAAAGAGGTGGAAAAAAAAGAGCAAAAGCAGAAATGTCCTTCAGAAAAATATGGGACTACATGAAACATATGAACATATGAGTCATAGGGGTTCTTGAAGGAGAATAAGATAGTACTAAAAGCATGGAACCTCCACTTCATGATGTCATGGTGAAGAATTTCCCAAGCGGGCGGCGCCTGTGGCTCAGTGAGTAGGGCGCCAGTCCCATATGCCGGAGGTGGCGGGTTCAAACCCAGCCCCGGCCAAAAACCAAAAAAAAAAAAAAAAAAAGAATTTCCCAAGCATTGAAAGAGACCTAGAGATTCAGATACTAGATAATTTCAGAACCTCAATACATACAAGGAATTTCCTAGATACAATGTAATTTACATAGGCCAAGTCAAAATTAAAGAGAAAATGGCAAGCAACCAGGCTTAAGCAACCTCTTACTTACAAGGAGAAAAACATCACGGTGACAATGGACTTTTCAACAGAAACTTTTCAAGGAAGAAAAGAGTAATCACCTTTTTTTGTTGTTGTTTGTTTTGTTTTGATTTTATTGTTGGGGATTCATCAAGGGGACAAAGAACCAGGTTACGTTTATTGCATTTTTTAGGTGAAGTCCCTCTTCTAATTGTGTCCCTCCCCCAAAAGGTGTGTAACACACCATTACCCCCCCAGGCCCCTTCCTCCTTCCTTCTCTTTGCTCTCCCCTTTCCTCACTCCCCACAGTGCACTAGGTCATTAATTGTCCTCATATCAAAATTGAGTACATAGGATTCTTGCTTCTCCATTCTTATGATGCTTTACTAAGAATAATGTGTTCCACTTTAATTCAGTTTAAACCAAAAGATGAAAAGTCCCTATCTTTTTAATGGCTGAATAGTATTCCATGGTATACATATACTACAGCTTGTTAATCAGTTCCTGTGTTAGTGGGCATTTAGGCTGATTCCACATTTTGGTGATTGTAAATTGAGACGGGATAAACAGTCTAGTGCAAGTGTCCCTATGGTAAAAGTATTTTTTTTCCCCCTTCGTGGTAGATACTGAGTAATGGGATTGCAGGATCAAATGGGAGGTCTAGGTTGAGTTCTTTGATGGTTCTCCATATTTCCTTCTGAAAAGGTTGTATTACTTTGCAGTCCCACCAGCAGTATAAAAGTGTTGCCTTTTCTCCACATCCATGCCAGCATATGCAGTTTTGAGATTTTGTGCTGTGGACCATTCTCGCTGAATTTAGATGATATCTCAGAGTGGTTTTGATTTTCATTTCTCTAATAATTAAGGATGATGGGCATTTTTTCATATGTTTGTTAGCTATTCATCTCTCTTCTTTAGAGATCTTTCTATTTGTCTGTCCTGCCCATTTAAATAATGTATTGTTGGCTTTTGTCATCTTGATTAATTTGAGGTCTCTGTAGATCCTAGTTATCAAACTTTTGTCTGATTCAAATTATGAAAATATCCTTTCCTGTTGTGTAGGTTGTCTATTTGCTTTGGTTGTTATCTCCTTAGTTGTACAGAAGCTATTCAGTTTAATTAAGTCCCATTTTTTAATTTTTGTTGTTGATGCAATTACCACAGAAATCTTCTTCATAAAGTCCTTTCCTAGGTTGATATCTTCAAGTGTTTTTCTCATGCTTTCTTTGAGGAATTTTATCATTTGATGCCTTAAATTTAGGTCTTTTATCCATCTTGAGTCAATTTTTATAAGTGGAAAAAGGGGCAGGTTCAGTTTCAGTCTTTACATGTGGATATCCAGTTCTCTCAGCACCATTTATTGAATATGGATTCTTTCCCCCAGTGTATGTTCTTGTTTGGTTTATCAGAGATTAGGTGGCTGTAAGATATTAGTTTCATTTCCTGCTTTTCTATAAAATTCCAAATGTCTATATCTCTATTTTTGTGCCAGTACAATGCTCTTTTGAACACTATGGTTTTGTAGTATAGCCTAAAGTCTTGTAGGTTTATGCCCCAGTTTTATTTTTATATCTGAGACCTGCCTTAGCTATATGGGTTTTTGCTAACATACAAGGGACTTAAATGTGACACCAGAACAACAGTGCTTGATAGACTTATATAGAATACTCCAACTCAAAGCTAAAAAATATACATTCATCTCATTGGTCCATAGAACATTCTCAGAAATTGGTCATATCCTTGACACAAAACAAACCTCACTAGAATCAAAAGAATTAAAATTTTACCTTGTATCTTCTCAGAGCACAAGGCATTAAAGTTGGAACTCAACTCCAACAAAAACATTCAACCCCATACAAAGGCATGGAAATTAAACAACCTTATGCTGAATGACAATTGGGTGAAGGAAGAGATAAAATAGGAAATCATTAACTTTTCTTGAACAAACAATAATAAAAACAAAAGCTACCAAAACTTGTGGTATACAGCAGAAGCAGTCCTGAGAGGAAAATATATCACTTTAGATGCCTACATCTGAAAAGAAAAAAAAAAAAGAAAAGAAAAGAAAGCGAGAACATCAACAAACTCATAAAACGTCTTATTGAATTGGAAAAAGAACAATCTAAGCCTAAATCCGGCTGAAGAAAAAGAAATATCCAAAATTAAATCACAGATTAATGAAATTGAAAACAAAAAACATCATTCATAAGTTTTTTTAAATAAATAAAATAGATAAACCTTTGGCCAGACTAACTTAGAAATTGAAAAGCAAAATATCTAGTAACCTCTATCAGAAATTATAAAGAGGAAATCATAACATATGTGACAAGTATACAAGCTATTGTCTCTGAATACTGAAAGAATCTTTAAGCCCAGAAATTTGAATATGTGAAGGAAATGGATCAATATTTGAAATCACACCCTCTCCCTGGACTTAGCCAGGAAGAAATAGTTCTCCTGAAGAGACCAATTTCAAGCACTGAGATCAAAGAAACAATAAAAAATCTCCTCAAAGTAATACCCTGGTCTGGATGGCTTCATACCAAAATTCTATCAAACTTTCAAAGGAGAGCTTATTCCCACGCTATAGAAATTATTCCAAAAAAATTGAGAAGGAAGACATCATACAAATCAAACATCATCCTGATACAAAAACCAGGAAAAGAATCAACTTTTAGTTGGAGAGAACTTCAGACCAATTTCACAGATGAATATAGATTCAAAAATTCTCAACAAAATCCTAGCTAATAGACTGCAGCATCTCATCAAAAAAGTTCTACATGATGATCAAGTAGGTTTCATCCCAGGGATGCAAGGCTAGTTTAATATACACAAGTCCATAAACATAATCCACCATATCAACAGAAGCAAAAACAAAGACCACATGTTCCTCTCAATAGATGCAGAAAAAGTATTTTACAAAATCCAGCATCCTTTTCTAATTAGAACTGTGAAGAGTATTGTCATAGTTGGCAAATTTCTTAAATTGATTGACGCCATCTATGAAAAACCCACAGCTAGTATTTTACTGAATGGAATAAAACTGAAAGCTTTTCCACTTAGAACTGTAAATAACAAGGTTGTCCTCTATTGCCACTACTATACAACATTGCTGGAAGCTCTAGCCAACACAATCAGACAAGAGAAGGAAATAAAGTAAATCCATATGGGAGCTGAGGAGGTCAAACTCTTTCTCTTTTCTGAAGATATGATCTTATACTTAGAGAACTCCAAAGAGTCAATCAAAAGACTCCTGGAAGTGATAAAAAATACAGTAATGTCTCAGGATATAAAATCAATGTCCACAAGTCAGTACACTTTGTATATGACAATAACAGCCAAGTTGAGAAGCTAATTAAGGACACAATCCCATTCACAATAGCTTCAAAGAAAATGAAACACCTAGGCATATACCTAACAAAAGAGGTGAAGGAACTCTATAAAGAAAATTATGAAACCCTAAGAAAAGAAATATCAGAAAATATTGACAAATGGAAGAATATAACATTCTCATGGCTTGGAAGAATCAACATTGTTAAAATGTCTATACTCCCCAAAGCAACTTAAAGATTCAATGACATCCCTATTAAAATATCAACGTTGTATTTTCAAGACTTAGAAAAAAATAATTCTTTGTTTTGTATGATCATCTGCCTTTAACTTCAACAAACCAACTTTAAGTCCAGGATTATGTATCCTGCTAAACTATGTTTCATATTTGATGGAGAGATCAAAGCTACTACTGACAAAATTGAGGAAATTTGCTGCCACAGGACCAGCTTTACAGGAAGTACCCAGTCCTTTTCTTAAAAATGATTATCACAATAGACCACAACGAAAGTGAAAACAACAGGAAAACAAAAAACAGATCCTTTGACAATGCTACAAGTGATTAAACTAACCAACACACTTTTACAAAATAAGACAAGCTGTACATCACCATATTTATCAATTCTCTCAGAAATTCTATATGTCTTAAATTCTGGACTGAAGGAATTCAAGAATTTTTATTCATGCTGGCTGACTTAATAAAAAGGCACAAGTCACGTATATGCTATCTTCAGGAGCAAATCTAACTTTCACGGACAAAACAAGATTTACAGTGAAGTGTTGGAAATCTTACTTCAGGCCAATGGAAACAGAAGAATTCAGGAATCACCATATTATTTGTAGATTCCTTTGACTTCAAACAAATAAAAGTAAAGAAATGTAAATACGGACACTATATATTGGTCAAGAAAATGATACAACAGGAAAAAATTTCAATTCTAAAAATATATGCACCCAAATGAAATACTCCCAGATAAATAAAACAAATCCTAAAAAATATAAACAATGTGATATCCTGCAACACCATAGCAACTGCACACACGTCAACATGTCTAGTTATCTCACAGTACTTGAAACATCCTCAGGCAGAACTAGACAAACAAGAATTTAGAAAAAAAAATGGACTTAAAGTAAGACATCAAACACTCAACCCCAATAAAATTGAATATATGTTCTTCCTCTCAGACCATAGATCATCATCTGAAATTGATCATATCTTAGGCCACAAATAAAATCTAAACACATTTAAAAGAAGATAAATTATACCTCATATCATTTTAGATCAAAACAAAATAAAAGTGGAACTCAACTTCATTGGAAATACTTATTCCCATTGGGTAGGTTGTCTATTTGCTTTTGTTGTTGTCTCCTTGGCTGTACAGAAGCTTTTCAATTTAATTGGTTTATTATTGCTTTTGTTGCTATTGCCATGGCAGTAGCATAAAGAAGACTTTATGACTTCTTCATAAAGTCTTTCCGGAGGCCAATATCTTCCAGTGTTTTTCCAATTCTTTATTTGAGGATTTTTATCATTTCATGCCTTAAATTTAAGTCCTTTATCCATCTTGAATCAATTTTTGTGAGTGGAGAAAGATTCAGGTCCAGTTTTAGTCTTTTGCAAATGGATATCCAATTCTCCCAGCACCATTTATTGAATAAGGAGTTTTTCCACAGGTGGATGATCTTGTTTGGTTTATCAAAGATTAAGTGGTTGTAAGTTGCTAGTTTCATTTCACGGCTTTCTATTAGATTCAAAATGTCTATGTCTCTAGTTTTGTGCCAGTACCATGCTGTCTTGACCACTCTGGCCTTGTAGTACAGCCTAAAATCTGGTATGTTGATGCCCCTAGCTTTGTTTTTATTACTAAGAACTGCCTTAGCTATACGGGGTGTTTTCTGGTTCCATACAAAACGCAGAATCATTTTTACCAAGTCTTGAAAATAGGATGCTGGTATTTTAATAGGGATTGCATTGAATGTAGATTGCTCTGGGAAGTATAGACATTTTGACAATGTTGATTCTTCCCAGCTATGAGCATGGTATGTTCTTCCATTTGTTAAATTTTTCTGCTATTTCCTTTTCTAGGGTTTCATAATTTTCTTTATAGAGGTCCTTCACCTCTTTTGTTAGGCATATTCCTAGGTATTTCATTTTCTTTGGTGCTATGGTGAAGGGAGTTGTGTCCTTAATTAACCTCTAATCTTGGTAGTTGTTGGCATATACAAAGGCAACTGACTTGCGGACATTGATTTTATATCCTGCTACATTACTGTATTTTTTGATGACTTCCAAGAGTCTTGTGGTTGACTCTTTGGGGTTCTCTAAGTATAAGATTATATCATCAGCAAAGAGGGAGAGTTTGACCTCCTCTATCCTACCCAATGGGAAAGAATATTTTTGCATATTTTGAATCAGAAAAATGCTTAATAACTAGAATCTATACAGAACTTAAATTAATCCAGAAGAAAAAAAACCAACAATGCCATATATTGATGGGGAATAGAGATGAACAGAACTTTCTCTAAAGAAGATAGACGAAAAAAAAAAAAAAAGAAGACAGACGAATGGCTAGCAAACACATAAAAAAAATGCTCATCATCCCTAATTATTAGAAAAATGCAAATTAAAACTACCCTGAGGTATCATCTAACCCAAGTGAGAATGGTCTGCATCACAAAATCTCAAAAATCCAGATGCCGGCGGAGATGTGGAGAGAAAGGAACACTTTTACATCGCTGGTGGGACTGTAAACTAATACAACCTTTTGGGAGGTAAGTTTGAAGAAACCTCAAAGAATTCAAGCTAGACCTCCTGTTTAATCCTACAATTCCATTATTGAGCATCTATCCAGAAGGAAAAAAATTCTTTTATCTTAAGGAGACTTGTACTAGACCCTTTGTCACAGCTCAATTTACAATCCCCAAAATGTGGAAAAAGCCTAAATGCCCCTCAACCCAGGAATAGACTAACAAGCTGTGGTCATGTACACTATGGAATACTATTTCAGCCATAAAAAAATGGAGACTTACAGCATTTGTATTAACCTGGATGGAAGTGGAACACTTTATTCCTAGTAAAGCATCACAAGAATGGAGAAGCATGACTCCTATGTATTCAATCTTTATTTGAAGACAATTAATGACATGATGGGTGGTGGGAAAGGGAAGAACAGAGAGAGAGAGAAGGAGGGAGCGATGGGGCTCAGTATGTCACACATCTTCTACCTTCAGTGAATCCCTAACAATAAAGTTTTCAGAAAAAAAAGTTCCTTTTCTAACAACAACAGAAAAAAAAAAAGAAAAGAAAAGAAAGGAAAGAAAGGAAGGAAGGAAGGAAGGAAGGAAGGAAGGAAGGAAGGAAGGAAGGAAGGAAGGAAGAAAAAAAGAGAAAAGCAGAAGAAGGACATGGCTTGGTCTTCTCAGAATCTCACAGGAATGGAGAAGTAGGAATTCAACTTTGATATGAGGACAATTAATGACACAGTGGAGCATGGGGGAAGGGGAGAGCAGACAGAGAAGGAGGGAGGGGCTAAGGGAAAGGAAAAGAAATTAAAAAAGAAAATAGTGACTGATTCTCACATAAATTGCACTTAATTTTGACTGATGTACATTACTTAAACATTAATTTTTAATTCAACTTGTTAATATGTTGTTTAGGATATTGCATCCTCATTTATAAGTGAAATATGTTTGTAATTTTTCTTTATAATAATATATTTTTTACAATTTTAATCTCAAGTGTCCAGATGAATTAGAATGATTTTGAAGTTATTTCTTCTTCTTTTATTGTCTATAAGATTTGGCATGATCTCTTTTTGAAATTATTTTTTATTTTTATTTATAAATATTAGTTGTCTATTTTTGAGACTTTGGGAAAAAATAAGATGTTAACTGATGACTCCATACTGAACCTCAGAGTCAAAGCATTCTATAACAGACACACGCTTATTTGACAATATGAATGTTACTTTTTTTGCATTATTATTATTGTTCAATATTAAAAAAAAAATTATTCCCACACAATGTCATCAAAACTAAAAAACATTATGCTGTATTAAAGCTGGGTCAAAAAGGAAATAAGGAAAGAAATAACTAGATTGTCAAAAAACAAAAGACCTTTTTGAAACTACCCTTATTAAAACATGTGAAATATTTGAAAGGAAGTTCTCTGAGGAAAATTTAATTCGTTAAACATTTAAGTCCAAGAAAACACAAAGATCACAAACCAACAACCTAATGAATAATCTCAAGGAATTGTAAAAGGTAGAGTAATCCAATCCCATACATCTCAGAATAAAATAAATAATCAAAATTAAATCCAAATTAAATGAAATTGAGAAAATGACAACCATTCCACAGAACAGTAAAAAAAAAAAAAAAAATTGTGGGATATTTTGGAGAAAAGATTAATAAAATTGATAAACCCTTGGCCAGACTAACTAGAATCAGGATAAGAAGTTCTCTTATAATCTGAGTCAGAAATTAAAAAGGGAAAATAACATATACCAGAGAGACGCAAAATATTATCACTGATTACTACAAAAAATTCTATGCCCCCAAATTTGAAAACATGAAAGAAATGGAACAATACCTGTAATCACACCACCTCATTAAAGTGAACCAGAAATAACTAGAAATTTTGAAAAGATCAATACCAAACACTGAAATTGCAACAATGATAGAAAGCCTTCCAACAGATAAAAGTCGTGAACCAGATGGCTTTACACCAGAGTTGTACAAGAACTTCAAAGGAGCTGATATCTGTATTGCAAAACCTATTCCAAAACATAGCAAATGATGGTACCCTGCTGAACTAATTCTATTAAACAAATATCACCCTATTACTAAAACCCAGAAAGGATGCAACAACAAAAAAGCTACAGACCAATATCATTAATAAATAGTGACACAAAAATATTCATAAAATCCTAGCAAATAGAATGCAACTAAGTATTAAAAACTATATACATCTTGCTTCTTTCTCATGATGCTTTACTAAGAATAAAGTGTTGTAACATGAGGACAATTGATGACCTAGTAACGTTGGGGGCTGGAAGAGAGATGGTGGGAGAAAGTGGGGAATCGTGGGGTGTGACACACCTCTTGGGGATGGGCCACTATTATAAGAGGTACTTTACCTAACAAATGCAATCAATATAACCTGGTTCTTTGCACCCTCAATGCATCCCCAACAATAAAAAAAAGAAAGGACAACCAGATTGGGGGAAAAATAGAATACCAAAGCTACAGATGCTGGTATGGATGTGGAGAGAAGGGAACACCTCTAGACTTCTGGTTGGATTGCAATATAATACCGAATTTTTGGACATAAGTGTAGATAATCCTCAAAGAGCTGAAAGTATGCCTTTAATTTGATCTCACAATCTCATTACTAGGTATCTATATGGAATAAAAATAAATCATTTTATAATAAGGAAAATTATAGTAGAATGTGCATTGCAGCTCAGTTCACAATTGCCAAAATATGTAATCAATACAAGTGCCCATGAACACATAATAAACTGTGTTATATGTATGCCATCAGATAATATTCAGGCATAAAAGATATGCTGACTTTACATTTTTTGCATTAACATGGAGTTAAAGAACATTCTCCTTAGTAAAGTATAATAAGAATGGAAAAGCAAATATCCAATATACTCAATACTAATATGAAACCAATAGAAATGTAACTACTGGCCCATAGGAAGAATAGCAACACCAACAACACATTTAAATTCAAGTGGAGGTAAAGAGAAGGAGAGAGAGGGGAGAGGGAAAGTTGGAGGGATATTGGTGTGCTCTCATCTTACGGGCACAAAGTAAGAGCTTTTGGCACACCTCCTGGGTGATGGGTACAACTACAACTTGGACCTTGATAAGAGGCAGCTCTCATTGGAGTGTCTCTAAAAGAGGTATGAGAATTAGACTGAGTGAGATGGGAGCAAAAGAAATTGGGCAGATCACAGAAAACAGCAACAGAGTGGTTCATTGATCTCACCAATTAAGAGCTAGAAGAACAAAGATAAGAAAGAGAAAAAAAAGAGTAGGGGACAGTTGTGGTATGAACTAGATCAGGAGGAGCATGGAGCCAAACAGAATGGTGAGGGGATTCCCCTCCTTTCAGTCAAGGGTTCTTCATGGAAAGCAAGACATATGAACTCTCACCCCACAAGAGAGTGCCAGGAGGGGTCATAAACCCAGCTTCCCTGACCCCAGATATTTGTTCTTCTGAATCTATTCCTTCCTATCAGAACAGAAATATAATTTTGGCTCTAGCTGGCTTCGAGTCACAACCCATTCTCCCCTTAACAACTGGATAGAGTGTCACTTGTTTAGGCCTGCTTCCCTCTGTGCTGGTGTGTGTGGGGAAAACTGGCTTGGCTTAGACACCATGACTAGTAAGTTCCTCGCCAAGGTCTGGAGTGATGAAGAGAGTCTGGATCCTTCCCTCTGGACAACTATGAAAGCACATGTTACAGAGGGTAGCTTCTCTCTCACCAGCATCTGTTGAGAACAACTTCCAAGGGAGAAGACAGGGCACAGGGGTAGTAAAGAGCTATGCATCCTGCCTTCCAAACATATCAGGCCGGAACTTAGGGAATTCCTCCTTGTGTGGCTCTCATTGACAACAGTGTCAAGCTGTGAGATTTTAGCACCTCTTCCCTCAATGCAGGAGAAAACAGTGACTCATTTATACTGACATTGGTGAGGCCAGAGTTTGGGCTACACCTGCCTCTTACCTGGCTGGCTCTGACCCTACCCTCTTAGACAGTTTGGTCTGCCATTTTCACACTACACCCAGTCTCTGGGCTTCACCTCGTAATCCTGCATCCAGCCCCATTCCTACTGGCTAAGAAGAATGTAGGCCTGCCTCAGGTAATCCTGCCCTGTGAAGACTTCAGTGGTAGGCTGTAAGATAAGAAAATTATTTAACTCCATTGGAGGAGGACACAATAGTGCTTTTATTCTGTCAGTGGCGGGGCTGGTGCTTGGTCTATGCCTGCCTTCTACCCAGCTTGTTCTAACCCCACTCAGTTTGATCCACTATTTGTCCACTGCCCCTACTTAGGAGTTTCACATGGAAGCCCTACCCTCAGCCCCACCTCTCCCCCAAGGGCAGGACAAGCCTCAGAGCATCCTGCCCTGTGAGGTCTTCAGTGGTGGGCTGTGAGTTGTGAATGTCTCTCTTCCCTGACCACAGTGGGAAACAGCATCTCTACTGTTCCAACACTGGCAGGGCTGGTGCCTGTACTGTGCCTGTTTTCTATCTGGAGGGTCCTGAAACCACCCACTTGGATACTTCAGCCCACCATGTGCACACTGCCTCTGGCTTGGGGGGTTAACATGGAGACACTTCCCCATTCCAATTTCTCCTTGCTTAGAGTATGACAGACCAGGCCTCAGGGAATCATACTATGTGAAGTCCTGAATGGCAGCTTCATCAGACCATGTGTGGGAAGGACCACAAGAGGAGTAGATCATTTCAATCATCATTTGTAAAGGGGTGTGGTGAACTCCATGTCCCAGGGCCTTTGAAACTCAAATCATCCAGCAAAATTTAATACCAAATGGCCTAGAACACTTGCTGAATGATCCAGTTGGGCACCAAGCTGCCACTTCACTCTGGAAGGTCCTAGAAGGGGTATAGTTAACTCCACATCTCAGAATCATAGAATCATACATATATTTGACAGTTGTAGTATCCAAAGGCCCTAAAAATCCTGAGTGGGACAGCAGAACAGCAAGCTAGCACTTAGCTATGGCAGGGCCTTGAAAGGGTGTGGTGAACTAAAGATCTGGGGGCCCCTGAAGTGGATATCAACTCACTGTATCTGGAAGCTGAGAGGCCCTAGAATCTGCAGAGAAGGGAGTTAAATAGGACTCTGTTATTTTGCTTTCACAAGACCTATATAGGATATTGAGAGCTATGCATTTGGGGGCACGTAGTGCTGATAAAAGTATACCTGAATGGGCCTCCTAACAGATCTAGAGCCTGCTGAATGGCACAAAATATGGCAAATATGTGCTTCTCAGGTGGTCCAGAATCCACCCTGCAGGTCTCAATGGCCCAATGTGAGCTGGCTAATTGAGCTCAATAATAGTATTTCTCAACTATGATTCAGGGTCACCCTAACAATTTAGTTTACAGTTTTAAAAAAAAATAAATAGAAAACATTCATGGGGAAGAATCAACAAAAGAACAGCAGCAACATGAAAATTTATACCAGATCAACCACACCAAGGAAATACAATGAACCTACAGCATAAAATGACATACAAAAATAAATTGTTGAAATAACAAAAATTGAATTCAGAATATGGATGGAAAATAAGGTGTATGGAATTGAAGAGAAATTGGAAAAAGAAGTTCAAAGCTTGTCTCAATTATTATAAAATGAAATTCCATTTCCATCTGTGAAATTAAAACAAAGTATCTAATGATCTAGACATAATTAGGAGGATGTAAGAGAGCTTAAATAATTGAAAGAGGTTTCCAAGGAGTTTCAGAACAGAGCAGATATTTTCAGCAACAGAATAGACTATGAATGGAGAAAAAAAAGAATATCAGAGCTCAAAGAAAATACATTTATTTAACAGAATAATTTAAAGAGGCAGATAAGAAGAGAGCAAAAGAGGAGCAATCCCTTAGAAAGAAATGGGAATATGTAAAGCAACACATACAGTAATCATAAATATCCCTACAGTAGAATAGAATTCCAAAAGTATTGACACTCTAGTTGAAGATATTATGGTTGAAATTTTCTGAAAATTTGACAGAGATCCAGAAATACACGTACTGGATGGCTATTGAACTCCCGGACGATTAACTTAAAACAAAACGTTTCCTAGAAACATTAAAATTAAATTATCCAAAATCAAAAGAAAATAGAAAAATCCTAAATATTTATGTACTATACAATAACACCCCATTTTCTAAAAGAAATCTTGCTTGATTTGAACAATATGATATCCTACAGCACCTTAATTATTGGGGACATCAATGCCCCACTTACAGAATAGAACAGAAACTCCAAGCAGATAGTAAACAAAGAAACAATGGACTTAAACTCAACTGTATTTTTCAAAATCAAAATTGTTTATTTGAAGGGTGGGTGGGAGGACACTATTTATAACAGCTAAAAAAAAAAATAAAATTGTGCAAGCAACAAGGTGTAAACAGCAGCTGACAAACAAGGGCAAACAACTCATAAGGATAGCTGTGGTCTTTTTAGCAGAAACTTTATAATTCAGAACAGAGTGAGCTCTAACCTTCAATCTTCTCAAACAAAAGAACTGCCAGGCTAGGATTTTGTGTATTGAAAAACTGATCTTCATATTTAATGGATAAATTAAATATTTTATTGACCAGCAAACAATGCGAAAACTTGTCACTACAATACCTGCTCTGCAGGAAGTACTCACACCAGTACTATACACCAATCAACACGATGGAAAACCAGTAGAGAAAAGTAACTTGTAAACTAAAAGACAGCCTAGCTTCCACAATGCCCAAGTAATAAAACCTGGAAATATACATTCATGCAAAAAGATGAACAGAATTAAATCATACTTATCAACTCTGTCACTATTTGTGAACCACCTGAATTCCTACTAAAGGGTCATAGCCTGTATGACTGAATAAAAAAGGGCAGGCCAAGTATGTGTTGTCATCAGAAAACACATCTAAGTACTAAGGAGAAATGAATACTCAGCACAAAGGACTAGAAAACAATATTCAAAGCAAAAGGAAACCAAAGAAAGAAATGCAATTCCTCTTGCACACACAATTGACTTTTAAGCAACAAAAGGAAAGACAAACAAACATGGACACTATATAGTGTTTGAGGGAATAATGTACCAAGATGTCTTTTTAATCCTAAATATCTATCTCCCAACATTACTGCTCTAAGATTTATAAAACAGAACCTACTTGGTTTGATCAATATGATGACTTATAATACCACAATAGTTGAAAGAACTGGACTGATCTACCAAGGAGAAACTAAACAAAGTGATGATTTACTTAAACAGAACTCTAGAACAAATTGACTTCACAAAATTATACAGATAGCTTCACTCCAATACTACTGAATATATATCCTTCTCATCGGCTCATGGATCAGTCTTAGAGACTGACCATATTCTAGGGCACTATTAATATCTCAACAAATTTAAAAGAAGAGAAGTTACACCTTGTATTTTCACAGCCCAAAATGGAATAAAAGTAAGACTTAATTCCAATAAACACACAATTCTCATATAAATACATGGAAACTAAACAACCTTTTGCTGAACAGTAGCTGGGAGAAAAAGAATGTAAAAAAGAAAATCATCAGAATCCTCAACAATATGACAATGAAGTTCCAAGCTACCAAAACCTATGGAATACTGAAAAGAAGCCTTAAGAAGAAAAAATTATCATATAAATACTCAATTCTAGAAGTCTGAAAGAGGGGAATTATGGGAAGATGGCTGACTAGAAGCAACTTTTACCAGAGGTTCATGACCAAAGAGAGAGATATTGGACTGAAGCAGATGGAGCTGAATGAGAGGAACTCTATACTGAGAGGACTGCATGAGGAACACGTAAACCAGGCTGAATCAAGTGGCAGAAACAAGAAAGTGGTAAAAAAAAAAAAAAAAAAAAAAACAGGTACTAGCCCAGCTCAAGATGATGGAAGACCCCTCCCCCCAAAAAGGAGCTCTGTACTTGGCAACCAGTCAGCCATTGAACTAGGTTCAAAAGTATCCTTACCTGATCTCACACAAGAGCAGTTGCTAAGTCCCAGTATCCCCTCATTATTGAGGTCTCACCACTGAGACTAGGCCCCATTCTATCTAGGAAAAAAGACCATATATTTTTCCTGCAATTCTGAGCCTCAGTATCACCCTTGATCCACCTTAGTTGCTGGAAGGACTGCCCCCCTGTAGAGTCTGGAGTGTTTGGTGAGCTCACTGGGAAGCTTGGGAACTCTGCCAGCCATGGAGCTGCAGCATGAGAACAGTAGCATGGCAGTCCAAGCTTTTGTGGGAAGAGGGTGAACTATTCATCTCCAGCTCCTCAAAAATTCTCAAGCAGCTCTGTTTTTTTGCCATTCAGGACAATTCTGAGCTCCATAAGGTGGGTGGGGCCAGTGCTTAAATAAATTTGACTTGTGAATGAACTTTGTACCTGCCTCTTCACATGCTATGGCTCTCTGAGCTTGACTGGATTGGTAGACAGGTGTCTAAGGGACTTTCGACTGAACTTTGAACCTCTGACCTCTACCAGGCAAAGTTCTCCTAGCCCAATTGTGGGGGCATGGCTGGGTTTTAAGTGACTGGGTGGAGGCCTCTGAGCTGAATTGGGTGGGCTGCGCCTGGTGCCTGAATGACTCTTATCAGAAGTTTAGACCTGTGCCCACTGCTGGGTGGCAGGACTCTGAGCTTGACTAGACAAGGGGAGCCTACTGCCTAACCAAATTTGTCTGAGCTCTGAGCCTACCCTGTCCACAGAGCTGCAGCCCTAGGTGCTCTATTGACTGGATAGTGCCCAGTACACAAGGCCTCTCCTGAACTCTGGGCCAGAACTGTCAGTTGGGTAGCCTTCTGAGCTTGATTTTGTGGGCAGACCCAGTGCTGGCAGAGCAATCTTAATTGAAACTCTGGCCCAGGACTGTCTACTGATTCTTATCCCACTGGAGACATTGTCTGGAGCTGCAGAAATGCCACTTGTCTTCTTTTCTTAGTGCAGTGGTGGCAATGCAACAGTGAAGAGAGCACACATCGGGAATAACCTATTAATTCAAATTTAAAAAGTACAATTAATATATTAACAAAAGGGAAAAGGAGGAAGAAGCTGAAAATATTCGTGAGGAAGAATCAGCAGAATAACTCTGGCAACACGAAAAATCAGAGCAGATCAATGCCTCCTGGGGTCATTAAAGAAAATACAACAGAGAATTCAATCCACAGAGAAATTGCTGAAATGCCAGAAATAGAATATAGATTACAAATGGAAAATAAGATAATTTCAAGGGAGGAAATGATAGAAACAGAGAACCAAAATATAGCTCAGAAGTTGTCTGAAGAAATTAATGAATTCAAAGACAAAGTCAGAAAGATATGGACAGAATGAGGAAAAATATAGCAGAGATTAAGGAATTGAAAAACATATTTGAAGGGCTTCAAAATACAGTAGAGTCCCTCAGAAATAAATTTGAGCATTGTGAAGAAAGAATCTCAGATGAAGAAGACAAGACTTTTGAACTATTCCAAGCATTCAAAGAGGCAGAAAAATGGAGAAAAGGAACAGAATATTCCCTGAGAAAGTTACGGGATCATTCCAAGAAATCAAACATTTGAATTATAGGGATTTCTGAAGGAGAAGATGATGGTCCTAAAGGCACAAATTTTCTGCTTCAAGACATTATGGCAGAGAACTTCACAAGTATTGCAAGAGACAGATAAATTCAGATAGTAGTTTCACAACCTTAGGAAAAAAAAAATCTACACACATTGTAATTAATTTAACCAAATTTTTCAAGTGGCCAGGAATAAGAGAAGCATTACTGCAAAGGGAAAAATACAAGGACAGCTGCAGATCTTTTAGCCAAAACTTTTCAACCCAGAAAAGGGTGGTCATTGAAAAAAAATAAAAATAAAAAAGATGGTTATTGACATTGAACATTCCTAAACAAAATATTTTCCAGCCCAGGTTCGCATACCCTGCTAAACTGAGTTTCATTTGTAATGAAAAAATCAAATACTTCACTGAAATCCACATGCTTTGGAAATTTGCCATATCTCAACCAGCTTTACGGGAAATACTCAGACCCATTTTTCATAAGAATCAACAGGAGGTACACCACCAAAGTAAACCTACCCAGAAATTAAAGAACAAAGCCTAGTTTCCACAATGGTGTGAGGTATAAAATTAAGCTCTTGACTTCTGAAAAACAACAGGACCAAAACTGTGCCACATCTATCAATTTTTTCAACTAATGTGAATGATTTGAACTTCTCCTTTAAAGAGGCATAGGCTGGCCAACTGGATACAAAAACTCAGGCCAGGTATTTGTTGTCTACAAGACACTCACCTTACCTCAAAAGATAAAACTCAACTCAGGGTGAAGCCATGGGCAATGGTATTCCAGACAAATGGAAAGCAGAAAAAAGCTGGTGTTGTAATCTTGTATGCAGTTACAATGGGATTCAAACCAATAACAGCAACAACAACAACAACAAAAATGAAAGACAAAGATGGACACTACATACTGGTCAAGGGACGTACACAATATGAATATATTTCAATGCTTAACATCTATGCACCCTATCTAAATGCTACTCGATATATAAAACAAAGCCTAGCTGATCCTAATGATATGATATATTTCCACACAATAATAGGTGTGGATTTTAACACCCCATTGGCAGTACTGGACAGATCCTCCAAGCAGAAACTAAACAAAGAAATAATGGGCTTAAACAAGATGCTAGAACTAATGGACTTAACAGACATTTATAGAACACTTTATCCTAATAAACTGAATACACATTCTTCTCATCAGCCCAAGGATCATCTTTCAAAATTGATCATATCTTAGGTCACAAGGTGAACCTCAACAAATTCAAAAAAATAAAAATTATCCTCTACATCTTCTCAGACCATCATGGAATAAAAGTTGAACTCAATGGCAACAGGAATCCATATATTCAAATAAAATCATGGAAACTAAATAACCATATGCTGAATTATAGCTGGATCATAGATGAGATCAAGAAAGAGATCATTACATTTCTGGAACAAAAATGATAATGAAGCAACAAACTATCAAAACCTGTGGGATACCAAAAAGGCTGTCCTTAGAGGAAAATTTATAGCATTATATGCTTCTAAGAAGAAAACAAGTCAGCAACCTAATTGGCCATCTCAAGCAACTATAAAAGGAATAACAATCTAAGAAGAATTGTTGCATTAGAAGAAAAGAAATAACCAAAATTAGAGCAGAATTAAACAAAATCTAAAAGAAAAGAATTATTGAGAAGATCAGTGAAAGAAAAAGATGGTTCTTTGAAAAGATTAATAAGATTGTTAAACCCTTGGCTTGACTAACCTGAAACAAAAAAGCAAGATCTCTAATAACCACAATCAGAAATAAAAATAGAGAAATAACAACATTTGCCACTGAAATACAAAAGATGCTCATCAATTACTACAAAAACCTCTATTCCCCAAAATATGAAAATGTAGAGGAGATGGACAAATATCTGCAAAATTCTGCAATTTGGAAGGAAACAAAATTCCTTCCAAAAATCATCGAGAAAGACTTAGAAATCCTGAATAGACTAATATCAAGTATTAAAACAGCATCAATTATACAAAATCTCCCCAAAAGGAAAGTCCTGGACCAGATGGTTTCACACCCAAATTCTATCAAACCTTCAAAGGGGAACTAGTTCTTATAATGCATAATGTTTTCCAAAATATACAGAAAGAAGGAATCCTCTGCAACAAATTCTATAAAGGAAATATCACCATGATCCCCAAGTCAGGAAAGGATCCAACAAAAAAGAAAACTAAAGAACAATATTATTAATAAATTTTGATGCAAAAATATTCAACAACATATTAGCAAACAGAATACTACAACACATTAAGAAGATTATATACTATAATGAAGTGGTATATAATCCCCAGGTTACAAGGTTGATTCAACATACACAAATCTATAAATATAATACACTACGTAAATAGAATCACAGAAAAAGACCATATGATTCTTTCAATTGATGCAGAAAAGGCTTTTGACAATATCCAGCATTATTTCATGATAAAAACACTAAAGAAAATAGGCTTAGAAGGAACATTCTTTAAGCTGATAGAGGCTATCTACAGCAAACCCACAGCCCATACCATATTGAATGGCGTAAAACTGAAAACATTCCCATCCTAATCTGGAACCAGGCAAGGACACCCAGTGTCTCCACTGCTATTTACATTAGTATTTGAAATCCTAGCCATTGAAATCAGGCAGGAATATTAAATCAAAAAATCCAAATGGGGACAGAGGAGATCATACTCTCCCTCTTCACAGATTACATGATATTATAACTAGAAAACCCAGGGACTCAATTACAAAGCTCTTAGAAGTGATTAAGAAATATAGTAATGTCTCAGGTTACAAAATCCATACCAAAAAATCAGTAGCCTTCGTACATGCCAAAAATGGTCAAGCTGAGAACAAAATCAAAGACTGTATTCCTTTTACAACAGCACCAAAGAAGATGAAATACCTGGGAATATATCTAACAAAAGGCATGAAATTTCTCTATAAAGAGCATTTTGAAAGTTTGAGAAAGGCAATAGCAGAAGATGTCAACAAATGGAAGAACATACCATGTTCATGGCTGGTAAGAATAAACATAATTAAAATGTTCATACTACCTGAAGCAATCTTTAGATTTAATGCAATCCCCATCATAGCATCAATGTCATACTTTAAAGATCTTGAAAAAATAGTACTTCGATTCATATGGAACCAGAAAAAAACCAACTAGCAAATACAGTTCTTAGAAATAAAAACAAATATGGAAACATCACATTACCAGACTTCAGGTTATAGTATAAGGCTATAGTGATCAAAACAACATGGTACTGGCACAAAAATAGAGACACAGATCTACAGTATAGTATAGAGAATTTACAGATGAACCTAGCCACATATCATTTAATATTTGATAAGCCTAACAAAAACATGCAAAAAAAAATGCTTATTTAGCAAAGGGTGCTGGGAGAACTGGTTATCCACACAGAAGACTGAAACTAGACCCACACCTCTCACCACTGACAAAAATTGATTCTTATTGGATAAAAGATTTAAATTTAAGACACAAAACAATAAAAATTCTACAAGATAGTGTGGGGAAAACACTTGAAGTTATTGGCCTGGGAAAAACTTTATGAGGATTTCCATAGCAATTGCAGCAACACCAACAATAAATAACTGGGACTTGATAAAACTAAAAAGCTTTTGCATAGCTAAGAGTACCACAAACAGAACAAACAGACCTCAGAAGGGAGAAAATTTTTTCATGTTATGAATACGACAATGGCCTGATAACTAGAATCTACAGAAAACACAAATAAAACAATGAGAAAACTACAAACAACCCCCTCTATAAGTGGACAAGAGACTTGGAAAGAAACTTCTCTGAGGATGACAGATGAACGGCAAACAAACACATGAAAAATTGCCAATTATCTTTAATAATCATAGAAATGCAAATCAAAACCACTTTAAATATCACCTAACCCCAGCAAAATTAGCCCGCATCACAAAAGCTCAAAACACCAGATGCTGGCATGAATGTGGAGAGAAGGGAATACGTCTTCACTCTGGTGGGATGGCAAACTAATATAGCCTTTTTGGATAGAGATATGGAGAATCCTCAAAGATCTAAAAGTAGACCTTTCATTTGACTCTGAAATCCCATTAATGGGTATCTACCCAGAAAAATAAAAATCATTTTACCACAAAGACATTTTCACTAAAAAGTTTATTGCAGTTTAATTCATAATTGCCAAGTCATCAAAGCAATCTAAGTGCCCATTAACCCATGAATGGATCAATAAACTGCAGTATATGTATATGTGGAATACTATTCAGCCATGAAGAAAGATGGAGACTTTACATCTTTTACATTTACCTGGAAGGGGTTGAAATACATTCTTCTTAGTAAAGTATTGCAAGAATGGAAGAATAAATATACAAGGTACTCCATACTAATATGAAATCAATATAGAAACAATTACACATCCATAAGAACAATAAAACATTACTATAGTCCAGTTTGGGGATAGAAGGAAGTGGTAGAGGGAAGAACATTTGGCAAAAGGAAGGAGGGCATGAGGCAGGATCTCACCTAATATGCTCATTGTGAGGGTGTATAACACGCACCCTGGGTGAGGGGATCTTCCACAAATGGAAATTTACCCTGGAAGAGAGAACAATGTTACCTAAATATTGTACCCTCATATTAATTTGAATAAAGTTTTAAAAAATTAGAAATCTGAAAGAGCACAAAACACAACATAAGGAATTATACAAAGGAATTGGAAATGGAAGACTAATCGAATCCTAAACCTAGTAGAATAAAATAAATAACCCAAATTAGGTCAGAACGAAATATAATTGAGAACAAAAGAACCATTCAGAAGATTGATGAAACAAAAAGTTCTTCAACAAGAGAAATAAAGTTCATAAACTTTTGGCCAGATTAACTAAAAATGAAAAATGAAGATATCTAATAAGCTAAATCAGAAACATAAAAGGAAAAATAAGAATAGATACCTCAGAGAAGAAAAGATAAAATCACAGAATACTACAAAAAAATACTATGCCCGAGAAATTAAAAAACATGTAGGAGATTGACCAATTTCTGTAAATTCACACTAACTCCCTCAACTCAACCAGGAAGAAATAGAACTCTTAAAGTGAAGAGTTTAATTAAAATTAAACAATTAAAATAACAATAAAAAGCTTCCAACAACAACAAAACATTCCTGGACCTTATGGTTTCGTGTCAGAATTCTACCAAATCTTCAAAGAAGAGCTTATACCTATATTGTAGAACCCATACCAAAATATTGAGAAGGAAGAAACCCTCTGCAACTTGTTCTATGAAGCAAATATCACACTGATTCTGAAACTAGAACAATAGTCAATAATTAAATAACAAATTAACGTGAAAATAATTTCCCCAAGGCTACATAGAAGAATTTGAAATTCAACTGCCAAAGTCTGATCATTAATGTCCAGTAGTTTTCACTTTGTCTCTGCAAGCCCGCTGTCCAGGTGCCTAGCATCTTGCTGCATAGGTTGTTACATAGATCACAGATTGACAGATATAAAAAAATATATTATCTGAGGCAGAGCAAGATGGCAGCCGAGTAACAGCTTCCTTGCATCTGGGCACCGTGAGTCTGGGGAGATAGGACTCCAGGCATCTCTGGCTGGTGGGAACTGCCTATCATCACTCCTATGAGGATACAGGGAGTCAGCAAGAGACTTCTGGACCCCAAGAGGAGGACTAAAACAGTGGAAAACCGGCAAGTGGTCGCGTGTGTTCAATCCGTCTAAACCCACCCACAATTGTAAGTTCAGTAGCAGCGAGACTGCAAACCAGAAAAGCCTTACCTGTGAACCGTTTTGATGTCCTTGGACTTGGCACTGAGTTGAACTGCCTTGGGGAAGGCCTGAGCGGGAGTGCGGAGAACTTTGGCCGTTGTCTAGGGCCCCAGTCTGAGCCGCTGAGCCAGACGGAGCTAATAGTGTTTGGCAGTGGGTCACATGGAACCATTGTCAGTGATCTGCCCTGGCAAGCTCCGCCCTCAGGGTCGCAGAGCTAGAAACGGGTGGGAGCTGCTAACCCAGCAACCAAGTAGCCTAAGGGTGGGGTCTGAGCCGCCTTGCAGCCCTAACCCTCAGGGGCAGTGTGAGACCGGTTTTGGCACACTGGGTAAGTGGATAGCCACTTCAGCAGTGATTCCAGTGGGAAAGCTGGGAAAGCTTCTGCTCAGCAAGTTTACAAGTTCAAAGTGCCTTTTAAGTGGGCTGAAGAGAGATTTAGGGTGTCTACCTGCTGGGGTTTGAGAAATCAGCAGCCTCCAGTCGTATCAGAACTGTGATTAACATCTCATACCCCAAAAGACCACGTGTTGCCCAGACAATATTCAATAACATATACAAACTGCTTTGTTTTGGGTTGTGTATTTTTTTCTTTTTTTTTGTTTGGTTGTTTTTTTTTTTTTGTTTGTTTATTTTGACGTTGTTGATGTCCTTTTGTTTTTTAATATCAATCTTTTCCATACAGATCCCTTTTTCTTTCTCAATTTTTCTACTTTAATTATAATTTCCCATTGCTGCCTTTTTTAATAACTACAACTTCATTTTTGCTAGTGTTTCTACTGCTATCATTTGGTTTTTCACCCAATTTTATCCCAGTAATGTTTTCTGTTTGCTTGTTTTGGTTTGATTTACAGCATTTTTGTCTTTCCTCTCTACTTGGTGGAGGTCGGGTACTGTGTCTGATCAGGTTAGCAAAGAGCTGCTGACCTCAAGGGAACCACCCAACTGGGCACCCCCAGAAGGTGGGGTTTTTTAAGGTTGTGTCAAAGTACCCTACTTTACACCTATATTGCCCTGTCTAACACTTTCTGTGCCTCTCTTCTTTTTGTCAATGTTCCTTATACCCACCCCCTCTCGTTTCTCTTTCTTTTTTTTCTTATCACTCGGTCCTCATTTCTTTCATCCCTTTTTTGCTCTTCAAACTTCTCACCCTTCTGGTCCTGTAACCCTTAGTCCTCAGGCACAAGAACTTAAAGAGCAAGAGGAAGTGAAAGGAAAATTAGGCAAGGAAACAGATAAAAGAAATCACTCATGAGGAAGAATCAGCAGAAAACTCCAGGCAACATGAAGAACCAGTCTAGAACAACCCCACCAAGGGACCATGAGGTAGCTACTGCAGATGATTCCACCAGTAAAGAAATCTTAGGAATGACAGAAAGGGCATTTAGAATACACATGTTGAAAACAATGAAAGAAATGATGGAAACAATGAAGGAAATTGCTAATAAGTGGAAAATAACCAAAAGGAAATCCAAAAACAGAATCAAATAAGAGATGAACGATATGAAGAATATAGAAAGGATATAGCAGACCTGAAGGAACTGAAACAGTCAATTAGGGAACTTAAAGATGCAATGGAAAGTATCAGCAACAGGTTAGACTATGCAGAAGAAAGAATTTCAGAGGTAGAAGACAAAGTTCTTGAGATAACTCAGACAGTAAAAGAGGCAGAAAAGAAGAGAGAGAAAGCAGAACGTTCACTGTCAGAATTATGGGACTTTATGAAGCGATCCAACATACGAGTTATAGGAATTCCAGAAGGGGAAGAAGAATGCCCCAGAGGAATGGAAGCCATACTAGAGAATATTATAAAAGAAAATTTTCCAAACGTCACCAAAGATTCTGACACACTGCTTTCAGAGGGCTATCGGACCCCAGGTCGCCTCAACTCTAACCGAGCTTCTCCAAGACACATTGTGATGAACCTGTCCAAAGTCAAGACAAAAGAAAAGATTCTGCAAGCTGCCAGGAGTAAGCGCCAGTTGACCTACAGGGGCAAATCCATCAGAGTGACCGCAGACTTCTCTAATGAAACTTTCTAAGCAAGAAGACAATGATCATCTACCTTTAATCTACTTAAACAGAACAATTTTCAGCCCAGACTTCTGTACCCTGCTAAGCTAAGCTTCAAAATTGATGGAGAAATCAAATCATTTACGGATTCACAAACATTGAGGAAATTCACCACAAGACCAGCTCTACAGGAAATACTTCAACCTGTTCTGCACACTGACCACCACAATGGATCAGCAGCAAAGTAAGAACTCAGAAAACAAAGGACAGAACCTAACCTCCACACTGATGCAAAAGATAAAACTAAGCAATGGACTCTCACCAAATAAGACGAATAGAGTACTACCACACTTATTCATTATCTCAATAAATGTTAATGGCTTGAATTCCCCAATGAAGAGACATAGATTGGCTGACTGGATTAAAAAACACAAGCCATCCATTTGCTGTCTGCAAGAAACACACCTGGCTTCAAAAGACAAATTAAAGCTCTGAGTCAAGGGTTGGAAGACAATTTTTCAGGCAAATGGAATTCAGAAGAAAAGAGGAGTTGCAATCTTATTTTCAGATACATGTGGATTTAAAGCAACTAAAGTCAAAAAAGACAAAGATGGTCACTTTATATTGGTCAAGGGAAAACTACAACAAGAAGACATTTCAATTCTAAATATTTATGCACCCAATTTAAATGCTCCCAGATTCTTGAAGCAGACCTTACTCAGTCTGAGCAATATGATATCTGATAATACCATCATAACAGGTGACTTTAACACACCTCTTACAGAGCTGGACAGATCCTCTAAACAGAAATTAAACAAAGATATCAGAGATTTAAATGAGACCCTAGAACAACTATGCTTGATAGACACATATAGAACACTCCACCCCAAAGATAAAGAATATACATTCTTCTCATCACCCCATGGAACATTCTCCAAAATTGATCATATCCTGGGACACAAAACAAATATCAACAGAATCAAAAGAATTGAAATTTTACCTTGTATCTTCTCAGACCATAAGGCACTAAAGGTGGAACTCAACTCTAACAAAAATGCTCGACCCCACCCAAAGGCATGGAAATTAAACAATCTTGTGTTGAATAACAGATGGGTACAGGAAGAAATAAAACAGGAAATCATTAACTTCCTTGAGCATAACAACAATGAAGACACAAGCTACCAAAACCTGTGGGATACTGCAAAAGCAGTTTTGAGAGGAAAATTCATCGCTTTAGATGCCTACATTCGAAAAACAGAAAGAGAGCACATCAACAATCTCACAAGAGATCTTATGGAATTGGAAAAAGAAGAACAATCTAAGCCTAAACTCAGTAGAAGAAAAGAAATATCCAAAATCAAATCAGAGATCAATGAAATTGAAAACAAAAGAATCATTCAGAAAATTAATGAAACAAGGAGTTGGTTTTCGAAAAAATAAATAAAATAGATAAACCATTGGCCAGACTAACTAGAAATAGAAAAGTAAAATCTCTAGTAACCTCAATCAGAAACGATAAAGGGGAAATAACAACTGATCCCACAGAGATACAAGAGATCATCTCTGAATACTACCAGAAACTCTATGCCCAGAAATTTGACAATGAGAAAGAAATGGATCAATATTTGGAATCACACCCTCTCCCTAGACTTAGCCAGGATGAAATAGAGCTCCTGAACAGACCAATTTCAAGCACTGAGATCAAAGAAACAATAAAAAAGCTTCCAACTAAAAAATGCCCTGGTGCAGGTGGCTTCACTCCAGAATTCTATCAAACCTTCAAGGAAGAGCTTATTCCTGTACTGCAGAAATTATTCCAAAAAACTGAGGAAGAAGGAATCTTCCACAACACATTCTATGAAGCAAACATCACCCTGATACCAAAACCAGGAAAAGACCCAAACAAAAAGGAGAATTTCAGACCAATCTCACTCATGAATATAGATGGAAAAATTCTCAACAAAATCCTAGCCAACAGATTACAGCTTATCATCAAAAAAGTCATTCATCATGATCAAGTAGGCTTCATCCCAGGGATGCAAGGCTGGTTTAACATACGCAAGTCTATAAACGTTATCCACCATATTACCAGAGGCAAAAATAAAGATCACAATATCCTCTCAATAGATGCAGAAAAAGCATTTGATAAAATACAGCATCCTTTTCTAATTAGAACACTGAAGAGTATAGGCATAGGCGGCACATTTCTAAAACTGATTGAAGCTATCTATGACAAACCCACAGCCAATATTTTACTGAATGGAGTAAAACTGAAAGCTTTTCCTCTTAGAACTGGAACCAGACAAGGTTGTCCTCTGTCACCTTTACTATTCAACATAGTGCTGGAAGTTCTAGCCAATACAATTAGGCAAGACAAGGAAATAAAGGGAATCCAAATGGGAGCAGAGGAGATCAAACTCTCCCTCTTTGCTGACGACATGATCTTATACTTAGAGAACCCCAAAGACTTAACCACAAGACTCCTAGAAGTCATCAAAACATACAGTAATGTTTCAGGATATAAAATCAATGTCCACAAGTCAGTAGCCTTTGTATACACCAATAACAGTCAAGATGAGAAGCTAATTAAGGACACAACTCCCTTCACCACAGTTTCAAAGAAAATGAAATACCTAGGAATATACCTAACAAAGGAGGTGAAGGACCTCTATAAAGAAAACTATTAACTCCTCAGAAAGGAAATAGCAGAGGATATTAACAAATGGAAGAACATACCATGCTCATGGATGGGAAGAATCAACATTGTTAAAATGTCTATACTTCCCAAAGCAATCTACCTATTCAACGCCATTCCTATCAAAGTACCTACATCGTACTTTCAAGATTTGGAAAAAATGATTCTGCGTTTTGTATGGAACCAGAAAAAAACCCGTATAGCTAAGGCAGTTCTCTGTAACAAAAATAAAGCTGGGGACATCAGCATACCAGATTTTAGTCTGTACTATAAAGCCATAGTGGTCAAGACAGCATGGTACTGGCACAAAAACAGAGACATAGACACTTGGAATAGAATTGAACACCAGGAAATGAAACTAACATCTTACAACCACCTAATCTTTGATAAACCAAACAAGAACTTACCTTGGGGGAAAGACTTCCTATTCAATAAATGGTGTTGGGAGAACTGGATGTCTACATGTAAAAGATTGAAACTGGACCCACACCTTTCCCTACTCACAAAAATTGATTCAAGATGGATAAAGGACTTAAATTTAAGGCATGAAACAATAAAAATCCTCAAAGAAAGCATAGGAAAAACACTGGAAGATATTGGCCTGGGGGAAGACTTCATGAAGAAGACTGCCATGCCAATTGCACCAACAACAAAAATAAACAAATGGAACTTCATTAAACTGAAAATCTTCTGTACAGCTAAGGAGACAATAACCAAAGCAAAGAGACAACCTACACAATGGGAAAGGATATTTGCATATTTTCAATCAGACAAAAGCTTGATAACCAGGATCTATAGAGAACTCAAATTAATCCACATGAAAAAAGCCAACAATCCCATATATCAATGGGCAAGAGACATGAATAGAACTTTCTGTAAAGATGACAGACGAATGGCTAACAAACACATGAAAAAATGTTCATCATCTCTATATATTAGAGAAATGCAAATCAAAACAACCCTGAGATATCATCTAACCCCAGTGAGAATGGCCCACATCACAAAATCTCAAAACTGCAGATGCTGGCATGGATGTGGAGAGAAGGGAACACTTTTACACTGCTGGTGGGACTGCAAACTAGTACAACCTTTCTGGAAGGAAGTATGGAGAAACCTCAAAGCACTCAAGCTAGACCTCCCATTTGATCCTGCAATCCCATTACTGGGCATCTACCCAGAAAGAAAGAAATCCTTTTATCATAAGGACACTTGTACTAGACTGTTTATTGCAGCTCAATTTACAATTGCCAAAATGTGGAAACAGCCTAAATGCCCACCAACCCAGGAATGGATTAACAAGCTGTGGTATATGTATACCATGGAATACTATTCAGCCATTAAAAAAAATGGAGACTTTACATCCTTCGTATTAACCTGGATGGAAGTGGAAGACATTATTCTTAGTAAAGCATCACAAGAAGGGAGAAGCATGAATCCTATGTACTCAATCTTGATATGAGGACAATTAATGACAATTAAGGTTATGGGGGGGGAAGCAGAAAGAGGGATGGAGGGAGTGGGGTGGTGCTTTAGTGTGTGTCACACTTTGTGGGGGCAAGACATGATTGCAAGAGGGACTTTACCTAACAATTGCAATCAGTGTAACTGGCTTATTGTACCCTCAATGAATCCCCAACAATAAAAAAAAAAAAGTGGAAAAAAAAAAAAGAATTTGAAATTCAAATGATGAAAGTCTAACATTTTACCTCTGAAAGTGAAACGTTATAGGCACATAGAACTTTATGCACATATGAGTTTGAGATGAAAGAAGGTACAGTATATTTCAGTTTTAATGTATACAGTGAAGTAATTGGAAAGCTTTAATTAGGGGAGTGCAACAATGTCATTTTATGTTAAAGAATTACTATAATTTAACTGGTAGAAGAGGGATATAAGGTTGATAATTCTGAAAACAAATAAAAGTAGTAAGATACTGCAAATGTCTACAGTAGTTGATGGCCAGGTAGAGCAGTGGTAATTTTGGTTCAGAAAAGGAGGATAATTTAAAAAGATTTAGCATGAAAGTGTTTTAGAACCTTATGTGTAGAGCATGGATCTGAGGAAAATGAAAGACAGGTAGATGGTGATATTAAGTTAAATTTGAAATAAAAATGGAAAATCAGGTTTGAGGAATCCTAGTTAAGTGTTTCTGTTTAAAATTTATTGTATTTGAGATGCCTCTAGGACATTCGAATATATATATTTAACCAAAATTTTGGAACCCTAAGAAGAGATCCAGACAGATATATATAGATATATATCTGTGTGTGTGTGTCGTTAGAATACATGTGATAGTTAAAACCAAAAGAATAATGGTCTATTAACATAGTCATCTGTAAAGAACCTGAAGGCAATAATACCACTTTATATAATGTTAATCAAAGTAAAAATAAAAACATTTAAAAATACTCAAGCCAACACTTTAGAGTATAGATGTACACATTTACCATTAACCATCTCTTTAATGGTAACATTAAACACATTGGATAACTATTTGTAAGTGAGAACTATTTAGAGAGGTGTTATTCTTGTCCTAAATAGGTCAACTTTTTCAACCACAGAAATTAAGGAGATGTGACTTAAATTATGTTGAATTTTGTATTTGATATAAATATTATTCTCAATCTTTTTCCAAAGTTAAGAAATATGTACAAATTATAATCTTTTATAGTTGAAAGTGATTTTATAGTTATGAAATGATTCAGTTCAATTTTAACCAGATTATTAGTTCCTTATGGTTATGTTATAATTTTCAAATTAATGACTTCTTCTGTAGAAGTTACCCTACAAAGGTTATTGATAAATTAAAATTTGAAGCCCTGAGCAGTTAATTTCCTCACCCAAAAGTGCACGGAAAATTTGGAGCTGGTGGCCATAGCCCACATTTCTAATGCTCAATGGATACATTTTTCTAGAACATACACATTTATTGCACAATTTTTATAATCATAATAGACATTATCATAAATTTTATGAGCATAAAATATATTTACAATTTTTTCATTTTGTAGTTGGTTAAAACAAACACTATTTCCTTGACAGTCGTCACTGAATAATATACTGTATGTTTCCTTCTTTTAACTCTATGTAAAATCTGTGGCTGCTTGACCCATAGAATATGGTCGAAGGGACAAAATACAAGTTTCTGGCCCAGGACCTAAGACTATGGATGTTTTCACTACCTGTATTTTGTATTCACTCACTATAGGAGATTTGATCTTCCATTAAAAAGTGTGATTATTGTGAGACAACCACAGTGTGAGGTGTTCAAGCCACATGTAGAGAAACTAGTGACTCACATGGATGAGTCACCATGTGAAGAAAGAGAGATACCAAGGAGCACCAAGGCATTAAACATGTGAGTGAAAAAAAAAAAAAGATATCTTGGAATTAAATGCTTTAACTTCATGTTTCAGTTAATGCCACATAGATCAGAGATGAACAGCCTGAGTGAGCTCTTTCTTAAAACCTTAGCAGTAGGTTGTAACTGGGTTATAGCTTTCATGTGAGAGCCCCAAATTAGTTTCATAGTAGGGCTGAGTATGGGAAGGGGGGGTAGAGGGAGGGGGATCGGTGGGATCACACCTGTGGTGCATCTTACAGGGGTATTTGCGAAACTTGGTAAATGTAGAATGTAAATGTTTTGGCACAGTAACTGAGATAACGCCGGAAAGGCTATGTTAACCATTGTGATAAAAATGTGTCAAATGGTCTATGAAGCGAGTGTATGATGCCCCATGATCATATCAACGTATACAGTTATGATTTAATAAAAAAAAATAATAAAACCAAAAAGATGAGAAAAAAAAATGAGTATTATGAAACTCTTCAAAGTCTGTCTTAATAAAAGACAACTTGATTCTCAAAAAAAAAAAAAAAACCTTAGCAATAAAATCAAGAGATAAAATAAAATGGAATAGTTGCTTTAAACCACCAGGCATTGGGGTGATATTTTCCTGGAGCAATAGATGATCAAAAGACATGCCAATGAAAAGGTACTAATAAGATTTATCAAAAATAATACTTATTGACTGTTTAATATGTATCAGATTTTCCACATTAAATATTCATGCCTGATATAATTTTTTAAAACAATATTTACATCTTCTTTTTATTTCATTTACTTCCTACTTTTTTCCTATACATCAGCTTAAGCATCACTTTCTTGGGGAGGACTTTCTGTCAACTCCATGACTAGATAAATTGCCTGAATTATATGATTTTATAGCATCATGTACCTGATTTGTTGGTATTATAATAATTTTAATAATTTTAAATAGACATTTATTTTTTGTGATCTTGATTTACCACAAATTCCTACCAAAGTACCCAGACAATACTGATTGTCAATATATGTTTATTGATTTTTATTTCAGAGATGAAGAAATTAAGTCTCACGTACAATAAGTTTTCCAAGCTCATACAACTAGCTGTAATTTGAGCTTAAATCTATCAGAGTCAATGCTTTAAGTTATTATCAATTAAGATATTTTTCCATTAAGAAAAATATTAGTACAACAAATCCACAGCAAAGGACAACATGAAAGTCCTGTATATTGGACGTTTAAACTTTCTTATATTTTCAGACCAGGAAGTAGATTGCATGAAATGAGAATCACAAAGCAGCATTGCTTTGACCCCTAAATAGTCTTGTTATGTGAGGAAGACAGCCATGAGAGGATTCAGGAATGGCTTTTTTTTTTTTTTTTTGGTAGAGACAGAGTCTCACTGTACCGCCCTCAGGTAGAGTGCCGTGGCATCACACGGCTCACAGCAACCTCTAACTCTTGGGCTTACCTGATTCTCTTGCCTCAGCCTCCCAAGCAGCTGGGACTACAGGCGCCCGCCACAACGCCCGGCTATTTTTTGTTGCAGTTTGGCTGGGGCTGGGTTTGAACCCGCCACCCTCGGCATATGGGGCCAGCGCCCTACTCACTGAGCCACAGGCGCCGCCCTCAGGAATGGCTTTTAATCAGGCTCACAGAACCTAGCCATAAACATCCTTTCCAAGGAAAGGTAAGGGTCCTCCCTTACCCTAGTAGTTGTGGAAATAAGAAAACGGAGTTAGAGTTCCTCCTAAAGCTTGGGGCACACAAATATTCCACCCAGGAGACCAGAGTCCACCACGAACACAAAACGATATCTCAGCAGCAGGCTCACTCACATGAACATCAACGGATGACACAGGAGTAAAATGATATAGCCCACCAAAGCATCTTTCAATTCAAGCAAATAGGTTGCGGCTGACTCACGCTCACAAGTATCACATGCCATCACTGAGAGTAAGCTTAACTCACTATACTGTTGGGAAAAGGTAGTTAACTCACTATACTCTGTTGGGAAGAGGTAAAAAAATGTATATCAGAGGCATTCCAAGATGTTCATAAAACCTGCCAGAACAACTAAAGGTAACTCAGGACCAGGACAATTCTCACTGACACAATAAATGATCTTAAAGGTCTCAGAGACAGACCCATAACCCAACCACAACAAAAAGATATTTCAATTGTGAGTCCACATGAGAAAGAGCCAGAAAAAATATCCAGAAATATTAAAAATCAGAGTGAATGGCCGAATGGTGAACTCTCAAACAATACAAGCCTAAAGAAAAAGATTAAAATTACAGATGAAGAATTTTGAACATAGGTTGTAAGGAGACTCATGGAAATACAAGAAAAAAATGGAAACTGAACCCAAAGAAGCTACAAATACAATACAGGAAGTGAATGACAAACACCATAAAGAAATCAAAGAATTAAAGAAAAAACAAGCACAACTTCTATAAATGAATAATTTATCAAAGAATTACAAAACACAATGGAAAGTAATTAGAATAGGCTTGATCAGGCAGAAGAAGGAATAGCAGAAGTAGAAGATAATACTCTTTTGCTAAACAAGTGAATCAGAGGAAAAGATCAGAGAAATACTAGGAACAAACAAAGCCTGTAAGAAATGTGGAACTATGTAATGAGAACAAACATAATAATGACAGGCATTGGTGGGGGTGAAGAATAAAATACATGGATAATTTATTTAAGGAAATTATGGACAAAAATTTTCCTGGCCTTGCTAGAAATCTAGATGTCCGGGTAAAGGAAGCACAAAGTACTCCTGAGAGATTCATCATAAAGAGGCACTAACCATGACACATAAGCATTAGGTTGTGTCAAAGTAAACATAAAACAGGCACTTCTATGAGCAGTAAGGTGAAACAGCAGGTAATTTACAATGAAAAATTGATCAGACTAGCTGAAGATTTCTCAAGTGAAACTGTACAAGCCAGAAGGAATTGGTGTCCCATTCTCAGCCTTCTAAAACAGAACAATGACCAGCCTAGAATCTTTTATCTTGCAAAACTAAGTTTCCTTCATGAGGGAGAAACAAAGACTTTCTCATACAAGACATTACTGAGAGAATGTCTGAAGATTAGACCTACCCTGAAGGAATTACTCATATCTACATTACACATGGACAAGTACCATTCAGATCCACTGATATAAAAATCATACAAAAGCTAAAAGTTCAAAACCTAGATACCACAATGACTCAAGAGGTTAAAAAAGAAAGTAATAAGGGTCTACACAGGAAGAGGAACAGAAATCCATCATATGTGTCAATACTTTTAATGAAGGTGAATATCTTGAACTTCCCACTGAAGAGACATAGCCTGGCTGGATAGATAAAAAAAATACAAACCAAATGGGCAGTGCCTGTAGCTCAGTCTGTAAGGTGCCAGCCCCATATACCAAGGGTGGTGGGTTGAAACCCAGCTGGGCCGAACTGCAACAGAAAAATAGCCGGGTGTTGTAGTGGGCACCAGTAGTCCCAGTTACTCCGGAAGCTGAGGCAAGATAATCACTTAAGTCCAGGAGTTGGAGGTTGCTGTCAGCTGTGTGATGCCACAGCACTCTATTGAGGGTCATAAAGTGAGAATCTGTCTCTACAAAAAAAAAAAAAAAAAGCAAGCCAATTATTTGTTGTCTTCAGGAAACATCTAACCCTTAAGTACTCATTTACATTCAAGATGAAAAGATGGAAAACAATATCCATGCAAATAGAAACCAAGAGAAAGATGGTACATCCATTCTCATATCAGATAACATATACTTTAAATCAATAAAATTAAAGAAAGAAAATATGGCCTTAAAGAAACTATTCAACAAGATTTAACAGTCCTCAATATTTATGCACCTAACACAGGAACATCTGCATTCATAAAGCAAATTCTACTTGCTTAAGCAAAATGATGAACACCAGCACCATAATTGTAAGAGACACTAGTACCCCACTAATAGACCGGGACACACCCTCCAAACAGACAATACATAAACAAACAATGTACTTAAACAGTACTCTAGAAAAACTTGGCCTAACAGTTATTTAAAGAACATTCTACCCCAAAAGTACTGAATATATGTTATTCTCATCAGCTCATGAAACATTCTCTAAGATTTATCATATCTTAGGTCACAAGACATGCTAAACAAATAAAAAAAGAAACAATACCATGTATTTTCTCATACTACAGTAGAATAAAATTAGAAATCAATTCCAACAGAAACACTCATCCCTACACAAAGTTGATACTAAGCAAACTGATTGTTGAATGATAGTTCTCTCAATGAAGAGATAAAAATGGAAATCAAAAGTTTTTTTTTTTTAAATAAATGATAATGGATAAATTGCTGGAAATGCACAACCTTCCTTGGCTCAGTTGTGAAGAAATAGAACTCCTGAACATACCTATATCAAGCACTGAATTTGAAACCAAAGAAGTAATAAAACATTTACCAATAACAATAATGAAAAATTGCTGGATCTGATGGTTTCACACACAGCTTTCACAAAATTTGCAAAGATTAACAGGTACCTCAAATTCAGAAGTTATTCCATAATATTAAGAAGGATGGAATTCTCAACTCATCTCAACTCATTCTGAAGAAGCCAATGTTACCTTGATATCAAAGCTAAGAAAAGACACCAGAAAAATAACTACATTGCAATATCCCTTATGAATATTGATGCAAAAATTCTAATAAAATCTTAGCAAACCAAATTCAACTTCACGTCATAAAAATAATTCATCATGACCAAGTCTAATTTATCCCAGATACACAGGGATGGCTGAACATATGCAAATATATACATATAATTCACCACATAAAGATACAAAAACAATGATCATATGGTCCTTGCAATAGAGACACAAAAATTATTTGCAAATTTCACCTCCTTTTTATGATGAGGATGCATAGCAAAATTGGCATAATGGTAAATACCTCAAAATCATAAAGGCTATGCACAACAAACATATAGCAAACATTATATTGAATAGGACAGAATTGAAAGCATTCCTTCTTAGAACTGGAGCAACAGGTTGCCCACTTTCATAACTTCTCTTTAATATAGTGCTATAATCCTAGCCAGAGAAATCAGTCAAGAAAAAGAAAATAAGGATATAGAAATGGGAAAAGAAGAAGGCAAACTATGAGTCTTAACTGATGACAATGATTTTAGATCTAGAAAATCACAAAGATTCAACCAAGAGAACCCTGTAATTGATAAATCAATTCAGCAAAGTCTCAGGCAAAATCAATGTACACAAATCAATAGTTTTCAAACATACCACAGTCAAGCTAAAAATTAAATCAAATATTCAATATCTTCCATTGTATTAACAAATAAAATGAAATATCTAAAATATATTTAATTAAGGAGTTGAAATGCATAAAAATATTCAATTGTATCTGCAAATGAAATTGCAATCCCTGATTTTTTCTGATTTCCATTTGCTTGAATTACTGGTTTCCATCCCTTCACCCTGAATCTTGTTTTATCCTTTGAGATTAGGTTAGGAGGAAACAGATATCAGGCCTGAAATTTTGTATTCCATAAGGTAGCCTGTGCCTCTTTAGAGGGGAATTCAAACCATTCCCATTTATTGAGAGAATTGAAAGGTATAGTACAGTTTTTGTCATCTTGTTTTTCAGAAGTTCAGAGCTTGTTTTTATTCCTTTCACCAAAGTGTAAGCTAGTCTTTGTTCATTAATTTCTCTGTGTGTTTACTTTGGTGATAGACCATTGTGCCAGTCATTATGCAAAATGAGTCTGAGTATTTCCTGAGGAACTGGTCTAGTTATGGTAAGTTTCCTAAACACTTATATGTCAGTACAATATTTGATCAAGCTAAAAAACTTCTCCACTGCTAAGTGGAGAAAGATAGCCTTTGGAATAAAAGAATATTTTTGCATGCTATAAATTTGACAAAAGATTTGATAACTATAATCTGTTGAGAACTCAAGTTAATCAACAGAAGAGAAAAAACAACCCCATTTATAATGGGGCAAGATACTTGAACAGAAGCTTCTCCGAAGATGACATAAAATGAACAAAAAACACATGAAAAAATGCTCATTGGTGTGAGTCATGAAATAAATGCAAATTAAAACCACTCTGAGACATATTCCAACTTCACTAAGATTAGCCCACATCACAAAGTCCCAAATCTGCAGATGCTGGCATGGAGGTGGAGAGAAGAGAATACTTCTGCACTGCTGATGGGATTGCAAACTGGTAAAACCTTTATGGAAAGAAATATGGAGAATTCTCAAAGAACTAAAATTCAACCTCCCATTTGATCCCCAAATCCCATAACTAGGTACCTATAGAGAACTTAGACGCAAAAAATAAATAAATAAATAAATAACATAAGGATATCAGCACTAGAATGTTTATTGCAGCTTAATTCACAAGTGCCAAGTCATGGAAGTAACACAATTGCCCATCAACCTATGAATGGATTAAAAAACTATGGCATATGTATACCATAGAGTATTGTTCAGCCATTAGAAAATCATGTGTTACTAATGTTACTATTTCCACTCACTAAATCTGCTCTGGTTCTCTTCTAGCTCAAAAAACATTTAATAAACCAGAATTACTATTCCATATTTTGTTAAAGTTAATAGTAGCTAACAAAAATAAATTACTGTTATTAGTCAGATATTGCTGCAAAAAATGTCTCATTTTATATTTATTTATTTATTTGTTTGTTTGTTTCTAGAGATAGAGTATCTCTCAGTTGCCCTGGGTAGAGTGCTGTGGCATTGTAGTTCACAGCAACCTTAAACTCTTTGGGCTCAAGTAATCCCCTTACCTCAGCCTCACAGTTAGCTGGGTGCCTACCACAACACCCAACTATTTTTTTTAGAAATGAGGTCTTGCTCTTGCTCAGTCTGGTCTCAAATTCCTGAACACAAGCAATCCACCCACCTTCACCTCTCAGAGTTCTGGGATTACAGGTGTGAGCCACCGCACCTGGCTTCAAAATGTCTCATTTCAAAACACCTGAAATAACAGGTCCATAGACTTCCAAACTGGCATGTGAGTTGGCTGTAGCAGTTCTGTTTCACACTGCATGTCAGCTGAGCTACTTCCGGGTATCTTGTCAGTTTCAGTTATTTTTTTTCCCATACGTTTCATTCTAATGTCTAGGCTTGAAGGAGCAGCATCTAACCCAGGAATCTCATAAAAATTACAACATTATGCAAAACAGAATCAATGTCACATACCCATACCATTTCTTAAGGAATTGGCTAGGAGCTCAGTTCACATTCTTATTTCCATATATAGCTCTTTTCCCCAAAACAAATCAGACATCCAAGGTGAACTATATGTCAAGCCTTGTACTTAATCAACATAATTCTTATAACCACCTCATAAAGTAGGTATTATTCTGTCATTTTTATAGGTAATGAAATTAAAAATCACATAGAAATTTATTTACCTAAGAAGACTAGAGAATGAAGCCAGAATTCCAACTCAGGAAGTAAAATTTCAGAGCCTCTAATATATATTACTGTCATGCTGTTATTTTTTCATTGAAGAGAAAGCCTAAGTATAAATCCGTTGTTTTCAGTGATATTATTTTTAATGAGTTAAAAATCACATAAACACAAATTTATTTAATCACTTATTCAGCAAGTATTTATTGAGCGCTAAAACTGGGTAGGAATTATTTTATTTCCTGGGGATAAAACAGTGAATAAATCAGACAAATCCTTTATGAAAATTACATTATTGTAGTACAAAGGAGGAATCTAACTATATCCAAATAACCAGATAAAAATATATGTGAAGAATAAATAAAATACAGTTAAAGGAATACAATATAACATATTTATGTGGAAGAGTTCGGTATTTTATAAAGGGTGACTAGAGAAGGCCTCTGTGATTTAGAGCATCAATTTTAAGAAGTGAGGCATATAGATAAAGTGGGAAGAGTATACATAACAAAGCAATTTTAAATGCAATTTCAGATGATTCATGGAACTTTTTTTTTTTTTTTTTTTTTTCTGTTTTTGGCCGGGGCTGGGTTTGAACCCACCACCTCTGGCATATGGGGCCATTGCCCTACTCCTTTGAGCCACAGACACCGTCCTATTTACGGAACTTTCAAAAACCCAGATTTACATTCCATTTCAAAACTGTGTTAGAGATTAAACTTTGGGATTCCAGATGAATAGTCACTCATCTATTAATGACCTAAACCAGTTCGATGAAAATATTTCAAATCATATATAAAACCAGCACACTGTACCCCATAATTGCATTAATGTACACAGCTATGATTTAATAATAAAAAAACTAATTCAAGGAGGTCACACTGAAATGGGAAAATTTTCCAAGTAATAGTTATACTGAATGTTTTAAAAATTTCTACAAAGTAATCATTTTGCTTTCAGTTTTCTCTTTTTCTTACATTAATGTATTTAAAATATATACCTTGCTTACTTCCAAATAGTCTTTAGACTAGGAAATAGGTTTTCAACCATTCTCACCATATTTAATGTTTGATTTAATCCATATTTTACACTGCTTTCAGAATTTTTTTATTATTTTTATTTTTTATTAAATCATAAACACATAGATAATGTATACATTAATGCATTAATGCATTTATGGGATACAATTTGTTGATTTCACATAGAATTATGAATTACATTTTTGAAATACAGTTTAAGACATCTCCTTCAAAGCTTTCAGTGATTTGACATTGACTCAAGAATAAATTCTCAATCCTCAAGCAAGAAAATAAGGCTCCCTCAATTCTGATCTAAAACTACCTTTTCAAACATATCTTCTAGTAAATCCTTTCACATCTACTCCATTGAACTCATTTTCTCCTGAACATGTAATATGCATTCAAAATTGAGGATAAGAATTGCATTATAGACAACTTATTATATCCATTTCTTTTTTTTCAGATTAATACAAACAATAATGTTACAATGTTTGCATGTGTTAGGTAAAGTCACTGTTGTAGTTGTATTTTGCACCCAAGAGGTATATCATATACCTTTACCTAGTAATCATTAGGTGAGAACACACTGCTCCCCATCACTCCTCTCATCTATCCCCTCTCTCCTTTCTCCTCACCCTAAGTTGAATTGAAGTGAGTTTTTCTCTAATGTGGGAATATATTAGTTCTTCTACTGGCTTCATATTAGTATTGAGTACATTTGGATGCTTGCTTTTCCATTCTTGTGGTGCTTTACTAAGAACAATGTGCTTCAACTCCATTGAGAATAATAAAAAGAAGTAAATTCTCCATATTTAATGGCTTAATAGAATTTCAAAGTGTATATATGTGTGTGTATATAATATATGTGTGTGTGTGTGTGTGCGTGTGTGTGTGTATCATGGTTTAGTAATTCATTCATTGGTTGACAGGCACTTGGGTTGTTTCCACATGTTAGTGATTATAAATTGAACTACAATAAGCAATCTAGTGAAAATATCTTTATGATAAAATTTGTTTTTTTGTCTTCTGGATAGATGCCTAGTAATGGGATTGTATAATCATAATGAAAGGTTTATTGTGAGTTCCTTGAGGGTTCTTCATACTACTTCTCAAAGAGGATGTATAAGTTTCCAATCCCACCAGCAGTGCAAAGCTGCCTCCTCTCCACATCTGCACCAGCATCTGCAACTTTGGGACTTGGATGTGGGCTACTCTCAGTGGAGTTAGGTGATATCTCAGGGTGGTTTTGACTTGCATTTCTCTGATGATTAGGGACAATTGGTATCTTTTCATTTGTTTGTTGATGATTTGTCTGTCTTCTTGAGAGAAGATTCTATTTATGTGTCATGCCCAATACTAAATGGTATTGTTTTCTCTTTTATTGTTGATTAATTTGAGTTCTCTGTAGATTCTAGTTATCACTCCTTTGTCAGATTCATAACATGCAAGTAACTTTTCCCATTCTGAAGGTTGTCTGTTTAACCCCTATTGTTATGTCCTTACTTGTACAGAATATTTTCAGCTTAATTAATTCCTGTCTACTAATTTTTTTATTGTTGTGATTGCCAGTGAAGTCTTTGTCATAACATCTTTCCCCAGGTTGACATCATTAAGAGTTTTTCCCATAAATTTCTTTAGGATTTTTATCATTCATGTCTTAGATATAAATCTTTGATCCATTGCAAGTCATTTTTTGTTAGTGAAGAGAGGATGATCCAGTTTCAGTCCTTTGCACTTGGTTAACCTGTTATCCCAGCATCACTTACTGAATAGGGATTATTTTTATCCAGTCTATGCTTTTGTTTGGTTCATTGAAGATCAGATTTTGATAGGAGGGCTGGTTTCACCTCTAGGTTTTCTATTCTGCTCCATACGTCTATGTCTCTGTTTTTGTACCAATACCATGCTGTTTTGATCAATGTGAATTTGTAATGTAAACTGATGTCTGATAGAGTGATGCTTCTGGCTTTGTATAAGAATTGCTCTGGCTATATATATTTTTTCCAAGCAAAAGAAAGAACAACATCTTTGCATTCTTTAAAGTATGATGTTGGTATTTAATGGGGAGTACATTGAATCTGTAAATTCCTTTGGGTAGTATAGGCATTTTAATAATATTGATTCTTCCCACCTAATATCCTGGTGTATTCTTCCATTTTTTAAGGTATTGTGTTATTATTTTTTCAGAATTTCATAATTAACCCTGTAAAGATCATTCACTTCATTTGTTAGGCATATTCCCAGGTATTTAATTTTCTTTGAAGATACTTTGAAGGGTATTGTGTTCTTGATTTTCTTTGGAACTTCTCTTTTATTGATGTATACAATGGGCACTGATTTGTGGACACTGATTTTACACGCTGAGACCTCACTGTATTTCTTGATCACTTTGAGGAATCTTTTCATTGGGTTTTTGTGGTTTTATATGTATAAGATCATGTCAACACAAAAAAGTAAATTTGACCTCCTCTTCCCTCATGTGGATGCCCTTAATTTCATTCTCTTGCTTAATAGCATTGTGTAGAATTTCCAGACATATGTTGAATAGTAATGCCAAAAGTGAACATATTTTTATGGTTCCAGTTCTAAGTGAAAGGTATACAAACTTTCAGTTTTACTCCATTCAGCATGATATTTTTTGTAGGATTGTTTTATATGACTTCAATCTGTTTAAAAAATGAGCCTTCTGGGAGGTGACTGTGGCTCAAAGGAGTAGGGCACCAGCCCCATGTACTGGATGGGTGATGGGTTCATACAAGGCCTGGCAAAAAACTGCAAAAAACTGCAAAAAAAAAAAAAAAAAAAAAGCCTTCTATGCCTATTTTTTAAAGTGTTCTTTTTAGAAAAGTTTGCTGATTTTCTTCCAATGCTTTTTGTTTTTATCTATTCAGAGGATCAGATGTTCTTTTTAATATGTGTACTTTATTTACTAAGGTTTTTTTGAGGTTTTTTTTTCCCCCATTAGTATTTAGTTGATGAGATTGGTCTGTATTTCTACTTTTTAGTTGAGTCGTTTTCTGGTTTTGATATCAGGGTGTTTAGAAATAGATTCTGCAGTATAGGTACAAGCTCTTCTTTGAAGTTTTGACAGAATTAAGGTGTGAAGCCATGTGTTCCACAGCTTTTGTTTTTGCTGTTGGCAGCCTTTTTATCGTCTCTTCAATTTTGGTGCTTGACATTGGTTTAAGAAATCTATTTCTGCCTGGTTAAATCTAGGGAGGTTTTGTGATTCCAGGTATTGGTCCATTTATTCCCCATAGTCAAATATCAGTGTGTATAATTTTTTTCTAGTTATCAGAGATGATTCCCTGTATCTCTGTGGTATCTTTTGTTATTTCCTTTTGTCATTTCTAATTGAAGCTATTAGAGATATTACGATTTGTTTCTACTTTATTGGACCACAGGTCTATCAATTTTGTTTATCTTTTTAAAGAACTTAATTTTTGTTTTGTTCTTTTTCTGAATTATTCTTTTGTTTTGCATATTGTTTATTTCTGCTTTAGTTTTGATTATGTCTTTTCTTCTTCTAGGTTTAAGATTGAACAGAACTTACTTTTCTACTTCCTTGAGATGATTCATTAGGTTTTTGATGTTCTATATTTCTATTTTTTCTTTCTTTGTATTAAATGTTCTTTTTTATTAAATCATAGCTATTATTTACAATAATAATCAATAATACAATATTACAATAAAACAATCATGAGGTACAATGTGCTGGTTCCATATACAGTCTGAAATATTTTCACCTAAATGGTTAACATAGCCTTCATAGCATTTTCTTAATTATTGTGTCAAAACCCTTATACTCTACACTTAGTAAACTTCACCTGCACCCTTCCAAGATGCACCCTAGGTGTGTACTCACCAATCACCCTCCCTCCACCCTACCTCGATACCCCTCCCTTGCCCCCTTCCCCATATTCTTGTACTGAGATTGGGTTGTAGCCTTCGTGTGAAAGCTATAAATTAGTTTCATATTAGGGCTGAGTACATTGGGTACTTTTTATTCCATTCTTTGGATACCTTAATAAGAAGACTATTTTCCCGTTCCATCCATGTAAACATGAAGGAGGTATAGTTTCCATCTTTCTTTATGGATGCATAATATTATATGGTGTACAAATACCACAATTTATTAATCCATTCATGAGTCGATGGGCACTTGGGTTTTTTCCATGACTTAGCAATTATGAATTGGGCTGCAATAAACATTCTGGTAGAGATATGTTCTTTATACTGTGATTTTTGGTCTTCTGGATATATACCTAGTAGAGGAATTATGGGATTGAATGGCAGATCTATTTTTAGATCCGTAAGTATTCTCCAAACATCTTTCCAAAAGGACTGTATTAGTTTGCATTGCCACCAGCAGTGCAGGAGTGTTCCCTTTTCTCCACATCCGAACCAACATCTATGGTTTTGGGATTTTGTGATGTGGGCTAACCTTACTGGAGTTCGATGATATCTCAAAGTAGTTTTGATTTGCATTTCTCTGATGATTAAGGACAATGAGCATTTTTTCATGTGTCTGTAGGCCATGCGCCTGTCTTCTTCAGAGAAGTTTCTCTTCACGTCCTTTGCCCAGCCTGAGATTGGATCACTTGTGCTTTTCTTGCTAATACATTTGAGTTCACTGTGGATTCTGGTTATTACACCTTTGTCGGAAACATATTATGCAAATATCTTCTCCCATTCTGAGGGCTGTCTGCTTGCTCTACTTACTGTGTTCTTGGATGTGCAGAAACATTTTAGTTTCATCAGGTCCCAGTAGTGTATTTTTGATGCAGCTTCAATTGCCCAGAAGGTCTTCCTCAAAAAATATTCACCCATGCTGATTCCTTCAAGAGTTTTCCCTGCACTATCTTCTAGTATTTTTATAGTTCATGTCTTAAGTTTAAATCTTTAATCCACTGAGAGTCTATATTAGTTAAAGATAAAAGGTATGGGTTTAGTTTCAGTCTTCTACAGGTTGCCAGCCAGTTCACCCAGCACCATTTGTTAAATAGGGAATCTTTTTCCCATTGAATGTTTTTAATTGGCTTGTCAAATATCAAATAATGGTAAGTAGCTGCGTTCATTTCTTGGTTCTCTATTCTGTTCCATATATCTACCTCTCTGTTTTTGTGCCAGTACCATGCTGTTTTGATCACTATCAATTTGTAGTATAGTCTGAGGTCTGGTAGCATAATTCCTCCTGATTTGTTTTTATTTCTGAGTAATGTTTTGGCTGCTTGAGGTTTTTTCTGATACCATATAAAATGATGCATCATTTTCCCAAGATCTCTAAAGTATGACAATGGAGCTTTAATAGAGATTGCATTAAAATTGTATATTGCTTTGGGTAGTATAGAGATTTTGACAATGTTGATTTTTTCCAGCCATGAGCATGGTATGTTTTTCCATTTGTTAACATCTTCAGCTATTTCTTTTCTTAGAGTTTCATAGTTCTCCTTATAGAGATCTTTCGTGTTCTTTGTCAGATAAACTTCCAAATATTTCATCTTCATTGGTGCTACTGTAAATGGAATAGCGTCCTTGATTGTTTTTTCAGCTTGGCTATTGTTGGTATATATAAAGGCTACAGATTTATGGGTGTTGATTTTGTAGCCTGAGACATTGCTGTGTTCCTTGATCACTTCTACAAGTTTTGTAGTAGAATCCCTGATGTTTTCCAAATATACAATCATATCATCAGTGAAGAGGGAAAGTTTGATCTCTTCTGACCCTTGATCGCCTTTTCTTTCCTATTTGCGATGGCTACAACTTCCATTACAATGTTAAAGAGCAATGGAGACAATGGGCAACCTTGCCTGGTTCCTAATATCAGTGGAAATGGTTTTGATTTAACTCCATTCAATACGATATTGGCTGTAGGTTTGTTGTAGATAGTCTCTATTAGTTTTAGAAATGTCCCTTCTATACCTATTTTCTTAAGTGTTCTGATCATGAATGTATGCTGGATATTATAAAAAGCTTTTTCTGCATCAATTGAGAGAATCATATGGTCTTTGCTTTTTAATTTATTTATGTGCTGAATTATATTTATGGATTTACATATATTGAACGAGCCTTGAGACCGTGGGAAAAAACCCATTAGGTAGTCGTGTATAATTTGTTTGATGTGTTGCTGAATTCTGTTTGCTATGATCTTGTTAAATATTTTTGCATCAATATTCATTAGTGATATTGGTCTATAATTTCCTTTTCTTGTTGGGTCTTTTCCTGGTTTGGGGAGCAAGGTGATTTTTGCTTCATAGGATGGTTGGGTAATATTCCTTCTTTTTCTATATTTTGGAAAAGTTTGAATAATATAGGTCCTAGTTCCTCTTTAAAAGTTTGGTTGAATTCTGATGTGAAGCCATCTGGACCTGTACTTTTCTTTTTAGGGAGATTTTGTATAGTTGATGCTATTTCAGAACTTGATATAGACCGGTTCATCATTTTTCACTTCATTCTGGCTTAGTCTTGAGAGGTGGCATAGTTCCAAGTATTTGTCGATTTTCTTTAGGTTTTCATATTTCTGAGAATAAAGTTTCTTGTAGTATTCATTAAGGATTTTTTGAATTTCTGAGCCGTCTGTTGTTATTTCATCTTTACCATTTCTGATTGATGAAATTAGAGATTTTACTCTTTTTTTTCCTGGTTAGGTTAGCTAAAGTTTTATCTATTTTATTGACCTTTTCGAAAAACCAACTTTTTTATTTACTGATCTGTTATATAATTCTTTCATTTTCAATTTCATTTAATTTTGCTCCAATTTTGTTAATTTCATTTTTTCTGCTGGGTTTTGGATTGGAATTTTCTTCCTTTTACAATAGCTTGAGATATCCAATTAAGTTTTCTTTCTTTTTTTTTTTTCTTGTTGTTGCAGTTGTCATTATTGTTTTAGTTGGTTCAGGCTGGATTCGAACCCTCCAGCCTGGGTGTATGTGGCTGGCACCCTACCCACTGAACTATGGGCACTGCCCTCAATTAAGTTTTCTTCTCAGACCATCATGGAATAAAAGTGGAACCCAGTAACAACCAGAACCTGCATACTCATACGAAAACATGGAAACTGAATAACCTCATGCTGAATGATAACTGGGTCATAGACAAGATTAAGAAGGAAATAAACAAATTTTTGGAACAAAACGACAATGAAGACATGAATTGTCAGAACCTCTGGGATACCACAAAGACAGTCCTAAGAGGGAAATTTATAGCACTGCAAGCCTTCCTATATTTCTATTTTTTGATTTAGGCATCCAATGCAATAAATTTATCTCTTAGCTCTTCTTGTGCAATATCCCACAGATTTTGATGGCTTATGTCTTCATTGTTATTAGATTTCAAGAATCGATAATATCTTTATGTCCTCATTCATACAACTGTCATTCAGCATAAGGTTTTTCAGTTTTTGTGACATTGTGTAGAGATTAACATTTTTGTTATAACTGAGGTCTACTTAACTCTCTTGTGGTCTGAAAATATAGAAAGTGTAATTTCAATTATTTTTTTTAATTTTGATTTGTATCCTACTACGAGATCAGCTTTGGAATATGTTACATGGGCTGATGAGAAGAATATATACTCTTTATCTTTGTGATGGTATGTTCTATATATGTCTATTAAGGCCAATTGTTACAGGGTTTCATTTAAGTCCTTTTATCCTTTGTTCAGTTTCAGTTTAGAGGATTTTTTCAGTTCTATCAGAGGGGTGTTAAAATCCCCAGCTACATTTTTTTATAGAGTATCACATCGTTCACATCAATTTTGTTTCATTTTATAAAGCTTGAAGTATTTAAGATGGGTCCATATATGCTTAGAAGTGAAATGTCCTCTTTATGCATTGTTCCCTTGACCAGTATATAGTGGTCATACCTGTATTTCCTTCCTTTAGTAGATTTAAATCAACTTTTATCTGGAAAAACAATTGTGATCCATCCTTTATTTTGTATTTTGAGGATAGGTTTCTTTCACGGAGACAGCACTTAGATGTTTTGTTGTTGCTGTTGCTGTTAATCCAGTAACCCAGCATAAACTTCTTCATGCACATTTATTGGGAGAATTTGTAAGTGTGGTGGAGTTCCATTCATCTTGTTTTGTGACATTCCATTGTTTAATTTTACCCCATGTGCCATTGTGGAAGCTGTGTTTTGTCCTATAGTTTCTGGGTATCTACCTTGCTGGAGGTTCATTGTTATTGTCAACATGGAGATCAGTCTCAGTATTTCCTATAGAGCTGGTGTTGTTGTTAATTTCCTCAATATTTGCATGTCAGTAAATGATTTAATTTCTTCATTAAATTTGAAGCTTAGTTTAGCAGAATACAGAATCCTGGGCTGAAAATTGCTTTGTTTAAGATGGTTAAATAGTTTCTGAAGATGGTCAACTAGAGGCAGCTTTCAACAGAGGCTTCTGTCCAGAGGAGGAGATAATGAACAGAATGGACTCAGTGAAGCTGGAGGTGGGGAGCTGAGCTAAGAAAGAAGATAGATAAGGGCACATCATTTTGGCTGATGCAAACTGTGACTCCAAGGAAACTAATTCCAGGTACAAAGCCCATCAACAAATAATCAAGAGATCCCTCCCCCAGTAGAGAAGCTCATTGTGTAGTCTCTGCAAGCAAGCAGGGAGCAAAAGACCTCTTATTTTATCCTATGGGAGAGAGCCAGTAAACATGGGGCTGAACAAATGGAAGAACTCTGGTAACATGTATAATCAGAGTAGATAAACTTCCCTAAGGAATGACAATGGAGATACAATAGAAGATGCTATTCATAGACAAATGGCTTAATTGTCAGAAATAGAATTCAGAATGAATGGAAAATGAAAAGAATTCAGGAAAAGGTAGAAATAGAAATTCCAAGAGTTGTTCAAAAGTTGTCTCAAGAAGTTAACGAATGTAAAAACAAAATCACCAAGGACATGGACAAGAAATGAGATAGTAGACCTCAGGGAAATGAAAAAGTTATTCAAGGACCTTTGAAATACAGTAGAATCCCTCAGTAATAGAGGTGAGCAGTCAGAAGAAAGGGTCTCTGAAATTGAACACAAGGTTTTTGAACATGCCCAAGCATTCAAAGAGGGAGGTAAATGGAAGGCAAAATAGATCATTCCTGTAGAGAATTGTGAAATTATTCCAAAAGATCAAAAATCCAACTTATGGGAATTCATGGAGGAGAAAATTATGGTGCTAAAGGCAGAGATTCACTACTCCAAGATATTATGTAGGACAATTTCCCAAACATTGCAAGAGATACTGGAATGCAGATAGTAGACAGTTTCAGAACCCCAGCAAAACTCAACTCAAATAAACTATCTCCTAGACGTATAGTCATTAACTTTCCCAAAGTTAATATGAAAAAGAAAATTCTTCAAGCAGCCAGGCTTAAGAAAAACATTACCTACAAAGGGATAAATATTAGAATGACTTTAGATCTTTAATCCAAAATTTTCAAGCCAGAGGAGGATGTTCATTGATTTTCAATCTGTGAAACAAACAAACAAACAAACAAAAACACCTTTCAGCCCATGATCCTTTAACCAGCTAAACTGAGTTTCATTTGTGGCAGAGAAATCAAGTTCTCCACTGACATACACATGTTGGGGAAATTTGCCATAACTAAACCAGCTCTCCGGGAAATACTCAAACCCATTTTCCATAATGACCAGCACAATGGTCTACTACCAAAGTAAACTCACTCACAATTTGTCAAACAAAACCTAACTTTCACAATGGTTAAAGAATTAAAAATATCCACCAGACCTTTGAAAAACAAGACAGCCAAAATATTACCATACCAATCAATTCTCTCAGTTAATGTGAATGGTTTAAATTGTCCTCTAAAGAGGCACAGGATGGCTGACAGTATAAAAAATCTCAGGCCAGGTATCTGTTGCCTACAAGAGACTTATCTTACCTCAAAAGTTTAAAAAAGACTCAGGGTGAAGGGATGACCATCTATAATATAGGTGTAGGGAAATCAAAGAAAAGTAAAGGCTGCAATTTTATTTGCTAATACAATAGAATTTAAAGTAATAAAGATAAGAAAAGACAAAGATGGACACTACATATTTATCAAGGGAAACACTCAACATGAAGAAATTTCAATAATGAACATTAATGAGCCCTACCTAAATGCTCCTCAATTTATAAAGAAAACCCTAATGGATATGAGCAATGTGATATCTTCCTGTACTATAGTAGTTGTATATTTTAACACCCTTTGTCAGTTCTGGATAGATCCTCCAAGAAGAAATTAAGAATGAAATAAGAGAATTATATTTGACCCTAGAACAAATGGACTTACCAGGGGTCCTCAAACTATGGCCCGTGGGCCACATGCAGTGGTGTGATTGTATTTGTTCCCATTTTGTTTCTCTACTTCAAAATAAGATATGTGCAGTGTGCATAGGAATTTGTTCATAGTTTTTTTTTTTTTTTTAAAAACTATACTCTGGCCCTCCAATGGTCTGAGGGATAGTGAACTGGCCCCCTTTTTAAAAAAGTTTGAGGACCCCTGGACTTAACAGACATCTAAAGAACAATTCCTCCTAACAAAACTGAGTGTACATTATTCTATATCATCCCACAGATCACCCTCCAAAATTGATTGTATCTTAGGTCACAAATCTAATATCAACAAAGTTAAAAGAATAAAAATTATTCTTTGTATCTTCTTGGACCTTCACAGAATAAAACGTAAACTCAACAGCAATAGAAATCCTCATACTGAAACAAAGTCATGGAAACTAAATAAAAGTAGGCTGAATAAAAGCTGGATCAAAGATGAGATTTAAAAAGAAATCATTCAATTTTTTAAACAAAATTAAAATGAAGACAAATTATCAAAACTTGTGGGATAATGCAAAGGCACTCCGAAGAGGGAAACTTATGGCATTGGAAGTCTTCATCAAGAAAACAGAGAGAAAGTCAAAAACATAAAGGGTCATCTCAAGCAACTGAAAAAGGAAGAAAAATCCAACCTCAAACCCAGAAGAAGGAAAGAAAAAAACAAAATTAGAGAAGAATTAAATTAAATTAAAACAAAAGCATCATTCAGAATATCAATGAAACAAAAAGAAGGTTCTTTGAAAAGATTTTAAAAATTGATAAAACTTTGGCTAGCTTAACCAGAAACAGGAAAATAAAATCACTGATAACATCAATCAGAAATAATGAAGGAGAAATAACAACAGATATCTTAGAGATTCAAAAATTCTCAATGATTACTACAAACACCTCTTTCTCAGAAATATGATAATCTGGAGAAAATGGACCAATACTTGGAATCACACCACCTTTCTAGACTCAAGCAGAAAGAATTAGAAATTTTAAATAGACATATATCAAACACTGAAACATCATCAACTATATAAAATCTCCAGGAAAAGAAAAGTCTTGAACCAAATGGGTTCACATCAGAATTCTACCAAACCTTCAATGAAGAACTAGTGCCTAAATTACATAGGGTTACCAAAAAAATAGAAAAAGAAGGAATCCTCCCAATACATTCTATGAAGCAAATATCAACTTGATCCACAAACCAGAAAAGGATCAAACAAAGAAAACTATAGACCAATATCATTAATTAATATTGATGCAAAAATATTCAGTAGGATCCTAGCAAACAGAATTCAATGACACATGAAGAAAATTACACACCATGATCAAGTTGGATTTCTCCGAGGGTTACAAGTTTGTTTCAACATATATAAAGCTATAAGTATAATACACCACATAAGTAAAATATGAAACAAAAACCATATGATTCTATCAAGTGATGTAGACAAAGGTTTTAGTAATATTCAGAATCCTTGCATGATTAAATCACTTAAGAAAACAGGCTTAGATGGGACATTTCTTAAACTGATAGAGACCATCTATAGCAAACCCACAGCCAACACCATATTGAATGGAGTAAAATTGAAAACATTTTCACTCAAATCTGGATCTAGACAAGGATGCCTATTGTCACCACTTGTATTCAACAGAGTACTAGAAGTCCTAGCCATTGCAATCAGGCAAGAGAAGGGGATCAAGTGTTTTCAAATAGGGTCAGAGGAGAACAAACTCTCACTCTTCATGGATGACATGATTTTATACCTGGAAAACCCCAGGGACTCAACTACAAAGCTCTTAGAAGTGATCAAGGAATATAGTAGGGTCTTAGGTTACAAAATCAATACATACAAATTAGTAGCTTTTATATATGCCAACAATAATCAAGCTGAGAACATGGTCAAGGACACTCTTTCTTTTACAGGAGTGCCAAAGAAAATAAAATACCTTTGAATTGATCTAACAAAGAAAGTGAAAGATCTCTATAAGGAGAATTATGAAACCCTGTGGAAAGAAATAGCTAAAGATGTTAACAAAAGGAAAAACATACCATGCTCTTGGCTGGGAAGAATCAACATCATTAAATGTCCATATTACCCAAAGCAATATACAGATTAGTGCACTACCTATCAAAGTATCAATGTCATACTTTAAAGAACTTGAAAATAATAGTACTTCATTTTATATGTGCCGCACCCACAGCACCACAGCCGTAGTGAGGCGGCGCTGTCCGCGTTCTAGAACAACGGGAAGGTGGATTGTGCTCCACGGAGCTTAGTCCCCAGCGCCCCCAGTATGCACAGCATCAGAAATGTTGCCTAGCATGCTCAGTTACCCGCTTAAGTTTAAAGATTGTGGCATCTATTCATGTGTTTGTCATTCTGTACCAGAAGTCTGTTTGTTCTGATAAACTATCAATATGTACTTTCTTAAGAATGAACACAATACACTGTTGATCCAAATATAACACCACCTCATGAGCTTGTTAGACTCAGTGGCACTACTAATGAACACACAAAGAGGTTTTTCCCACCATAAATATCAGTGGGGACAGAAAAAACAGAATGAATGCATAAGCAGAACTTTTACAAGACATGACCTCCCACAATAAGGATTTGTTCAAACATCTTGCTTCACTAATTTTCATATGTAATACAAATCAATAGAGTAGTTTAATGTTTAACAAACAATCAATTATGAATCAAAGTATAGTTACTAATAAGAGTAAAAATATATAGAAAATATATATAAAAGTAGTCAAGCATTATACATAAAAGAATATGTCCAGCTGTTTTAAAAATAAGATCATAAGAAACTGAAAAGAGTTACAGGACTGAGAAGAGTTGTAAGCCTTGACATTCCTGAAGAGGGAGTAAGCAGGTGTTACTGATAAACCACCTCCCTCCGGAGAGCAAAACCTTGAAAACATGTAATGCATGATAAACCGCATATGCAGACACAAAGATAATTTACAAGCATAAGCAGAATGAAGATTACATTGTTTGAACCTTGGAAAGAAAATGTATAAATACCAACATATACTCTCAGTAAAATTTGCAGCTGCATACTTTAACCCGTAGTGTGCCAGACTGTCATTCCTGCGCCGACCTCTCAACTTTCCTTGTTCCTTCTCCCTGCTTTCCCTCGGACTGGAGCCCACCGACAGGGTGGTCCGTGGCATATATGGAATCATGAAAAAACTTTGAATAGTCAATACATTACTTAGAAATGAAAACAAATCAGGAGGTATCATGTTATGAGACTTCAGGATATACTACAAATCTATAGATATCAAAACATCATGGTATTGGCACAGCAATAGAGATGTAGATATATGGAACAGAATGAAGAATCTAGAGATAAATCCAAGCATATACTGTCAATTGATCTTTGATAAGCCTAACAAAACACACATTGGGGAAAAGATTCCCTATTTAACAAATGGTGCTGGGAGAGCTAGCAACTAACCTGTTGAAGACTTAAACTGGGCCCTCACTTTTTACTAGTCACAAAAATTTACTCTCACTGAATAAAATATTTAAACATAAGACATAAAACTATAACAAATACTAGAAGAGCTTTCAGGGAAAATGCATGAAGACATTGGCCTGGGAAAATATTTTATGAGGAGGACCAATCCCAGGAAGTGGAAGTGACACCAAAAGTATATTCCTGGGATCTGATCAAGCTAAAAAGCTTCTGCACAGCAAGGGACACAGCAAGTAAAGTAAACAGACAGCATTCATAACGGGAGAATATTTTTGCAGATTATGATTCTGACAAAGGTCTGAAAAGTGGAATCTACAGAGAACTCAAATTAATCAATAAGAACAAACAACCCATTTCTTTGTGTGCAAGAGTCTTGACCAGAAAATTCTCCGAAAATGACAGATGAATGGCCATCAAACACACGAAAAACTGTTCGTCATCTTTAATCATCAGAGAAATGCAAGTCAAAACCACTTTGAGATATCACCTAACCCCAATAAGATTAGCCCACATTACAAAAATCCCAAAACTGCAGATGTTGGCGCGGATGTGGTGAGAAAAGAACACTTCTGCACTGCTGGTGGGACTGAAAACTTATACGACCATTTTGGAAAGAAGTGTGGAGAATTTTCAAGGAAGTAAATGTGACCTATTCTTTGATCCTGCAATTGCATTACTACGTATCTTCCCAGATGAACAAAAATCATATCTCAAAAAAGATATTTGCATCAAAATGTTTATAGCAGCCTAATTCCCAATAGCCAAGTCATGAAAGCAGCCTAAATGCCCATTAACCCACAAGTGGATAAACAAATTATAAGATATATATATATATATATATATATATAACAACAGCAAAGATCTAATAACTTTGTCCAAGGTGAGGGGCTGCATTCATTCATTTGCTCGAATGAAGTTTGTAAAAGTATTTTTCCATCTACCAAGTCCTGGCCAAAATATCTCTCCAGGCCAATTATTTACCCCTAGACAAAGGATTCATGCCAGAAACCTCTGAACTGGGCCTCCTTCTCCCTTCCAGAGGCTGTTCACCCTGGAACCCTGTTGATGATATGGATATAGCCCCATCCAGCATGAGATTTATGCTCTCTCCCCCAGATTTTCAAGGGCCATCCAGAGCTCACCAGACTGCCCGAAACGCAACACTTTTCAAGGCACAGCCCCTCTTCCAATAGCTCTGGCACTCTCCAATCCCTCTGAATGCCCCTCAGTCCAACAAAATGCCATTTTATCACTGATCTGTGGCCTGCAGGCTCAATTCTCAAATTCCTGAGACCAAAGACTCACTGAAAAAATCGCAGTAACAAAACTACAACAACATCCTTTCTAATGTCTTTTCATTTTCCCCAAGACCCACATGGCCAAGTGGCCACCGCCAAAGACAGAAAGCGGAAAACCTGGAACTTCCAGTATCTCTCAGAATAGCCAGGGGGCAAAGTTGGAGCAGAAAGGAAGGGTACACTTACATTCATTTCACCCTGTGAATGTTGGAGGGCGAAATCCCACTCATTGTTACCCATCTCAGTCATTCTCCAAACACTCACATGCACACAATTCCAACCCATTTCTTAACCTGGGCAGCCTCGATTTCCCACTCAAGCTGTCACTTAGCCATAGGAGGAAACCAACACTCCCCTAGGCCCTGTGAAGGGAGGTCCAACTCCACCCTCTAAGTTCTCTCAGTCACACCACATCCACACACTCTCACACATCTCTCAACAGACCTGCCAGCAATCTAATGCCCAAAGAGTTAATCAGAATCCTTCTCCCACTAAAACTGTACTGGAATCCCCAGATGAATCATACCTTACCTTCGATGTCTGCCTGTGTAAGTACCTGCTCTTGCATGCCAGTTCCTCCCAGTGTTTGACCCCTTGAAGACCCGCTGAGGGGGTCCTTTCTCCATCCAGCCAAGGCATCCACACAGGAAGGCCAAATTGCCTCCCTGGCACACTCAGTGGTTCACATCGCCCAGGCCCATCAGGGGCCCCCTTGTGGGTATCCAGAGGATTGGCGGCAACTACCAGGTGTATGTTCTCTCCAGGGGTGATCTCGGTCCCCAGTCAGGGAACCAAAAATGTTGCAGAAAGACAAGGCTAAATGGAGAGAAAGAGCACCCAAACACCACATTTATAAGAGGAAGGGCTTTATTCACTAGGCAGGAGCTTACAGCATAGAAGAATTCTAAATGGCTGTGCTCCATGACTGGCTTGGTCTTTCCCTTTTTATCAACAGTTAAAATTTTCCACCCCACAGGTACCCTTCTCATTGGCCAGTTTGAACCAAGTGTGAAATGCTATTCCAGCCCCTATAGCACTACAGAATTTCACAGAACTTGGAAATTTCCATGTTTCAGGAAGTTAAGTTTACAAATTCCCAAGAGCTGAGTCACCATGGAGAGGTCCTTGCAAGTGTATCCTTTGGTCTCCTTGAGCAGACCTGTCCTCCTAGACCTCACTCTTCTCAGGTATCCTCTCTCAATATAAGAGATTGACTTCTTTAAATTCTCTGAAAGGACTAGATGTTGCTTTTGTACAGTCTGTACAATGCCATTGGGGGGGGGAACTGGACAGACCATATCACAATAAAATGACTGAAATATAATTCTAATGAAAAAAATTATTGTTCTTATTTTATTACAAAATCAAACCAGTACTAAATAGTACATATCTCAAAAGCTGACAAAAAGGAAACATGAAGGACTTAGAGTTCTGGTTTCTCAGTGGCAGTGAAAGCATATGTACTGAGAATAAGATGGAGTCTGTCAGGTGAGGTAGACATGACACAACTGGTCTGGTTGTTTTAGGTCCTAAGTGGCCTTAACCTTCTCTCTCTCATTCTCACTGTTTTGTAAATTTAGCTCTCACCCTAAAGATGCCCATTTTGAATAGTTAAAAATTAACTTTGAATTTGAAATGTTGTAATAGATTATCACTGATTTGTGCTGATTATTACTGAAAATAGAAGTTATTGTGGTCTATAATATGAACCATTATGTATGAAACTGTAATTTTGGAAATAGGAGAACAGAACAGTCTTGGAGAGGACAGTCTCACTATTCTGAAGAATTGCTGGCCTCTGACAAAGTCTGGTGGATCTATTCCCATCTATGTATATTGGCTGACAGTGAAAAACAACCAGATCTTCTGGCCAGGAACATTTCTGGGAACCATGAAGGGACCCCTGGACTGCTCCAGTAAGCCCTGTACCAGGGAAACCTAGAGATCACCTGGACAGGTGAGCCTGGAAATGCAGTGCTCAAAAGCTCCTAGTAGCACTGCCAGGAGTTTTCCCCTGGGAGTCCTCAGGCAGGCTCTCTCTCTCTCTCTCTCTCTCCCCCACCCCAAGCAACTGCTGTTATAATCATTCACTGAGGTCCACCTGCTTTATTCTGATTGTGCTCATAGAACTTTCATTCTCAATAGTTCTGTTCTTTTTCTTAAGAAATATGGTATTTTTGTATCTTGTCTGTATTATGAGATCTCCCACCTCAATCCCAAGTGATAGGCCATTGAGGTGTATTATGTCTTATTGATCTCAGAATGTGTACCCTCCTGTCAGTGAAAGGCAACGAAAGTTTATTGCAACATACATTGGGTGATGTATTGCCTTGACTATGGAGAAAAATGGTATTTGAATTGATCCTTGAATTGTTATAATGAGGTTACATTGTTTAAAATAACAAGTCTGGTTAAAATATTTAGGTTTTCTTTTTCTTGGTAGAATTTATGAGTTTAAAAACGGTAATTAAAACTATATTTATGTATCTAATTCACAAGTTGTAAAAATAGTTAACAGAAAAATAACTTTAAATAGCAACTGAAACCAAGGTAAATTATAAGATAAATAAATTAGGTAATTAAAAGATTAATACTCTAAATAAAAATATATATTTAAGGGCAGCAAGAATAAATTCTGCTTTTGTCTGTATGTCTGTCTGTTTGTATATGTCACATGCCTGTGGTATTTCACTATCAAAATAGTATAAAAGAGATGTCATTAACTGGTTTTCTAAAAGAAAGAAAAAATAAGCACTCACATCAAGCATTTTATCAAGAAAACAGAAAAGAACTCAAATGTCTTTATGTTCACCTGGCATTGGTAATCTTTGAAACAGCCATTCATCTGTCTTCATCAGAGAAGTTTCTGTTCATATCTCTTGCCCAATGGTAGATAAGTATGTTTGCTATTGTTTGTAGTTGTTGACTAATTTTAGCGCTGTATATATTCTAGTTATCAAGCTTTTATCATATTCATACCCTGAAAATAACTTCCCATTCTGAAGTTCGTCTTTTTTGCTTCCATAAATAAAACCAGTTTTAAAGCTGAGTTTTTATTCTTTCAGATTCATTGAGGATACAAAAAATTAGGTTACACTGATTTCATTTGTTAGGTAAAAACCCTCTTAGAGTTGTGTTCTGCCCCCAAGAGGTGAGCCATACACTATAACCCCCATCCACCTCCCTCATCCTCTCCCCCAACGCTCACTCCCCAGGCCCCCAAATTGAATTGATTTGAGTTTTTCACTTACGTGGGTATGTATTAAATCATCTACATGCTTCATATTAGAATTGAGTACATTGGATTCTTGCTTCTCCATTCTCTTAATACTATACCAAGAACAATGTACTCCAACTCTATCCAGGTTAATACAAAAGATGTAAAGTCTCCATCTTTTTGAATGGCTAAGTAGTATTCCATGGTGCACATATACCACAGCTTGTTAATTCATTCCTGGGTTGCTGGGCATTTAGGCTGTTTCTACATTTTGGCGATTGTAAATTTAACTGTAATAAACGTGATAATGTAACCATCCTTATGATAAAATTATTTTATTTTCTTCTGTGTAGATGCTTAGTAATAGGATGGCAGGATCAAATGGGAGGTATAATTTAAGTTCTTTGAAGATTCTCAATACCTTTTCCCTAAAAAGTTGCATTAGTTTAGAGTCTGACCAGCATTGTAAAAGTATTACCTTCTCTCCAAATCCACTACAGCATCTGCAGATTTAATACTTTCTGATGTTGGCTATTCTCACTAGGGTTAGGTGATATCTCAGGGTGGTATGGGTTTGCATTTCTTTGATAATCAGGAATGATGAGAATTTTTTCAAGTCTCTGTTAGCCATTCATATGTCTTCATCAGAGAAGGTTCTGTTCATATTTATTGCCCAGTGGTAGATAAGTAGTATGTTTTCTCTTTTTTGTTGCTGTTGATAAATTTAAGCTCCCTGGAGATTTTAGTTATCAAGCCTTTATCAGATTCATGCCTTGAAGTATCTTTTCCCATTCTGAAGTTTGTCTTTTTGATTTACTTGTAGTGTCCTTGTTTGTGCAGAAGCTTTTAGGTTTAATTAAGTCCCATTTGTTAATTTTTCTTCTTGCAATGGCCTCTGAACTCTTTGTCATAAAATCTTTCCCAGTCGAACATCATCAAGAGTTTTTCCCCTACTTTCTTCTATGACTTTTATCATTTTTTGTCTTACATTTAAATCTTTTCATCGATCTTGAGTCAATTTTTGTAAGTGGTCAAAGGTGTTGGTCCTGTTTCAGGTTTTACATGTGGTTATTCAGTTCTCCCAGCACAATTTGTTGAATAGGGATTATTTTTTTAGTGTATGCTTAGTTTATCAAAGATCAGATGGAAACTAGAGACAAGTGTAATCTCTTGTTTTTTTTTTATCTTGTTCCATATGTCTATGTCTAATTTTTTGTTCAAATACCATGTTGTTTTAATTACTGTGGACTTGTAATATAGCCTGAACTCTGGTAGGGTGATGTCTCTGATTTTGTTTTCATTACTAACAATAGCCTTAGCTACACAGGTTTTTTTTTTGTTTTGTTTTGTTTTTATGGTTCCATACAAAACCTATGCTATTTTTTCTAGTTCTTCAAATTATGATGTTTTTATTTTAATAAATTCTTTTTTGCATTTTTGTTGTGGTTGTTGTTTGTTTGTTTTGAGACGGAGTCTCACTTTGTCACCCTCAGTAGAATGTCTTGGTGTCTCAGCACACAGCAACCTCAAACTCTTGTGCTCAAGAGATTCTCTTGCCTCAGCCTCACAAGTAGATAAAACTATAGGCACCCACCACAATGCAGTTTTTAAAGATGTGGTCTCAGTTTTGCTCATGCTGGTCTCAAACTCCTGAGCTCAGGCAATCTACCTGCTTTAGCTTCCCAGAAGTACTAGAATTACAGGTGTGCACCACCACTTCCATCCTTGAAGTTGGTATGTTACTGGGGATTGCATTGGATCTGTAGATTGATTTGAGTAGAATACACATTTTAACAATGTTGATTCTTCCCAGCCAAGAGAATGGTGTGTCCTGATGCAGGCAGAATGGGGACCAAAGACCCCATTCTTGGCAAGGGAAAACAACCCCAGAAAGAGGGGAAAATAAAAAAAGTAAGCTAAGTGAGGTAGAACAAAGGAAAGTCGGCTATTTTAGCTTTAAACCAGCTGCTGCTAAATTTCTTACCTGAGCAAGTTTCCTGCTTTTCCTAGAAGCCTGGCCTATTGGGGATATAGCTTACTCACACCCCTGTTAGATGTGTAAGCACTCTGAAGGAATAATGGCCACAGAGGCTGCTGTGTGCAAGGCCTAGCAAGAAACATTAACTAGGCCATCCCCTGCCTAGTTAGCAGTCAGAGCAAATACCCATTGTGGAGATTTGTATTTGGCTGGGGCAGAGATAAAGGAAACAGCTCAAACCCTGAAATATGGGTAGTAGAGCTTATATCCCTTATCACAGAAGAGGACCCTCTGTGTTGGTGATGAGAGGAAAATCCTCTCTCCCACCAATTCTTCAGAAGAGATTGATGCCATTGGCATGTTACTTCACAGTGGACTACTGGGTATTAACATCCCCTTAGGAATGTATGTGTGTGACCTCAGACAGGAAGCTGCCCCTATACAAGGCTTAAGTTCTGGATTTCTCAAGGTTAATGATTTTAGAAACAATAAGAGCTGATATATGTACTGATAGAAACTGCTGGTGTCTGTTTTCTTCCTCAGCTTACCCTCTGGGCTATTGAGCAAGTAGCCTTCAATAAACCTTAATGGAACTGACACTTCAGGCCACTGTCAGAACCCCACAAATGAGGGGTCATTCTCTGTGCTCCCATTTTTGTCTCTTTGTCTCTCATTGTTTCTAAGTTTATATTTTTTCAGTCAGTCACTGCCAGCGCCACAGGTGTTAATGGACCCTACCCCTGGGGCACCCCATTTGTTAATGTCTTCTGCTATTTCTTTTCTTAAAGTCTCATAATTCTCTTTGTAAATATCTTTCACCTCTTTTATTAGGTATATCCCTAAGTATTTCGTTTTCTTTGAAGCAATTGTAAATGGAATTGTGTCTTTGATTTGCTTCTCGACTTGTATGTTATTGGCATACACAAAGGCTAGTGATTTGTGGACATCAATTTTATACCCTGAGACATTACTGTTTTTCCTAATGACTTCAAATAATTTTGTGATTGAGTCTCTGGGGTTTTCTAGGTATAAGATGATATCATCAGCAAGAGTTTGACCTCTTCTGCCTCCATTTAGATGTCCTTTATATCCTTCTCTTGCTTGATTACATTGGCTAGAACTTCCAGCACAATGTTGAATAATAGTGGTGATAGTGGACATTCTTGTATAGTTCCAGTTACAAGTAGAAAATAATTCAGTTGTATCCCCTTCAGTATGATTCAACTGTGGGTTTGTCATAGATGGCTTTAATCAGCTTAAGAAATGGGCCACCTATTTCTATTTTCTCAAGTGCTTTTGTTAGTAAATGATGCTGAATGTTGTCAAAGATTTTTTCTACATCTATTGCAAGGATCATATGGTCTTTGTTTTTGCTTCCATTTACATGGTATATTACATTTATGGATTCACTTATGTTAAAATAGCCTTCCATCCCTTGGATAAAGTTTACTTGATTATGCTGTATATATTTTTTTCATGTGTAAGTGAAATCTATTAGCTGAGATTTTGGGGGGGTATTTTTGCACAATTATTCATTAGTAAAATTGGTATGTAGTTCTCCTTTTTAGTTGGCTCCTTTCCTGGTTTTGGAATCAAGGTGATGTTTACTTCACAGAAAATGTTGGGGAAGGTTCCTTCCTTCTCAATATTTTGGAATAGGTTCTTCAGTATAGGGACAAGCTCATCTTTGAAGTTGTGATAAAGTTCTGATGGAAAGAAATCTGGTCCCAGGCTTTTTGTTGTTGTTGGAAGCTTTTTCCTTGTTTTTTCAATCTCAGAGCTTGATATTTGTGTGTCCCAGAGATCTATTTCTTCCTAGTGAATTCTAGGGAGATGGTGTGATTTCAGGTATTGGTCCATTGCCTCCACATTGTCAAATTTCTTGGCATAGATTTTCTTGTAGTAGTCAGAAAGAATCTCTTTCCCCTTTATAATAATATATTTTTCTCCAATTTTAGTATCAGGTGTATCCAGATTAAGTAGAACGATTTTGAAGTATTTCTTCTTTTTCTATTGTCTATAAGATCTGGCATGATACATTTTTTGAAATTATCTTTTACTTTTATTTATAAATATTAATTGTCTATTTTTTGAAACTTTGGAAAAAAATAATAAGGAAGAAGTTAACTGATGACTCCATACTGAACCTCAGAGTCAAAGCATTCTATAATAGACATACTCTTATATGACAATGTGAATGTTACTTTCTTTGCATTGTTATTATTATTATTGCTTAATATTTCAATGCAGTAATTGTGTGATTTCTTTTCTGAATGTATTTATCTTTGTTCATTCTTTTTTTTTTTTGAATTTTTTATTTTTTTTTATTTTTTTTTTATTAAATCATAACTGTATACAATGATATGATTATGGGGCATCATACACTCACTTCATAAGCCATTTGACACATTTTTATCACAGTGGTTAACATAGCCTTTCCGGCGTTATCTCAGTTACTGTGCCAAAACATTTACATTCTACATTTACCAAGTTTCGCAAATACCCCTGTAATATGCACCACAGGTGTGATCCCTCCGATTCCCCTCCCTCTACCCACCCCCCCCTTTCCCACTTCCCCTTATTGTTAAGTTGTAGCTGGGTTATAGCTTTCATGTGAGAGTCCCAAATTAGTTTCATAGTAGGGCTGTGTACATTGGGTATTTTTTCTTCCATTCTTGGGATACTTTACTAAGAAGAATATGTTCCAGCTCCATCCATGTAAACATGAAAGAGGTAAAGTCTCCATCTTTCTTTAAGGCTGCATAGTATTCCATGGTATACATATACCACAATTTATTAATCCATTCGTGGATCGATGGGCACTTGGGCTTTTTCCATGACTTAGCTATTATGAATTGGGCTGCAATAAACATTCTGGTACAAATATCTTTGTTATGTTGTGATTTTTGGTCTTCTGGGTATATGCCCAGCAGAGGGATTACAGGATTGAATGGCAGATCTATTTTTAGATCTCTGAGAGATATCATCTAACTCCAATGAGACTAGCCTATATCACAAAATCTCAAGACCAGAGATGTTGGCGTGGATGCGGAGAAAAGGGAACACTTCTGCACTGCTGGTGGGAATGCAAATTAATACATTCCTTTTGGAAAGATATATGGAGAACACTCAGAGATCTTTGTTCATTCTTTATGAGGTTTTTGTTTCTAGTCCTTATCTTAAACATTGTTATTGTTATTAAATTTTAAGCCTTTTTAATTCTGTGAAGGCAAAAAGTGGAAACCTAATAAACACATGTATATGTAAAAAAAAAATTTTACAAAGGATCTCTTGTATCTCTGTGGTATCAGTTGTTACTTCCATCTTTTAGTTTCTGATTGGGGCTACTAAAGGTTTTACTTTTTATGTCTAGTTAATCTGGCCAATGGTTTATAAATTTTTGAAGAACCCACTTTTTATTGCATTCATTTTCTGAATGTTTCTTTTTGTTTTCCATTTTATTTATTTATGATTTAATTTTGTTTATTTCTTTTCTTCTGCTAGGTTTGGAATTGGATTGCTCTTCCTTTTTCATCTTTTTAAGATGATTAATTAGATTATTGATGTGCTCTCTTTGTGTTTTTAAACTGTAGGCATCTAATGTGATAAACTCCCTCCTAGACTGCTTTTGCAGTCTCCCAAAGATATTGGTAGTTTGTGTCTTCATTGTTGTTATCCTCTAGGAAGTTAATGATTTCCTTTTTATTTCTTCTTTCATCCAACTATCATTCAGCATAAGGTTGTTTTGTTTCCATGCCTTTGTTTGAAGATAAAAAATTTTGTTGGAGTAGAATTCCATTGTTATTGCCCAGTGCTCTGAGAAGATACAAGGCATAATTTCAATTCTCTTGATTTTGTCGAGGTTTGATATGTGTCCTCAGATATGATTTATTTTGGAAACTGGTCCATGGTCTAATGAAAAGAACATACATTCCTTAGCTTTAGGATGGTTTATTCTGTGTATGTCTGTTAATCACAGTTGCTTTAGAGTCAAGTTTAAGTCCCTTGTATCTTTGTTTAGCTTCCATTTACAGGATTGGTCCAGTTCTGCAAGATTGCTAAGTTCCCTACTATTATGGTGTTATATGATACCATACTGTTCAGACTAATTGAGTTTTTTTCATAAGTCTGGGAGCATTTAAGTTGGGTGCATAAAAGTGTACATTTGAAATGTTTTCTTGTTGTATTGTTCCCATGACCAATATGAAGTGTCCATTTACATCTTTATTGATTTCAGTTGCTTTAAATCCATTTGTATATGAAAATAAGATTGCAATCCTTCATTTCTTTTGATTTCCATTTGCCTGAAATATTGTTTCCATCCCTTAACCCTGCCTCTCACTTTGTTCTTCAAGCCTAGGTGTGTTTCCTGTCAGCAGCATATGGATAGCTTTTTTTTTTTTTTTTATCCAACCTGTCAGGTTGTGCCTCTTCAGGGGGACAATTCAATCCATCAACACTTATTAAAAGAATTCTTAAGTGTGGTGGAGTTTTATTCATCTTATTTTGGGAAGGTCCAATCCTTAGTTTTAACTTTTGCCTCATTTTGGAAGCTCGGTTTTGTCCTTTAGTTTCTGGGTGTTTAGATGCTGGTGATGGTCCATTGTGATGGTCAGTGTTGAGAATAGGTCTATATATTTCCTATAGAGCTGGACTTGTGATGAATTTCCTCAATGTTTACATAGCAGCAAAAGATATGATTTGTTCATCAATTTTTAAAGCATATCTTCATAGGATATAGAATGCTTGGCTGAAAATTATTTTGTTTAAGTAGTTAGAGGTAGATGACCATTGTCTTTCTGGCTTGACAAATTTCATTTGAGAAGTCCACTGTCATCATGATGGATTTTCCCCTGTAGGTCAATTGGATCTTAGTCCTGGCTGCTTGCAGAATTTTCTCTTTCATCTTGACAGTGAACAGGTTCATGGCAATGAGTCTTAGAGAAGCTGTTTTAGTTGATATAACCTGGGGTTTGATATCCCTCTGAAAGTAGTATGTTACAATCTTTGGTGATATTTGGAAACTTTTTATTTATGATATCCTACAGTAGTGATGCCATTCCTCTAGGTTTTCTTCTTCCCCTTCTGAGATACTTATAATTTATATGTTTAAATGCTTCATGAAGTCCCATAATTCTCTCATTGAATGTTCTGCTTTCTACCTTTTCTTTCTGCCTCTTTAACTACCTGGGTCAACTCAAGAGTTTATCCTTTAGCTTTGAGATTTTTTTCTTCTCCATGGCCTAATATGTTATTGATACCTTCTACTGCATCTTTAAGTTCCCTAATTGACTGCTTCAATTCCTTAAGCTCCACTATATCCTTTCAATTTTCTTCATATTTTTCATTCCTTATTTGATTCTCTTTTTAAATTTCCTTTTGGATATTTTCCACATTCTCAGGAATTTTCTTCATTGTTTTTACCATTCATATTTTAGATTTCCTTTTTTGTCATTTATAACATGTCTTTATATGTGGAATGCTCTGCAGTAGCTATGTGATGATCCCCTGGTGGGTTGCCCTGTTCTCATTTTTCATGTTGTCAGGATTTTTCTGCTGTTGCTTCCTCATGAGTGTTTTATTTTTGTCTGCTTCCATACCCTAGATTTTCCTTTCACTTTCTTCTCCTCTTTAGATTACCTTGTCTATAACCTAAGGTTTTGGAGTGTCCTTTTGGTATAGTATAAAAAGTAAGACAAAAGTGAAGAGCAAGAATATATAACAGATTTTTAAAAAATCAAAGATCAAAAGGAAAGTGTGGAAAAGGGAGGATTTACAAAAAAGAACAGAATAACAGAAAGAGACAGACAGGAGTAATAGTGCTGTACAGTAGGGTGCTTTGCCTCACACCCATAATTCCCAGGTTCAGGTGAGCTGGTTTGGGTGGTTCTGTCATGGTGAGGATATCCATAATAGCCTGAGCATAAACAAGACCCCACCTTGATGAAATGGTTAAGAAAAACAAAAATACTATAAATCAAAACAAGCAAACAAACAAACAGAAAACAAATAAGAAACCTTAAGGGATACAAATTGGGTGGGGAAAGAATAACAGGAAACGAAAAGCTATCCAAAAGAGGGCCCTTAGTACTGAAGAAGTAAACAATGAAAATTTATAATTACAGGATAAAAATAAAGAAAATGAAGACTAAAAAATCTAGAGAGAAAAAAAATTAAGGGGAGGGAAAATATATCTTGCCACGTATTTCCTGGGCAACAGATAAACTTCTAGGGTGTAAGATGCTAATCATGACACATATAGCTGTCTCTGTCTTGCCAAGGACATCTGTTTTTTTCTTACTGATTTCTTTACTCTCCATCCTTTCTGGGTTGGTAGCCTGAAGCTCTCATCAGCCTTCTTAATAGACATGCCTCAACCTTTTAAAACCTTGTCCCTTTGTCATGCAGTGGCTTTCTCAGGAAAGTGTGTGTCACTCACATATGACCACAGGCGGGTTCCCAGCTTATCAGGTGTATCAGAATAGGCATTGCACTAGGACCCTGAGGGCTGATATTCCAAAGCAGCTTTCCCACAGTGACTGTGCCCAGCCTGCAGCCTAATAATTAGAGCTCTGCATCACCTATGGCTCAGTTCCAGTCTGTGAATGGTGTTCAAGATCACTTGCTCACTCGCCCAAGCTCTCCCAAGGCAAAGTCCAGGAAGCTACCAGGTCCAAATTAATAATAATAATAATAAAACAAAGACAACAATAACAAAAAACACACACCAGTGGGGCAGGCCTTCTCTGTGTGAAAACTTGGTTGCAGCCAAATCAAACAGCCTCTTCTGGCACATAAGTATTCACACTGGTGCTGGTTCTCCACTTCTTCTGAACTTTTGACCTCCTCTTAGGGTGCTGGTATCTCCTGCTGCTTCTATGTGCCCCCAGAAGGTGTATTTCTGGGCAGGGCCCACCAGCCAGACGTGGCTGGAATAGTTTCTTCCTGATCTCACTATGCACAGCTGCAAAGGAGCTATCTCTGGATGACCATCTTGCTCCACCTCAGTTTTAAAACTTCATTATTTATATCGTATTATATTATGTATATAATTATAATTAACATATGATATATTAATAGTATATATTTAATATGATATATAAATATACAATATTTAATATATAGCATTACATATTAAATTTAATATGTTCAAAGATTATAGAACTTTCACATCTTTAATATTTCTAATTTTTGCTATATTTGACTATAAGCTTAGGCTGTTAATTTTGATCTTTTGAATTCTGAGGTCCTTCTTCCCATTGCTTTCATGTCTAAGCCAGAGTCTCCTAAAGAGGCCAAACAGCTACAGAAGCTATTTATTAGAGGGTTGAGCTTTGAAAGGACTGATGAGATTCTGAGGAGCCATTTTGAGCAAGAGGGAACACTCACAGACTATATGGCAAAGAGAGATTTGAACACCATGTGCGCCAGGAGCTTTGAGTTTGTCACATATGCCACGGTGGAGGAGGTGAATGCAGCAATGAATACAAGGCCACACAAGGTGGATGAAAGAGTTATGAAACCAAAAAGACCTGTTTCCAGAGAAGATTCTCAAAAACCTGGTACCCACTTAACTGTGAAAAAGCACTTTTTGATGGCATTAAAGAAGATACTGAAGAACATCATGTAAGAGACTATTTTGAACAGTATGGTAAAATTAAAGATTGAAATTATGACTGACCAAGGCAGTGGCAATAGGAGTGGCTTTCCTTTTGTTATGTTTGATGACCACTATTCAGTGGATGAGATTGTTATTCAGAAATACCATACCATTAATGACCACAACTGTGAAGTAAGGAAAGCCCTGTCAAAGCAAGAGATGGCTAGTGCTTTATCAACCCAAACAGGTCAAAGAGGTTCTGGAAACTTTGGAGGGGGTTGTGAAAGTGGTTTGAGTATAAATCTCAACTTTGGCCATGGAGGAAAACTTCAGTGGTACTGGTGGCTTTGGTGATAGCCATGGTTGTGGTGGATATGATGTTAATGGGAGTACCTACAATGGATTTAGTAATGATGGAAACAATTTTGGAGGTGGTTGAAGCTTCAGTGATTTTAACAATTATGACAGTCAGTCTTCAAATTTTGAACCCATGGAGGGAGAAAATTTTGGAGGCAGAAGCTCTCACCTGTATGGTGGTGGCAGCCAATACATTGCCAAAACATGAAATCAAGGTGGCTATGGTAGTTACAGTAGCAGCAGAAGCTTTTAATTATTCCCAGGAAACTGCAGGCATAATCAGGACCAAAAACCCCATTCTTAGGAAGATAAAATACCCCCAGAAAAGGGGAAAAATACAAAAGTAAGCTCAGTGAGTTGGAACAAAGGACAGTCAGCTAGTTTACCTTTAAACAAGCTGCTGCTAAATTTCTTATCTGAGCAAGTTTCCTGCTTTTCCTAGAGCCCTGGCCTATGGGGGATACAGCTTACTAACACCCCTATTGCATCTTTAAACACTCTGAGGAATAGTGGCCACAGAAGATGCTGTGGAAAGGCCTGCAAGGATAAATTAACTAGGCCATTTCCTGCCCAGTAAACAGACAAAGCAAATACCCACAGTGGATATTTGTATTTGGCCAGTTCAGAGATCAAGGGAACAAGTCTTAGGCCTGAAATACGGACAGGAGGGCTTATATCCTTTACCACAGAGGAAGACACTTTGTATTGGTGATGAAAGAAAAATTTCTCTCTCCCACCAATTCTTCAGAGGAGATTGATGCCAGTTACTTCACAGTGAACTATCTGAGTTTAAAATCTCCCCGGGAATATATGTGTGTGACCTCAGACAGGAGGCTGCCCCTACACAAGGCTGAGGTTCTGGATATCTCAAGACTGCTCAGACCCTTAAAGTTAATGATTATAGAAACAATAGGAGCTGATATGCTCACTCAGATAAACTTCTGGTATCTTTGTTCCCTTCCTCAGCTTACCCTTTGCGCTAATGAGCAAATAGCCTTTAAGAAAGCTGAGTGGAAATGACACTTGGGGCCATCGTCAGAACCCCACAAGTGGGCAGTGGTCCCTTGAGTTCCCACCTTTGAAAATTCTATTCTATGTGTCTTATCTCTTTCTTGGCATTTCTAAATTTATATTTCTTCATTTGGTTGCCACCAGATCCTCAGGTCTTAATGGACCTTGCCCCTGGGGCAGGACCCTGGCAGGAAACAAAGCTTAGCAGGAGAGAAGAACCAGACAGGAGAGAAGAACCAACCTTTAGTGTCAGGGAAGCTAAAGGTTGCAACATATTTGTAAACTCAGCCAAGCACAGTGGTTGCAGGACCTAGCTGCTACAAAGAAGACATGTTTTAGATAATACTCATGTGTATGGCCAAAAAACTCAAGGACACTATTTGTGTAATTGTATATGAGATAATTATAGTTTCTATTTTGTGGAAAGTGTAAAGCATTCCACTAAAGTGTTATAAGGTAGAATGTTTCCTTTTTTTTTTTTTTGCACTCATGCTGTCGATTGCTAAATGATATAGTCTGATCAAGAAGCTGAATAAATGTGTTTTTTTTTTTAATGTGCTGTGTAAATTTAGTTTACTCTGAAGCCATTTTGCTAAACTTTCCCAAAAATGTGAAGCTATAATTCCACCAATGTGATGCCAGGTTCTATTTGAAATTCATTTACAACCTGCTTGGGTGAAGAAGCCATTGTCTTCAGAAACCTTGATGTAGTTGAGCTGAGGGTTACTGTTGTGACCTGAAGCTCAACATATAAGGGACTCATCCAAGAAAAATCATGGAATTAATGGTTATAAAGGTGATTGTTGGTATATCCTATGCAATATATCTAAACTGAATAATGGCATCAAATAAAATTACAGATGATAATGAAGTTTGTGTATCAACCATTATCATGTGTAATCAATAGACAATTTAATTCTCTTAAAAAAAAGCCAGTTGAAAACTGACTAAATATCTCATCAGTAACATTTCCTGATCTGCAGTGAGCAAAGAATGTCACTTTCTGACAGGTCCAGGAATCTCAATTTGCTTTGAGACCTCAAGAGAAGAGGGATTTACTCAATGCATACAGATATCTAATGGCACAGAAGAAATCTTGGCTTGCAAGAGGCTTCAAAGTCTAACCTGAGAGTCCTTCTAAAAAGTTCCAGAAGAGCCAGTTTGAAACAAAAAGCCTATATGCTTAGATATTTAATAATTATTCTTACTGTTCTTACTGCACTTTATGCAAATAATCAGACCTAGTATATTGAGAACACAGTTTATTTGGGCAGGTAAATTGATTTTTGCAATTTGTCTTTTAAAAAAATGAAAAATTAAAGAGAGAAAAATATGGTTCAAAAATAAGAAAATGTGGCCCACCTATATTAGACGCCAGCCTTATCTGCAATGCCAGCTAATGAAACTACACATAGCTGTTTAACCAAATTTATCTGTTCATTGGACTAAGAGACTTTCTTGATACACTTTACTCAGGAGAATATGTTCCAGTTCCCTCCATGTAAACATGAAATAAGTAAGGCCTCCATCTTTTTTTAAGGCTGCATAGCATTCCATGGTATACATATACCACAATTTATTAATCCATTCATGGGTCGATGGGCACTTTGGCTTCTTCCATGACTTGGCTATTAGAAATTGAGCTGCAATGAATAATCTGGTGAAAATATATTTTTTGCAAAGTGATTTTTGGTCTTTTGCATATACTCCTACTATAGGAATTACAGGATCCAATGGCAGGTCAATTTTTAGATCCCTGAGTGATTATTTTAAATAAGGGTTATTGTGCTCTATACTGTGAACTATAATGTATGAAACTATAATTTCAGAAATTGGAGAATAGAACAGTCTTGGATAAGCTATTCTCAACTTTCTGGAGAAATGCTGGCTTCTGACAAAGTTTGGTCTCTATATATTTGCTGACAATAACAGGCAAACAGACCCTCCTCATCTGGTAACACTGGAATAATTATAACTTCTTCTTTAATTATAACCATAAAAGAAATAGAAAATAAGACTGTAAAACAAAATAGAAGTATGGCTTTACTATAAGTTTGTGATAATTTTGGTGTGCTTTAGTGTTATTTTGATAAAGAAGTTTCAATTTTTTCTAGGTTAATAAAACTACAGTAAAAGCATGAGTTGTAGTTAGTTAGCTTTCTATCATTTAAGGTCAGGGACATCTTGGGTAAAGCAAAATTAATTCATAAGTACAATCAATTATTCACTAGTATTGATACTGTTTTTAAGGAGTTATTGGACAAATTTCTTAGTCAGGTTCATGGAAAGTCAAGAAGACAAGTTTCCTACCACATCTAAGACTCTTTAAGAAACAGCAAAACATTAAGAGAATTTTAGAGTTGCTGATATAAATAATCAGCTTATTAAACTCATATTTGTCTTAACACTTGCTTAAAATCTATATTAACATCGCTGTGATTATTTTTTCTTTCACAACAAATGCAAGAAAAAAAAGAAAATTAACACATGAGCAAGTCTGTGAAATTCTAAATATACTGCAATTGATAAGTGTAGCTAATAGAGCTAGTCATGTGAGACAGAGATTATGAGGATTTTTTTTGTAATTGTTTAAAAACCCATAAAGCCTTTAATTTCTTTAAATAAAATTTAATTTATCTTTAAGTATAGTTTTTCAAATATTTATTATTGTTTTAAAAGTATGAATTTTTTCCTAGAGCTCCCACCACCCTCCCTCCTTCCGTCTCTCTGCCCTCCCTTTCCCCCACACCCCGCACCATGTACTAGGTCATTAATGGTCTTCATATCAGAATTGAGTGCATAGGATTCTTGTTTCTTCATTCTTGTGATGCTTTACTAAAATAATGTGTTCCACCTTCATCTAGGTTAATAGAAAAGATGTAAATTCTGCATCTTTTTAAAAGGCTGAATAGTATTCCATGGTATACATATGCCACAGCTTGTTAATCCATTCCTGGGTTGGTGGGCATTTAGGCTGCTTCCACATTTTGGTGATTCTAAATTGAGCTGTGATAAACAGTCTAGTGCAAATGTTCTGCTGATAAAAGGGTATTTTTTCTTCTGGGTAGATGCCCAGTAATGAGATTGCAGGATCAAATGGGAGGTCTAGCTTGAGTTCTTTGAGGGTTCTCCATACTTTCTTCCAAAAAATTTGTATTAGTTTGAAGTCCTACCAGCAGTATAAAAGTTTTCCTTTCTCTCTACATCCACTCTAGCACCTGCAGTTTTGAGATTTTGTGATGCGGCACATTCTTGCTGGGGTTAGATGATATATCAGGTTAGTTTCAATTTGCATTTCTCCAATAATCAGGAACAATGAGCATTTTTTTGAGTTTTTAGTCATTCGTCTGTCTTCTTTAGAGAAGATTCTATTCATCTCTCTTGCCCATTTATATAAAGTATTGTTGGCTTTTTTCATGTTGATTAATTTGAGTTCTCTGTAGATCCTAGTTATCAAGCTTTTGTCTGCTTCAAAATATGCAAATATCCCTTCCCATTGGGTAGGTTGTCTATTTGCTTTGGTTATCGTCTCTTTAGCTGTACAGAAGCTTTTCAGTTTAATTAATTTCCATTGTTTATTTTTGTTGTTGCAATTGCCACGGAAGTCTTCTTCACAAAGTCTTTCCCAAAACTGATAACTTCAAGTGCTTTTCCCATGTTTTCATTGAGGATTTTTTATCATTTCATGCCTTAAATTTAGGTCTATTATCCATCTTGAATCAATTTTTGTGAGTGGAGAAAGGTACAGGTCAAGTTTCAGTCTTCTACATGTAGATATCCAGTAGTTCCAGCACCATTTAATGAATAGGAATTCTTCCCTCCCATGAATGATCTTGTTTGGTTTATCAAAGATTAGGAGGCTGTAAGATGTTAGTTTCATCCCCTGGTTTTCTATTCAGTTTAAATGTCTATGTCTCTATTTTTCTGCCAATACCATGTTGTTTTGATCACTACGGCTTAGTAGTATAGCCTAAATTCTGGTAGCATGATGTCCCCAGCTTTGTTTTTATTACTAAGAACTGCCTTCACTATAAAAGGCTTTTTCTGATTCCATATAGATCAAATAATTTTTTTTCCTAGTCTTGAAAGTACAATGTTAGTATTTTAAAAGGAATGGCATTGAGTCTGTAGATTGATTTGTCAAGTATAAACAGTTTAATAATGTTGATTCTTCCCAGCCATGAGCATAGTATGTTATTCCATTTCTTAATATCTTTTGCTATTTCTTTTCTTAGGATTTTATATTTTTTTTATAGAGATACCTCTTTTCTTTGGCATACTCTTTGGTATTTAATTTTCTTTGAAGCTACTCTGAAGTTGATTGTGTCCTTAATTAGCTTCTCAACTTGGCTGTTATTGCCATGTGCAAAGGCTACTGACTTGTGGACATTGATTTTCTATCCTGAGACATTACTGTATGTTTTGATGAATTCCAGGAGTCTTGGGGTTGTGTCTTCGCGGTTCTCTCAGTATAAGATCATATTGTCAGCAAAGAGAGAGAGTTTGATCTCCTCTTCTCCCATTTGGATGTCTTTTATTTCCTTCTCTTGCCTGATTCTAATGGCTAGACTTCCAGAACTATGTTGAATAGTATTGATAATAGAGGACAACTTTGTCTGCTTCCAGTTCTAAGTGGAAAAGCTTTCAGTTTTATTCCATTCAGTAAAACATTAGCTGTGGGCTCCTCATAGATGTCTTGATAAGATCAAAAAATTAAACAACCTTATGCTGAATGACATTTGGTGCAGGAAGAGATAAAACTGTGCCTATACTCTTCAGTGTTATAATTAGAAAAAGATGCTAAATTTTATAAAATAATTTTTCTGCATCTATTGAGGAGATCATATGTTTTTGTTTTTCCTTCTGTTGATATGGTGAGTAATGTATGGTGAGTAATTTAATCCCAATACATCCCTGGGATTAAACCTACTTGATCATGATGTCTGATGACCATCAACTGTAATCTATTGGGTAGGATTTGTTGAAAATTTTTGAATCTATATTCATTAGTGAAATTGGTCTGAAATTCTCTTTTTTAGCTGGGTCTTTCCCTGGTTTTGATATCAGAGTGATGTTCAGTTAATAGAACATGTTGGGGAATAATCCTTCTTCTTCAATTTTTTGGAATAATTTGTGCAGGATGGGAATAAGCTTTTCTTTAAAAGTATGATAGAATTCTGGTGTGAACCTATCTGCACCAGGGCATTTTATTGTTGGGAGATTTTTTTATTTTTTCTTTGATCTCAGTGCTTGCAATTGGTCTGTTCAGAAGTTCTTTTTCTTCTTGGCTAAGTTATTCCAAATATTGATTCATTTCTATCACATTGTCAAATTTCAGGGCATAGAGTTTCTTATAATATTTAGAGATAATCTCTAGTGTCTCTTTGGCATCTGTTGTAATTTCCCCTTTATCATTTCTCATAGAGGTTACTAGAAATTTTACTTTTCTATTTCTATTTAGTCTGGTCAAAAGTTTATCTATTTTACTTACTTTGTCATAAAACAGCTCCTTGTTTTGTTAATTTTCTGAATGATTCTTTTGTTTTCAACTTCATTAATCTCTGATTTAATTTTGGATATTTATTTTCTTCAGCTTTGTTTAGGCTTAAATTGTTCTTCTTTTTCCCATTCCATAAGATGATTTGTGAGTTTGTTGATGCACTCTCACACCTGTGGTGTATCCCAGAGGTTTTGGTAGCTTGTGTCTTCATTGTTATTCTCAAGGAAGTAAATGATTTTCTCTTTTTATCTCTTCCTGCACCCAACTGTCATTCAGCATAAGGTGGTGGGGTTGAATGTGTTCGTTGGAGTTGAGTTCCATCTTTAATGCCTTGTGGTCTGAGAAGATACAAGGTAAAATTTCAATCATTTGGATTCTAGTGAAGTTTGTTTTGTGTCCTAGGATATGATCAATTTTGGAGAATGATCCGTGGGGCCAATGAGAAAAATGTATATTCTTTAGCTTTGAGATGGAATGTTCTATATACATCTATCAAGCACAGTTGTTCTGGGGTCACATTTAAGTCCCTTGTATCTTTTTTTAGTTTCTGTTTAGAGGATCTGTCCAACTCTGTAAGAGGAGTGCTAAATTCCCCTGCTATTATGATATTATGGGATATCATATTGGTCGGACTAATTAAAGTCTGTTTCAGGAATCTGGGAGCATTTAAATTGTATGTCTAAATATATAGAATTGAAATGTCTTCTTCTTGTCTTGCTCCCTTGACCAATATGAAGTGCTCATCTTTTTCTTTTCTGGCTTTAGTTGCTATAAATCTACTTGTATCTGAAAATAAGATTGCAAACCTTCTTTTCTTCTGAATTCTAATTGCCTGAAAAACTTTCTTCAACTGCTTAACTTTGATTTTTAATTTGTCCTTTGCTAGGTGTGTTTCCTACAGACAAAAAAAAAAAACAAAGGTTGGCATATATATATATATATACATATATATATATATATACATATACATATATACACACAGACACACACACACAGTCAATCTATGCTTCCTCAGTGGAGCATTTGAGGCTTTAACATTTACTGAGATAATTGATAAGTATGGTGGTATTCTAGTCATCTTATTTTGTGAAAGTCCATTTCTTAGTTTTACCTTTTGCATCACTGTGGAAGCTAGGTTTTGTCCTTTAGTTTCTGGGTACTCACTTTACTGATGGTCCACTGTGATGATCAGTGTGTAGAACTGGTTGAAGTATTTCCAGTAGAGCTCATCTTATTGTGGCAAACTTCCCCAATGTTTGCATATCAGTATATATTTGATTTCTTTATTAATTTTAAAGCTTAGCCTAGCAGGATATAGAATTCTGGGGTGGAAATTATTTTGTTTAAGTAGATTAAGAATAGATGACCATCAGCTTCTGGCTTCAAAAGTTTTGTTCGAGAAGTCTTTGGTTAGCCTGATGGATTTTCCCCTGTTGGTCAATTGGCACTCACTCCTGGCAGCTTCCAAATTTTTTCCTTTTGTCTTGACTTTGTTACAGGTTCATCACAATGTGTCTTGGAGAAGCTCTATTTGAGTTGATGCAATCTGGGGTCTGATATCTCTCAGAAAGGAATGTGTCAGAATCTTTGGTGATATTTGGGAAATTTTCATTTATAATATTCTCTAGTGTATGGCTTGCATTCCTCTGGGCATTCTTCTTTCTATTCTGGGGTAATTATAACTTATACGGTTGAATGCTTCATAAAGTACCATAATTCTGTCAGTCAACATTCTGCTGTCTCTCTTTTTTTCTGACTCTTTAGGTATGTGAGTTATCTTAAGAGCTTTGTTCTCTACCTCTGAGATTCTTTCTTCTGCATGAAAGTATCATTTTATTGATACTTTCCACTGCATCTTTAAGTTCCCTTTTTGACTGCTTCAATTCCTTTAGTTCTGCTATATCCTTTCTATATTTTTCATATAGTTAATCTGTTATTTAATTCTATTTTTGGATTTCCTTTTAGTTATTTTCCACTTTCTCAGCAATTTCCTTCATTGTTTTTATTATCTGTACTTTAAATTCCCCTTCTGTAATTTCTAACATTTCTTTATAGGTGGCATCCTCTGAAGTAGCTACCTCATGTTGCCTTGGGGAAGTTGCTCTGATCTGTTTTTTTATGTTGCTGGGATTTTTTTGTTGTTTCTTCCTCACAAGTGTTTTCTTTTGTCTCTCTCCTTCCTCACAAGTGTTTTCTTTTGTTTCTCTCCTTGCCCTAATTTTCCTTTCACTTTATCTTGCTATTTAAGTTACTATGTCTCTGACATAAGGTGTCGATGAGTCCTTTTGGTACAGGACTAAAAGAAAGAGAGGATTGTAGAAGAAGGGGGAAAAGATGAAAAACATAAAAAAAGGAAAGTGGTTCAGTAAAAGGGAAGATTGATAAATGGAAGAGAGTCAATGAAAGAGGAAGACAGAATCAATATAGGTGTACAGTAGGGTACTTTTACCCACATCTTATAAACCTCCACCCTCAAGGGCTGCTGGGTTGGGTGCTTCCCTTGAGGTCTGCAGCTCATTGTCAGCATGGGCAGACACAACAACCCACCTCCACCAAATAGAGAAGAAAAACAAAAATACTGTAAATCATTCCAAAACAAACAAACAAAAAACATTTCAGGATAAATTTGGAGAAAAAAATGAATAACAAGGTGAGAAAAATTAGCAAAAATGAAGTTCTTATTAAATAAGGCAACAATGAAAGAATATATTAACACTAGAAAAAAATGAAGAAAAAAAGAAAAAAATATCTAGTGAGAAAATCTTGAAAAAAAAGAAAGGAAAAAGAAGATGGAAACAAAAACAAAGCAATATATGTATCTTGCTGAATATTTACCATGCAACAGGCAATTTGGGATGTGAGATGCTAATCACAATGCTGATACAGCTGTATAAAGTGGAGGTTGGAGGCCTCTGATGATTACTTTGCCCTCTAACCCTTCAGGGTTGAGAGCCTGAATCTCTCAACCTCAGCCTCCTTAAAAGACAGTTTAAGCCATGACCCTTGGCTAAGCAGGGGCTTTCCCAGGAAAGCATGTTTTGCTGGAATCTCTCCTAAAGTGTCTTCCTGTTTAAAAGGCATTCCAAACCAGTCATGTTCTATAACCCTGATGGCCAAAGCTGCAAGGCATCTCTCCTACTGCAGAACAATGAAATCCCTGCTATTCCCTGGTGTCTCAGTCCCTGGCCTCTGTTCAAAATTACTTGGTCACTCTCTCAAGTATCCCAGCACAGTCCTTGCTCTTGGACCCTGAGCAGGGAGCCTACAGGGCAGCTCTCCCACAATGGCTGTGCACAGCCGGCAGCTGAGCAATAAAATCTCTTTTGTAGCACAGTGGTTTAGCCATGGACTCTGGACAGCACTCAAAGTCACTTGCACACTCACCCTAGGTCATGCAAGGTAGCTCAACCAAGTGCCCAAGTCCATAAAAAAAGAATAACCTGCAGGGAAGGCCTTCCCTGACTGCGATCTTGCTGTTACTATAGCTATAGCTATGGCAGCCACAACAACCTCAGACCAAATGCAACTACTTGCCACTTCTCCACTGCTTTTGTTTTCCTCCTTAGTGGGTAGAAGTCTCCCGCTGCCTCCCTGCATCCCCAAAAGTATGTTTCTGGGCAGAGCCCACAAGCCAGAGTTCTCTAGAGTCTTCTCTCTTCAATCTCACTGCACCTGATTGCAAAGACTCTATTATTTGGCTGCTATCTTGCTCCATCCAAGCCAATTTCTTTCTTATCCTTGTTTGTGACCTCATTAAAAACTTTAACGGGGGAGTGGAGCATGATGGCGGACAGGATGGACGTGTAGCCCACCTCTCCCAAGACACCAGGTGAGAGGAAAGGCGGTCTGGACTTTCCCTGTGTGTGGATTATTGGAGTGGACAGACAGCTGTAGATACCCAGTGAACTGGCGGATTGCTATATATGAGGGGTAATTTAAAATCACAGAATCTGTTGTAGAGATTCTTCCCTGCTCAGCCATGCCTGCCAGCAGGCCCCTCCCCTACGGAGGTCAGCAGCTTATAAATGCTGACAATACCCAATTGACAAATAATTATTCCTGAACTGAGGGAGGCATCCGAAAGGAGAGCCACTCAAAACCACGGGGAGCTGGGCGAACTGTTGGACAATTGAAGGGAAGGGATCCTGCCCGGGAAACAGACATTTTGAACTACCCAAAAGGGCAGGCACCTTTCCCCCAGGTGTTGGAGGGGGCTGGCGGTTTAGGCTGCACCACGAACTGGAGGGCATCGATCCAAAAGGGAAACTCTCAACCATAAACCCAGAATAAGTCCCCCGAACGCTCCAAGCACGGGAACCGGCTTGAAGCTGCGGACCCGGCTTTGGCTGCTAAAGCCGGGAAGCTACTGAAGCCACACACCCGGCTTTAGCTGCTGAGGCCGCGAACATGGATTCAGCCCCGGGAGCCAGCTACAGCAGATAAAACCACAAGCCCACCAACGACCACGCGAACTCAGCACCATTACCCCCACAGCTGATGGCAGTCACCAGTTTGTAGGAGAACCTGAGAACAGAGTGGAAAGAATTGAGAAGTGTGGACACCTGCACTGAATGGGAAGGTCGGTTGCAAGTGCTGTATGGAAAAGAACAGCCGAGGTTACACATTTCTTAAGCGACAAACTTTTGCAGAAATTCCAAAATGGAGATCAGCCATGGAAGGTGGTTACCATGGTAACAGTATAAACTGTAAATCAGGTATAAGCCTCGGAACCACACACAGTGCCACCTGGTGTCCAGAAAGTATATTGCAGTATGAATATATTCCTACAAAAGTTGATCCCTACAGCAGACATATAGATATATATAGGTATATTTCTACACACAAGAATATTTTTGTAGATGGTGCATTTTTTTTTTTTGTTTTGTTTTCTTTTGTTTTGTTTTTTGGTTTTTTTTGTTTTCGTGGTTTTTTTGTTTGTTTGTTTTGTTTTTGTCTGTTTTTTCCTCACCATTATCGTAGAGGAGATTTCGATAATTTTTTATTATTACTTTTTATATAAATATATTTTTTATTTCTGTCTTCTAATTTCAATTTCTTCTTTCTTCTCATTTAACATTCCTACTAACACCACTTTTCTCTCCCTTTTTTTGCCTTTCTTTCAATTATTTTACGATTATCACAATTATTATTGCACTTGTTCTTATGCTGCTGTTGTCGTGGCTGTTACCTGTATGTCTATGTGTTTCTGTCTGTCTCTGGATCTATGGGCCCACGTGCCTGGTAACCTTTGTATCTGTTTATTTGTTCATTTTGTCTCAATGAGCTTGGAGTTACGACCTGCAACTCTGAGCTGCTAACAGTCCCCTCCACTCTCACTCCGTTATCTGGAGACCTGCCCCCCACAGGAGTCCAGATTCTTGGGTGAACTCTCGAGAGGTGCAGACAGGACCTGGACAGCAACTGGCCAGTGCCGACTCTGTAGCAAAGGAGCGAGAAGATGACGGTCTGCTAAGAGGGAATTACACTGGAGCGGTGGTGCTGCGAGGTGCAGAGCAACAGCCGTCTTCAGCAATAACAAGGCCCACCCCAAGATATCCCATAGCCTCTCCTCCTATCTTCCTGGGCAACCACATGAGGCCGAGCATCTTCTCAGATGGCAACCACCATGGAACAGACCTGGGACTGAAACACAGGCCCCGTGAGTAAAGGGTTTCCCTGAGGCGGCACTGACCTGGGTGGAACACGGGGACTAGAAAACACACCCGCAGATACGGGAAACTCCCAAGGTGGGGCTGATCCAGAGGACCACTTGACTGAGCCTAATACATACCTGGCCCACAAGGGATCATCAGCCTATAGACAAAGGAGGCCAAGAGGCTACAGCCAACAACTGATCCTGCTGCGAATACAAACCCACAGGACTAAAGACAGGGCCTGAGGTACAGGTTCTGGGAACTCAAATCAGCCTCTCCACTGCAGAAGAATTTAGCAGGGTCAGAAACAAACTCCTACAGGCTTGTTCCATTCACCCAGTAACATAAACTCAGGGTGGGGCTGGAACTGAGTGAACACCACCAGCCTCCAACAAGTGCCCGAGGTTGACAGGCCACACCACCCCATGCTGGATAAAGACAGAGAGTAGCGGCCTAGATGAGTAGATACAGACTACCCTGTGACTTAGGCAGGTGAAAACCCCTTGGGTATCTGCTACTGCAGTCAACTGACTGGGTCACAGCCCTGTGGGGCTAGCAGTGACTGGGTGTGACAGAGCTGCAAGGTAAGGAAGGAGGCATCAATCTTCCCAGACTGATCTATTTACTGGGTGGCTCTTCCTGACTCCACGCAGCACTGGAGTAAGCCATATTAAAGCAGTCACCAGACCCCTGTAATCCAGTTCCCAGGGACCTCTTGAACTCTCCCACCCGAGGCAGCTGCTTACTGAGACAATTGCTTTGGAGCTTTTGAACTGAGTCACTCACCTGGGAAATATCCAGGTTGTGCCCTGGGTGTGTGGTTGTACGAAGGTTTGATTTTCCTTTTCCATTTGTTGCCTGTGGTGGGTGGGATGACATAATTGCTCATATTTCTCCACAGCTGAGACTTCAACCCAGAGTAACTGGTTCAATAGGGTCAAATAAAAACCAGCAGAAAAAAAGACAGAACCACTTAGCCCCTCTACACCAAACAGGGCCCCAGTTTCTCAGGCCACTGCACTGTACGGGTCCTAGACAAAACACCAGGGGAGAAATCAAAGGGAGTAAAACAATCATGGGATGGAATCAGTGGAAAAATTCTGGTAACATGAATAACCAGAATAGATCAACCACCCAAGGAAAGATACGGCAGATGTAATTGAAGATCCCATTCACAAACAACTTGCTAAGATGTCAGAAATTGAATTCAGAATTTGGATGGCAAACAAGATTAACAAAATAGAACTAGGAATTCGTGGAGAAATTCAAAAGCTGTCTCAAAAATTTAACGAATTTAAAGAAAAAAACACCAAAGAATTAGACAAACTGAAGCAAGAAATTGCAGCTCTCAAAGATATGAAAAATACAGTAGAATCCCTTAGCAACAGAATGGACCAAGCAGAAGAAAGGATCTCGAACATCGAAGATAAGCCTTCAAATGCTCCGAAACTCTCAAAGAGTAAGAGAAATGGAGAGCAAAAATGGATCACTCTCTCAGAGAGCTCTGGGATAACTCGAAGAAGGCAAATATCCAACTCATAGTAATTCCTGAAACAGATGAAGTGGCCTCCCTGGGCGCAGAGGTCTTCTGCATGAAATTATGAAAGAGAATTTTCCAGACATGCCTAGAGAACCTGAAATTCAGATAGCAGATAGCTTCAGAACCCCAGCACAACTCAACCCCAATAAGACATTCCACAGGCATATCATAATTAACTTCACTAAAGTTAATATGAAGGAGAAAATTCTGAAAGCAGCCAGGTGAAAGAAAACTATTACCTTCAAAGGGAAGAACATTAGAATGACTGCAGATATCTCTGCTGAAACTTTTCAAGCCAGAAGAGGGTGGTCATCAATGTTTAATCTCCTCAATCAAAATAACTTTCAACCCCGGATCTTGTACCCAGCTAAACTGAGTTTCATTTATGAAGGAGAAATTAAATACTCTAATGACATTCATTTGCTAAAGAAATTTGCCATAACCAAACCAGCTCTTCAGGATATTCTCAGACCTATCCTCCATAATAACCAAAGCAATCCTCTACTACAAAACTAAACTCACTCAGAAACTTCTGATCAAACTCCAAATTCCACAATGGCAAAAGGATTAAAAACGCCCACTGGACTTTCGAAAAACTCAATACCCAAAATTTCACAAAACTTATCAATACTCTCCATTAATGTAAATGGATGAAACTGCCCTCTAAAGAGACATAGGTTAGCTGACTGGATACAAAAACTCAGGCCAGATATTAGTTGCATACAAAAGTCACATCGTAACTTAAAAGACATATACAGACTCAGGGTGAAAGGATGGTCATCCATATTTCAGGCAAATGGTAACCAGAAAAAAGCAGGAGTTGCAATTTTATTTGCAGACACAATAGGCTTTAAACCAACAAAAGTAAGGAAGGACAAAAATGGTCACTTCACATTACTCAGAAATAAAAACAAAGCAGAAGGAATTATGCTACCAGACCTCAGACTATACTACAAATCAATAGTGATCAAAACAGCATGGTATTGGCACAAAAACAGAGAAGTAGAAGTCTGGAACAGAATAGAGAACCAAGAGATGAATCCAGCTATTTACCGTTATTTAATCTTTGACAAGCTAATTAAAAACATTTAGTGGGGAAAGGTTTCCCTATTTAACAAATGGTGCTGGGTGAACTGGATGGCAACCTGTAGAAGACTGAAAGTGGACCCACACGTTTCACCATTAACTAAGATAGACTCTCACTGGATCAAAGATTTGAACTAACGACATGAAACTATAAAAATACTAGAAACCAGTGCAGGGAAAACCCTTGAAAAAATTGGGCTGGGCGAGTATTTTATGAGGAGGACACCCCGGGCAATTGAAGCAGCTTCAAAAATACACTACTGGGACTTGAAAAAACTAAAAAGCTTCTGCACAGCCAAGAACACAGTAAGTAAAGCAAGCAAACGGCCCTCAGAATGGGAGAAGATATTTGCAGGTTATGTCTCTGACAAAGGTTTAATAACAAGAATCCACAGAGAACTCAAACGCATTAGCAAGAATAGAACAAGTGATCCCATTGCAGTCTGGGCAAGGGATTTGAAGAGAAATTTTTCCGAAGAAGACAGGCACGCAGCCTTCAGACATATGAAAAAATGCTCATCATCTTTAATCATCAGAGAAATGCAAATCAAAACTACTTTGAGATACCATCTAACTCCAGCGAGACTAGCCTATATCACAAAAATCCCAAGACCAGAGATGTTGGCGCGGATGTGGAGAAAAGGGAACACTTTTGCACTGCTGGTGGGAATGCAAATTAATACATTCCTTTTGGAAAGAGATATGGAGAACACTTAGAGATCTAAAAATAGATCTGCCATTCAATCCTGTAATCCCTCCACTGGGCATATGCCCAGAGGACCAAAAAGCACATCATAACAAAGATATTTGTACCAGAATGTTTATTGCAGCTCAATTCATAATTTCTATGTCAAAGAAGAACCCCAAGTGCCCATCTATACATGAATGGATTAATAAATTGTGGTACATGTACACCATGGAATATTATGCAACCTTAAAGAAAGATGGAGACTTTACCTCTTTAATGTTTACATGGATCGAGCTGGAACATATTCTTCTTAGTAAAGTATCTCAAGAATGGAGGAAAAAGTACCCAATGTATTCAGTCCTACTATGAAACTAATTTAGGGTTTGCACGTGAAAGCTATAACCCAGTTACAACCTGAGAATAGGGGGAAGGGGGAAAGGGAGGGGAGGAGGGGGGATGTGGGTAGAGGGAAGAGGATTGGTGGGATTACACCAGCAGTGCATCTTACAAGGGTATATGTGAAACTTGGTAAACAGTCTGTAAAGCTAGTGAATGATGCCCCATGATCATATCAATGTACACAGCTATGATTTAATAAAAAAAAATGGTCACTTCATATTTGTTAAGAGTAAGACTCAATATGATGAGATTTCAATTATTAATATCTATGCACCCAACCACAATGCACCTCAATTTATAAGAGAAACTCTAACTGACATGAGCAACTTGATTTCCTCCAACTCTATAATAGTCGGAGATTTTAACACTCCTTTGGCAGTGATGGATCGCTCCTCCAACAAAAAGCTGAGTAAAGAAAGTCTAGATTTTAATCTAACCATCCAGCATTTAGATTTAGCAGACATCTACAGAACATTTCATCCCAAAAAAACTGAATACACATACTTCTCATCAGTCCACGGAGCTTACTCCAAAATTGATCACATCTTAGGTCACAAGTCTGACCTCAGTAAATTTAAAAGAATAGCAATTATTCCATGCATCTTCTCGGACCATCATGGAATAAAAATTGAGACGAGTAACAACAGGAATCTGCATACTCATACAAAAACATGGAAGTTAAATAACCTTATGCTGAATGATAGCTGGGTCAGAGATGAGATCAAGAAGGAAATTGCCAAATTTCTGGAACAAAACGACAATGAAGACACAAACTATCAGAACCTCTGGGACTCCGCAAAGGCAGTTCTAAGTGGGAAATATATAGCACTGCAAGCCTTCCTCAGGAGAAAGGAAAGAGAGGAAGTAAGCAACTAAATGGGACGTCTCAAGAGACTGGAAATGGAAGAACACTCCAACCCAAATCCAGTAGATGAAAAGAAATAACCAAAATTAGAGCAGAACTAAATGAAATTGAAAACAAAAGAATAATACAACAGATCAATAAATCAAAAAGCTGGTTTTTTGGAAAGGTCAACAAAATAGATAAACCTTTGGCCAACCTAATCAGGAAAAAAAGAGTAAAATCTCTAATCTCATCAATCAAAAATAACAAAGACGAAATAACAACAGACTCCTCAGAAATCCAAAAAATCCTTAATGAATATTACAAGAAACTTTCCTCTCAGAAATAGGAAAATCTGAAGGAAATTGACCGTTACTTGGAAGCATGTCACCTTCCAAGACTTAACCGAAATCAAGTGGAAATTTTGAACAGGCCCATTTCAAGTTCGGAAATAACATCAACCATACAAAATCTCCCCAAAAAGAAAAGCCCGGGACCAGATGGTTTTATGTTAGAATTCTACCAAACCTTTAAATAGGAATTAGTACCTATATTACTCAACCTGTTCCAAAAGGTAGAAAAGAAGGAAGATTACCCAACACATTCTATGAAGCAAACATCACCCTGATCCCCAAACCAGGAAAAGACCCAACAAGAAAAGAAAATTATAGACCAATATCACTAATGAATATAGATGTAAAAATATTCAACAAGATTCTTACAAACAGAATCCAGCTACATATCAAACAAATCATAAATGATGACCAAGTCGGTTTTATCACAGGGTCTCAAGGCTGGTTCAATATACGTAAATCTATAAATGTAATTCAGCACATAAACAAATTAAAAAACAAAGACCATATGATGCTCTCAATCGATGCAGAAAAAACTTTTGATAACATCCAACATCCCTTCATGATAAGAACAATTAACAAAATTGGTTTAGAAGGGACCTTTCTTAAACTGATGGAGGCCATCTACAGCAAACCCACAGCCAATATCATATTGAATGGAGTTAAATTGGAATCATTCCCACTCAGATCTGGAACCAGACAAGGCTGCCCATTGTCTCCATTGTTCTTTAATATTTTAATGGAAGTTTTAGCCACCGCAATTAGGGAAGAAAAGGTGATCAAGGGTATCCATATAGGGTCAGAAGAGATCATACTTTTGCTCTTCGCAGATGATATGATTGTATATCTGGAAAATACTAGGGACTCTACTACAAAACTCTTAGAAGTGATCAAGGAATACAGCAGTGTCTCAGGTTACAAAATCAACATTCATAAATTGGTTGCCTTTATATATACCAACAATAGTCAAGTTGAAAAAACAATTAAGGACTCTATCCCATTCACAGTAGTGCCAAAGAAGATGAAATACTTGGGAGTTTATCTAACAAAGGATGTGAAAGTTCTATACAAAGAGAACTATGAAACTCTAAGAAAACTCTAAGCTGAGAATGTTAAAAAATGGAAAAATATACCATGCTCATGGTTGGGAAGAATCAGCATTGTTAAAATGTCCATACTACCCAAAGCAATATATAATTTCAACGCAATCCCCATTAAAGCTGCACTGTCATACTTTAAAGATCTTGAAAAAACAATACTTCGTTTTATATGGAATCAGAAAAAACCTCGAATAGCCAAGACATTACTCAGAAATAAAAACAAAGCAGGAGGAATCACGCTACCAGACCTCAGACTATACTACAAATCGATAGTGATCAAAACAGCATGGTACTGTCACAAAAACAGAGAAGTAGATGTCTGGAACAGAATAGAGAACCAAGGGATGAATCCAGCTACTTACCATTATTTAATCTTTGACAAGCCAATTAAAAACATTCAGTGGGGAAAATGTTCCCTATTTAACAAATGGTGCTGAGCGAACGGGCTGGCAACTGGCTGGCAACCTGTAGAAGACTGAAACTGGACCCACACCTCTCACCATTAACCAAGATAGACTCTCATTGGATTAAAGATTTCAACCTAAGACATGAAACTATGAAAATACTAGAAGAGTGTGCAGGGAAAACCCTTGAAGAAATTGGGTTGGGCGTGTTTTTCATGAGAAGGATCCCCCGGGCAATTGATGCTGCTTCAAAAATACACTATTGGGACTTGATCAAACTAAAAATCTTCTGCACAGCCAAAAACACAGTAAGTAAAGCAAGCAAACAGCCCTCAGAATGGGAAAAGTTATTTGCAGGTTATGTCTCCGACAAAGGTTTAATAACCAGAATCCACAGAGAACTCAAACTCATGAGCAAGAAAATAACAAGGGATCCCATCGCAGGCTGGGCAAAGGACTTGAAGAGAAACTTCTCTAAAGAAGACAGGCACACGGCCTTCAGACATGAAAAAACGCTCATCATCTTTAATCATCAGAGAAATGCAAATCAAAACTACTTTGAGATATCATCTAACTCCAGTGAGACTAGCCTACATCACAAAATCCCAAGACCAGAGATGTTGGCGCGGATGTGGAGAAAAGGGAACACTTTTGCACTGCTGGTGGGAATGCAAATTAATACATTCCTTTTGGAAAGAGATATGGAGAACACTTAGAGATCTAAAAATAGATCTGCCATTCAATCCTGTAATCCTTCTTCTGGGCATATACCCAGAAGACCAAAAATCACATTATAACAAAGGTATTTGTATTAGAATATTTATTGCAGCCCTATTCATAATTGCTTGGTCATGGAAAAAGCCCAAGTGCCCATCGATCCACGAATGGATTAATAATTTATAGAATATGTACACCATGGAATATTATGCAGCCTTAAAAAAGATGGAGACTTACCTCTTTCATGTTTACATGGATGAAGCTGGAACATATTCTTCTTAGTAAAGTGTCTCGAGAATGGAAGAAAAAGTACCCAATGTACTCACACTTATTATGAAACTAATGTAGGACCTTCACATGAAAGCTATAACCCAGTTACAACCTAAGAATAGGGAGAATGGGGAAAGGTAAAGGTGGGAGGGGGGAGGTAGGTGGAGGGAGGGAGATTAATGGGATTACACCTGCGGTGCATCTTACAAGGGAATATGTGAATCCTAGTAAATGTGGAATATAAACGTCTTAGCAAAATAACTAAGAAAATGTGAGGAAAGCTATGTTAACTAGTGTGATAAAAATGTGTCAAACGGCCTATGAACCAAGTGTGTGGTGCCCCTTGATCATGCTAATGTACACAGCTATGATTTAATAAAAAAATAAATCAATAAAATAAATACATAAAAAATAGAGTATCTAATATGCCATAAACACTGCCCCCCAGTTAGTAGCTGTTGGTGTTATTAATTAGCTTTGGATGTGGGTTTGCATTGAGTGATTAGAGGAGCCATATTCTTGTTCAGGTTGCAGAAGCAAGTGTGGGATGTTTTAGGCAAAGCAACTCTTCCATAATCCCTCCCCCCCCAACCTCTCTCTTCTCCTATCCACGGCTGTCACTTTGGGGTCAGAGATGGGCATCACAGGGTCGGTGAAACCCCTGAAGTTATGCATGTGCACACCTGTTTTGCATCCACTAAAGATGGCTTTCTTTCCAGGCAAAGATCTTAAGCATTCATCAGATACTCAAGGTGGATATTTACCCCAGATAAGTAAGAACCTCCATGCTTAACACAAGCTCTCTGCTTCTTGCCAAGACCTGCTTTTGTAGCTAGGGTTTGAAACCTCTAAGGCAGTATTCTGAGGCTTCCTGATGTTCCAAGAGACCTTTAAGGGATCTGGACGGCTCTCCCTTTTCTACGTTATATTTTTGTGCAACCAGATTCTCTTCATATTCCTCAACTAAAACAACGGATTGCATCAGGCTTGAGTACAGAAGCAGGTTTAAGAATCCAGGCATTTTCTACTACGTTGGCAAAAATGTCAAACAAAGCCATTCTTATCACTAAATTTGTATTTTCATGTTTAGAAAATATTAGTAGCTTTCCATGAAATGTTATGATAATACTGATAATACATGATGCATTTATTATTATTAAATCAATTAAGTGTTTTTAAAAAAATAAAAACTTTAACAGATTTTCTTTTTTTTTTATTTTTTTATAGAGAACGAGTCTCACTTTACTGCCCTCGGTAGAGTGCTATGGTGTCACACGGCTCACAGCAACTTCCAGCTCTTGGGCTTACGTGATTCTCTTGCCTCAGCCTCCGGAGCAGCTGGGACTACAGGTGTCCGCCACAATGCCCGGCTATTTTTTTGTTGTTGTTGCAGTTTGGCCAGGGCTGGGTTTGAACCCGCCACCCTTGGCATATGGGGCCGGCGCCCTGCTCACTGAGCCACAGGTGCCGCCCCAACTTTAACAGATTTTCAAGAATGCAACTTTTGTAATAGGCAGATTAATACCCCCAGTGATGGTCTTGTTTAAATTTTCAGTACACATGATATGTTAGTTTTCAAATGATTTTCATAATGTATTTGAGTTAGGAATATTAAGATGCAGATATTGAAGACATTATCTGGTATTATGCAGGTGAACTCAATTGAACAAAAAGTCCTCAGTAATGTACTTTTTGACTATTGAAAGAGAGATGACTAATAAAGAATGCTAAGAGAGATGAAATATTTCTGCCTTTGAAAATTAATGAAGAAAAGCATGATAAAAGCATGATAAAACACTGTTTCTAAATATATGGGATTAAATCAAAGCACTATTTAAAGAGAATTTACAGCTGGAAATACCTACATTGAAAAAAGAAATATCAAATCCATAACCTAATTTCAGCCTTCAGAACTAGAAAAAGGAAAATTATACACGAAACAAGAAAGGGAATGAAAAATTGCTTAGAAAATTAATTGGAGGTAAAATATCATCAAGATAGCAAATAGAAATTCGCAGCTTTTATCTGAAAACTTAATAACCAATTTAGCAACAACTCACAGATAAAAGTACCGTGATGAGAGCTCCAAAGTCTAATAGAGCAGTTCCATCACCTTTGTAGCACAAAAATTTCTGGGATAGCCATAATGAAAATGGTAAGAATAATTTAATTTTACCCACTTCATCCCTCCTCAAACTGGAAAGCTCACTGTTGAGGGGAAAAAAAACAGTACCAGATAATATTCTCAGCACACAATTCTGTCCTGGGGAAAGACAGAAAAAAGTGAGCATTTGACGTCTGCAGTTTTGAGAACTGTCCTGAGAGGACCAGATCTGTATCACTTCATTCATAATAGGTTTAAATCAGCAAGACTATATTACCTGAGAGAATTTAAGAAAAAGTGAAAGACGTAGGTACTCACACTAACTAGTCATTGACTCTAATAAGATGTCTTCCCTCACATGTGTCCTCACAAATCGTATGTGTATATAAGCAATTATTCTCATATCTGTGGGACTGGGACAAAGCACACAATCCTGAGACTACTCTTTCAGAATAAAAGAAGAGAAGTGGAGCTTGCATCATCATCTGTCATCCTCCTGTATCTCAATACACTGATTAGGGAAAACAGGCTAGTATACCACAAATGGGTGATGACCCTATGGTATAGGGTAAGGAAAAGGTGAAAAATCTTAAGATGTATGCTTTAGGAGGGACAGAGAATTTCTGCCAAATACTTAGACACTTAATGTCATTGTCCTAGGAAAAATAAATTGGTTACTTTCCAACTCTGTGAAATCAAGAGAAGACACACAATTCTAAAACTTCTACTGTAGGAGAGAGAAGAAGCAGTGAAGTTGGAACATCCAAGAAAATGTTTGAGAGACCTCTAAGAATATCTACTTGGAATGAATGATGAAAGTCTTCTCTGTTGAATCTAGCATGTAAGGACTGGAAGAAGTGGCTTCCTTTTGAATGCATAGACACAAAGGCAAGGCCAAAGGGATAATGAAGAATAAAATAAATATAATATAACTAAAGGAACAAAATTAAATTCCAACAAATCTCCCAAAATGAAGATCTACAAATTTCCTGATAAAAAAATTTAAAAATAAAAACTCAAAAATGGCAAAACAAACATCACAAGTATTCTCTAACAAATTGAAACTACTTTATGAGCACACAAGCCACACAGAGGAAGGTAAAAGTCATTAGAAATCAGGCAGGGGAAAGAGGAAGGAGGAAAAGGGTAAAAACCCACCTAAGGGGTACCATGAGCACCAGTTGGGTGATGGGCACACTCATAGTACTGACACAAGCCAAGTATCAATAACATCTGTATCCTCTTTTTTGTTGTTTTTGTTTGTTTGTTTCCTTTTTTTTTTTTTATATCGTTGAGGATTCATTGAGGGTACAATAAGCCAGGTTACACTGATTGCATTTGTTAGGTAAAGTCCCTCTTGCAATCATGTCTTGACCCCAAAAGGTGTGGCACACACCAAGGCCCCACCCCCCTCCCTCCTTCCCTCTCTCTGCTCTTCCTTTCCCCACCCCTCCCTCCTTCTTTCTTTCTCTGCTCTCCCCTTCCCCCACCCCCACCATGACCTTAATTGTCATTAATTGTCCTCATATCAAAATTGAGTACATATGGGGTGCCAATGATTTGGTTACATAAATTGCTTTTGTACCTTTTGAGTCAAAGTTATAAATGTGATTATCACCCAGATAGAGGGCCTTGTACCCATTAAGCAACAGAAAAAATAAATAATTGGGACATGATTTTATTACAAAGCTTCTGCGCAACCAAGGAAACCATCATAGAATACCTACAAAGCGGGTTAAAATATTTGTGTGCTATACACCAGACACATGGCTGATAACTCATAGTCTACAAAGAATAAAGGAAATCATCAGGGAAAGTGGAAAAAAAGCAAACCCATTAAAAAGTGGGCAGAAAACATGATCAGAAACTTTTCAAAAGAAGATAGACTAATGGCTAACAAACATATATAAACGTCTTTAGTCATCAGGGAAATTGAAATCAAAACTACAAGGAGTTATGACTTAACTCCATTCTACTTTGACTTTAAAATGATCATATTAAAGAGGTTCAGTTGATACAGACAACTAAATAAAAATGAGAGACACAGTTCATAATCAAATGAGAAATTAAACAAGAGATAGAAGCCATAAAAAGATCAGTGATCTGCAGTTGATGAATGAATTTAAAATTTAACATAGGGAATACATAGCAGATCCAATTAAACAGAAGAAAGAATCAGCAAACTACCAGGCAAGTAACCTGAAATGATTGGTCAGAGGGATACAAAAGAAAAAAAATGCAAAAGTGAAGAATGCCTATTACATAAGTATGAAAAAGGAGAAAGCCTATTTTAATGAACAATAACCAAAAGCTTCCCAATTTTGGTGAAAAAACTATAGATCTAGATTCATGAATCTCCAAAGGTCCAGCAATCCCACTACTAGGTAGCTACTAAAAAAATGAATATCTCCAACAAGTGTTCACATATTTCTTGCAATGTTATTCACAATAGAAAAGTGAATCAATGCTCATCAAAGTGAATAAGTGCTCATTAATGAATGGACAAAAAAATGCGACATACATGTGAATTATTCTGTACTATATATGTATACAAATATATACACACATATGTATTCACAATACAGACTGAAATACTATTTTTCCATTAAAATAATTAAACAATAAATTTTGCAGCATAAGTGTAACTGGAGGTCATTATTCTTCTTCAAATAAGTCAGATACAGAAGGACAAATACAACTTTTTCTGACTCATAAGGAACTGCTACAAATGTGTACTCATGGATGTGGAGAGTGGAATGATAGACAATGCAGTCTAAGAAGAATAAGGCAGGAGGAGGTAGATGATGACAAATTAATTAATGTATAAAATATATGTTGTTTGGGTAATGTATACTCAAATATCCCTAACTTGACTAGTACATATTCCATGTACATAACAAAATTTCACTTGTACCTTATAAATTTATATAAATAAAATTAAAAAGTAAAAATGCAATAATATACTTTACCTATCAATAATTACATCAAATTTAAATGAAAAACCAATTAAAATATATAAAGTGGCTGAATGGGTAAAATACAAGAACAAACTATATGATTTGTACGTGAGACTCATTTTAAATACACATACAAACGAAAAGTGAATGATAGAAAAAAGCATTCCATACAAATGGTAACCAATAGACAGCAAGCTAGCTACACCAATATCAGATAAAATAAACTCTAAGTCAAACACTATCATGAAAGACAGAAATATTACTATTTCTTACAATAACAGGAAAATATGTCAACACAACATTTCAGTAATAGACAGATAATTCAGACAAAAAAATAAAATAAAAGAAGCAGATGACTTGACCAACACCATAGACCAAGTTGTTTTGTCCTTAATATCCTTCTCATTCCTGACTGCATTGACTAGAACTTTCAGCACTATGTTGAATAGTAGTGATGATAGTGGACATCTTTGTCAGTTTACAGTTATACATGGAAATGTTTAGAATTTTACTCCATTCAGCATGATATTGATTGTGAATTTTTTTGTAGATAGTTTCTATCAGTTTGTATGATGTCCCTCTTATGCCTATTTTCTTAAGTGTTCTTATCAGAAAACGGTGCTGAATTTTGTCAAATGCTTTTTGTGTATCAATTGAGAGGATCATGTCTTCTATTTTATTTTTTTGTTTCTATTTATGTGGTGAATTACATTTATGGATTTGCATATGTTAAACCAACCTTACATACCTGGAACAAAGACTACTTGATCCTGATGTATAATTTATTTAATGTGTAGCTGTATTCTATTTGCAAAAATTTTATTGAATATTTTTGCATCAATAGTCATTAGTGAAACTGGTCTGTAGTTTTCTTTTTTTGTTGGGTTTCTTTTTGGTTTTGGTATTAGGGTGATGTTCCTTCATAGAATGTCATAGGAAGGGTTCCTTCCTTCTCAATGTTTAGGTTCTGCAGTATATGTACGTGTTCTTCTTTGAAGGTTTGGTACAATTCTGGTGTGAAGCCATTAGGCCAAGGACACTTTTGGGTGGGGGTGGAGATTTTTCATTTTTTCTTCAATTTCAGTGGTTGATATCATTTGGTTCAAGAAATCCATTTCTTCCTGGCTCAGTCAAGTCAACCTCCCTCGAGGTTGTGTGTTTCCAGGTATTGGTCCATTTTCTTCATATTGTCAAAATTATAGGCATAAATATTTTGTAGTAACCAGAGAAGATTTTTTGTATTTCTGTGGTATCTGTTATTTCGCCATTTTATTTTGTGAATGATGTTATTAAAGATCTTACTTTCCTGTGTATAGTTAATTTCATCAAAGGTTTTTAATTCTATTTATTTTTTCAAAAGTCCAACTTTTTGTTTCGTGTATTTTGTAAATAAATCTTTTGTTTTCAATTTACTTTATTTCTGATTTAATTTTGGTTATTTTTTTCTTCTACTAATTTTGGGATTGGATTGCTTTTTCGATCCCAATTTCTTAAGTTACTACATTAGGTTGTAATTTCCTCTCAGGACCGCTTTTGTAGTATCCCACAAAATTTAATAGCTTATGTCTTCATTGTTATTATGTTAAAGAAAAATACTAATTTTCTTTTTTATCTCTTTATTAACCCATCTGTCATTTAGCATAAAGTTGTTTACTTTCCATGACTATGTGTAGGGATGAAGGTTTTTGTTGGAATTGTGTTCTACTTTTATTCACTTACAATCTAAAAAGATACACGGTATAATTTCAATCTTTTTTAATTTTGTTGAGGTTTCATTTGGGTCCCATGATGTGGTCAACATTGGAGTATGATTCATGAGCTGGAAAGAAGAACTTATACTTGATTGTTTTGAGGTTGTATGTTATGTATATGTCTAATAAGCCCAATTGTTCTATGTCCACATTTAAGCCTCTTGTTCTTTGTTTAGTATTGTTTAGAAGATCTGTCCAGTTATGTCAGCTGGGTGTTCAAGTATCCAGTTATTATGGTGTTATAAGATATCATATTTTTCAGACTATTTCTGTTTCGATTTATAAATCTGGGAGCATTTAAATTAGGTGCATGTATATTGATAATTGATACGTTTTCTCATTGAATTGTTCCATTGATCCCTTATATAGTGTACGTATTTATCTTTATTTACTTTTGCTGATTTTAATCCAAAAGAATCTGCATATAAGATGGTTATTACTGTTTCTTTGGTATCCAATTGCTTGAAATATGGTCTTCCAACTCTTTCCCCTGAGTCTTGTTCCTTCTTTAGAGGTTGGCTGTGTTTTCTTAATACAAAACATAGTTGGCTTGTGCTTTTTTATTCCATCAGCTATCCTGTGCCTCTTCAGTGGTGAATTCAAGTCATTTACATTTATTGAGTGAATTAATAAATTTGGATAAGCTCTGGTTGTCTTTTTTTGTGCAAGTCTGATGCATAGTTTTTATCACTGGGGCCAATGGGGAACGTAGATTTTACTTTTCATATCTACCTGTCCTTATTTTGCTGGTGGACTATTGTGATCATCTGTTTGTAGTATGGGTCTTATTACTCCTTTCTACAGTGGTGGTCTTGTAGTGGCAGATTTCCTCAATGATTGCAGTCAGTAGAACATTTGCTTCCTCCATCAAATATGAATTTAGCTTGGCAGCATGGAGGATCCTAGGCTAGAAATAACTTTCTTTGAGTATGTTGAAAATCAAACCCCTCTCCTTAACATGAGAGCGCACAAGAGAACATCGCTGATTGGCAGTGTCTACAGCTGCCATGAAAACAGCCCAGAATCCCAGGCTCAATTTGGACTCTTTCCCTTCTGCTCACACGGCGTCTGCCTGGATTGGTCAATGCGAGGGAGGAGAGAGCAGATGGTGGCCGAGTAACAGCTTCCTTGCATCTGGGCTGCATGAGTCTGGGGAGATAGGACTCCAGGCATCTCTGGCTGGTGGGATCTGCTTATAATCATCCCTGTGAGGATACAGGGAGTCAGCAAGAGACCTCTGGACCCCAAGAGGAGGACTAAAACAGTAGAAAAACAGCAAGTGGTCACATGTGTTCAATCGGTCTAAACCCGCTGGCAACTGTAAGTACAGTAGCAGCGAGACTGCAAACCAGAAAGGCCTTACCTGTGAACTGTTTTGGTGTCTTTGGACTTGGCTCTCAGTTGAACTGCTTTGGGGAGAGCCTGAGTGGGACTGCAGAGAACTTTGGCCATTGTCTAGGGACCAAGTCTGAGGCGCTGAGCCACACGGAACTAATAGTGTTTGGCTGTGGGACACAGGGAGCCATTGTGAGTGATCTGCCCCGGCAAGCTCCGCCCTCAGGGTTGCAGAGCAAGAATCGGGCGGGAGCTGGTAACCTAGTGACTAAGCAGCCTAAGGGTGGGGTCTGAGCCGCCTTACAGCCCTAACCCTCAGGGGCAGAGTGAGACCGGTTTTGGCACACTGGATGAGTGGATAGCCACTTCAGCAGTGATTCCAGTGACAAGCACTTTCCTGGGAAAGCTTCTGCTCAGCAAGTTCACAACTTCAAATTGCCTTTTAAGAGGGCTGAAGAGAGATTTAGGGTGTCTAGATGATGCGGTTTGAGAAATCAGCAGCCTCCAGTCGTATCAGCACTGTGCTTAACATCTCATACCCCAGAAGACCATGTGTTTCCCAGACAATATTCAACAACATATACTTTGTTTTTGGTTGTGATTTTTTTTTTTTTTTGGTTTGGTTGTTTTTTTGTTTATTTTGATGTTGGTGATGTTGTTTTGTTTTTTAATTTCAACCTTTTCTGTACAGATTTTTTCTTTCTCAATTTTTCTAGTTTAATTATAATTTCCCGTTGCTGCCTTTTTCAATAACTAGAACTTCATTTTTGCTAGTGTTTCTACCACTATCATTTGGTTTTTCACCCAATTTTATTCTGTAAAGTTTTCTGTTTGCTTGTTTTGGTTTGATTTATAGCATTTTTGTCTTTCCTCTCTACTTGGTGGAGGTGGGGTACTGTGTCAGATCAGGTTAGCAAAGAGCTGCTGACCTCAAGGGAACCACCCAACTGGGCACCCCCAGAAGGTGGGGTTTTTTTAAAGTTGTGTCAAAGTACCCTACTGTACACCTATATTGCTCTGTTTCCCTCTTTCTGTGCCTCTCTTCTTTTTGTCAATATTCGTTTTACCCACCCCCCCTCCTTTCTCTATCTTTTTTTCTTTTTGCTTGTTCCTCCTTTCTTTCATCCCTTTCTTTCTCTTCAACCTTCTCATCCTTCTGGTCCTGTACCAAAAGTACTCATTGAAACCATAGTCCACAGGCACAGAAACGCAAAGAGCAAGAGGAAGGGAAAGGAATATTAGGGCAAGGAAACAGATAAAAGAAATCACTCATGAAGAAGAATCAGCAGAAAATTCCTGGCAACATGAAGAACCAGTCCAGAGCAACTCCTCCCAGCTACCACGAGGTAGCTACTGCAGAGGATTCCACCTATAAATAAACTTTAGGAATGACAGAAAGAGAATTTAGAATACACATGATAAAAACAATGAGTGAAATGATGGAAACAATGAAGGAAACTGCTAATAAAGTGGAAAATAACCAAAAGGAAATCCAAAAACAGAATCAAATCAGAGATGAACGATATGAAGAATATAGAAAGGATATAGCAGAGCTGAAGGAGCTGAAACAGTCAATTAGGGAACTTAAAGATGCAAAGGAAAGTATCAGCAACAGGTTAGACCATGCAGAAGAAAAATTTTAGAGGTAGAAGACAAAGTTCTTGAGATAACTCAGATAGTAAAAGAGGCAGAAAAGAAGAAAGAGAAGAAAGCAGAATGTTCACTGTCAGAATTATGGGACTTTATGAAGCCTTCCAACATACGAGTTATAGGAATCCCAGAAGGGGAAGAAGAATGCCCCAGAGGAATGGAAGCCATACTAGAGAATATTATAAAAGAAAATTTCCCAAATATCACGAAAGATTCTGACACACTGCTTTCAGAGGAATATCGGACCCCAGGTCGCCTCAACTCTAACCGAGCTTCTCCAGGACACATTGTGATGAACCTGTCCAAAGTCAAGACAAAAGAAAAAATTCTGCAAGTTGCCAGGAGTAAGCGCCAGTTGACCTACAGGGGCAAATCCATCAGAGTGACTACAGACTTCTCTAATGAAACTTTCCAAGCAAGAAGACAATGGTCATCTACCTTTAATCTACTTAAACAGAACAATTTCCAGCCCAGAATTCTTTACCCTGCTAAGCTAAGCTTTAAAATTGATGGATAAATCAAATCATTTACGGATATACAAACATTGAGGAAATTCGCCACAACAAGACCAGCTCTACAGGAAATACTTCAACCTTTTCTACACACTGACCATCACAATAGATCAGCAGAAAAGTGAGAACTCAGAAATTAAAGGACAGAACCTAAGCTCCACACTCATGCAAAAGATAAAACCCAGCAATGGACTCTCACAAAATAAGATGAATAAAATACTACCACACTTATCAATTATCTCAATAAATGTTAATGGCTTGAATTCCCCACTGAAGAGACATAGATTGGCTGACTGGATTAAAAAAACACAAGCCATCCATTTGTGGTCTGCAAGAAACACACCTGGCTTCAAAAGACAAATTAAAATTCCGAGTCAGGGGGGATGGGGAGCCCAGGCCTGACACCATCCCCTTCTGCTCCTAGCCAGGGAATTGGACCAACTACTCCTGCCAGCAACCTGGGGCCCTCTACACTGGCCCGAGTCACTGTGTGGGGGAGGGGAGAGAGAAAGGGAGAACAGTCAGTGATGCACACTGTCCCCCTCCCCCACACCAACCCGCTATTTCCACCCCCCACCCCAGCCACCCTAGCAGGGCACCTAAACCGCTAAGGGTGAACTTAGTTCCACACTCCTCAGGGGCAGCCTGGAAGCTGGCTCCCCAACAGGAGCCCCCAAGAAGAGAGGGAACAACACCCCTGAGGGCAAGCTGGTGCAGCGTGAAGAGGAGAGAAGGCAGGCTGGACTGAGCAGGGTGTGATTGGGGGAAGCGGTCCAAGTGGTTGCAGAGCTGGGGGGCCAGGAAAGGCAGCAGGTGGTGAGGCACTTGGGGACACAAGGTCACTTCAGGGTGGGGCGATGCCTCTCTGTGCCCGGGAGTGGCCAGTCCCCAGACAGGGCAGCTCTCCAAAGGCTGTCCTCTGGGACAACTCAGGTTCTCTTCAGGAGCCGCAGGGATGAGGGGGCATGGAGGCTCGGGTGCTGCAGGGGACTGGAGGCAGTGAAGTGGGGGTGGACCATGTGTCCTGGGGGGTAAGTGACCAAAGGGCGAGGGAGCAGGTACCGGGCATTGTGGGAGACCTAGCCTGAGGTAGGAGTCGAGGAAGACAAGACTCTGGCAGGGTTAGGGTGGGTAGTGAAGGGGGAGGATGGACACCCTGCAGGGGAGGAAAAGGAAGGGTCTGCTCCTCCAGGCAGGGGGCAGTCCGGCAATCCTGGGATGCCTGAGGAAGGGGTGGGTGAAGGGATGACCCTCAGAGCTTGTTGGGCAGTGAGGGGAGTCTCTTTGGGAACCCCGCACTCTACTCACCCCAGAGCCGCCACAGATCGCGCCCAGTGTTACTCTCAGTCCGGCTCTTCCTCGCCAGGGCTGAAGGGGGCAAAATGGCTCCGGCTCCAGCTTCGCCTCTTAAAGGGCCCGAAACACTGGCCAGGAAATCCCACCGCACTGGCCCATCCCCTCAAGGACAGCCCATAATAACCTCAACCAACTCCAACCCCCCTCCACAACTGCCACCCTCCCTAGGTCTCCCAGGGAACCACCACCCCCTCATCGCTCAGGCAACCATTAGCCCCCATGTCACCCGTGCAACCGCCCTCCTCCTGGCCATCCCATAATGCACACACACGGACACCTCACACACACACACACCTCGGCCCCCCCCACATTTTATACACATATATACCAGGGGGCTGCTGAATCTCATAATATTCCAGACCTTTTACATCTAACCTTCCTAGAAATCCCATAATAGCCATCCTTTGCCAACTTCTTTACTCTTGGCCCTAGTGCCAACATCCCATAATAATTCATCACCCCTCCCTCCCCATGTCCATCCCATAATAGGCACCCCTCCCAGCACATCAGCCTAATTTCCTATAATACTTATCCCCATCCCCCACAGACATCCCATAATAACCACTCTTCATCCACCCCAGTTTGATATCCCATAATAATCAAAAACTCACCCCCCCACATACTACAACAATGGACCCTCGGCCTCCTCCCACACATATCCCGTAATAATCAGTCTCCCACTTTCAATACTGACATCCCATAATAACCCTGGGAGCTGCCCTCAGTCATTGCAGGGTAGAGTCTAGAATGCTCACATCACCCCCAGACTTCACATTCTCTGTCTAGCTTATGGCCCATAATAACCTCCCTTATCAAAGAGATAGTCCACAATGATCAAAGGCCAGTACTGTCACCAGAGAGAGACGGATATCGAATCTCTTTTCCCCTAATACTGGAAAGATATACCATAATAATTTTACTTCCCCCAGTCACACCCTGACATCCCATAATAATTGCAAGGAGTCCCTGGTCAAGTAGGTACCATAATAATCCCAGGACAACCCAGCCTCACATCCCATAATGCTTCATCTCCACTCCACCACTCCTATACCCATCAAGGTAGGCATTCCATAATATTTATATTCATACCTCTCCCATCTCTAGATACTGTCAATCTATTCTAACACCCAGGACAGGGAGGACCAGCCACCCTTCCCACACTGCCCTGTCCCCACCACCAATCATACACACCTTACTCCCTTTCTGGGCCAAAGAAGTGTATCTGCAAAAAGCCTCTTGATATCTAGGACCCTAGCATCCCCCACTCCAACATTTCCAGATACTCAGGTTCTGGGAGCCAACCCAAAGCCCCATCAAATCCCACAAAAAAAAAAAAAATAACTGAGTGTCAAGGGTTGGAAGACAATTTTTCAGGCAAATGGAATTCAGAAGAAAAGAGGAGTTGCAATCTTATTTTCAGACACATGTGGATTTAAAGCAACTAAAGTCAAAAAAGACAAAGATGGTCACTTTATATTGGTCAAGGGAAAAATACAACAAGAAGATGTTTTGATTCTAAATATTTATGCACCCAATTTAAATGCTCCCAGATACTTGAAACAGACCTTACTCAGTTTGAGCAATATGATATCTGATAATACCATAATAACAGGGGAATTTAACACTCCTCTTACAGAGCTGGACAGATCCTCTAAACAGAAATTAAACAAAGATATAAGAGATTTAAATGAGACCCTAGAACAACTGTGCTTGATAGACACATATAGAACACTCCATCCCAAAGATAAAGAATATACATTCTTCTCGTCACCCCATGGAGCATTCTAAAAATTGATCATACCCTGGGACACAAAACAAATATCAACAGAATCAAAAGAATTGAAATCTTACCTTGTATCTTCTCAGACCATAAGGCACTAAAGGTGGAACTCAACTCTAACAAAAAAGCTCGAACCCACACAAAGGCATGGAAATTAAATAATCTTGTGTTGAATAACAGATGGGTGCAGGAAGAAATAAAACAGGAAATCATTAACTTCCTTGAGCATAACAACAAAGAAGACACAAGCTACCAAAACCTGTGGGATAATGCAAAAGCAGTTTTGAGAGGAAAATTTATCGCTTTAGATGCCTACATTCAAAAAACAGAAAGAGAGCACATCAACAATCTCACAAGCCATCTTATGGAATTGGAAAAAGAAGAACAATCTAAGCCTAAACTCAATAGAAGAAAAGAAATATCCAAAATCAAATCAGAGATCAATGAAATTGAAAACAAAAGAATCATTCAGAAAATTAATGAATCAAGGAGTTGGTTTTTTGAAAAAATAAATAAAATAGACAAACCATTGGCCAGACTAATGAGAAATAGAAAAATAAAATCTCTAGTAACCTCAATCAGAAATGATAAAGGGGAAATAACAACTGATCCCACAGAGATACAAGAGATCATCTCTGAATACTACCAGAAACTCTATGCCCAGAAATTTGACAATGTGAAGGAAATGGATCAATATTTGGAATCACACCCTCTCCCTACACTTAGCCAGGAAGAAATAGAGCTCCTGAACAGACCAATTTCAAGCACTGAGAAGTATTGAGAAGGCCAGGAAGGTGGGCCTCGTATCAAGGGCCTAAAGAACAGCTGTCTTTGTTCTGCCTGCTGGGATCACAACTGTACTCATGAGAGAAATTGAGTAACTCCCGCACCACATTGAAACTGCTGTCAGGGGGCACAGCAAAATCTGCCTATGAAGGATTCTGGAGGGCTTTGTAAACCCAACTCAACAAGGTCTAAATGATGATTAAATAATAAGGTGATCAACAAAGGCAACTAAGATAGGAACCAGGACCATGCCAGGGAACTAAAGAGAGGTTGCCAGTTGTGGTTGTGTTCTCCATCTTAAAAACACCACAGCATGACCTGGTGTGCAATACATTGCAACATATATATATACATATATATATACACACACACACAGATATGTATATACACTTTAATAGACATATATATTTTATACTGTATAAATATATATGTCTATTAAAGTTGGTCCCTTCTGATATAGTATATATATATATATATATAATTTTTATTATTTTTTTTCTTTTTTATTTCTCTTTTTTTTCTTCTTTTCTTTGTTGCTGATATTTTAGGCTATTTGACCTTTTTGTTGTTTTGTTTTTGGATAATTTCTTTGGTTGGTTCTATTTTTAACTTCCATTTTTACTTTCATCAAGAGCAAGGGCTCCTGTATTTTTGGCTTAAGTATTTAAGCTTCACTTAATAACTCTCTCTCTCTCTCTCTCCTCTGCATTCTCTCCTTTGATAGAGACTCTTCTACTTTTCTCTTCTTTTCAACCACACAAATTGCTCATACAACAACTAAGATATCCTGTCCTTTGGGGGGTTCTTTCCTTTTTCTTTCCTTTTTCATCTTACCTCTCTCTCTCTTTTACCTGATGCAACTGTATTTTTTAATTTTCTTTAACTATTTATACTTTATTATTATTATTATTATTATTATTTTCTTTCTTCATTGAGACCTGGGGTTGCACAGTTGTGGTTAGGCAGGGAGTACACAACAATAGTCTGGCTCAAGGAGGTCAAGATACTATGATCTACCTTTGGCCCTGGGAAAAAAAATTATTGGCAAGTCCACACCACATAATTATTCTATTTCTTTTTCATTATTATTTAATTTTACTTCTTATTTTTTGATTGTGTTCTTTTCTTTCTCTTCATATTATTGGCAGAGGAAGGGTTTGGCTTTGTTAAGGCTGGTAAGGACCTCCTTATTTCAAGGAACCCACTCAGCCCAACCCCTCAAAATCCTTGAGTTTCAGGCATGGCCTTAGAACCATGACAATCAATCCCATTTATCTTATAACTCTTATTTTCTCTTACTGTCCGCCTTCTCTCCCTTTCTTCAATTCTTTTCTTTCATACCCCAATATTCTTTCTTTTCCTTTTCGTTTTTTTCTTTTTCTCTTGTTTGTCCCTGATCACTCTTTACTCTTCTCTTCATTTTTGCTGTATACCAAGAGGCCATTTATAAACCTAAGCTCTGAGACAAGGTAATTTGCAGGAAAGGAGGAAGTGAAAAGGATAAAGAAGGACAAGGAGATGAAGAAGAAGAAAGCATACTTGAGGAGGACCAAAAGAAAAATTCAGGTAATGTGAAAAACCAAAACAGAGCACGTCTAACAAGGGACCATGAGGCAGCTACTACAGAAGACTCCACTTGTAAAGAATTAATAGATTTTCCAGAAAGGAAATTTTAAATATGAATAATAAAGATAATAAAGAGAATGGATGAGAAGACAAAGAGAACAAAAAGACTGATAAGAGATATGTAGAATATAGAAAGAATATGACAGAGCATAAGGAAATGAAGGAGATAATAGGGAATGTAAAGACGCAGTAGAAAGTATAAAAAAAATAGATTATACCATAGAGAAGAAAGAACCTCAGAGCTAAAGAAAAATAGTTTTTGCATTAACACATTTACTTAAAAAGGAAGAAAAGGCTCGGCGCCCATAGTTCAGTGTCTAGGGTGCCAGCCACATACACCAGAGCTGGAGTGCTCAAATCCAGCCTGGGCCTGCCAAACAACAATGACAACTACAAACAAACAAACAAAAAAAATAACAAGCCATGTTGGTGGGTGCCTTTAGCCCTAGCTACTTTGGAGGCTGAGGCAAGAGAATTGCTTAAGCCCAAGAGTTTGAGTTTGCTGTGAGCTTTGATGCCATAACAATCTACACAGGGTGACATAGTAAGACTCTGTCTCAAAAAAATAAATAAATAAGGAAGAAGAACAGAAGAGAGAGAAAGAACAGTCACTTAGAAAACTGCAAGACTTCATGAAGCATTCAAACATATGTATAATAGAGATTTCTGAAGGGGAAGAAAATTATCATAAAGGAATGAAAGCCCTACTGGAGACTATCATGAATGAAAACTTCCCATGTTTTAATAAAGATCCTGAATCAGTACTTTTAAGATGGATATCAAATACTCAGGACATATCAATTCAAAAGAGCTTCTCTAAGACACATTGTCATGAACCTGTCCAAAGTCAAGATGATAGAGAAAATTGTACAAGAAGCCAGGGGTAAGCACCAACTGACCTAAAGGGGCAGAGCCATTAGGATGATAGCAGACTTTTCAACTGAAACTTTTCAAACCAGAAGAGAATGACCATCCACTTTCAACATTCTTAAAGAAAACAATTTTCAGTCCATAATTCTGTATCCTGCTAACTAACATTCAAAGCTGATGGAGAAATTAAATGTCTTGTGGATATACAAACACTAAGGAAAATTGCCACAACAAGACCAGCTTTACATGAAACACTTGGACTTATTCCCCAAACTATATATCACAATGGACCACCAGCAAAATAAACTCCCAGAAGCTAAAGGTCAAAACTTACCTTCCACAATGGACCAAAGGTTAAAACTACAGAATGGACTTTCAACAAATGAGATGATTAGAACTGTACCACACTTATAACTTCTGTCAATAAATGTCAAGGGTTTGAATTTCCCACTAAAGAGACACAGACTGGCAGATAGGATTTAAAAAGCACAATCAATCTATATGTTGTCTCCAGGAAATGCACCTAGCCTTGAAGGACCAAATAAGACTCAGGGTGAAGCAATGGAAAACAGTATTTCAAGCAAATGGAAATCAGAAGAAAGTAAAGGTTGCAATCTTTTTCTCAGATACAAGCAGATTCAAAGCACCTATAGTTAAAAAAGACAAAGATGTACACTTCATAATGGTCCCATGACACTTCAAGGGAAAAATACAAGAAGACATTTCAATTTTAAATATGTATGCACCCAATATAAATGCTCCCAGATTTATGAACCAGACTTTGATTGGTCTGAGCAATATGATATTCCATAACACCATAATAGCCAGGGACTTTAATACCTCTCTGACAGAACTGGGCAGATAGTCTAAATAGAAACTAAACAAAGATACAAAGGATTTAAATGTGACCACAGAACAAATGGGATTAATAGACATGTATAGAACATACCATTACAAAGCCAAACAATATGCATTTTTCTCTTCAGCCCATAGAGCATACTCCAAAATAGTTCACATCCTGGGATATGAATAAAACATTACCAAAATTAAAGAATAGAAATTATATCTTGTACCATCTCAGACCACAAGACAATCAAGGTGCAATTCAACTCCAACAAAAATGTTCTTCCCCACACAGTGACATGGAAATTAAACAACCATTTGCTGAATGATAGTTGGGTTCAGGGAGCAATGAAAGAAGAAATTGTTAAATTCTTCTAGCATAACAATGAAGACATAAGTTACCAAAACTGTGGAATACAGAAAAGCAGTTTTAAGAGGGAAAGTTTTCACATTAGATGCCCATCTTCAAAAAACAGAGTGTATCAACAAACTCATGAACCATATTATGGAACTGGAAAATGAAGAACATACTAATCCCCAGCCCAGGAGAAGAAAACAAAAATTAAATCAGAGATTACTGAAATTGAAAAGACAAGAATCACTCAGAAAACTAACCAAAAATATTGGTTTTTCCAAAAAAAAATATAAATTCAACAAACCTTTGGCCAGGTCAATAGAAACAGAAAAGTAAAATCTCTAATAATTTCTCAGAAACTACAAAGGGGAAAAAGCAACAGGTGCCACAGAAATAGAAGAGATTATCTCTGAGTATTATAAGAAAGTCTGTCAGGTGGCACCTGTGGCTCAGTGGGTAGGGTGCCAGTCCCATATACCAAGGGTGGCTGGTTCGAACCTGGCCCCAGCCAAACTACAACAACAACAACAACAACAACAACAACAAAAATAGCTGGGCTTTGTGGCAGGTGCCTGTAGTTCCAGCTACTCGGGATGCTGAGGCAGGAGAATCACCTAAGCCCCAAATTTGGAGGTTACTGTGAGCAGTGAGGTGATAGAGTGAGGCTCTGTCTCAATAATAATAATAATAAATAAATAAAAATAAAATGTAGAAGTCCATAAACATAATTCACCATATCAACAGAAGCAAAAGGAAAGACCATATGATTTTCTCAATAGATTTTGGGAAAGGATTTGATAAAATTCAGCATCCTTTTCTAATTAGAACACTTAAGAATATAGGCATAGGTAACATATTTCTCCATCTGATTAAAGCCATCTATGACAAACCCACAGCTAATATTATACTGAATGGAGTAAAACTGAAATGTTTTCTGCCTGGAACTGGAACCTGACAAGGTTTTCCTCTATCACCACTAGTATTCAACATAGTATTGGAACTTCTAGACAATATAATCAGGCAAGATAAAGAAATAAAGTGCATGCAAATGGATGCATGGATGCAGAGGAGATCAAATTCTTGTTCCATGGAGATGATATAATCTTATACTTGGAGAACTGCAAACACTCAACCACAACTCTTGGAAATGATCACAAAATACAGTAATATCTCAGGATATAAAACCAGTGTCCCCAGATAAGTAGCCTTTATATGTGCCAATAACAGCCAAGTGGAGAAACTAATGAAGGACAAAATTTCGTTCACAGTAGCTTGAAATAAAAGAAGTACATTGGAATATACTTAACAAAAGAAGTCAAGGAACACTATAAAGAAAATTATGAAACTATAAGAACAGAAATAGCAGAGGATATTAACAAATGTAAGAGCCAGGCATGGTGGCTCACACCTGTCATCCTAGCACTCGGGAAGCCAAGGAGGGTGGATTGCCTGAGTGTATAGATTCTACACCAGCCTGAGCCAGAGCAAAACCTTGTCTCTAAAAATAGCCAGGTGTTCTGGTGGGAACCTGTTGTCCCAGCTACTTCAGAGGCTGAGGCAAGTGAATCATTTAAATCCCAAGAGTTTGAGGTTGCTTTGAGCTGTGATGTCATAGCACTCTACAGAGGGTGACAAAGTGAGACTGTGTCTCAAAAGAAAAATAGAACATACCATGCTCATGGATGTAAAGACTCAAAATTGTGAAAATGTTTGTACTTCACAAAGCAATGTACAGATTCAGTACAATCCCCATTAAAATACCAACATCATACTTTCATGATTTGGAAAAAATAATTCTTCATTTTGTATTGAATCAGAAAAAAAAAAACAAAACGTGTAGCCAAGGCAACTCTCAGTAATAAAAATAAGGCCAGGGGTATCAGTCTACCAGACTTTAGTCTGTAATACAAGGGCATAGTGATCATAAAAGCATGGTATTGGCATGGAAACCATGTGGTTATAAAATTTTAAAAAATCTACTCCTTTTGTTCTGTGTTTGGAGCAGGATTTTATTACCCTGTTTCCCCTAAAATAAGACATCCTCCAAAAATAAGACCTACTTACAGGGAAGATAAGACGTCCCCTGAAAATAAGACCTAGTGCGTCTTGGGAAACAGGGTAGCTAGTTGCCATGGAGAGCTGGTCTTTTTTACCTGTTCTGTTTGATTTTAATTTGGGTGTGGTTGCCACATGAGTGTCCAATCTCTGTAGAATTGAATGCTTTAAGTTGGGGCTCTAACATTTATGTTCGACTTTATCAAAGACACACCATGACACTCCAAACAGTTCCCTGAAGCCACAAAGTGATTTGTGTGGTTGGTGGGATATGCCCAACTTATCTATGTCTCCACTGGAGAACTCAGCTCAAAGACATCTGCCTTTGCCCAGCAGGTGGAATCAAAGCCAGTCATATGCTGGAACCCTGGAGCCTTTTCTTCCCTGTAGCTCTCCCACAATAGAAGCACCCTGCCTGCTATTTTTAGCCCCAGCAGTTTCCAGGTCCAAACCTGGCAACTTGACACTGTGTAAGTTTGCTTCTCAGCTCAGGCCCACCTAACATGGCTCCCGTGAGCTCCCAGGCTAAAAGGCTATTGGATACCTTCCCCGTTTCCAGCCCTTTACGAAAGTGACAGTTTCTGTGTGTACCTTGGGGACCAATAAGACTCACATCCTACTTGTTTCTCCCCATTCCCCTCACCCAGAGGAAGAGACCCTCCCAGAGTTAAGTTTGTTTTCCAGTCCACCACCATAGAGTGGGGGAGAAACTATTCTGAGGTCTTGATCCCTCTCGGATTCCACATGTTGGCTTTGTCCCTGGGTCACTGGAAGTCGTCATACCTGATTTTTGTGTAGGTTTTTCTCCACTACTGTCCTCCTTGGTTCCTGGAGTTCTATGGTGTTTCACTGTTCCACTGTTCCCTTGAACTGATGTTTCCGGGTTAGATAACATAATAGGAAACAACTAGAATTCCCTTCCCCTTATCTCATCAAGAGCAGCTGGTGAGGAGATGTCTCTGGTCCACCCTCTTGGAGTAAACTCCTCATTTTTTTTTTTCTGTTTGGTTATTTGTCTTGTTCATATTGATTTATGGGAATATTTTATGCATTCTTTGGCTCTAGGTCTTAAATATTACTATTTGGGGATGCAACTGAATAATAAAACTGAATTTCCCTTTGACAGTTGAAAAACAATCAAATTCTTTTTTTCTAACCCTGATGAAATAATCATGTGGTTTTTGCTAATTACATCACGTTAGTTGTATTAATTGATTATATTAAGCCAACCTTATATTAGCAAGATAAATCCAACTGGGTCATGTGCCTAAACATTGTATATGTTGTTGGATTCAGTTCTATAGTATTTTTATTTGTTTTTAATTTGGGGGGGTCTGTATTTATGGGAAATAATTAAATACAGTTTTCATTTATTGTGATGGTTATAACTAATTTCATTACCATGTTAATAGTAGTTTCATGGAATGAATTGAAAAGTTGTAACTCCTCTTCCTATTTTGGCAAGTGTTTGCAAAGAATAAAACTTGTTTTAAAATATTTGATAGTGCATTTTATTTTATATGTGTAAAATATTGACAATTAGAATATTTTAAATAATGAACTCAGAAAAAATTTTTATTTCAGATACAATTGAAACTTAAAAGTATAAGTATCTTAGGAAAATAATTAAGAGATTGTATATGTTATAAAATTGCAAATACCCAACATCTTAGATATTGAATATACAGAAGTTAAAATTAAAAAAAAAATACATTAAGGGCGGCGCTTGTGGCTCAAAGGAGTAGGGTGTTGGCCCCATAAACCAGAGGTGGCGGGTTCAAACCCAGCCCTGGCCAAAACTGAAAAAAAAATACATTAAAATGTGGTATATAAAGAAGCATCATAAATGTAGAATAGAAAGACAAAATGATGCCCCATGAATATATCAATGTACACAGCTATGATTTAATAAAAAAAAAGAAAGACAAAACATTAAAAATAGAAGAGGAAACATATAGTGTAATGACAAACCCAGAAAATCCATCATCCAAACAATAAGAATTTTACAAATAATAGAGATAAGTAAAGATTTATCTCTCTCTTTCTCTCTCTTTCTTTCTCTCTTTCTCTCTATATTTCTCTATCTCATACATACACACCACACACACCAAAGTTTTGTGCAACTGAAAGACTTAGCTTCCAGATTGAAAAAGTCTGATATTCAAGTACAGTAACCAAAACAGTGAAAGAATAAGAATATACTAATTTTATCATTACTATATATTTAGATAGAAATTACTCTATACACTTCCAGATTAGGGATAAGAAAATGTATTTTTACAAAGACTCATATGAGAGTGAAATTATGTTTCTCAAGATAACACTAAAAGAAAAACATAACAAATCTTCCAAATTGAGGAGAAAATTATTTCTAACCTAAATTTCTATGTTATACAATTTGAGTGTGGGAGTAGATCAAAACAAATTTCAGGTTTGCAGGTTCTCAGTAAATGAACACTTCTTTAGAAAGCAGATAAATAATATGGTATGTTCCTCCAAAACAAAAAGGAAATAAAGTTGATATCAAAGTACTTAGCAGAAACAGGATCATTACTGAAGGTATTCAAAAGAAGTTCCTAAGATACTGATAAAGACATGTCATATGATAATATTTGTCCAGCAAATTTAAAAATTTAACATAAGGCTGGATGCAGTGGCTCACACCTGTAATCCTAGCACTCTGGGAGGCCAAGGTGGGAGGATTGCCTGAGATCACAGGTTTGAGACTAGCCTGAGCAACATCAAGTCCTCATCTCTAAAAATAGCTGGGTGTTTTGGCAGGTGCTGGTAGTCCCAGCTACTTGGGAGGTGGAGGCAAGAGGATCAATTGAGCCCAAGAGTTTGAAGTTGCTGTCAGCTATGAAGCCATGAGACTCTACCAAGGGCAACAAAGTTGGAATCTGTTTCAAAAAAAAAAAAAAAAGTAAAGCATAAATGTATTGAGCTCAAAGAGAAATATTTCTTAGTAATAATGTATAATATTTTTATGCAATAATATATAAAATATATACTAAAATATATTACATACAATGACATGTTATAATACAAAGCATGATTATATTTTTCTATACTGAAAATAATTGTAATATTATGTTTAGTGGTTGAGGATAATTAATTATTAGCATATAAAACAAGTAAAAATAAAAGTGAGAGTAAGAAAAGGAATTAGAATTCCAACAAAAGACGAAAATCTTTAAAAAAAATCCTCTATTTATGGTATAGTATATGATTATTAAACTTATAATGTAATGAATTACAAATATTGATTGAACTTAAAATTATTAAATGTTGTAAGAGAATTGGTGCAGGGGTCCTCAAACTTTTTAAACAGGGGGCCAGTTCACTGTCCCTCAGACCATTGGAGGGCTGGACTATAGATTAAAAAAAGAAAACTATGAACAAATTCCTATGCACACTGCACCTATCTTATTTCGAAGTAAAAAAACAAAACAGGAACAAACACAATCACCGCCTCATGTGGGCTGCAGGCCATAGTTTAAGGACTCCTGAAGAGGATTAAATATCATGCCTACAGTAACATGTAGAAGATAGAATATCATGCTTACTGTAATAGTCACCAATCTCAGAACTCATCTGAGGAATTGCTGAGAACAAGACATTGTCCTGGCAAGCTGGAAATCTCTTATCACTTGGAGGCAAGGCACCAAGTAACTCAGTAATCCCAGAGGAGCAAAGATCGGTCCTGTGGTAGTAAGGCTGATGTTAAACATAAAGCATTTTATGACAGTTCCTTGAAAGATCAGTGGAGAAAATTGCACGCTGTCTTTCTGGAGATCACTTCCTTGAGTACATACCCTCTTGCCACCTTTGAAAATCATTTCCTTGATCACGTACCCTATTGCCACCCTTTGTTTCACCCCTCAATGAAAGACCACTGCAAAAGTTATTCTGGGCTCTCCTGCACCTTTGGTGAGCCTCACTTCTTGCAGCTTGTACTGTCAATCCGTGTCCTGACTGATTCTTTCATGCACCCACGACAGGCAGAGTGGAATATGTGGTTGCATATGCATGAGTACTTTTTTATTTTTTTTAATTTTTTATTGTTGGGGATTCATTGAAAGTACAATAAGCCAGGTTACACTGATTGCAATTGTTAGGTAAAGTCCCTCTTGAAATCATGCCTTGCCCCCATAAAGTGTGACACACACCAAGGCCCCACCCCACTCCCTCCATCCATCTTTCTGCTTTTCCTCCCCGCCCATAACCTTAATTGTCATTAATTGTCCTCATACCAAAATTGAATACATAGGATTCATGCTTCTCCATTCTTGTGATGCTTTCCTAAGAATAATGTCTTCCACTTCCATCCAGGTTAATAGGAAGGATGTAAAGTCTGCATTTTTTTATTTATTTATTTATTTTTTTTTTGTAGAGACAGACTCTCACTTTATTGCCCTCAGTAGAGTGCCGTTGCCTCACTCAGCACACAGCAACCTCTAACTCCTGGGCTTAAGCGATTCTCTTGCCTCAGCCTCCCGAGTAGCTGGGACTACAGGCGCCTGCCACAATGCCCGGCTATTTTTTGGTTGCAGTTCAGCCGGGGCCGGGTTTGAACCCACCACTCTCAGTATATGGGGCCGGCGCCCTACTGACTGAGCCACAGGGGCCACCCAAGTCTCCATTTTTTTTAATAGCTGAATAGTATTCCATGGTATACATATACCACAGCTTGTTAATCCATTCCTGGGTTGGTGGGCATTTAGGCTGTTTCCACATTTTGGCGATTGTAAATTGAGCTGCAATAAACAGTCTAGTACAAGTGTCCTTAGGATAAAAAAATTTTTTTCCTTCTGAGTAGATGCCCAGTAATGGGATTGCAGGATCAAATGGGAGGTCTAGCTTGAGTGCTTTGAGGTTTCTCCATACTTCCTTCCAGAAAGGTTGTACTAGTTTGCAGTCCCACCAGCAGTGTAAAAGTGTTCCCTTCTCTCCACATCCACACCAGCATCTGTAGTTTTGAGATTTTGTGATGTGGGCCATTCTCACTGGGGTTAGATGATATCTCAGGGTTGTTTTGATTTGCATTTCTCTAATATATAGAGATGATGAACATATTTTCATGTGTTTGTTAGCCATTCATCTGTCATTTTTAGAGAAGGTTCTAGCATAACAACAATGAAGACACACGCTACCAAAACCTGTGGGATACTGTAAAAGAAGTTTTGAGAGGAAAATTCATCACTTTAGATGCCTACATTTGAAAAACAGAAAGACAGCACGTCAACAATCTCACAAGCCATCTTATGGAATTGGAAAAAGAAGAACAATCTAAGCCTAAACTCAGTAGAAGAAAAGAAATATCCAAAATCAAATCAGAGATCAATGAAATTGAAAACAAAAGAATCATTCAGAAAATTAATGGAACAAGGAGCTGGTTTTTTGAAAAAATAAATAAAATAGATAAACCATTGGCCAGACTAATGAGGAATAGAAAAGTAAAATCCCTAGTAACCTCAATCAGAAATGATAAAGGGGAAATAACAACTGATCCCACAGAGATACAACAGATCATCTCTGAATACTACCAGAAACTCTATGCCCAGAAATTTGACAATGTGAAGGAAATGGATAAATATTTAGAATCACACCCTCCCTAGACTTAGCCAGGAAAAAATAGAGCTCCTAAACAGACCAATTTCAAGCACTGAGATCAAAGAAACAATAAAAAATCTTCCAACCAAAAAATGCCCTGGTCCAGATGGCTTCACCCCAGAATTCTATCAAACCTTCAAGGAAGAGCTTATTCCTGTACTGCAGAAATTATTCCAAAAAATTGAGGAAGAAGAAATCCTCTCCAACACATTCTATGAAGCAAACATCACCCTGATACCAAAACCAGGAAAACACCCAAACGAAAAGGAGAATTTCAGAACAATCTCAATCATGAATGTAGATGCAAAAATTCTCAACAAAATCCTAGCCAATAGATTATGGCTTATCATCAAAAAAGTCATTCATCATGATCAAATAGGCTTCATCCCAGGGATGCAAGGCTGGTTTAACATACGCAAGTCCATAAACGTTATCCACCATATTAACAGAGGCAAAAATAAAGATCACATGATCCTCTCAATAGATGCAGAAAAAGCATTTGATAAAATCCAGCATCCTTTTCTAATTAGAACACTGAAGAGTATAGGCATAGGTGGCACATTTCTAAAACTGATTGAAGCTATCCATGACAAACCCACAGCCAATATTTTACTGAATGGAGTAAAACTGAAAGCTTTTCCTCTTAGAACTGGAACCAGACAAGGTTGTCCTTTGTCACCTCTACTGTTCAACATAGTGCTGGAAGTTCTAGCCAATACAATTAGGCAAGACAAGGAAATAAAGGGAATCCAAATGGGAGCAGAGGAGGTCAAACTCTCCCTCTTTGCTGATGACATGATCTTATACTTAGAGAACCCCAAAGACTCAACCACAAGACTCCTAGAAGTCATCAAAAAATACAGTAATGTTTCAGGATATAAAATCAATGTCCACAATTTAGTAGCCTTTGTATATGCCAATAACAGTCAAGATGAGAAGCTAATTAAGGATACAACTCCCTTCACCATAGTTTCAAAGAAAATTAAATACCTAGGAATATACCTAACGAAGGAGGTGAAGGACCTCTATAAAGAAAACTATGAAATCCTCAGAAAGGAAATAGCAGAGGATATCAACAAATGGAAGAACATACCATGCTCATGGATGGGAAGAATCAACATTGTTAAAATGTCTATACTTCCCAAAGTAATCTACCTATTCAATGCCATTCCTATCAAAATACCAACATCGTACTTTCAAGATTTGGAAAAAATGATTCTGCGTTTTGTATGGAACCAGAAAAAAAAAAACGTATAGCTAAGGCAGTTCTTAGTAATAAAAATAAAGCTGGGGGCATCAGCATACCAGACCTTAGTCTGTATTACAAAGCCATAGTGGTCAAGACAGCATGGTACTGGCACAAAAACAGAGACATAGACACTTGGAATCGAATTGAAAACCAAGAAATGAAACTAACATCTTACAACCACCTAATCTTTGATAAACCAAACAAGAACATACCTTGGGGAAAGACTCCCTATTCAATAAATGGTGTTGGGAGAACTGGATGTCTACATGTAAAAGACTGAAACTGGACCCACACCTTTCCCCACTCACAAAAATTGAGTCAAAATGGATAAAGGACTTAAATTTAAGGCATGAAACAATAAAAATCCTCAAAGAAAGCATAGGAAAAACACTAGAAGATATTGGCCTGGGGAAAGGCTTCATGAAGAAGACTGCCATGGCAATTGCAACAACAACAAAAATAAACAAATGGAACTTCATTAAACTGAAAAGCTTCTGTACAGCTAAGGAGACAACAACCAAAGCAAAGAGACAACCTACACAATGGGAAAGGATATTTACATATTTTCAATCAGACAAAAGCTTGATAACTAGTATCTATAGAGAACTCAAATTAATCCACATGAAAAAAGCCAAGAATCCCATATATCAATGGGCAAGAGACATGAATAGAACCTTCTCTAAAATATGCATGAGTTTTATAGTTACATACACACTTATATTTGATAGTAGGAAATTAGTAAATAATACCTAAAATGATTAGTAATTCTTCTTCTAACCAAAATAATATATCACTAACAACTTTTATCCTCTTGTATGAAACAGACAAAAATAGAATAAAATAAATGAATTAATGACTTTAAGGACAATTAACATCCATTAGTAAAAGACAGTGATCACTGACTAAATGAAACCAAACTAGGTGAGCCTCTTGATTTACCCAGGTTACTGTATTGAGTTTTAGGCTACAACACCTGGAGAGAAAAACTATATACAGCCCAGAATATTGAACTTAGGTGACAGAGATGAATGACTGGAATGAACAGGGTATCATGAGTAAGTAAGACACAATAACATATTATAAATGTTGCTTGGGCAGTATATTCTAGAAATCAGGAGAGTGTTGTCCTGTTATTTTTGCTTAGAATTAATTTGGCTGTTGGGGATCTTTTGCTTTTATATTAATCTTAGAAGTTTATTTTTTTTTCTAATTCTTGGAAAATTATCTTGGTGAACTGACAAGGAGTGCATTTAATCCGTAGACTGCTTTAATCAGTATGGTCATTGCAGTAAAACTAATTCTTATGACCCATAAATGTAGAATGAATTTCCATTTGTTTATGTCTTCTACTATTTATTGCATTATTGTATTATAGTTTCACGTGTAGAGATATTTCACATTTTGGTTAAATGTACTCTTAGATGTTTAAATTTCAGGTTATTATCAGGGTATACATATTTTGGTTACATAGTTTGCTTTTTTAAGGTTAAAGTCTGAGTTAAAGTTGTGTGCATCACTCAGAAAGTGTGCAACATACCCTTGCAATGTGCCTGTTAGATGGAAATTTACCCATGCCTTTCTTCCCCTTCCCTAGGCTTAAATTTCACTGAGTTTTGCTTCCATATCAGCATATAGGTGTTGATCAACTAGTTTCAAATTAGTATTGTGTAAATGTGTGTTTTTTTTTTCCCCATTCTTGCAATACTTTACTTAGGAGAAGGGTCCCTTATTTCATCCAGGTTTTTACAAAAGATACTAGATTTCCATCTTTTTATGGATAAATATCATTCCATGGTATACATATACCACAAATTATTAATGTATTCATGTATTGAAGGTCACCTGAGTTGTGTTCAAATGTTTGTGGTTATGAATTGTGCTGCTATTAAAATGTGCAAGTGTATTTATGATAAATACCTAGTAGTCAAGTTACAGAATCAAATTGTAAGGCTACTTTTAGTTCTTTAAGGAAAATCCATACTACTTTCCATAGAAATGTACTAGTTTGCAGTCCCACCAACAGTTAATGAGTGTTCCTTTCTCTTCTGAACTATGATAACATCTGTATCTTTGAGAATTTATTATTTGGAACATTATAACTGGGTTTATGTGGCATCTCATTGTGATTTTATTTGTATTTCCCCAATTATTATAGAAAATTAGCATTTTTACATGTGTTTGGTGCTCATTAATGTATTTTTATTACAGAAGTTTCTGTTGATGTCTCTTGCCCAATTTTTAACATCTTTTTTTTAGTTGTTGTTGATTTGCTGGAGGTCTGTGTAGATTCTGGTTATCAACCCTTTGTAGAAACTGTGGTATGCAAATATATTTTCCATTTATGTAGGTTGTCTATTTGCTTTGTTGAGTGTCTTTGGATGTGCAGAAATATTTTAAAGTGATCAGGTTCCATTTATTTATATTTGTTGTTGTTGTTGAGATTATCATTGAAGTCTTCTTCATAAATTCTATCCCCAGGGAGTGTTTTCCACATTTTCTTCTAGGCTTTTTATAGTTTCACATCTTAGGTTTAAGTCTTTTATTCTTTATGAGTTAATTTTCCTGAGTGGTGGGAGGTGCTGGTCCTATTTCAGACTTTCACATGTGGCTATCCAGTTCTCCCAGCACCATTTATTGAATAGGAATTCTTTTCCCCAGTGTATGCTTTTCTTTGCTTTGTCAAAGCTGAGATGGCAAGATGGGGATGAGTTCTTCTCTAGGTTCTCTTTTCTGTTCCATAGGTCTAGGTTTCTACTTCTGTGCCAATAACATACTGTTTTTTTCACTATAACCTTAATATAGCTTGATGTCTGGTAACGTGATGACTTCAGATTTGATCTTATTTCAAAGAAGTGCCTTAGCTACTCAGGGTCTTTTCTGATTCCATATGAAGTGTAGACCCATGTTTCAAGATCTGCAAAATATGGTATTGGTATTTTAATGGGAATGGTATTGAATTTTAGTAGTATAGTCATCTTAACAATGTCAATTCTGCCAATCCATTAGTGTGATACTTTTATCCATCTGTTTACATCCTCTGCTTTTTTCTTTGTTCAGTTGTTTGCAGTTAAGTATCTTAAAATCCTTTGTTAAACATGCTGTATGGCATTTCAAGTTCTTTTCTTTATTTTCACATATACATGTGTTCATTAGGCTTCCACTTTTTGCCTTCACAAAATTAAAAAGGCTTAAACTTTAACAACAATAACAATGTTTAAGATAGGGACCAGAAACAAAAACCTTGCAAAGAATGAACAAATACAAATACATTCAGAAAAGAAATGAGACGATTGCTGCAACAAAGTATTAAGCAATAATAAAAATAGTAATGCAAAGAAAGTAACATTTCAAGTTCTTTGATGCTACAGTGAAAGATACTGTGTCTTTGATTTGATTCTCAGCTTGGCATATACAAAAGCTACAGATTTATGTACATTGATTTTATACCCTGAAATGTTGCTGAATTTATTTACCATTACAGAAGTTAGTCTATTGATTGAGTGTTTGGGATTCTCTAGGTATAAAATCATATCAGCAAAGAGTGATATTTTTAACTTTTTTCTCCCCACATAGATACACTTAATGTCCTTCTTCTGTCTGATTGTTGTGGCTTGAACTTCCATCAGTATGCTGAGTAGTAGTGGAGATAGGTGGATGGACATCATTGTCTGGTTCCAGTTCTAAGTGAGAATGTTTTCTATTTTTCTCTGTTCAATGTGATTTCGGCTGTGGGTTTGTTGTAGATGGCTCCTATCAATTTTAGAAATGTTCTATCTATGCCAATTTTCCTAAGTGTTCTTATTGAAGAAAGATGCTGAATTTTATCGAATATTTTTCTGTGTCTACTGAGAGAATCACATGGTCTTTGGTTTTGCTACTGTTCATGTGGTGAATTATGTTTGCAAATGCCTCCTATCCTTGGGATGAAGCCCATCTAGTTGTAATGAATTATTTTTTTAATATGCAGCCAAATTATGATTGCTAAGATTTTATTGAGTATTTTGGCATCTATATATATATATTACTTATACTGGCCTGTAATTTTCTTTTTTTGTTATGTCCTTTCTTGGATTTCACATTAGGGTGATATTTGCTTTATAGTAGGAGTTTAGGAGGGTTACTTCATTCTCAATATTATGGAATAGATCCTGCATTGTAGGTACAAGATCTTCTTTGAAGGTTTGGTAGAATTATGGTGTGACACCTTCTGCTCTGGACCTTTTTATGTTGGAAGAATTTTTATTGTTGCTTCAATTTCTGTGCTTGATGTTGATTAGTTCGGTAGTTCTATTTCTTCCTGGTTAAGTCTAAGAAGGTAGTGTGATGCCAGGAATTTGTCCATTTCCTTCACATTTTCTAATTTCTGTTCACTGGAGGTTTTAGAATATTCAGTGATGCTATTTAGTATTTCTGTAGTATCTGTTGTTATTTCAATTGTTGTTTTTCCAATTTTTCATTTTTAATTGAGCTTATTACAGACCTTACTTTTCTGTTTTTTTGTTAATATGGCCAAAGGATTATCAACTTTGTTTATCTTTTTAAAGAACAAACTTTTTTATTAATCTCATAAAGCGATTTTTGTTATCAATTTCATTTAATTATGATTTAATATTGGTTATTTGGTTTTTCTGCTTGGTTTGGGATTGGATTGCTCTTTATTTTCCAGTTCCTTAAGATGATTAATTAGATATATGATTTGTGATGTTTCTGATTTCTGAACGTGGGCATTTAACGCACCTTGATCTAGCTACGATTCAGCAATAAGTTGTATACTTGTCATGACTTTGTATAGGAATGATTGGCTTAGTTTGATTTGTAATTTTATTGTCTTTGAAGATACATAGTGTAATACATAATACAATTTCTTTTTTTTTTAATTTGTCAAGGCTTGTTTTGTGGCCTAAAAATGGTCAATGTTGGAGAATGGTCCATGAGCTGATGAGAAGTGTGAAAGAATGATAAATTGACTCAAGATAGGTAAAAGATTTAAATCTAAGACATTATGCAATAAAATCCTAGAAGAAAAGTGTGAGAAAAACTCTTGAGGATGGGTGCCTGGGGAAAGATTTTATGAAGAAGTCTTCAGCAGCAATTGGATTAGGGTGTATCAGGGTATATCACTCAGTGAGGAAGAACCCAGCCCCAGAATCCATAAGAACCAACTGCTACATATTCAAATTCTTAGGCTTACCAGAAACTGAAACCACATCTCATGCATTACAACTTGGAGAAAAATTTGAATTGACAAATTTACAAGTGGTTGTGTCTTTTCTGCAGGTGTGTACTACAGGCTGAAGTGTTCAGAAAGAGCATAATCCATGCCTCTTCCCTTAAGAGCACAGTGGACTAGGCATGCCAAATATTGTAGCTCCCTGCCTGGCATCATTTCACAGAGACGCACAATTAGGGAGGTCATATATGAAGCATAGGGGAGGTTTGATTGCTGGACTTGGGTGATGAGGGAGCCAATGTAGACAAAACTGATGGAAGAGTGCTCTCTAGTACTGAGGTGTGGCAGTCTGGGAGAGTTCATCCCTCCCTACAGGCAAACTATGCTACTGGATTAGCAGAGAGATTCTACTCCTGTGCTTGAGCAGTCATTCATTTAGACCCCAGGCTAGTAAACAGCTCTCCTGCTTTGGAGTACTTGTTCTGACCATTCTCTCAGCAATTCCTCCTAGTGACCAGAATAGCAAACCCTGAGCCCAGCCAAGGCTTTGCAAAGCTGTCTATGCTTGAAAAACCTAGCCATCATCTGGTTCACTTGCCCACCCACCTTTATCATAGTGGAGATCAAGCAACCCACTGAAAGATATAGGGCCTCTCCTAAATGTAAGATGCTTAATTGCCCCACGTTGGAAACAAGAGTTTACCACAGTCACAAAAGAACACTTCAACATTTGGCTCTTTCACATAAGAATTAACGAATGACAAGGAGAAAATCTCTGTATGCCATCACAGCATCTACCAACCCAATCAAAAAGGATGTACCTGAACTGTACTTTTGAGTATCAAGTGCCTGCACCAGTAATGATGGAAAGTAGGAAAGTCTTCTAGCCTCTGGTGAATTGCTCTGGTGAGAGGTGAAGGACACTGTGTTGATGTCCTGCCATAGAAGGAGGAGGCTAGTCCCAGAGGCCACAGCTTTGGCCAGTGGATTGGAGACTCGTAACTTGCAAATCAGAATATCAGATTTATAGTTGACCTGGCTCTTCAATCACCTGCAGTGGTTTATGCATAGTTCACACCCTCACACTAGGTGATAGGCATTGTCACCCAGCTTAAGACCAAGCCTCTACAGCAGCACCCCTCTTGCTCAGTTTACAGACTGAAAATTCCTGGGATCTGAAGATCACACCACACTTCTCAGTCCTGGTTACAGGAGCTTATTTCTCCCTGAATCTCAAGTTCTGCGAGCTGAGTCTGATTTTCCCCAGTGCCTAAGAATAGTTCCACTGGTTTCCAGGACCATACATAGTTTGATAACAGCTAGGAGTAAGAAAGAAACCTTACTGTACCTGCTTAGGTCTCAGGAAGAGAATGAGACCCAGAGAGTGTTTCCTCCATGGCTTAGTTCCTTTTAATTTTCTCCTGGCTACTCCCTAAGTTAAATTCAGGGTGTGTTATTTTCAGTGTGCTGTAACATTACCTGCATTGTACAATTCAGATTGCAGAACATTAAACTGGGTGAAGACTCATATGGCTTGGAATACAGAGTGAACCTCCATGCAAGCTGCAACTTTCTAGATTTTGGAGTTTCATTTCATTTTTCAGTTAACCTATTATTTCATTCTTAGATAATGTATGCATAGTGTGATTGTCTACATACTATTTTGGTTCTTCTAAGTCAATGAAAAATGTTTGAAATGCCTTAGTCAACCATTTAGAAAAAAACCTTAAGCAAAACTGTAAATTTAAAATCATTCAAGTTATGCACAAAATATTCTCTGACCACAATGAAATTGAAGGAGGTATTTCTAGTGTCTTGCCACCATGTTTTTACTCTTTCACCAATCCTTATATGATATTTCTGACTTCTTGGAGACACACATATTCTAGGCTCATTTTTAGTTTCTAGATACATAGATAGTCATTGTAGGTAGGGGATTTATGAGTGACATGAATACCTAGTAATCTCTGACTAAATTTACCTTGAAAGTCTTCAATATGGTCTGTCTTACCACTCATGTTAGTAAATAATATCCACTGTCTTCAAGGCTTGAAAGTCAGGGGGTATTAATTAATTTGCAATTTCTGTACCTGAAAGGTATTATAAACCAACATAAAACTTATAATCTCTCATGGATTATGGGGTGATTTCAAAAGTTCCTTATAAATTCCTTTCCCCTTTTTTTCTGTTTTGATTTCTAAAGTTCCCTTGACCCAGGAAAACGTAACTTACTACAACAATCACTTGATCGTCAGTGTCCATAAATTTCCTTAAAAATGTAAACCTTTAGCTTCATGAGTGTTATTGATTACTTAAATAGAATCTAAGATTCTACATACTTTGGCCTGCTTCATATTTCAACAAACTGATGGCACAGGTCATCTAATATTGCATCTTTCTTTTCAAATTTTTATTAAATCAAATCTATAGTTATAATTTGTCATCCTGATGACAAATTAAGCATCAGTCAACTTTGTACCTCTCACTATAAGAGACACTATGATGTTCCTATCATTGTCACATTGAAACCCTTTAGGAGTACAATGGATTAAATATTTGTGCCCTGACTGCAATTCATGTTCGGACTCAAATTCCAATGTTATTGTATTAGGAGATGGGGATTTTGGAGGTTATTAGTACATAGGAATGGAAATTTAATGAATAGTATTAGTGCTTTTATTTTTTTTTCTTGCAGTTTTTGGCCAGGGCTGGGCTTCAACCCACCACCTCCAGTATACGGGGCCGGCACTCCACTCCTCTGAGCCACAGGTGCTGCCCAGATTAGTTCTTTTATAAAATAAAACACATAGCCCTCTTCTACCATGTGAGAACCCAAGGAGAATTTGGCAGAGAGAAGAACAGGGCCTCCATAGAACCAAAAGACATTGGCATCATGATCTTAGACTTACCAGCCTCCATACCGAGCAAAATAAATATTTGTTATTTAAGCCACCTGAGCTATAATTTTTGTTATAGTAGCTAAAATAAACTAACACAAGGTATTTAAAAATGCTACCAGTCCTAACTTTTGGAGACACAGAACTTGTAGCTCTGCTCTTTCCAAAGAAATTCTCTTCATGAATTATCATCTTATCTTGAAATAGTCATGCCATCTTTGCTTAAGTATTTTTCAAATCTTTAAAGGTAATATCTCTCAAAACTCACTTTGGCACACAGTATTTATGTTCTTCAATCTGTCAAAATCAAGGCAAAGAAGTATCTTGTTTGCTCCTGTTAATGATAACTTAACCTTTTCTGTGAGAACTAAACTAGCATAGAAAATGCTTTTTCTTTTGAAGTCATGAATTTAACCAGAATGATATTTTATAAAAATTTAATATGTTCATTCCTTTTCAATTCTGATACACAAAACAATAAGCATATAAGTACTAGTTAGTTGTGGGAAAATTCAAAGATATATCTTATAGGGGTTTCCAATATGTGGCCTACAGGCTACTTGCTGACTTGCTGATTTTCTGAGGACTCTTTTGCTTCTCTGTGGTGTCTGATATCTCAAAAAGAATAAACATAGATTTTTTTTTTTTTTTTGCTAATCAGCTTTTGTTAGTGTTTGCATATTTACTTGAAGGGGATCCCTGAAATAATGAACAGGAAGCAGCCCTGATAGAAATAGTTGAAAAATTAACAAAACATGATTTTGAGCTGACAAACAAGAGAAAACTGGTATTTCAACATAGTGAAGAACATATCTAAGAATGGAGACAAGAAAGGGGAACCACAGGTCAGATGGCAGTAGCACTAACCACCCTGTACAAGAAGTAATTAGGATGTTAGAGATTAAGTAAGAATGCTATAACAGAAGCTAAAAATAGATGTAACTTATAGAATATATAAGAATTAAGAGTCTGTGTGAGAGGTGGTAAGCTGTTTCTATCACCCCTTTGTACTTTTGAGACTTGTCTTAATTTTGTAGAGCTATTCTTTATCTTTAAATAAACTCTGAATGTGTTAATATAGTGTATGGTTCCTTTTATTTCATCCTGGCTGTGTCTGTCGACTCAGAAGATAGGTTCCAGTTGAGATACTCTGACTCAGAAGGCAGGTGATTGGTGGCTCAATAGGGTAGCAACCAAAGCTTTTGTTTTTACTTCTTTCTATGAGTGGTGGTTGTTTACTAACAAGGAGCAGTCCTAACCCCGGGTTTATTCCAGCTTGCCCTTGTCTGTTTTGGTGTTTGTTGTTTGTTAGAGGTGTGTTTTTTCAATTCTTTGACCACCCAAGAACCTGTGGTTTGAAGTTCAAGCACATTTTCACACTGTGAGACCCAAAACAACTTTTCTTCTTCCAAAGTGTGGCAGAAAAGGTAAATGGTTGGATACTACTAATTCTGCTTAATGTCATGCACAAAAGTAAATTATAATTGTATTTAGGTATAAATGTGAAAGGTAAAACAAATATTTGAAGAAAAGCACAATATAGCATCTTTGAGCACTGGAAAAAGAACATGTTTATAAAACAAGAGAGAGAAATGGATTACACCAAAAATATATAATGGACTGCATTAAAAACTAAATGCTTTTGAGTTTCACTTTGGGGATGAAATCATAGGTCTGGGTACCATCTCCCAAGTGAACAAGAAGAAATGGTGAAAATTACTTTTGTAAATAGTCTCTAGATATTTTGATAATGAATTCACTAAATGAATATTTATTCTAGAAGACATTAGTAAGAACAGCAAAAGTCTGTTGTACTTGAGGCTTAAGCTGGTACTTCCCTCTTTCCTTTCCTAGCTCAGCTTGATAAAAGCCCTATTGTGAATGAGTATGGAAAATGAGATAGATATACAACTTCCCTCAGGTAACAACGAAAGGATACAGTGTCTTATTGTGAGTGCCAGGCAAGTAGCATTTATCATATCTTCCAATTCCATTTTAAAGGCTGAATAACTGGTGAGTGAGAACAATATCAGTGGCTCCCTTTTTCTACACAGTCCACATGTTTTACCTCAGGGTTGCAGACAGAGATGACTGAGACCCCAGTTCCTCTTACCCTGGGTCAATGGTGAAATAATTGTTGTACACAAAAATAAGCCAATAAGACCAGAGGCTACCATCCTCCTCAATATTTGCATTAAATCGTATTAGATATGAGATTTTTCCCAGGAGAAAAATCAGTCCATAAGTTTGTTGTAAGTATTTCTTTTTTATTATTATTATTGTTAAATATAGCTGTGTACATTAGTGCAATCAAGGGGAACAATGTGCTGGTTTCATATACAATCTGAAATATTCTCATCAAACTGTTCAACATAGCCTTCATGGCATTTTCTTAGTTATTGTATGTAGACATTTGTATTCGGCATTTAGTAAGTTTCGCCTGTACCCATTCTAAGATGCACCATAGGTGTGGCCCCACCCATTACCCTCTCTCCACCCTAACCACCCCCCTCCTTTCAACTCCCTTGGCCCTTTCCCCATATTCTTGGGCTATAGTTGGGTTATAGCCTTCATATGAAAGCCATAAATTAGCTTATAGTAGGGCTGAGTACATTGGATAATTTTTCTTCCATTCTTTTTTTTTTTTAATTAAATCATAGCTGTGTACATCAATATGATCATGGGGCACCATACACTTGGTTCATAGAACATTTGACACATTTTCATCACATTAGTTGACATAGCCCTCCTGGCATTTTCTTAGTTACTTTGCTAAGACATTTACATTCCACATTTACCAAGCCTCACATATACCCTTGTAAGATGCACCACAGGTGTGATCCTTTCAATGCCCCTCCCTCTAACCACCTCCCCCCTCCCTTCCCACCCTTTCCACCCTCCCCCTATCCTTAGGTTGTAACTGGGTTATAGCTTTCATGTGAAGGCCCTAAATTAGTTTCATAGTAGGGGTGAGTACATTGGATAGTTTTTCTTCCATTCTCGAGACACTTTACTGAGAAGAATATGTTCCAGCTCCATCCATGTAAACATGAAAGAGGAAAAGTCTCCATCTTTCTTCAAGGCTGCATAGTATTCCATGGTGTACATATACCACCATTTATTAATCCATTCGTGGATCGATGGACACTTAGGTTTTTTCCATGACTTAGCAATTATGAATAGGGCTGCAATAAACATTCTGGTACAAATATCTTTGTTATGATGTGATTTTTGGTCTTCTCGGTATATGCCCAGCAGAGGAAATATAGGATTGAATGGCAGATCTATTTTTAGATCTCTAAGTGTTCTCCATATATCTTTCCAAAAGGAATGTATTAATTTGCATTCCCACCAGGAGTGCAAAAGTGTTCCGTTTTCTCCACATCCACGCCAACATCTCTGGTCTTGAGATTTTGTGATATAGGCTAGTCTCACTGGAGTTAGATGATATCTCAAAGTAGTTTTGATTTGCATTTCTCTGATGATTAAAGTAGATGAGCATTTTTTCACATGTCTGAAGGCTGCGCGCCTGTCTTCTTCAGAGACGTTTCTCTTCAAATCCTTTGCCCAGCCTGCGATGATATCCCTTGTTTTTTTCTTGCTAATGCATTTGAGTTCTCTGTGGATTCTGGTTATTTAACCTTTGTTGGAGACATAACCTGCAAATATCTTATTCCATTCTGTGGGCTGTTTGCTTGCTTTACTTACTGTGTTCTTGGCTGTGCAGAAGCTTTTTAGTTGGATCAAGTCCCAATAGTGTATTTTTGAAGCTGCTTCAATTGCTGGGGGGTCTTCCTCATAAAAAACTCACCCAACCCAATTTCTTCAAGGGTTTTCTCTGCACTCTCTTCTAGTATTTTTATAGTTTCATGTCTTAAGTTTTAATCTTTAATCCAGTGAGAGTCTGTCTTAGTTAATGGTGAAAGGTGTGGGTCCAGTTTCAGTCTTCTACAGGTTGCCAGCCAGTTCACACAGCACCATTTGTTAAATAGGGCATCTTTTCCCCACTGAATGTTTTTAATTGGCTTGTCAAAGATTAAATAACGGTAAGTAGCTGGATTCATCCCTTGGTTCTCTATTCTGTTCCAGACATGTGCGTCTCTGTTTTTGTGCCAATACCATGCTGTTTTGATCACTATCGATTTGTAGCGTAGTCTGAGGTCTGGTAGAGTAATTCCTCCTGCTTTGTTTATATTTTTGAGTAATTTCTTGGCTATTCGAGGTATTTTCTGATTCCATATAAAACGAAGTATTGTTTTTTTAACATTTTTAAAGTATGACAGTGGAACTTTAGTAGGGATTGTGTTGAAGTTATATATTGCTTTGGGTAATATGGACATTTTAACAATGTTGACTCTTCCCAGCCATGAGCATGGTATGTTTTTCCATTTATTAACATTCTTGGCTATCTCTTTTCTTAGAGTTTCATAATTCTCTTTATATAGGTCTTAAACTTCCTTTGTTAGATAACTCCCAAATATTTTATCTTCTTTGGCATAACTGTGAATGGAATAGAGTCCTTAATTGTTTTTTCAGCTTGACTACTGTTGGTATATATAAAGGCTACTGATTTATGAATGTTGATTTTGTAATTTGAGACGTTGCTGTATTCCTTGATAACTTCTAAGAGTTTTGTAGTAGAGTCCCTAGTGTTTTCCAGATATACAATCATATCATCTGTGACGAGCAAAAGTTTGATCTCTTCTGACCCTATGTGGATACCCTTGATCGCCTTTTCTTCCCTAATTGTGGTGGCTAAAACTTCCATTACAAGGTTAAAAAGCAATGGAGACAATGGGCAGCCTTGTCTGGTTCCTGATCTAAGTAGAAATGATTCCAATTTAACTCCGTTCAATATGATATTGGCTGTCGATTTGCTGTAGATGGCCTCTATCAGTTTAAGAAAAGTCCCTTCTATACCAATTTTCTTAAGTGTTCTGATCATGAAGGGATGTTGGATGTTATCAAAAGCTTTTTCTGCATCGATCGAGAGAATCATATGGTCTTTGTTTTTTACTTTGTTTATGTGCTGAATTACATTTATAGATTTACGATATTGAACCAGCCTTGAGATCCTGGGATAAAGCCAACATGGTCATGATGTTTAATTTGTTTGATGTGTTGCTGGATTCTGTTTGTTAGGATCTTGTTGAATATTTTTGCATCTATATTCATTAATGATATTGGTCTATAATTTTCTTTTCGTGTTCGGTCTTTTCCTGGTTTGGGGATCAGGGTGATGTTTGCTTCATAGAACGTGTTGGATAATCTTCCTTCTTTTTCTATCTTTTGGAACAGGTTGAGTAGTATAGGTTCTAATTCCTCTTTAAAGTTTTGGTAGAATTCTGATGTGAAACCATCTGGTCCCGGGCTTATCTTTTTGGGGAGGTTCTGTATGGTTGATGTTATTTCCGAACTTGATATGGGCCTGTTCAACATTTACACTTGATTCTGGTTAAGTATTGGAAGGTAATGAAATTCCAAGTATCGGTCCATTTCCTTCAGATTTTAATATTTCTGAGAGTAAGTTTCTTGTAATATTCATTAAGCATTTTTTGGATATCTGAGGAGTCTGTTGTTATTTTGTCTTTGTCATTTCTGATTGATGAGATTAGAGATTTTACTCTTTTTTTCCTGATTAGGTTGGCCAACGGTTTATCTATTTTGTTGACCTTTTCACAAAACCAGCTTTTTGATTTATTGATCTGTTTTACCATTCTTTTGTTTTCAATTTCATTTAGTTCTGTTCTGATTTTGGTTATTTCTTTTCTTCTGCTGGGTTTGGGTTTGGAGTGTTCTTCCTTTTCCAGTTGCTTGAAATGTCCCATTAAGTTGGTAACTTCCTTTATTTTTGTTCTCCTGAGGAAGGCTTGCAGTGGTATAAATTTCCCTCTTAGAACTGCCTTTGCGGTGTCCCAGAGGTTCTGATAGTTTGTGTCTTCATTGTCGTTTTGTTTCAAAAATTTGGCAATTTCCTTCTTGATCTCATCTCTGACCCAGATATCATTCAGCATGAGGTTATTTAACTTCCATGTTTTTGTATGAGTATGCAGATTCCTGTTTTACTCAGCTTAAGTTTTATTCCATGATGGTCCGAGAAGATGCATGGAATAACTTCTATTCCTTTAAATTTACTGAGGTTAGACTTGTGACCTAAGATGTGATCAATTTTGGAGTAAGTTCCGTGGGCTTATGAGAAGTATGTGTATTCAGTTTTGTTAGGATGAAATGTTCTGTAGATGTCTTCTAAATCTAAATGCTGGATGGTTAGATTTAAATCTAAAATTTCTTTAGTCAGCTTTTTGTTGAAGGATGGATCCATCACTGCCAAAGGAGTATTAAAATCTCTGACTATTATGAAGCTGGAGGAAATCAAGTTGCTCATGTCTGTCAGGGTATCTCTTATAATGTGAGGTGCATTCTTGTTGGGTGCATAGATATTAATAATTGAAATCTCATCATATTGAGTCTTACCCTTAACAAATATGAAGTGACCATTCTTGTCCTTCCTTACTTTTGTTGGTTTAAAGCCTATTGTGTCTGCAAATAAAATTGCAACACCTGCTCTTTTTTGGTTACCATTTGCCTGAAATATGGATGACCATCCTTTCACCCTGAGTCTGTATATGTCTTTTCAGTTAAGATGCGACTCTTGTAAGCAACAGATATCTGGTGTGAGTTTTTGTATCCAGTCAGCTAATCTATGTCTCTTTAGAGGACAGTTTAAGCCATTCATATTAATGGAGACTATTGATAAGTTTGGTGAAATTTTGGGTATCAAGTTTTTCAAAAATCCAGTGGACATTTTTAATATTTTCACCATTGTATAAGTTGGAGTTTGATCAGAAGTTTCTGAGTGAGTTTACATTTATAGTAGAGGATTGGGTTGGTCATTATGGAGGATAGGTCTGAGAATATCCTGAAGAGCTGGTTTGGTTGCGGCAAATTTCTTCAACATATGAATGTCGTTAAAGTATTTAATTTCTCCATCATAGATGAAACTCATTTTAGCTGGGTACAAGATCCAGGGTTGAAAGTTATTTTGCTTTAGGAGAATAAAAGTCAATGACCACCCTCTTCTGGCTTGAAAAGTTTCAGCAGAGAGATTTGCAATCATTCTAATGTTCTTACCTTTGTAGGTAATGGCTTTCTTTCACCTGATAACTTTGAGAATTTTCTCCTTCATGTTAACTTTAGTGAAGCTAATTATGATATCTCTGGGGGATGACTTATTGGGGTTGAATCGTGCTGGAGTTCTGAAACTGTCTGCTATCTGAATTTCAGAATCTCTAGGCATGTCTGCAAAACTCTCTTTCATAATTTCATGCAGAAGGGCCTCTGTGCCCATTGATGCCACTTCATCATTTTCCGGAACTCCTATTATTGGTATATTGGACTTCTTCAAATTATCCCAGAGCTCTCTAAGAGAATGATCCGTTTTTGCTCTCCATTTCTCTTCCTCTCTGAGAGTTTGGGAGCATTCAAAGGCTTTATCTTCAATGTCAGAAATCCTTTCTTCTGCTTGGTCCATTCTGTTGCTGAGGGATTCTACTGTATTTTTCATATCTTTAAGGGCTGCAAATTCTTGCTTCAGTGTGTCTAAGTCTTTGGTGGTTTTGTCTTTAAATTCGTTAAATTCTTGAGACAACTTTTTAATTTTTCCTCGGTTTCCTAATTCCATTTTATCAATCTTGTCTGCAATCCAAATTCTGAATTCGATTTCTGACATGTCTGCCAGTTGTTTATGAATGGGATGCCCAATTACATCTGCCATATTTTTCCTTGGGGGGTGTTGATCTATTCTGGTTATTCATGTTACCAGAGTTTTTGCACTGATTCTGCCCCATGGTTGTTTTACTCCCTTTGACTTTTCACCTGGGGTTTAGTTGAGGGCCCGTTCAGTGTTGTGGCCTGAGAGACTGGGGCCCTGTCTTGTATGGTGGGGCTAAGTGGTTCTGAATTATTTCTAGTTTGACCCCAGTGAAGCACTTGCTCTCGGTTGAAATCTCAGTTATCAGAGTCGGCCGTGCCCTGTAAATTTCCCAGGTGTATGAGTCACCTCAGGCATATCCTATTCTCAGGGGTGGCCTCCTGTGGTTGCCCAGGGAGGCAGGGGGTGTGGCTTCAGCTGCTTCAGGGAACTGCCACAATGATGTGGGTCTCCCCCAGCCTCACTCCTGCGTCCCAGGTTCAGTACCAACCAGCCACAGTTCGGGCACTGTCCATGCCCCGACAAACCCCCCAATAATCTGGACTCCCGGGGGACAGGCCTCCAGATCACAGAGTGAGGGTGGGGTGGGGCGCCAGGACCCCAGAGCCACCAGCAGTGAGCACACTCAGTTCCTCCCAATCTTTATCTCTTCTGCACTGAGGCAGGCCAAGCCTCCAGGTTTCAGAGTGAGGGCAAGGTTGGGGGAGGGGTGGGATCCCAGGGCCGTTGGCAGTGAACACACTCAGTTCCACTTGTTCCTTGCCCAGCCACCCGGCAGGTGCTCAGGTCTCCAGATCACAGAGTGAGGGCAGGGGGAGCGCTGGGAGCCAAGAGCCGCTGGGAGCCCAGAGCCGCCGGCAGCGAGCACACTCAGCTTCTCCCAGACTCTTGCCTGGCCGCACCACTGTAGCTCAAGCCTTCAGGCTTCAGAGTGAGGGTGGGGTGGGGGGAGCAGCTAGAGCCCAGAGCCACTGGCAGTGAACAGACTCAGTTCCACCCAGCTCCTTGCCTGGCCACACCGCAGGTGCTCAGGTCTCCAGACCACAGAGCGAGGGCAGGGGGAGCACCAGGAGCCCAGAGCCACAGGGAGCCCAGAGACGCTGGTAACGAGGTCACACAGTTCCACTCAGTTTTATGCCTGGTTGTACTGTTTCCCAAGGAAGGCTGCTGCACCACGCCTCAGGGAAGCACCTCCCTGGTGAGGATCGTCCTCTGCTGACTGTCCTCACCTCTCTCCTGTGCCCCAGAATCAGCACTGACCAGCTGCAGCTTGTGGACTGTCCTCTCCTCTCTAGAAGTCACCCAAGAATCTGAACTCCTTGAGGACAGGCTTTCGGACTTCAGAGAGAGTGGAGGGAAGTGATGGGAGCTCAGAGTTGCCGGCAAAGGATATTGACAGTTTTATACAGTTTTATGCCTGGCAGGAGAACGCCTAAGCACCCTAGTAAGAGAGGTAGGTCCAGATTTTAGTAGGTCTCTCCAGTGAAGTGTAGTGGGAGGGCTGTTGATTTCTGCCCTTTTGTTTGTGGGGCTCTTAAGCCAACCAGATGGGGGAGGGGGGACTCCCGTCCGCTTGCTGGTGGGTTTTGTACCTTTTGTTTGCGTCCTTGTGGTCGCAGCTCTCCTCAGCGGGGTTGATGTGCGTTCTTCAACTTTCTGGCTTGGTGCTGCTCAAATCATTCAGGTTACTTGCTAAATTGTCGTCCCTTAACTCTCCTTCAGCACGGGAGCCTCTGTGGAAAGCTGGCTTCAGTCCGCCATCTTGTCTCCACCACTCTTTTCTTATATTCTTGAGATACTTTGCTAAGATTATATACCAGCCCCATCAATGTAAACATGAAAGAGGTAAAATCTCCATCTTTCTTTAAGACTGCATAATATTCCATGGTATACATGTACCACAATTTATTAATCCATTCAGGGGTGCATGGGCATTTGGGTTTCTTCCATGACTTAGCAATTATTAATTGGGCTGCAATAAACATTCTGGTACAGATGCCATTGTTATATTGTGATTTTTGGTCTTCTGGGTATATTCCTAGTAAAGGAATTGTAGGATAAAATGCTAGGTCTATTTTTAGATCTCTAAGTATTCTCCAAACATTCTTCCAAAAGGAACGTATTAGTGTGCATTCCCACCAGCAGTGTAAAAGTGTGCCCTTTTCTTCACATCCACACCAACATCTCTGGTCTTGGGATTTTGCTATGTGGGCTACTCTTACTGGGGTTAGTTGCTATCTCAAAGTAGTTTTGATTTGCATTTCTCTGATGATTAAGGGTGATGAGCTTTTTTTCATGTGTCTGTGGATCATGCATCTGTCTTTTTTAGAAAAGTTTCTCTTCAAGTCCTTTGCCCACCCTGAGATGGGATCACTTGTTCTTTTCTTGCTAGTATGTTTGAGTTCTCTGTGGATTCTGGTTATTAAAACTTTATCGGAGGTATAATTTGCAAATATTTTCTCCCATTCTGAGGGCTGTTTGCTTTACTTATGATGTTAATGGCTGTGCATAAGCTGTTTAGTTTGATCAGGTCCCAGTAATGTATTTTTGATACTGCTTCAATTGTCTGGGGATTCCTCCTCATAAAATATTCACCCAGGCCAATTTCTTAAAGAGTTTTCCCTGAACTTTCTTCAAGTATTTTTATAGGTTTATGTGTTAAGTTTAAATCTTTTATCCAGTGAGAGTCTATCTTAGTTAATGGTGAAAGGTGTGGATCCAGTTTCAGTTTTTTACAGGTTGCGAGCCAGTTCACCATTTGTTAAAGGGGAATCTTTTCCCCACTGAATGTGTTTGTCAAATATCAAATGGCTTGTCAAATATCAAATAACAGTAAGCTTGTCAAATATCAAATAACGGTAAGTATCTGGATTCATCCCTTGGCTCTATTCTGTTCCAGACATCTACTTCTCTGTTTTTGTGCCATACCATGCTATTTTGATCACTATTGATTTATAGTACAGTCTCAGGTCTGGTAGTGTGATTCCTCATGCTTTGTTTTTATTTCTGAGTAATGTTTTGGCTATTCAAGGTTTTTTCTGATTCCATATAATACAAAATAATATTTTTTTTTCAGGATCTTTAAAATAAGACAGTGGTGCTTTAACAGGAATTGCATTAAAATTATATATTGCTTTGAGGAGTATAGATATTTTAACAATGTTGATTCTTCCCAGCCATGAGCATGGTATGTTTTTCCATTTGTTAACATCTTCAGCTATTTCTTTTCTTAAAGTTTCATAGTTCTCTTTATACAGATATTTCACGTCCTTTGTTAGGCATACTCCCACATATTTCATCTTCTTTGGCACTACTGCGAAAGGAATAGAGTCCTTGACTGTTTTTTCAGCTTGGCTATTATTGGTATTTATAAAGGCTACAGATTTATGGGTGTTGATTTTGTAGCCTGAGACATTGCTGTATTCCTTGATCACTTCTAAAATTTTATAGTAGAATCCCTGGTGTTTTCCAGATATATGATCATATCATCTGCAAAGAGTGTAAGTTTGATCTCTTCTGACCCTATGTGGATACCCTTGATCACCTTTTCTTTCCTAATTGTGGTGGCTAAAACTTCCATTACAATGTTAAAGATCAGTGGAGACAATGGGCAACCTTGCCTGTTTCCTGATCTAAGTGGAAATGACTTCAATTTAACTCTATTCAATACTATATTGGCTGTGTGTTTGGTGTAGACGGCCTCTATTAGTTTAGAAATGTCTCTTCTATAGCAATTTTCTTAAGTGTGCTGATAATGAAGGGATGCTGGATATTATCAAAAGCTTTTTCTGCATCAAATGAGAGAATCATATGGCCTTCATTTTTTTAGTTTGTTTATGTGCTGAATTACATTTATAGATTTACGTATATTGAACCAGCCTTGAAACCCTGGGATAAATCCCACTTGGTCATGGTGTATAATTTTTTTGATGTGTTGTTGGATTCTATGTGTTAGGATCTTATTGAGTATTTTTGCATCAATATTCATTAGTGATATTGGTCTATAATTTTGTTTTCTTTTTGGGTCTTTCCCTGGTTTAGGGATCAAGGTGATGTTCACTTCATAGAATGCATTGGGTAGTATTCCTTCTTTTACCATATTTTGGAAGAGGTTTAGTAATATAGGTACTAGTTCTTTAAAGGTTTGGTAGAATTCTGTTGTAAAGCCATTTGGTCCTGGGCTTTTCTTTTTAGGGAGATTTTTTATAGTTGATGCTATTTCAGAACTTTATAGGCCTGTTTAACATTTCCACTTCATTCTGGCTAATTGTTCGTAGGTGGTGTCCTTCCAAGTATTGGCCAATTTCCTTCAGATTTTCATATTTCTGAGAGTAAAGTTTCTTGTAATATTCATTAAGGATTTTTTGAATTTCTGAGGGGTCTGTTGTTGTTTCTTCTTTACCATTTCTCATTGATAAAATTATAGATTTTACTCTTTTTTTTCCTGGTTAGGTTGGCCAAAGGTTTATCTATTTTATTTATCTTTTCAAAAAACCAACTTTTGGATTTATTGATCTGTTGTATAATTCTTTTTTTTTTCAATTTCATTTAATTCTGCTCTGATTTTGGTTATTTCTTTTCTTCTGCTCCGTTTGGGGTTGTAATGTTTTTCCTTCTCCAGTTGCTTGAGCTGTCCCATTAAGTTATTAACTTCCTCTCTTTCCATTTTCTTGAAGAAGGCTTGCAGTGCTATAATTTTTCCTCTTAGGACTGCCTTTGCAGTATCCCAGAGGTTCTGATAATTTGTGTCTTCATTGTTGTTTTATTCCAAAATTTGGTGATTTCCTTCTTAATCTTGTCTATAACCCATCTATCCTTCAGCATAAGGTTGTTTAGCTTCCATGTTGTTGTATGGGTATGCAGGTTCCTGTTGTTATTGAGTCCAACTTTTATTTCATGAAGATCTGAGAAGATGTAAGAAATAATTTCTATTTTTTAAAATTTGCTGAGGTTATATTTGTGGCCTAGGATGTGTTCGACTTTGGAGTATGTTCCGTGGGCTGATGAGACGAATGTTTATTCAGTTTTGTTGGGATGAAATGTTCTGTAGATGTCTGTTAAATCCAGATGTTGAATGGTTAAGTTCAAATCTAAAATTTCTTTGCTTAGCTTCTTTTTTGGAGGATATATCTAGCACTGCTAAAGGGGTGTTAAAATCTCCAACTACTATGGAAGTGGGGGAAATCAAGTTGCTTATGTCTTTTAGAGTTTGTCTTATAAATTGAGGTGCATTCTGGTTGAGTGCATAAATATTAATAATTGAAATCTCATCATATTGAGTATTACCTTTAACAAATATGAAGTTTCCATCCTTATCCTTTCTTATTTTGGTTGGTTTAAAGCCTATTGTATCTGCAAATAGGATTGCAATGCCTGTTTTTCTTGCTTTCCATTTGCTTGGAGTATAGATGACCATCCCTTCACCTTGAGTCTATATTTGTCTTTTAAGTTAAGATGAGATTCTTGTATGGAGCAGATAACTGGCTTGAGTTTTTGTATCTAGTCATCCAACCTGTGCCTATTTAGAGGACAATTTAAACCATTCACATTAATTGAGAATATTGATAAGCCTTTCGAGAGTCTGGTGGACATTTTTAATCCTTTTGTGACTGTGGACATTGGAATTTGGTCAAAAGTTTCTGGATGGGTTTACTTTTGTGGTGGAGGATTACGGTGGTCTTTATGTAGCATAGATCTGAGAATATCCTGGAGTGCTGGTTTAGTTATGGCAAATTTCTTCAACATGTGAATGTCATTAAAGTATTTAATTTCTCCATCATAAATGAAACTCAGTTTAGCTGAATACAGGATCTGGGGTTGAAAGTTATTTTGTTTTAGGCGATTAAAAGTTGATGACCATCCTCTTCTAGCTTGAAAGGTTTCAGCAGAGAGATCTGCAGTTATTCTAATATTCTTCCCCTTGTAGGTTATGGTTTTCTTTCGTCTGGATGCTTTCAGTATTTTCTCCTTCATAATAACTTTAGTGAAATTGATTATGATGTGTCTGGGTGATGTCTTATTTGGGTTGAGTCAGGCTGGAGTTCTGACTGTCTGCTGTCTGAATTTTAGAATCTCTTGGCATGAGTGGAAAGTTCTCTTTCATAATCTCATGAAGAAGAGACTGTGCCTTGTGAAGCCACTTCATCAGTTTTGGGGATCCCTATGAGACAAATATTGGTTTTCTTCATATTATCCCAGTGCTCTCTGAGACAGTGATCTGTTTTTGCCCTCCATTTATCTTCCTCTTTGAGAGTTTGGGAGCCTTTGGAAAGCTTTGTCTTCAATGTCAGAAATCCTTCCTTCTACTTGTTCCATTCTGTTACTGGGGGATTCTACTATGTTTCTCAGATCTTTGAGGGCTCCAACTTCTTGTCTCAGTGTGTCAAAATCTTTTGTCATTTGGTGTTTGAATTTGTTGAATTCTTCATACATCTTTTGAGTTACTTCTTGGAATTCTAATTCGGTCTTACTTGCTATCCAGATTCTGAATTCGATTTCTGACATCTCAGCTATTTGTTTGTGCATGGGATCTTGTGCTATGTCTGCCCCATTGTCCCTTGGGGGCATTTATCTACTCTGATTATTCATATTGCCAAAGATTTTCATTGATTTCACCTCATGATTGTTTTTCACCGTTGCGTCTGGCTGTTGTAGGTGTTGGGAAGGTGTCTCTCCAAGATTAGTCCCCAGCGGGATCACTCTATTTTTGCTGGGCTCTTTGAAGGGAGTCACCCTGTGTAGCTCCCGTGGGGCTGTCCTAGCCAGGGAGTTCTTGTTGTGGGAGCAGCTCCGGTGTATGACACACCTGGATCCAGCCACAGGGCGGGGGGAGGTGCACCTGGTTCTGGGAGTGCCTGGCATCCAGTGACTGTGTCACAGAGACCCCAGGCTCCAGCAGTCTCTGGCCAGGAGAAGGACTCCTCGCAGAGGCAGGGAGGGCTCCAGAGGGCACACAGCTACCAGAGTCCCTGGCCAGTTGAGTGGGCCTGTGTGGAGGCAGGGATGGTACAAGAGGGAGGCAATGGGGTAGTGCAGTTCCTGCAGTTCCTGGTCAGGGTGTTCAGAGGCCTGGCGGATGCAGGTCGTGGGTCGCAGCATAGCTCGTCTGGAAGTCCGGGTGGGCATGTGTCGTGGTTTGCAGGTCACGGCGCCACTCGTACAGAGGTCCAGGCAGATTGCAAGTGTTGTAAGTATTTCAAATTTTATATAAAACCAGCATATTGTAAGCCATAAATGCATTAATGTACACAGCTATGATTTAATAAAAACAAAAATAATATAAAGTTCCAAAGCAAACCTCAAAGTAGTTGTCTTCATTTGAAATAAAATGTGAAGAATTTTAAGACTAAGCCTACTCTTACACATAATGGATGCTTTTAATTTATATCAAAAAGCTAAATTCTAAGCAATCTACTTTAATAAAGAGAGCCAGGGAATGAATCAGCTAAGAAGAACCAGAGAAAAAGTTCTAAAAATGTCTTAAACAACTATTTATGAAAATGAATCCAAATTTAGTGTGATCAAATGTGGAATAATTTATGCCACAGAGAATTGTCAAAAATAATAACATAGCTGACCAGTAGTTAGTTGACTAAGTGTACAACATATATGTAATATAAGTACTAGAAGGAAAGAACAGAAAAATATTGTAATAATAACTGAAAACTTTCCAAATTTTATAAAACATTGTCTACATATCCATGTCACTGAACAAACTTCAAGTACATTAACCATAAAGAGATACATGCTAGAAATATCATAGTAAAAACACTGAAAGCTGAAGACAAATATATATGTATGTTTATATATGTATACATACGTGTGTGTATATATATATGTAAATGTCTGTATATATAAAATCAGGAGAAAAGTGACTCATTTCTTTAAAAGGACCCTCACTGTAATTAATGTTTGACTTCCTATTACAAACAATGGAAACCATAAAAAAATGAGAGGTTGTTTGGACATTAGCAATGTGGTGGAATAAAACTTTCCAGTGCTAGTTCCTCAGAAGAAACATCGATTTGCACAAATATTCATGCAAAAAAAGAAAAATACCTTCACAATAACTAGTAACAACAAATGAATCATTCAGCACCCAGATGGACCACAGAAATAAGGAAAGATGTATTGGATCAAGGTGAATTTTTCATTAGCTGTATCTCTCCTCCGTAAACTCCAGACAGCACTGAATGGAGAAAAAAACAATAAACTTGGGGGAACAAGAGGGAATTGAGCACTAGATTTTTTCTTGGATATTATTTTAGCTTTCCCTGGTGTCAAGTCAGCCCCAATAGACTCTAGATTCAGTCTCTGAGTTTGTACCAGATACAGGATTGCCTCAGAGATATCAGGGTCTGGACCAACTCCAAGTATGGTCCCAGCTCCCATAGCTCCAGGCTTTAAGTCTTGCCAAGAGTCAGACTGGTTCCACTAGCTCTAGTAATCAGGCTAGGACTTAGGCTAGTACTTGCAAACCCACCTCTAAGCAATGAATACAGACTTGAGGTCCATAAAGCCTCATGTGAGCCCCTGCATCCCAAGGTTTAAGGTCTGCCACAGATTTTGGAGGAACCCAGAACTATATGAGCCCACACAATCTCAGGCTTCAGGCTCGACTCAGTGTTCATCCAGCACCTCAGAGTTGATTTCTATGGACACATATCTAGGACTTCCTCTGTCAACTAAGTTTCCAGGCTGGCCTCTGCTGTCCCAGGAATGAGGAATGAGCCACTATACCAGCACCTATGTACCCAACTTCCAGGCTGGTCCTCACAGCATCAGGATCCAGACTAACCTTCATGGCTGAAAGCATTAGGCTAGGACCTGCTATCACACCTCCAGATAATCCCTCAGAAAATCATTATACACATATCCTTCAACATAAGGACAGCTGCAGGTACTAAGTTGGTCCCAGGTCCCAGGTTTTACATGCTGCAGCAGATACAAATTCCAGGATTGTTCTTGTGTACCTAATTACCAGTACAGTTCCATGGACTTAGGATCCAAGACTACATTCATAGACCCAGGCTCCAGCATTGGTGGTATAGTGGTGAGCATAGCTTCCTTCCATAGACCCAGGCTCCATTTCAGTCCTCATGGATCCAGGACTCAGGCATCAACCTCAACACTCCCATGGACCAAGATACTAAGATTATTTGAGAATCTGGATGGTCACTTTGTACTTAGACTCAAGGCCCACCCCAGTTTCAGGCCAGGAGTTATGGACCTAGGCTTTAAGTAAGACCCTGTGGATATAAGTTCCAGGAACATGTTCATGGATCAAGTCTCCAAACTCACCCTATAGATCCAATAAGTAGGTGTACCTCAGTGGATATAGGCTCCAAGATTAAATCTACAGTCTCAGGCTACAGATATGTCCCCCTGCTCATTCGGGCAGAAGGATAACATGCTAAAGGATGCTTATAGCAAGCCCAACAATGGGACAAACAAGATGGCTTGCCCAGAATCTTGGGTGAGATGATTAGTGAAGTTCTTTCTGCAATCAATTCAGTCTGTAAGAAGTTAAATAAGCCCCGACAATTTGAAATGCATGGGCACCAGTGGAAAGCTGCAAGGATCAAAAGTAAGCAGACAAATATGATACCATCAAAGAAGTAAAATAAAGGCAAAATGACAGACCTTAAGGAAATAAAGATTTATAAACGTCCTGGCAAAGAATTCAAAATGATTGTTTTAAGGGAGCTCAGTGAACTTCAACAAAATATAGAGAAGTGATTTAATGAAATCAGAAAAAAAATGAAAGACTAAAATGAAAAATTTAACAGAAAGATTGAAATTACAAAAACAAAATTTTGGAGCTGAAAAAGTTCAATGAGAGAAAGTTTAAAATGCAATAGGGAGGTTCAGCAACAGAACTCATCAAGCATGAAAGAGATTTGTGAAATTGAAGAAAGGTTACATGAAATGTGCCATCAGAGAAGAATAAAGAAGAATGAGAAAAATGAAATAAAGCTTATGGATGTATGGAGTAGCATCAAAAAAGCAACGACTTAAATTATAGGAATTAAAGAAAAGGAAGGAGACATTAAAAATGTAGAAGATGTATTTAAAGAAATAATATAATAAAAATCTTTCTGAACACAAGGAATAATGTAAACGTCCAGGTCAAATAAAATTAAAGGATTACAATCAGATTAAATCCAAACAAAACTGCATCAAGACATATTGTAAGCACACTATCAAAAATCAAAGACAAAGAGAATACTGAAAGTAGTAAGAGAAAAGAAACAAACTAAATATGAGGATGTTCCAATAAGGCTCCCAACAAACTTCTTAGCAGAAATACGTATCTCAGTTCATGAGAGAGTGGGCTGATATACCCAAGGAGTTACAGAAACAAAACAATAACAATATAAAAACCCCTCCCCACCAAATACTTTCAACCAAGAATATTTTACTAGACAAATCTATCCTTCAGAAATAAAGATGAAGACATATCCAGACAAACAAGAGCTGAGGGAGTTTACCATCAGCAAATGCGTCATACCATAAATGTTAAAGGAAGTTCTTCATGGTAAAAAAAAAAAGCAATAATAAATAACACAATAATATATTAAATTTTAAAAGTCACAGCAAAACTCATGTACTATAACTGTTGTTTTAAATTATTTATATGTTTAGTACAAAGGTTAGAAGAAAACTCAATCTATTGAATACAATAGTTATAGTATTTTGATAAGCAATACATTATATAAAGATGTAAATTGTGATGCCAGAAACATAAAATATATGGGGTTTGGGTAAAAATGCTGAGATTTTATGTGAACAAATTAAGCTGTTATCAGCTTAAAATAACTATAAGGTGTTTCATGGTAACTTCAATAAAACCACAATGCACACATTTATAGTAGATAAACAAAACATAAAAAAATAAGAAGTCAAAGTATAAGCTGGGTGCAGTGGCTCATGCCTGTAATCCTAGTACCCTGGGAAGGTGAGGTGGGTGTATTGCCTGAGCTCACAGTTTCAAGATCAGCCTGAGACAGAGCAAGACCTCGGCTCTAAAAATAGCTGGGGATTGTGGCAGGAGCCTGGAGTCACAGCTATTGGGAAGCTGAGGCAAGAGAATCTCTTGAGCCCAAGAATTTGAGGTTGTTGTGAGCTATGATGTCTCGTTATTCTACGGAGGGTGACAAAGTGAAACTCAGTCTCAAAAAAAAGTAATAAGTCAAAGTCAAAGTATAGTACTAAGAGAAAATAATCTAACAAAGGAAGAGAGTACAAGTGGAAGAAAGGAACAGAAGACCTATAGCAACTAGAAACAACACACTGGCAATACTCATCCTTTACCTATCAACCATTACTTTGAATGTAAATGTGTTAAAGATCTTAATCAAAAGAAATAGATTGGTGGAATGAATTAAAAACCTCTAGACCCAAATACAGTTTGCATACTAAAAACTCACTTCATCTTTAAAGGTACACATAGATTGAGATAAAAAGAATTGAAAGAATACAATTCGAGGAAGGAGACAAGATGGCTGACTGAAGCCAGCTTTCCACAGAGGGAGCCGTCCAGAAGTGGAGTTAAAGGACAAAAATTTAGCAAGTAACCTGGTGCATTAGAGTTGCACCAAGAGAGAAGGTTGAAGAACGCACAGCAAACCCACTGAGGTAAGCTGCAACCACAAGGATACAAACAAAAGGTACAAAATCCATCACCAAGTGGATGGGAGTATCCTCCCCCATGAGAATGGCTCGGAGTGCCCCACAAACAAATGGGCAGAGTTCAAAGGTCCTCCAACTACAATCCATGGGAGAGACCCTCTAAAAACTGGACCTACCTCCCCTACTAGGGTTCCATGGTGTTCTCCTGCCAGGCATAAAACTGTATATATTCTCTACCTGCAACTCTGAGCTCCCAGAACTCCCCTCCACTCTCTGAGGTCTAGAGGCCTGTCCCCAGGAGTTCAGATTTTGGGGTGATTTCTTGAGGGGTGTGGACAGTGCCTAAACTGAAGCTAGTCAGTGCTGACTCTGGGACACAGAAGTGAGGAGAGGGTGCTCAGCTGAGAGGGAACCACACAAGAGCAGCACTTCCTTGAGGCACAGAGCAGCAGCTGTCTTTTAGCAGCAATACGACCAGGCATAAAACTGTGTAAAACTGTATATATTCTCTATCTACAATTCTGAGCTCCCAGCACGCCCCTCCACTATCACTCTGAGTTCTGGAGGCCTGTCCCCCAGGAGTTCAGATTCTGGGGTAATTTCTTGAGGGGTGTGGACAGTGCCTAAACTGAAGCTGGTCAGCGCTGACTATGGGGCACGGGAGTGAGGAGAGGATGGTCAGCTGAGAGGGAACCACACCAGAGAAGCACTTCCCTGAGGCACGGAGCAGTAACCGTCTTTTAGCAGTAATACAGCCAGGCATAAAACTGTGTAAAACTGTATATATTCTCTACCTGCAACTCTGAGCACCCAGCCCTCCCCACCACTCTCACTCTGAGGTCTGGAAGCTTGTCCCCCAGGAGTCCAGATCCTTGGGCGATTTCTCGAGGGGTGTGGACAATGCCTAAATTTCAGATGGTAAGTGCTGACTCTGGGGCATGGAAGCAAGGAGAGAATACATGGCTGAGAGGGAACAACACCAGAGCAACAGTTCCCTGAGGCTCGAAGCAGCAACTGTCTTCTCCCAGATATTCTGAAGCCACACCCTCGGTCTCCCTGGGCAACCAGAGGAGGCTGGCAACCACCCGTGAGTAAAGGATTTGCCTGAGGTGCTACCGACTCACAGTCCCGGGAAGTTCCCAGGGTGGGGCTGACCCAGAGGACCGCTTTACTGCATCTAAGATGCACCTGGCCCTCTGGGGATCCTCAGCCTATACACAAAGGAAGGCAGCAGGATAGAACTGACAGGTAAAAGAATACAAAACTGCAGGAGCAAAGACAGGGCTTTGTAACTCAAAACAGCTTCTCTTCTGCAGGGGAACTTAACAGGAACAGACAAAATCCTGTAAAGTTGTTCTGTTCTGTACTGTTCTGTTCTGTTCTGTTCTGCTCTGTCAGTAACATCAATCAGGGGTGGGGCAGCACCTGAGTGAACACCCCCTAACCCTCATCAAGTGCCCAAGGCTGTCAGGCTTCACCTCCTCCTGCTAGATAGAGGGACAGTGCAGAGGCCTGGCAGACCTCCTTGTGATTCAGGCAGGTGCAAACCCCTGGAGTATCTGTTCAATACAGGCAACTGGGTCAGGTAACTGCATGGCTATCAGTGACTGGTGTGACAGAGGTGCAAGGTGGGACAGGAGGCATCAACCTTCCCACACTGATATATTGGCTGGATGGCTCCTCCTGACTCCATGCAGCACTGGAGCAAGCCATATCAGAGTAGTCACCAGACCTCTGTGATCCAGTTCCCAAAGACCTCTTTAACTCTCCCACCTGAGACAGGTGCAGACTGAGACAATTTATCTGGACCTTTTGAACTGAGCCAATTACCTGAGGACTATAAAGGTGATGCCCCGGGTGTGTGGTTGTAGGAAGGTTTGATTTTCCTTTTCCAATTGTTGCCTGTGGGGGGAGGGGTGACTTAATTACTGGTATTTCTCCACATCTGAGACTTCAACCCAGAATAATAGTTTCAGTAGGGTCGAACAGAAACCAGCTGAAAACAAGACAGAACCACTTAGCCCACCACACCAAACAGGGCTCTAGTTTCTCAGGCAAAAGCACTGTGTGGGTCCTCAACAAATTTCCAGGGGAAAAATCAAAGGGAGTAAAACAATCATGGGTGGACTCAGTGGAAAAACTCTGGTAACATGAATAACCAGAATGCATCAATCCACCCCCCCCAAAGAAAAGATATGGCAGATGCAATTAAAGATCCCATTCATAAACAACTGGCTGAGATGTTAGAAATCAAATTCAGAATTAGGATTTCAAACAAGATTAATAGAATGGAAGAAAATTTGGAAGGAGAAATTTGAAGAGCAATTCAAAAGTCAGAATTAGAAATTCAAGGAAAAATTCAAAAGTTGGCTCAAGAATTTAACAAATTTAAAGACAAAACCACCAAAGACTTAGACACACTGAAGCAAGAATTTGCAGCCCTCAAAAATATGAAAAATACAGTAGAATCCCTCCATAACACAGTAGAGAAAGCAGAAGACAGGATTTCTGACATTGAAGACAAAGCCTTTGAACGTTCCGAAACTCTCAAAGAGGAAGAGAAATGGAGAGCAAAAATGGGTCATTCTCTCAGAGAGCTCTGAGACAATTTGAAGAAGGCTAATATCTGACTCATTGGAATCCCTGAAACCAATGAAGTGGCCTCAATAGGCACAAAGGCCCTTCTCCATGAAATTACGAAAGTGAATTTTCCAGACATGTCAAGAAATTATGAAATTCACATGGCAGACAGCTTCAGAACGCCAGCATGACTCAACCCCAATAAGACATCACCCAGGCATATCATAATTAACTTCTCTAAAGTTAACATGAAGGAGAAAATTCTCAAAGCAGCCAGATGAAAGAAAGCCATTACCTACAAAGGGAAGAATATTAGAATGACTGCAGATATCTCTGCTGAAACTTTTCAAGCAAGAACAGGGTGGTCATCGACTTTTAATCTCATAACACAAAATAAATTTCAACCCTGGATCCTGGATCCAGCTAATCTGAGTTTCATTTATGATGAAGAAATTAAATACTTTAATGACATTCGTATGTTGAAGAAATTTGTCATAAACAAACCAGCTCTTCATGATATTCTCAGACCTATCCTCCATAATGACAAACCCAATCCTCTCACACAAAACTAGACTCACTCAGAAACTCTTAATCAAACTCCAAATTCTGCACTGGTGAAAGGATTAAAAATGTCCACTGAATTTTGAAAAACTCAACACCCATAATTTTACCTGACTTATCAATATTCTCCATTAATGCGAATGGCTTAAACTGTCCTCTAAAGAGGCATAGGTTAGCTGACTGGATACAAAAACTAACGCCAGATATTTGTTGCATACAAGAGTCACATCTTACCTTAAAAGACAAATATAGGCTCAGGGTGAAAGGATGGTCATCCATATTTCAGGCAAATGGTAATCAGAAAAAAAGCAGGTGTTGCAATTTTATTTGCAGATACAATAGGCTTTAAACCAACAAAAGTAAGGAAGGATAAGAATGGTCACTTCATATTTGTTAAGGGTAAGACTCAATATGATGAGATTTTAATTATTAATATCTATGCACCCAACCAGAATGCAACTCAATTTATAAGAGAAACTGTAACAGACATGAGCAACTTGATTTCCTCCACCTCCATAACAGTTGGGGACTTGAACACTCCTTCAGCAGTGTTGGATTGATCCTCCAATAAGAATCTGAGCAAAGAAATTTTAGATTTAAACATAACCTTCCAACATTTGTATATAACAGACATCTACAGAACATTTCATCCCAAAAAAACTGAATACACATATTCTCATCAGCCCATGGAACTTACTCCCAAATCGATCACATCTTAGGTCACAAGTCTAACCTCAGTAAATTTCAAGGAATAGAAATTATTCCTTGCATCTTCTTGGACCACCATGGAATAAAAGTTGAGCTGAGTAACAACAGGAATCCACATACTCATACAAAAACGTGGAAGTTAAATAACCTTATGCTGAATGATAGCTGGGTCAGAGATGAGATTAATAAGGAAATTGTCAAATTTTTGGAACAAAACGACAATGAAGACACAAATTATCAGAACCTCTGGGATACCACAAAGGCAGTAATAAGAGGGAAATTTATAGCACTGCAAGCCTTCCTCCAGAGAAAGAAAAGAGAGGAATTTAACAACTCAATGGGACATCTCAAGCAACTAGAAAATGAAGAACATTCCAACCCCAAACCCAGTAGAAGAAAATAAATAAACAAAATTTGAGTGGAATTAAATGAAATTGAAAACGAATTATACAACAGATCAATAAATAAAAAATTTGGTTTTTCGAAAAGGTCAATAAAAAAGATAAACCATCGGCCAACCTAATCATGAAAAAAAGAGTAAAATCTCTAATCTCATCAATCGGAAACAACAAAGACGAAATAACAACAGACATGTCAGAAATTCAAAAAATCCTTAATGAACATTACAAGAAACATTATTCTCAGAAATCTGACAATCTGAAAGAAATAGACCAATACTTGGAAGCACGTCACATTCCAAGACTTAATCAGAATCAAGTGGAAATGTTGAACAGGCTCATATCAAGTTCTGAAATAGCATCAACCATACAAAACCTCCCTAAAAGGAAAAGCTCGGGACCAGATGGTTTCACGTTAGAATTCTACCAAACTTTTAAAGAGGAATTAGTACCTATATTACTCCACCTGTTCCAAAAGGCAGAAAATGAAGGAAGACTACCCAAAAGGTTCTATGAACCAAACATCTCCCTGATCCCCAAACCAGGAAAAGACCCAACAGGAAAAGAAAATTATTCACCAATGTCACTAATGAATATAGATGCAAAAATATTCAACAAGATCCTAACAAACAGAATCCAGCAACACATCAAACAAATTATAGATCATGACCCAGTCTGTTTTATCCTGGTGTCTCAAGGCTGGGTCAATATTCATAAATCTATAAGTATAATTCAGCAAATAAACAAATTATAAAACAAAGACCATATGATTCTCTCAATCGATGCAGAAAAATATTTTGGTAATATCCAGCATCCCTTCATGATCAGAACACTTAAGAAAATTGGTATGGAAGGGACATTTCTTAAACTGATAGAAGCCATCTACAGCAAACCCACAGCCAATATCATATTGAATGGAGTAAATTGAAATCATTTCCACTCAGATCAGGAACCAGACAAGGCTGCCCATTGTCTCCATTGCTCTTTAACACTGTAATGAAAGTTTTAGCCACTGCAAATAGGGAAGAAATGGTGATCAAAGGTATCCATATAGGGTCGGAAGAGATCAAATTTTCACTTTTCACAGATGATATGATTGTATATCTGAACACACTAGGGATTATACTACCAAACTCTTAGAAGTGATCAAAGAATACAGCAGCATCTGAGGTTACAAAATCAACAGTCATAAATCGGTAGCCTTTATATATACCAACAATAGTCAAGTTGAAAAAACAGTTAAGGACTCTATCCCATTCACAGTAGGGCCAAAGAAGATGAAATATTTGAGAGTTTATCTAACAAAGGATGTGAAAGATCTCTATAAATAGAACTATGAAGCTCTAAGAAAAGAAATAGCTGAAAATGTTAACAAATGGAAAAACATACCAGGCTCATGGCTGGGAAGAATCAACATCATTAAAAAGTCCATAATACCCAAAGCAATATATAATTTTAACGCAATCCCTATTAAAGTTCTACTGTCATACTTTAAAGATCTTGAAAAAACAATACTTCGTTTTATATGGAATCAGAAAACACCTCGAAGAGCAAAGACATTACTCAGAAATAAAAACAAAGCAGGAGGAATTACGCTACCAGACCTCAGACTATACTACAAATCGATAGTGATCAAAACAACATGGTACTGGCCCCAATACAGAGAAGTAGATGTCTGGAACAGAATAGAGAACCAAGAGATAAATCCAGCTACTAACTGTTATTTCATCTTTGACAAGCCAATTAAAAACATTCAGTGGGGAAAAGATTCCCTATTTAACAAATGGTGCTGGGTGAACTGGCTGGCAACCTATAGAAGACTGCAACTGGACACACACCTTTCACCATTAACTAAGATAGACTCTCACTGAATTAAAGATTTAAACTTAAGGCATGAAACTATAAAAATAGTAGAAGAGAGTGCAGGGAAAACTCTTGAAGAAATTGGTTTGGGCGAGTATTTTATGTGGAGGACCCCCCAGGCAATTGAAGCAGCTTCAAAAATACACTACTGGGACCTGATCAAACTAAAAAGCTCTGCACAGCCAAGAACACAGTAAGTAAAGGAAGCAAACAGCCCTCAGAATGGAAGAAGATATTTGCAGGTTATGTCTCTGACAAAGGTTTAATAACCAGAATCCACAGAGAACTCCAACGTATAAGCAAGAAAATAACAAGTGATCCCATCACCGGCTGGGCAACGTATTTGAAGAGAAACTTCTCTGAAGAAGACAGGTGCATGGCCTACAAACATATGCAAAAATGCTCATCATCTTTAATCATCAGAGAAATGCAAATCAAAACTACTTTGAGATATCATCTAACTCCTGTGAGACTAGCCTATATCACAAAATCCCAAGGCCAGAGATGTTGGCATGGATGTAGAGAAAAAGGAACACTTCCGCACTGCTGGTGGGAATGCAAGTTAATACATTCCTTTTGGAAAGATGTATGGAAAACACTTAGAGATCTAAAAATAGATCTGCCATTCAATCCTATAATTTCTCTACTAGGCATATACACAGATGACAAAAAATCACATCACAACAAAGATATTTGTACCAGAATGTTTATTGCAGCCCTGTTCATAATTGCTAGGTCATGGATAAAGCCCAGTGCCCATCGATCCACGAATGGATTAATAAACTGTGTTGTATGTACACCATGGAATATTATGCAGCCTTAAAGAAAGACAGAGACTTTATCTCTTTCATGTTTACATGGATGGAGCTGGAACATATTCTTCTTAGTGAAGTATCCCAAAAATGGACGAAGAAGTATCCAATGTATTCAGCCCAACTATGAAACTAATTTATGACTTTCGCATAAATGCTATAACCCAGTTACAACCTAACAATAGGGGGAAGAGGGAAAGGGAGGAGAGGGAGGGGGAGGGGGACAGAGGGAGGGGTATTGGTGGTATTACACCTGCGGTGCATCTTACAAGTCTATATGTGAAACTTAGTAAATGTGGAATGTAAATGTCTTAGCACAATAACTAAGAAAATGCCAGGAAGGCTATGTTAACCAGTGTGATGAAAATCTGTCAAACGGTCTATGAAACTAGTGTATGGTGCCCCATGATCATATTAATGTACACAGCTATGATTTAATAAATATATATATATATTTCATGCAAATATAATCCAAAAGAGAACAGGAGTATCTCTACTTATGCTAGATAAAATAGATTTTTTCAGTCAAAAATTTTAAGGGATAAGAAGGCCAATTACAATGATACTGAATCAATTTATTAAAAAGAATATAAATATTGTGATTATATATACATTCATTATCAGAACATTTAAATATGTAAATAAAATATTAATAGATGTAAATTAAGTCATAGTAGAGGGCATTGATACATAATTTTAAACAATAAATATAAAATCCAGAAAAAATCATTATTAATAGACTTAAACAATAGTATAAAACAAATGAAATATATATATGTATATATACATATATACAGCACATTCCATCAAACAATAGAGTACACATTCTTTTTTTTTTTTGAGTTTTTATCTCTTTTTATTCTTGTTTTAAGTATCCCATTCACAATGTCTGTGAGGAGCTCAGAGCCTCCTTCAATACAGGTATGTTTATTCACCTCACACCTGACCCACTTCGTTTCTTTCTTTTTTTTTTTATTAAATCATAGCTGTGTACATTAATGCAATCATGGGGTACAATGTTCTGGTTTTATATACAATTTGAAAGATTTTCATCAAACTGTTTAACATGGCCTTCACGGCATTTTCTTAGTTATTGTGTTAAGACATTTATATTCTACACCTAGTAAATTTCACATGTACCCTTGTAAGATGCAACATAAGTGTGGTCCCACCAATTAACCCTCCCTCCACTCATCCTCCCTGATCCCTTGCCCTCCCTCTCCCCTTTCCCTTCTTCTTGGGCTATAATTGTGTTCATAGTAGAGCTGAGTACATTGGATATTTTTTCTTCAATTCTTTGAGATACTTTGCTAAGAAGAATATGTTCCAGCTCCATCCAGAGTACACATTCTTTTTAAGTGCATATTGAACAATCTCTAGGATAGAGTCCATTTCAGACTATGAAAGAAGTACTAACAAATAAAAAATAAAAGACTGAAATTATATCAGATGTATATTCTGACCATAATGATGTAAAACTAAAAATCAATAACATGACAAATTTTATAAAACATACAAATAGATGTAAATTTAACAATATGCTCCTTAACACAAATGGGTCATAAATGTTTGAAGGGGAATTTAAAAATATATTGAAATATATAAAGACAAAATTGTGTGTGTACAATATACAGAAATATATGGTGTATGGCAAAGGTAGCTATAAGAAGAAAAATTATAGCAATAAAAATCTTACCTATTGGGATAAATGAATGCTATTCTGGTGGCAGGCACACCAACAGCTCTGACAAGAAATATATAAGGTATACATGCAATAAAAACATTTGTACCTCCATAATATTTTGAAACAAAAAGTTTTGAAAAAATAGTCTAGCCAGTAAAAAACATAATGTAACACCTCAAATAACTAGAAAAAGAAAAATAAACTAAGCCTAAAGTTAATACAAGAAAGGAACTAATATCAAAGAAGGAAATAAATAAATAAAAACTACAAAATTGAAAAATATCAGTGAAAATAAGAATTGTTTGTTTCCTAAAAATACTATTATTTTGTTTCCAGGTGAGGAATATATGTAAAATGTGGAACAGAAAATGTAAAACCCTCAGTTATCTCATTATGCAACATACATACTAATTATCTTGATTTATCAGTAAAGATAAAAAAAAAAAACTGGGATCCTGCTATTCAGGAGTAGTAAGTTATATTGGAATGATATGATGTGTGAGGAGAATTTCTGACTTTCAGAACTGATTCTTTAATCTTCCTTTGTATTTCTCTAGCACTCTGTTGGGCTTTTACTCCCAAATGAAGCTTCTCACACATGGATACCACATTCATATATTGTACCATCTGGCCCAATGCAGGGAAAATGGGTAAACTACCCACAGAGCCAGAAACTGCTTTCTACTTTCTTAAACATTAAAACTCAAATTGGTGCTCCTTGTAGAGGAGGACTAAAAAACACCAGAGGAGGATAAAGGGACACTTGTGAAAAGAATTACACAATAGAGAGCTATTTTCACAAAAAGGGCATGATATCAATTTTCAGGGAAAAGCAGAGCAAGGTCAGCTCAAATTTGGTGTTAATGTTGAGATGAAGGGCCCCATCTTCCTGAAGCTTTAGTGTCTGCCAAAGATCTCAGCATACCACTGAGATAGAAAGTAGCCTTTTGATGCTTTGGTCACATGCCCCCCATCTACACTGGTAGTCGCATTAAGCAGCTGCATAATTCTGTTTGGAAACCCATGGGCTTTCTAATATCCGTGATTCTTGTTATAATAAACAGCATTAAGATTCCTGTAAGTTTATTGTACCTACATCACTGCTAGAATATTTTATTATAATACCAGATATTTGTAACAGTTACAAAATTTTACAAAAAAATTATAAAATATTCTCTACATATTGGCTGACTCTTTGTAAAAATTGCTAATGAATACATTTTACATAAAGATATAGTTAGCTAAAGTTTCCTATTTTCCCTATGTATAGAGACTTAGGGGCAACTTTTGGATACCTCGTATTTAAACAAGCAAGTGTTTGATGTCAACTCTCTTCTGGTTGTCACCCTAATGCTAGGCCTTGGAAAATTCTCTCTTTTTTTTTTTAATTAAACCATAGCTGCATACATTAATACGATCATGGGGCACCATACACTGGTTTTATAGATCGTTTGACACATTTTCATCACACTGGTTAACATAGCCTTCCTGGCATTTTCTTAGTTATTGTATTAAGACATTTATATTCTACGTTTGATAAGTTTCACATACAATCTGGTAAAATGCACCGCAGGTGTAATCCCACCAATCACCATCCCTCTGCCCACCTCACTCCCTCCCTCCCTTCCCTTTCCCCCTTCCCCATATTCTGAGGTTATAACTGGTTTATAGCTTTCATGTGAAAGGCATAAATTAGTTTCATAGTAGGGCTGAGTACATTGGATAATTTTTCTTCCATTCTTGAGATATTTTACTAAGAATATGTTCCAGCTCAATCCATGTAAACATGAAAGAGGTAAAGTCCCCATCTTTTTTTAAGGCTGCATAATATTCCAAGGTGTACATATACCACAATTTATTAATCCATTTGTGGATCGATGGGCACTCGGGCTTTTTCCATGACCTAGCAATTATGAATAGGGCTTCAATAAAAATTCTCTTACAAATATCTTTGTTGTGATGTGATTTTGGTCTTCTGGGTATATGCCTAGTAGAGGTATTATAGGGTTGAATGGCAGATCTATTTTTAGATCTCTAAGTGTTCTCCAAACATCTTTTCAAAAGGAATGTATTAATTTGCATTCCCACCAGTAGTGTAGAAGTGTTCCCTTTTCTCCACATCCACGCCAACATCTCTGGTCATGGGATTTTGTGATATAGGCTAATCTTAATGGAGTTAAATAATATCTCAAAGTACTTTTGATTTGCATTTCTCTGATGATTAAAGATGATGAGCATTTTTTCATATGTCTGTAGGCCGTGTGGCTGTCTTCTTCAGAGAAGTTTCCCTTCAAGTCCCTTGCCCAGCCTGTGATGGGATCACTTGTTCTTTTCTTGCTTATGCGTTTGAGTTCTCTGTGGATTCTGGTTATTAAACCTTTGTCAGAGACATAACCTGCAAATATCTTCTCCCATTCTGAGGGCTGTTTTCTTGCTTTACTTACTGTGTTCTTGGCTGTGCAGAAGCTTTTTAGTTTGATCAGGTCCCAGTAGTGTATTTTTGAAGCTGCTTCAATTGGCCGGGGGGTCCTCCTCATAAAACACTTCCCCAGGCCGATTTTTTCAAGGGTTTTCCCTGCACTCTCATCTAGTATTTTTATAGTTTCATGTCTTAAGTTTAAATCTTTAATCCAGTGAGAGTCTATCTTAGTTAATGGTGAAAGATGTATGTCCAGTTTTAGTCTTCTATAGGTTGCCAGCCAGTTCACCCAGCACCATTTGTTAAATAGGGAATCTTTTCCCCACTGAATGTTTTTAATTGGCTTGTCAAAGATCCAATAATGGTAAGTAGCTGGATTCATCTCTTGGTTCTCTATTCTGTTTCAGATATCTACTTCTCTGTTTTTGTGCCAGTACCATGCTGTTTTGATCACTATCGATTTGTAGTATAGTCTGAGGTCTGGTAGCGTGATTCCTCCTGCTTTGTTTTTATTTCTGAGTAATATCTTGGCTATTCAAGGTTTTTTCCTGATTCCATATAAAAGGAAGTATTGTTTTGTCAAGATCTTTAAAGTATGACAGTAGAGCTTTAATGGGGATTGCATTAAAATTGTATACTGCTTGGGTAGTATGGACATTTTAACAATGTTGATTCTTCCCAGCCATGAGCATGGTATGTTTTTCATTTGTTAACATTTTCAGCTATTTCTTTTCTTAGAGTTTCATAGTTCTATTTATAGAGGTTCTTTCACATCCTTTGTTAGATAAACTCTTAAATATTTCATCTTCTTTGGCACTACTGTGAATGGAATAGAGTCTTTAACTGTTTTTTCAGCTTGACTATTGTTGGTATATATAAAGGTCGCCGATTTATGAATTTTGATTTTGTAACCTGAGACGCTGCTGTATTCCTTGATCACTTCTAAGAGTTTTGTAGTAGAATCCCTGGTGTTTTCCAGATATACAATCATATCATCTGTGAAGAGTGAAAGATTGATGTCTTCTGACCCTGTGTGGATACCCTTGACTGCCTTTTCTTCCCTAATTGTGGTGGCTAAAACTTCCATTACAATGTTTAAGATCAGTAGAGACAATGGTCAGCCTTGTCTGGTTCCTGGTCTGAGTGGAAATGATTTCAATTTAACTCCATTCCATACGATAGTGGCTGTGGGTTTGCTATCGATAGCCTCTATCAGTTTAAGAAATGTCCCTTCTATACCAATTTTTTAAGTGTTCTGATCATGAAGGGATGCTGTATATTATCAAAAGCTTTTTATGCATCAATAGAGAGAATCATATGGTCTTTGTTTTTTAATTTGTTTATGTACTGAATTATACTTATAGATTTAAGTATATTGAACCAGCCTTGAGACCCTGGGATAAAACCAACTGGGTCATGATGTATAATTTGTTTAATGTGTTGCTGGATTCTGTCTGTTAGAATCTTGTTGAATATTTTTGCATCTATATTCATTAGTGATATTGGTGAATATTTTTTTTTTCTTCTTGGGTCTTTTTCTGGTTTTGGGGTGGATTTCTTACGTCTGGCTCCTTTCAGAATTTTCTCCTCCATATTAACATTAGTGAAGTCAATTATTATATGTCTGGGGGATATCTCTCTGGGATTGATTCGTGCTTGGGTTCTGAAACTGTCTGCTATCTGAATTTCAGAATCTCTTGGCATATCTGGAAATTTCTCTTTCATAATTTCATGGAGAAGGGCCTCTGTGCCCAGTGAGGCCACTTCATCACTTTCAGGGATTCCAGTAAGACAGATATTAACCTTCTTCGAATTATCTCAGAGCTCTCTGAGAGAATGATCCGTTTTTACTCTCCATTTCTCTTCCTCTTTGATAGCTTGAGAGCATTCAAAAGCTTTGTCTTCAATGTCAGAAATCCTTTCTTCTGCTTGCTCCACTCTGTTACTGAGGGATTCTACTGTATTTTTCTTATCTTTGAGGGCTGCAAATTCTTGCTTCAGTGCGTTAAAATCTTTGGTGTTATTGTCTTTCAATTAATTAAATTCTTGAGACAACTTTTGAATTTCTCCTCTAATTTCTAATTCCAACTTTTGAATAGCTCCTCGAATTCCTAATTCCAAATTTTCTCCATTTTATTAATCTTGTTTGCAATCCAAATTCTGCATTCGATTTCTGACATCTTGGCCAGCTGTTTATAAATGGGATCTTCAGTTACATCTGCCATATCTTTCTTGGGGGTGGTTTATCTATTCTGGTTATTCATGTTACCAGAGTTTTTCTGCTGATTCCACCCCATGATTGTTTTACACTGTTTGATTTTTCTCTTGGATCTTTGTCAAGGACCCATACAGTGCTATGGCCTGAGAAACTGGGGCTCCTTTTGGTGTGGTGGGGCTAAGTGGCTCTGTCTTGTTTTCAACTGGTTTCTGTTCAACACTAGTGAAACAGTTACTCTGGGTTGAAGTCTCAGCTGTGGAGAAATACCAGCAATTAATTCACCCCTCCCCCCACAGGCAACAATTGGAAAAGGAAAATCAAACCTTCCTACAACCACACATCCAGGGCACCACCTGTATAGTCCTCAAGTGATTGGCTTAGTTCAAAAGGTGCAAATCAATTGTCTCAGTCTGCACCTATCTCAGGGGGGAGCATTTAAATGGTCTCTGGGAACTGGATGGCAGGGGTCTGGTGACTACTCTGATATGGCTTGCTTCAGTGCTGCGTGGAGTAAGGTGGAGCCATCCAGCAAATAGATCAGTCTGGGAAGGTTGATGCCTCCTTCCCCACCTTGCACCTCTGTCACACCCAGTCACTGATAGCCCCTCAGTTGGCTGACCCAGTTGCCTGTATTGAACAGATACTCCAGGGGTTTACACCTGCCCGAATCACAAGGAAATCTATTTCTTCTCAGCCAGACCACTGCGCTCTGCCTCGATCTAGCAGGGGGAGGTGAGGCCTGACAACCTTGGGCGCTTGATGGAGGCTGGGGAGTATTCACTCAGTTCCAGCCCCACCCCTGATTGATGTTACTGACAGAACCGAAGAACTTTGCAGGAATTTGTTTCTGTCCCTGCTAAATTCCCCTGCAGAAGAGAAGCTGTTTTGAGTTCCCAGAGCCTGTGCCTCAGGCCCTGTCTTTGCTCCTGCAGGTTTGTATTTGGTTACCTGTCAGTTCTAGCCTCCTGTCTTCCTTTGTCTATAGGCTGATGATCTCCTGAGAGCCGGGTGCATCTTAGGCTCAGTAAAGCAGTCCTCTGGGTCAGTTCTGCCCTGGAAACTTCCCGGGTCTGTGAGTGCATTTCTAGTCCCTGTGCTCTACCCAGGTCGGTACCGCCTCAGGCAAACTCTTTACTCATGGGGACTGCATTTCCATCCCAGATCTGTTCCATGGTGGTTGCCACTTGAGTAAATGCCCAGCCTCCTCTGGTTGCCCAGGAAGACAGGGGGTGTGGCTTCAGAATATCTGGGAGTGAGCCCTATTTTTGCTAAAAGACAGCTGCTGCTCTGCTCCTTAGGGCACTGCTGTTGCAGTGTGGTTCCCACTCAGCGGACTTTCTTCTGCTCACTCCTGTGCCCCAGAGTCAGCACTGACCAGCTGCAGTTTAGGCACTATCCATGCCTCTCAAGAAATCACCCAAGAATCTGAACTCCTGGGGGACAGGCCTCCAGACCTCAGAGTGAGAGTGGAGGGGAGAACTGGGAGCTCAGAGTTGCAGGTAGAAAATATATACAGTTTTATGCCTGGCAGGAGAACGTTGTGGCACACTAGGGAGTGTAGTGGGAGGAACTTTGAACTCTGCTAATTTGTTTGTGGGGCACTCCGAGCCATTTTCATGGGGGAGGGGACTCCTGTCCACTTGGTGATGGATTTTGTACCTTTTGTTTGTATCCTTGGGGTCGCAGCTCGCCTCAGGGGGGTTGATGTGCTTTCTTCAACCTTCTCTCTTGGTGCAGCTCAAATCCACCAGGTTACTTGCTAAATTTCTGTCCTTTAAATCTCCTTCTGGACAGGACCCTCTGGGGAAAGGTGGCTTCAGTCAGCCATCTTGTCTGCACCCTGGAAAATTCTTAACACAAATACACTTATTAGCTTACTTATGTCAAAGTACTCATCATTCCACTGTAACCCCCGTGTCACATCAGATACTAAAATTTTTTTTCCATAATTCTTGATATAAAATAAGTTGTTAAAGAATTGATCACAAAACATTTAAAATAGTAAATTAGCCTGAATTTTATACAACTATAATGATGAGATTCATTCCTAGGTAAATTTTTCTCACAGTAGAATGAACTGGAACATGTTTTCATTTATTTCTATGATATATAAAAGGACAATTGGTGATGAAAAATTAAGTCATTGAATGAGACAGTTATGGAGGGAGATAAAGTATTTTGTTTAAAAGGCTATTTTGTAAGTATAAAGTATTTATAGCTTTGTAGAATATATTAGTGTTTTTTATTGTCAGTGGTTTTTATTTATACATACAAAAAGAAAACAAAATGGTATTAAAAGGACAATGTACAAACTAAGAATAGTAACATAGCTCTTAACATCCTGTGCCTGAATATCACACATCTACAAATCTTTCAAGTCTTAAAGCAACAGGAATGTGTTCAGAGACCAGCAAGGACATGAGTAGAGAGCACTGATCCCAAGGAAAAGCCACCAACCTTGAAATGAGAAAAGTCCACACAATGAATTGTGGTGGAAGGACTGGAAAGAAGCAGCCTGTAGCTTACTACATTGTAACCCTTTCCCTAAATTGAGTTGCAACCATGAATGCAATAACTAGCATAATGATTCTTCTGTTCAAGTTCTGAAACCAACAATAGAATCTGAATGAGAGACAGACATGGAGGCAGAAGAGTTAAACTCTGCTAGACTTCAGCTGTGCTCAGGCCACAATAACTTTTGAGATATGGAATTTGCTGTTACTTTATAATTGCAATGTCCCTGTGGAAAAACCTGAAATAAGTAATCCAAATAACTGCTTGCTTGCCCAGAGACATTTCTATCAAACAGATGCTTTTTACAAAGAATTGGAAGAGTTTTATTTTAAGACATCCCTGTGATGGAAGCTCTATGTTTAAAGAAAAGCAAAAATATCAGAATTTGGTTGTAGAAAGAAACATCCACAACAGACTGGTTAGTGCTTAGACAAATTGGGGTGGGGGTGGGGCACTTTGGTTTGAAAAGCACAGAGCAGCTGTTTCTTCTGTGCCTACCATTCTTCCTTGGCCTTGATTTCTAAAAGAATTTTTTTGGGGGGTGGGAAGAGAAGTTAAGGAAGAAAATAGAAAATAAAAAGGATGTCTAAGTTTTTACATGCATATATTTCAGCTTATGCTGACAACCTACCTGTATGTTGCACAATCAGTTGTAGTTTAAAGAACCCCTCAGAAATAATACTTTCTTTCTCCCTAAAGAATTCTAAAAGGAAAATAAAAACAAACCTCAAGTATTTAGATACTTAGTTTTTGCAAATCAGCAATCACTTTCAGGCCTTAGCCAAAGAATACAGCAGTGTTACCTCCTTTTAACTGTATTGTGAATGAAAAATAGTACTTAACAGAATAAAAAATAATAGTTCCATATTGGATTTGAAGAGGTTTCTGGGGCTGTCTGATCTCTCTATCCTGTTATGGTGAACACCAGAATAGAAAATTCTTTCCAGACACATTTCCTATACAAAGTATCTGTAAAACAGCATTACTATGAAGAGTACAAACTCACCTAACTTCAGATGAAGAAAATTTAATGACTTAGGCTTTAGTCCTCCAGAACTTTTAAGCACTACCTACCTATAAAAAGCTGAGTGAAAAGGGATAAGGAAGAAAATTTGCACCCAAAATTTGTCAAAAAGAGCTGCAGATGCTGACATGGATGTGGAGAGAAGGGAACACTTTTAAACTGCTGGTGGGAATGCAAACTAGTATAACCTTTTTGGAAGGAAGTATGGAGAACCCTCAAATAACTCAACCTAGACCTCCCATTTGAACTTGCAATCTCATTACTGGGCATCTATCCAGAAGGAAAAAAAAAATCTTTTTACTATAAGGACACTTGCACTAGACTGTTTATTGAAGCTCAATTTGCAATCCCCAAAAATATGGAAACAGCTTAAATTCCCACCAACTCAGTAATGGCTTAACAAACTGAGGTATATGTATACCATGGACTACTACTCATCCACTAAAAAAGACGTAAACTTTACATCTTTTGTATTGAAAGTAGAACACATTATTCTTAGCAAAGCATCATAAGAATGGAGAAACAAGAATCCTATGTACCCAATTATTATATGAAAACAATTAATGACCTAGCACACGGTGTGGGGTGGGGAATGGGGAGAGGAGAGAAAGGGAAGGAGGGAGAGAGTGGGGGATCACTGAGGGTGGTACACCTTTGGGGGGTGGAATACTATTATAGGGGGTCTTGATCTGACACAAGCAAGCAATGTAACCTGTTCCTTTGTAGCCTCAATGAATCCCCAACAATAAAAAAAAAGAGCTTCAGAGAACAAGGTATGAAGAGAATAAGAGTTCTTACCAAACCCCTAAGATTCTTTGTTCAAGATAACTTTGCTGAAGGGCAGAGTTGCAGGAAGAGTGGCTTTTATTCTAGCTCTATGCATACTGAATTTGAAAAGAAAATTAGCCCATTTTCTGTTTGTAATTAAAGGTGCTTTTTACACTATAAGTGAAAGCTCAGACTTAACTGGTTAATAAATTTCCAGTGAGTACTTATGTTCATTCGCTTACAGTAGTTGTCTGGATGGAAAAAAAATTTCAAATGGTTCCTAGTTTATATTGGAAAGAAAAATAGGCAGCTTCCCCTCAGGATGCTGAAATGCTACAGTTTAAGCACTGCAATAAACACTTACGGTTTTTAATTTGAAGGATACATTGGCATGCAGCAATTCAATTTCTAACATGACATTAAAATGGTTATTTCTCAGTAAACTGAGAGAGAAGAAGGGGAAAGGCAGAGTGTAAGGGATATAAAACCAATTAGTAAGCTTTAAGTGTCAAATCCATTTAGCAATCAATCAGACAAAATGACAATGGCAAACAACTATCTTGAAAAAAACTCACTAGGCCTGAGGAACCCTGGTCCAACTTGAGAAACATCAGAAATCATTATGGAAAACATGCACGGATATTGCTCCCATTTTTCTAACACAATAAGAAAAACACTTTAAAGTACAGATGTCATGTGCTGCTGAAAAAATATTCAGCCCTCTCCCCACCCCATAAATCAGGACAACAAAAACTGGCTCCCAGAAAAGAGCCTAATGCCTTACTCTTTCTTTTAAGATGAAAAATAGCTCAAATATCCTCAACATGAAAGAAGTTGGGGAAGAAATTAATCTCTCCCAGTCAGATTTTTTTTTTCTTTTTCTACAAAATCTGTTATTACAGACTGGATCAATTTGGCGGGCAGAAGAAACATGTCAATGAATTCTAACTAATCTGTATGAAAAGACAAATCACAATGGTTGGGAAAAAATAAAAAAAAAAGAAATAAAGAAATAAAAGGGAAAAGGGGGAAATAAAGTATTCCTTAAAATGCAATTAATTCTGCAAGAGTCACTACCCCTTGAGTGGTTTCACTTATGTGAGGGGAGTGGGGAAAGAGGAAGAAAACGGTATTGGTACGAAGTCTGCCCCATGTAACCTATCATATTGGTAGCTCCTTGAGGCTGTGCAAACTGTTGTAACATTAGTGGCTGTTGCTGCTGCCCAGACCTGCCTATCCCACTAAACTGCTGGCTAGAGCTCTGTGAACTTCTCCCAGTTGAGTGGTGCTACTAGCTCCTTATGTGCCAGCACCATATTCTTGGGCTGTACAGCCACTGGTGCCAAAAGCAGCTGCCCCATAGGTGTCTCAACCACAGGTGTATTGGTCTGCTTCTGCTCCAAAGTCAGAATTTTGGACATTCATAGCCACTGCCATTAGCATATCCAGCTCTATCCATTTCCCCACAATCCCAATAGCTTGTGGAGTTTCTCCAGCCACCATCCTTAACTCCTCGAAGCCTCTGGTCACACTCACTTTTATACATCCCATTATAATTATTGGCTGAAGAAGTGGTCCAGTATTGAGAATGACCTCCCCCTCCTCTGCTACTTCCTTTGTATTCCATTAGTTGCATTAGTTTTGGATTGATAGGCTGATTAGCTTCCTCCAGTACTTTGATTAGCTCTGCAGCCTGCTTGAGGTTCTCTGCAGTGAAGAAGATACAGGCATTGCCTGTGTTGGTGCTATGGGCTGTTCCCCCAATATGATGCACATAATCCTTAGAGCTGTTTGGATAGTCATGGTTGATTATAAACTTGACATCTTCTACATGTAGCCAACCAGAGGCTATATCTGTGGCAACAAGGATTGGAGCCTTTCCAGAGCAGAACTTGATAAGTAATCAACCACTTTCGGATTGACTCTTGTCTCCACGGACACACAGGGATGGCCAACCATCTCTGCCCATCCTTTGAGTCAGGTCATTCATCATAGTGTCTCCACAAATATTGTCTTATTTTCCTTTTCAGTCATTATTTCCTCTATAAGTTGGATCATTTCGTGGTCTTTTTCACTTTCCATGCAGATATCCACAATCTGGAGGATGTTGTGTTTGGCACTCAACTCCAGATGGTCTATGCTGATCTGGGTGTAATCAAGAAGGAAATCCTCCACAAGCTGTCTTACTTCTTTTGGCCAGTTTGCACTCCACATCAATGTCTAACTATCTGGCCTGATTTGGTCAACAACTTTAGGGATCTGGGGTTCAAAGCCCATATCAAGCATTCTATCAGTCTCATCCAGTACAAGGTGAGTACATCGGTGAAGATTGTCTTTGCTGACTGAAGGAAATCTATCAGGAGTCTTGGAGTACTATGCAGATCTCAACACCTCTCTCTAAATCTCCAATCTGGGGACGTTTAGGGGCACCTCCACACATCCAAGTACTCTTCAATCTAGAACATTTTCTATAGTTATGAACCACCTGCTGTACTTGCTGGCCAAGGTCTCTGATTGGAGCCAGAACTAGACAAATTGGGCCATCTCCCCTTTCAAAGTATGGGTGGTGGTTAATGTGCACAATTGCAGGCAGAAAATATGCCAATTATTTCCCAGAGCCAGTCTGAGTAATGCCTACCATTTCCCCGCCACTAAGAGCCAATGAAAATCCCTGACATGGAATTGGAGTTGGTTCTGTAAAGTGCTGGCAGATCAACACATCTGTTTATTGTGGGAAACAGGCGAACACTGATTTAGGACTAACATCTCCTCCTCTCTCTGTTTTCTCTTTCTTTCCATGTAGCTCATCAACCTCCTATGGAGTCAGCCTTCCCACTTCTGGATGTTCCACATAAAAGTTCTTCTCAAATGTGGGGAGCTCACTCATATCCCATTTATTTTTATGTAAATGCTCCCTAGGATTACCAAATTTCTTGGGGGTAAGGCCACCACCAACTTTGCTCCAAAAAGCCTCCACGATCACCATCCTGGTTCAGGTCCCCCAAACCGCCTCTGCAGATGGTCCCAAATAGATAGAGATCGGGGAGCCCAGCCTTCAGTCTGGTAACAACCGATGGCAGGGGAACCACCGCTACTTGGGCTTGGGCGGGGGCAGGCACAGTGCGTTCGCTCGCTCGCTCGCGCTCTCTCTCTCTCTCTCTCTCTCTCTCAAGCGCTGCATCCAGTCGTAGACGCCACAGTCGCCGCCTCCCTCGTCGGACACCAGAGCAAAACCAAGAGAAAAGGAGGTATAAAAACTGCTGGTAGGTTTAGCTACGCTCAAACCCAGCAGTGTCCTGGTTTAGGCGTCTCCTGTTTTCCTAGCGACTGCACAAAATGGCAGTCGCTGCTGAGTCTGCTCCAACTTAACACCATGATGTATGCCTGAGATGATATGTAAACAACCCCCAGAATAGCCCAAGGGCTCGGGGGTGTTCTACTGAAATTCTCAGAAACATTTTATGTCAGCTGCAGAGTTGGATGTATTTTGCAGTCTGTAAAAGAAAATGAAAGTACGTAGCAGGTGTAGAATTCTCATGCAACCTCTAATGTATTAGTGTTTTTGAAAAAGTTATCAATAGGAGACTTTGTTTAATCACTTTTGTTCATTAGTCGCATGTGATATTTTTAGTTTACATGGTTATTTCATTTGAAAATCTTGTTTTTGATTCTAGAAAATACATAATTTTAATGGATTTTTTAAAATGCAGGTCGATGCACCACAGGTGTAATCCCACCCATCCCCCTCCCTCTACACACACTCCCCTTTCCACTTCCCCCTATTGTTAAGTTGTAACTGGGTTATAGCTTTCATGTGAGAGCCCCAAATTAGTTTCATAGTAGGGCTGAGTACATTGGGTACTTTTTCTTCCATTCTCGAGATACTTTACTAAGAAGAATATGTTCCAGCTCCATCCATGTAAACATGAAAGAGGTAAAGTCTCCATCTTTCTTTAAGGCTGCATAGTATTCCATGGTATACATATACCACAATTTATTTATCCATTCGTGGATCGATGGGCACTTGGGCTTTTTCCATGACTTAGCTATTATGAATTGGGCTGCAATAAACATTCTGGTACAAATATCTTTGTTATGTTGTGATTTTTGGTCTTCTGGGTATATGCCCAGCAGAGGAATTACAGGATTGAATGGCAGATCTATTTTTAGATCTCTGAGTGTTCTCCATATATCTTTCCAAAAGGAATGTATTAATTTGCATTCCCACCTGCAGTGCAGAAGTGTTCCCTTTTCTACGCATCCACGCCAACATCTCTGGTCTTGAGATTTTGTGATATAGGCTAGTCTTATTGGAGTTAGATGGTATCTCAAAGTAGTTTTGATTTGCATTTCTCTGATGATTAAAGATGATGAGCATTTTTTCATATGTCTGAAGGCCGTGCGCCTATCTTCTTCAGAGAAGTTTCTCTTCAAATCCCTTGCCCAGCCTGCGATGGGATCCCTTGTTTTTTTTCTTGCTGATGCGTTTGAGTTCTCTGTGGATTCTGGTTATTAAACCTTTGTCAGAGATATACCCTGCAAATATCTTCTCCCATTCTGAGGGCTGTCTGCTTGCTTTGCTTACTGTGTTCTTAGCTGTGCAGAAGCTTTTTAGTTTGATCAAGTCCCAGTAGTGTATTTTTGAAGCTGCTTCAATTGCCTGGGGGATTCTCCTCATGAAATACTCACACAGACCAATTTCTTCAAGGGTTTTCCCTGCATTCTCCTCTAGTATTTTTATAGTTTCATGTTTTAAGTTTAAATCTTTAATCCAATCAGAGTCTATCTTAGTTAATGGTGAAAGGTGTGGGTCCAATTTCAGTCTTCTGTAGAATGTAAAGGTTTTGGCACAGTAACTGAGATAACGCCGGAAAGGCTATGTTAACCACTGTGATAAAAATGTGTCAAATGGTCTATGAAGCGAGTGTATGATGCCCCATGATCATATCAATGTATACAGTTATGATTTAATAATAAAAAAGTAATAAAATAAAATAAAATGCAGGTCGACCAATTTTTTATTAGGTTTAACAAAAAACACAATTAATATATTACATGAAGCATAATATACCCCACTACACATAAAATGCACTTCATGAGTTAACTGCAGCTTTTTTGTATCCTATTGAATTTGATGATGTTTATTTTTTATTTATTTATTTATTTGAGACAGAGTCTCCCTATGTTGCCCTGAGTAGAGTCCTGTGGCATCACGGCTCACAGAAACTTCAAACTCCTGGGCTTAAGTGATTCTCTTGCCTCAGCCTTCCGAGTAACTGGGACTACAGGTGACCATAATGCCTGGCTAATTTTTTGTTGCATTTGTTATTGTCGTTTAGCAGGCCTGGGCAGGGTTCAAACCCACCAGCCAGTATGTATGTGGCTGGTGCCCTAACCACTGAGCTAGAAGCGCTAAGCCATTTTCATTTTTAACATGGGATTATTTTAGGAATAAAATTTAGTCTTCCGAAAATCTATTGGAGGTGACTTTAAAATATAGAAAGTGTTATTTTTTCTATTTAGTGGTTTTCCCCCTCCATTATTTTCCCTTACATTTGGTATAGTATGCTTTTTTCCTTCGGTAATATTTATGTTATATTTTATATACAAAAATGGTTATCTATATTTTATGTATATTTCATGCTATTCTGGCATTTGAAACTAATACACTTAATTAGATTCATTTATAAATCTTTGTGTAGATTCTTATTTCCGTTTTATTTCTTTACTTGCAAATGCCTTCTCAATGATGGTTACTTCTCCTAGTTAATATAGTATTAAAATTTCAAATATGACTCTCTCTTGGAAATCTTAAGCATGAGCCTACAAAACTAAGTAAAAGATTAACATTGTTATCTAGATGCCTCAGATACCACATTTTCTGGACTTAACTATCTGAATTTTTCAATAACTCAAACCAAAGTGGCTTAATAAAAGTTCTTGTTAAAGGTGTATCAATTCTCCACTTCATTTCACATACTTCACATAAAAATACAGTTTTAATGTCATAAAAGCCAAATCAGGTAGCAACATTATGACACTGTTGAAAATGTAGGAATGTTCACGTGCTTTCCTTTCCACTTACTAAAGGGAATTAATAATCACATCCATTAGGTAAATATGGACACACATATATAAATACACATATCTATGATGTTCCTATGTATACTTTTTTTCATCATAACAGTACACAAACCATGGTTAGTAATTGGATGGAGGACACACATCATTAATTATTAATCTAACAGGTGTGGTATATTATCTCCCTTAATGCTGATTTTCACAAATTCTTCAGAGAAAGATAATTTTTTTTTTTTATTGTTGGGGATTCATTGAGGGTACAATAAGCCAGGTTACACTGATTGCAATTGTTAGGTAAAGTCCCTCTTGCAGTCATGTCTTGACCCCATAAAGTGGAACACACACCAAGGCCCCACCCACCTCCCTCCTTCCCTCTTTCTGTTTTCCCCTCATAACCATAAGTGTCACTAATTGTCCTCATGTCAAAATTGAGTACATAGGATTCATGCTTCTCCATTCTTGTGATGCTTTACTAAGAATAATGTCTTCCACGTCCATCCAGGTTAATACGAAGGATGTAAAGTCTCCATTTTTTTTAATGGCTGAATAGTATTCCATGGTATACATATACCACAGCTTGTTAATCCATTCCTGGGTTGGTGGGCATTTAGGCTGTTTCCACATTCTGGCGATTGTAAATTGAGCTGCAATAAACAGTCTAGTACAAGTGTCCTTATGATAAAAGGATTTCTTTCCTTCTGGGTAGATGCCCAGTAATGGGATTGCAGGATCAAATGGGAGGTCTAGCTTGAGTGCTTTGAGGTTTCTCCATACTTCCTTCCAGAAAGGTTGTACTAGTTTGCAGTCCCACCAGCAGTGTAAAAGTGTTCCCTTCTCTCCACATCCATGCCAGCATCTGCAGTTTTGAGATTTTGTGATGTGGGCCATTCTCACTGGGGTTACATGATATCTCAGGGTTGTTTTGATTTGCATTTCTCTAATATATAGAGATGATGAACATTTTTTCATGTGTTTGTTAGCCATTCGTCTGTCGTCTTTAGAGAAAGTTCTATTCATGTCTCTTACCCATTGATATAAGGGATTGTTGGATTTTTTCATGTGGATTAATTTGAGTTCTCTATAGATCCTAGTTATCAAGCTTTTGTCTGATTGAAAATATGCAAATATCCTTTCCCATTGGGTAGGTTGTCTCTTTGCTTTGGTTATTGTCTCCTTAGCTGTACAGAAGCTTTTCAGTTTAATGAAGTTCCATTTGTTTATTTTTGTTGTTGTTGCAATTGCCATGGCAGTCTTCTTCATGAAGTCTTTCCCCAGGCCAATATCTTCCAGTGTTTTTCCTATGCTTTCTTGGAGGATTTTTATTGTTTCACGCCTTAAGTTTAAGTCCTTTATCCATCTTGAATCAATGTTTGTGAGTGGGGAAATGTGTGGGTCCAGTTTCAGTCTTTCACATGTAGACATCCAGTTCTCCCAACACCATTTATTGAATAGGGAGTCTTTCCCCCAAGGTATGTTCTTGTTTGGTTTATCAAAGATTAGATGATTGTAAAATGTTAGTTTCATTTATTGGTTTTCAATTCTATTCCAAGTGTCTATGTCTCTGTTTTTGTGCCAGTACCATACTGTATTGACCACTATGGCTTTGTAGTACAGACTAAAATCAGGTATGCTGATGCCCCCAGCTTTATTTTTGTTACAGAGAACTGCCTTAGCTATACGGGGTTTTTTCAGGTTCCATACAAAACGCAGAATCATTTTTCCAAATCTTGAAAGTACGATGTTGGTATTTTAATAGGAATGGCATTGAATAGGTAGATTGCTTTGGGAAGTATAGACATTTTAACAATGTTGATTCTTCCCATCCATGAGCATGGTATGTTCTTCCATTTGTTAATATCCTCTGCTATTTCCTTTCTGAGGATTTCATACTTTTCTTTATAGAGGTCCTTCACCTCCTTCCTTAGGTATATTCCTAGGTATTTCATTTTCTTTGAGACTATGGTGAAGGGAGTTGTGTCCTTAATTAGCTTCTCATCTTGACTGTTATTGGTGTACACAAAGGCTACTGACTTGTGGACATTGATTTTATATCCTGAAACATTACTGTATTATTTGATGAAATCTAGGAGTCTTGTGGTTGAGTCTTTGTGGTTCTCAAAGTATAAGATCATTTCATCAGCAAAGAGGGAGAGTTTGACCTCCTCTGCTCCCATTTGGATTCCCTTTATTTCCTTGTCTTGCCTAATTGTATTGGCTAGAACTTCCAGCACTACGTTGAATAGTAAAGGTGACAGACGACAACCTTGTCTGGGTTCAGTTCTAAGAGGAAAAGCTTTGAGTTTTACTCCATTCAGTAAAATATTGGCTGTGGGTTTGTCATAGATAGCTTCAATCAGTTTTAGAAATGTGCCACCTATGCCTATACTCGTCAGTGTTCTAATTAGAAAAGGATGCTGGATTTTATCAAATGCTTTTTCTGCATCTATTGAGAGGATCATGTGATCTTTATTTTTGCCTCTGTTAATATGGTGGATAACGTTTATAGACTTGCGCATGTTAAACCAGCCTTGCATCCCTGGGATGGAGCCTACTTGATCATGATGAATGACTTTTTTGATGATAAGCTGTAATCCCTTGGCTAGGATTTTGTTGAGAATTTTTGCGTCTATGTTCATGAGTGAGATTGGTCTGAAATTCTCCTTTTTTGTTTGGGTCTTTTCCTGGTTTTGGTATCAGGGTGATGTTTGCTTCATAGAATGTGTTGGAGAGGATTCCTTCTTCCTCAATTTTTTGGAATAATTTCTGCAGTACAAGAATAAGCTCTTCCTTGAAGGTTTGATAGAATTCTGGAGTGAAGTCATCTGGACCAGGGCATTTTTTGGTTGGAAGATTTTTTATTGTTTCTTTGAACTCAGTGCTTGAAATTGGTCTGTTCAGGAGCTCTATTTCTTCCTGGCTGAGTCTAGGCAGAGGGTGTGATTCCAAATATTGATCCATTTCTTTCACATTGTCAAATTTCTGGGCATAGAGTTTCTGGTAGTATTCCGAGATGATCTCTTCTATCTCTGTGGGATCAGTTGTTATTTCCCCTTTATCATATCTGATTGAGGTTACTAGAGATTTACTTTTCTATTCCTCGTTAGTCTGGCCAATGGTTTATCTATTTTATTTATTTTTTCAAAAAATCAACTCCTTGATTCATTAATTTTCTGAATGATTCTTTTGTTTTCAATTTCATTGATCTCTGATTTGATTTTGGACATTTCTTTTCTTCTACTGAGTTTAGGCTTAGATTGCTCTTCTTTTTCCAATTCCATAAGATCTCTTGTGAGATTGTTGATGTGCTCTCTTTCTGTTTTTCAAATGTAGGCATCTAAAGCGATGAATTTTCCTCTCAAAACTGCTTTTGCAGTATCCCACAGATTTTGGTAGCTTGTGTCTTCATTGTTGTTATGCTCAAGGAAGTTAATGATTTCCTGTTTTATTTCTTCCTTCACCCATCTGTTATTCAACAGAAGATTGTTTAATTTCCATGCCTTTGGGTGGGGTCGAGCATTTTTGTTAGAGTTGACTTCCACCTTTAGTGCCTTATGGTCTGAGAAGATACATGGTAAAATTTCAATTCTTTTGATTTTGTTGATATTTGTTTTGTGTCCCAGGATATGATCAATTTTGGAGAATGTTCCATGGGGTGATGAGAAGAATGTATATTCTTTATCTTTGGGATGGAGTGTTCTATATGCGTCTATCAAGCACAGTTGTTCTAGGGTCTCATTTAAGTCTCTTATATCCTTGTTTAATTTCTGTTTAGAGGATCTGTCTAGCTCTGTAAGAGGAGTGTTAAGGTCCCCTGTTATTCTGGTATTATCAGATATCATATTGCTCAGACTGAGTAAGGTCTGTTTCAAGAATCTGGGAGCATTTAAATTGGGTGCATAGATATTTAGAATTGAAATGTCTTCTTGTTGTATTTTTCCTTGACCAATATAAAGTGACCATCTTTGTCTTTTTTGACTTTAGTTGCTTTAAATCCACATGTATCTGAAAATAAGATTGCAACTCCTTTTTTCTTCTGAATTCCATTTTCCTGAAAAATTGTCTCCAACCCTTGACTCGGAGCTTTCATTTGTCTTTTGAAGCCAGGTGTGTTTCTTGCAGACAGCAAATGGATGGCTTGTGTTTTTTAATCCAGTCAACCAATCTATCTCTCTTCAGTGGGGAATTCAAGCCATTTACATTTATTGAGATAATTGATAAGTGTGGTAGCATTCTTTTTGTCTTATTTTGTGAGAGTCATTGCTTAGTTTTATCTTTTTCATCAGTGTGGAGGTTTGGTTCTGTCCTTTAATTTCTGAGTTCCTACTTTGCTGCTGATCCATTGTGGTGGTCAGTGTGCAGAACAGGTTGAAGAATTTCCTGTAGAGCTGGTCTTGTTGTGGCGAATTTCCTCAATGTTTGTATATCCGTAAATGATTTGATTTGTCCGTCAATTTTGAAGCTTAGCTTAGCAGGGTACAGAATTCTGGGCTGGAAATTGTTCTGTTTATGTAGATTAAAGGTAGATGACCATTGTCTTCTTGCTTGGAAAGTTTCATTAGAGAAATCTTTGGTCACTCTGGTGGATTTGCCCCTGTAGGTCAACTGGCGCTTACTCCTGGCAGCTTGCAGAATCTTTTCTTTTGTCTTGACTTTGGACAGGTTCATCACAATATGTCTTGGAGAAGCTCGGTTAGAGTTGAGGCAACTTGGGGTCCGATAGCCCTCTGAAAGCAATGTGTCAGAATCTTTGGTGATATTTGGGAAATTTTCTTTTATAATATTCTCTAGTATGGCTTCCATTCCTCTGGGTCATTCTTCTTCCCCTTCTGGAATTCCTATAACTCGTATGTTGGAACACTTCATAAAGTCCCATAATTCTGACAGTGAACGTTCTGCTTTCTCTCTCTTCTTTTCTGCCTCTTTTACTATCTGAGTTATCTCAAAAACTTTGTCTTCTACCTCTGAAATTCTTTCTTCTGCATGGTCTAACCTGTTGCTGATACTTTCCATTGCATCTTTAAGTTCCCTAATTGACTGTTTCATTTCCTTCAGTTCTGCTATATCCTTTTTATATTCTTCATATCGTTCATCTCTTATTTGATTCTGTTTTTGGATTTCCTTTTGGTTATTTTCCACTTTATTAGCAATTTCCTTCATCGTTTCCATCATTTCTTTCATTGTTTTCAACATGTGTATTCTAAATTCCCTTTCTGTCATTCCTAACATTTCTGTATAGGTGGAATCCTCTGCAGTAGTTATCTCATGGTCCCTTGGCGGGGTTGTTCTGGACTGGTTCTACATGTTGCCTGTAGTTTTCTGCTGATTCTTCCTCATGGGTGATTTATTTTATCTGTTTTCTTGCCCTAATTTTCCTTTCACTTCCTCTTGCTCTTTAAGTTCTCATGCCTGTGGACTAAGGGTTACAGGACCAGAAGGGTGAGAAGGTTGAAGAGCAAAAAAGGGATGAAAGAAAGGAGGACCGAGTCATAGGAGAAAAAAAAAAAAAGAAAAATAGAGAAAGGAGAGGGGGTGGGTAAAAGGAATATTGACAAAAAGAAGAGAGGCACAGAAAGAGGGAGACAGAGCAATATAGGTGTACAGTAGGGTACTTTGATACAACCTTAAAAAAAAAACCACCTTCTGGGAGTGCCCAGTTGGGTGATTTTCTTGAGGTCAGCAGCTCTTTGCTAACCTGATCAGACAGAGTACCCCACCTCCATCAAGTAGAGAGGAAAGACAAAAATGCTATAAATCAAACGAAAACAAGCAAACAGAAAACTTTACGGGATAAAATTGGCTGGAAAAAACAAATAATAGCGGCAGAAACACTGACAAAAATGAAGTTCTAATTATTGAAATAGGCAGCAATGGGAAATTATAATTAAACTAGAAAAATTGAGAAAGAAAAAGGATGTGTATGGAAAAGGTTGAACTTAAAAAACAAAACAACAATCCACAACATCAAAATAAACAAAAAAAACAACCAAACCAAAAAAAAAAAAAAAAAACACAACCACAAACAAAGCAGTATGTATATGTTATTGAATATTGTCTGGGCAACACATGGTCTTCTGGGGTATGAGATGTTAATCACAGTTCTGATACAACTGGAGGCTGCTAGTTTCTCAAACCCCAGCAGGTAGACACCCTAAATCTCTCTTCAGCCCACTTAAAAGGCACTTTGAACTTGTTCACTTACTGAGCAGAAGCTTTCTCAGGGAAGTGCTTGTCGCTGGAATCACTGCTGAAGTGGCTATCCACTTACCCTGTGTGTCAAAACTGGTCTCCCTCTGCCCCCGAGGGTTAGGGCTGCAAGGTGGCTCAGACCCCGCCCTTAGGCTACTTGGTCGCTGGGTTACCAGCTCCCACCCAATTCCAGCACTGCGACCCTGAGGGTGGAGCTTGCCGGGGCAGATCGCTCACAATGTCTGCCTGTGACCCAGAGCCAAACACTATTAGCTCCGTCTGGCTCAGCGGCTCAGACGGGGGCCCTAGACAAAGGCCAAAGTTCTCCGCACTCCCGCTCAGGCTCTCCCCAAGGCAGTTCAGCTGCGTGCCAAGTCCAAAGACACCAAAACAGTTCACAGGTAAGGCCTTTCTGGTTTGCAGTCTCGCTGCTACTGAACTTACAGTTGTGGGCGGGTTTAGATGGATTGAACACACGCAACCACTTGCCGGTTTTCCACTGTTTTAGTCCTCCTCTTGGGGTCCAGAAGTCTCTCGCGGACTCCCTGTATCCTCTCAGGGGTGATGATAGGCAGATCCCACCAGCCAGAGATGCCTGGAGTCCTATATCCCCAGACTCACGGTGCCCAGATGCAAGGAAGTTGTTACTCGGCTGCCATCTTGCTCCGCCTCGAGAAAGATAATTTTTAAAACAATTCTGAGTCATTCTATAATTTACACATTTTATATAAACCCACTTACTAGTGACATACATAAGTGTTGCCTATGAAAAGATTTAACTTTTAATTTTCCAGATTCAGTGCTAACCAGGAAAAAGTTAATTCTTGTCAAGAGTATTCAAACTGTCAGAATATCCTTCAATCTAAAAGCTGTTAGAATCCATGCAAAAGTAATTATTGAAATTCTATTAAGCTATAATAATAACCTGCCACTGATGACAGCAATTACCAGGAAATTGTAACAAAAATAAAACACGTGTTTTTCTCTGACAAGTACCTTTCTAACTAAGGTTTACATTGGCTAAATAATGTTGACAATGATGATGTGCTGTATCATTCTTAATTATGGCTGGCATGATGTTCTTGTTTGAACTGCTAACTGTTAGAGATAGACTAATTGATTGTTTCATTTGATAATGTCCAGGTGCTCTGTACATAGGAATATATGATTTAGGTGAATAGAGGTTAGGTGTTATATTCCCTTGCTCATTTTAAAGTACAGATTTTAATTACATTTTAGCCAAAATTAAATAAATTAATTGCACTTAGGCCAAACTGTTAAGGGAAACTTCTAATATTTTTCAAAGGTTTGGTCAAATTGTGGTTACTTCTTTGATTTCCAGCCTTTAGAAGTGGTTATCTTCACTATCGGTGTTTTTGTGCATGCTTTGAAATGACATCAAAAAGATTACATTAAAGAAGATTCTCTGATTTTCTTCACAAATAATACCATGACTGAAATGTGAAGGAGATGAGGGATGCCCTATATTCTTGAATTAATATGAAGTAAAATTATGTGATTTTGTTTTTCTTCTGAATAAATAAAATAGATACAAGAGAATTAAAAGAAAAGAAATATAACTCAGTTTTGTGGAGAAAATGTAGAAAAGGCATAATAATTGAAGGGGCTTCATGAAAAATTAATATTTACATTTTGACCGTCTTTCAATTGAATTAAAATTTCTCCAATGATTGTCTTCTAATGGAGGTGTGTTGCAATTTTCCCTTTCATTTGTTTATTGTTGAATATATCACTACCAGAGGTGTAAGTTGGAAACAAAACAAAAATTTAACAGGGAGAAATCATATGGCTGTCTTTCTTAGAGCCAGGGACACAAATACTTTTGGTGAAGGTACCTACATCTTACGTTTGAGTCTAGCCTAACTTTTCTAGCACACACACACAAAAAAAAAGAAATTAAGTCAAGGTAAATAAATTGCTTCATGTCACTATTTTTCTCTATTCTAGACTTGACTGGGATGTTCCCAGTGAGTAAAGTAAGCTCAATTCTTGTTAATAACTTAATCAACAACATAAGGGCTACCAAGAGAATAGAATCTGCATTTCCCACGGATGAAGATAGTAAATGAACTTTTCCTTGAATTGTTATGAGAATAAATTAAGGGGTTACCCACATTTACTTTAATACTATTAGCTTCCATATCTTCAGTCATTATGAATTAGAAGAACAAGCATAATAAACCTTTGGTTAAATAATCTTTCAGTTGATTTGAGGCCTCTAAGTTTCCAAAAAGCAAATTTAATTAAATGTAAAGTTAATCCATGATTTCTCTACATTTTAAAGAAATCATATCGAATAAGGAGGATAATAAGTATACCTTCTTTCTTTGGCATAACATAGATAGGGAGATATCAGTGATCTAGAAAACCAGAGTTATATTCAGAGTTGTGGTAATTATCGGTATATGTATTGGGACAAATAAAAATATTGATAATCCTGGTATCTTAATATTTAATATTAAAATGGAATAGTAATATCTATCCTTTGTATTTTGTACAATTGTTATAAAAATTAAGAGAGGTAATGCATATTAAGTTCCTTTCTAAGTTATAAAGCACTTTATAGCTATAATAAAGCATTATCACTTTACTGTTGGAGAATCTAGGGCTGTGCTTTGAGGATAAATAATCTGTTTATATATATTTGAGAAATGACAGCTACCATATTCTAACAAGGAATTATTTTTATCATAAATTACAAATAAAGATTAGTGCCAAAGCCATCCAGGAATAATATTATATGCAAGCCATACTTTGAGAAACAGAAATGGTCATATGAAATGCAATAATGACATGGTGGACAACACACTGTGAACCCATACCCACTGAACAGAAAACATTGATTGAACAGATGAGAAATTGAGCTAGACAAGAAAACATGGTTTTCTCAGTGTCCTTCTCTGCCCTATCAAACATGTTATATTTTGTTTCAAATATTTTTTAAGGACAGATACCTTGTTCAAACAATACTAGGGTAACACAAATTATCTTTTGATAGATTGCTTTCCACTTATAATTCTTGCATCCATTATATCTTCAAATTTGAAATGCTCGATAGACATAATTCACATTTATACCTCTTAGACGGAAAATTGGAAATGTAGTAAGCTAAAAAACATCCTTTTCTCAACTTCTGTTTCACCTGCTGAGCTTTTCGTCAGCTTCCTCAACAAACAAAAAGCCAAAAATCCCTATAACTATGCTTTAGTGTATTTTTGTATGTCTTTAAAGAAATGACTTCTAGGAAGGATTTGAAATCTGATGTGATTACTTGTTTACAATTTCAGTGATCCAATACCATCCAAAAAATATTTTAAATACAGTTACATTAAGAAAATAAAAATATAAATTAAATTGAATCTAAGAATTTAGATATCATTTATTCAGTTAGGCAATTTTTTTGTATGTATTGCTACTTTGTATTAATGCTCATCTTCTTTAAATGTGCCTGCTCCCTTCCATTTTATGCATAGTGTACAGCTTTTACTTTATTGTTGTAACATATGAACAGTATAGACCATTCCCTAAAATCGTCCTGTGCTCAAATCACTTTTTTTTCCTGCTTCTTGATCCAGGCCAATTGTGCCACAGCTCAGTGGAAAGGGTTCTTTCACAACTGCAGTCATGGTATTTAAGAACAGGATTATTGGCAGTATGCATAGGTGGGGTAATTTAACAGATTAACCATTTTTGTAAAGGTCTGCATAGTTCTCTGTGGAAAGCCTGGGAGTGTATAGGGAGTGAGATTTTATTCATAGACCTTAAAATACCCTTGACTGAATTAAAAATGCATATTTTTATATATTTACAGAATTTACATACAGGAAAAAGGAAGGTGAGAGGAGAACCTAATGAAGGTCCATATATTCTATCTTTCAATGACAGTATTTCTCAAATGTGTTCGTTTGCCAGCTGAATCAAAATCTTATGTCGTACTTGTTCAAAAATGGGGGTTTTGTTGTTAGAAGCTGTAAGTTTCTTCTTTTAATTTACAGATGCAATTAATTTTGGCTGTCCTGAAACCATAGCTCATTAAGTAATTTGAAAATAATCAAATTTATAAACAATATAACTTGTGCTTTCCTCAATGGTCGATATATAATTTTGTAAATGCAATTGGACAGCACAGCAATATACTTCTTAAGATGATTATGCAAAACTCATCAGTAGAAGACATTAGGTCCAGATTGTCATATCTGGTGGAAAAAATATTCTGTACCTCAAACCTCCTATACTTTATTTATAAACATAGATTCATGGGCCCCATTCTGGACAGACAAATTCAAATCTCTGTAAATAGATCTGAGTATCTGAATTTTTTTTATTAAGTCAAATACACATAGATCATGAATATATTTATGCATATGTGGGGCACAATGTGTTGATTTTTTTATGTGCTCAAGATGATTCTGACACAGTCTATGAGAAATACCATTTTTTCTGTCTAAATTTTTTTATTGTTTTTTATTAAGTCATTTATACATAGATCATGAATATATTTATGCCATTATGGGATTCAATGTGTTTATTATTTGTACAAATTGGAGTGCTTAAATCCTACTAATTAACATAGCCTTCACCTCATTTACTCAATTACAGCATTAGGACATTTGTGTTCTACACCTGATAGATCCAACTTGTACTTGCAATATGCTCCATAGGTGTGGTCCCCCTATTAACCTTCCATCTATGGACCCACCCCCTTTTATTTCCTTCCCCCTCCCACTCCCTCCTTCATCCTAGGCTATAGTTGTGATTCATCTTTTCTTTTCTTTTTTTTTGCAGTTTTTGGCCGGGGCTAGGTTTGAACCCACTACCTCTGGCATATGTGACCAGTGCCCTACTCCTTTGAGCCACAGGCACCACCCATAATTCATCTTTCATATGAAAGTGTGAGTGATTATAAATTGGTTTCATGGTAGTACTGAGTACATTGTATATCTATTTTTTCCATTCCTGAGATACTTTACTAAGAATAATATTTTCCAGCTCCATCCATGTAAATATAAAAGAGGTAAAGTCTCCATTTTTTAATGCTGAATAATAAATTATGGTATATGTATACCACAGAATACTATGCAGAAATACCATTCTTAACTATTGCTTGTTTCAGAACCTTTATAATTATACTTGTAAACCACTTGAAAATAAACAAATGCCCTCAGCCTCTGGAATCTCAACATATTCAGACAGATTGGTATATGGGCACAGAGATGAATAATTCCTCTGTAGATTACTTTTCTACTTCTTCCATGATTATTGGGATATGAAAATTAATATTATAAAATATTAAATTATGAAATGGCCTATGTGATGATTTGTAAACTAATGAAAACATCCCTGACCAAAGTACTTCCTCTTTCACCTAATCATAGTGCTCAGAATTCTAACTTTATAAATATGTTTTAGTATATTTTTAAAGCTTTTTCAATTCATTTATTTAGCAACTTTTCCTTTGACTGCTTATCCTGTGCCAGAAATTATTCTAACTCAATCTCCCAGTGTTATCTATTAACGTACAAAGACATTTGTAAATACTTTACTAATTTGTATCAACCAGTCGGAAAATATAAGAACTAACATTTATTGAACACCTATGTAGCAGATCCTTCAAGTCTTTATCAACTTTCTCAACAATCTTACTGAAGGTACTATTATTATTACAATTATATAAATAAACTAAAGCACAGAAAAGGTAATTAACTTGTCCAAGATCCTTCAGCTAGTAAATGGCAGAGCTAGGATTCAAATCTTAGCAGTCTGTCAATCCAGCCTCACCCTCATAATTACTATGTTATATAGAGATGGTCAAATATTATTTCTCTGGAGTTATGCATATAGTCTTAAAAAATTAGGATGCATACATTTGTAATTGGGCTTCAAGTGGAGGGAGAATAGAAGTATAGGAAAACAAAATGGAAAGCGGAAGGAAATTATATCCAAATTTAGCCTTCTTGCTCACTTTGCTGAAACCATTTGTAATCTCAGAACAGGCCGTTGTATCTTTTTTTTTTTTTTTTTATCACAATGAGAATGATAATCCCTTAAATTTATATGGCACTTAACAATTTATACATCTTTTGCATACCTTTTCATTTGAAAAGCATCATTCTATGAAGTACATAGGATTAAAATTAGTATCTGTTCTCTCTAGGTGAAGAAACTGTGCCACAAAAAGAATAAATCTCAAAGTATTACAAGCAGTTTTGATCTAGTCTTTGGACCTTTAGACTGACTTTCATAAGTCTCTTGACATTTTTACCCTGATTTTAATGCCAGTTAGACAGAAAAAAAAATTGTAACAAAAGATCATTGGGGAAAAAATTGCTAAATTTGCTGATTTTCTCTTAGTTTTGTCAATTAATCATAACTGGGAATCAGGAGAGAAAGATTAGATCTGATATGTGCTACAACCTGAAGGCATACCATTCCTTAGATGCTATTAACAGTAGGTCAATCTCAAGTTCCCTGGGAATTTAGCCAAAACATTCTCATATTTTAATTTTCATTGCACTTTCATGTTTGCCTTATTTTCTCCAGTATACTCCAAATAAAATGTTTAAAATTAAAAAGTAAAAGATTTATACGTCATCAGTTCTAGTGCCATACTTTAGAACATGAAAACACCAGCAGTTAGGAAAAAGCCAGGGAAACTTGCAAGCCTACACAACTGAGGAAGGGCTCAATATGGAATGAGTCTCTTTGATAATTTTACAGCTATAGAGAGGCAAAAAAAAAAAAAAAAGAATGAGATTAAATGCTGAAAGTAGTGACACACATAAAATCATCTCAAGATGTCTCTTGGACCCTGTTCCCTTTCAGGACATTGCTTGTTAGGAAGAAGGGCCAATGTAGGAAATGAATAGGACTTGTGAATTTACAGGAGTAAGTGCTCCTGCCTCAATAGAGAGATATTTGAATTGAAAGTTAATACCACTAAACCAAATTATTTAGTATTGGCCCAAGCAAAGTTAATGAGGAAATTCACATTCTAAAAAGAATCAGAGTTTCAAGCTTTGTCGTATGTTCTAAATGTGGCAAAATTAGAATGTAAGGAAATAAAGGAAAAAGCATATGTCTGCAGAGTTAGTAAACTAATTCTTCAAGGAATCAAGGAGATACTTCACACAACTGCCTAATCTAGCATTTGCCCATATAATACTGTTTGAAGAACTATGTTCAAACTATACTATTCCTTCTAATTTCTTGAAATGGTGATCATAACAAATGCACTGATACCTAAGTTAACATGAGTGTACTGATATAAGCCTAGCATTGTGTTAATCTTAGTAGCAGTGTTGCAACACAGTATTATGTCCACAATATATGCACACAAAATATGCTCTTCATATTTTTTTCTTATGGCTGAGGCCTTGGGAGAGAGACTATATATTTGAAAAATAGTATCTCTAACTCTCTAAAGCATTTTAATATAAAACACTACAGCACAGTTCATTACTTAAATGCACTGAGAGATACAGAGATCACAGCAATGTTATTCCATATAAAAATTATGAACGTATCAACAAATACCTATGACTCTAGGGGAAAAATAAACCATATAAGGTCTAGTAGGCGTCATCATTTATATGAACACTAAATGAAAAAGAAAATAATATTAACATGATTTCACAAGGCATTCATTCTTCAGTCATTAGCAAATATTTCCATAGAAAAACTGTTTGTTGCCATTATACACGAATCCTTTGAACACATTAGAAATATCCGCTAGGTACCTCAAAAATATATGTGTGTGTGTTGGATAGGGTTGTTTTGAAAAGATCTAGAAGTTGTGCACTAGCAAAAATGGTTAGACATAGTGAGGGATAAAATATTATTATTAGTTATATGACTTCATTTTTTCCCTTAACGCTAAACTTTATAGTCTGAGAAAAGATGTACTATTAGAAAATACCCAATTAGTCATCAAGTTCTAATGATGCATCTTTGGTAGCATCTGTCATATCTGTCCTTTCTTCTCCATTTCTATCACTCCTGCTCCAATTCAGGCCCTCTTCAACTTTGACTAGTATTATTACAACAAACTGTTGATTAGCTTTTTGATTTTCTGCCTTCCCTTGACTAATTCATTTTGTACACTTTCAATTAGGTGACTTTTAACTATTCCCATGTATTTAGAGAATAAAGTAAAAATACTTTAAACCTCATTAAAAACTCAAAACAACTTTTAATCTTACCTTTTCAGTATTATCTTCCAAAATTTTAATAAATATACAATTCTACCCATATTTTTTTCTTAAATTACCTTGTTCTCTTTACCAAACTAATTCTCACTGGTCTTCCCCCCACCTTGGTATGTTTATAACACTTTTTCTCGCATTTTCCTAAAAAAAATTTCTTCCTTGTATTAGCACTGTGCAGAAGCACATACTTCATTTTATAGTTTCTGTATTTTAGTTTGCATTGATGGCTCATATTATTATCTCCTCAGTGGGTATACTGATCACAGGGTCTTCATTTTAATTCAGAGAGGTAAGTTGAAGTCATCAAACAGGAACCCCTTTTTAACTCTATACTATTAAATCTTCCAATGTTCATGCATCTGCATTCATTCTTTTCTTGCCATATGTTACATTACAGAAATAATATCAGAGTGTATCTAAGGATAATTGCTTTATTCTATGAATTATATTCCTTCCAAATCTCTAGTAACGCTACACTAAAAAGTTTGAATTTGAGTTCTGGTATATTCAGCTTCTCTCTCTTTTTATATTAAATCATAACTGTGTACATTAATGCATTTATGGAATACAATGTGGTAATTTGATAAACAATGTGGAATGCTTACATCAAACTGGTTAACATAACCATCACCTCACCAACATATTTGTTGTGGAAAGACATTTATACTCTACTCTTACTAGTTTTGAAATGTACCATTGCCTTGTGCACTTAGGTGAGGTCCCATCAAATATATTCCATCATCACCTTCCCCCCTCTCCACTCCCGTTCTCTCTCCCTCCTCTTCCCAACTTCTTTCTGGAATATAGTTTTATTTTATCATTTGTATGAATGAGTAGATGATTATTTATTGGTTTCATAATAGTAATGACTAAATGGATACTTTTTATTCTGTTCTTTTATTCATTTATTTTTATTTTTTATTAAGTCTTTTGCACATAGATCATAAATACATTTATGCCAATTTCAGTGTGTTTATTATTTGTACAAATTGGAGTGCTTACATCATACTAATCAGTATTGCTTTCACCTCATATACCCGATGATAGCATTAGGACATTTGTGTTCTACACATGATAGAACCAACTTGTACTTAGAATGTGCTCTATAATTGTGGTCCCCCTAAAATTTAATACTATCCCTCCCCCCCCAATTCCTCTCCCTCCCCTTTCCTCCTTCATCCTAGGCTAAAGTTGTGTTTCATTTTTCATATGCAAGTGTGAGTTATTATAAATTGGTTTCACAGTAGTACTGAGTACATTAGATACTTTTTTATCCATTCCTGAGATACATTACTGAGAAGAATATTTTCCAGCTCCATCCATGTGAACATAAAAGAGGTAAAGTCACCATTTTTTAATGCTGTATAATATTCCATGGTATACATATACCACAATTTATTAATCCATTCATGGGTTGATGGGCACTTGGGCTTCTTCCATGACTTGGCAATTATGAATTGTGCTGCAATGAACAATCTGGTGCAAATATCTTTATTGACAAATTATTTTTGGTCCTTTGGATATACACCTAGAAGAGGAATTGCAGGATCAAATGGCAGGTCTACATTTAGATCTATGAGTGTTCTCCATCCTTCCAAAAGGAACGTACTAGCTTGCATTCCCACCAGCAATGAAGAAGTGTTCCCTTTTCTCCATATCCACGCCAACATCTGTTGTTTTGGGATTTTGTGATGTGGGCTACTCTTACTGGAGTTAGATGGTATCTCAGAATAGTTTTGGTTTGCATTGCTCTGATGATTAAAGATGATGAGCATTTTTTCCTGGGTCTGTAGGCCATGCGCCTGTCTTCTTCAGAGAAGCTTCTGTTCATGTCTCTTGCCCACAATGAAATGGGATCACTTGCTTTTTGCTTAGTAATAAGTTTGAGTTCTCTGTGGATTCTGGTTATTAGACCTTCGTTGGTAGTGTAACTTGCAAAAACCTCTCCCATTCTGAAGGCTGTCTATTTGCTTTACTTAGTGTGTTCTTGGCAGTGCAAAAGCTTTTTAATTTGATCATATCCCAATAATGAATTTTTGATGTTGCTTCAATTGCCCAGGGTGTCTTTCTCATGAAATATACTCCCAGGCCAATTTTCTCAAGAGTTTCCCCTGTACTCTCTCTAAGAATATTTATAGTTTCATGCCTTAAGTTCAGGTCCTTTAACCAGTGAGACTCAATTTTTGTTGGAGAAAGGTGTGGTTCCAGTTTCAGTCTTCTAAAATTTGCCAGCCAATTCATCCAGCACCATTTATTGAATAGGGAATCTTTCTCCCAATTTATATTTTTAATAGGTTTATTGAAAATCAAATAACGATAAGTATCTGGGTTCACCTCTTGGTCTTCAATTCTGTTCCATACATCTACCTCTCTATTTTTGTGCCAGTACCATGTTGTTTTGATCACTATAGATTGATAATATAGTCTGAAGTCTGGAAGAGTGATTCCTCCTCCCGATTTGTTTTTATTTCTGAGTAATGTCTTGGCTATTCAAGGTTTTTTCTGTTTCCATATAAAAGTACTAATTTTTCCAGGTCTTTAAAATATGAGAGAGGTGCTTTAATAGGGATCATGTTAAATCTGTAATTGCTTTAGATAGTATAGACATTTTAGCAATGTTGATTCTTCCCAGCAATGAGCATGGTATATTTTTCCATTTGTTAACATCTTCAGCAATTTATTTTCTCAGAGTTTCATTGTTCTCTTTATAGAGAACTTTCACTTCCTTAGTTAGATACACTCCCAGATATTTCATCTTCTTTGGCACTATTGTAAAGGGAATAGAATCCTTGATTATTTTCTCCTCTTGACTATTGTTGGTGTATATAAAGGCTACAGATTTATGAGTGTTAATTTTGTATCCAGAGATGTTAAGATATTCCTTCATCACTTCTCAGAGTTCTGTAGTTGAATCCCTGGGAGTTTCCAGATATATAATCATATCCTCTGTGAAGGGTGACAGTTTGATCTCCTCTAGTCCTATTTGGATCCCTCGATTGCCTTCTCTTGCCTGATTGCAGTGACTAAGATTTCCATTACACTGTTAAAAAGCAGTGGAGACAGTGGGCATCCTTGCCTGGTTCCTAATGTGAGTGGAAATTATTTCAATTTTACTTCATTCATTATGATATTGGCTGTGGGTTTACTGTATATGGCCTCTATCAGTTTAAAAATTGTTCCTTCTATACCTATGTTCTTAAGCATTCTGATCAAGAAAGGATGCTGGATATTGTCAAAAGCTTTTTCTCCATCAATTGAGATAATCATATGGTCTGTGCTTTTTAATTTGTTTATGTGATGTATTATAATTATGGATTTATGTATATTGAACCATCCTTGGGACACTGGGATGAAATGCACCTGGTCATGATGTATAATTTATTCGATGTGCTGTTGGATTCTGTTTGCTAAGATCTTACTGAATATTTTTGCATTAATATTCATTAGAGATATTGGTCTATAATTTTCTTTTCTTGTTGGGTCTTTTCCTGGTTTGGGTATCAGGGTGATATTTGCTTCACAGAATGAGTTGGGAAGTATTCCTTCTTTTTCTACGTTTTGGAAAAGATTAAGTAATATAAGTACTAGTTTCTCTTTAAAGGTTTGGTAGAATTCTGATGTGAAGCCATCTGGTCCTGGGCTTTTCTTTTTAGGGAGGTTTCTTATACTACATGCTATTTCAGAGCTTGTTATAGGCTTGTTCAACATTTCCACATCTTTTTGGCTAAGTCTTGGTGGGTGACATGTTTCCAAGTATTGATCTATTTCCTTCAGATTTTCATATTTCTGAGAGTAGTGTTTTATGTAGTATTCATTAAGGATTTGCTGAATTTCTGAGCAGTCCGTTGTTATTTGGTCTTTATCATTTCTAACTGATGAAATTAGGGATTTTACTCTTCTATTTCTGGTTAGGTTAGACAAAGGTTTATCTATTTTATTGACCTTTTCAAAAAACCAACTTTTTTTTTTTTTTTTTGTAGAGACAAAGTCTCACTTTATGGCCCTCAGTAGAGTGCTGTGGCCTCACACAGCTCACAGCAACCTCCAACTCCTGGGCTTAAGTGATTCCCTTGCCTCAGCCTCCCAAGTAGCTGGGACTACAGGTGCCCACCACAACGCCCGGCTAAAAACCAACTTTTTGATTGGTTAATCTGTTGTATGATTCTTTTGTTTTCAATTTCATTAAGTTCTGATCTAATTTTAGTTTTTTATTTTCTCCTGCTGGGTTTAGGGTTGGAACATTCTTCCTTTTCCAGTTGTTTGAGATGACCCATTAAGTTATTGACTTCATCTCTTTTCGTTCTCTTTAGGAAGCTTTCAATGTTATAAATTGTCCTCTTAGGACTGCCTTTGCTGTGTCCCGAAGGTTCTGATAGTTCATTTCTTCATTATTGTTTTTCTCCAAAAATTTGGTAATTTCCTTCTTAATCTCATCAATGACCCAGCTATCATTCAACATGAGGTTATTTAGTTTCCATGTTTTTGTATGCGTGTGGAGATTCCTGTTGTTACTGAGTTTAACTTTTATTCCATGGTGGTCCAAGAAAATACAAGGAATGATTTCTAGTCTTTTAAATTTGCTGAGGTTTATTTTGTGAGCTAAGATGTGATCAATTTTGGAGGATGTTCCATAGGCTGATGAGAAGAATGTGTATTCAGTTTTATTAGGATGAAATGTTCTGTAGATGTCTATTAGATGTGAAGGTTGAATGGTTAAGTTTAATTCTAAAATTTCTTTGCCTAGCTTCTTTTTTGAGAATCTATCCAACACTGCCAGAGGAGTGTTAAATTCTCCAACAAGTATGGTAATGGGGGAAATCAAGTTGCTAATGTCAGTTAGAGTTAATCTTATAAATTGAGACACATTCTGGTTAGGTGCATAAATGTCGATAATTGAAATATCATCATGTTGAGTGTTGCCCTTAACAAATAAGAAATGACCATCATTGTCTTTTCTTACTTTGATTTGTTTAAAGCATATTGTATCTGTGAATAAAATTGCAATGCCTGTTTTTTTCTGATTTCCATTTGCGTGAATTATAGATGACCATCCCTTCACCCTGAGTCTATGTTTAACTTTTAAGGTAAAGTGAAATTCTTGAATGCAGCAGATGTCTGGCCTGAGTTTTTTTTTTTTTTTTTTTTTTTTTTTTTTTATCCACTCAGCCAATCTGTGTCTCTTGAGAGGGCAATTTAAGCCATTCGCATTAATTGAGAGTAATGATAAACCAGACAGAGATTTGGGTATCTAGTTTTTGAAAGTCCAGTGGACATTTTTAATCCTTTTGCCACTATGCAAGTTAGAATTTGATCAAAAGTTTCTGAGTGATTTTACTTTGGTGGTGGAAGATTGTGTTGTTCATTATGGAGAATAGCTGGTTTAGTTATAGCAAATTTGTTCAATATGTGAATGTCATTAAAGTATTTAATTTCTCCATCATAGATGAAACTCAGTTTAGCTGGATACAGGATCCTGGGTTGAAAATTATTTTATTTGTGGAGATTAAAGTTTGATGACCACCCTCTTCTAGCTTGAAAGGTTTCAGGGGAGAGATCTGCAGTCATTCTAATGTTCTTCCCCTTGTATCTAATCATTTTCTTACGTCTTACAGCTTTCAGAATTTTCTCCTTCATATTAACTTAGTGAAATTCATTATAATATGTCTATGAGAATTTTTATTTTGGTTGAGTCTTGCTGGTGTTCTAAAACTGCCTGCTATCTGAGTTTCAGAATCTCTGGGCATGTCTGGAAAATTATCTTTAATTATTTCATGAAGCAAAGCATCTATATGCTTTGCAGCAACCTCGTCACTTTCAGGTATTCCTATAAGGCGAATATTAGACCTCTTCAAATTATCCCAGAGCTCTCTGAGAGAATGATCCATTTTTGTTCTCCACTTTTTTTCCTCTTTGAGTGTTTGGGAGCATTCAAAAGCTTTGTCTTCAATATCGGAGATTCTTTCTTCTGCCTGCTCCATTCTGTTACTGAGGTTTTCTACTATATTTTTTAGATCTTTGAGGGCTGCAAATTCTTGCTTTAGTGTATCAAAATCTTTGGTCATTTTGTCTCTAAATTTGTTCAATTCTTGAGACATCTTTTGAATTTCTGTTTTAAATTCTAATTTCATCATTTTCTCCATTTTGTTGATCTTATTTGCTATCCATACTCTGAACTCGATTTCTGACATCTCAGGCATTTGTTTGTGAATGGGATCTTGTGCTATGTCTGCTTTGTTGTTTCTTGGGAAGTTGATCTACTCTGATTGTTCATGTTGCCAGAGTTTTTCTGCTGATTCCACCTCATGACTGTTTTTCACTTTTGGCTAGGTGGTCTGGTTAGGTGAGATTGGATTGATGTTTCCTGGAGTTGTGGTTAACCAGCCCTTTGTTATGGATCTGGGACTGATGACTGCTGCTGCTTTTTCCCCTTTAGCTTTGCAAAGGACCTGTACAGTATTGCAGTCTGAGACTGAGGAAACCTGCTTAGTGTAGTGGGGTTAGGTGGCTCAGTCTTGTATTCAACTATTTCTTTTCCAATCATGGTTGATCAGTGACTCTGGTGAAGTCTTAGCTGGGAAGAAATACAAGCAATTAAGAAAACCTACCTCCCAACTGGAGGAAAACAACTGGAATGGGAAATTCAACCCTTCCTGTTACTACACAACCTTGGTATCATCCTAGAGGGTCCTTGGGTGATTGTCCCAGGTTGGGGGTTCTGAGCCAATTGACCCAGTCAGTACAAACTCTCATGTGGGAGAGTTTGAAAGATCTCTAACAGCCAGATAGTAGAGGTCTACTGGCTGCTTAGATTTGGCTTTTTATGGTGCTCTACTGTGTCAGAAAGGCCCGCATGGTATCACAGTAGAACCAGGGGGCTCAGTCTCTTTCTCCACTTTTTTTCTTTTTCACGTCCAGTCACTGGTGACCGTGCAGGGATGCAGTCCTTTTGCTTCCAATAATGCGATGTGCCAGTGCTTAGCACCTGTCAGAATCAAAGGAAGGTCAATGCCTCCAAAGCCTGGCAGCTGCCCTTGGCTACCAGCCAGCTGGAGGAGCTGAAGCCTGCCTGCCTCTGGTGTTCAATAGCCACTGGTGAGTGTTCCACTTGGTCTCAGTCTATTCCTGGGGGTACCAGGCCAGCAAGTGCTTATCCCCCTCAGCCACCATACCTTTGCCCCTGCTGCTCTGCAGCACCAGTATCCCTATAGGGTGAGTTCTGGTTTCCTCTGGCAGTGCACAGAGTTTTTTTTGGGGGGTGTTTCTTCAAGATTGGACCCCAATGTGACCAGTCTATTATTGCTAGATCTTTGTGGAAAGTGCCCCTGCACAGCTCCTCTGCCATTGTCAAAGCCAGAGAATTCTGGCTGTAGGAGCAGCTCCAGGAGCCTGCTGCACAGGGATCTGGCAGCAGGGCAGGTTACACTGCACGTGATTCAGCCAGTGTCCACCACTTGTTGACTTCAGAAAGGAGAACACTACTCCACTGGCGATTCTGGTCAGGCGGGGCCCTGGTGCGGAATCAGGGCAGGTGTGGGGTGTGGCTTCAGGCCATGGTGCATGGCCTCAGTGGTCTCCAGATGGGTGGGTCATGGCACTCGGCCTCAGCAGTCTCTGGTCATGTGGGTGTGGTGTTGAGGCAAGGAGGGCACCAGGGGCAGGGCTCAGAGCCCACAGCGCGGCTTGGAGACAGGGAAGGTGTGGGGCAGGGCACTCAGTCAGGCAGGATGGGATGGGGGGTGCTGCTCACGAGCCTCCTCCCTCAGTCTTTTCAGTGGTTAGAGATCGGGTTTATCCGGTGAGGGGGGAGGGGTGGACTGGAAGTTCAGAATGGCAGGGAAAATGTTAATTCAATTTTTCTGCCTGGTAAGATAATGTTCAGAGTCACCACATGGTCCCTCTGGAGGAAGTAGTCCCCACTTCCTACTGCTCTCAGCTGTGAGTTAAGAGAAGAGATCCTCAGTTCACTACTTGCCTGTAGAAAACCCACAGGAGCAAACGAAGAGTGAAAGGAAAAGGAAAAAAAAGAACCCACAGCTTTCTTGGGGGAGGAGTCAGGCACTTTTCCTTTCGGTTGAGTTTTGTACCTGATGATTGTTGTCTTGGAATTGCAGCTTGCCTCAGAAGGGGTGACGTGTAGTTATCTCTCATCTCTCTTGGCTGGGCTCCCTGTCTTCAGCTCAATTGGATATTTTCTGGACATTATCCTTCTTTCTGGACAGGAGCTTCTCTCGGAGGCTGCTTCCAGTCAGCCATCTTGCTCCTCCTGGCCTTTTTCTTCTGTTCTTGAGATACTTTATTATGAAGAATATGTTCTATCTCCATACAGGTGAACATAAAAGATGTAAAGTCTCCATATTTTTATGGCAGCATACTATTCTATGGTAGACATATACTACAATTTATTAATCCATTCATGTGTCTATGGGCACTTCAACTGCTCTCATGACTTGGCAATTATGAATCAGGCTGCAATAAAATTTATGGTGCAAATGTCTTTGTTGTAAAATGATTTTAGATCATCTGGGTATATAGCTAGTATGAGAATTGCAGAATCGAACGGTAGGTCTAATTTAGTTCCTTGATTATTCTACAAACTTCCTTCCAAAAAGTCTGTATTAGCTTGCATTTCCACCAGCAGTGTAGGAGTGTTCACTTTTCTCCATATCTACACCAACATCTGTAGTTTTGGAATTTTGTTATATGGGATAATCTTACTGGAGTTAGATGATATCTCAAAGTGGTTTTGCTTTGCATTTCTCTGATGATGATCATTTTTTTCATGTGTCTGTAGGCCATGCACCTGTTTTCTTCCAAGAAGCTTCTGTTCAAGTCACTTGCGCACAAAGAAATGAGTTTATTTGTTCTTTTTTATTGATTAGTTTCAGTTCTCTTAGATTCCTAGTTATCAGACCTTTGTCAGAATCATAACCTGCAAATATCTTTTCCCGTTCTGAATGCTATCTGTTTGCTTTCCTTACTGTGCTTTTGGCTGTGCAGATTGTTATTGTGATCAGATCCCAGTAATGTACTTTTGGTGTTGCTTCAATTGCTGGTGGTGGATCATCATAAAATATTCTCCTGGGTCAATTTCTTCATGTGTTTTCCCTGCATTCTCTTCTAGTATTTTTATAGTTCTGTATCTTAAGTTTAAATCTTTTATCTAGTGATAATCAATTTTTGTTAATGGTGAAAGGTGTGTGTCCAGTTTCAGTCTTCTACAAATTGCCAACCAGTTCATCTAGCACCATTTGTTATATAGGGAGTCTTTCCCCCAGTGGATTCTTTTGATAGGCTTATCAAAGATCAAATCGCAATAAGTAGCTTGGTTCATCTCTTGATTATCTGTTCTGTTCCATATATCTACCTCTCTATTTGGGGGCCAGTATCATGTTGTTTTGATCACTGTAGACTTATAGTATAGCCTAAAGTCTGGTAATGTGATATCTCAGGATCTGTTTTTATTTCTGAGTAATTTATTGGCTCTTTCAGGTTTTTACTGATTCCACATAAAATGCAATACTATGTTTTCCACATCTTTAATGTATGATAATGATATTTTAATAGGTACTTTAAATATCTAGATTACTTTGGGTAGTATGGACATTCTTAAAATGTTTCTTCTCATCCATGAGCATGGTGCATTTTTCCATTTGTTAATATCTTTAGCTATTTCTTTTCTCAGAGTTTCATAATTCTCTTCATAGAAATCTTTCAGGTTCTTTGTTAGGTAACTTTCCAGATATTTCATCTTCTTTGGCACGACTATAAAAGAATAGAGTCCTTGACTAAATTTTCATCTTGACTATTGTTGGTATATATAAAAGTTATTGATTTGTAAGTATTGATTTTATATCCTGAGATGGTGCTGTATTCCTTGATCACTTCTAAGTATTGTAGTAGATTTCCTGGGGTTTTCAAAGTATAAGATCCTATCATTTGTGAAGAGTGAGAGTTGGATCTCCCCTGACCCCATTTGGATACCCTTGATCACCTTCTCTTGCCTGACAGCAATGGAAAAACTTCCATTACTGTGTTGAATAGCAGTGGAGACAAATAGCATTCTTGTCTAGTTCCAGATCTGAGTGAAAATGCTCTCAATTTTACTACATTCAATGTGAAATTGGCTGTGAGTTTGGTGCAGATGGCCTCTATCAGTTTAAGAAATGACCCCATCTAAGCCCATTAAGTGTTTTGATCATGAAAGGGTGCTGGGTATCATCAAACCTTTTTCTGCATCAATTGAAACAATCATATGGTCTTTATTTTTTATTTTATTTATGTGATGTATTAAATTTACAGATGTATGTATGTTGAACCAACCTTGTAACCCTGAATAAAACCAATTTGATCATGGTGTACAGTTTTTTTGATATATTGTTAAATTCTATTTGCTAGGATCTTTCTTTATTATTATTTTTGCAGTTTTGGGCCAAGTTTGAACCTGCCACCTCAAGTATATGGGGCCAGTGCCCTGCTCCTTTGAGCTACAGATGCCACCCTAGGATCTTATTGAATATTTTGGTATCATTATTCATTAATGATATTGGTCTATAGTTTTCTTCCTTTGATGGGGCCTTTCCAGGATTGGGGATCAGGATGATATTTGCTTTATAGAAAGTGTTTAGAAGTATTCCTTCCTTGTCTATGTTTTGGAAAATGTTATGTAACATAGGTACTAGTTCCTCTTTAAAGTTTTGGTAGAATTCTGATGTGAAGCCATCCAGTCCTAGACATTACTTTTTTGAGACATTTCACATAGTTGATACTATTCCAGTGTTTGATATGGGTCTATTCAAAATTTCTAATTCTTGGAGGAGGAAACATGATGGCAGTTTGGAAGGATGCTTAGCTGAGCCTTCCTAGAGCAAAAGACCAGAGGGAGAGGGCTGGATCTTTTCCAATATGGAATATTGGCATGCAACGGTGATCAGATTGTGTTGTGTTGAAGTGGACAACTGGATTTAACTGGAGCTATGGAGAACTATGACATTTGGGCAAGTTTAGCAGCCTCGCCCGGACAGCAGTGGGGGTGGACAGGCAGCTGCGTGGGGCTGCAGTAGTATGGCCACTCCTTTTGGGAGACTAGAGGGTGCTTTCCCGAGAGGAATTTGGTGGCCAGAATGGATTGCTGGATCCAGCGGTTCTAACGCTGGTGGCAATCAGTGAAGCATCCATAGGGGAAAAGTTCCAGGACAGAGGAAAACCCACAGCAGAAAAGGGCCCCAGTAGCATGGACAAGCAGATATTTTGCTGGACACCCATGGGAAGTGGCCCTTTACCCATAATAGGCTCGGTGGCTCTGAAAGGATTTAAGTAGTAGTCACGCCCAAGCGGTATTTGGGGGCCAGTTTGGGGTACTGTCTAGTGCGGCCTAGCTGTGGATTGGCAATGGGAGAAATATCTGTATAGAGAAAAGTTCCAGATCAAGGACACTCCATTGTCAAGAATGGCATGCCATAGTGCCTACAGGCCTCTTGCTGGGGACCTAGGTCATGGGGAATTGGATTCTGCCTGCAGGCATCAGTTCTTCACTTGGGACAAGCCCAGGGATCTCCACTCCCCATGTGGATGATTGCAGAGGCCTGTCACTGAGGAACTGTAGGGAATTGTGGATTCCTGATCTGTGGGGGCAGAGTGTTGAAGTGGACAGGCAACTACCAAGAACAAAGAAGTTGGCAAAATGCTCTAAGCCTGGGAAACCAGAGAGGGGTTAATAGCTGTGTTGTTTGTCCCCCAAATTTACATCTCCACCTAGTGTCCAGGAAGTATATTACAGCATAAATATACTCATACAGAAATCAAATCCCTACATCATATATGTATGTGTATATATTTTTTTTTATTTTTTGATTGCTGATGCCTTTTTGTTCTTTTTTCTCTTTTCTTTCTTTTTTTTCTCTTGTTTTTAATTTAGCTTACATTATTATTATTTTTTCTCTCTCTTCTTTCCTTTCTCTTTTGGTTGCTGAGAGTGCTTACATCAGGCTATTTTACTGTTTCTTTTTTTCTGTTTTGTTTTGTTTACCTTTTCTAATATCTTGTGTCAATGTGCTTTGCTTTTTGCTAAGTTATAAGGTTGTATCTTCTCTTATATTCCCTTTTTACATTCAAAAAGAGCAAGGACTTCTACATTCTTTTAAACTTTTTTTTTTTCTTTTTGGTTTTGGTTCCATAATTCTAGCTTGAATTATTCTCTCACCCTGGTACACGCCACTGCATTCTCTCAGCTGATATAGTCCCTTCTAATCATCCCATCTCTCCCACGTAAAGTACTTTGGCATCAGTCAAGATATTACTCCCACCTTGTTTCTTGTTTTGTTTTTTCTCTTTTTCTTGGTTTGTAACCTTTCTGCTTCCTTTCTTTATTCCTCCGTCCTCCCACCCCTTAATTTGATCCAATGGTATGTTTAATTTTCTTTTATCTATGCATATATATATATATATATAGCCTCTTTTTTCTTTCTCTTCACACCCTTTCTTTGCTGAGGGTGGGTGTCATACAGTGGAAGCCTAGAAGATTGAATACAGCATTAGCCTGGCTCAAATTGGGCAGGAGAACTTTCTAATCGAGGCCCCAGGAAGAAAGTAGTAAGAAGATCATTCTACAGAACTTTTCTACTAGTGTTTTCCTACCTCTGCGAAAGCGTAAAGCAGTGATGGGCAGAGGTGTGGGTAACTGCGCAGTGGGTACAGGTTCAGGAACCAGCACAGAGGTACAGAAACCCATGTGGAGGCATCTTACATGCTGCATCAGTGATAGTAGAGTGATCCCACTGGGATCAAATTTCAGAGAGATACCTCCCGAATTCAGTGGACTACAGAGGGAGCCAGACATCTCCCTGCAGGGGTAGCAGAGGATCAGTGCTGCTGGGGCAGAGGCCCAGTCTCTGAGGGGTAAAACATTTGCTGCTTTGTTGACCTTGGGCTTGGAACAAACACAGGGGAAACACTCTCCAGTCTCAATTGAGCATAGAGGTAATCAGGCTTCAGCTCCCCCTGCCCACTGGTGGCAGAGTGTCATGGCCTGGCTGAGGAAGCATTGACTCCCTTTTGACTCTGGCAGGTGCAAATCTCTGGCACATTTGCTCATTGAATGGGTCTGGACCACAGTCCCAGGGAGTTACCAGTGACTGGGCATGACAGAGGTGCAATGTGGGGAAGGAAGCACCAGCCCCCCTGGAATAACCCTTTAACTGGAGGAACCTTTCTGACCCCACAGAGCAATGGAGTGAGTAACACTTGCACTGCCAATGGAACTCAGCTCTCTAGTTGCTGGACACCTTTTGATCTTTCCCACTTGATCTGCATTTGTACTGACTGGGACAATTGGTTTGGAATCCTTGACCTGGGCCTATCACCCAGGGATCATCCAAGGTTGTGCCCTGGCTATGTTATAGTGAGATGGTATGATTATCCTATTCTAGTTGTTGCCTGTGGAGGGCAGGATGTGTTAGTTGCTTGTATTTCTCCACAACTGAGATTTAAGCCCCAAACCACTGATTCACTAGGATATGACAGAGAATAAATGAATACAAGAGAGAGACATCTAACCCCATCAAACCAAGCGGGTTCCCAGAGTCTCAGGTTGCAGTACTGAACAGGACCTTTGTAAAGCTGCTGGGGAAAGACCAGAGTCACTAGTCCTAGCTCTTTGGTAAAGGGCAGGTTAAGTACAATTCTAGGAGCCCTCAATCCAATTTTACCTTACCAGATTTTCTAGCCACGTGGTGAAAAATAATCATGGGGTGGAATCAACAGAAAATCTCTGGCATTATGAATAATCAAAGTAAATCGACTTCCCCCAGGAATGACAAAATAGGCACAACGTAAGATCCCATTCATAAACAAATGGCTGAGATGTCAGAAATTAAGTTCAGAATTTGGATGATGAATAAGATTAATAGAATTGAAGTAAATTTGGAATTAGAAATTCAAGGAGTAATTAAAAAGTTGTCCCAAGAATTCAATAAATTCAAAGACAAAAGTTCATAATATTTTGACACATTGAGGCAAGAATTTTAAGCCCTTAAAGATATATGAAATACAGTAGAATTCCTCAGTAAGAAATGGAGCAGGTGGAGGAAAGGACGTCTGATATTGAAGACAAAGCTCTTGAATGCTCCCAAACACTCAAAGATGCAGAGAATTGGAGAGTAAAAACAGATCACTCCCTGAGAGAGTTGTGGGACCACTCCAAAAGAGCAAATATTTGCCTTATAGGAATTCCTGAAGGAGAAGACAGATGTTTCTAAAGACACAGAGGCTCTACTCCAAGTAATATTAGAGGAGAACTTCCCAAGTATGGCAATAAATACTGAAATTATACATAGCATACAGTTTCGGAACCTCAGCAAGACTCGATTCAAATAAAGCATCACCTAGACACAGTGTAATTAATTTTGCCAAAGTTAATATGAAGGAGAAAATTCTGCAAGCATCCAGATTTAAGAAAATCATAGTCCATTAGGGGAATAATATTAGAATGACTTCAGATCTCTCAGCTGAAACTTTTCAGACCAGAAGAGTATGGTCAGCAAATTTTAATCTCTTAAAATAGCAGTTCTCAACCTATGGGTTGTGACCCCTTTGGGGGTCGGACATCCCTTTCACAGGGGTTGCCTAATATCAGATATTTACATTATGATTCATAACAGTAGCAAAATTACTGTTATGAAGTAGCAATGAAAATAATTTTATGGTTGGAGTCACCACAACATGGGTAACTGTATTAAAGGGTCATGGCATTAGGAAGGTTGAGAACCACTGTCCTAAAACAAAACAACTTTCACCCCAGGATCTTGTACCCAGCTAAATTCATTTCATTTGTCATGGAGACATCAAATACTTTAATGACATACACATGTTGAAGAAATTTTCCATAACTAAACCAGCTCTCTAGGACATTATTATACCCATCCTCCACAATGAGCAACACAATGCTCTACCACTAAAGCAAGCTCACTCAGAAATTTTTGATCAAAACCCAACTTACACATAGTGAAGGGATTAAAAATGTCCACCAGACAATCAAAAAATTTGACACCTAACACACCACCAGGCTTATCAATATCTCAATGTGAATGGTTTAAATTGTACTCTGAAAGGCACAGGTTGGCTGACAGGATACATAAACTCAGATCAGATATCTGCTGAATACAAGAATCTCATCTTACCTTGAAGGATAAAAATAGACTTGGGGTGAAGGGATGATCATCTATAATTCAGGCAAACTGAAATCAGAAAAAAAGAAGGGGTTGCAATTTTATTCACGGATACAATAGGCTTTAAAACAACAAATGCAATGAAATATAAGAATGGACACCACATATTTGTCAAGGGAAAAACTCAACATGAGATTTCAATTATTAACATTTATGCACCCCAACCAGAATGTTGCTCAGTTTATAAAGGAGACCCTAACAGATATAAATGATTTGATATCTTCCAGCACCATAATAGTCAGAGATTTTAACACCCCTTTGGCAGCATTGAATAGATCCTCCAAGAACAAACTAAGAGAAGAAATTTGAGACTTAAATCTGACCTGAGAACTAATGGACTTAACAGACATCTACAGAACATTTCATCCTTAAAAAACTGAATAAACATTCTTCTCGTCAGCCCATGAGCTTCCTGTAAATTGATCACATATTAGGGCACAAATCTAACCTCAGTATATTTAAAAGAATAAAAATTATTCCTTGTATTTTCTCAGGCCATTATGGAATAAAAGTTGAGCTTAATAACAACAGGAATCTTCATACTCCTAGGAAGACATGGAAACTAAATAATCTTATTCTGAATGATAGCTGGGTCATAGATTAGATTAAGAAGGAAATTACCAAATTTTTGGAACAAAACAGTAATGAAGACTCAAATTATCAGAACCTGTGGGATACTGCAAAGGTAGTCATGAGAGAGAAATTTATAGCTTTGCGAACCTTCCTCAAAAGAACAGAAAGAGAAGAAGTAAAGAACTTAACGGGCCATCTCAAGCAAATGGAAAAGGAAGAATATTCCAACCTCAAATCCAGGAGAAGAAAATAAATAACTAAAATTAGAGCAGAATTAAATGAAATTGAAAACAAAAGAATCATTCAACAGATCAATGAATACAAAATTGGTTTTTGAAAAGTTTAAGAAAATTTATAAACCTTTGGCTAATTAAAAAACAGAAAAGAAAAATCCCTAATATGTTCAATCAGCAATGACAAAAGCAAACTAACAACAGACAGAAATTTAAAAAAATCCTTAATGAAAAAAACTATTCTCAGAAATATAAAAATATGAAGGAAATAGACCAATACCTGGTAGCATGCCACCTCCCTAGGCTCAGCCATAAATAATTGGAAATGTTGAGTAGACCTGTATCAAGTACTGAAATAGCATGAACTATATGAAGTCTGCCAAAAAAGAAAAGTTTGGGACCAGATGGCTTCACATGAGAATTGTGCCAAAACTTTAGAGAGGAAATAATAACTGTTATGTAACTTTTCCAAAAAATAGAAAAAGAAGGATTAATTCCCATCTCATTAATTGAAGGAAATATCACCCTGAACCCCAAACCAGGTAAAGACTTAATAAGAAAAGAAAATTATAAATCAATATCATTAATGAATATAGATGCAAATATATTCAATAAGATCCTAGCAAAAAGAATCCAACAACACATCTAACAAATTATACACATGACCACTATGGTTTTATCCCAGGGTCTCAAGGTTGGTTCAACATCTATATATCTATAAATATAATACATAAACAAAATAAAATCAAAGATCATATGAGTCTCTCAATTGATGCCAAAAAAGCTTTTGATAATATCCAGCATCCTTTTATGATCAGAACACTTAAGAAAATAGGGATGGAAGGGACATTTCTTAAACTGATAGAGGCCATCTATAGCAAAATCACAATCAGTATTATATTGAACGGAGTAAAACTAAAAACATTTCCACTCAGATCAGGTACCAGTCAAGGTTGACCATTGTAATGGAAGTCTTAGCTATCACAATCAGGCAAGAGAAGGTGATCAAGGGAATCCAAATAGAGTCAGAGGAGATCAAACTCTCACTCTTTGCAGGTGATAAGATCTTATACCTGGAAAACCCCAGAGACTCAACTACAAAACTCTTAGAAGTGATCAAGGAATACAGCAATGTCTCAGGATACAAAATCAATACTCAAAAATCAATAGCTTTTATATACATCAAGAACACTCAACCTGAAAAAAAAAAGTCAAGGACTCTATCCCTGTTACAGTAGTATCAAAGCAAATGAAATATTTGTGAATTTACCTAACAAAAGACATGGAAGATCTCTATAAAGAGAATTATGAAACTTTGAAAAAATAAATAGCTGAAGATGTTAACAAATGGAAAAAACATACCATGCTCATGGCTGGGAAGAATCAACATTGTTAAAATGTCCGTATGACCCGAAGAAATATACAAATTTAATGTAATCCCTATTAAAGCACAACTGTCATACTTTAAATATTTGGAAAAGATAGTACTTCTTTTTATATGGAATCAGAAAAAATATCAAATAGCCAAGACATTACTCAAAAACAAAAATAAATGAAAAGGAACCACACTACCAGACTTCAGGCTATACTATAAATCTATAGTGATCAAAACAGCACAGTACTGGCACAAAAAATAGAGAAGTTGATGTATGGAACAGAATAGAGAACCAAAAGATGAATCCAGCTACTTATCATCATTTGATCTTTGATAAGCCTATCAAAAATGTAAATTGGGAGAAAGATTCCCCATTTTGAAAATAGTGCTGTGTGAATTGGCTGGCAACTTGTAAAAGATAAACACTAGACCCACAACTTCCACCATTAACAAAAATTGATTCTCACTGGATAAAAGATTTAAACATAAGACATGAAACTGTTACGATTCTGGGAGAGAGAGCAGGGGAAACATTTGAATAAATTGGCCTCGGCGACTACTTCATGAATAGGACCCAATCCTTGGAAATTAAAGCAACAACAAAAATACATTACTAGGATGTGATCAAACTAAAAAGCTTCTGCACAGCTAGGAACACAGTAAGTAAAGCAAGCAGAGCACCCTCACAATGGGAGAGGATATTTGCAGGTTATGTTTCTGACAAAGGTTTGATAAGCAGAATCCACAGAGAACTCAAGCTTATTAACAAGAAAAGAAGTGATCCCATTTCACTGTGGACAAGAGATTTGAACAGAAGCTTCTCTGAAGAAGACAGGTACATGGCCTACAGACACATGAAAACAATGCTCTTCATCTTTAATCATCAGAGAAATGCAAATCAAAACCACTTTGAGATATTATCTAACTCCAGTAGGAATAGTCTACATAACAATATCCCTAATATACAGGTGTTGGCAGGGATATGGAGAGAAGGGAACACTTCTGCACGGCTGATGGGATTGCAAACTAATACATCCCTTCTGGAAAAGAAGTTTGGAGAACATTTAGGGAACTAAAAGTAGACCTGCAGCCTCTACTAGGCATATATCCAGATGTCCAAAAATCACTCTACAACAAAGACATTTGCACAAGAATGTTTATTGCAGCCCAATTCATAATTGCCAAGTCTTGGAAGCAGCCCAAGTGCCCATCCTCCCATGAATGGATTAACTAACTGTGGTATATGTATACCATAGAAATATTATGCATGCATAAAAAATGGAGACTTTAACTCTTTTGTGTTCACATGGATGTAGCTGGATCATATTTTCCTTACTAAAGTATCTCAAGAAGGGAAAAAAAATAACCAAGGTACTCAATACTATTATGAATTTAATATATAACCACACACACTTTCATAAGACAGATGAAACACAATTATAGCCCGGAAAGAATAGAGGTGCAGGGCAAGGGAAAGGTAGGGGGGACAGCTGGTGGGAGGGTGATTGGTAGAACCTCACCTACTGTGTATATATTGCAAGCATACATGTCAAATATGTTAACTGTAGAGTATAAATGTATAAACACAAGAATTGAGTAAGGTGAATGATATGTTGACCAGTCTGATGTGAACATTCTAGATTGTATATAGAGTCAGCACATTGTACCCCATAAATGCAGTAATGTACACAGTTATAATCTAATAATAAAAATTTAAAATAAAACAAAACAAAATTTCTAATTCTTTCTGGCTAAGTCTAGGAAAATGGTGTGCTTCCATGTATTGGCCCATTTCCTCTAGGTTTTCATATTTTTTAGAATAGAGTGTTTTGTAGTAATCATTGAGGGATTTTTGAATTTCTGAGGTGTCTTTTGTTTCTCCTTTATCATTTCTGTTTGATGATATTAGAGATTTTGCTTTTTTCTTTCTGGTTAAGTCAGCCAAACATTTATCAATTTTGTTAATCTTTTTTAAAAAACAGATTTTTGTTTTGTTTATCTTCTGAATAATTGTAATGTTTTCAATTGCATTTATTTCTGCTTTAATGTTTGTTATTTGTTTTTCTTCTGCTGTGTTTGGGGTTGGAATGTTCTTCCTTTTCCAGTTTCTTGAGATGACTCATTAAGTTTTTGACATCCTCTCTTTCTGTTTTTTTGATAAAGGCGTCCTGAACTATAAATGTCCCTTTGCAGTATCCCACAGGTTTTTATAATTGGTGTCATCATTATCATTTTGTTCTAAAAATTTGGTGATTTCTTCCTTAATCTTGTCTTTGATTTAGCTATCATTCAGCCTATGGTGTATTAGATTCCATGACTTTGAGTGTGAAGATTCCTGTTGTTGTTGAGTTCAATTTTTATTCTGTGATGGTCTGAAAGGATACCAGAAATAATTTTTATTCTTTTAAATTTGCTAAGGTTAACCTTGTGTCCTAAGATATGATCAATTTTGGAGGATGATCATTAGGCTGATGAGAAGAATGTGTATTCAGTTGTATTAGGATTAAATGTTCTGTAAATGTCTGCTAAGTCCATTTGCTCTAAGATTAAGTTTAACTACTTTAATTCTTTGTTTAGTTTCCTTTTGGAGGATCTATCCAGAACTGCCAAAGGGGTGTTATAATCTCCAACTATAATAGTGTGGGAAGATATCAAATATTTCATATCTGTTAGGGTTCACTTTATAAATTGAGGAGCATTCTGGTAGGATGCATAAATATTAATTATCAAAATCTCTTCTTGTTGTGTGTTTCCCTGGACAAATATATAGTGTCCATCCATATTATTCTTTTCTGGTTTAAAGGCAATTGTTTCTGCAAATAAAATTGCAACCCATGCTTTTTTCTGATTTCCATTTGCTTCTATTATAAATGTCCATCCTTAACCCTTGTTCCCTTTTTATGCTTTAAAGTAGAATGAGCCCCTTATATGCAACAATATCTGGACTGAGTTTTTGTATCTATTCAGCCATCCTGTGCCTATTTAGGGTACAATTTAAACCATTCACATTAATTGAGAGAATTGATAAGCATGGCACTGGTTTGGATGTCATGGTTTTCAAATGTCCAGTGGATATTTTTAATCCTTTCACCATTGTGGGAGTTAGGATTTGTTCAACAATTTCTGGGTGAATTTATTTGGTTGTAGATCATTTTGCCTCTCATTAGGGAGGATGGGTCAGAATATCCTGGAGAGCTGGTTTAGTTATGACACATTTCTTCAACATGTGTAAAATATTTGATTTCTCCATCACAATTGAAAATCAGTTTGAATACAGAATCCTGGGCTGAAAGTTGTTTTGTTTAAGGAGATGGAAGGTTGATTACCATCCTCTTCTGGCTTGAAAGGTTTCAGCTAAATGATCTGCAGTCATTCTCATATTCCTCCCCTTTTGGGTAATGCTTTTCTTATGCCCAGTGGCTTGAAGAATTTTCTCCTTCATATTAACTTTGGCAAAGTTAATTACAATGTATATAGGAGATGCATTATTTGGATTGTCTTTCTGGAGTTCTGAAACTGTCTACTATCTGAATTTCTGTACTCCTTGCTACACTTGGGAAATTCTCCTCCATAATATCTTGGAGAAGAGAATCTGTGCCTTTTGGAACATCTTCTGCTCCTTCAGAAATTCCTATAAGATGAATACTTAACCTTTTGAAGTGGTCCCACAACTCTCTCAGGGAATGACCAGTTTTTTTCGTTGTTGTTGTTGTTGTTTTTTGTTTGTTTGTTTGTTTTTTACTCTCCATTTCTATGCCTCTTTGAGCATTTTGGAGTGTTCAAATTTTGATCTTCAATTTCAGAGATCCTTTCTACCTGCTCAACTCGATTACTGAGAGATTCTGCTGTATTTCAGAGCTCCTCAAAAAGCTTTTTCATTTCCTTGAGCTCTGCTATCTCTTTTCTCATTAGGTCCATATCCTTGGTGTATTTGTCTTTGAATTCATTATTTTCTTGAAATAAATTTTGCACAACTCTTTGGAGTTCTATTTCCATCTTTCCCTCTATTCTATTTATTTTATTTGCCACCCATATTATGAATTCTATTTCTTTTTTTATTATTTTATTTTATTTTATTTTTTTATTAAATCATAGCTGTATACATTAATGCTGTCATGAGGTACAATGTTCTGGTTTTATATTCAATTTGAAATATTTTCATCAAACTGGTTAACATAGCCTTCGTGGCATTTTCTTAGTTATTATGTTAAGACATTTATATTCTACATTTAGTAAATTTCACATGTACCCTTATAAGATGCACCTTAGATGTGGTTCCACCAATTACCCTGCCTCTGCCCATTCTCCTCCCTCCCCTTCCCTCCCTTTCCCCATATTCTTGGGCTGTGTTTGGGTTATAGCTTTCATATGAAAGCTATAAATTAGTTTCTTTTTTTTTACCATTTATTTGAAAATGCTGATTATATAATTGCTGCCCTTTAAAATTATTATTATTTTTATTTTTTTATTAAATCATCACTGTATACATTGATATGATCATGGGGCATCATACACTCACTTCATAGACCATTTGACACATTGTAGGCCTGAGTACATTGGATACTTTTTCTTCCATTCTTGAGATACTTTTCTATTTCAGCCTTCTGTTTATAAATAGCATCTTCTGACATATCTCCTTTGTCATTGGGGCAGTTGATCTACTACAATTATTCATATTTCCATATTTCTTCCACTGGTTCCACCCCATGATTATTTTCCACAGGTTTGGCTAGCAAAAATGGTAGGGTAGGATTGGATTGAGGGCTCCAAGGAATTGTAGTCAACCAGGCCTTTACCAAAAAGCTAGGACTCGTGACTGTGTCTTTTCCCCTACAACTTTACAAAGGCCCCTTTCAGACCTGTAGGCAGATAATCTGAGGACCTGATTGGTGTGATAGGGCTAGCTGGCTCTGTTTTGTTCTCAGCCAGCCTCTATACAATCCTAATGAGTCAATGATTGAGGCTGAAATCTCAGTTGGGGAGATATACAAGCAACTAAGACACCACACTCCCAACCAGTGACAACTGGAAGAGGGGAATCAGTCCCTCCCACTACATCACAATTGTGGCTGAACCTTGGAGTGTCCGCAGGTGGCCAGCCCAGATAAAGAGTTCTAATCCTATTGTCCCAGGCAGAACAATGACTGCTCAACTGGGCAAGTTCAAAAGGTTTCCATCAACCTTACAGCAGGGATCCACAGTCAGTTCCATCCTGAAAACCCCAGAGGCTGTAGTTTGGCTCCCTGTGGCACTCAATGGAGTCAGGAAGGCCTGCTCAGCCAAGGAGTCACTCCAGGGTGGTCAGTGCCTCCTTCCTCACCTTACACCGAAGCCATGCCCCACCACCAATAACCCCATGGGTTTGTGGCCAGCCTCCCTCCAGTGAGCAAAGGTGCAAAGGATATGTACCTTCCAGAGTAAAAAAGGAGTTAGTGCCTCCTCCCCCTCCACACTCTTCCCCTGGCAGGAAACCTCAAAGTGCTAAACCTCAGCTCCCATTGGTGCTCAACAGAATCTGTGGAGTGCTCCACCAGTCTGTCCTGAGGTGTGAACACCTCTGTCCCTGGTGGGTACCATCACAGCATGCATTTCTTTTCCACAGAGTCTGTGACTCTGCCCTATCCTTACTCAGCCACCAGCACCCCCACAGTCATGGAAATGTTTCTCCAAAATCTGACCCGGAGTATGAGCCCCACCACTGCCATGCATGGCACCACGCTTATCCCTCTCCCACTTGTCTGTGTCTCCCCACATCCCCCAAATTCCACTCAATTCACTAGTTCAGCACAGTTGTGCCATGGCCCACACAATGCCCAGACCTGTCAAGGAATTGCGAAACAATCTCGGTTCTGCAGAGGACAGGCTTTCAGACCACCAGGTGAGGGGGGAAAGGTGGAAAGAGAGGTAAGAATTACGGGGAAAATATTTGTTCAATTATATCCCTGGCAAGAGAATGCCTAGGCTCACAGGTGGAACCTCTCTGGAGAAGGAGTCCCTGTGTTTAGTGGGTCTCTCCCATGTGGTAAAATAAGAGGTCTTATGAACACTGCTCACTTACAGAGAGCTCATAGAGAGCTACTCTCTTGTATGAGGGGTCTCTTGTCCCCTTGGTGATGGATTTTGTACCTGGAGTTTGTTTCCTTGGAGTTGCAGCTACCCTTAGAAGGGATGATGTGCACTCATCAATTGTCTTTTGTAGCTCAAGTCCCGACATTCAGGGTCATTGAGTTCATTCTTTCTATTATTTCTCCCTATGGACAGAAGCGCGGTTGAAAGCTGACTCCAGTTGGCCATCTTACCTCCTCCAAGTCAGCTTCTTTCTCTTGACTGCCTCTTTTCCCCAAAACATTTACATATCCTCAAGTCTCCTTCAAAAAATAAATAAATAAATTCTAGGCATCACTACAAGAATGTGAACCTCTACCCTCATTGGGAATCAATGAGAATTAATCAGCATTCCACTTTTCCTTCACACCTTGTGTTAGCAGAAAACACAGATAAGGTAAATATGGTCAAAAACATTTTTAAAAAATTAAACTAGAAAATATTCAAAAGGCATCAACAAAAAATTAGACAATAGGATATATAGATGGTAAATAAGCACATGAAAAGATATTCAAATCATGGACATTAGAAAAAATGAAATTAAAACTATACTGAGTTATCACTAGAATTCTTTCAAAATGGTTAACTTTTTCAAAAAATCACATCAACTAATGGGGATAGGATAGACTTTTTTAGTAATTGGTGTTGAGAAAACTGAATATTCAAATTTAAAACAAATAAATTGAAAATATATCTTACACCACACATAAAAATCAACTTAAAATTAATCAAATACCTGAAGCCATAAAACTCCTAGAAGTAAACATATAAAGAAATATTCTGGACATTAATTTTGGCAATTACTTTATGGATAGAAAATCATAAACACACACAAAAAGAAAGATAACAAGTGGTAGTACATTAAACTAAGAGGCTTCTGCACATAAATTGCAGGTGAAAGCTGAGTAGGCTGGCATTCCTCCTGATATTTTGAGTGAGTTATGGCCCTGACTTTCAGTCCCCCACATTGAAGCATGCCTATGGTGACAATGGGGTGTCAGAATGCCCGGCAGAGTAGATAAGAAAACTCTGGGAAATTTCTAGTTAGAGATCAGCAGCTGAGTGAAAAGAATATAAATGAAAATAGAAACTAATTGATAATTTCCCCTGCAGTTACCCTGCATCTGCAAGCACCTTGACTTGTAGACTATAATTCTCTTTGTTAAATTCTTTCCAAAGTGTTCTTTGATCTGTAGTTAGTAACCCCCTGTTCTTCAGCCTGATACCATTCTTCCTTGAACAAAGTACTGCCTGTTTAACTAGAACATGAAACTGTTAACCTTTTCATTTTTATGACTTGTGTATACATGCCCCCAATTCATTAATAAGTAGACTTGAATACTGAGCTTAAGACAGTTCCTGTTAGCCTCATGAGGGGTTGATAGTGTTCTTTCTCATGGGTCAGAACACTGTGTGTGTGTGTGTGTGTGTGTGTGTATAAACTTTGCATTGATTTCTCTCCCTTTGTCTGCGTGATCCCAGGCATTTGGGAAAGGTCCCTGTGAAGGGTGATCCACAGTCCATAGTGTTGCTACTTGGTTCTTGAATTGCAATAAGAAGTGAAACCAACAGAAGAAAAAATCATAACCACAGATGAGAAGACAATGATAGTAGACAATAGAGATTAGTAACTAAAATATATAAGACACAAGAGCTAATATTAAATAAATGAATAAGTCTGTAACAAAATGACAAAGGACTGGAAAATACATTGTTATTTTATGTTTGTTTGTTTGTTTGTGTTGCTGGAAGTGCTCAGGCCAGGGTCACAAGATAAAACCAGCAGTCAGAATGTACAGAGAAGCAGAGGCTACAGCTCTCTCAGGCATGCAGCAACCTTAGTTTATTTCTTATAAGCTTATATACCTTAATAATGCAAGGTTTTGCATGTACACACATGTACATATTCTAATCATAAAACCAGCTGGCTACAAAGGGTCTTTACAATAAAAAGTAAAAAGAAACCACAGCTGCAGGGAGCACTTGTGACCTTTAACAGAGATGCACACTAATTTATCTCGATTCATTCCCCAGGTTCCTTCCAAGAAATTCCAGAGACAGCCAGACTTTGCTTTCAGTGCCTGCCTCCTATATGATTAGCTTTAAATCACTTTGGAGGGTCTTCAAAGGATCATCCCTTCACATGGACTCTGAGAAAGTTTCTTCAAGCATAAATCAATGGCACTCAAAGTTACATTGAGGTTACAGTTTGTTTGTTTGTTTGGACAGAGTCTCACCCAGTTGCCTATGCTACAGTGCCATGGCATTAGTCTAGCTTACAAGAAGCTCAAACTCCTGGCTTCAAGCGATCTTCCTACCTCAGTCTCCTGAGTAACTGGAACTACAGGCATGGTTACAAAACCCAGCAATTTTTTTTCTATTTTTAGTAGGGAGGAGGATCTTGCTCTTGCTCAGGCTGGTCTCAAACTCCTGTGCTGAAGTCACCTTCCCACCTTGGCCTCTCAGAGTACTAGAAGGTGAGCCATTCCTGGCTGAAAAAAAAAAATCTTCTTTCATAAAGAAGACACAAAGATTTTCAACAGGCATATAAACATATAATCAACATCACTAATCCCAGGGGACTGTAAATAAAAACAACAATGAAATATCACTCCAGACCTATTAGAATATCTATTATCAAAATGACAAGAGATCATGTCATTGAGGGTGTGGATGAAGAGGAACCTTCGTAGACTGTAGTTTGAAAAGTAGATTGGTACAATCTTTATAAAAAACGGTATCAATTTTCCTCAAAAAATTAAAATTAGAACTGCTGATGATCTAGCAATTCTCCTGTGTATACACCAAAAGAAAGTGAAATCAGCACTTCATATAAATATATGAATTTTTATGTTTATCACAGAATTATTTACAATAGATAAGATATGAAAACAACCTAAATTTTCATTGACAGATTGAATGAGTGAATACATAAATTGTGGTATAGAGAGAAGGATCTTCAAGATTCCTGATTAGATGTACCCGGTACAGCCTCTTCCACAAAGTAGAACTAAAATAACAAGTGGATGGTCACACCTTAAATGAACAACTAAAAGAACCCCCACAGAGGGGGCTCATGCTTATTGTTACAACTCCTTGAGCCTTAGGCAGCTATAACATGGTGTTATTTTGAGAGCTCACCCTCCACTAGACTGTATCCTGACCTGGGGACCCAATAGCCCTGTATCACCACATCACTGAAGCCCCATTGTCATTCCTCATCTGCAGTCACATTGCCAGGGCTGAGGTGCAAGCAATAGAAAACTACTTCACCCTTCCCACAAGCTTAGGAGCACTGCTCATTTTTATGTGGCCTGAAGACCAATTCCACTGTCCCTAGTTACTGGCAACATGAGCTGCTGTGAAGCCAAAGCTTGTGCAAAGTACATTCCCCACACACACACGCACAGGTTCCTGCCTATAGCTACTCCCGCTACTCCCACTGAAAATAAACCTGCTTTTCCCAAAAGCAGGGTTACAGCATAAATGCTGCTGACCCCATATAAGCATTCTGCCATCAGCCTGCGTATAACCATACTCCTTCCTGCTATAGTCAGCAACTGCATACACCACTTTGGTGTCAGCCTAAGGAGAGGTCTGCTTGGCCAAGTTCCACGGCCTTCTGCCTGGCTGGGTTCCACTAATTTGCCCAGGACCAGAGAATAATTGTTGAGGTGCTAGGGTTTGCTTAGTCCAGTCCACCATGATTGGTGCTAAGCACTCTTCCTGGTGAACTAAGGTCAGGCTGACTAAACTTGCCACTACCAGAGCAGCTAGTAACTACCTGAATGTGCCACCTGAAGACTGGCCCACTTTGATCATCACAGCTATTGACAACACCAGCACAGACTTCTTTTTTATTTATTTTTTTTTAATTTTTATTAAATCATAGCTGTGTACATTAATATGATCATGGGGCACCATACACTTGGTTCATAGATCATTTGACACATTTTCATCACACTAGTTAACATAGCTTTCATAGCATTTTCTTAGTTATTTTGCTAAGACCTTTACATTCCACATTTACTAGGATTCACATATACCCTTGTAAGATGCACCGCAGGTGTAATCCCATTAATCCCCCTCCCTCCACCTACCTCCCCCCTCCCTCCCCTCCCTTTCCCCCTTCTCCCTATTCTTAGGTTGTAACTGGGTTATAGCTTTCATGTGAAGGTCCTACATTAGTTTCATAATAAGGGTGAGTACATTGGGTACTTTTGCTTCCATTCTTGAGACACTTTACTAAGAAGAATATGTTCCAGCTCCATCCATGTAAACATGAAAGAGGTAAAGTCTCCATCTTTTTTTAAGGCTGCATAGTATTCCATGGTGTACATATACCACAATTTATTAATCCATTCGTGGATCGATGGGCACTTGGGCTTTTTCCATGACTTAGCAATTATGAATTGGGCTGCAATAAACATTCTGGTACAAATATCTTTGTTATGGTGTGATTTTTGGTCTTCTGGGTATATGCCCAGTAGAGGAATTACAGGATTCAATGGCAGATCTATTTTTAGATCTCTAAGTGTTCTCCATATCTCTTTCCAAAAGGAATGTATTAATTTGCATTCCCACCAGCAGTGCAGAAGTATTCCCTTTTCTCCACATCCGTGCCAACATCTCTGGTCTTGGGATTTTGTGATATAGGCTAGTCTCACTGGAGTTAGATGATATCTCAAAGTAGTTTTGATTTGCATTTCTCCGATGATTAAAGATGATGAGCATTTTTTCATATGTCTGAAGGCCGTGCGCCTGTCTTCTTCAGAGAAGTTTCTCTTCAAGTCCCTTGCCCAGCCTGCATGGGATCCCTTGTTCTTTTCTTGCCAATGCGTTTGAGTTATCTGTGGATTCTGGTTATTAAACTTTTGTCGGAGACATAACCTGCAAATATCTTCTCCCATTCTGAGAGTTGTTTGCTTGCTTTACTTACTGTGTTCCTGGCTGTGCAGAAGCTTTTTAGTTTGATCAAGTCCCAATAGTGTATTTTTGAAGCAGCTTCAATTGCCCGGGGGATCCTTATAAAAAACTTGAATGCATGATGTCTGTTTCACCACTGCCAATGCCATGTCTATTCTCAGGGGAGAAAGAATTCACCCACATTACAAGCCCAACTTTGCCATCCCTGGCGTGTGGGAAGGCAATTTACAGGCACAAACATCAGCCTGATTAGATACACTAACACCTGTATTAGAGTATGTTGCCCTGAGACCCAAGGATAGGTATGTTTAGACCACTAAGATCTGGTCCACCCAATGTCTGTATCCTGCTATCAACCATACAGTAAACCACTGGGTAAATAATAAACAAGAATAACATTCTCTACAGCTGAAGAAATCATACAGAAAGTACACTACTTCATGTATAGCAGAATTAAAACCAATTTAATTTTTGTTTCTTGTTTTATCTTAAAAATATTTTTATTAAATCCTAAGTGTGTACATTAACACATTTATGGGGTACAATGTGCTGATTTTATATACAATTTTGAATGCTTTAAATAAAACTTCTTAACATAGCAATCACATCACTTAATTATTGTGTTAAGGCATTTATACTCTACTCTTAACAGGTTTGACATGTACCCTTACAATATGCACCATAGGTGAGGTCTCACCAATTACCCTCCCTCAACCTGGCCTCCCCTCCCCTCACCCTCCTCTGCCTGCTTTCATCCAAGGGTCTATGTGTGTTTTGTCTTTTGTGTGAAACTGTGGGTGATTATATATTGGTTTCATAATAGTATTGAGTACATTGGATACTTTTTCTTCCATTCTTGATATACTTTAATAAAAATAATGTGTTCCAGCTCCATCCATGTAAACATGAAAGAGGTAAAGTCTCCATCTTTTTTATAGCTACATAACATACTATGCTGTACATATACCACAGTTTACTAATCCATTCATGGGTCGATGAGCACTTGGGCTTCTTCCATGACCTGATAACTATGATTTGGGCTGAAATAAACATTCTGGTGCAAATACCTTTGTTGTAAAATTATTTTTGGTTTTCTGGATATATACCTAGTAGAGGAATTGCAGGATCAAGCGGCAGGTCTACTTTTAGTTCCCTAAGTTTTCTCCAAACTTCTTTCCAAAAGGAATGTATGAGCTTGCATTCCTACCAGCAGTGCACAAGTATTTCCTTTTCTCCAAATCCATGCCAACATCTGTAGTTTTGGGATTTTGTGATGTGGGCTGTACTTACTGGAGTTAGATGGTATCTCAAAGTGGTTAAGATTTGCATTTCTCTGATGATTAAAGATGATGAGCATTTTTTCACGTGTCTGTAGCCCATGTGTCTGTCTTCTTCAGAGAAATTTCTGTTTTCTGTTCAAGTCTCTTGACCACAATGAAATGGGACCACTTGTTCTTTTCTTATTGATTAATTTGACTTCTCTGTGGAATCTAGTTATCAAACCTTTGTCAGAAACATAACCTGCAAATATTTTTTTCGCATTCTGAGAGCTGTCTGCTTACTTTACTTACTGTGATCTTGGCTGTGCAGAAGGTTTTTAATTGAGTCATATCCCAGTAATATATTTTTTGGGCTGCTTCAATTGCTTAGGGGGTCCTCATCATAAAATATTCCCCATGCCAATTTCTTCAAGTGTTTCCCCTGTACTGTCTCCAAGTATCTTTCTAGTTTCATGTCTTAATTTTAAATCTTTTATCCAGTGAGAACCAATTTTTGTTAATGCTGAAAGATGTAGGTCCATTTTCAGTCTTCTACAAGTCCCCAGCCAATTCACCCAGCACCATATGTTAAATAGGAAATCCTTCCCCAATTTATGCTTTTGATAAGCTTATCAAAGATCAAATGATGGTAAGTGGCAGGGTTCATCCCTTCTATTCTGTTCTATACATCTATCCCTCTGTTTTTGTGCCAGTACCATGCAGTTTTGATCACTATAGATTTATAATACAGCCTGAAGTCTGCTAGCGTGTTCCTCTTGACTTGTTTTTATTTTGGGGTAATACTTTGGCTATTCAAGGTTTCTTCTGATTCCATATAAAATGAAGTATTATATTTTCCAGATGTTTAAAGTATGACAGTGGTGCTTTAATAGTGATTGCATTAAATCTGTGTATTGCTTTGGGTAATATGGACATTTTAACAATATTGATTCTTCCTAGCCATGAGCATGGTATGTTCTTTCCATTTGTTAACATCTTCAGCTGTTTTTTTTTTTTTTTTTTGTCAGAGATTCATAGTTCTTTTTATGGAGATCTTTCACGTCCTTTGTTAGGTAAATTCCCAAATATTTCATCTTCTTTGGCACTACTGTAAAAGGAATAGAGTCCTTGAGTATAATTTCAGCCTGACTATTGTTGGCATATGTAAATGCTATTGATTTATAAGTATCGATTTTGTATCCTGATATGTTGATGTATTTCTTGATCACTTCTAAGAGTTTTGTAGTTGATTCCCTGGTGTTTTCCAAGTATAAAATCATATCACCTGCAAAGAGTAAGAGTTTGATGTCCTCTGACCCCATTTGGATACTCTTGATTTCCTTCTCTTGCCTGATTATGATGGTATGACTTCCATTACTATGCTGAATAGCAGTGGAGGCAATGGACATCTTTGTCTAGTTCCATATATGAGTGAGAGTGTTTTCAATTTTATTCCATTCAATATGATATTGGCTGTGGGCTTGCTATAGATGGCATCTATCAGTGTAATAAATGACCTGCTTAAGCCTATTTTCTTAAGGGTTGTGATCATGAAATGATGCTGGATATTATCAAAAGATTTTTCTGCATCAATTGAGACACTCATGTGGTTTTTATTTTTTATTTGATTTATGTGATGTATTATATTTATAGATTTATGTACATTGAAGCAACCTTGAGACTCTAGAATAAAACCAACTTAGTCATGGTTTATAATTTTTTGATGTGTTTCTGAATTCTGTTTGCTAGGATCTTAATAAATATTTTTGCATCTATATTCATTAATCATATTTGTTTATAATTTTCTTTCATTGTTGCATCTTTTCCTGGTTTGGGGATCAGGGTGATATTTACTTCATAGAATGTTTTGGAAAGTATTCCTTATTTTTCTATGTTTTGGAAAAGGTTATGTAACATAGGTTTCTCTTTAAAGGTTTGGTACAATTCGTATGTGAAGCCATCTAGTACAGTCTTCAGGTTATACTACTTTTTTATAGTGGTAAAAACAGTATTGTGTCACAAAAATGAAGATATATGTATATGGAAAAGAATAGAGAACCTAGGAACCTAGGAATGAACCAAACCACGCATCACCATCTCATCTTTAATACACCAAAACAAAAGCATACACTAGGGAAAAGATACCCTATTTAAGAAATAGTGCTGTAAGAACTAGTTAGCCACATGTAAAACACTGAAATTTGATCTGCACTTCTCACCATTGAAAAAATTGACTCTATCTGGATTAAAGATTCAAATTTAAGACACAAACAATACAAATTTTAGAAGAAAGTATGGGAAAAATTTTGATAAAATTGGCCTGAGAAAAGATTTTATGAATAAGATCCTCTTGCAATTGCAACAACACCAATGTGAATAAATGAAACATGATCAAGCTAATGAAGCTTCTGCAGTCTCAGGGTTCCATAAACAAAGGAAACAGGAAGCCTTGGAATGGGAGAAGATATTTTCATGCTACTAATCTGAGAATGGGCTGATAACTAACATCTACAGGGAAGTCAAATTAATCAATAAGAAAAAGAGCAAACAATCCCATTTACAAGTTGACAAAAGACTTAAACAGTAACTTTTCTGAAGATAACAGATGACCAACAAACATAAAAAATGCACACCATCCCTAGCCATCAGAGAGATGCAAATGAAAACCACATAATCCCTAATCTGCTGATTCTGTTGTGGGTTTTGGAGAGAAGGGAAAACTTTATTATTGCTCGCAGAATTATAAACTAATACAACCTTTACGGAAAGAAGTATGGAGAGCTCTCATAGAAATAAAAGTAGATCTTACATTTGTTCCCACAATCCCATTACTATGTATCAACCCACAAGAAAAAAATTAGCATAAAAACATTTGCACTAGAATGTTTATTGCAGCTCAATTCAAAATTGTGAAGATGAAGAATCAACCCAAGAAAGAGCTCATCAATGTAAGAATGAATTAATAAAGTGTGGTATATTTATTCCGTGGAGTACTATTCATACATAAGAAAAGAAAAATTCCTTACATCTTTTGTATTACCTACAAGTTTAAACACATTCTTCTTTGTAAATTATCTCAAGAAAGAAAAAACAGAGGGAGGAGACAAGATGGCCGACTGGAGCCAGCTTTCCACAGAGGCTCCCATCCAGAAGGAGAGTTAAAGGACAGAAATTTAGCAAGTAAGGTGATAGTTTGGAGCTGAGCCAAGAGAGAAGATTAAAGAGCACACATCACCCCTGCTGAGGTGAGTTGTGATCCCAAGGAAAATAAACATAGGTACAAAACCCATCGCCAAGTGGACAGGAGTCCCCTCCCCAATGAGAACAGCTTTCAGTATACTTTCTACAAACAAGCAAGCAGAGTTAAGATCTCCTCCTATTTCATCCCATGGGAGAGACCCTTTAAAAAACAGAAAGCCTTCCCCAGAGATAACCTTCTAGTGTGCCATGGCACTCTCATTCCAGGTACAAAACTGAACATATATACTACAAACAATTATGAAATACAAGCACTACCCTCCAGTCTCACCATGTTGTCTGGAAGCCTGTCCCCCATGGAGTCCACATTCTTGGGCATTTTCTCAAGAAGTGTGGACAGGGCTTGAGCTGTTAAAAGTCTGTGCTGAAAGCGGGAGCTATGGAGCAAGGGATCCATATGGGAGAGGGAGAGATGGTGACCTGCAGCACAGCACAGCAGTAGCATTGACAGAAACAATAGGGCTCACACCCAGATGATGTTTTAGTGAAACACTTCCTGCCTCTCTTAGCAAGCATAGAGAGCTGGACCCCTGCTCCAGTGTGGCCACAGGTGGAACAGATCTGGGATGGAAATGCAGGCTCTGTGAGCAAAGGTTATGCCTGAGGTGACACCTCCCTGGAAGGGATACAGAGGGGATGGAGAAAAGAATATGTGCATTTTCACGCAGAGGCAGCATAGTCCCAGGGCAAGACTGAATCAAAATTGCTGCTTTTGTGAGCCCAAGATGCAACCAGCCCCCAGTGGAGCATACCTGGGACAAAAGCAGATGTGGCAGCAGCAGCATCCCAGGGAAGGGCAAGAACTGATAGCCATTTGTGATCTCTAACTGTGCCTGTCCCAACACAGAGTGCAGTGGAGACAGAGACTCAAGCTTTGTAAGAATTGGCACAGTGGCAGCAACACAGGGCAGGGCTGAATCACAGTTTCTGTGAACTCAAACAGTGCCTGGCCTACTGTTACAGGACAAAAATGCAATATAGCCAGGACAAAAATGCAAATTCTGCAAAAATATAAGTGGCAGCAACATCAATGAGGGGTGGGGCTGGAACACCCCAGACTCTATTAAGCACCTGAGGTAGTCAGGATTCAGGTCTCTCTGCCGGCTGGTGGCAGAGTGAGGCAGCCTGGCTGAGGAGACATAGATCTCCCAGTGACTCAGGTAAGTGCAAACCTCTGGGGCATCTGCTCATTGGAGGAAACTGGGTCACAGCCCTGCAGGGTTAACAGTGAATAAGCGTGACAGAAGTACAAGGTGGGGAAAGAGACATAAAACTTCCTGGACTAATTCATTTACTGGGTGGTCCCTTCTGACTCTATGGAGCATCACAGTGAGGCATACTTAAGTTGCCAGCAGACCCCTCCTATCTAGTTGCTTGAGACCTTTTGAACTCTCCCATTTGAGCCTGGGAGTTGACTGGGATAATTGATTGGAACTCTTGACCTGGGCCAATTACCCAAGGACCATCCAAGGTCGTAACCTGGTTGTGCTGTTGTGGGAAGATTTGATTTTTTTTCTAGTTGTTGCCTGTGGGGGACAAGGTATCTTAGTTGCTTGTATTTTTCCACAGCTGAGATTTCAACCCAGAGTTACTGATTCACTAGGATTGGACAGAGACTAGCTGAAATCAAAACAGAGCAACTTAGCCCCATCACACCAAGCAGATCCACATTAATACAGGCAGAAACACTGTACTGGTCCTTTGCAAAGCAGTAGGGTAAAACCTGCAGTCACCAGTCCCAGCTCTTGGTCAAAGGGCTTGTTAATCAATACTTTAAGATCCCCCAATCCAATTTAACCTTATCTACTCATCTAGCCAAACAGTGAAAAATAATCATAGGGCAGAATCAGTGGAAAAACTATGGCAACATGAATAATCAGAGTAGATCAACTCCCTCAAGGAATGAAAGGCAGACAAACCAGAAGATCCCATTCATAAACAAATGGCTGAGATGTCAGAAATTGAATTCAGAATTTGGATTGCAAATAAGGTTAACAGAATTGAGGTAAAGTTGGAATTAGAAATTCAAGAAGCATTTCAAAAGTTGTCTCAAGAATTCAATGAATTCAAAGACAAAATAACCAAAGATTTTGACACATTGAAGCAAGAATTTGCAGCCTTCAAAGATCTGAGAAATACATTAGAATCCCTCAGTAATAGAATAGAGCAGGCAGGAGAAAGGATTTCTGACACTGAAGACAAAGCTTTTGAACACTCCCAAATGGTCAAAGAGGAAGAGAAGTGGACAGCAAAAATGGATCATTCTCTCAGAGAGCTCCGGGACAATTCAAACAAAACTAATATTCACTTTATAGGAATTGCTAAGGCAACGAGGTTGCTTTGAAAGGCCCAGATGCTCTACTTCAACAGATAAAGGTGGAGAATTTCTTCAACATGGCAAAAGATTCTGAAATTCAGATAGCAGTTTCAGAACCCCAGCACAACTCAACCCAAATAAAGCATCTTCCAGACACATTATAATTAACTACACCAAAATTAATATGAAAGAGAAAATTCTGCAAGCAGCCAGATGTAAGAAAATCATAACCTATAAGGGAGGAATAATGGAATGACTGCAGATCACTCTGGTGAATGTTTTCAAGCTAGAAGAGGGTGGTCATCAACCTTTAACCTCCTAAAACAAAATAACTTTCAACCCAGGATCCTGTATCCAGCTTAACTGAGTTTTATTTATGATGGAGAAATTAAATATTTTAATGATATTCACATGTTGAAGAAATTTGCAATAACTAAACTAGCTCTCCAAGATATTCTAAGACCTATTCTCCATAATGACCAGCACAATCCTCTTCTTCCAAAGTAAACTCACACAAAAACTTTGATAAAATTCCAACTTCTATAGTGATGAAAGGATTAAAAACGGCCATGGACTTTTGATACCTAAAATAGTACCAGGCTTATCAATACTCTCAATGAATGTGAATGGCTTAAATTGCCCTTTAAAAAGGCACAGGTGTGATGACTGGATACAAAAACTCAGGCCAGATATATCCTGCATACAAGAATCTCATCTTACCTTAAAAGATAAATATCGAGCAGTGCCTGTGGCTCAAGGAGTAGGGCGCCAGTCCCATATGCCAGAGGTGGCGGGTTCAAACCTAGCCCTGGCCAAAAACCAAAAAAAAAAAAGATAAATATCGACTCAGGGTTAAGGGATGGACATCTATAATTTAGGCAAATGGCAATCAGAAAAGGCAGGTGTTAACTAAGAAAATGCCAGGAAAGCTATGTTGACTAGTGTGATGAAAATGTGTCAAACGGTCTATGAACCAAGTGTATGGTGCCCCATGATCATACTAATGTACACAGCTATGATTTAATAAAAAAAAAGGAAAATAAAAGGCAGGTGTTGCAATTTTATTCACAGATACACTAGGCTTTAAACCAACAAAAGTAAGAAAAGATAAGGATGCTCACTTCATATTTGTTAGGGGTAACACTCAATATGATGAAATTTCAATTATTAACATTTATGCAATGCATCCAACCAGAATGCACCTCAATTTATAAGACAGACTCTAACAGACATGAGCAATGTGATTTCCTCCAGCACCATGATAGTTGGAGATTTTTAACACCCCTTTGGCAGTGTTGGATAGATCCTCCAATAAGAAACTAAGCAAAGAAATTTGAAACTTGAACTTAAACATTCAACAATGGGATTTAACAGACATCTACAGAACATTTCATCTTAACAAAACTAAATACACATTCTTCTCATCAGCGCATGGAACATCCTCCAAAATTGATCACATCTTAGGTCATGAGGCTAACCTCAGCAAATTTAAAAAAATAGAAATTGTTCCTTGCATCTTCTTGAACCATCGTGGAATAAAAGTTGTACTCAGTAACAACAGGAATCTGCATACACATTTAAAAAAAACAAGAAAACTAAATAACTTTATGCTGAGCAATAGCTAGGTCATAGATGAGATTAAGAAGGGAATTACCAAATTTATGGAACAAAACCATAATAAAGGCATAAATTACCAGAACATCTGGAATACTGCAAAGGCAGTCCTAAGAGGGAAATTTAAAGTCTTCCAAGCCTTCCTCAAGAGAACAGAAAGAGAGGAAGTTAAATTAATGGGACATCTCAAGCAACTGGAAAAGGAAGAACATTCCAATCCTAAACCCAGCAGAAGAAAAGAAATAACCAAAATTAGAGCAGAATTAAATGAAATTGAAAACAAAAGGATTATACAATAGATTAATAAATCAAAAATTTGGTTTTTTGAAAAAGTCAATAAAACAGATAAACCTTTGGCTAACCTAACTAGTAAGAAAAGAGTAGAATCTCTAATTTCATCATCAGAAATGACAAAGATGAAATAACAGCAGAGTCCTTCGAAATTCAAAAAATCCTTGATGAATATTACAAGAAACTCTATTCTCAGAAATACCAAGGCAAAAAAATGACAGACTCCTCACAAATTCAAAAAGTCCTTAATAAATATTACAAAAAACTCTATTCTCAGAAGTATGAAAATATGAAAGAAGTAGACAAATACTTGGAAACATGCCATCTTCCTAGACTTAGCCAGAATGAAGTAGAAATGTTGAACAGGACTATATCAAGCTCTAAAATAGCATAAACTGTACAAAATATCCCCAAAAGGAAAAGTCCAGGACCAGATGGCTTCACATCAGAATTCTATCAAACCTTTAAAGAGTACCTATATTACTTAACGTTTTCCAAAATAGAGAAAATGAAGGAATATTACCCAACACATTCTATGAAGCAAACATCACCTTGATCTCCAAACAGGAAAATACCCAACAAGAGAGGAAAATGATAGACCAATATCTCTAATGAATATTGATGCAAAAATATTCAATAAGATCCTAGCAAATAGAATCCAGCAATACATCAAACAAATTATACATCATGGCCAACTGGGTTTATCCCAGGGTCTCAAGACTAGTTTAACATACATAAATCTATAAATATAATACATTAATTAAACAAAATAAAAAACATAGAGCAGATGATTCTCTGAATTCATGCAGAAAAAGCTTTTGATAATATCCAGCATCCTTTCATAATCAGAACACTTAATAAAATTGGTACAAAATGTACATTTCTTAAACTGATAGAGGACATCTACAGCAAACCCACAGCCAATATCATATTGAATAGAGTTAAATTCAAATAATTTCCACTCAAATCAGGAACCAGGCATGGTTGCCCATTGTCTCCAATGCTTGTTAACATTGTAATGGATAGACTCTCACTGGATTAAAGATTTAAACTTAAGACATGAAACTATAAAAATACTTGAAGAAAGTGCAGGGAAAACACTTGAAGAAATTGGCCTGGGTGAATATTTTATGAGGAGGACCCTCCAGGCAATTGAAGCAAAACCAAAAATACATTACTGGGATCTGATCAGATTAAAAAGTTTCTGCACAGCCAACAACACAGTAAGCAAAACAAGAAGACAGCCCTCAGAATGGGAGAAGATACTTGCAGGTTATGTCTCTAGCAAAGGTTTGACAACAGAGAACTTAAACATATTAGCAAGAAAAGAACAAGTGATCCCATCTCAGGCTGGGCAAGGAACTTGAAGAGAAACTTCTCTGAAGAAAATATGTTCATGTCCTACAGACATATGAAAAAATGCTCATCATCCTTAATCATCAGAGTAATGCACATCAAAACTACTTTGAGATATCATCTCACTCCAGTAAGAGTAGTCCATATCACAAAATTTCCAAATCAGAGATGTTGGCATGGATGTGGAGAAAAGGGAACTCTTCTACACTGCTGGCGGGTATGCAAACTACTATGTTCCTTTTGGAAAGATGTTTGGAGAACACTTAGTGATCTAAAAATAGACTTGCCATTTTTATCCTACAATTCGTCTACTAGGAATATCCAGATAAATATAGACTTGGCATTTGATCCTACAACTCCTCTACTAGGATATCCAGAAGACCAAAAATCACATTATGACAAAGATATTTGTACCAGAATGTTTATTGCAGCCCAATTCATAATTGGCAAGTCATGGAAGAAGCCCCAGTGCCCAACGACCCATGAACGAATTAATATATTGTGTTATATGTACAGCATGGAATATTATGGAGCCTTAAAAAAATATGGAGACTTTACCTCTTTCATGTTCACATGGATGGACCTGGAATATATTCTTCTCAGGAAAGTATTTCAAGAATGGAAGAAAAAGTATTCAATGTACTCAGGCCTACTATGAAACTAACTTATAAGCACCCACACTTCCAAATGAAAGCTAAAACCCAACTCTAGCTCAAGATAAAGGGGAAAGAGTAGAGGAAGGGGAGGGGAGTTGGAATATGGGTGGAGGGAGGGCAATTGGTAGGACCACACCTACGGTGCCTTTTACAAGTGTACATGTTAAATCTACTAAGGGTAGAATATAAATATCTTACTTAACACAATAACTAAGAAAATGCAGTGAAGGCTCTGTTAACCATTTTGATTAAAGTATTGCACATTGTATATAAAACTAGCATATTGTACCTCATAATTGCATTAATGTACACAGGTATGATTTAATTAAAAAATAAAAAAGGAAAAAAATGGAAAAACAATTGTCCCGTGTGCTCAATACTACATGTTCGCCTGAAAGTAAAAAACACAAGTATACTCTAGTGAGAAGAGGGAAGAGGTGAAAGACAGGAAGGGGAAGAGTGAGGTTGACAGGTGGGATCTCACCTAACATGCACAATATGTGGGCATTTAGCATGCTCCCTGAGTGAAAGGCTTACCTACAACTTGAACTTTACCTTAGAAATGAAAACAATGTCACTTGAATATTTGTACCCTCATGTCAATCTGAATTTTTCAGTTGTTTCAGGTTATATGGGTAGAATGAATTAGGTTACACTGCTTGCATTTGTTAGTAATGTCCCTCTTGGAATTGTGTCCCGCCCCCAAATGGTGTTCCATAAAGCCTAACGTTGTACCCCTTAAGTGGGAGCACAAAAATCCTGCTCCCTCTTCCCCTCTCTCAACTCAATTGTTCCTCCACCCTCCACTTTGAATTCATCTGAGTTTTTCTCTCACATATGTATGTATTAGATTGTCCATAGGCTTGATATTAGAACTGAGTACATAGGATTCCTGCTTCTCCATTCTTGTGGTACTTTACTAAGAACAATGTGTTCTCTGTAGATTCTAATCAATCTTTCTCAGATTCATACCCTGCAAATATCTTTTCCCATTCTGAAAGTTTTCTTTTTGCTTTGCTTATTGTGTCTTTACCTGTGCAGAAGCTTTTCAGCTTAATTAAGTCCCATTGGTTTAATTCTGTGGTTGTTACAATGGCCACTGAAGTCTTTGTCACAAAAATTTTCCACAGTCCAACATCATCAAGAATTTTTCCTACACTTTCTTCTAGGATTTTTATCATTTCATGTCTTATATTTTAATCTTTTATCCATTTTGAGTCAATTTGGGGAAGAGGTGAAAAGTGTGGGTCCGGGTTCAGTCCTTTCTGTGTGGTTAGTGGTTCTCCCAGCACCATTTTGTTCAATAGAGATTCTTTTCCCCACTGTATGCTTTTGTTTCATTTACCAAAGATTAGATGGTATCATATCTTGGTTATATACTCTGTACCAAATGTCTATGTATCTATATTTGTGCCAATACCATGCTGCTTTGGTTACTGTGGACTTGTAATATAGAATGATTCTTGTAAGGTGATGCCTCTTGCTTTGTTTTTATTACTAGGAATAACCTTGGATATATGATTTTCTTCTGGTTTCATATAAAATGGAGTACCATTTTATCCAGTTATTAAAAGTATGATATTGGTATTTTATTTTATTATTTTTAAAAATTCTTTGTTGAATCATAACTGTGTACATTAATGCACTTATGGGGTACAATGCGCTGATTTGATATACAATGTGAAATGCTTACATCTAACTGATTAACATAACCGTCTCCTTGCTTACTTATTTGTTGTGGCAAAAACATTCATACTCTACTCTTAATAGTATAGAATTGATGTTGTTATTTTAATGGAGATTGTGCTCAATCTGTAGATTGCTTTTGGAGGAATAGATATTGTATAATATCTATTCTTCCTAGCCAAGAGCATGATATGTTATTCCATTTGTTAATGTCTCCTGCTATTTCCTTTCTTTGAGTTTCATAATTCTCTTTGTAAAGATACTTCACTTCTTATGTTGGGTTTATTCATAAGTATTTCACTTCTTTGAAGCTGCTGTGAAGGGAATCGTGTCCTTGATTTGATTCTCAACTTGGCTGTTATTGGCATATACAAAGGCGACTGGACATTTGTTTTATACCCTAAGACATTATTGTATTTACTGATGATTTCCAATAGTTTTGTTGTTGAGTCTCTGGGATTTTCTAAGTATAAGATCATATCATCAAGAAAAAGCAAGAGTTTTACCCCCCTCTGAACCCATCTGGATGCTGTTTGTATTCTTCTCTTGCCTGATTGCATTGACTAGAACTTCCAACACAATGTTGAATAGTGGTGATAGTGGACATCCTTGTTTAGGTCTGCTTCTAAGCGGAATAGCTTTCAGTTTTACTCTATACAGTATGATGTTAGCTATGGGTTTATCATAGATGGCTTCAATCAGCTTAAGAAACATGCCACCTATACCTCTTTCCTTAAGTGTTCTTGTTAGAAAGCGATAATAAATTTTGTCAAATCTTTTTGTGAATCTGTTGAGAGGATCATATGGTCTTTGTGTTTGCTTGTATTTATATTGTGAATTACATTTATAAATTTGTGTATCTTAAACCAGCCTTGAATTGTTAGGATGAAGCCTACCTGATCATAATAGATATATTTTTGTGATGTGTAGTTCCAATCTATTTGCTAAGATTTTATTGATTATTTTTACATTTATATTCATTAGTGAAACTGGTCTGTAGTTCTTCTTTTCTCTTTTCCTGGTTTTAGAATCCTGGTGATGTTTGCTTCATGGAACGTGTTAGGGAAGGTTCCTTCATTCTCAATGTTTTGGAATAGGTTCTGCAGTATAGGGACAAGCTCATCTTTGAAGGTTTAATAGAATTCCAATGTGTAGCAATCTGGTCCTGGGCTTTTTCTTTGTTGGAAGTGTTTTTATTATTTATGCAATTTCACTACTTCATATTGGTCTGGTCAAGAGACATATTTCTTCCTGGTTAAGTCCAGGAAGATGATGTGATTCCAGGTATTAGTCCATTTCCTCCACATTGTTAAATTTCTTGGCATAGACTTTCTGTTGTAGTAGTCAGAAATAATGTCTTGTATCTCTGTGATATCAGTTGTTATTTCCCCCTTTTAATTTCTGATTGAGGTTATTAGAGACTTTACTTTTCTATTTCTGGTTAATCTGGCCAATGGTGTATTAATTTTACTTATCTGTTTGAAGAACCAACTTTTTGTTTTGTTAATTTTCCTAATAATCTTTTGTTTCCAATGTCATTTATTTCTGATTTAATTTTGGTTATTTCTATTCTTCTCTTAAGTTTGGGATTGGACTTCTCTTCCTTTTCCATTTCTTTAAGATGATTCCCTAAATTGTTTATGTTCTTTCTTTTTGTTTTACAGATAAAAGTTTATAATGTGGAAAATTTCCCTCTTAGGACTCCTTCTGCAGTGTCCCACAGGTTTTTATAGCTGCTGTTTTCATTGTTGTTATGCTCAAGGAAGCTAATGATTTACTCCCTAATCTCTTCCTTGATCTAACTGTCATTTAACATAAAGTTGTTTAGAGTCCATGCCTTTGTGTGGGGATGAAATTTATTTGTTGGAGTTGAATTGCTCCCTATTGCCTTGTGATTTGAGGAGATACAAGGTATCATTTTTAATTCTTTTCATTTTGTTAAAGTTTTATTTATGTCTCAGGATGTTGTCTATTTTAGAGAATATTCCTTGGGTTGACAGGAAAAATCTATATTTCTTAGCTTTGGGATGGTCTTTTCTGTATATATCTATTAAGCATAGTTGCTCTAGGGTTGTGTTCAAGTCTCTTGTGTCTTTGTTTAGTTTCTATTTAGAGGATCTCTCTAACTCTGTAAGAGGAGTGATAAAGTCTTCTACTATTATGGTGTTATAGGATATCATAATGCTCAGCCAAATTAAGGTCTGTTTCATGGATCTGGGAACATTGAAGTTGTGTGCATAAATATTTACAATTGAAATGTCCTCCTGATATACTATTCCCTTGACCAGCATTAAGAGTCCATTTTTGTCTTTTTTGAATTTCATTGTTTTAAATCCACTTGTATCTGAATATAGGATTGAGACCACGCCTTTCTTCTGATTTACATTTACATGAAATATTGTTTTCTATCCCTTAACCCTTAGTCTTCCTTTTTCCTTCAATGCGAGGTGTGTTTGCTATAGACAGCATAAGGATGATTTATGTTTTTTAATCCAATCATCCAGCCTGTGCCTCTTCAGTGGGGGCTTCAATCTATTAACATCTATTGAGAGAATTGATAAGTGTGGTGGAGTTGTATTCATCTTATTTTGTGAAAGTTCACTGCTTAGTTTTATCTTGTGTGTCATTGTCAAAGCTAGGTTTTATCCTTTAGTTTTGGGTGTTTAGTTTGCTGGTGGTCACTTGTGATGATCAGTGTGCAGAATAGTCTAAGTATTTCCTATAGAGCTGGTCTTATTTTTGCAAACTTCCTCAATGTTTGCACATCACTGGATAATTTATCTTCTCCATCAATTTTAGAGCCTATCTTAGCAGGATACAGAATTCTGAGCTGAATATTGTTTTGTTTAAGTAGTTTAGTTACATGACCATTCTCTTCTGGCTTGAAAAGTTTTATATGAGAAATCTGTTGTTACCTGATGGATCTGTCTTTTTAGATCAATTAGTGATTGCTTACTCCTGGATACTTGCAGAATTTTCTCCTTTGTCTTCACTTTTAACAGGTTCATTACCATGTATCTTGGAGAAGCTATGTTTGAGTCGAGACTGCCTGGGGTTAGATATTTCTCTTAAAGGAGCGTGTCAGAGTCTTTTATATTACTTGGGAAATTTTCATTTATCCTGTAGTGGTGCTTCAATTACTCCTCTAGTAGGGGTTCTATTCCTTTGGGGCATTCTACATCCTTTTCTGGGATACTTATAATTCATATATCTGAATTCTTCATGAAGGCTCATAATTCTCTCAGTGAACATTCTTCTTTCTCTCTTTTCTTTTCTGCCTCTTTAACTGCTTGTGTTTTCTCAAGACCCTTATCCTCTGGCTCTGAGAGTTTTTCTTCTCCATGATCTAATCTGTTTTTGATACCTTCTACTATCTCTTTATGTTGCCTGATTGACTGCTTCAATTCTTTAAGCTACACTATATTTTTCTTAAATTCTTCATATTTTTGATCTCTCATTTGGTTCTGTTCTTGGATTTCCTTTTGGTTATTTTCCACATTCTCAGGAATTCCCTTCATTGTCATCACCATCTATATTTTAAATTACTTTTATGTCATTTCGAACATTTCTTTATAGTTGGAATCCTCTGAAGTAGCTACCTCATGATTCTTTGGTGGGGATGGGGTTGTTCTGGTCTGACTTTTTACTTTGCCAGGATTTTTCTGGTGGTTATTCTTCATGAGTGTTTTCTTTTTGTCTGCTTCCTTACTGTACATTTTCCTTTCACTTCCTACTCTTTCTAAAGTTACCTTGTCTCTGACCTTAGGTGTTGAAGTGTCCTTTTGATATAGGAGCAAAAGGAAGAGACAAATGAAGAGCAAGAAGGGAGAAGAGATAGAAAAAAAAAGAAAAGAAAAAGGCAAGGAGAGGTAACAGAAAAAAACAACACTAAGAAGAGGAATAGAAAGAGAGAGACAGGGATAATAGTGGTGTTCAGTGAGTGTTTTAACCTGCACTTACACTTCTCAGTCTCTGGGTACTGGATTTGGTGGATGTCTCGAGGTCAGGAGCACCTTACCAGCCTGAGCAGAAACAAAACCCCACCTCCAACAAATGGAGAAGAAAAACAAAAAATACTGTAAGACAGAACAATCAAACAAAAACCCTAAGGGATAAAATGAAGGGTAAAGAAAAGGATAATAGGAAGAGAAAAAATAGGAAAAATGGAATCCATACTACAGAAGAAGAAAACAATGACAACTTATAATTACAATAGAAAAGAAAGAAAAAAATCTAGGGGGGTAAATTCAAAATTATTTTTGATAAAAGAAAAAAATATAATTATATAATATATATTAAGTTACGCCATATAATTCCTGGACAATAGGTGATCTTCTTCGTAATGAGATGCTAATCATGATGCTGATACAGCTTTATAAGTTGGAAGCTGGAAGCCTCTGCCTTGCTGCAGAGAGTTGGTCTCATCTTCCTGATTTTTTTTGCCCTCAATCCTCACAGGGATGGCAGCTTCAAGCTCTCATGATACCGCTTAAAGGACACTCTTAAAAGACACACTCCAACCTTTCCAAAAAATGTCCTTTAGCCACATAGTAGGTTTCCCAAGAAAGTCTGTGTCACTTAATCTCCCCACAGTAGATACCCAGCTTATCAGGCACGCCCAACCTGCCTAACACTAGCAACTTGCAAAGCAGCTCTCCCACAATGTCTTAACCTGTCCCACAGCCAAACAGTGAGAGCCCTGCTCCACATGGTGGCTCAGGTCTCTGAGCGCTGTTCATGATCACTTACTTGCTCACCCAATCTCTCCCAAGGTAATTCCACCAAGTGCCCAGGTCAAAAAAAAAAAAAAAAAAAAAGCCCACATGACAAGCTTTCAACGTCTGAAAACTGCTGTGACTGCTGAAGTGTTCAGCTTCTATTGGCATGTAAGTACTTGCCTTCTGCACCAGTTTACCACTGCTCCTGACCCCCTTTTTCTGTGCTGGAGTCTCCTTCTGCCTCCCTATGCCCCAAAGTGATGTTTCTGTGCAGGGCCACCAGCCAGAGGTGGCCGGAGTTCTTTCTCTCTGATCTCACTGCACAAAGCTACAAAGGACCTGCCTCTGATCTGCCATGTTGCTCTAGCATCAATCTTCAATTTTTTTAAAGGTCAAAAAAATAAAAATAGAATGAAATGAAATTTCCTAAATGACATTAACATTCAGAATGTATGTTAATTATTTTGAAATGTATATCTCTTTAGTGAATTTTTCCTTTATGTCCTAAATTATTTTACTGTTTTTTTTTTCAATTTCCTAATGAATCCCCTTGAGATTACTTGTGATTCATATTTTCAATTCTATATGTGACAGTTCAAAAAATAATTTTTTATTAAATCATAGCTGTATACATTAATGCAATCATGGGGCACCATACAATAGTTTTATAGACCGTTGAAAACATTGACACATTTTCATCACACTGGTTAACATAGCCTTCCTGGCACTTTCATAGTTATTGTGTTAAGGCATTTATATTTTACATTTAATAAGTTTCACATGTGCTCATGTAAGATGCACCGAAGGTGTAATCCCACCAATCACCCTCCCTCTGCCCATCCTCCCCCCTACCTCCCTTCCATCTGCCCCTTCCCCCTATTCTTAGGTTATAACTGGGTTATAGCTTTCATGTGAAAGCCATAAATTAGTTTCATAGTAGGGCCGAGTACATTGGATACTTTTTCTTCCATTCCTGAGACACTTTACTAAGAAGAATATGTTCCAGCTCCATCCATGTAAACATGAAAGAGGTAAAGTCTCCATCTTTTTTTAAGGCTGCATAATAGTCCATGGTGTACATACACCACAATTTATTAATTCATTCATGGATCAATGGGCACTTGGGCTTTTTCCATGACTTAGCAATTATGAATTGGGCTGCAATAAACATTCTGGTATGAATATCTTTGTCATAATGTGACACTACCAGACCTCAGACTATACTATAAATCGATAGTGATCAAAGCAGCATGGTACTGGCACAAAAACAGAGAAGCACATGTCTGGAACAGAATAGAGAACCAAGAGATGAATCCAGCTACTTACCGTTATTTGAATTTTGACAAGCCAATTAAAAATATTCAGTGGGGAAATGATTCCCTATTTAACAAATGATGCTGCATGAACTGGCTGGCAACCTGTAGAAGAATTAAACTGGACCCACACCTTTCACTATTAACTAAGATAGACTCTCACTGGATTAAAGATTTAAACTTAAGACATGAAACTATAAAAATACTAGAAGAGAGTTCAGGGAAAACCCTTGAAAAAATTGGTCTAGGCGAGTATTTTATGAAGAGGACCCCACGGGCAGTTGAAGCAGCTTCGAAAATACACTACTGGGACCTGATCAAACTTAAAAAGCTTCTGCACAGCCAAGAACACAGTAAGTAAAGCAAGCAAACAGCCCTCAGAATGGGAGAAGATATTTGTAGGTTATGTCCCCGACAAAGGTTTAATAACCAGAATCCACAGAGAACTCAAACATATAAGCAAGAAAAGAACAAGTGATCCCATCGCAGGCTGGGCAAGGGACTTGAAGAGAAACTTCTCTGAAGAAGACAGGCGCACGGCCTTCAGACATATGAAAAAATGCTCATCATCTTTAATCATCAGAGAAATGCAAATCAAAACTATTTTGAGATATCATCTAACTCCAGTAAGATTAGCCCATATCACAAAATCCCAGGACCAGAGATGTTGGCGTGGATGTGGAGAAAAAGGAACACTTCTACACTGGTAGTGGGAATGCAAATTAATGCATTCCTTTTGGAAAGATGTTTGGAGAACACTTAGAGATCTAAAAATATATCTGCCATTCAATCCTATAATTCCTCTACTAGGTATATACCCAGAAAAAATATTTTTTTTTGTTTGGAGTTCTTTTCTGGATAGTTACTGTGATATTTGGGGATGTAACAATAGTCTGTTTTCCCATATTGCCATAGTTTTTATGCTGCCTCCCTGTTATCTGAATCATCTTGCCTCAGCTCAAAACAAATAGCTTCACATTGCACCTGATCTCTCCTGAGAAGTCTGCTGCTCAGCATAGAAAGGGAGAAGTACACTGACTTTTGCCATATATGTGTAGGTAACCACTGTGATGTGGTGGTAAATTTAGACAGTTTGGACCTCAGTCACCTGGAAGAGTGATAGATACCATCAATGGTAGGTAAACTAGTTTAGGTAATACCCAATCCCCAGACTCCTGGATTGCCTGCTTGAGTCTTGGGGAAACTAGACCAAGACTAGTTGGAAAATTTACCCTTAAGCCTCCTTGAGTGCAGGTTCTGGCTGTGATAGAGAAAGGTAGCCTTATTTCTTGATCTGAAAGAATGCTCAGACATAATAATGGTGGACTCACTGTCAGCTTGCAATAGGAGGGACATTCCCCTCTTAACAAGATTAGCAGAGACAGGTAGTCATGGGGTGCACAAGCTTCTAACATTTCTCTCTCCTGGCCATGAGAGTAGTCTCGGTTCTTCTAATGGACAAAAGTGCCCAGATTCCCAGGTCCCACCCTGGGTCAGTTGTAACAGAGAGGGTGAAAGCAACTCAGCCTCCAGTGCTAAGGGCTAATAGACTGGGTGCGGGTTGTAGCTGAAGTGTTTCAGCAGGAAAAATTTAGTTGTGCTATGTACTTTCCTCCAGGGTGTGTACACCCCTCCCAGAAGGGACAAACAACTCAGGGATATGACTACTATTCCCTCTCTCCCTCAGGAGCGGTGACAGTTTTTGATGGAAATAGGCAGCGGTAGCAGAGGGGCATGAGATTGAGTGAGTTCCAGTAATACTTGTAAAACAACCTTTTGGATGTCAAGCACTGATGTGGGTGTGGTCCATGGCTGTGGTGTGAGTATATCACTCATATCCAAAAACCTACAGTTCTCAGGTTCTCCTGCATTCTGTAGAAGTTGTCCCATAGTACCACTCAGAATTGGTAGAGTAGAGGTGCTGCTCTTCACCTGTGAGCCCTGAGCACAAACACAACACAGCCAACAGGGTCACAGTTTCCATTCACAGCTCCAGTCAGGCAGTTATCTATCTCTTCTGCCCCCAAATTACACTGGCCACAGCAGCAGTGGCTGGGCCTGCAGAATTTTGTGGAATGTGAAAATGGTTGCTGTTCTCTACCCATGACCCAGAACACAGCGGCTGTTACCATGATGGGAAGGGATTTTACTGTCTGCTGGCACGGCAGAGCACAGGATTTATACTGCTGCTGGGAGTAGAGTCACATTTCAAAGCCCGGGACAGGGAGCTTTCAGGCTGTGGAAGGCATGCACTTTGGGTTGCCTCCAGGGATTCTTTCTTTCCTTCTTTCTTTCTTTTCTTTCTTTCTTTCTTTCTTTCTTTCTTTCTTTCTTTCTTTCTTTCTTTCTTTCTTTCTTTCTTTCTTTCTTTCTTTCTTTCTTTCTTTCTTTCTCTCTCTCTCTCTCTCTCTCTCTTTCTTTCTTTCTTTCTTTCTTTCTTCCTTCCTCTCTTCCTTTCTTCCTTCCTTCCTTCCTTCCCTCCTTCCTTCCTTCCTTCCTTCCTTCCTTCCTTCCTTCCTTCCTTCCTTCCTTCCTTCCTTCCTTCCTTCTTCTTCTTTCTTTCTTTCTTTCTTTCTTTCTTTCTTTCTTTCTTTCTTTCTTTCTTTCTTTCTTTCTTTCTTTCTTTCTTTCTTTCCTTCTTTCTTTCTTTTTTGGCAAACCACATCATATTTTCCATTGGCAGTAGTTCTCCATGTCAGCTAATACCACTGAAGACACTGAGTCCAGCTGGCACTATACCACTTCAGCCCTCCATGTGGGCCCTGGGGCAAGTCATAAGCACATTCAGGGTGTAGATACATGGTCTGTGGTCCTCAGGGGAGGATGCAGTCCTAGGAGAATGTATTTTCACAATGTAGCCTTACTGAAGATGCTCAGGTGTGGAGTTGGGAGTGGAGGAGGATTAATAGCTCAGTGTGAGTTCTCAGTCCATTGCAATACCCTTCAGGAATGTCTAAAACACTGCCCATGCTAAAGGCAGGATTCATGTGAATAAAGGAACTCTCCTGAAATTAGGATTTCAGAAATCTGTAGAAGGAATGTGAGAAACTGGAACTCTCTCATTTACCCTTTGCCCACAATCAAGTCCCTCTGGGCTCTTTCCAGTCTCTGTGGAGTTGGCCTTTTGCTCTGCCTCCTTCTGTGCCTCAGGTGCTTCCCATAAAATCTCCATTGGACTCTATCGTTCTCTCCCTGATATCCTCTTTGAAGTATGATTTTGTAAACATGATTGTGGTTCTTTTTTCTAGAGAGAGCAGCTTTCTAATATCTCTAGTCAGTAATCTTGAACTAGAATCAAAGTCATTCTTCTTTTTATTAACCTCACGTTCAATACATTACCAAGTTCTTTAGATGTAACCTCTAAAACAGTTATCAAATAAATCCATTGCTGTAGATGAAAAGCTCTAGTAGGCTAGCCTTCTGCCTGATCTCTCCATCAGGTTATGGCCCTGAGTGTCAGCTACCCTGCTGCAATGCTTGCCTATGTTGGTGAAATGTGGTTGGAAGGTCCAGCAGAGTAGATAATAAAATAGTCTTAAAAATGTCTATATAGAGATCAACAGCTTAGAGACAGAATATAAATAAAGCTAGAAAATAATTGATAATTTCCTCTGCAGGTACTCTGCAGCTGTAAGCACCTTGACTTGTAAACTATAACTTTCCCTCATTAAATTCTCCTCAAAGTATTGTTTGATCTGTAGCTTAGTACTCACCTGTATTTCAGCCTGATATCTTTCTTCCTTGAACAAAGAACTGCCTGTGTAATTAGAACATGAAACTGTTACCTTTTCACTTTTTGCCTTGTGTAGAGAGGGCACAGTTTTCTAATAAATAGCTTTGAATACTGGACAGTTGCCTGTTAGCCTTGGGAGGTGATGATAACAGTGTCCTCTCTCACAGCTCAGAACATTGTGTGTGCGTGTGTGTGTCTGTATGTATGTGTGTAAATTTCACAGCATTTCTCTATGTTTGTCTACCAGACCCTGGGTTTGGGGGCAAAGTGTGCAGGGGGACTCCCAGTCTGCCACATTGCAGCTTGGTTCTCAGGTTGCAACAACTGGTGCCCCCTCTTAGGTATTCTCTCAAATCATGCTAGCAGAGGGGAAAAGATCATGCCAGTGTCAATAAAACCCTGGTCAAAGTAGGGCAAAACAGATGACCTAACTATCTTGGCAAGAGAATACAGGTGCCTCTAGGTGAGCTCTAAAACCCTGCCAGCAGACCTAGGTTTAGGCAAAGATTCATGAGATCCCTTCCTTATTCCATTCTCCATATCTTCCACTTCATTCTTTCACTCACCCAATTGTAATCTCTCTCTCTCTCTCTCTCTCCTTCTCCTCTCTCTCTTCCTTCTCTTTACACCTCCTACTTTACTTTCTGACTTTCCTGCTTTTCTCTTCCACTATGGGCAGGTTTCAGTAAAAGGCTATCCCACCTCTGTTTATCTAGTGGGTGAATGAAAGATTACAAGAAGAAATGGAGGATGTCTTTCCTCTTGCTAATAGTTTGTCAGTTCAGTTTCCTTTTCCACTTGATCCCTCAGTTTGAAGGGAATGAACTGAGTCACCCACACTTTCATATATAAGATAAAACACAACTATGGCTCATTTTAAAGGAGAGAAGATGAGGGGGAATGGAGGGGAGGAGAGATGGTAGTGCTGACTTCCACTCTGTCTGTTGCCATTCACTCACATTAATTTTTCTATCATGGAGCCAGAGGTCTAGTTCTCTCCTTTTCCATCACACTTTCCCAGGCTCATGACATTATCCATGCTTGTCCTGAATGTCAGCAATATCCACTCATATCTCCATGGGAGTGAATAAATGATGTCTCCAAGCAAATGACTTGTGGCAAATATATGTCACCCATTCATTTCCCCCCATTTATTAAAGTAAAATATGTTCAGGTTTGTATTCATACTTATTCAAGAATGCTTTATGTAATTTGTCAAACTGGGGAAACCACAAAACATGTTAAACATCACTTACTTTCCACAATATCATCCCTCAGTCTTCCCTAACAAATTAAAACTGACAATGAGCCTATTTATACTTCAGACTCTTTTGCCTTATTTTGTCAACAATGAAATATTAAACACACCACTGGCATCCCCCACAATAGAACTGAACAGGCTATTATTGAATGTGCTCACAGAATGTTAAAAATTCAATTAGATAAACAAAAGAGGGACTGTAGAGGATAAGCTTGCTCCACAAGAAAAATTACATAAAATATTATTTACCTTTAATTTTTTTTAATTGCTTCAAAAACAGCCTTACTGCTACTGAAAGACATTTTACTCCCTAGATAAAGACTCTGTGAAGCCTCAAATGTCTAGGATCTGCCAAACTTTTGGCATGGAGGTAAGGTTATGCTGCTGTTTTATTGCCAGTAGGTCCTTTCTGGATTCCAGCATATCCAGAGCTGGAAAGCCTTACCATGAACTTACAACCTATAGAAAAGGAGAATACAGTTCCAGAGATTAAAAAAAATCTCCACCTAACAGTTGCCTCAATGAGGAGCTCACACCTGTAATGATATCCGACTGGAAAGTACTACTCCAGTATAAGAAGGCATCTGTTGGTCCCTCATGCGGACAACCCTGAGCACATCTGAGACTGGGTACAGCCCAAGAACAGCAATATTCCTCTTATGTCAACTGGAAAACCCTGGAAATGTTAGCTTCTCAAGTTGAGGAAGCCCTCAAGACTGGAACTCCAATCAACACTGAAACCCTTCTTCTGGCTTTAATGCCAGGTTTAACCTCCAACACTTTACGTTATAAGAAGGTGTCATTCTTTTTCATTTTTATTGTATTCATTCCTCAAGTAAGAGCTTCCACGCATGTCTACTGAGCTCATATATTAGAGCCTTCCCTATATTCTCCAATCTATTCTGGGAAACCTGAGCCTCCCCTTCAAATGAAAACATGAAATTCACCAGCAGTATATGGCTACCACCTGCCGGCCTTTTGTAGGATTGCACTTCCCAGCAGGGTGACAAATGGCAGCATAAAAGTGCCTGGTACAAGTTAACTCAAAATTGTTTTGTTTTGTTTTGTTTTGTTTTGTTTTGTTTTGTTTTGTTTTGTTTTAACTGAAGATTTAACACTGTGCCTTGAAAGGGGGGCTATTTATGACAAGCCTATTTACTGTGTCCCTTTCAAACCTTAATGGTATAGAATTTTATATATGTATATATATACATACATAAATTTAAATATATATATATTTCTTTATTCATAAAATGAAACTTCTCAAATAGAAAATGCAGCACGTCACATTTTCGTAAGAGCAGTTAGAGTCGATGGCCCTTTAATTTATAGCTATCACCTCCAAGTTCTTCCACCCCGATTTGTGGTCACCCTTTTCTGAATGGACAAAACTCTTCAGACTTAATATGGAGTTACTGTGCATACCCAAACTTTAAAATTGGTGAACCCATGGGCTGTTAGGTACAGCCACCTAACAAAACTTTAAAAATTGTTTGCCTTATCATTTACCCAGTTGAGAGCCCCAATGGAACCCAGGGCTGGACGGTCCTTTATTAAGAGTTTGGAAGAATTTCCCTTATTCTATATATACTCCAAATAAAAAGGGAGATTTGCAGAGATACTTTGCCCTTCCCCCACAGAGTTGTTGGCAAAGTCCTTATGTTATGCTCCCTAATCAATCATATCTCTGGTTAACAGACAATTCATATACTGATGTTATGATCTGCACTTCTCAACATGTTTTTGCTGTAACTTCTCAGCCAGCCTCTATACAAAATAATATATTGATAACCCAATATTCCCCATAAAACATTTTACTCTGACTGTATTAGCCAATAAGACTTGGTTATCTCCATGTGTTATCTATTCAAATGTAACCCAGATAAATTTAACCAATATTAATTTCCTCAGACAGAGAGCCAAAACTGGCTTCCGGTTAATTTTACCCAACCATGGAACAAGAAAATGCATTGGAAAAAATTAGTACAGATTTTGGAAAAATTTGTTCCAAATATTTTCTTGGTATTTTATTGGCCTCGATTATCATTGCCACTACAATGCCACAGCATTGACTGCCAGTCTGGCCCTATCAAAAACTAACCATACTGCCCATTAAGTAAACAGGTATTTGCAGAATAATACTTCATAACTCCAATCATAGGCTATGGTAGATCAATGAATTTTAAAAGGCTTAATGACCTAGAAGCAGTAGTACTTTGGATAGGTAAAAGATAAGACATCATATAGCCCAGACAGAAACTGGTTTATGATATGGAACACAAAACCATGTGTATCACTTTCATCCCATTCAATGAATCAGAATACTGGGATACATTTAAAATATACCTACAAGGTGCCTTTGCAAAGGCTCTTAGCCAAGATCTAAATTAGCACAACAATTAAAACTCCTAGCTGATGCACAAAAACAAACTTTGGGTGATTAAACAATGTGGCTAATTGGCTTAACCCAAAAACTTGGCTTTCTGGACTAACCTTAAGAATTTGGATCTCTCTTGCTTTTTTTTATTATTATTATTCTGTTTCTGTGTTTTCTTGCAGTAGTGAATGCCCTTGGTTGAATAATCCAATAGACTACCTGTGCAGAGGTGATAATGGCTGTCTTGTCAATCAACAAAACCCTGAAACCCCACAAACTTTATCACCCTATAGTTACATTAATTTTACTCCATTAAAAGATAGAACTACCTTAAAACTCTCTTGCTCAAAAAAGGGAGGGATATGCTGGTGAAAACTAAAGTAGTCTGGGATCATGAGAGTGCCTGTTAGCCTCATGAGGGTCTGATATGGTGTCAGATTTCAATGGTCAGAACACTGTGTGTAGGTGTGAGTGTGTGTGTGTGTGTATGTGTGAGAATTTTGCAGCATTTCTCTCCCTTTGTCTTCCAGACCTCAAGTGGTCAGGAAAAGTTTCTGTGTAGTGGAACTCCCAGTCCACAGTGTTGCAGCTCAGTTCTCAGGTTGCAACACATTGCACCCCAACATTACTGCCAATATTGTAGTCCAAGACCTCATCCTTTTTGCCTATGATTATCCAGCAATGTCACAACTTATCTCTCCATACCTATCGCTGACTCATATCTTCACATTTCAGACAAAGTGATAATATCATGCAAATATGTTCAAGTCACATCACCTTCCCTGTTATTGGATTTAATGATTCTTCATTCACTTTGAAACAAAGATCTATTTTCTTCCAGCAAATTCCCAAATAATGTGTCTCTACCAGTCTTTCTTTCTTTCTTCTTCTTTTTCTTTCTTTTTTTTTTTTGAGACACAGTCTCACTTTATTTCTCCCTGATACAGTGCTATATGTCATAGCTCACAGCAACCAGAAACTTGGTCTCAAGAAATTCTCTTACCTCAGTCTCCCAACTAGCTGGGACTACAGGTTCCTACCACAATGCCCAGCTACTTTTAGAGATGAGGTCTCACTATGTCTCAGGCTTGTCTCTAGCTCATTATCTCAGGCAATTTTCCCACCTCAGCCTCCATGAGTGCTGGGATTACAAGTGTGAGACACCACAACCAATCAACCTTCTGTCGATCTTTCTAACTTCATCTTATATTATCTCCTTTGTTTATAATTGTAACAAGTGTCTTACCAGTGCAGAGACATTGTAACTCCTTCTGTTCTTGCTATCTCTTCTACACTAACATTGCCTCATACATATGCATTGGTCCAGCTCAAGGAGGTCACAAGGAGGTCTTAGGTGTCATTCTAGTTTTGGCCTTTGGAAAGAAGGTATTAGTATGTTCCCACAGTTATACAGTGTTGATTTCTTTCTACATTTGATACAGGTTGGGTCTTGCTTTTTCTAAGGCTAGTAAGGAGCTCCTGACTTTGAGGGACCCACCCAGCCAGGCCACACAAAGTTCTAGACCTGCAAGTGTGGTTAAAGCACCCCACTGAGTACCACTATTTCTCCTATCATTCTCTTTATTTCTTGCTCTCTTTTTTCTCTGCTTATATTCAAATATTTCCTTCCAACTCCCTTCTTCTTTTTTTCCTCTTAATCATCTTCTTTTCTGTCTCGATTATTGCTTTTTACACATATTTTCCTTTTGGCTTTATATTAAAAGGGAACTTCAACACCAAAGCTCTGAGACAAGGTTATTTTAAAGCAAATGAGGTAGGAGGAAGAAAAGAACAGGGGAAGGAAGTGAACAAGAGAATGAAACATGAGGTGGAACCAAAAGAACAGTTCTGGTACCATGAAAAACCAAAACAGAGCAAGCTTCCCAAAGGACCATGATGCAGCTACCACAGAGGATTCCATTTATAAATATAATGGAAATGACAGAAAGGGAATCCAAATATGGATGGCAAAAACAATAAAGGTAATTAATAAGAAAGTGGAAAAACAGAAATAAAAAATGGATGAAAGATATGAAAAATATAGAGAGGCTATGGCAGAAGAGAAGGACATAAAGGAGTCAATCAGGGAACTTAAAGATGCAGTAGAAAGTATCCATAACAGATTAGGACACAAAGAAGCAAGAATATCACAGATAGTAGCTAAAGCTCTTAAGTTAACACAGGCAGTTAAAGAGGCAACAACAACAAAAAAAGAGTGACAAAGGACAATATTTATTCAGAAAATTATAGAAATTCATGAATTGCTCATACATGCAAATTATGCATATCCATGAAGAGAAAGAAGAATATTCCAAAGGAATGGAAGCCCTATCAGATGATATCATAAATGAAAACGTCTCACGTTAACATTCCTTTTAGAGGGATTGAACTTTGGATTGTCTTAACACAAAAAGAGCATCTCCAAGACCCATTGTAATGATCCTGTCTAGAGTAAAGACAAAAGAGAAAATTCTGCAGTCATCCAGCAGTAATTGCCAACTGACCCACAGGCGCAGATCATTCAGAGTGACAGAATACTTTTCAGCTGAAACTTTCCAAGCCAAAAGACAATGGTCAACTAAATTTAACTTTCTCAAACAAAAAAATTTTCAGCCTAGAATTCTGCATTCTGCTAACCTAAGCTTCAAAATCAATAGAGAAATCAAATCTTTTCCTTATATGAAAACACTGAGGAAATTCACCATAACTAGATCAGCTCTATAGGAACCACTTGGACCTATTTTCCACACTGATCATCACAATGGCCCACCAGCAAAGTAAACAGTCAGAAACTAAAAGACAAAACGTAACTTCCACATGGTGCAAAGAATAAAACTAAGCAATGGACTTTTGCAAAATAAGATGAAAAGAACTCCACTACAATTATCAGTTCTCTAAAGAAATATTAATGGCTTGAATTCCCCACTGAAGAGATACAGGCTGGTTGATTGTATCTACAAAACAAATAAACAAAAAAGCCATCCATATGTTGTCTCCAGAAAACACATCAAAGCTTGAAGGACAAATCTAGACTTAAGGTAAAGTGATGGAAAACAGTATTTCAGGCAAATGGAAAACAGAAGAAAGGAAAAGTTGCAATCTTATTCTCAGATATAACCAGATTTAAAGCAAACTAATGTTAAGAAAGACAAAGATGGCCACTTCATTCTGGTCAAGGGAACAATACAACAAGAAAACATCTTAATTGTAAATATTTATGCACCCAACTTAAATGGTACCAGATTTATGAAACAGACATTAATTGGTCTGAATAATATGATATCTCATAACATCATAAAAGTTGAGGACTTTAACACTTTTCTGGTTGAACTGTACCGATTCTCTAAACACAAACTTAATAAAAACACAAAAGACTTAAATGTGACCCTAGAACAAATGGGCTTAACAGTCAAATACAGAGCACACCATCCCAAACCTAGGGAATATACATTCTTCTCATCAGCCCATGGAACACACTCTAAAATAGATCATATCCTACATCACAAATCAAAACTTAACAAAATTAAAAGGCAAGAAAGGTGGAACTCAATTCCAACAATAATTTTCATACCCATTCAAAATCATGGAAATTAAACAACCTTATACTGAATGACAGCTGGCTTAAAAAATGGATAGAGGAGGAAATTATTAAGTTCCTTACATATAACAACAATGAAGCTACAAGTTACCAAAAAGTGTGGGATATTGCAAAAAGCTGTCCTTAGAGGGAAATATATAAGATGATATGCCTACATCCAAAAAAAGAAAGAAAGCACATCAACAATCGAATACATTATCATAAGCAAATGAAGAATGAAGAGCAAACCAATTCCAAACCGAGTTAAAAAAGGAAAGAAACAAATTAAATCAGAAATAAATAAAATTGAAAAAAGAATTATTCAGAAAATTCATGAAACAAAATGTTGCTTCTTTGAAAAGATAAATAAAACTGAATAACCTTTGTCCAGGTTAACCAGAAACAGAAAAGTAAAATCTTTAATAACCTCAATCAGAAACAAAAGAGGAGAAATAACGAGAGATACCACTGAGATACAAGAGATTAACTCTACTAAAAGAAACTCTATGCTCAGAAATTTGAGAATATGGAGAAAATGGACCAATATCTGTAATCATAGCATCTTCTAGACTTAATCTGAAAGAAACAGATCTCTTGAACAGACCAATATTAAGCACTGAGATTGAAGAAACAATACAAAGTCTTGAACAAAGAAAAGTCCCAGACCAGATTGCTTCACAAAAGAATTCTATCAAACCTTCAAAGATGAGCTTGTACCTATGCCCCCCCAAGTGAGAACCTATTACAAACAATGAAAAACAATGAACCTTCCCACAAATGTTCTATGAAACAATCATCACCCTGATTCCAAAACCAGGAAAGGACTCGGCTAAAAGAGAGAACTACAGACCAATTTTATCAATTAATATATATGCAAAAATACTCTGTAAAATCTTAGTCAATAGATTACAGCTACACATTAAAAAATTATACCTCACAATCAAGCAAGCTTCATTTCAGGGATACAAGTCTGATTTAACACACAGAAATTCATAAATGTAATTCACCATATTAATAGAAGCAAAAACAAAGACCATATGATCCTCTCAATAGATGCAAAAAAAAAAAAAAAAAAGCATTTAAACTTAGGTTAGGGAATATCTCACCCTTTACGGCCATAGCAACTGAGTGAGATGTGTGCCAGCACTCATTGGCAACTGGACATGAAAGGGTAAGGGTAATGGAAGAGGGTCAGAGCTTATTCTTGACAATAAGGGAATTGTGGCCCCCTTTTTACAGGCAGCTTTTCCAACATAAAGAGCTATCCTTTACTCTCCTGTCTAGAAGTAGGATGATTTCCCTAGAAAGTGGCAAAATGACCTTGGAGCCCTGCTGAGGCTCAAAGCTGCAATGAGGGAATAGGGACAGTCTACCAGTGGGGAAGATCTTCACCAGTACTGCCATAGCAACTGAATGTGGTATTTGTGATTAGACACTAAAGGGCAGGGGTAACACAAAAGGGGAAGACTCATTCATGACATCCAGTTGAGGAATAACAACCCATTCCTCACTAGCTGTCATACCAGTTTGTAGAGCCTGCCTCAACCATCTTCCCAATGTCTCTACCTAGAGACAGGAAAAAAGACATTTGAGCCCTGAAAAACCTCCAGGCTCCCCAACCTTACCACACCCAGTGTTTATCCTCTACCTACCTCTGTTGTGGAGGAGAATAATCATCCCCTGTAGAGCAGCTTCATGTCCCCTCCCAAATCCTGGGGCATTCAATTGCTCTATCCAAGGAAATAGAGCTTATTACTGGCAAAAAATTCTAAATTTGGCTCTTTCCTGTAACCATCAACCATTGACAGGAAAAACAGCTCTATAGCTCATTACAACACCTACCGACTCAGTCAAGCAAAGTATGGATTATTCTTACTCAAAAGCATCATCCATCATCTCACAGAGTAAGCTGGGAGTCCCAGAACAATTCTATTGCTGGGAAGAGGTAAAGATAGCAGCATAGCAACAACCTGAATGGACACTGATTTTTAGGAAAGAAACAAAAGTTACACAAAACTTGATCTGTGAGGGATCTCCTTCTTCCATTGCAGTCCTGTGGGATGAAAGGAATGCTAATAAGAGTCTGTGCATATACATTCCACAAGATATAATGTGCAACAGAGCTCTGATGCCTGCCAATTGGTTTCTTCAGCTGAATTCTTCCTAATTGCTCTGGTGCATGGATCCAGGTCCACTCAGGACTCAGGCTTCCAGTTTTTCTATCATCTCTATGGGATAAAGAGGGAACACATGATCCCTAGTCTTATGCACATTTATGAAGGACAGATAATTCTTCCTCCCTGGTGTGAGAGATGAGCAGATTAGGAACCACCAATGCTACAGGAACAATGTGGGAAGCCTGGAGTAACTGTCATTGTGTGCCATTGTGTGTCATAGGTGTAGTAGGAGAAACTTGATGACCAGCAGTTCTGGACCTCCTAAGCAGAATATGGGATGCTGAGATAAAGCCCTATCTGTGCACCTGGGCATCCTCAGTCCCAACAATATTGCAGCATCATATGTGTGGCTGAGGCCTCCAAATCATCAAAGACCACCCTAAAGTTTTTGATGTGTTTGAGTTTGAAGGTCTTGCAGTTGAAGGGTAACTTCTGGCCTGCAAATTCACACCTGAGACTCCAGAGTTCTGCCTGGACACCATGATCCTACCACTGAGTCCCCACTACTACCACTGGGTACCACTGGGCTATAATTGACACCCTGAGGTCCAACACTTCCCTCAGGACTCCCAGCCCAGAGAAGCTGTCACTATTGGACTGGGTTTGAGGGAGTCTCCAGAAAGAACAGGTGCCCTGCCACACTATTAACCTAGATTCAAGAAAAAGAAGAGTAAGTGAGACTAAACCAGCAAATGAACCCTGGAAACATGATAAAACAAAATATTTTGACAACCTCAAAGAAACACAATGGAACTACAATAGTAGGGTTCACCCACAAAGGCTCAGAACCCACAACTCAGTGGTTAGGGTGTCGGCCACATATACTGGGTCTGGCGGGTTTGAACCCGGCCAGGGCCTGCTAAACAACGACAACTACAAAAAAAAAAAAAATAGCCGGTTGTTGTGGTAGGCGCCTGTATTCGTATTCCAAGATACTTAGGAGGCTGAGACAGGAGAATCACTTAAAGTCAGATAGAGGTTGCTGTGATTTGTGACACCATGACACTCTCCCGAGGGTGACATAGTGAAACTCTGTCTCCAAAAATTAATAATTAACCCACAGTAAAATTGCTTAAATGGTAAAAATATAATTCAGAATGTGAATGGCAAATAAAATAAATGGAATGAAATAAAAATATAAAAACCAACAAAAAAAGACCAAAAATTTTTAAGAAATCAATAAAAAATTGAATAAAAGTTACTTAAGAGCTAAACAACATAAAAAATATATAATTGAACTTAAAGAAATGAGTGAGTCCTTCAGGGAATCTCAAAACACAGCTGAAAGCTTGAAGAATAGACTAAACCAAGGAGAAAAAAGAATGTAAGAGCTTGAAAACAAGGCTCTTGATACAACACAATCACCCAAAGAGGCAGAGATAATTATCTTTTTTTAAATAAGCTTTTAAAATATTTATCAATTGCAAATTTTTAATATATTTGCAGAGTAGTGTGCATCCATCATCACAATCAATTTCAGAACATTTTCATCAACCCAGTGAGAAACTCTGTACCCATTAGCAGTCAACCTTATTCCATACCCGCCATAGGCAACCTCCACTCCACTTTCTATCTCTATATATTAGCCTGTTCCAGAATGACTTGTATTTTTTTTACTTTTTTATTATTAAATCATAGCCGTATACATTACTGTGATCATGGGGCACCATACACTGGTTTTATACACAGTTTGACACATTTTCATCACACTGGTTGACAAAGCCTTCCTGGCATTTTCTTAGTTATTGTGTTAAGACAATTATATTCTACATTTACTAAGTTTCACATGTATCCTTGTAAGATGCAATACAGGTGTAATCCCACCAATCACCCTCCCTCCGCCAATCCTCCCCTCTCTCCCCTCCCTCCCGCCATTCCCCATATTCTTAGGTTATACCTGGGTTATAGCTTTTATACAAAAGCCATAAATTACTTTCATAGCAGGGCTGAGTACCTTGGATACTTTTTCTTCCATTCTTGAGATACTTTACTAAGAAGAATGTGTTCCAGCTCCATCCATGTAAACATGAAAGAAGTAAAGTCTCCATTTTTCTTTAAGGCTGCATAATATTCCATGGTGTACATATACCACAATTTATTAATCCATTCGTGGATCTTTGGGCACTTGGGCTTTTACTATGACTTAGCAATTATGAATTGGGCTTCAATAAACATTTTGGTACAAATATCTTTGTTATAATGTGATTTTTGGTCTTCTGGGTATATGCCTAGTAGAGGAATTATAGGATTGAATGGCTGGTCTATTTTTACATCTCTAAGTGTTCTCTACACATCTTTCCAAATGAATGTATTAATTTGCATTCCCAACACCAGTGTAGAAGTGTTCTCTTTTCTCCACATCCAAGCCAACATTTCTGGTCTTGGGATTTTGTGATATGGGCTAATCTTACTGGAGTTATATGGTATCTCAAGGTAGTTGAGTTATATGGTATCTCTTTGATTTGCATTTCTCTGATGATTAAAGATTATGAGCATTTTTTCATATGTCTGTAGGCCATGTGCCTGTCTTCTTCAGAGAAGTTTCTCTTCAAGTCCCTTGCCCAGCCTGCGATGGGATCACTTGTTCTTTTCTTGCTTATATATTTGAGTTCTCTGTGGATTCTGGTTATTAAACCTTTATCAGAGACATAACCTGCAAATATCTTCTCCCATTCTGGGGGCTGTGTGCTTGTTTTATTTACTGTGTTCTTGGCTTTGCAGAAGCTTTTTCATTTTATCATGTCCAAGTAGTGTATTTTTGAAGCTGCTTCAATTGCCCGGGGCGGGGGGTTCTTCCTAATAAAATGCTCACCGAGACCTATTTCTTCAAGGGTTTTCCCTGCACTCACTTCTAGTATTTTTATAATTTGTGGGCTTAAGTTTAAATCTTTAATCCAGTGAGAGTCTGTCTTAGTTAATGGTGAAAGGTGTGGGTTCAGTTTCAGTCTTCTACAGGTTGCCAGCCAGTTCACCCAGCACCATTTGCTAAATAGGGAATCTTTTCCCCACTGAACATTTTTAATTGGCTTGTCAAAGATCAGGTAATAGTAAGTAGCTGGATTCACCTCTTGGTTCTCTATTCTATTCCAGACATGTACTTCTCTGTTTTTGTGCCAGTACCATGCTGTTTTGATCACTATCAATTTATAGTATAGTCTGAGTTATGGTAGCATGAATCCTCCTGCTTTATTTTTATTTCTGAGTAATGTTTTGGCTATTCGAGGTTTTTTCTAATTCCATATAAAATGAAATATTATTTTTTCAAGATCTTTAAAGTATGACAGTGGATCTTTAATAGGGATTGCATTAAAATTGTATATTGCTTTGGGTAGTGTGGACATCTTAACAAGGTTGATTCTTCCCAGACATGAGCATGGTATGTTTTTCCATTTGTTAACGTTTTTAGCTATTTCTTTTCTTAGAGTTTCGTAGTTCTCTTTATACAGATCTTTTACGTCTTTTGTTAGATAAACTCCCAAATATTTCATCTTCTTTTTTTTTTTTTTTTTTTTTGTAGAGACAGAGTTTCACTTTATTGCCCTCCGTAGAGTGCCGTGGCATCACACAGCTCACAGCAACCTCCAACTCCTGGGCTTAGGCGATTCTCCTGCCTCAGCCTCCTGAGTAGCTGGGACTACAGGCACCCGCCACAACGCCCCGCTATTTTTTTGTTGCAGTTTGGCCGGGGCTGAGTTTGAACCCACCACCCTCAGTATATGGGGCTGGCGCCCTGCTCACTGAGCCACAGGCGCCGCCCCCCAAATATTTCATCTTCTTTGGCACTACTGTGAACAGAATAGAGTCCTTAACTGTTTCTTCAGCTTGACGATTGCAGGTATATATAAAGGGTACCAATTTATGAATGTTGATTTTGTAACATGATACAATGCTGTATTCCTTGATCACTTCTAAGAGTTTTGTACTAGAATCCCTGGTGTTTTCCAGATATACAATCATATCATCTGCGAAGAGGTAAAGTTTGATCTCTTCTGACCCTATATGGATACCCTTGATTGCCTTTTCTTCCCTAATTGTGATGCCTAAAACTTCCATTACAATGTTAAAGAGCAGTGGAGACAATGGGCAGCCCTGTCTGGTTCCTGATCTGAGTGGAAATTATTTCAATTTAACTCCATTCAATATAATATTGGCTGTGGGTTTGCTGTAGATGGCCTCTATCAGTTTAAGAAATGTCCCTTCTATATCAATTTTCTTAATTGTTCTGATCTTGAAGGGATGCTGGATATTATCAAATGGTTTTTCTGCATCAATAGAGAGAATCATATGGTCTTTGTTTTTTAATTTGTTTATGTGCTGGATTAGACTTATAGATTTACATATATTAAACAAGCCTTGAGACCTTGGAATAAAACCGACTTCATCAAGATGTATAATTTCTTTGATATGTTGCTGGATTCTGTTTGTTAGGATCTTGTTGAATATTTTTGCATCTATATATTAGTGATATAAGTCCATAATTTTCTTTTCTTGTTGGGTCTTTTGCTGGTTTGGGGATAAGGGTGATGTTTGCTTCATAGAACATGTTGTGTAGTCTTCCTTATTTTTCTAAATTTTGGAACACATTGAGTAATATACATACTATTTCCTCTTTAAAGGTTTGGTAGAATTCTGACGTGAAGCCATCTGGTCTTGGGCTTTTCTTTTTTGGGAGATCTCGTATGGTTGATGCTTTCTCAGAACTTGATATGGGCATGTTCAAAATTTTCACTCAATTCTGGTTAAGTCATGGAAGGCGACATGCTTCCAAGTGTTGGTCAATTCCCTTCAGATTTTCATATTTCTGAGAATGAAGTTTCTTGTAATATTCATTCAGGATTTTTTGAATTTCTGAGGAGTCTGTTGTTATTGCATTTTGTCATTTCTGATTGATGAAAGTAGAGATTTTACTCTTTTTTTTCCTGGTTAGGTTAGCCAAAGGTTTATCTATTTTATTGACCTTTTCAAAAAACCAACTTTTTGATTTATTAATCTGTTGTATAATTCTTTTGTTTTCAATTTCATTTCATTCTGCTCTGATTTTTGTTATTTCTTTTCTTCTACTGGGTTTGGGCTTGGAATGTTCTTCCTTTTCCAGTTGCTTGAGATGCCCCATTAAGTTGTTCACTTCCTCTCTTTCCGTTGTCTTGAGGAAGGCTTGCAGTGCTATAAATTTCCCTCTTGAAACTGCCTTTGCAGTATCCCAGAGGTTCTGATAATTTGAGTCTCCATTGTCTTTTTGTTCCAGAAATTCGGCAATTTCCTTCTTAATCTCATCTCTGACCCAGCTATCATTCAGCATAAGGTTATTTAACTTCCATGTTTTTGTATGAGTATGAAGATTCCTGTTGTTACTGAGTTCCACTTTTATTCCATGGTAGTCCGAGAAGATGCAACAAATAATTATTATTCGTTTAAATTTACAGATTTTAGACTTGTGACCTAAGATGTGATCTATTTTGGAGTATGTTCTGTGGGCTGATGAGAAGTATGTGTTTTCAGTTTCGTTGGGATGAAATGTTCTGTAGATATTTGCTAAATCCAAATGTTGGATGGTTAGAGTTACTCTTATAAATTGAGGTGCATTCTGGTTGGGTGCATAAATATTCATAATTGAAATGTCATCATATTGAGTATTACCCTTAACAAATATGAAGTGACCCTTCTTATCCTTCTTTACTTTTTTTGGTTTAAAGCCTATTGTGTCTGCAAATAGAATTGCAACGCCTGCTTTTTTCTGGCTACCATTTGCCTGAAATACGGACAACCATTCTTTCACCCTGGGTCTATATTTATCTTTTAAGGAAAGATGTGACGCTTGTATGAAACAAGTATCTGTCCTGAGTTTTTGTACCCAGTCAGCTAACTTGTGCCTCTTTAGAGGACAGTTTAAGCCCTTCATATTAATGGAGAAAATTGATATGTCTGGTAAAATGTTGAGTATCGAGTTTTTCAAAGTCCAGTGGACATTTTTTATTTTTTCGCCATTGTGGAAGTTGGGTTTGATCAAAAGTTTCTGAGTGAGTTTACTTTTGTGGTAGAGGATTGGGCTGGCCATTATGGAGGATAGGTCTGAGAATATCCTGAAGAGCTGGTTTGGTTATGGCAAATTTCTTTAGCATATGAATGTCATTAAAGTATTTAATTTCTCCATCATAAATGAAACTCAGTTTAGCTGAATACAGGATCTGGAAAGTTATTTTGTTTTAGGAGATTAAAAGTCGATGACCACCCTCTTCTGGCTTGAAAGCTTTCAGCAGAGAAATCTGCAGTCATTCCAATATTCTTCCCTTTGTAGGTAATGGATTTTCTGCGTCTGGCTGCTTTCAGTATTTTCTCCTTCATATTAACTTTAGTGAAGTTAATTATGATATGCCTGGGTGATGTCTTATTGGGGTTGAGTCGTGCTGGGGTTATGAAGCTGTCTGCTATCTGAATTTCAGCATCTCTTGGCATGTCTGGAATATTCTGTTTCATAATTTTATGGAGAAGGGCCTCTATGCCTTGTGAGGCCACTTTATCACTTTCAGATATTCTAATGAGCAGATATTAGCCTTCTTCGAATTATCCCAGAGCTCTCTGAGAGAATGATCCCTTTTTGCCCTCCATTTCTCTTCCTCTTTGAGTGTTTGTAAGCGTTCAAATGCTTTTTCTTCAATGTCAGAAATCTTTTCGTCTGCCTGCTCCACTCTGTTACTGAGGGATTCTCATGTAATTTTCAGATCTTTGAAGGCTACAAATTCTTGCTTCAGTGCATCAATATCCTTGTTGGTTTTGTCTTTAAATTCATTACATTTTTGAGACAACTTTTGAATTTCTCCTCAAATTTCTAATTCTGACTTTTGAATTGCTCTTTGAATTTCTAATTCTAAATTTTCTTCCATTCTATTAATCTTGTTTGCAATCCAAATTATGAATTCGATTTTTGACATCTTTGCCAGCTGTTTATAAATGGGATCTGCAGTTACATTTGCATATCTTTCCTTGGGGGGGGGTTCATCTATTCTGGTTAATCATGTTACCAGAGTTTTTCCGCTGATTCTGCCCCATGATTACTTTACACTGTTTAACTTTTCCCCTGGAGCTTTGTCGAGGACCCATACAGTGTTACGTCCTGAGAAACTGGGGATCTATTTGGTGTGATGGGGCTAAGTGGTTCTGTCTTGATTTTAGCTGGTCTTAGCTCGATTCTAGTGAAACATTTACTCTTTGTTTAAGTCTCAGCTGTGAAGAAATACCAGCAATTAACTCACGCCACACCCCAAAGGCAACAATTTGAAGAGGAAAATCAAACCTTCCTACGCCACACACCCATGGCACCACTTGAATAGTCCTTAGGCGATTGGCTCAGTTCAAAAGTTCTAAATCAATTGTCTGATTCAGCACCTGTCTCAGGTGGGAGATTTTCAAAGTTCTCCGGCAACTGGATTGCTGGGGTCTGGTGACAACTAAGATATGACTTTCTCCAGTGCTCTGAGAAGTCAGTAGGACCCACCCAGCAAATAGATTAGTCTGGGAAGGTTGATTCCTCCTTCTCCACCTTGCACCTCTGTCACAACCAGCCACTGATAGACGTGCAGGGCTGTGACCCAGTTGTCTCCAGTGAGCAGATACTCCAGATGTTTGCACCTGCCTGAATCATAAGGAAATCTGTATCTGCTCAGCCAGGCCACTGCTCTCTGCCTCTATCCAGTAGGGGGTGGTGAGGCCTGACAACCTCAGGTGCTTGATGGAGGCTGGAGTGTGTTCACTCAGTTCCACCCTGACCTTTGATTGATGTTACTGGCAGAACAGAACAGCTTTGTGGGAGTTTGTTTCTGTTCCTTCCAAATTCCTCTGTAGAAGAAGAGCTGATTTGAGTTACCACAACCTGTGCCTCAGGCCTTGGCTTTACTCCTGCTGGTTTGTATTTACAGAACAGTTAGTTGTCAGCTCTATCCTCCTGTCTTCCTTTGTTTATAGGCTGATGATCCCCTGAGGGCCGGGTTTGTCTTCGGCTCAGTAACTCATTCCTCTGTGTCAGCCCCACCCTGGGAATTTCCCAGCTCTGTGCATGCGTTTTTCTAGTCCCCGCACTCTACCCAGGCCAATACCGCCTCAGGCAAACCTTTTACTCAAGGAGCCTGTGTTTCAGTCCCAGGTCTGTTCTGCGGTGGTTGCCATGTGAGAAGATGCCCGTCCTCCTCTGGTTGCCCAGGGAGACAGGGGGTGTTGCTTCAGGATATCCAGGGGTGGGCCTTATTGGCTGCTGCACTGCGCCTTGGGGCACTGCCATTCTGGCATGATTCCCTCTCAGCTGACCATCGTCTCTTCACTCCCTTGCTGCAGAATAAGCACTGACCAGTTGCAGTCCAGGCCCTGTCCATGCTCCTCAAGATATCACCCAAGAATCTGGACTCCTGGGGGACAGGCCTCCAGACCTCAGAATGAGAGTGGTGGGGAGTGCTGGGGGCTCAGAATTGCAGGTTGAAACACCAAACTCATTGAGACCAAACGAGCAAATAAACAGATAAAAAGGCTACCAGACACACAAGCCCATAGATGCACAAACAATCAGACACACATAGACATACAGACAACAACAATGACAACACCAACAAAAACTAACTACAATAAAAATAATAATAATCGTAAAATAAGTGAAAAGGTGGTAAAAATCATACAAACGAAATGAATAAACATGCAAAAAAACCCTCTAAAAATATGATTGAAGCACTCTCAGAAACCATAAGGAGGGAATAAGATGAAGAGAGAAGGAAGAGAGAAAAAAAGTGTTTTTGTTTTTTTTTAAAAAAAACCACCCTTCACAAAAATGTTAAAAAAGAAGAAAGAAAAACATTAAAAACAGAAAAAATAAAAATAAAAAGTATAAACATAAAAAATAATAAAAATTAACAATAACTCCTCCAAGAAAATAGTGAGGAAAGAAAAAGAAAAGGCAGCAACCACAAAAGTATTCTTGTATATATGTAGAAATATACCTCTATATGTATGATGTACAGATCGACTTTCGTAGGAATATATTTATAATGCAATATACTTTCTGAACACTAGGTGGCGCTGTGAGTGATTCCCAGGCTTATATCTGATTCACAGTTTATACTGTTACCACAGTAACTACCCTACCTGGTCAGTGGCCATTTTGGAGTTTCTGTAAAAGTTTATTATCTAATTGTTGTGTAACCTCAGCTGCTCTGTTCCAGACAACACTCCTATCTGACCTCCCAACTCAGTGCCAGAGTCCACGCTTCACAAATCTTTCCACTTTGCTCTCACATTCTCCTACAGACTGGTGACTACAATTGGCCAGGGGGGAGGGTGCTGGCTGCCACGGGCTTTGGCTGCTGCTGGCTCCTGCGGCCGCCACCTGCCCCTGAGGCTTCTGCTGGCCCGTCTGCAGCTGCCCCCGGCCCCGCGGCTGCAGCACATGGAAATCTTATCCTCATTTTTTGTGGCTCAGAGTCTCACTTTTGAATTTGGACTTTACAGTCCAGCCACCCGCCAGTTTGCCACACAGCCTGAACTGCCAGCCCACTCCAATATTCCCCACCAGGAATGGTTGGGTCTATTAAATCATTCCTATTGTTCCAGGGGAAGGTGTCCACCATTTCGGATAATTCTAAATGTCTGTCTCCCGGGTGGGATTTCTTCCCTTCAGTTTTCTATCGGGTTGCTTAGCACCTTCTGGTTCTGACTGGCTCCCCTTTCGGGTGCCACTCTAAGATCAGGAATACATTTTTATCAATTGGGTTTTGCTAGGAGTTGCAGGCTGCTGTCCTCCATGAGGGAGGGGCCCTCCAGTCAGCACAGCCAAGCGAGAAAAATCTCTACAACAGAGTCCATGGCTTTAAATTACACCTCATATGTAGCAGTCCACCAATTTGCTGCATGTCTCCAGCTGTCTGTCCACACCAATAATCCACATGGGGAAAGGGTCCAGAACCCTCTTCCTCTCACCTGATGACTTGGGAGAGGTAGGCTACATGTCCATCCCATCCGCCATCATGCTACGCCTCCTCGGAGATAATTATCAAAAATCTGCAAAGTCACTGAACAAGATATGGGGCTACCTGAAGGAAATTTTTAATTTTTCACTTATTACTTCATGCCTTAAACTAACTCTCTCTCTCTCATCATCATCAAAATCTATGGGACACGGCAAAAGTATTTCCCCAGGGGAAAATGTACAGCTTTAAATACCTGTATCAAAAAGGCAGAAAGATCACAAATATCACAAATTGACAAAGTAATGTCAATTTAAGTAATCTTTAAATAATTAGAGAAGGAAGAGCAAACAAAACCTAAAGCTAACAGGAGAAAAGAAATGATTAAGATCAGAGCAGAACTAAATTAATTGGAAAACGTACAAAAATACAAAGGGTTAACAAAAGTAAAAGTTGGTTCATTGAAAAGTTTTTGTTTTTTTTTGTTTTTGTTTTTGTTTTGTAGAGACAGAGTCTCACTGTACCGCCCTCGGGCAGAGTGCCGTGGCGTCACATGGCTCACAGCAACCTCTAACTCTTGGCATTGAAAAGTTTTTAAAAATATCCTCAGGCCTCTTATAAGATTAAACAAGAACAGACTAGGAAGGACTTAAATATACTCAATCAGAAATGTGACATGTAACATTATAATTGACATCCAAGAAATACAAAACATCATCCATGAATATGACATAAATCTTTACTTACCTAAACTAGAGAATATAGAGGAAATAGACACTTCCTAGAAAAACTAACCCTCCCAAGACTCAACCCGGAAGAAACAGAGCTGCTTCACAGAACATAATGAGGGATAAGTTCCCTCATTATTACAATATTTATTACAATAAAAAGTAATAAAAACCCTCACAACCACAACATCTAAAATGTCTGGACCAGATGGATTCACAGCTAAATGCTATCAGATCTACAAAGATCTGGTACTCATAAATGAATCCATAATATTGAGAAGGAGAGAATCATCCCCAACTCATTCTATGAATTCATTATCACCTACATGGCAAAACCAGGAAAGGAAACAATAAAAAATCATCAGACAAATATCCATTATGAATATGGATGCAAAAATCCTCCATAATATAGTAGCAATCCAAATTTGATAACACATCAGAAAAATAATCTTTAAAGTAACCAACAAAAAAAAATCTAACAGTACCAAAGTGGTGTTCATTCCAGGAAAGCAAGGATAGTGCAACATAAACAAAACAATAAATCTTATTCACCACATAAAGAACAGCAAAAAAAAAAAGTGGCAATTTTTATATATGCAGAGAAAAACATTCAACAAAACCTACCACACTGTCATGATAAAAACCCTCAGAAGTCTTGACATTGAAAAAACATATCTCATAAATACAACATCTGTATATGATAAAACCACAGCCAGCATCACACTAGATTGGGGAAAAGTTGAAAACATTGTTTAAGAACAGACACAAGACAAGGATGATCACTGTCACCACTTCTATTCAACACAGTGCTGGAAGTCCTAGGCAGAGCAATTGGGCAAAATAAATAAATAAATAATCCAAATGGGGAAATATATGAAACAGCAGGTAAAACTATCATTTTTTGGTAATAAGGTCTTGTACCTACAAAATTCCAAATGTTCTACCAGAAGTCTCCTGGAATTTATAAATAAATTCAGCAAATTCTCAGGATAAAAAAAATCATTGCACAAAAATTAGTAGTATCTCTATATACCCAAAGGTGTCAAGCTGAGGGTCAAATCAAAGTCTTAATACCATTCAAAATAGATACAAGGAAAATAATATCCCTGGGAATATACTTAAACAAGCAAATAAATGATCTCTAGAAGGAAAACTATGCAATTCTAAGGAAAAAAAAGCAAATGGCACAAAGAAATAGAAAAATATATATCATGCTCATGGAAAGGTGGAATAAACATAGTTTTAATGTCCTTACTACCCAGAGTAATTTACAGATTCAGTGCAAACCCATCAACTTACTAATACCATAATTCAAAAATCTGTAAAAATAATTTTATGCTTTGTTTGGAACCAGAAAAGAATAGCCAAAAAAATTTTGAGCAAAATGAACTGATTTGGAGGCATCACCTTACCAACTTCAAACTATACTACAAAGTTATAGTAACACAAATAGCATCATACTGGCACAAAAATAGAGACATAGCTCAATGAAACAGAACAGCAAATCCAGATATGAAAATATATGTCTATAACCAACTGATCTTTAACAAAGCAGACACCATACACTGTAGAAAAGTCCTATTCAATAAATTTTTCTGGGAAAATAAGACAGCCACATGGAGAATAACTCTCACCACTCACAAATATTAATTCAAGATGGATAAAAAAAACTTACATCTAATGAATGAAGCCATAATAATTCTAAAGTAAAATTTCAGAAAAACTCTTCTAGAAGGGGCAGTGCCTGTGACTCAAAGGAGTAGGGCACCAGCCCCATGTACCAGAAGTAGCAGGTTCAAACCAAGCCCTGGCCAAAACCTGAAAAAAAAAAAAAATTCTTCTAGAAATTGGCCTAGGTAAAGAATGTATGACTAAGATCCCAATGGTGACCATGGAAACAACAAAAAAATTTAAAATGTGATTTGATTAAACTACAAAGCTTATGCACAGCTAAGGAAACATTAAACAGAAAAAAATAGAAAACATACAGAATGACAGAAAATATTTGTGTGCTACACAACCAATTGCCGCACCCCCGGCATCTGGCCGTGGCGGGATGGCTCTGTCCGCGTTGTAAAAACTGTGGTAAGGCGGTGCGTGCTCCCCGGAGCGTTGCCCCCAGTCCCCCTGGCTTGCGACAGCAGCGCATAAGTTGCCTAGCATGCCTTTTGGTGAACGTAAAAACTCATGAGGTACGGCATAAAAGCCTAAAGGACCTTTACCCTGAAACTTGTTTGAAACCTGCTTGGTGAGCTGAATGCCTGATTGTTGCCTGTTTGCTCTGAGGAACTGGAACTAAAAATAAACACAATGCCTTACTAATTCATAATCTTTTTTTACCAAAGGAGGCTTAATGTCTCCAAGGGAACACGTTCCCACCATAAAAGTCAGTGAGTCGAAACAGTGCATCAAAAGAATGTAAATACCACAAACAAGATGTTTCCAACCTGATATCCACCCACCCTTTCCCCCTATCTCTGACCTTGTCTTTCCTAACCTCACTTTCAATATAGTTTAGTTTTCATACAATATCCTTTTATTTCTCATGTTTCCTTCACACTCTAATCACTTATATGATTCACAATACACCTCTAATCATAACAACTATATATAATCATGAAAATAAAACTATGAAAGAAAGTAGTGTTGTATGTTAAAAAACACATTCAACTTTAGATAAAGGAAGCTGAAAAGTAACTGCTGCTTATCAGCTACCTCACAGCTACCTTTGTTCCCCTCGCGGGCAAGACACTGTGTAAGATAGATGGTTGAATGCTTACATCTGTAAGACAAGATAAGAACTTGTGACCACCTGCAAGTCATAAAAATGTCTTTTGTGATTTGTAATGCTTTGTCAAAAATGTATAAAAGACACTCTTAAAATTCAGTAAAGTTACAGCTACTTTCCTCATCACTCGTGGTGTGTAGTAGTCTGTCAAATCACCCTGCGTCGACCTTCCAATCAACCTGAGCCGTTCGCCCTGAAAGCCCTCGGACTGAGACTCATTCGACTGGCGGTCCGCGACAACCAATAAAGAATTAGTGCATTTTTAGAATTTACAAAGAACTCAATCAAATAAGCTAGAATAAAACATAAAAAGTGGGCAAATGACATTATCAGAAGCTTCACAGAAGAAGAAAGACAAGCTGTCAACATAGGAAAAAATGCTCAGTATCACTAATCATAAGACAAATGCAAATTAAAACTACAATGTGATATCAGCTTACTCCAGTTAAAATGACTTTTGTTAAAATGTTTAAAAACAACATATGCTGGCACAGATGCAGAGAGAAACGAATGCTTATACAATGTTGGTGAGACCGCAGATTAGTACAACCCATATGACAAACAGTATAAAGATTCCCCAAAGAGCTAAAAGTAGACCTACCATTCAATCCAGCAGTCCCGCTATTGGGTATCTACCCCAGGAAAAGAATGCTTTTCTTTGAAAAGACACCCATACTCAAATGCTTATGATGGAACAATTTGCATTTATAAAGATTTGGAATCAATCCAAATGCCCATCAATTCATGAGTGGGTTAATAACATACTGTGTGTGTGTGTGTGTGTGTGTGTATGTATGTATACAGCAAGAGCGAGAGAGATCAATAGAGTGCTACTTAGCCATAAAAATGATCAATTAATACTTTTTGCAACAATCTGGATGGAACTGGAGACCATTTTCCTGAGTAAAGTATTTCAAGAATAAAGAAGCAGACACCACATTTAGTCACTATTAAATTGAAATTGACTGATGAGCACACATGTGCACAGATGAAAAAAAATTCAGCAGAAATCAATTAGGAAAAGAGGGAAAGAAAGGATGGGCAAAAATAAACTTAATGGGTACAATTAATATTGCTCGGCTGATGGACACACCTATAGTTAGGACTCAAGAATTACAAAAGCATTCCATGTAACCTAACACATTTATACCCCCTTAATATTTTGAAATAAAAATATAAATAAATTAGTAATTTTAAAAAGAAAATATCTCTACTGTTGAAAGTGAAGCATTAAATTCATCTATTATTATAATATTGCCATCTGTGTCAGCCTTTAGATCTACTGATATTTGCTTTATACATTTTAATAATCTGATATTGGGTTATTATATATTTAAAATGTCATATCCTCATGTGAATTGACGTTATCATTATATAATTACCTTCTTTGTATTTTTTCTTCCCTGTTTTTGACTTAAAGTTTATTTGTCAGATGTAAGTAAAGGTATTCATGCTCTGTTTTGGTTTACATTTGCATGAAATATTTTTTTCATCTCTTCACTTTTAATCTATGTATTCCTTAAAGTTGAAGTTAATATTTTTTATGAAGTATATATTCAGGTCTTTGTTTCATCCATTCAGCTGGTCTATGTTGTATGATTAGAGAACTTAATCCATTTACTTTCAAGGTAATTACTAATGGATAAGGATTTACTATTATTATTTTGTTAATTATTTTCTGTTTTTTTTCTTTTTTGTAGGTCATTTATTCTTTTCTTTTTTTGCTGTTTTCCTTTGCTATTTGATGACTTTTTATAGCTGTGTAATTTGATTCCTTTTCATTTTTATTTTTGTGTCTATTATGAGTTTTGCTTTGTTGTCAATATGATGCTCACATATAACATCTTATAGCAAGTTCCATTAACCTAATAACAAACTAAATACTATCACATACAGAAACTCTACAAACATATTTTATGTTTTTTGTGTTCTAAGTTACATTATGGCATGGATGGGCCTACTGCAGTGGTGGCTGTGGTGCCTAAGGTGTGGTAGGTTGTCAAACAGTTGTATAGCTTAAATGTGGACACAGGTATACATAAATCTATGACAGCTTCCAGTTCAGGGCACAGGCTAGCTCAGTGTAGTGATGGCTCTTATGTTGCTGTTACTGGCATTCTCGGAACAGAAATGGAGTCAAGAGCAGGATTCACAGTCCTGAACTGACTGACCAAGGTTCCAGGGTCCAGAGTGTGGATTAGTCCACAGCAACCGTGGCTGATGTCTAAAGTGTAGGCATTTAAGACAAGATGGAGTTGCAAATCAGAGGCCCAGAGCATAGGCAAGCATGGAGTAGCTGCTATTGGATCCAGGATGTGTGCAGGATTGGGGGTGTCCCAGACTCTGGAGCTGTTTGGGAATAACTACTTCCTGCAGGAGCTTGCAGAGTAATCTTCCTTTCCAAGGAGTCCACAGGAACTATGGATATTGATCACTTCAGAGCTGATTCTTTGAGGAATGAAATCTGCCAGTGTCTTCTATAGAACATTCTGCTGTAGTCCACCTCCATGAAAACTAAAGGGCCTCTGTTGTGAAAGATACAGAAAGTGCACCTCTGCCACAGAGGCTGTTAAGATTCTCCATGAAAAGACTGTTGAAGTTCTTCACAGAACAGGTTTCCTAGGATGACATTCAATGTGACTATAACTGATACCTTCTGCCCCTCTTCTTTGTTCCAAGCCATCTCCAGACACTCCAGTTATGCCAATCTTCACAGGAATTTTCTCTGTGTGATTGTTACCCTTTTTTTGCTTCTCTATGCTGCCTCAGTATCTTATTTTGAGAACAATTTTTGAATAACTGACTAATTATTTTCATATGTATATGGGATGGTAATTTCTCATTAGCCTCTTTATGTTACTCCTGATTTCATTGTTTCAAAATTTACTACGAGTTCTTTTGTGATTTAATATGTAATCTATCCCAGAGAATGTTTTGTGTGCACTTCAGAAAAATGCATATTCTGATGCTTTGGGGTGAAATGGTCTGTTAGGTCCTTTTTGTCTGTATTGGTTGGTGTTCTAGTCTGCTTGTTTATTTAATTAAATTTCTATCTATATGTGGTATTTATTTTTTAAAGTAGAATATTAAAATCTCTTACAAAGATTGCTTTGCTTTCTATTTCTCCTTTTTTTGTCACTGTTTTCTTTATATATTTAGGTACTGTGATGTTGGGTGTATATAGTATATTTATAACTGTTGTATCTTCCTGGTGAGCTGAACTTTTTCTCATTATATGATGTCTTCCTATGTTTCTTGTGACAGTTTTGTGACCTGTTGTCTATTTTGTATGATACAAGTACATTTAACACTGATCTCCTATATTTCCCATTATCATAGAATATCTTTCTCTATCCACTTACTTTAAATTTATCCTATCCTTAATTTTTTTTTGACTTCTAAGATTTATTTATTTGTTTTTTTTTTAATTTAAGAATTTTTTTTTTTATTGTGGGGATTCATTGAGGGTACAATAAGCCAGGTTACACTGATTGCAATTGTTAGGTAAAGTCCCTCTTGCAATCATGTCTTGCCCCCATAAAGTGTGACACACACCAAGGCCCCATCCGCCTGCCTCCATCCCTCTTTCTGCTTCCCCCCATAACCTTAATTGTCATTAATTGTCCTCATATCAAAATTGAGTACATAGGATTCATGCTTCTCCATCCTTAAATTTAATGTGTGTCTCTTATAAATAGCATATAGTTGTAAAATGTATTATTCACCATACAATCACTCGGTGTTTAATGACAGAAAATTTGATGCATTTATTTATTTATTTTGGACAGTTATACTAATATGTTTTATTTTATTTTAAATTACCATGTAAGTGACATATAATAAACTGCATATATAAAAAATGTATGATTTAATAAATTTTGACATGAAACCATCACTAACATCAAGATAGTGAACGTAACTATCACCTCCAAAAGTTTCCTTATGCCCCTTAGGTATTCACTCATTTGTTTTCTGTCAAAACAAAATTTCCTTAATCTCTCCTTAGGTATTCACTCATTTGTTTTCTGTCACTCTATGCATTAGTTCATGTGCATTCTTTACAGAATTTTATATAAATTGGATTATACGTTTTGCATGTGGTTTTGGTCTGCCTCTTTCAGCCAGCTTTATTATTTTGAGGTTCATCAGTGTTGTGTGTTATCAACACTGATGAACTGACTAGTTTTCTTTTTTTTTTGTTGTTTCCTCCCCTATTGTTTAATGAGGTTGTATATATTTTTTTATTAAATCATAGCTGTGTACATTGATATATTCATGGGGCATCATTCACTAGCTTCACAGACTGTTTACCAAGTTTCACATATACCCTTGTAAGATGCACTGCTGATGTAATCCCAACAATCCCCTTCCCTCTACCCACCTTCACCTTCCCTCCCCTCCCTTTCCCCCTTCCCCCTATTCTTAGATTGTAACTGGGTTATAGCTTTCTTGTGAAAACCCTAAATTAGTTTCATAGTAGGGCTGAGTACATTGGGTACTTTTTCTTCCATTCTTGAGATACTTTACTAAGAAGAATATGTTCCAGCTCCATCCATGTAAACATGAAAGAGGTAAAGTCTCCATCTTTATTTAAGGCTGCATAATATTCCATCGTGTACATACACCACAATTTATTAATCCATTCGTGGATCAATGGGCACTTGGGCTTCTTCCATGACTTAGCAATTATGAATTGGGCTGCAATAAACATTCTGGTACAAATATCTTTGTTATGATCTGATTTTTGGTCTTCTAGGTATATGCCCAGTAGAGGGATTACAGGATTGAATGGCAGATCTATTTTTAGATCTCTAAGTGTTCTCCATAAAATTTGATGCATTTATAATGAAAGTAATTATTGAGAAGGAAAAACCTACTCTATTTTGATGTTTTCTTTGTGTCTTATAGTTCTTTTGTCTTCATTTTCTTTCTTTCTGTCTTATTAGTATTTTATTGTTTTGTATTAAAATGCATTTTTTGTGTATCTATTATATATTTTTGTGGTTAGCATGTGGTTTTTATAAGGTATCTTATAACTATGAGGTAAGATAATTAAGTTTTATAAACTCATGTTCAGGCAAAAAGTGCTACATGTCTTATTGCTGAATGTCACTATGGTCACCAGATGGCCAAGGGGAGTATTTAAAAGGTGACTGTAGCGATATTCAGCAATTAGGTGTGTAGCACTTTTTCTAGGATTATTTCACAAACTTAATTGTCTGACCTCATAATCATCTCTTAAAAGTTCCATGTTATAGTAGTTTCACCTCTCACCACTGTTGAATTGAGAATTAAGTTTCCAACACACACACTTTGGGGAATATTTTCAAACCAAAATTCTAACAAAGAACACTTAAGTAATCTTAAAAAGACTTAGGCTTTCCCTATAGCTTTGTCTTTTAAGCTCATATAAAAATCACCCTTAATGTTTCATTTGTGGCTATATAGACATTTTCAAGCCTGTTTCTCCACATTTTTAAGCCTCTACCCATTATCCAATTTCAAACCGTGTTCACATTTTCCTGTATTATTTATAAGAAAAGCCGCACTTCAAAATACCAATTTTCTGGTTTGTTCTGATATAGCAAAATACATAAAACTGGGCAATTGATATAGAACATAGATTTAATTTTTATAGATATGGAGGTTGGGAAGTCAAGAAGATCACATAATGTGAAGACCTTCTTACTGTGTAATCCCATAGTAGAAGACAAAAATGTTGCCATATGACAGAGGACAAGTTGCCAAACTCATAATTTTAATGGTAATCAACCACCATGATAACTAATACACTACTGAGATCAAGATATTAACCGATTCATTAGGATAGAGACTACAGGACCTAATCAATTCTTAAAATCCCACCTGTCAACACTACTGTTCTAGAAATTAAGTTTCTAACACATGAACTGTGGGGAACATGTTTAAATTATTGCATTTTATCAACACATTTTATAGTTCTAAATGTTTTTGTATTGTTGTTTAGCATCTATTCATTTCACCTTAAAGAACTTCTTTTAGTATTTCTTCCAAGTTTTAAGTCTTTCTGGGTATGAATGTCTATTGTGTTCTTAACTTTGGGATATTTCCAGCTATTATTTCTCTGATAAAGATTTGTAGTTCTTCCTCTCTTTTCCTTCTTGTCTTTCCATAATCTATATTTTATTCAACTTGACTGTTTCCCACAAATGATATAAAATATATTTACTCTTTTCCTTTCTGCTTTTGTTCTTTTGTTAATTTACATTGTTCTGTCTTCATGTTTTTTATTACTTCCTTTTGCTTGATTTAGTCTACCATTAAACTCCTCTTGTAATTTATTTTTTTTGGTTAAGTTATTGCATTTTTAAGCTGTAAAATTTCTGTTTACTAGTAAATTTTCCCTTACTCTTTGTTGAAATTTTTATTGCTTTCATGCATTGTTCTCCTGACTTAGTTTTATGATAGTTATTTTGAGTTCCGTGAGAGATAAATCATATATCTCTGTTTCACTAACCTCAGTTTGCAGAAATTTGTTTTGTTCCTTTTTAGGGAACTTATTTCCCTGATTTTTCATCTTTATTGCCCCTTTGTGTTGATATCTAGCTGTTAGAAAAAAAAATCCTCTCCCTGTATTAATATTTTGACCTTATGCAAAATAAGTCATAGAGCTTTTGGTAGCAATCAGTTATATTATTTGGATTTCTGTGGTATCTGTAATTTCCCCCTTTACATTTGTTATTGAGTTTACTGGATATCTTTCTTTTCTATTTCTATATAATCTGGCCAAAGGTCTATCAATTTCATTAAACTTTACAAAGAACAATATTTTTGTTTCTTTAATATTTTGTATGGTTCGTTTTTTCTTGATTTCATTTAATTCTGATCTCTTTTTCTTATATTCGGTTTGGGATTGGATTTTTCTTTGTTTTCCAGTTTTATTTTTCTTTTTTCTTGGTGGGGGGGACAGAGTCTCATGCTGTTGCCCTGGGTAGAGTACCGTGGTGTCACAGCTCACAGCAACTTACAACTCTTGGGCTTAAGTGATTCTCTTGCCTCAGTCTCCCAAGTAGCTGGGATTACAAGCACCTGCCACAATGCCCAGCTATATTTTCCAGTTTTTGGAAGTGATTCATTATGTTATTAATTTGTGTTTTTGTTTTATTTTGTTTTGTTTTCTGGGTATAGACATTTAATTCCATACATTTACCTGTTAGGACTGCTTTTGCAGTATCCCATTAGTTTTGATAGCTTGTGGCTTTGTTGTTTTGTTCAAGAAATTGAATGATGTCCTTCTTTATCTCCTCCTTGACCCAGATATCATTCAGCATAAGGTTGTTTAGTTTCCAAGACTTCTTATGGAGATTAAGTTTTTTCTTGGAGTTGAATTCTACTTTTTTGATTATGGTTTGAAAAGATACAAAGCATACTATTTATTCTTATAAGTTTGTTGTGTTTTGATTTGTGCCCCAATATGTGATCAATTTTGGAGAATGATCCATGAGCTGATGAAAAGAATATACATTCAGTATTTTTGAGGTGGAATTTGGGTATATATCTGTTAAGCCCATTTGTTCTAAAGTTTCATTTAAGTCCATGTGTGATGTAGATAGGTTGACTTCTCAGTGGGGTGCCTCAGGTCAATCCTGAGGAATTTATGGGAAAGCACGCAGATGCGCATTCCCTGGAGGCTCATCAAAGGCTTTTCATCTTTCATGGAAGATGAAAAAGGCCCAGAGGCACCCAGACAGAATGGACTACCCAGTGCTCCAAGACTCAGCGGGTGTGAGGGGCTAAGCTTTTTGAACTTATGATATGTAGTTACATTAGAAAACCTGGCTTACTTCCCCTGCAGGGCTAGAACTAGTTTTCCCTCCCCCTTTCTAAATACTCCATCACCTGTTTTTTAACAACCCCCTACTTTACCCAGCCTCTCTCTCTATCCGGTCTTCCTGGGACTCATGTTTCTTTCAACCCTATCTTTTGACACTTTTGCATTTTGCATATGCATCTTTGTTAGAAATCAAGGATATGCTCTTTAATTTTCACATATCTATAAATTATCCAATTTTATTATGATATTAATTTTTAGTTTCATTCTGTTTTTATAAGAAAAGACATTTTGTATGATACTAATGTTTTTCAACTTACTTAGACTTGGGGCATGGCTTAAATATGATCCTCAATGCACTTGAAAAAATATGTATTTTGCTAGTGTTTGGCATAATGTTTGGTATTTGTTTTTTAGGTCCAATTCTTCATTAGTGTCATTTAAGTCCTACATTTCCTTTTTGATTGGTCTTCTGTCTACCTGTTCTATCTATTATTGAAGATGGAATGATACATATTCTATTCTTTAAGAGCTGTATACTTCTCCATTTCATTCAGTAATTTTTGATTCATATATTTATAAAATAATTACATATATGTAAGAAGCTGAATTCACTTATATTCAAAAGAATTACTGAAAAGGAAGGATTCAAATTGTCATTTGTAATTTGTTTTCTGTGTATCTTATAGCTAACTATGAAGCTCTAATTTTCTTCTATTCTATATTCATATATTTTTAATGGATAGTTCAGTGACACATTTTTATTCCCTTCTCATTCCCTTTTTTGTGAATTCTGCATAATTTCATTTGTGGTCACTGTGTAGATTATAAATAATATATTAAAAGTATAATAATTTGTTATCATTTTATACAAACTTAACATCAGTAATGTAGAAAACTCTGCTCTTTTACAGCCCATTCCAGTTTGTTTTTGATGTCACAAATTATATCTTTATTTGAAGTGTATCAATTAACACAGACTTTTTATATTCTTTATTTTAAATTGTGCAAAAGAATAAAAAGTAGTTATGTACCAAACTTAAATAACAGGGTTTTTTTTTTTTTTTTTTTTTTTTTTTTGTCCAGGGCTGGGTTTGAACCACCCACCACCTCCGGCATATGGGACCGGCGCCCTACTCCTTGAGCCACAGGTGCCGCCCTAAATAACAGTTTTATAATTGTTCATATATTTACCTTTGTCTGTCAATTGTATTTATTTATTTATTTTTTTTTCAGTTTTTGGCCTGGGCCAGGTTTGAACCCACCACCTCTGGTGTACGAGGCCGGAACCCTACTCCTTGAGCCACAGGTGCTACCCCCAATTGTATATTTTTGTATGACTTTGACTTGCTGTGTAGATTCTTTCATCTCAAATATAACTGCTCCCTTTAGCTTTTGTATGGAAGGTCTTAAGAGTCATATTTGCCCCCTTATTTTTGAAGGACATTTTTGCTAGATATAGAATTTTGAAAATGCTGGTTTATTTTTAACCCTTGAAATCTATCATCTCACTTCCTCTGGTCTTAGAGATTTCTCTTTAAATATCCATACAAATCGTTTACTGATGATTTCTTATATGTGAGGTGTCATTTTCAATATAGCTCTCTTTGCCTTTGCCATTAGACTATGATTTATTTTGGTGTGGGTCCTATGTGATTCATCCTATAGCAGGTACATTGAACCTCCTGTATTTGTAGATGCATGTCATTATCAAATTGATACATTTTAGCTATTATTTTTTAAAATTATCTCCCTGATCCTTTCTCTTCTTTAAAAAAAGAATTCTTCTAATCAATGTGTTCATTAAGTTCCTGAAATTCCATTAGTTTTGAAAAGACTCTGTTATTTCTTATTTTACTTCTATTTCCTTTTTAATTTTATTTCATCCAGTAATTTCATATGATACATTTTAACATTTACAAATTATTTTATTCTCCCTGCTAATGTCTCCAGTAAACTACTATAGGGAATTTTTCAATTTAATTACTATATATTTCATTTCCATAATTTATTTTTGAAAATATTTTCTGTCTATGCTTGTTTTCTCATGTGTTCATATGTAAATTTCTTCAGTTATCTGTATGTTTTTAGCTCTTTGGGAATATTTAAAACTACTCTTTTAGAATCTTTGTATATTAAGTATGGGAAGCAAGATTGTGAATAGAAACCTCCAGTGATCATTCCTCTGCATAAACACCAAGTAAACTATCCACACATTGAAATAACTTCAGAAGAACCATAATCAGGCATATGAACATATCAATGAAAGAGGCACAGTAGAGGATAAAAATGTCTTGAATTGTCTTCACTACCCCTCTCCCCCCCTCCCATTCCCCAGCAGTGCCACACTAGTGCACTGAGTGGAGAGAGAATCTGCATGCCTGGAGGAAGGAGAACTAAGTGATTGTGAAAGGAGACTTTGCATTGAATCTCAGGCCAACCTGTCACAGAAGAACACAGAACAAGGCAGAATTCCGTGGGTCATTTAGTCAAGGCTAATCAGAGGGAAATTCTATTCCTTAATATTCCAGGTCCAGCTAGTTTTACCATCAGATGACAAATGTTGACCTGGGGCCTGGAATAAATGATGAGGCTGTGAAGGCCAAAAGGGCTGCAGTTCCTGAACAATTCCTGCAGCTGTGTTGGCTCAGAGATAGTCAACGTGGGGTGCACATGATTCAGGAATACATGAATCGTAGTAACCAAGCCAGTGCATATGTTACTGCTTCCCCAACTACAGAAGCACAGCTCAAGAAAAATCTTTCACTGAGGTAAAGGAAAGAGATGAGTTCATATGTGTTTCTATTGCAACTCACCTAAGTTGGTGAAAACTTTAGCACTCCAATCCCACTGGGACTAAACGATGATGAAGCAATCAGCCTGAATGAAGGCAGCTAAGTCAGGAATGCAGGACCTTATTTCCTCCTTTACAACTAGAAAGTGGCTTCCCACTCTAATTTTTCGCAGCAAAACAGCATATGTTCTGTCTCCTTATACCACGGTGCCCCCTTGTGTACAGGCAACATATTGCACACTAGCTCTTTTTATACACACACGTATATTTCTTTCCTTTTTCTCCATTGTTTGGTTAGTTGTATTTTTATTTTTTCATTATTACTTTCTTTAATAGCAATATAGCAAAGGATACTTCGTTTTTGTTACAATCTTTCAGTACTTTTATTTTCTCTTTGTAATTTCTCTCTTTTTCACTTTTGGTAGAGATTTTTCTACTTACCTTTCCCACATAAATTTCTCATACAACAGCTAAGATATGCCTTTTCCCCCTTTATTATAACTACTTGGAATTTTAATTTTCTTTAACTATTTCTATTTTATTTTTCTTATCTATAAGTGTTGGGGAATCATGGCACTGGCCTCGCTGGTGGGTCACAGCATTGGTCTGACTCAGTGAGGTCACAAGATCATGATCTAGGGTGTCCTTATAGTGTTAGCCTTTGGAAAGATACTATTGGTAGATCCCTACTGTGACATATTGCTGATTTTAATATTTTTCTTTCATTTTATATTTCCATATTTGCTAGAAGTGGACTCATGATTTTTCCCAGGTAAGGTAAGGAGCTCTTGACCATCCAACTGAGATTCCCCAAGGCCTATAGTTGCAGGCGTGTCAATAACACCCTGCTGAACATCAATATTTCTCCTGTCACTCACTTTCCCTACTTTCAACACCTTCTTCTGGCATGTTTTCCAGACATGCCAATAGATTCTGAAATTCACATAGCAGACAGTTTCAGAACACCAGCATGACTCAACACAAATAAAAATTCTCATAGACACATTAAAATTAGCTTCGCCAAAGTTAATATGAAGAGAAAATTCTGCTAGCAGCCATATGTAAGAAAACCATAACCTGAAAAAGGAAAAAATGTTAGAATAACTGCAGATCTCTCTGGAGAAACCTTACAAGATTGAAAAGGTTGGTCATCGACCTTTCATCTCCTTAAACAAAATACCTTTCAACCCAGGATCCTGTATCCAGCTAAACTGAGATTTATTTATGATAAAGAAATTAAATACTTCAATTACAAGCACATGTTGAAGAAATTTGCCATAACTAAACCAGCTCTCCAGGATATTCTTAGACCTATCCTCCGTAATGAACAGCATAATCCTCCACCACCAAAGTAAACTTACTCAGAATCTTTTGATCAAATTCCAACTTCCACAGTGGCAAAAGGATTAAAAATGTCTACTGGACTTTCGAAAAACTTGATACACAAAACTTACCAATACTTATCAATACTCTCAATTAATTTGAATGGCTTAAATTGCCTTCTAAAGAGGCACAGGTTTTCTAACTAGATATAAAAACTCAGGCCAGACACCTGCTGCATTCAAAATGTCACCTTATCTTAAAAGATAAACATAGACTCAGGGTGAAGGTATGGACATCTATAATTCAGGCAAATGGAATCAGAAAAAAAGTAGGTGTGCAATTTTATTCACAGATACAATAGGCTTAAACCAATAAAAGTAAGGAAAGATAAGATGGACACTTCATATATGTTAAGGGCAATATTCAACATGATAAGATTTCAATTATTAAGAATTGTGCATCCAATCAGAATGTGCCTCAATTTATAACAGAGACGCTAATAGACAAGAGCAATGTGATTTCATTCAGCACAAAAATGGTAGGAGCTTTTAACATCCCTTTGGCAGTGTTGGATAGATTCTCCAATAAGAAGCTAAGAAAATAAATTTTAGACTTAAACTTAACCATTCAACAATAGCATTTAACAGACATCTATGACACATTTCATCCTATCAAAACTGAATACACATTCTTCTCAAAAGCCTATGGATCAGCCTCCAAAATTGATCACATCTTAGGTCACAAGTCTAACCTCAACAAATTTAAAAGAATAGAATTATTCCTATATTTTCTTGGACCATCATGGACTAAACTCAATAACAACAGAAATCCACATACTCATACAAAAACCTGGAAACTAAATAACCTCATACTGAATGATAGCTGGGTCATAGATGAAATTAAGAAGGAAATGACCAAATTTTTGGAATGAAACAACACTGAAGACATGAATAACTAGAAACTCTGGGATACTGCAAAGGCAGTCCTAAGAGGAAAATTTATAGCATTGCAAGCCTTCCTCAAAAGAATGGAAAAGAGGAAGTCAACAACGTAATGGGACAACTCAAGCAACTGGAAAAGGAAGAACATTCCAACCCCAAACCCAGCAGAATAAAAGAAATAAATAAAATTAGAGCAGAACTAGTTGAAATTGAAAACAAAAGAGTCGTGCAACAGATCAATCAATCAAAAAGTTGTTTTTTTGAAAATGTCAATAAAATAGATAAACCATTGGATAACCTAACCAGAAGTAGAAGAGTAAAACCCTTAATTTCATCAATCAGAAATGATAAAGGTCAAATAACAATAGACTCCTCAGAAATTCAACAAAACCTCAATGAATATTACAAAAAAACCCTGTTCTCAGAGAATGAAAATCTGAAGGAAAGAGATCAATACTTGGAAACATGCTACCTTCCTAGACTTAGCCAGAGAAGTGAAAATGTTGAACAAGCCTATAACAAGTTCTGAAATAGCATCAACTATAAGAAATCTCCCCAAAAATAAAAGCCTGGGACCAGATGGCTTCATGTCAGAATTCTATCAAACCTTTAAAGAGGAATTAATACCTATATTACTTAATCTTTTCCAAATATAGAAAAAGAAGGCATCCTTCTCAACACATTCTATGAAGCAAATATCACCCTGATTCCAAAATCAGGAAAAGATCCAAAAAGAAATAAAAATTTTATATCAATATCTCTAATGAATATTGGTGCAAAAATATTCAATAAGATCCTAGCAAATAGAATCCAACAACACATCAAACAAATTATACATCATGACCAGGTGGGTTTCATCCAAGTGTCCCAAGGATGGTTCAATATATGTAAATCCATAAATATAATACATCATATAAAAAAATAAAAAACAAAGATCATATGATATAATTGATGCAGAAAAACCTTTTGTAGTATCCAGCATCCTTTCTTGATCAGAACACATAACCAAATAGGTACAGAAGGAACATTTCTTAAACTGACAGAGGCCATCTACAGCAAACCCACGTCCAATATCATAATGAATGGAGTAAAGCTTAAACCATTTCCATTCAGATCACGAATCAAGCAAGAATGCCCATTGTCTCCATTGCTTTTTAAAATTGTAATGGAAGTCTTAGTCATCACAATCAGGCAAGATAAGGTAATAAAGGGGATCCAAATAGGACCAGAGGAGATCAAACTGTCACTCTTCACAGATGATATGATTATATATCTGGAAAACCCCAGGGAATCAAATGCAAAACTCCTAGAAGTGATCAAGGAATACAGCAATGTCTCAGGATACAAAAACAACACTCATAAATCTGTAGCCTTTATATATAACAACAATAGTCAAGGGGAAAAACAATGAAGGACTCTATTCCCTTTACAATAGTGTCAAAGAAGATGAAATATCTGGGAGTATATCTAACGAAGGATGTGAAAGATCTCTGTAAAGAGAACTCTGAAACTCTGAGAAAATAAATAGCTGAAGATGTTAACAAATGGAAAAATATACCATGCTCATGGCTGGGAAGAATCATCAGTGTTAAATGTCCACACTACCTAAAGCAACCTACAGATTTAATGTAATACTTATTAAAGCACCTCTATCATACTTTAAAGACCTGGAAAAATTAGTACTTCATTTTATATGGAAACAGAAAAAAACCTCTAATAGCCAAGAAATTACTCAGAAATATGAAAACAAATCAGGAAGAATCATGCTTACAAACTTTAGACTATAGTATAAATTGATAGTGATCAAAACAGCATGGTAGTGGCACAAAAATAGAGAGGTAGATATATGGAACATAATTGAAGACCAAGAGTTGAACCTAGACACTTATCATAATTTGATCTTTGATAAGCCTATCAAAAATATAAATTGAGGAAAAATTCCCTATTTAACAAATGGTGCTGTGTGAATTGACTGGCGACCTGTGGAAGACTGAAAGTGGACCCACAACATTGTCCTCTAACAAAAATTGATTTTCACTGGTTAAAGGACTTAAACTTAAGGCATTAAACTATAAAGATTCTTGGAGAGAGTGCAGGGGAAACACTTGAAAAAATTGGTCTGGGAGAATACTTTATAAGGAGGACATCCCAGGCAATTGAAGCAACATCAAAAATACATTACTGGGATCTGATCAAATTAAAAAGCTGCAGTGCCAAGAACACACTAATTAAATCAAATAGACAGCCCTCAGAATGGGATAGGATTTTTGCAAGTTATATTTCTGACAATGGTCTAATAACCAGAATCCACAGAGAACTCAAACTTATTAATAAGAAAAAAATAAGTGATCCCATTTCACTGTGGTCATGAGACATGAACAGAAGCTTCTGTGAAGACAGGCGCATTGTTTATCTTCATACCCATGAAACAATGCTCATCAGCTTTAATAATCAGGGAAATGCAAACCCAAACCACTCTGAGATACCACCTAACTCCAGTAAGAGTAGCCAACATCACAAAATCCCAAAACAACAGATGTTGGCATGGATGTGGAGAAAATGGAACACATCTGCAATGCTGGTGGGAATGCAAGCTAGTAAGTTCCTTTTTTTTTTTTATTATTAAATCATAGCTGTGCACATTAGTATGATCACGGGGCACCATACACTTGGTTCATAGACCGTTTGACACATTTCATCACACTAGTTAACATAGCCTTCCTGGCATTTTCTTAGTTATTTTGCTAAGACCTTTACATTCCACATTTACCTAGATTCAAATATACCCTTGTAAAATGCCGCAGGTGTTATCCCATTAATCCCCCTTCCTCCACCTACCTCTCCCCTCCCTCCCCTCCCTTTCCCCCTTCTCCCTATTCTTAGGTTGTAACTGGGTTATACCTTTCATGTGAAGGTCCTACATTAGTTTCATAATAAGGGTGAGTACATTGGGTACTTTTTCTTCCATTCTTGAGAACTCAAACGCATTAGCAAGAAAAGAACAAGGGATCCCATCGCAGGCTGGGCAAGGGACTTGAAGAGAAGCTTCTCTGAAGAAGACAGGTGCGCGGCCTTCAGACATATGAAAAAATGCTCATATCTTTAATCATCAGAGAAATGCAAATCAAAACTACTTTGAGATATCATCTAACATCAGTGAGACTAGCCTATATCAGAAAATCCCAAGACCAGAGATGTTGGCGTGGATGTGGAGAAAAGGGAACACTTTTGCACTGCTGGTGGAATTGCAAATTAATACATTCCTTTTGGAAAGATATATGGAGAACACTGATAGATATAAAAATAGATCTCCCATTCAATCCTGTAATTCCTCTACTGGGCATATACCCAGAAGACCAAAAATCAAATCATAATAAAGATATTTGTACCAGAATGTTTATTGCAGCCCTATTCATAATTGCTAAGTCATAGAATAAGCCCAAATACCCATCGATCCACGAATGGATTAATAAATCGTGGTATATGTACACCATGGAATACTATGCAGCCTTAAAGAAAGATGGAGACCTTACCTCTTTCATGTTTACATGGATGGAGCTGGAACATATTCTTCTTAGTAAGTTCCTTTTTGAATGAAGTTTGGAGAACACTAAGGGATCTAAACATACACCTGCTGTTTGATCTTGCAATTCCTCTTTTAGGTATATATCCAAAAGACCAAAAATCACTTGGCAACAAAGATATTTGCACCATATTGTTCATTGAAGCTCAATTCATAATTGCCAAGTCATTGAAGGAGCCCAAGTGCCCATCAAACCATGAATGGATTAATAAATTATGGTATATGTATACCATGGAATACTATGTAGCATTAAAAAATGGAGACTTTACCTTTTTTATGTTTACATGGATGGAGAAGAAAAAAAATTATTCTTGGTAAAGTATATTAGGAATGGAAAAAACCTATCCAATGTACTCTGTAGTACTATGAAATCAATTTATAATCACTCACACTTTCATATGAAAGAGGAATCACAGCTATAGCCTAAGATGAAGGAGGGAAGGGGAGGGTGGTGGGTCGATAGCGGAAGGCTTAATAGGGGGACCACACCTATGGAGCATATTGTAAGTACAAGTTGGATCTATCAGGTGTAGAACACAAATGTCTTAACACTGTAATTTGGTAAATGAGGTAAAGTCTATGTTAATTAGTAGGATGCAAGCACTCCAGTTTCTACAAAAAATCAACACATTGAATCCCTTAATAGCATAAATGTATTCATGATCTATGTACAAATGACAATAAAAAATATAAAAAATGAAAAGAGGGTGGTGCCTGTGGCTCAAAGGTGTAGGGTCCCGGCCCCATATGCCAGAGGTGGTGGATTCAAACCCAGTCCCAGCCAAAAACTGCAAAATAATATTAATAATAATAATAAGTAATAATAAAAGAAAAAGAAAAAGAAAACAATCAAGCTAAACTTTTCTGCTTTGGGGGCTGCTTTTAATCCCTTTTTCTCTTTTTCTTTATCCTATCTCCATGTCTATTAGAAGACCATGACGGCCTGGTCTAAAAGCTCCATTTGTGGAGCCCAAGGATGCTTTTAAGTTTTGGAGTATATGTCAAATATTAGGGTTGACTGAGAGATTGGGCCAACTGAGAGATGAAGTACTTTGCTTCTCCCTGGTATTAGACTTAAATTAGTAAAGAGTTGAAAAGGTTTTAGACAAGAAAAAGGGCTAGATTTTAATCCTGCCTTAAAGAGATTTACTATGACTTTTGACCTCTGAAATACCTTAAAGGTGGAATTGGTATATGGGAATGAAGAGAGTGTAGTCAGGGAGAGAGGCTGACAGGGAAGTGGGGAGGAGTCAAAGCCAGTGGTAGGGTAGAGAGAAGTCGCTGAAAATGGGTGGGGGTGAGACGGTTGCCAGGTCTTTGAGCTCAGCCTTCCTTTCCTTGCTTGCCTAGTGCTTGTGTTGGGTCAGCCTAAGGAGTGTTTATGGCTTGCAACAGGAGCTTCTAGATCTGCAGCCCTCTGTTCTGTGTCTTTCACTCAGAGCCCTGGAGGGGAGAGGAGGACAGATTTTGGGTGTGCGAGCTCACCCAGGAGCAGCCTAGGGAGCATGCATGGCTTACTACTCCACTGCCTTAGAAATTTGTCAGGGAAGTGGCAGGGAACTATTGAGCTGAGAGCTGGCAGACTTGCAGTCTCAGATTGCCTTGGTTCTGAGCTCAAGCCCTGTTGAACACCAGGAAATCCAGAATTCAATGTCAGATTTTCACATCCAAAATTTTCACATCCAAAAGTGTTCTTTCTGCTGATACTGGAGCACCACTCAGTATTCTTAATATTTTTTTAACTCTCCAAGATACCTAAAAGGATTATAGTAACTACATTGAAAGTGTTTTTTTTCTTTCTATTATTTACCTTTCTTATCTCTTCCAGAGCACTAAAGAGGATTCTATTAACACTATATATATATATATGTATAGTCAAGTCTGGACACAACTGGACTAAGTTCTGAGAAAACTGGGGTGACAAGGGAGGCCAGCAGCCAGCTTCCAATCAGCCACCCAGTCACCAGTCCCAGATCTTCAGCACCTCTGCCAGGTTTATTGAAAGGGTTGGGGACCTGATCAAATTAAAAAGTTTCTTATCAGTGAAGGACACAATCAACAAACAAAAAGATAACTTCCAGAATGGGAGAAGATATTTGCATGCTACCCATCTGACAAGAGCCTAATAAACACAATCATAATGAACTCAACCAAATCAACAAGAAAAAGTCAAACAATTCCATTAAAAAGTGGCCAAGAGGCATGAACAGAAAATTTTCTCACAAAGATATACTAATGGTCAACAAACACATGAAAAAAATGCTCATTGTCTCTAATCTTCAGAGAAATTCAAAATCAAATTCACACTGAAATATCATTTACTTCCAGAGAGAATGGCTTACAACATAAAGTCTCAAAACAACAGATTCTGGCATGGAAGTGGAAAGAAAGGAACACTTATAGACTGTTGGTGGAACTGCAGACTGACACAGCTTCTATGGAAGGAAGTATGGAGATTCCTCAAAGAGCTGAAAGTAGACTTGCCATTGTATCCTGCAATCCTGTTACTAGGTATTTACCCAAAGGTAAAAAGGCATACTGTCATAAAGACACTGGAACTTAGATGCTCATAGCAGCACAATTCACAATTGCAAAGATATGGAAACAATTCCAGTTCCCTTTGACATAAGTATGGATTAATAAATTGTTGCATATACCACAAAATATTGTTCAGCCATAAAAATATGGAGATTATGTATCTGCTGCAACAACCCTTGATACAATCGGAGACCATTCTCCTAAGTGAAATATCACAAGAACTGGAAAACAAATATAACATTTACCCAGTACTAAATTGGAATGAGTCAATTAACACCTATGTGCTCACACGAGGGAAAAAATAAAGCCTCAATGAAATCCAAGCTGAAGGGGAAGAGAGGGGAGAAGGGCTTGGATAAATTCCCATCCAATGTATATTGCATGGGGTTATGGCATACTACATGGGTGTGAATCATTTCTACAAATTGGACTTTAACCTTACAAGCAAAAAGTATGAAATCTATTTGTAATATCACATTAATCTGAATTTTAAAATGAATGCTGGAAAGGATGTGAAGAAAGAGGAACCCTCATCCATGATTGGTAAGAATGTAAATTAGAGTAATCTCTATGGAAAAAAAAGTATAAGGATGCCTCAAAAGGCTAAAGATAGAACTACCAATGGGGAGGCAGAGCATGATGGTGGACAGGACGGACATGTAGCCCACCTCTCCCAAGCCACCAGGTGAGAGGAAAGGCGGTCTGGACCTTCCCTGTGTGTGGATTATTGGAGTGGACAGACAGCTGGAGACGCCCAGCGAACCGGTGGTTTGCTATATATGAGGGGTAATTTAAAATCACAGACTCTGTTGTAGAGATTCTTCCCTACTTGTCTGTGCCAGCCAGCAGGCCCCTCCCCTACGGAGGTCAGCAGCTTGCAAATGCTGACAAAATCCAATTGACAAATAATTAATCCTGAACTGAGGGAGGCATCCGAAAGGAGAGCCACTCAAAACCACGGGGAGCTGGGCAAACTGTTGGACATTTGAAGGGAAGGGATCCTGCTCGGGAAACAGACATTTTGAACTACCCAAAAGGGCGGGCACCTTTCCCCCAGGTGTTGGAGTGGGCTGGCAGTTCAGGCTGCGCGGCAAAATGGCGGGCGCCCATCCAAAAGGGAAACTCTAAACCAGAAAACTCAGAATAAGTCCCCCAAGCGTTCCAACCATAGGAACCGGCTTGAAGCCTAGGACCTGGCTTTGGCTTCTGGAGCCACAAAGCTACTGAAGCCATGGACCGGCTTTGGCTGCTGAAGCCACGGGAACCAGCTACAGGAGATAGAGCCGGGAGCCCGCCAATGACCGAGCGAACTCAGCACCGCTCCCCTTATGGCCGATTGCAGTCACCAGTTTGCAGGGGAACCTGGGAACAGAGTGGAGGTACTTAGGAAGCGTGCACACCTGCACTGAGTGGGAAGGTTGGTTGCAAGTGCTGTCTGGAAAAGAACAGCCGAGGTTGCAAAATTCTTAGGCGACAAACTTTTACAGAAACTCCAAAATGGCTATCGGTGATGGAAGGTGGTTACCATGGTAACGGTATAAACTGCAAATCAGGTATAAGTCTCAGAACCACTCACAGCGCAACCTGGTGTCCAGAAAGTATATTGCAGTATGAATATATTCCTACAAAAGTTGATCCCTACAGCAGACATATAGATATTTATAGGCATATTTCTACACACAAGAATATTTTTGTAGTTGGTGCCTTTTTTTTGGTTTTGTTTTGTTTTGGTTTGGTTTTGTGGGGGGTTTTTTGTTGTTGTTGTTTTGTTTTTGTCTGTTTTTTCCTCACCATTTTCTTAGAGAAGATTTCGATAATTTTTTATTATTACTTTTTATATAGATATATTTTTTATTTCTATGTCTTCTAATTTTAATTTCTTCTTTCCTCTCATTTAACATTCCTTCTAACACCACTTTTTTCTCTCTTTTTTTTCCTTTCTTTCAATTATTTTACGATTATCACTATTTTTATTGCAGTTGTTCTTATATTGCTGTTGTCATGGCTATTGCCTGTATATCTATGTGTTTCCGTCTGTCTCTGTATCTATGGACCCACGTGTCTGGTAACCTTTGTATCTGTTTATTTGTTCATTTGGTCTCAATGAGCTTGGTGTTACTACCTGCAACTCTGAGCTCCTAACACTCCCCTCCACTCTCACTCTGTGATCTGGAGACCTTCCCCTCCAGGAGTTCAGATTCTTGGGTGAACTCTCGAGAGGTGTAGACAGGACCTGGACAGCAGCTGGCCAGTGCTGACTCTGTAGCAAAGGAGCGAGAAGACGACGGTCGGCTGAGAGGGAATTACACTGGAGTGGTGGTGCCCCGAGGTGCAGAGCAAGAGCCATCTTCAGCAATAACAAGGCCCACCCCCAGATATCCCATAGTCTCTCCTCCTGTCTTCCTGGGCAACCAGATGAGGCCGAGCATCTTCTCAGATGGCAAACACCATGGAACAGACCTGGGACTGAAACACAGGTCCCGTGAGTAAAGGGTTTTCCGGAGACGGTACTGACCTACGTGGAACATGGGGACTAGAAAACACACCTGCAGAGCCGGGAAACTCCCAGGGTGGGAGCCTAAGATGCACCTGGCCCTTGGGGATCACCAGCCTATAGACAAAGGAGGCCAAGAGGCTACACCCAACAACTGATTGTGCTGTGAATACAAACCTGCAGGACTAAAGACAGGACCTGAGGCACAGGTTCTGGGAATTCAAATCAGCCTCTCCTCTGCAGAGGAATCTGGCAAGGTCAGAAACAAACTCCCACAGGGTTGTTCCCCTCACCCAGTAACATAAACTAAGGGTGGGGCTGGAACTGAGTGAACACCTCCAGCCTCCATCAAGTGCCTGAGGTTGACAGGACACACCACACCATGCTGGATAAAGACAGAGAATAGTGGCCTAGTCGAGCAGACACAGACTACCCTGTGACTTAGGTAGGTGCAAACCCCTGGAGTATCTGCTTACTGCAGACAACTGACTGGGTAACAGCCCTATGGGTATAGCAGCGACTGGGTGTGACAGAGCAGCAAGGTGGGTAAGGAGGAATCAATCTTCCCAGACTGATCTATTTACTGGTGGCTCTTCCTGACTCCACGCAGCACTGGAGCAAGCCATTTCAGAGCAGTCAACAGACCCCTGTGATCTAGTTCCCAGGGACATCTTGAACTCTCCAACCCAAGGCAGCTGCTGACTGAGACAATTGACTTGGAACTTTTGAACTGAGTCACTCACCTGGGGACTATCCAGGTGGTGCCCTGGGTGTGTGGTTGTAGGAAGGTTTGATTTTCATTTTCCATTTGTTGCCTGTGGTGGGTGGGGTGACTTGATGGCTGGTATTTCTCCACAGCTGAGACTTCAACCCAGAGTAAATTTTTCACTAGGGTCACACAGAAACCGGCTGAAAACAAGACAGAACAACTTAGCCCCTCTACACCAAACAGGGCCCCAGTTTCTCAGGCCACAGCACTGTACGGGCACTCGACAAAACACCAGAGGAAAATCAAAGGGAGTAAAAGAATCATGGGGCGGAATCAGCGGGAAAACTCTGGTAACATGAATAACCAGAATAGATGAACCCCCCCCCCAAGGAAACATATGGCAGGTGTAATTGAAGATCCCATTCACAAACAACTGGCTGAAATGTCAGAAATCAAATTCAGACTTTGGATGGCAAACAAGATTAACAAAATGGAATTAGGAATTCGTGGAGAAATTCAAAAGCTGTCTCAAGAATTTAACGAATTTAAAGACAAAACCACCAAAGACTAAGACACACTGAAACAAGAATTTGCAGCCCTCAAAGATAAGAAAAACACAGTAGAATCCCTTAGCAACAGAATGGACCAAGCAGAAGAAAGGATCTCCGACATCGAAGACAAAGCCTTTCAATGCTCCCAAACTCTCAAAGAGGAAGAGAAATGGAGAGCAAAAATGGATCACTCAATCACAGAGCTCTGGGATAACTCAAAGAAGACAAATATCCAACTCCTAGGAATTCCTGAAACAGATGAAGTGGCCTCACTGGGCGCAGAGGCCCTTCTGCATGAAATTATGAAAGAGAATTTTCCAGACATGCCTACAGAACCTGAAATTCAGATAGCAGATAGCTTCAGAACCCCAGTACGACTCAACCCCAATAAGACATCCCCCAGGCATATCATAATTAACTTCACTAAAGTTCATATGAAGGAGAAAATTCTCAAAGTGGCCAGGCGAAAGAAATCTATTACCTTCAAGGGGAAGAAAATTAGAATGACTGCAGATCTCTCTGCTGAAACTGTTCAAGCCAGAAGAGGGTGGTCATCAACATTTAATCTCCTCAAGCAAAATAACTTTCAACCCCAGATCTTGTACCCAGCTAAACTGAGTTTCATTTATGATGGAGAAATTAAATACCTTAATGACATTAATATGCTAAAGAAATTTGCCATAACCAAACCAGCTCTTCAGGATATTCTCAGACCTATCCTCCATAATAACGAACCCAATCCTCTACTACAAAAGTAAACTCACTCAGAAACTTCTGATCAAACTCCAACTTCCACAATGGCAAAAGGATTAAAAATGCCCACTGGACTTTCGAAAAACTCAATACCCCAAATTTCCCCAAACATATCAATATTCTCCATTAATGTGAATGGCTTAAACTGCCCTCTAAAGAGACATCGGTTAGCTGACTGGATACAAAAACTCAGGCCAGACATTTGTTGCATACAATAGTCACATCTTAACTTAAAAGACAAATACAGACTCAGGGTGAAAGAATGTTCATCCATCTTTCAGGCAAATGGTAACCAGAAAAAAGCAGGAGTAGCAATTTTATTTGTGGATAAAATAGGCTTTAAACCAACAAAAGTAAGGAAGGACAAAAATGGTCACTTCATATTTGTTAAGGGTAAGACTCAATATGATGAGATTTCAATTATTAATACCTATGCACCTCAATTTATAAGAGAAACTCTAACGGACATGAGCAACTTGATTTCCTCCAACTATATAATAGTCGGAGATTTTAAAACTCCTTTGCCAGTGATGGATCGATCCTCCAACAAAAAGCTGAGTAAAGAAATTCTAGATTTAAATAGAACCATCCAGCATTTAGATTTAGCAGACATCTACAGAACATTTCATCCGAACAAAACTGAATACACATACTTCTTGTCAGCCCACAGAACTTACTCCAGAATCGATCACATCTTAGCTCACAGGTCTAACCTCAGTAAATTTAAAGGAATAGAATTTATTCCATGCATCTTCTCGGACCATCATGGAATAAAACTTGAGATGAGTAACAACAGGAATCTGCATACACATACAAAATCATGGAAGTTAAATAACCTTATGCTGAATGATAGCTGGGTCAGAGATGAGATCAAGAAGGAAATTGCCAAATTTATGGAACAGAATGACAATGAAGACATGAACTATCAGAACCTCTGGGAAACCGCAAAGGCAGTTCTAAGAGGGAAATTTATAGCACTGAAAGCCTTCCTCAGGAGAACGGAAAGAGAGGAAGTAAGCAACTTAATGGGACATCTCAAGAGACTGAAAATGAAAGAACACTCCAACCCAAATCCAGTAGAAGAAAAGAAATAGCCAAAATCAGAGCAGAACTAATTGTAATTAAAAACAAAAGAATAATACAACAGATCAATAAATCAAAAAGCTGGTTTTTTGAAAAGGTCAACAAAATAGATAAACCTTTGGCCAACTTAATCAGGAAAAGAAGAGTAAAATCTCTAATCTCATCAATCAGAAATAACAAAGACGAAATAACAACAGACTCCTCAGAAATCCAAAAAATCCTTAATGAATATTACAAGAAACTTTCCTCTCAGAAATAGGAAAATCAGAAGGAAATTGACCAATACTTGGAAGCATGTCACCTTCCAAGACTTAACCAAAATCAAGTGGAAATGTTGAACAGGCCCATATCAAGTTCGGAAATAAATCAACCATACAAAATCTCCCCAGAAAGAAAAGCGCAGGACCAGATGGTTTTACGTCAGAAATCTACGAAACCTTTAAAGAGGAATTAGTACCTATATTACTCAACCTGTTCCAAAAGGTAGAAAAAGAAGGAAGACTACCCAACACGTTCTATGAAGCAAACATCACTCTGACCCACAAGCTAGGAAAAGACCCAACAAGAAAAGAAAATTATAGACCAATATCACTAATGAATATAGATGCAAAAATATTCAACAAGATCCTAACAAACAGAATCCAGCAACATATCAAACAAATCATACATCATGACAAAGTCGGTTTTATCCCAGGGTCTCAAGGCTGGTTCAATATACGTAAATCTATAAATGTAATTCAGCACATAAACAAATTAAAAACAAAGACCATATGATCTTCTCAATTGATGCAGAAAAAGCTTTTGATAACATCCAACATCCCTTCATGATCATAACACTTAAGAAAATTGGTATAGAGGAGACATTTCTTAAACTGATAGAGACCATCTACAGCAAACCCACAGCCAATATCATATTGAATGGAGTTAAATGGAATCATTTCCACTCAGATCAGGAACCAGACAAGGCTGCCCATTGTCTCCATTGCTCTTTAATGTTGTAATGGAAGTTTAAGCCACCGCAATTATTTAAGAAAAGGCGATCAAGGGTATCCAAATAGGGTCAGAAGAGATGAAACTTTCGCTCTTCGCAGATGATATGATTGTATATCTGGAAAATACTAGGGACTCTACTACAAAACTCTTAGAAGTGATCAAGGAATATAGCAGTGTCTCAGGTTACAAAATCAACATTCATAAATTGGTAGCCTTTATACGTACCAAAAATAGTCAAGTTGAAAAAACAATTAAGGACTCTATCCCATTCACAGTAGTGCCAAAGAAGATGAAATACTTGGGAGTTTATCTAACAACGGATGTGAAAGATCTATATAAAGAGAATTATGAAACTCTAAGAAAGGAGATAGCTGAGAATGTTAAAAAATGGAAAAATATACCATGCTCATGGTTGGGAAGAATCAACATTGTTAAAATGTCCATACTACCCAAAGCAATATATAATTTCAACACAATCCCCACTAAAGCTCCACTGTCATACTTTAAAGATCTTGAAAAAACAATACTTCGTTTTATATGGAATCAGAAAAAACCTCGAATAGCCAAGACATTACTCAAAAATAAAAACAAAGCAGGAGGAATCATGCTACCAGACCTCAGACTATACTACAAATCGATAGTGATCAAAACAGCATGGTACTGGCACAAAAACAGAGAAGTAGATGTCTAGAACAGAATAGAGAACCAAGAGATGAATCCAGCTAATTACCGTCATTTAATCTTTGACAAGCCAATTAAAAACATTCAGTGGGGAAAAGATTCCCTATTTAACAAATGGTGCTGGGTGAACTGGCTGGCAACCTGTAGAAGAGTGAAACTGGACCCACACCTCTCACCATTAACCAAGATAGACTCTCACTGGATTAAAGATTTAAACCTAAGACATGAAACTATAAAAGTACTAGAAGAGAGTGCAGGGAAAAACCTTGAAGTAATTGGGTTAGGAGAGTTTTTTATGAGAAGGACCCCCAAATCAATTGAGGCTGCTTCAAAAATACACTATTGGGACTTGATCAAACTAAAAAGCTTCTGCACAGCCAAGAACACAGTAAGTAAAGCAAGCAAACAGCCCTCAGAATGGGAGAAGATATTTGCAGGTTATGTCTCCAACAAAGGTTTAATAACCAGAATCCACAGAGAACTCAAATGCATTAGCAAGAAAAGAACAAGGGATCCCATCGCAGGCTGGGCAAGGGACTTGAAGAGAAACTTCTCTGAATAAGACAGGCGCACGGCCTTCAGACATATGAAAAAATGCTCATCATCTTTAATCATCAGAGAAATGCAAAGCAAAACTACTTTGAGATATCATCTAACTCCAGTGAGACTAGCCTTTATCACAAAATCCCAAGACCGGAGATGTTGGCGTGCATGTGGAGAAAAGGGAACACTTTTGCACTGCTGGTGGGAATGCAAATTAATACATTCCTTTTGGAAAGAGATATGGAGAACACTTAGAGATCTAAAAATAGATCTTCCATTCAATCCTGTAATGCCTCTGCTGGGCATATACCCAAAAGACCAAAAATCACACCATAACAAAGATATTTGTATCAGAATATTTATTGCAGCCCTATTCATAATTGCTAAATCATGGAAAAAGCCCAAGTGCCCATCGATCCACAAATGGATTAATAAATTGTGGTGTATATGTACACCACGGAATATTATGCAGCCTTAAAAAAGATGGAGACTTTACCTCATTCATGTTTACATCGGTGGAGCTGGAACATATTATTCTTAGTAAAGTGTCTCAAGAATGGAAGAAAAAGTACCCAATGTACTCACCCTTATTATGAAACTAATGTAGGACCTTCACATGAAAGCTTTAACCCAGTTACAACCTAAGAATAGGGAGAAGGGAGAAAGGGAGGGGAGGGAGGGGGAGGCAGGTGGAGGGTGGTGGATAAATGGGATTATACCTGCGGTGCATCTTACAAGGGTATATGTGAATCCTAGTAAATGTGGAATGTAAAGGTCTTAGCAAAATAACTAAGAAAATGCTACAAAAGCTATGTTAACTAGAGTGATGAAAATGTGTCAAACGATCTATGAACCAAGTGTATGGTGCCCCATGATCATACTAATGCACACAGCTATGATTTAATAAAAATAAATAAATAAAAAAATAAAGATAGAACTACCATATTATCCAGTAATCTTATTTCTTGGTATATATCCAAAGAAGAGGAATTCAGTATATCAAAAAGATATGTGTAATTCCACGTTAATGCAGCACTATTCGTGATAGCCAAAATTATATATTAGCCATAAAAAAGAATGAAATCCTGCCATTTGCAACAACTTGAATGGAATCAGAGAATATTATGTGAAATGAAATAAGCTATGCACAGGAACACAAATCTCCCATATTTTCACTTATACATGTGAACTAAATATTAAAAACAATTCATTTCATAGAGACAGAAATTTGAATGAAGGTTACTACAGTCTTGGATGAGAATCAGGGTGGGGAAAACACATTGAGGTTGGTTAACGGGTACAAAATGTAGTTAGATGGTTAGATAGACTAACCAATGTTTGATAATCTCAAAGTGAGTATAATTGACGATAAAGTAAGAGATATTTTAAAATGACTGAAAGATACCTAGAAATGGGATTTCAGGATAAAATGGACTGTTGATTTTTAGTTTCTTTGAGAATTCTCCATACTTCTTTCCATAGACATTGTATTAGTTTACAGACCCACCAGCAGTGCAGAAGTGTTCCCTTTCCTCTGCATCCACACCAGTATCTGTAGATTTGAGATCTTGTGATGTGAGATAATCTCACTGGAGTTAGGTGATATCTCAGTGTGGTTTTGATTTGCATTTCTCTGAAAATTAGGGGTGTCTATTCAGAAGAAAAAATATCATTTTACCAGCAGGAAATTTGCATTAGAATGTTTATTGCAGCTCAACTCACAACTGCCAAGATTTGGAAGCAACCCAAGTGCCCATCAAAACATGAATGGATTAACAAACTGTTCAATATGTATACCATGGAGTACTAGTCAACCATAAGAAACAATAAAAACTTTACATCTTTTGTGTTTACCTAGATTGAATTGAAACACATTTTTCATAGTAAAGTATCTCAAGAATGTGAAAAAAAGTATCCAACATCCTCAATACTAGTAGAAACAAATATATAAACAACCACATGCCCACATGATAAAAACAAAACAGAACAAAACACAAGTATAGTTTAGAAAGAAGGAAGGGAGGGAAAAAGGGAAGGAGGGAGAGTGGTGAGATCTCACCTAATGTACGCAATGTGAGGGTGTACAGCACAAACCCTGGGTGAAGGGCTCAACTACAACTTGTACTTTACCTTATAAATGAAAACAATGTAACCTAAACATTTGTACCCTCATATCAATCTGGAATAAAAAACACTGAAAGAATGGAATCCAACATCCTCAATACTAGTAGAAACAAATATATAAACAACCACATGCCCACATGATAAAAACAAAACAGAACAAAACACAAGTATAGTTTAGAAAGAAGGAAGGGAGGGAAAAAGGGAAGGAGGGAGAGTGGTGGGACATTAGGAATAGGAACATTCCTATTCCATTCTTTCAGTGTTTTTTATTCCCAGTACAAATAAATGACAAATGCCTAATGTGATGGTTATCACAGTTTCTCTAGTTTTATTAATTCACACTCCATGTCTGTATCAAAATACTCCATGTGCCTTATAAAGATATACAATGATTATGTACCTGTAAGAATTAAAAATGAAAAATAAAATGAAACAATATCTTAGCTTATTAAGTCTACAAGATTTGTTTTCTTAGAGTATTTTGTAGAGATTCAATGTTTTTTTGAATATGCCATGTTCTGTTTTGATGTATGCTTCAAGATCATTTATTCTAAATTCCACATTTGAAGAAAGACATTCTCTCAGTCTTTGCAGACTTGTTCTTTTCAGGGAAATACCTTCATTAATCTACAAATCATAAAAAACTCTTTAATCCAGTTATTATGTATCTATCAAGAAGAAAAAAAATCATTTACCATCAGTTAATTTTCACTAGAACATTTATTTCAGCTCAATTCACAATCACCAAGATTTTGAATCAATCCAAGTGCCCATCAACTCATTAATGAATTAATACACTGTAGTATATGTATGCCATGGTATACTACTCAGCCATAAAAAAAAAATTTATCCATATTTACTTGGATAAAGTTGAAGTATATTCTTCTTAGTATCACAAGAATGGAAAACAAAGTATCCAATGTACTCAATTCTAACATTAAACCAATGGATAAACAACTACATATCCACAGGAGAGAGAAAAAAAATTAAATTAAAATAGGAAGTGGGGAGGAGGAAAAGGGGAGAAGGGAGTGTGTTGGTAAGCTTCCATCTAAAATGTACAATGTAAGGGTATACAGCATGATCCCTGGGTTAAGGGCTCAACTACAATTTGAATTTTACCTAACAAATGTAAACAATGTAACCTAATTATTTGTACCCTCATATTAACCTGGAAAAAAAAAAAAAAGTCTTCAGTCTTTTTTAGATATCTGTTTCCTGGTTCAGGGAATTTTCTCTTTTTCTACTTCCCCTGTATACTCAGCTGCTTTTATGCCACTTAATTTTCTGAAAAGCCTAATTTCTGCTTCTTTTGGGAATTATATGTAACCCGTTGCTCCTTGTCCTCCTACACCTGTGGTTTCCTTGTAGCTTCACATGCTGTAGAACCTGTTGCCGTTTTCTCTGGCTTTTTCCCAGCACGTGATTTCAGCTATTTCAAGCTATGCAGCCATTCTCATCTGAATTTCATGTAAGATGGGGCATAATCCAGTCTTCTGGCCAGTCTTATATATACAAGATTGTTGCCAAAGATTTCATTCTTTCCTTTTCTTCAGCAGTTGGGTGCCTTTCTCCCAACTGCAGTGAGAGGGTCAGGTAAGTTTCAGGAAAAATGTCCACAAATTTCCTGTTATTTGGAACATGGCTTTGTGCATTTACTTAGTTACTGCAGATCTTTGATAGTTTTCTCAAATTCCAACAAAGCTATTGCAGCCAGTTTATAGTTTACTTGATGTTTCCATATAGCAATGACGACCTAGAGATTTCTAGTATACCATCTTACTGATGTTGTTAATGAAACTTGAAAAAAAAAAAAAAAACACAGAACAATTGCATTCTCTCCATTTACAAGTTCAGTTGCTTATTTGCTTGTTTTCAAAAATTGCTTATTTCCATGATCCCACATTTTATTTCAAAGCATAGACTCCTGTGGATTTTTATTGCTGGCATTTTTCTCAAACTTTAAAGCTCTATTTCCTAGTACTTTTTGAATATTATCATGTTGCTATCTCTATGGTATTTTACTTGGTGTATCCATAAGTTAATTAACCCCTTTTCAACAAAACCAACTAGTACTTTTTAATTTTTAAATTGTAAAATGGTACATTCAATATTTAATATATTGAGAAAAGATATTTTGTAATTATTTGAAAATTATACCACTCTCCCTAGTTTCCTCAAAGTACCACATACTCCTAGAGTCATAAAATTTTAGATATACAAGGGAAAAATTTTAGAGGTCATTGTATTAACATCTTTTATTTTCTATGTGAGAAAACTATGTTCCAATGAGATTAATATATTCCCAAATTTACTTAAGTTACAATGAATTTTGATTAAAATACATATCTCTTAACTCAAAATATAATGTTCTGACAAGCACAATACAGAGAGTGCCAAAAAATCCGTATACATTTTTAAAAAGAAAAAAAAAAACATGATTTAAAATGGTAATACTCCACACAGCTTTAAAGAAAGATGGAGACTTTACATCTTTCATGTTTACATGGATGGAGCTGGAACATATTCTTCTTAGTAAAGTATCTCAAGAATGGAAGAAAAGGTATCCAATGTACTTAGCCCTACTATGAAACTAATTTATGGCTTTCATAGGAAAGCTATAACCCAGTTATAACCTAAGAATATGGGGAAGGGGGAGAGGGAGGAGAGGTGGGGGGAGGTTGGACAGAGGGAGGGGGATTGGTGGGATTACACCTGCGGTGCATCTTACAAGGGTACGTGTGAAACTTAGTGAATGCAGAATATGATTATCTTAACACAATAACTAAGAAAATGCTAGGAATGCTATGTTAACCAGTGTGATGAAAATGTGTTGAACTGTTTATAAAACCAGTGCATGGTGCCCCATGATCACATTAATGTACACAGCTATGATCTAATACTAATAAAAAAACACAATAAAAACAGATTATAAAAATCAGAAAGTATTTACATTATACATTAAGTGAAATGTATAAACCAAAACTCTAGCCACAATATTGTTACAAGTATGTAAAGCAGTGTATGCGTACAATGATACCTAGGACAAAGAAGACTTGAGTTTTACATTTTTGACTTGGATGTCTGTTTTCACAAGATTAATGTTTTATATATCATTACTCGAATGCCTATTATAACAAGAAATGAGAGCACACCAAAAAAAAATAATAATAAAATGGTAATACTCAAGTCCCATGCTTGACTTCTACATTTACAAGACATATAAAATACAATATACAATGTAACATATTTTATTTGTATATGTTATGAATTACAATTTTAATACAGGGTTTTCCTATCTTAAAATGTGTGTACATTTTTAGCACCCTCTCTGTTAGGATTTTCTATCCACCATCTCTCATATTTGTCCTTTTTATAACTCTTCTCCCATGCCTCTGTCCTAGATCAAGCCTTATTATCACATTTCGACCATTGTACTATTCCTCTTGACATATGTCTGTTTTCTGCTTTCCCCTGTTCCTCCTTGCCACACTACATAATCTCCATTCTAATATTTGGCCATAGCATTGTCATCACATAACTCAATGGTTCTAGGACCTCCCTTGTCTCCTCCATTAATTTCCAGAAGTTGAAACTCAACATTTGATAAGTTGAAGTCTCATTTTCTCTCTGTGGTTTAAATTTCATACTAAATTCCTTTCTTTCTCTTCCTGTTTATATATTGTTGTTTGACTTATTTTTTCTGCTACTACAATATCAATTGATTATTATAGGCCTCATCCAATCTCATCTCTAATTTGAAGCCTCCTTGATTACTGCCTTTTTTCCCATTTGAAAATTCTTTAGCATTTATTGGTTATATTACTCTTCTGTGTGTATCCACAGCCTTGTAGTGCCTACATGTTTTTCCATGTCTTGAATTACCTGGCAAGTTCTAGAATTAAAGGATTATATCACATGTCACCTGGAAACCCCCTAATTGTTTATAACAGTGCAGTGCTCAGAGTAAGCTCTTAATATGTTATGAATTGCTAACTGCCCTGCAAGACCACTGAACAAATGTTGCAAAAGTCAATAAATGGATTAATTCGGGCGGCACCTGTGGCTCAGTCGGTAAGGCGCCGGCCCCATATACCGAGGGTGGTGGGTTCAAACCCGGCCCCGGCTGAACTGCAACCAAAAAATAGCTGGGCATTGTGGTGGGCACCTGTAGTCCCAGCTACTTGGGAGGCTGAGGCAAGAGAATCACTTAAGCCCAGGAGTTGGAGGTTGCTGTGAGCTGTGTGATGTCATGGCACTCTACCGAGGGTCATAAAATGAGACTGTCTCTACAAAAAAAAAAAGAAAGTTAAAAAATAAAAAAATAAATGGATTAATTCTACATCCTCTGAACATGCAATAGCAGGTTGATGATATATTAAACACAGCATTAAAAGGGAAAAAAACAATCTTCATTGTCTATGCTCATTTCAAAAAAATGAACTTGTAATTATTTCCAGGTTTTCCAGTATTATTTTCTGCACCCAAAAGTGGAGTTTATCCAGTTGTTTACCAAACATTCTATTTGTTCTCTTACAAAAAAAAAAAAAATTCTAACAGTGCCATTTTTAAAAACCAAGTTGTGGCAAAGACTTCCAGTTTAGCCCAATTCTTACTGCTGCTTTCTCTTGAGCTCTGTGGTTGCTTTGTCTGCCTCTTATTGCTCCCTCACAGAGTATACTAAGCTCTCCTTCAAAGGAGTGGTTCCCAGTTTCTCCATAGAGAGTCCTTGTCTCCATTATTGCTGTCTTATTCCTGAGCCATTTGGAACTCTGCCATAGTGGAAAGAATTGTAACTCAGTCCTCTTTACATTGAATACTAAATTTTTACTTTCAATTTGTAAAGAGAAAAGAAAAGGAGAATGAACTGAATCATGGGACAATTCCCTAGAAATTAGCAATTTTAGTATCTATTACATGCCATGTTCTTGGCTTTGCCCTTGAAATGTAAATATTAACAATGCACATTTTCTCTGGCCCAACATTTCATTTATTAAATTAGGTTTAGAGAACTTTGGAGCTACTCTTTATTAACGCCTGTGCTAATGCAACTGTGTATTTTATATAAGTTTTTTATATTATAAAATCATCAACAAACAATGTACTAAAGGACAGACTTCATAAATATTTCTTTGGAATAAGTTTTTTCCTCTTTTAAAAAAAAAAACCCATCAGAAATAATCTGTAAACAAGTAAACTAGAGTTTTGTTTCCAGCGGGTAGTAGGAAAGCCAACATCTGTCTTATATAGCATTGTTTGCCTACCTAACTCTGCATAGCTTTCTATTATTTCAGGAACTGTTTTTGCATATAATAAAGATGCAAAGATTTCAGGCCTCCTGTTTTCAATGATGTTTTAAGGAATTATTTCCATGCCACAGCTTGGATTGATTTTTTTTTCACATGGTCACAATAAGCTAAATATTTCTATGGATTATCTACACTATTGAAAATACACTACTGTAGTTTCATAATTGGACATGTCTTACATGGATAGAAAAGATAGTCTTTCAAATGTTATTATCGTAAAAATATATGACTAACTCTACTAAACTTGCAAAAGAGTAGTGAATAAAAATCTGTAGTCCAGTCTGTCTACCGTGTGATAGAAATAATAAGGTTGAGAAGTACTCAGATAACACTCAAATAATTTCACTCACAAATATCCCTAAGATTTTAATGACAAAAAATCAAATTAAGTTATACATATACCACAGCATACCAATCCATTCCTGAGTTGAAGGACAGTTAGGTTGTTTCCAAATTTTGGCAATTGTAAATTGGGCTGCAATAAACAGCCTAGTACACGTGTCTTTATAATAAAAGTTTTTTTTTTTTTTTTTTCCTTCTGGATAGATGCCCAGTAATGAGATTGCAGGATCAATTGGGAGGTCTAGGTTGAGTTCTTTGAGGTTTCTCCATACTTAATACCAAAAAGGTTGTATTAGTTTGCAGTCCCACCAGCAGTGTAAAAGTGTTCCTTTCTCTCCAGCATCTGCAGTTTTGAGATTTTATGATATAGGCCGTTCTCGCTGGGGTTAGGTGATATCTCAAGGTGGTCTTAATATGCATTTCTCTAATAATTGAGGATGATGAGCATTTTTCATATCTTTACTAGCCATTCATCTGTCATCTTTAGAGGAGTTGGCTTTTTGAAAAAAATAAATAAAATAAGTAAACCTTTGGCTAGACTAACTAGAAATAAAAAAGTAAAATCTCTAGTAACCTCAATCAGAAATGACAAAGGGGAAATAACAACTGATGCCGCACAGATACAAGAGATTATCTCTGAATACTACCAGAAACTTTATGCCCAGAAATGTGACAATATGAAGGAAATGGATCAATATTTGGAAACACACCCACTCCCTAGACTAACCCCGCATGAAATAGATCTGAACAGACCAATTTCAAGCCCTGAAGTTAAAGAAACAATAAAAGATCTTCCAACAACAAAAATAAATGCCTTGGTCTGGATGGCTTCACACCATAATTTTATCAAACCTTCAAAGAAGAGCTTATTCCTATATTGCAGAAATTATTCCAAAAAATAGAGGAGGAAGGAATATTCCCCAACATGTTCTATGAAGCAAACATCACCCGGATACCAAAAGCAGGTAAAGACTCAACTAAAAAGGAGAACTGTAGACCAATTTCACTAATGAATATAGATGCAAAAATTCTCAACATAATCCTAGCCAATAGATTACAGCTTTTCGTCCAAAAAGTCATACATCATGATCAAGTAGGTTTCATCCCAGGAATGCAAGGCTGGTTTAATAAATGTGAGTCTATAAATGTTATTCACCATATCAACACAAGCAAAACCAAAGACTATATAATCATCTCAATAGACGCAGAAAAAGCATTCAATAAAATCCAGCATCGTTTTCTGATTAGAACAGTGAGAAGTATAGGCATAGATGGCATATTTCTTAAAGTGATCAAAGCTATATATGACAAACCAATAACTAATATTTTACTGAACAGAGTAAAAATGAAAGCTTTTCCTCTTAGAACTGGAACCAGACAAGGCTGTCTTCTGTCAACATTACTATTCAACATAGTCCTGGACGTTCTAGCCAATACAATTAGACAAGACAAGAAAATAAAGGGCATCCACATGGGAGCAGAGGAGGTCAAACTCTCCCTTTTTGCTGATGATATGATCTTATACTTAGAAAACCCTAAAGACTCAACCACAAGACTCTTGGAAGTCATCAAAAAATATAGTAATGTCTCAAGATATAAAATCAATGTCCACAAGTCAGTTGCCTTTGTATATGCCAACAACAGCCAAGATGAGAGGTTAATTAAGTACTCAACTCCCTTCACCATAGCCCCAAGGAAAATGAAATACATAGGAATGTACCTGACAAAAGAGGTGAAGGAACTCTATAAAGAAAATTAGGAGGGCAGTGCCTGTGGCTCAAGGAGTAGGGCGCTGGTCCCGTATGCCGGAGGTGGCGGGTTCAAACCCAGCCCCGGCCAAAATCCACAAAAAAAAAAAAAAAAAAAAAGAAAATTAGGAAACCCTAAGAAAGAATATAGCAGAGCACATTAACAAATGGAAGAACATACCATGCTCATGACTGGGAAGAATCAACATTGTCAAAATGTCTATACCTCCCAGAGCAATTTACCGATTCAGCACCAACCTTATTAAAATACCAACACCATACTTTGAAGTCTTGGAAAAAATGATTCTGCGCTTTGTATAGAACCATAAAAAAGCCCTGTATATCTGGGGTTAACCATGTAATATTATTCAGCCATAAAAAATGGAGTTTTCAGCATTTGTACTAACTTGAATGAAGGTGTAACACATTATTCTCAGTGAAGCATCACAGGAATAGAGAAGTATGAATCCTATGTATTCAATTTCGATATGAAGACAATTAATGACAATTAATTACATGGTGGGGCCTGGGGAAAGGGGAGACCAGACATAGCATAGAAGGAGGGAAGGAGTGAGGGAAAGGAAAAGAAGAAAAGAAAAAATAAAGAAAAGAAAATAGTGACTAGTTCTCACATACATTGGATTTAATTTTGACCAAAGTATATTACTTAAACATTAATTTTTAATTCAACTTGTTAATATGTTGTTTAGGATATTGTATCTTCATTTATAAGTGACATATGTTTGTAATTTCCCCTTTATATTAATGTATTTTCTCCAATTTTAATATCAGGTATACCCAGATCAAGTAGAATGATTTTGAAGTATTGCTTCTTTTTCTGTTGTCTATAAGATTTGGCATGATCTGTTTTTTGAAATTATCTTTTACTTTCATTTATAAATATTAGTTGTCTATTTTTTGAAAGTGAAGAAAATAATAAGAAGAAGTTGACTGATGACTCCATACTGAATCTCAGAGTCGAAGCATTCTATAATAGACATACTCATATTTGACAATGTGAATGTTACTTTCTTTGCATTATTATTATTATTGCTTAATATTTCAATGTAGCAATTGTCTGATTCCTTTTCTGAATGTATTTATGTTCATTCATTCTTTACGAGGTTTTTGTTTCTAGTTCTTATCTTAAATTTTGTTACTGTTATTAAATTTTAAGGCTTTTCAATTTTGTGAAGGCAAAAAAAGGAAACATAATAAACACATGTGTATGTAAAAAATAAAAAATAAAAAACAAATTTGAAAATTAAAGAAATCAAATTAAGTTGTCATATGTGCTAAAGTTTAAAATAGATAATTAATGTTAAAAGAGTTGTTTGAATACTATGCACAACAGCATGCACATAGTGAGATAAGGCCTCGTGAACTCTATTCTGAACCATAGGTTGTAAAATAATTTGCTCTAAAGCCTAGTCTCCTTCAGTCTTTTATCTATCTGATAAGATTTGGTAGGTCTCTATTATATTCAAATAAAATTCATAATTTTTGTTCATTTTATTTTTTAAGGTTATCACCTTTATTCAAAAATATAAATATTTCACTTTGAATCAACATATTTCAAATCACATTAAGCAATCTTCCTTTGGAGATGGTGAATACATGTAGGAAAAAATTATGTTGCAACAATGGGAATGAAGTGAATACTGATCCAGCTACTGCATGACTTAGAGGCTATGCCTCTCAATAAATGGAGCTACTTACTGATTTTAGGAAAGAAAAAGAAACACACTGTTTTGAATTCTGAAAGGCACGTGATGTGGACCATAAGTTGTATGACAATTTCACAGATAAAATCCTCCTTATTCACTCCAAAAGAAAAGTGGAGAAATTTTAATCAAGTCAAAAATCAGAGAAGACAGGGTACTTCTATTCAGAGCTCAGCATCATGAATATCTCTGAATATGAAAGCCATTTTTGTTGGTTCCCCCTCCTACATCCCCTCTGCATGCCAACAGAGTCTGTGCAGCTGGCTATGGCACTCACTTAGTGATGGTGGAGCACAAACACAGTCGCTCTGGGCAGCACCACAATGGTGATTTGCTGCTAGGCCTCCTGCATGACTAGCTTCCCCTCCTTCTTGTCCTTGGATGATTCCTTCTTGTATTTCCCTTTGAGCTGCTGCATATTTCTTACAGGATGCTACAAAGGTATATGAAAAGGGTTTTGGAGAACGGCTACATTCCTCTTGTCAAGGGTTGGAACCTCTTCAACTTTAAGAACTGTGTTTCAATAATTTCAGCAAACTTATTTCTAGTACGGGTGACTTGAGTCATTCTTCCTCTCACACTGCTGCTGCCACCACTGTCAGAAATACTTGACAGTGGTGGCTGTTGCCACTCGCACTCCTTGCCTTACCTTACCTTTCCTGCTGGCACCCACTTGCGTGGTTCTGTATTCATTTTCTAATGTCTAAATTTTTCTTATTTCATGATATCCATATCACCTATCTCATGCTTGCCTCCAAACAGGCTGTCCTATCTAGTAAAAAAACGTTCCTCATGAATTCTATACTAGTTACCACTTTCATGTCATTACTCACACTGTGCTTCAAGACAAATATATTCCTCCAAACACCATTATTCAAAATACATTACTTCAAGGTCCAACTGAGGTACCATTCCCTCTAAAATATCTTCCTAGAATTACTTTAGTACAACCTATATTTATTTCTTTTATGAGCTCCTATTACACATCCGTTCCATACAACAGCATGTGATTAGAATTCCACTCTTACTCTTCTAATTGTATCATTTTTGTATGTGATGTCTTTTTAAGAAAACTATACATTTCTTAGCAACAATGACTACTTATGTCATTTTTACATATTTCTTTTTAACACCCAGAATATAGTTGTAGGTCTGTAGTTTGTTTTAAATAAAGTTGTTATTATGTTTAAATATATGATCAGTGGTTTCATGTGTATAATTCATATAAATATCCAACAGGAGTTTTTGAGAAGTTTAAGGCATTTGTACAAATTTTTGCTATTCTGTAATGCTTTATTTTATAGTAACCTGCAGCATATTGGTTCTTTAAAAGGTGAAATAATTTTCCTACCTCAGTACTTCAGAAATTAAAGATATTATCAGAGCAATTTTTATTTTATTTTTTTTTAATTTTTTTATTAAATCATAACTGTATACAATGATATGATTATGGGGCATCATACACTCGCTTCATAAACCATTTGACACATTTTTATCACAGTCGTTAACGTAGCCTTTCCGGCGTTATCTCAGTTACTGTGCCAAAACATTTACATTCTACATTTACCAAGTTTCGCAAATACCCCTGTGATATGCACCACAGGTGTGATCCCACCGATTCCCCTCCCTCTACCCACCCCCCCCTTTCCCACTTCCCCCTATTGTTAAGTTGTAGCTGGGTTATAGCTTTCATGTGAGAGTCCCAAATTAGTTTCATAGTAGGGCTGTGTACATTGGGTATTTTTTCTTCCATTCTTGGGATACTTTACTAAGAAGAATATGTTCCAGCACGGCCTTCAGACATATGAAAAAATGCTCATCATCTTTAATCATCAGAGAAATGCAAATCAAAACTACTTTGAGATATCATCTAACTCCAATGAGACTAGCCTATATCACAAAATCTCAAGACCAGAGATGTTGGCGTGGATGCGGAGAAAAGGGAACACTTCTGCACTGCTGGTGGGAATGCAAATTAATACATTCCTTTTGGAAAGATATATGGAGAAAACTCAGAGATCTAAAAATAGATCTGCCATTCAATCCTGTAATTCCTCTGCTGGGCATATACCCAGAAGACCAAAAATCACAACATAGCAATTTTTATTAATATGTGAGAACTTAATTGTTCTGTGGTAGGGGCTCTATAAATCATTATTTATGGAAAGATTAACTCAAATATTTGGGTCAAAATTTTTACTTGGCATTTGTATGTATGACAGTATCATTAACTTTGTGAAGACAATATTTTGGGTATATTTATAGTCTCTGCACTGACACCATTGAAGACATTGGTCTGATCATCATGAACAATAAGTAAGCTATGACATTCAATAGAGAAGACTTCATAATGTAAAGGTGAAATATTAATCAATAGATATAGAAATCAATAGATTCCCTCTATGAAGTACTATGTATGTGAGGTTTTCCGCATCTGTCAAATAGTCCCATGATTAGCCAATCAATTGATAAATATAATATCTAGATTACAGAAAATAATTTTGCCTAAATAATTTTGACATTTTAACTTGCTAGAATTTAACATCTTATTATAATTTAATGGGACATCTTGACAAATAATAATTAAATGAACTAAAGTCAGATTTTCAAATCGGGAGACTGGGGCCAAGATATTGATGAGTTCAGTATTACAACAACAAAACAACCTTTATGCATTGAGAGCTCAATGTGTTTAATATATTTCTCTTAAAATTTTATAAACATTATCTAATTTAGTACTCATTGAAACTATATGAAAAACAATATTAGTTACTCCATCTTTTTAAAAGAACATTGTAGCTTAAAAATTTTGTTATGAGTATTGGCTCAAAGATGGCACATTGAAGACGGTGTCCTCATCATCCACTTTTGGTAAAGTTGGGAAAAGAAATCTCCAGGTGCCTCCATCTGGATTATCCCACCCAGAAACAATATTGACATGGCACAGTGAGATAGAAAGGGATACCAGGAGCCAAAATAGATAAGAAGAATGGGAGGCCTACACAGAAAGTGGGTGAAAGGAACAGGCTGTGACTCAGGGACAGACCTGCATGTAGAATCCCTGGGAGATTAAATCCCCCACCCCTATGGTACCCTATAGGGGTGAACTGGGGATCAGACTGAACTCCAAAAATGTCTCTCTAAACATGGGGTGTGGCATAAAATAAACAAGAATTGAAGTCCTACAGGATTCTTGTTTGCATAGATTCCAGCCCTTTGTTGGAGAACTGGAGAGTGAATTCTGTTTCTTTGGGATGGACCTGGAGGCTTGAGTTCAGGTACTTAAAGAAATGGCACCAGATAGGTTTGGATGTGGAGCTTTCTCAGCAGGAGGCCTGGCTGCTACACAACTCATCACCCTGGGAGAGATGCAGAGGAGGAGAGAAGAGTGCTGAAACATTGAGACCAGCTGTGACTCACAAAGGCCCAGGTTAGAGCAGCCTCCAAGGGTCCCAGCCTGGATGGGCTCTGACTCTGCCCACTGGGCTCAGACAGTCACCCTGGGATGACTCCCAAGGAGACATGGTCTGAGTTGGGTAAATCTCATCTTCCTCAAATATCCCCCTTATGGCTGCCAGGAACTGTTAGGATCAGGAAGGCATGAACCTCAGAATGTGGCTGGCCCTCCTTGTGTGAAAGCAACTCTCATGAAGTTACCACACCCAAATTAAAACTTAAAATCAAGAAAAAAATATCAAGTCTCCATGGAAACTAGCTAGCAACTTCCTGTCCCCACTACATCCAGAAGAGAATGTAGGTTTCTTTTTTGCTGTTTTTTTTAACCCAGGAGTGCCAAGTTGTGTTCTTAAATTATTTTTGTATAATTTCAAATAAGTATGATGGTACATTTTTTTTCTTTTTCTTTTTTTTTCTGGGTTACATTGTTCCCACTTCCAAGGAAAATTTCAAGTTGTAGTTGAGCCCTTCACCCTTGGGGCATGCAGTACAGATTCACTTTGTTCATGTTAGGTGAGATCCTGCTAATTGCCCTTCCTCTTCCCACCAATTGCTCCCACACACCCTCCCCTCTATCTTGCTAGGTTATATTTGCATTTTATAGTTCATGTGGCATGTGACTGTTTATATATTAGTTTCATAATAGTATTGAGTACGTTGGATATTTTTCCATTCTTGAGACACTTTACTAAAAAGAATTGTAGAGGATTAAAAATCATACTTACTACAACAGCAACCACTATCATAACTTATCTGAGGAATTACTGAGAACAAGACATTCTCCTGGCAAGCCTGAAAATCTCTTGTGACTTGGAAGGCAAGCCACATGTAACTCAGTAATCCTGGAGGAGCAAAGTTCAGTCCTGTGGTAGTAAGGCTGTTAAACATTAAGCATTTTATGGCAGGTCCTTGAAGGATTAGTGGAGAAAAATTGCATATAGTATTTTTGCAGATCATTTTCCTTACCACCCTTGAAGATCATTTCCTTGAGTACATACTCTCTTGATACCTATGAAATCATTTCCCTGAGCACACAGCCCCTGCATGTCTTTGCTTAGTAATCTTTTCACCCATTAGGTATCTTCTCAATAAAAGGACTCTGTGAAAAGTGCTTGGGGCTATCCTGCACCTATGGTTAACCTCACCTCTTGCAGTGTGTATTGTCACTCAGGTGTCTCACGTGATCATTTATGTGGTTGTGAAATCTGACACAGTCAGCAGGACTTGAACTGGGCCATGCACTAAAGGGGAATAAGCACTCAGGAGTAAGTGAAGCCTTCAGCAAAGACAAGAGGGAGATTACAGGGAAGCAAGGGGTAATTCTCCATTCATTGCATCACAATATCTCTGGCTTTTAAAAACATTATGGAAGTCAACTGGAGCAAAAGTGAAACAAAAACTTTTTGAAGAATTATTTAAACATGTTAAGAAACATTGTTATTGGTTCCAGCCTACAGGAAGGGCAATTCTTAATGTAAAAGTCTGGAAACAGGTGGTGAAACCTCTCCGTAGAGTCATCAATTAGGGCACATGATACCATTACAGGTATGGCCCCTATGTAACTTAATTACTTTAACATTGCAACCTCTTCAGTCAGAAACTGATGAAGAAGGGAATGTTATAGTGCATAAAACTCACTCAGAGGAAGACAGTAAAAAGCAAGAATAAACTCCGAGAGGCTATGAGCCTACTGACCCTGTGCCTTCTCACCCGTTGCTTCCTCCACCTGTTAATAAGAAACTAGAGGATAAGGAGAATGCAACAGAAAAGGAGTACCATATATCTAATGAAAACTCTTCTGATTCCTCCTCAGAACAAGAATTAAGTAGCAGAAACATAAGGAAAACGGAAGACACACCTGTTGCCATTATGGCCACTCAAATCAGTCGATTAAATACCCTCACAACAAAAACACCACTCCTTCAGCTCTTCCATCTCCAGAAAGGCCTTCAAATCCAGATAATTACTCTACAACATCCATTATGAAGGCTTTACTAGAAGGCAGGAAAACAGGAGATTTTACTTTTGAGGACACTTTGGTACTTTTACCTGTTGTTGTGACTGATATTCTACCCAGTCTGCAGTATCCACAAGGGGGAAAACAATATTACCATTATATGATTACTTTCAAAACCTTAAAGGACTTAAAACAGGCTGTAACACGATATGACATGCAATACTTTTTTCTAGAGGCATATTACAGGACCAGGACAAGAACAGCATCTTATTCCCTACAATTGGGATATGATAGCCAGAACAATTTTATAATCAGGGCAATATTTAAAATTTAAAACATGTTGGAAAGAAGAGGCTAATTGAATAAGATGCAGAACCAGCAAAGAAATGTTCCTACAACATAGGAACAACACACTGGGTCTGGAAAATGGATGGGAATACCATGACATTTCTTAAACTGATAGAGGCCATCTACAGCAAACCCACAGCCAATATCGTAAGGAATGGAGTTAAATTGAAATCATTGTCACTCAGGTCAGGAATCAGACAAAGTTGCCCATTGCCTCCACTGCTCTTTAACATTGTAATGGAAGTTTTAGCCATTACAATTAGGGAAGAAAAGGCGATCAAGGGTATCCACATAGGGTCAGAAGAGATCAAACTTTCGCTCTTTGCAGATGATGTGATTGTATACCTGGAAAACACCAGGGATTCTACTACAAAACTCTTACAAGTCATCAAGGAATACAGCAACATCTCAGGCTACAAAATCAACATTCATAAATCGGTACCCTTTATATATACCAACAATAGTGAAGCTGAAAAAATAGTTAAGGACTCTATTCCATTCACAGTAGTGCCAAAGAAGATGAAATATTTGGGAATTTATCTAACAAAGGACGTGAAACATCTCTATAAACAGAACTGTGAAACTATAAGAAAAGAAAGAGCTGAAAATGTTAACAAATGGAAAAACATGCCATGCTCGTGGCTGAGAAGAATCAACATTGTTAAAATGTCCATACTACCCAAAGCAATATATAATTTTAATGTGATCCCTATTAAAGCTCCATTGTCATACTTTAAAGGTCTTGAAAAAATACTTCATTTTATATGGAATCAGAAAAAAACTCGAATAGCCAAGACATTACTCAGAAATAAAAACAAAGCAGGAGGAATCACGCTACCAGACCTCAGACTATACTATAAATCGATAGTGATTAAATCAGCATGGTACTTACACAAAAACAGAAAGGTAGATGTATGGAACAGAATAGAGAAGCAAAAGATGAACCCAGCTACTTACCCTTATTTGATCTTTGACAAACCAATTAAAAACATTCAGTGGGGGAAAATATTCCCTATTTAACAAATGGTACTGGGTGAACTGGCTGGTGACCTGTAGAAGAATGAAACTGGACCCACACCTTTCACCATTAAGATACACTATCACTGGATTAAAGATTTAAACTTAAGACATGAATCTATAAAAATACTCGAAGAAAGTACAGGAAATCTCTTGAAGAAATCAGTCTGGGCGAATATTTTATGAGGAGGATCCCCAGGAAATTGAAGCAGCATCAAAAATACACTACTGGGACCTGATAAACTAAAAAGCTTCTTCACAGCCAAGAACACAGTAAGTAAAGCAATAAGACAGCCCTCAGAATGGGAGAAGATATTCACAGGTTATGTCTCTAACAAAGGTTTAATAACCAGAATCCACAGAGAACTCAAACGTATAAGCAAGAAAAGAACAAGTGATCCCATCAGAGTCTGGGCAAGGGACTTGAAGAGAAACTTCTCTGAAGAAGACAGGTGCGTGGCTTACAGACATATGAAAAAATGCTCATCATCTTTAGTAATCAGAGAAATGCAAATCAAAACTACATTGAGATATCATTTAACTCCAGTACAATTAGCCCATATCACAAAATCCCAAGACCAGAGATGTTGGCATGGATGTGGATAAAAGAGAACACTTCTATACTGCTGGTGGGAATGAAAATTAATATTTTCTTTTGGAAAGATGTTTGGAGAACACTTAGAGATCTAAAAATAGATCTGCCATTCAATCCTATAATTCCTCTACTAGGTATATACCCAGAAGACCAAAAATTATATCATAACAAAGATATTTGTACCAGAATGTTTATTGCAGCCCAATTCATAATTGCTAAGTCATGGAAAAAGGCCAAGTGCCCATTGATCCATGAATGGATTAATAAATTGTGGTATATGTACACCATGGAATATTATGCAGCCTTAAAGAAATATGGAGACTTTACCGCTTCCATGTTTACATGGATGGAGCTGGAACTTATTCTTCTTAGTAAAGTATCTCCAGAATGGAAGAAAAGGTATCCAATGTACTCAACCCAACTATGAAACTAATTTATGGCTTTCATATGAAAGCTATAACCCAGTTATAACCTAAGAATATGGGGAAGGGGGAGAGGGAAGGGAGAGAGGGGCAGAAGGGTGGATGGAGGAAGGGTGATTGGTGGGATTACACCTGCGGTGCATCTTTCAAAGGTACATGTGAAAGTTAGTAAATGTAGAACATAAATGTCTTAACACAATAACTAAGAAAATGTCTGGAAGGCTATGTTAACCAGTGTGATGAAAATATGTCAAATGATCTATAAAACCAGTGTATTGTGCCCCATGATCGAATTAATGTACACAGCTTTGATTTAATAATAAAATAAAATAAAATATAGAAATCAGGTAAATGGAGAAAGGTTATTGATCTCTGTAGGGTTAATGAAACAATTATTCCTATGGGACCCTTACAACTAGGGTTGCCACTACCATCTATGATTCCTTCAAAATGGTATTTATATGTAATTTATTTAAAAGATTGTTTCTTCACTATATATCTCCACCCTGAAGATAGGCCTTGTTTTTCATTTTCAATTCCCACTTATAATCAACAGTGACCTTATCAAAGATATCACTGTAAGGTCCTGCCACAGGTATATTAAACAGCCCCACCTTGTGTCAGCATTTTATTGTTCAACCATTGCAACAAATAAGAAATTTCCTTCAATGGCAATGCTGCCCCATGATCACATCAATGTATACAGTTATGATTTAATAAAAAAAAATTTGTGAATTAGTTGCAAAAGGCAGAAATAGAATTAGACAACTTATTGGGTATGATCCAATATGATCCATATTATTCATTATATGGATGATATTTTGTTTGCACATCGAAGTTTAGCAATCTCTCAAGAGATATTTAAACATGACATTATGGTATTAAAATCATGTGGCCTTCAAATAACCCCAGAAAATATTCAAACTACATTTCCCTATAACTATTTAGTATACAAACTAACAGAAACAAAAAATATTTCCTCAACATGTCAATATTAGACTAAATTCTCTTTCCACTTTGAATGATTTTCAAAAGCTATTAGGTCACATTAATTGGCTATAACCCACATTAGGAATCCACACTTATCCTTTAACTAATCTCTTTCAAATTCTAGAAGGTTCTGCAGATGTAAACAGTCCTCATTCACTCACCCCTGAGCAAAGAAGGAGTTACAGTTAATTGAAAAGGAGTTTGCTACCAAATAATTAAATTGTGTTGATATCACATTTCCCATTCATTTAATCATTATTGCAACTTCTCATTCACCCTCAGGAGTTATTTATCAAGAAGCTGTTCTGGAATGATTATTTCTGTCTAATAAAACCACACAAAAAATTGCAACTATGTCTAGACAAACTTTGTGAATTATAGCTTTCATGTGAGAGCCCCAAATTAGTTTCATAGTAGGGCTGAGTATATTGGGTACTTTTTCTTCCATTCTTGAGCTACTTTACTAAGAAGAATATGTTCCAGCTCCATCCATGTAAACATGAAAGAGGTAAAGTCTCCATCTTTCTTTAAGGCTGCATAGTATTCAATGTAAATGTTTTGGCACAGTAACTGAGATAACGCTGGAAAGGCTATGTTAACCATTGTGATAAAAATGTGTCAAATGGTCTATGAAGCAAGCGTATGCTGCCCCATGATCATATCAATGTATACAGTTATGATTTAATAAAAAAACAAATTTGTGAATTAGTTGCAAAAGGCAGAAATAGAATTGGACAACTTATTGGGTATGATCCAAGTTCCATTATTGTTCCTTTTACAGATAAATAAATTCACCTTAATTTTTAACTTTCTCTGCCCTGGCAAGTAGCTTTTGATTCCTATGTTAGCCTCATTACTAATATCTATCCCACTGATAAAAGATTTCAATTTTTAAAGCTTACCTCTTGAATTCTTCCTCAAATTGTGAAAGATTCCCCAATCATGGTTGCCTTTACATTTTATACAGATGCTTGAAAATTACAAGGCTGGATATACTGATGGTTCTAATTCAAAAATTGTTCAAAGTCCTTATAATTCTGTCTAAAAGAATGAAATGTATTCTATCTTAATTTTACTCCAAGATTTCACTATTCTATGACAATTTTCAGTGACTTTCAATTTTCTTGCTTTGCTATTAAACATTTAGATACAGCCACTATTACTTCTATAGATGAAATTTCTTCTCTTTTTCTCTCTATTCAGAACCTATTTCAATGCCACATTCATCCCTTATACATCACACACATTAGAGCACACACTAATTTACCAGGTCCAATGACCTCACTAAACTCTCAAATAGATCAAAGTCTTATTGCCACCGTTAAAGAGGTATCAACTTTTCATTCTTATACATACGCAAGTGCAAAATTACTTCGTAAAAAGTTCAATCTCAACACATTCTATCCACTTGTCCATCCTGTTCAAAAATACAGTCATCACCTTTCTCTGAAAGAACAAATCCCAGACGGGAAACAGCCAACCAAATTTGGCAGATGGATATAACCATTGTTACTTCTTTTAGTAAATTAAAATATGTACACCACAGTTTTGATACATATTCTCACTTCTCCTGGGCTACAGCCCTACCAGAGGACAAAGCTCACCATGTAATTCAACATTTATTAGAAGGCTTCAATATTATGTGTTTACCTCAATCTATAATAACTGACAATGCCCCTTTTTATTCAGCTCAGAAACTATATTCATTCCTTTCATTTTGGAAGATACATCTCTCTCATGGCATCCCTTATAATTCACAAGGACAAGCTACTATTGAACGTCAGCATCGAGCCCTCAAAACCATGCTTTTAAAACAGAAAGAGGGAGAAAATGATGATATACTCCCTATTAATAATAGTCCCAGATATAATCTTACAAAAGCCTTATTTACTCTTAATTTTTAAAATTTGGATTATGAAGGAACTATAGCAGAATAATGTCATTGGAGGTCTCTTACCCATCCAAAACTTCCTCAAATACAACAACCTATCTTTTATAAAAAGAAACTGCTTGTGCAAAATGGAAGCCTGGGTATGTATTACAATGGGGCCAAAGTTTTGCTCATATCATTACAGAACAAGAGAAACAGTGGCTATGGTGCTCCTTGCCATGAAATGAACAAGAGATCTCAGCAGCACTTTGATGAATCAGCCTTCACTGATCTCTTTAACAACATGACCATTCAATGGACCAGTATATGCCACCCATTTCTGGGACCACTAATATCACCTTCCCCTCATGGGGACAGATAAAGAAGTTGTCAACAGCAGCTGAAAACTTAGTGAGATGACAAGGTAAACCTCTAACAGCAGACTCCCTGTTTTCAGCCATGATGGCATTAATACAGACTAAGGTAAGTGCTTCCAGCATAAACTTTTCATATTGGGCTTGTATTCCCAATCCACCTTTGAATAGAGTTGTATCCTGGAATGACCCTACTATTCCTATTTATGTTAATGGTTCAAGTTGGTTACCTGGTCCTTATGACACTCATGGACCACTTAAACCTGGAGAAGAAGGAACTTACTTTTTTAGTTACACTTTAGCAGTTTCTGGCCTACCCATATGCATAGGAAATGGCAGCCACTTTCTTAAACCAGCTCCTACTGTGTGGATCTCCACTGTTCGCAATAATACAAAAACTAATCATATTAAAACTATACTATTCCTCCAGACTTCAGCTTGGCATGGCTCTGAAATAATAAATAATACCATTCCTCCACCTGATCTAACTATATGCACCCTGCCTGTTGCTACTCAGTTGGTCTGAATGGGTGCAATGGACTACTTGCAGAGGAGAAAAACCTCAAGTACTAGTTAATACTTCCTATGGAAGCATCACTGACTGGGGACCCCATGGGTCAGCCCAAGATAAACATCTAGGTAGTGAGTTATGCTGGCATCAAAAAAAACAACACAATCGGAACCATAGCTAAATATTCCTCTATCTTTTGACATGAGGGAGGTATGTCTCCACCTATACCTATGCTGCATGGAGGCACACAGCATCAACTTTGGAAACTTTCTTCAGCTTTTTCACCACTATTTGCTTGGAGAGGTGATATTTCTATTGATAATAATAACAATACCATGTTAACTTTCACTCGGAATGAGTCCCATTTTTCAGAACCTGTGTGAGACTTCCATATCTATATCTATTACTAAAGAACCTGTTCAGTGTAATCCAAAAGACTCTATTGTTACTTGTTCATACTATATGTTGTTTACTCATTTTAATTCCTCTATTCCTTTTAATCACTATCTTCAAAGAATTTTTGTTTTAAGAGCTCGTATAGGTATTTGGCTGCCTGTTCAGATGACCTGCCCATGGCAGGATTCTCCGTCAGCATTGCTTCCTCAACATTTAACAGAAACTTTAAAGAAAAGAACCAAAAGAATGATCAGACTCATCATATCCATTATTATAGGTATTATTGTAGTAACAGCCACAGCAGCTACTTCTGGAATGGCCCTTCATCAAAGCATACAAATGGTTGATTTTGTTCAAAGCTGGCATAAAGACTCAGAAAGATTGTGGACTGCATAACGAAGAATAGATTCCAAAATCAATAATAAATTAACTTATTTAGAGGAAGCTTTAGTTCTTTCAGGAGATCAATTAGTTAGTTTACAAAGACAAATCAAATTACGTTTTGATTGGAAAATTTCTTCCTGTACCTTGGAATAATTCTCATTTCAGCTGGGATAAGGTATCTCAAACAAATATCACTACCAAAATTATTGATTTACAACAACATATTTCTGATACTTTTGCTAAACAATTACAATCTATTACAGTAGATGAAATTTCGCAAAGTATTTCTGATAGTATTGCTAATATTTCACCTTTTTCTTTTACGAAAATCTTCTCAAGTACTTCTGGTATAATCCTTTTGCTTATAATTTGTGCCCTTTTGTTTCTTTTTTTAGCATGAAGAAGAGCCACCCAGAGAGAATAACTATCAAAACAGACAAATACAGTTTTCTCCCTAACCCTACGCAAGTCAATTTTTAAAACAAGAAAGCAGGAAATATAGAGAATTAAACATCATACTTACTACAACAGCCACCAATATCATAACTTATCTGAGGAATTATTGAGAACAAGACATTCTCCTGGAAAGCCTGAAAATCTCTTGTGACTTGGAAGGCAAGCCACCATGTAACTCAGTAATCCTGGAGGAGCAAAGTTCAGTCCTGTGGTAGTAAGGCTAATGTTAAACATTAAGCATTTTATGGCAGGTCCTTGAAGGATTAGTGGACAAAAATTGCATGTAGTGTTTTTGGAGATCATTTCCTTTACCACCCTTGAACATCATTTCCTTGAGTACATACTCTCTTGGCACCTATGAGATCATTTCTCTAAGGACACAGCCCCTGCGTGTCTTTGCTTGGTAATCTTTCCACACATTATGTATCTTCTCAATAAAAGAATTCTGTGAGAGGTGCTCAGGGCTATCCTGCACCTATGGTTAGCCTCACCTCTTGCAGTGTGTACTATTGATCTGTGTCTCGTGTGATCATTTATGTGGTCGCAACAAAGAATGTGTTTCAATTCCATCCAGGTAAACATAAAAGATGCAAAGTCTCCATCTTTTCTTATGGCTTAACAGTACTCCATGGTATACATATACCACAGTTTATGTTAATCCATTCATGGGTTGATGGTGTTTGGGTTGCTTCCATGACTTGGCAATTATGAATTGAGCTGCAGTAAACATTCTGGTACAAATGTCTTTGTGGTAAAATCATTTTTGTTCTTATAGATAGATAGGCAATAATGGTATTATGGGATCAAATGGAGAGTCCACTTATAGTTCTTAAAGATTTCTTTTTCCATTTTTCTTTCCATAGAGCCTGTATTAGTTTGCAATCCCACCAGCAGTGCAGAAGTGTACCCTTTTATCCACATCTGTGGCAGCATTTGCAGATTTGAGATGTTGTTATATACATGAATCTTACTGGAGTTAGGTGATACCTCAGAGTGGTTGTGACTTGCATTTCACTGATGATTAAAGATGATAAGCATTTTTTCATGTGTTTGATAGCCATTCATCTTTCTGCTGGCCATTCATATGTTGTCTTCAGAGAAGTCTATCCAAGTCTTTTGTCAACCTAGAAATGAGGTTGTTTGCTTTTTTCTTGTTGATTAATTTGAGTTCTCTGTAGACACTAATCAGGTCTTTGTCAGATTTGTAACATGCAAAAATCTCACATTCCGGAGAATGTCCATTTGCTTTGGATGTGGTATGCTTAGCTGTGCAGAAGCCTTTCAACTTGATCAAATCCCATTTACTTATTTTTGTGTGTGGCAATTGCCTTGGGAAGTCTTCCTCATAAAATCTTTTCCCAGGCCAATATTTTCAAGCATTTTTCCCCCACACTCTTTTAGATTTTTTTTATTTTTTCTTGTCTTAAATTTCCTGTCTTTTATACCTAAAGAGTCAATTTTTGTTAGTAGTGAGAGGTGAGGTACAGTGTTCTACATGTGGCTAGCCAGTTCACCCCACACTGTTGATAAAATAGGGATTATTTTCCCCAGTTCATGCTTTTGTTCAATTTATCAGAAATTAAATGTGGATATGTGGCTGGATTCATCTCTAGATTCTCTATTCAATTCAGTAGATATGTATCTATATTTTTTGTGCCATTACCATGTTATTTTGATCACTATACACTTGTAGTATAACCTGAAGTCCAGTAAAAGGATCCCTCCAGATTTGTTTTTATTTATAACACTTATATTGGCTGGGTTTTTTTATGGAAATAAAGTATTACTTTTTCAACTTCTTCAAAGTATGACATTGGTGCTCTGATGAGGATTGCATTAAATCTGTAGATTGCCTTGGGTAGTATGGACAGTTTAAGAATATTGATTCTTCCCTACCGTGAGCATGGTATTTTCTTTCATTTGATAATGTTTTCTCCTGTTTACCTTCTTGGATATTCATAGTTTTCTTTATAGAGTTCTTTCACATCCTTTGTTAGGTATATTCTTATGTATTTCACCTTCTTTGGAAATATTGTAAAAGGTATAGAGGCCTTAATTTTATTCTCAGTTGCCTGGTACTGGACTATATGAAGGCTATTGGTTTGTGAGCATTGATTTTGTGTTCCAAGATGCTGCTACTTGATCACTTCTAAGAGCTTTGTAGTTGAGTCCCTGGAGTTTCCCAGACATATGATCATTTCATCTGTAAAGAACAAGTGTTTGTCCTCCTCTGTCACCACTAGAATACCTTTGGTCTCCTTATCTTGCTTAATTGTGATGGCTAGGATTCCCAGAACTATGTTGAATACCATTGTCTACAGTGGGAATCCTTGTCAAGTTCCAAGTTTGAGTGGAAATGCTTTCCATTTTACTCAGTTCAATATGATATAGGGTGTAGTTGTGTTATAGATGATGTCTATCAGTTTAAGAAGTGTCCCACCTAAGTGTATTTTCTTGAGTGTTGTTATCAAAAAAGGATGATGGATATTGTCAAAAGTATTTTCTGAATCAATTGAGAGAATAATATGGTCTATTTTTTTTAATTTTATTTATGCAATGAATCACATTTACAGATTTACATATGTTGCACAAATTTGCATTCCTGGAATAAAACCTACTTGATCATGATGTGTAACTTTTTAAATATGTCACCGTATTTTGCTTGCTAAGATCTTACTGAACATATATTGTATCAATATTAATTAATGCTATTGGCTTGTAGTTATATTTTTTGTTCTGTCCTTTACTGATCATGGTGCATAACTTTTTACATTTGTCACTGTTATATGTTTACTAAGATATTGAATATTTGTGCATCAATATACATTAATGATATTGGCCTATAGTTTTCTTTTTTATTGCTGTTGAGTCCTTTCCTGGATTTGAAATGTACCAAGCATTCAAAGAGACATAGAAAAGGAGAAAAAATCCAGAATATTCCCTGAGACAGTTATGGTATCATTCCAAAAGATCACACATCTGAATTATAGTGATTCCTAAAGGAGAAGCGGGTGGTCCTAAAGACATTGATGCTCTACTAGAATACATTATGGTGGAGAATTTCCCAAGTATTGAAAGAGGCACAGGACTTCAGATAGTAGGTAGTTTCAAAACTCCAGCATGACACAATGCAAATGAAGCATCTCCTAGATATATTCTAATTAATTTTATCTAAGTTAATATGAAGTAGAAAATCTTGCAAACAGCAAGGCATGGTAAAATTATTACCTACGGAGGGAAAAATATCAGGATGATCACAAATCTTTTGGCTAAAACTTTTCAAGCCAGAATAGGATGGTCATCAGCCTTTAACCTTCTTTTTTTTTTTATTGTTGGGGATTCATTCAGGGTACAATAAGCCAGTTACACTGATAGCCTTTAGCCTTCTTAAACAAAACAATAATTACCCTAGAACCCTGTATTCAGTTAACCTAAGTTTCATTTGAGATGGAGAAATCAAATATCTTACTAACATGCAAATGTAGAGGAAGTTTACAATAACTAGAAAAGATATACAAGAAGTAATCAGATTCATTCTTAATAATGATCAGAATAGAGAGGCGGAGCAAGATGGCAGCCGAGTAACAGCTTCCTTGCATCTGGGCACCGTGAGTCTGGGGATATAGGACTCCAGGCATCTCTGTCTGGTGGGATCTGCCTATCATCACCCCTGAGAGGATACAGGGAGTCAGCAAGAGACTTCTGAACCCCAAGAGGAGGACTAAAACAGTGGAAAACCGGCAAGTGGTCGCATGTGTTCAATCCATCTAAACCCGCCCGCAACTGTAAGTTCAGTAGCAGCGAGACTGAAAACCAGAAAGGCCTTACCTGTGAACTGTTTTGGTGTCTTTGGACTTGGCACTCAGCTGAACTGCCTTGGGGAGATCCTGAGCGGGAGTGCGGAGAACTTTGGCCTTTGTCTAGGGCCCCAGTCTGAGCCGCTGAGCCAGACTGTGCTAATAGTGTTTGGCTCTGGGTCACAGGCAGACATTGTGAGCGATCTGCCCTGGCAAGCTCCGCCCTCAGGGTCGCAGAGCTGGAACTGGGTGGGAGCTGGTAAACCAGCGACAAAGTAGCCTAAGGGCAGGGTCTGAGCCGCCTTGGAGCCCTAACCCTCGGGGGCAGAAGGAGACCAGTTTTGACACACAGGGTAAGTGGATAGCCACTTCAGCAGTGATTCCAGCGACAAGCACTTCCCTGAGAAAGCTTCTGCTCAGTAAGTGAACAAGTTCAAAGTGCCTTTTAAGTGGGCTGAAGAGAGATTTAGGGTGTCTACCTGCTGGGGTTTGAGAAACTAGCAGCCTCCAGTCGTATCAGAACTGTGATTAACATCTCATACCCCAGAAGACCACGTGTTGCCCAGACAATATTCAATAACATATACATACTGCTTTGTTTGTGGTTGTGTTTTTTTTTTTTCTTGGTTTGGTTGTTTTTTTTGTTTATTTTGATGTTGTGGATTGTTGTTTTGTTTTTTAAGTTCAACCTTTTCCATACAGATCCTTTTTATTTCTCAATTTTTCAAGTTTAATAATAATTTCCCATTGCTGCCTATTTCAATAATTAGAACTTCATTTTTGTTAGTGTTTCTACCGCTATTATTTGGTTTTTCCAGCCAATTTTATCTCGTGAAGTTTTCTGTTTGCTTGTTTTGGTTTGATTTATAGCATTTTTGTCTTTCCTCTCTACTTGGTGGAGGTGGGGTACTGTGTTTGATCAGGTTAGCAAAGAGCTGCTGACCTCAAGGGAACCACCCAAATGGGCACCCCCAGAAGGTGTTTTATTTTTTAAGGTTGTATCAAAGTACCCTACTGTACACCTATATTGCTCTGTCTCCCTCTTTCTGTGCCTCTCTTCTTTTTGTCAATATTCCTTTTACCCATCCCCTCTCCTTTCTCTATTTTTCTTTTTTTTTTCCTTATCACTCGGTCCTCCTTTCTTTCATCCCTTTTTTGCTCCTAAACCTTCTCACCCTTCTGGTCCTGTAACCCTTAGTCCACAGGCACGAGAACTTAAAGAGCAAGAGGAAGTGAAAGGAAAATTAGGGCAAGGAAACAGATAAAAGAAATCACCCATGAGGAAGAATCACCAGAAAACTCCAGGCAACATGAAGAACCAGTCCAGAACAACCCTGCCAAGGGACCATGAGGTAGCTACTGCAGATGATTCCACCTATACAGAAATGTTAGGAATGACAGAAAGGGAATTTAGAATACACATGTTGAAAACAATGAAAGAAATGATGGAAACAATGAAGGAAACTGCTAATAAAGTGGAAAACAACCAAAAGGAAATCCAAAAACAGAATCAAATAAGAGATGAACGATATGAAGAATATAAAAAGGATATAGCAGACCTGAAGGAACTGAAACAGTCAATTAGGGAACATAAAGATGCAATGGAAAGTATCAGCAACAGGTTAGACCATGCAGAAGAAAGAATTTCAGAGGTAGAAGACAAAGTTTTTGAGATAACTCACATAGTAAAAGAGGCAGAAAAGAAGAAAGAGAAAGAAGAACGTTCACTGTCAGAATTATGGGACTTTATGAAGCGTTCCAACATACGAGTTATATGAATTCCAGAAGGGGAAGAAGAATGCCCCAGAGGAATGGAAGCCATACTAGAGAACATTACAAAAGAAAATTTCCCAAATATCACCAAAGATTCTGACACACTGCTTTCAGAGGGCTATCGGACCCAAGGTCGCCTCAACTCTAACAAAGCTTCTCCAAGACACATTGTGATGAACCTGTCCAAAGTCAAGACAAAAGAAAAGATTCTGCAAGCTGCCAGGAGTAAGCGCCAGTTGACCTACAGGGGCAAATCCATCAGAGTGACCGCAGACTTCTCTAATGAAACTTTCCAAGCAAGAAGACAATGGTCATCTACCTTTAATCTACTTAAACAGAACAAATTTCCAGCCCAGAATTCTGTACCCTGCTAAACTAAGCTTCAAAATTGATGGAGAAATCAAATCATTTACGGATATACAAACATTGAGGAAATTCGCCACAACAAGACCAGCTCTACAGGAAATACTTCAACCTGTTCTGCACACTGACCACCACAATGGATCAGCAGCAAAGTAAGAACTCAGAAATTAAAGGACAGAACCAAACCTCCACAGTGATGCAAAAGATAAAACTAAGCAATGGACTCTCACAAAATAAGACGAAAAGAATACGACCACACTTATCGATTATCTCAATAAATGTTAATGGATTGAATTCCCCACTGAAGAGACATAGATTGGTTGACTGGATTAAAAAACACAAGCCATCCATTTGCTGTCTGCAAGAAACACGCCTGGTTTCAAAAGACAAATTAAAGCTCCGAGTCAAGGGTTGGAAGACAATTTTTCAAGCAAATGGAATTCAGAAGAAAAGAGGAGTTGCAATCTTATTTTCAGATACATGTGGATTTAAAGCAACTAAAGTCAAAAAAGACAAAGATGGTCACTTTATATTGGTCAAGGGAAAACTACAACAGGAAGACATTTCAATTCTAAATATCTATGCACCCAATTTAAATGCTCGCAGATTCTTGAAACAGACCTTACTCAGTCTGAGCAATATGATATCTGATAATAACAGGGGACCTTAACACTCCTCTTACAGAGCTGGACAGATCCTCTAAACAGAAAATAAACAAGGATATAAGAGACTTAAATGAGACCCTAGAACAACTGTGCTTGATAGACGTATATAGAACACTCCATCCCAAAGATAAAGAATATACATTCTTCTCATCACCCCATGGAACATTCTCCAAAATTGATCATATCCTGGGACACAAAACAAATATCAACAGAATCAAAAGAATTGAAATTTTACCTTGTATCTTCTCAGACCATAAGGCACTAAAGGTGGAACTCAACTCTAACAAAAATGCTCAACCCCACCCAAAGGCATGGAAACTAAACCATCTTGTGTTGAATAACAGACGGGTGAAGGAAGAAATAAAACAGGAAATCATTAACTTCCTTGAGCATAACAACAATGAAGACACAAGCTACCAAAACTTGTGGGATACTGCAAAAGCAGTTTTGAGAGGAAAATTTATCACTTTAGATGCCTACATTCGAAAAACAGAAAGAGAGCACATCAACAATCTCACAAGAGATCTTAAGGAATTGGAAAAAGAAGAACAGTCTAAGCCTAAACTCAGTAGAAGAAAACAAATATCCAAAATCAAATCAGAGATCAATGAAATTGAAAACAAAAGAATCATTCAGAAAATTAATGAAACAAGGAGCTGGTTTTTTGAAAAAATAAATAAAATAGATAAACCATTGGCCAGACTAACGAGGAATAGAAAAGTAAAATCTCTAGTAACCTCAATCAGAAATGATAAAAGGGGAAATAACAACTGATCCCACAGAGATACAAGAGATCATCTCTGAATACTACCAGAAACTCTATGCCCAGAAATTTGACAATGTGAAAGAAATGGATAAATATTTGGAATCACACCCTCTCTCTAGACTCAGCCAGGAATAAATAGAGCTCCTGAACAGACCAATTTCAAGCACTGAGATCAAAGAAACAATAAAAAAGCTTCCAACCAAAAAATGCCCTGGTCCAGATGGCTTCACTCCAGAATTCTATCAAACCTTGAAGGAAGAGCTTATTCCTGTACTGCAGAAATTATTCCAAAAAATTGAGGAAGAAGGAATCTACCCCAACACATTCTATGAAGCAAACATCACCCTGATACCAAAACAAGGAAAAGACCCAAACAAAAAGGAGAATTTCAGACCAATCTCACTCATGAACATAGACGCAAAAATTCTCAACAAAATCCTAGCCAATAGATTACAGGTTATTATCAAAAAAGTCATTCATCATGATCAAGTAGGCTTCATCCCAGGGATGCAAGGCTGGTTTAACATACGTAAGTCTATAAACGTTATCCACCATATTAACAGAGGCAAAAATAAAGATCACAATATCCTCTCAATAGATGCAGAAAAAGCATTTGATAAAATCCAGCATCCTTTTCTAATTAGAACACTGAAGAGTATAGGCATAGGTGGCACATTTCTAAAACTGATTGAAGCTATCTATGACAAACCCACAGCCAATATTTTACTGAATGGAGTTAAACTGAAAGCTTTTCCTCTTAGAACCGGAACCAGACTAGGTTGTCCTCTGTCACCTTTACTATTCAACGTAGTGCTGGAAGTTCTAGCCAATACAATTAGGCAAGACAAGGAAATAAAGGGAATCCAAATGGGAGCAGAGGAGGTCAAACTCTCCCTCTTTGCTGATGACATGATCTTATACTTAGAGAACCCCAAAGACTCAACCACAAGACTCCTAGAAGTCATCAAAACATACAGTAATGTTTCAGGATATAAAATCAATGTCCACAAGTCAGTAGCCTTTGTGTACACCAATAACAGTCAGGATGAGAAGCTAATTAAGGACACAACTCCCTTCACCATAGTCTCAAAGAAAATGAAATACCTAGGAATATACCTAACGAAGGAGGTGAAGGACCTCTATAAAGAAAACTATGAACTCCTCAGAAAGGAAATAGCAGAGGATATCAACAAATGGAAGAACATACCATGCTCATGGATGGGAAGAATCAACATTGTTAAAATGTCTATACTTCCCAAAGCAATCTACCTATTCAATGCCATTCCTATCAAAATACCGACATCGTACTTTCAAGATTTGGAAAAAATGATTCTGCGTTATGTATGGAACCGGAAAAAACCCCGTATAGCTAAGGCAGTTCTCTGTAACAAAAATAAAGCTGGGGGCATCAGCATACCAGATTTTAGTCTGTACTACAAAGCCATAGTGCTCAAGACAGCATGGTACTGGCACAAAAACAGAGACATAGACACTTGGAATCGAATTGAAAACCAAGAAATGAAACTAACATCTTACAACCACCTAATCTTTGATAAACCAAACAAGAACATACCTTGGGGGAAAGACTCCCTATTCAATAAATGGTGTTGGGAGAACTGGATGTCTCCATGTAAACGACTGAAACTGGACCCACACCTTTCCCCACTCACAAAAATTGATTCAAGATGGATAAAGGACTTAAACTTAAGGCATGAAACAATAAAAATCCTCCAAGAAAGCATAGGAAAAACACTGGAAGATATTGGCCTGGGGAAAGACTTCATGAAGAAGACTGCCATGGCAATTGCAACAACAACAAAAATAAACAAATGGGACTTCATTAAACTGAAAAGCTTCTGTACAGCTAAGGGACAATAACCAAAGCAAAGAGACAACCTACGCAATGGGAAAGAATATTTGCATATTTTCAATCAGACAAAAGCTTGATAACTAGGATCTATAGAGAATTCAAATTAATCCACATGAAAAAAGCCAAGAATCCCTTATATCAATGGGCAAGAGACATGAATAGAACTTTCTCTAAAGACGACAGACGAATGGCTAACAAACACATGAAAAAATGTTCATCATCTCTATATATTAGAGAAATGCAAATCAAAACAACCCTGAGATATCATCTAACCCCAGTGAGAATAGCCCACATCACAAAATCTCAAAACTGCAGATGCTGGCGTGGATGTGGAAAGAAGGGAACACTTTTACACTGCTGGTGGGACTGAAAACTAGTACAACCTTTCTGGAAGGAAGTATGGGGAAACCTCAAAGCTCTCAAGCTAGACCTCCCATTTGATCCTGCAATCCCATTACTGGGCATTTACCCAGAAGGAAAGAAATCCTTTTATCATAAGGACACTTGTACTAGACTGTTTATTGCAGCTCAATTTACAATTGCCAAAATGTGGAAACAGCCTAAATGCCCACCAACCCAGGAATGGTTTAACAAGCTGTGGTATATGTATACCATGGAATACTATTCAGCCATTAAAAAAAATGGAGACTTTACATCCTTCATATTAACCTGGATGGACGTGGAAGACATTATTCTTAGTAAAACATCACAAGAATGGAGAAGCATGAACCCTATGTACTTAATTTTGATATGAGGACAATTAATGACAATTATGGTTATGGGGGGAGGGAAAGCAGAAAGAGGGATGGAGGGAGGGGGGTGGGGCCTTGGTGTGTGTTACACATGCAAGACATGATTGCAAGAGGGACTTTACCTAACAATTTCAATCAGTGTAACCTGGCTTATTGTACCCTCAATGAATCCCCAACAATAAAATAATAATAATAATAATAATGATCAGAATAATAGTCTACCACCAACGTAAACACACAGAAATTGAAGAATAAAGCCTACTATGCACAAAGGTGAAAGTGATAAAAATAAGCACTGGGCCTCTGAAAAATGAGACAACCAAAATTGTACCATACCTATCAATTCTCTCAATAAATATTAATGGCTTGAATTCCCCTCTAAATAGGTACAGCCTTGCTGATTGGACACAAAAGCTCGAGTTCAATATCAGCTCCAAGAAACACACCTAAACGTAAAGGATAAAACAAGACTCAGAGTGAAGCAATGTAAAAGAAATATGCAGGTAAATGGAAATCAAAAAAGGGGAGGAGTTGCAATCTTATTTGAAGAAACAATTGCATTTAAATCAACAAAAATAGGAAAAGACAAGGATGCATACTACATAAATGTCATGAGAAGCACACAAGATGAAGATATTTCAGTAATAGAAATTTACTCACCCTGCCTGAATGCTCCTTAATTTATAAAAGAAACCCTTTATGACCTGAACCATATGATATCTTTCTGAACTATAATAGTAGATTTTAACACCCCTTGACAGTACTAGACAGATCATCCAACTAGAAACTAAACAAAGAAATAATGGACTTAAACAAAACCCTAGAACTAATGGACTTAATAGATATACATAAAATATTTCATCCTAACAAAACTGAATATACATTCTTCTCATCAGGCTATACATCATCCTCTAAAATTGATCATATCTTAGGATACAAGTCTAACATAAAAAATTCAAAAGAATAGAAATTATTCCTTGTATTTTCTTAGACCATCACAGAATAAAAGTTGAACTCAACAGGAAGAGAAATCTTCATACCTAAATAAAGTCATGGAAACTAATTGACCTTATACTAAACAACAGCTGGTCAGAAATGAGATTGAGGAGGAAATCATTAGGTTTATTAACAAAATGGTAATCACCCCACAAATTATCAAAACCTGTGGGGTACTTCAAAGGCAGTCCTAAGAGTCAAATTTATGGTATTAGATGTCTTCATCAAGAGAACAGAAAGAGAGCAAGTCAACATTTTTAATGGGCCATCTCAAGCAACTGCAAAAGGAAGGAGAATCCAACACCAAACCGAGCAGACACAAAAAAATAACCAACATTAGAGAAGAATGAAATTGAAAACAAAAAACCACATTCAAAAGATAAGTGAAACAAAAAGTTCGTTATTTGAAATGATTAATACAATTGATAAACCCTTGGCTAGACTAATCAGAAATAGAAAAGTAAGATCACTAATAACTTCAATCAGAAATGATAAAACTCATATAACAGATACCACAGAAATATGAAAGATCCTTAATGATTACCACATTTTTTTCCCTTTCCTAATCATGCAGTCAACTGGCATACATGCAATTTATTTTTTTAATATTATATTAATTTTTGGTTGTTTTCTTGCTCTTTTTTTCTTCTAGTTTAGTGTTATTTTTCTAGTTTTTCATTGTTCTCTCATAACTCCCTTAGACAACCAAAATATCTCCTTTTTTTTTTGTTTTTTAATTTTTGTTTTTCTTGTAGTCTCACTGTGAGGCCAGGGTTGGAATGCTGTGGCATCAGCTTGACTCACAGCAGGCCCTGGATAGAGTATGTGGATTAGTGTTACCCACTTTTTCTGCCTCTTAAATGACTGGGACTGTGGGTCACTGCCATGGCACATGGAGGGTTTTTTCTATATTTGGTGGAAGTAGGATATCACTTTTACTCAGCTAGGTCTTGTGGACCTATCCTAGGTGATTCCCCTAAAATAGCCCACTGGCATGTTATGATTGCTAGTGTGGGCCACAGTGTCCTGCCTATTACTCTTTTTATTTTTTAACTTCTTTCTTCTAATTTTATTTTTTTTCACTCTTTCTCTCTTTATTATCTTTTGTGTCCCTTTCATTCTTGTACTTAAAGTTCCTCTCAATATAAAGGTACAGATGATGAAGAGTAAAGAGATAAATGTGAAAGAAGTAAATATGGGAAAGAAGGAAGCAATAAAAAAAAACACATACAAGGAGGAATTAACAAAAAATTCCGTCAATATGAAAAATATCACCTCCCATAAAAGATCATGATACATCTATAACAGATGATCTATTCTATAATGAAAACAAAGAAATAACAGGAAGGAAATTTAGAGTATGGATGGCAAAAAAAATGAAGAAAGTTGAAGGGCAAGTTGAAAACCACCAAAAGCAAATCCAAAAATTAACCCAAGAAATAAAATAAATATTTGATGAAATTAGAAAGGATATATAATAAAGCTTAAAGAACAGGAGTCGTACAGGGCAATTCAAAATGCAGTAGAAATTTTCAATAAAAGATTGAATCTTGCAGAAGGGAGAATCTCAGAGATTGAAGACAAGGCTCTTGAGCTAACTGTCATTTGAAGAAACAGTAAAGAATAGAGTAAAATCACATAAATATCTTAGAGTATTATGGGACTAAATGAAGCATACAAATGAATTATAGGTATCCCTGATGGAGAAGAAGACTGACCCAAAGCCATGAATGCCCTACTGGAGGATGTCATAAATAAAAATTTTCAAAACATCAAGAAAGATTCAGACAAAATTTAGACAAATCTCAAACCTCAGTTCATCTCAATTCAAACACAGCATCTCCTAGAAACATTGTAATGAACCTGGAGATAACATTCTGCACACTCCCAGGAGTAAGCAATAGCATATATGCATGGCAAAACCTTCAGGTGGGGAGTAGATTTTTCAGCAGAAACTTTATAAGCAAAAAAAAGAGTGTTCATCTGTAATCAATCTTCGCAAACCAAATTACTTCAAGCTCAAGATTTTGTATCTTGATAAACCAATCAATGGAGAAATCAAACCCTTTACAGAAAAGCAAACCTTGAGGAAATAGCCACTACGATACTAGCTGTGCAGGAAACACTTAACATCTGTACCTTAAACAGGCCATCACAGTGGGCCACCAGCAAAGAAAAGATACTCAGAAAATAAAGGACAAAGTCTAACTTCCACAACAGTACAAGTAATGAAACTAGGCAACACAACTCTACAAAAAAATACAAAGATAACTTCACCATACTTGTCAGTTCTCTCAATAAATGTGAATGGCCTGAATTCCCAATGAAGAGGAACAGACTGGCTGACTGGATAAAAAAAGCACAAGCTATCTTCAGAAAACACATCTAACATCCAAGGACAAAATAAGACTGAGGGTGAAGTAATGGGAGAGAATGTTTCAGGTGAGTAGAAAACAGAAGAAATAAGACAATATGATCTTATTTGCCAACAAAATTTGCTTCGAAGAAACAAAAGTAAAGAAAGATAAAGATGGACACTATAGACTAGTCAAGCAAAAAATAAAACAAGAAGAAATTTCAATTCTAAATATATATACACCCAACCTAAATGCTTCCACATTTATAGAACAATCCTTATCCCACCTAAACAATATGATATCCTACACTATTATACCTCGGGACTTCAACACCCCACTGAAAGAAATGAAAATATCCTCCAAGCATAAGGTAAACAAAGAAACAATGGACTTAATCATAGCCCTAGAGCAAATGGCATTAACAGACATATACATAATGTATGACTCCAATAATACGTTCTTCTAGTCAGCTCACAGATCATTCCCCCAAATTTACCACATCCTGTAACACAAATCAGAACCCAACAAATTTAAAATAATATAGATTATATCTTCTGTCTTTATGGTACACAGTGAAATAAAGGTAGAAATCAACTCCAATAACAATGACAAAAAATAAAAAAAACTTTACCCCAAACAAAATCATGAAAACTAAACAATTTTATAAAGACTGAAACTGGACCCCCACCATTCACCATTACCAAATATTGATTCTCACAGGATAAAAGATTTACGCTTAAGAAATGAAACTATACGGGAGGCTGAGGCAGGAGAATCGCTTAAGCCCAGGAGTTGGAGGTTGCTGTGAGCTGTGTGAAGCCACGGCACTCTACCGAGGGCCATAAAGTGAGACTCTGTCTCTACAAAAAAAAAAAAAAAAAGAAATGAAACTATAAAGATACTTGGAGAGAGCATGGGGAAAATACTTGAAGAAATTGGCCTGGAAGAATATTTTATGAGGAGGACCCCCCTGGCAATTTAAGCAACACCAAAAGTATCTTATTGGGATCTGATCAAACTAAAAAACTACTGCACATCCAAGAACACAGTAAGTAAAGCAAACAGACAGCCCTCAGAATGGGAGAAAATATTTGCAGGTTATGTTTCTGACAAAGCTTTGATACCTAGCATACACAGAGAACTCAAACTAATTATTAAGAAAATAAAAATAATCCCATTTCATTGTGGTCAAGAGACTTGAACAGAAGCTACTCTGAAGAAGACAGGTGCATGACCTACAGACACATGAAAAATGCTCATCATCTTTAATCATCATAGAAATGCAAATCAAAACCACTTTGAGATATCATCTAGCTCCAGAAAGAGTAGCCCACATCACAAAATCCCAAAACTACACATGCTGGCATGGATGTGGAGAGAAGGGAACACTTCTGCACTACTGGTGGGGATGCGAGCTAGTACATTCCTTTTGGAAAGAAGTTTTGAGAGCACATAGGGAACTAAAAGTAGACCTGCCTTTTGATCCTGCAATTCCTACACTAGGCATATATCCAGCAGACCAAAAATCATTTTACAAGAAAGATATTTGCACCAGAATGTTTATTGCAGCCCAATTCATAATTGCCAAGTCATGGAAGAAGTCCAAGTGCCCATTGACTCATGAGTGAATTAACGAATTGTGGTGTATGTATACCATGGAATACTATACTGCCATAAAAAGATGGAGACTTTACATCTTTTATATTTCCATGGATGGAACTGGAAAATGTTCTTCTTAGTAAAGTGTCTCAAGAATGGAAGAAAAATATCCAATGTACTCAGTACTATTATGAAACCAATATATACTCACCCACACTTTCAAACAAATGATAAAACACAACTATAGCCCAGACTGAAGGAGTGAAGATGAGGGTGAGGCAAAGGGAGGGGAGAGTCAGGGTGGAGGGAAGGTAATCAGTGGGTCCTCACCTGTGGTCCATATTGCAAGGGTACATGTCAAATATTTAACAGTAAAGTATAAATGTCTTAACACAGCAACTAAGTAAGTGAAGTGAAGAGTATGTTAATTAGTTTGATGTAAGTATTCCAAATTGTATACAAAATCAGCATATAGTACCCCATAAATGCATTAATATATACAGTTATGATTTAATAAAAGAAATCACCAATAAATATTCAGACATAAACACTAATAAAAAAATAATTTAAAAAGTTTATGCTGAATGACAGCTGGATAGAGCAGGACATAAAGATGTAAATCATTAGATTATTTGAATAAAATTGCAATGAAGCCATAAGCTATCAAAACCTGTGTGATACTGCAAAAACAATCCTCAAGTGAAATTTATCACCTTAAAAGCCCACATGAAAAAAACAAAGTAAGAGTACAAATCAACAACCTAATACATCTTCTGAAGGAACTGGAAAGGGAAAAGAAATTCCATTCAAAACTTAACAGAAGAAAATAAATAATCAAAATTAGATCAGAATTAAATAAAATTATGAATAAAAGAGCCATTTAAAAAATTAGTGAACAGAAAGTTGGTTCTTTGAAAAGATAAATAAAATCTATGATCTTCAGCCAGATTAACCAGCAAGAAAAAGTAAAATCTCTAATAATCTCAATCAGAAACAAAAAGTGGGGAAAAAATCAACAAATACCATAGAGATTATAAGAGATCATTACTGACTATAACAAATAACTCTATTCCCTCCATAATGAAAGTACAGGGAAAATGGATCAATACTTGGAATTACAACACATAACTAGAATTAACAAGGAAGAAATAGAACTCTTGAACAAACCAATATCAAGCACCAAACTGCAAAAACAATACAACATCAACAACAACAAAAAGTCCTGAAGAGCAAAGCAATCTACAGATTTAATAGAATCCCTCCTTAACACCAATGTCATACTTTTTGATGAACTTGAGAAGATAGTTCTTTACTATGTATAGAATCAGCAAATAACCTGAATAGGCAACAGAATTCTAAGAAATGAAAACAAATTTGGAGGCATCATGTTACCAGACTTCAAGCTATACTACAAGTCTATTGTGATCAAAACTGTATGATATTAGCGTAAATATAAAGACGTATATCCGTGGAACATAGCAGAGAAACCTAGTGAGGAAGCAAACCTCATATCACCATTTTATCTTCAATAAGTCAAACAAAAGCCTATGCTCTGGCAAAGAACTCCTATTTAGGTAATGGTGCTAGGAGAACTTGATAGCCACACATGAAAGTTTGAAATCGCATTCACACATCTCATCACTTACAAAAATTAACTCACATTGGATAAAAGATTTAAACCTAATACATAAAACTATAAAAACTCTACCAGAAACTGTGAGAAAATCTCTTAATTATATCTGACTGGGGATATATTTTATGAAGAAGTTTCCACTGGTTATTATATCACTAACAAAAATAAATAAATGGAGGCTGGGCATGATGGCTCATGCCTGTAATCCTAGCACTCTGGGAGGCTAAGGTAGGTAGATTGCTTTAGCTCATGAATTCAAGACCATCCTGAGCAAAAGCAAAAACCCTTTTCTCTACTAAAAATCGAAAAACTGAGACATGAGGATCATTTGAACTCCAGTTGGAGGATGGAGGTTGCTGTGAGTTATGACACCATTGCACTCTACTCAGCTGAAAGCTTGAGAATCTCTCTCAAAAAATAAAAATAAATAAATAGGCCCTGATTAAGCTTAAAAGTTTCCACACATCTTAGTACACAATATAAAAGTCAATAATTAACCTTTAGAATTGGGGAAGATATTTGCATGTTATGAATCTGACAAGGGTCTAACATCAAGAATGTACAAAGAACTCAAGCAAATCAACAGTGAAGGAGCTAACAATTCATTTTATCCCTTGGCAAGAAACAGGAACAGAATCTTTTCCCAAGAAGACAAACAAATGGCCAACAAAGGTCTTCAGAGAAATGCAAACAAAATCTACCTTGAGATATTACCAAACCCCAATGAAAACAGGCTACATTGCAAAGTCTCAACACTTCTGTTGCTTGTGCAAATGCTGAGGTAAGGGAACACTTATGCACATTTGGCGAGATTGCACCTCAGTACAGCATTTTAGAAAAGATGTATGGAGAATCCTCAAAAAGCAAAAAGGAGACCTCCATTTGTTCCCATAATCCTATTAATAGGTACTACTCAATAAAAAAAAATATTATTTAAACACACGGACATTTGCACTTAAATGTTTGTAGCAGCTCAATTCACACTCACAAAAAATGTGGATACAATGCAAGTTCCCACAAACCTGTGGATAAATTAATAAACTGTGATACATGCACACACATATGTACACAATGGAATATTATTCAGTCATAAAAAGATGGAGACTTTATATTTTTTGTATTTACCTGGATAGAGAGAAGGAATTAAAAAACAAATTTCACATATTCTCACTTGTCAGTAGAAGTTAAAGGAGAAATAGATATGGTAATAAATGGGTGTGATGGACATATGAAGGGGGCTAGAGAGAGGATGAGGGATAAAAGTCTACCTATTGGGTACATTATTCACTATTCTGGAGATGAGTATCCTAAAAGCCCTGGCTTCAGCTTTATATAAGTAAATCATGTAACAAAAAATAATTGTGCCTTCTAAACCCGCTGAAATAAAAAATAAAAAAACAACAACAAATGAATGAGTACCTTCCATGTGTGCAGGCATTGTTCTAGGCACTGGAGATTCAATAGTATACCAAAGTTTCTGATTTTGTGGAACTTTTCCTGCAAATGGATTGCAAGCAATGGTAGTTTGTTCAAGAATTTCCAACTCTATTCTGCTTTGTTTTTAGTGGTTTCTAAAATTGGGTTCTAACCTCCTTACCTTTTCCTGGCCCCTCATATAGTCCTTTGCTTCAGTCAGGCTCCAATCCCAACAATAACAACAACAACAAAAATCACACAAAGAAACTTAGATTATTATTCTTTACCTATTTGCCAAGTGTTGATGACTTAACTACCACTGAATTAGCCATTGTTGTATTTAGACATGATTTTTGTCTGCCTCCATGATGAGAGTATAGTTTTGCTCACTGAGTTTTTACATATTAAACTTCACTCATGCTATGCTCTCTAGGAAAAACTGTTCCTTTCCCCATCCTCAGCCTTCAGTGTTGTTAATTTAGGAATTCAAATACTTTAAACATAAATCATCTTGGGCTTGGAAATGGTCGATATGACCCTATTACCTTAGAAGAAAACTGGCATTCAGCACTACTCCCACAGATGCAGGTAAGGATATATGAGAAGCCTGTTTAACCAGTATCCCTAGGCACTTCTAACCCAGGGGGCATCCCAAAAGATTGTTTCCCATTATCATAATTACAGAACTAAGAGACCATAGCTATTAAAGATGCATAAATTGTTGTTATTGCAAATTATTATTATTATTTGCAGTTTTTGGCTGGGACCAGGTTTGAACCCACCACTTCCAGTATATGGGGCCCGTGCCCCAGTCCTTCGAGACATGGGCACTGCCTGCAAGTTATTTTTTATCTGTATGAATTATAAATTAACAAAGACTATTGATAATAACAATATCATTGAAAGAAAAGAAATTTTCAAAAATAAAAAGTGTTGTTATTTTCATGAGCTTTATTGAGGTATATGAAGAATAAATTGAATTAAATTGGTGTATAATTTGATGAGTTTTTTAAATTATTTGGGATTCATTGAGGGTATAAATAATTAGGTTACACCGATTGTATTTGTTAGGTAAAGTCCCTTTTGTAATTGTCCCACCCCAAGAGTTGTGCAATACACTGTGACCTCCCATCCTTCCTCCTCCCATCTCCACAAGCCCTCGCTTCCCCACTCCCACTTTTATGAGATCATCTACTGTTTTCATATTAGAATTGAGTACATGGGATTCTTGATTCTCCATTCTCGTGATGCTTTACTAAGAAGAATGTCTTCCAAATCTATTTGAGTTAGTACAAAAGATGTAAAGTCTCCATCTTTTTAATGGCTGAATAGTGTTTCCATGGTATACATATACCACAGCTTGTTAATCTAACCCTGGGTTGGTGGGCATTTAATTTTTTTCCACATTTTGGTGATTGGTGAGCCATGGGGTGGGCTCCATGGAGCTGCTGTGTGTCCCATCTTCAGCTGCCCTGCTGCCACACTGCTCTATCTTTCTCCTGGAGCACCTCTGCTTCAGCTGCCATGACTGGCCACCATGACAGGACATTTGATGAGTTTTGAAAAATGTACAGCAGTTCAAAAACAAACACATTTATAATATTTCCATCAGTCCAGAGTTTTATTATGTTTCTTCCCCCAGTTTCTGGTCTCTATCAACTAATTATCTGTCTTCTTTCACTGTAAAATTGTCTTTATTATAAGATTATATGCATGAATTTATATATCAAAATAATAGTTATACTAGAAATAAATATATAACATCAATGTGGATCACATAGGTATTAAAAGAATAATAAATTTTAGAAACAACTCTATTCTTATAAATTTGATAACCTAGATGAAATAAATGAATTCCTGAAAAAAACACAATCTGTCAAAACTCATGCAAGAGGAAATAGATGATCTGAATAGGTGTAAATATATTTTAAAACTTGAACAACACAACAGAGAAAAGATACACTTTTAAATAAATGGTTTGGGACAACTGACGTCCACATGCAAGATAATAAAGAATGAATCTAGAGAAGAAGGAGCAAGATGGTGGGCTAGAGAAATTTCCTTACCAGCCACTCAGTATAAGACAAGGGAGAGAGAACTCCAGCCACTTTCTGGCTACCCAGAAACATCACTCAGGGGCAAAATGAAGCAGTAGGGGACTCCAGAATCCAACAAGGAGGTCAGCAGCTGAGGGAGACCAGAGCAGAAGGCAATTGCCTGGGTACAGGCAGAGGCCAGCCAGTCATCCAGCACAGGACTAGAGATAGGAAAGGATTGTCCTGAAGTTCTTTGTTCATGGACTGGATCTGCCTTGTAAGGGCTTAAACAAGCAAGGAAACTCTAACTGCATCCAGCTGTCAGGATAAAATCAATAGGCAGGGTGGAACTACTATAAGCTTGGCTACTACCAGGATGCTGCCATTGTGGCACAGCCAACTGGGAAGAACAGTCCACAGAGTTGTAGTGCATATTTGGCTCTGGCATGCATGCTGAGTACAGGCAGCCATCATTGGGGTGAATTGAATAGCTCCTGCAATCCCAGGAAAGCCATTTTGTTGTCAAGGGGCACTGATTGGAAGGTCAAGATATGCCTCTTAATATATCTAGAGAGGGGCAGCACCTGTGGCTCAGTGGGTAGGGTTCCAGCCCCATATATTGTGGGTGGTGGGTTCAAACCCAGACCTGGCCAAACTGCAACAACAACAACAACAAAAAAAAGCAAAAACAGCTGGGCATTGTGGAAGGTTCCTGTAGTCCAGCTAATAGGGAGGCTGAGGCAAGAGAATCACCCAAGCCCAGAAGTTGGAGGTTGCTGTGAGCTGTGTGATGCCACAGCACTCTACCCAGGGTGATAAAGTGAAGCTCTGTCTTTACAAAAAACAAAACAAAACAAAAAAAAAACAGAAGAAGAAGAAAAAAAAGAAAGAAAGAAAGAAAGAAAGAAAGAAAGAAAGAAAGAAAGAAAGAAAGAAAGAAAGAAAGAAAGAAAGAAAGAAAGAAAGAAAGAAAGAAAGAAAGAAAGAAAAGAAAGAAAGAAAGAAAGGAAAAGAAATCTGGTGAAAGCTTAAGAATACCAATCCTGTGTTGACTGAAGGTAGCAAAACAACCAAATCCCAACTGAGGGCAAATAAATCAGGAAGACAGGACCAGGAGTAGTGGGCAACTAGGTAGTGGCTTTCAGCCTCCCTATGATATAGTAAAACATACATGTGTGGTCTGCATCTCATAACACCACAACTTTTTTGTTGTTGTTGTTCTTTCCTCAACTTTTCCCTTAGTTGTTGTTGTTGTGATTGTATTTTTTGTTGTACTGTGTTTGATTGTAATTTTATTTTTTTCATTTTTACTTTCTTCAATAGCAAGGGCTATTCCATTTTTTCTACAGTTATTTAGCCCTTTTTATTCTTTCTTTGTTTTTTTATTTCTCTCCTTTTCTCTCTTTTGTTAGTAATTTTTCTACTTTCCTTATTATTCCCACATACAGTCTCACACTACAACTAAAAATTTCTTTCTTTCTTCATCTTATATAATTTTATTTTTAATTTTCTTTATCTTTTTTTCTTTTCTCTGATCTACTTTATTCTGTTTTATTTTGTATACTATTTATAGGACAGAGCCTTATTCTGAGGCCTGGTCTGGGAGGTCATGGCATTGGTGTGCCTCAAGGGGGCCTTGAGATCTCAGTCTAGGGTGTCCTTCTACCTTTGGCTTTTGGAAAGACAGTATTGGCAGGTCCCCACTGAAATATACTGCTGATTTTTTTTTCTATTTTTGGTGGAGGTAGGGTCTTGCTTTTTCTCAGGTTTGGAGAGAGCTCCTGATCTTGAGAGAACCACCCATCCCAGCCCCACAGAGATGTGGAATTGTGGGGGGTGTCAAAGTATCCTGTTGAACACCACCATTACTCTGTCTCTCTCTATTTATTTCTTTCAGTCCTTCTCTCTTTTTTCTTACATTTTCTTCCTTTCACCCACCCTTTTTTATATTCTTTATCTTTTTCTATCCTTTCTCCCTTCCTGCTCTTTACCTTTCTCTTCCTTTTGGCCTTATACCAAAATTCCACTTCAATATCTATGCTCAGAGAAAAGGGAATTTTAAGTGAAGGAGGCAGTGAGAGGAAAAAGTAGGGGAAGGAAGTGAACAAGAAGAAAAAACACATGAGGAGGAGCCAACAGAAAATTTCTGGAAACATGAAAAGCCAGAGCAGAGCAACCCACCAAGAGATAAACCTAAAAAGAAATATTGAAAATGACAGAAAGTGAATTTAAAATATAGATGGCAAAAATAATCAAAGTAATTGAAGATAAAAATAATTAAATGCAAATCAAAAAACAAAAACAAATAAGGGATGAAAGATATGAAGAATATGGAAAAATATAGAAGAGATTAAGGAATTGAAGTAGTCATTCAGGGCACTTAAAGATCCAGTAGAAAGTATCAATAACTAATGAGACCATTGATAAAAAAGAATTTCAGAGCAAGAGGATAAAGCCCTTGACCTAACCCAGGTAGTTAAAGAGGCATAAAAGAAGAGAGAGAAAACTGAGATTCACTCAGAGATTTATAGGACTATACAAAAGATTCAAAATACAAATCACAGGTATCCCTGAAGGGGAAGAAAAATGACCCAAAGGAACAGAAGCCCAGCTAAAGTACATCATAAATGAAAATTTCCTAACCATCACCAAAAATTGACACACTCTTTTTAAAAGCATATCAAACTCTGAGTCATCTCAACACAGAACATCTCAAAGACACATTGTAATGAACTTGTCCAAAGTTCAGCTGAAAGAGAAAATTCTGTAAGCATCCATTGATAAACATCAATTTATCTACAAGGGCACTTCCATCAGGGTGATGGCAGAATTTTCAGCTGAAACTTTCTAAGCCAGAAGAGAATGGTCATCTACATTTAACCTTATTAAAGAAAACAATTTTGAGCCCCAAAGTATGTATCCTGCTAAACTAAGCTTCAAAATCAATGAAGAAATCAAATCTCTTACTGATATCCAAATGTTGAGTAAATCACCACCACAATAACAGAGCTACAGAAAATACTAAGACCTATTCTCCACACTTATTATCACAATTGGCCAGCAACAAATTGAACACACAGAAATGAAAAGAAAAACCTAGCCTCCACAACAGAGCAAACAATAAAACTAATCAATAAATTTTCACAAAATAAAATGCATAGAACCCCATCACACTTATCTATTCTCTTATTAAATGTAAATGTCTTATACTCCCCACTAAAGAGACATAAGATGGCTTATTAGATAATAAAGACTTGATATGCTGTTTCCATGAAACACACCAAACCTTGAAGGACAAAAGAAGATTTGGAGTAAAGAGTTGGGAAACCATATTTTAGCCAAATTGAAGTCAGTAGAATGGAACCACAATCTTATTTTCAGGTACAAGTTGAATTAATGCAACCAAAGTTAAGAAAGACAAAAAATGATTGTCACTTCTTACTTCACAAAGGAACAATACAATAAGGGAACATTTCAATTCCAAATATTTAGGCACCCACTTTAAATGCTCCCAGCTTTATGAAACAGATGTGAATTTGTCTGAACCATATGATATGCTATAACACCATAATAGCTAGGAACTTGAACACCCCTTTGACAGAACTGGATACATCCTATAAACTGAAGCTAAACATAGCTAAAAAGGACTCAAAGTTGATCCTAGAATAATTGTTTTTTTAAAGACATCTATAGAATACACCATCCCAAAGTCAAAGAATATAGGTTTTTCTCATCAGCCCAGGGAAATACTCCAAACTAGATCATATCCTAGTGTTGGTGTGAATACCAATGCTGCAGAGAGACAGCCTTGCAGCCTTCAGGAATAAGCTCACTCCTGGAATGTTAAGAAATGAGGGCAAGAAACAGACTACACAGCATGGGATGGTGTGTAGCAAAGTTCTTTATTCGGGGGTCTGATTTTATACACTTCTAGTCACGTACACTTAATCTATCATCTGTTAGTTTCACCATTACCTCATTTTACCTATCTGAAATTAACTTGTAAGGAAATATCCTGTTACCACATCAACACAATCACTTCTGCAGTAAACATTCTTTTCTAGACGCTGACTAAACTCTTGGGCAGGTATCTAAATAAAGATCACAAAGAAGAAAGCAGCCACAGGGGAACAGAGTTAATGGAAGAGTACCTTCAAGTGTTCACTCAGTTGACTCAGCATGAAATAACGACTGTGTTTCTCCACAGGGAAGAACACCTATAGACCTCTGACAATATGTTTTTAACATACGTCAACCCTCTGGCCCATATCTCTGAGGAAGGGCAGTATGCCCTTTGGCCTCAGGCTTAATGGGGTGCACAACTTCAGAGAATTGGCTTGTGAAATTTTAACTTTGGGCAAGTCAGCTCTGTGTGTGCCTCAGGGGGGCCCAGGTTCCTTAAGCTTCTGTAAGAATAGCAAGCCGTTTTAAACTCACACTGAGTTCACTTTGTGTGCTTGATGTAGGATATGTTTATTTCTAAATATTATCCTACATCCTAGGACATAAATCAAACCTCAATAAAATTAACATAATTGAAATTACACCTTGTATCTTTCCAGACCATAAGGCAATAAAGGTAAAACTCAACCTCCTCCCCCCAAAATTTTCATCCCCACAAAAAGACATGGAAAACAAACAATCTTATGCCAAATGAGGGTTGGGTCAAGGAAGATATAAAGGAGGAAATTATTAAATTACTCAGACATAATAACAATGAGGTTACAAACTAAACAAACCTGTGGAATACTGCTGAAACAGCCATAAGAGGGAAATTTATTGCATTAGATGTCTACATAAAAAAAGAGAGAGACAGAGAAAATATAAATGACCTAATGAATCATATTGAGAAAATGGAAAAGGAAGATCAATCCAATCCAAAACTTAGCTGAAATAAATAAATAACCAAAATTAAATCAGAAATAAATGAAATTGAAAACAAATGAATTATTCAGAAAATTAATCAAACAAAAGTTGGTTCTTCAAAAAGATAAACAAAATCAACAAACTTTTGGTCAGATTAACCAGAAAGAGAAATGTAAAAATCTCTAATAACCACAATCAAAAATAAAAAGAGGGAAATAACAACTGATGCCATAGAGCTACAAGATATTATGTCTGATTACTACAAGAAACATTGCTCAGAAATTTGACAATTTGGAAGAAATGGAGCAGTACCTGGAAGCACACCCTGTCCATAGACTTAACCAGGAGTACATAGATCTCTTGAATAGATGAATATCAAGCACTGATATTGAATAAATAAAAAAGCTTCCAACATAAAAAGCCTGGGACCAGATGCCTTCACACCAATATTCTATCAAACCTTAAAAGGTGACCTTGCACCTATACTGCAGAACTTATTAGAAAATAATGAGAAGGAAGGAACCATCACATACATTTTATAAAGGAAACATCACAGTGATACCAAAACCAGAAAAGGAACCAACCAAAAAGGAGAACTATCAACCGATTTTACTAATGAATTTTGATACAAAAACATGTAATAAAATCATGCCAAATAGATTACGGCTAAATATTAAACAAATTATACATCATTATCAGCTAGGCTTTATCCCAGGGATGCAAGGCTGATTTAACACATGAAAATCCATAAATGTAATTTAAAATATTGAAAAAGAAAAAATAAAGACCATGTGATTTCTCTTAATAGAAGCAGCAAAAGCATCTGATAAAATTCAGCATCCTTTATAACAAGAACACTGAATAATAGAGGCATGGGTGGCACATTTCTTAAAGTGATAAAAACCATCTATGGCAAACCCATAGTTAAAATCGTACTGAATGGAGTAAAGCTGAAAGCTTTTCTACTTAGAACTGGAACCAGACAAGGGCGTCCTCTAGTGCCACTACAATTTAACATAGTTCTGGAAGTTCTAGCCAATGTAATAAGGCAAGGGAAGGATATAAATAGTATTCAAATGAAGGCAGAGGAGGTCAATCATTTGCTCTTTGGTGATGATATGATCTTATACTTAGAAAACCTCAGAGACTCAACCAGAAGACTCTGGGAAATAAGCAAGAAATATAGTAATGTCTCAGGGTAATAAATCAATGTCCACATATCAATAGTCTTTGTATACACCAATAACACCTAAGTTGAGGTGGTAATCAAGAACACAATTCCTTTCACAGAATCCTCAAAGAAAATGAAATTCTTAAGAATGTACCTAATAAAACATGTGAAGGATCTCTACAAAGATAATTATGAAACCCTAAGGAATTAAATAGAAGTAATTAACAAATGGAAGGATAAAAGGTGCTCTCGGGGGAGAAGAATCAACATTTTAAAAATGTCTATACTACCTTAAAAAACCTATAGATTCAATGAAATCCCCATTAAAATACCAATATTATACTTTGAAGAACTCTATTTTTTTTTCATTTGTTACGGAATCAGAAAAAAAAAAAAAACATATAGCCAAAGCAATTCTTAGTAATAAAAACAAAGCCAGAGACATCACTGTACCAGACTTAGGTAAAATTACAAGTCCACAGTCATCAAAACAATATGGTATTGGCACAAAAATAGAAACACAGACATATGCAACTGGATAGAAAACCAAGAAATGAAACCACTCTCTCATTGACATCTAATCTTTGATAAACTACACAAAAGCACACATTGGGGAAAAGAATCCCTATGCAATACATGGTGCTGTAAGATCTACATAACAATATGTAAAAGACTGAAACTGGACCCACACGTTTCAGCATTTACAAAAATTGATTTAAGGTAAATAAATGATTTAAATGTAAGACATGATATAAAAAAAAAATCCCTAGAAGAAAATGGGGGAAATCTCTCGATGATGTCAGACTGGAGAAATATTTTATGAAGAAGTCTTCAGTGGCAATTGCAACAACATCAAAAATAAGCAAATGGGACTTAATTAAACTGAAAAGTCGCACAGCTAAGGATAATCATTAAAGCAAATAGACATACTTGTATGTTATAAATCTGGCAAAGGCTTCATACCTAGAATGTATAGAAAACCCTAATTAATCAACAAAAAGGACCAAATAATCCTATCAGTGGACAAGAAACATGAACAGAACCTTCTCTGAGGAATAGAGATAAATAAACAACAAATATATAAAAAAATTCTCATTTCTCCTTAATCATCAGAGAAATGTAAATCAAAAACACCCTGAGATATTACCTAACCCCAGTAAGAATGAACCACATAATCAATTATCCAAGATGACGATTCTAGCATGAATGTGGAGAGTGGGGAAAACTTTTACACTGTTGGTGGGACTGCAAACTAATGCAGCCTCTTTGGAAAGAAGTATGGAGAATCTTCAAGGGACTCAAATTAGACTTCCCATTGATCACATAATCCCATTACTGGGCATCTATCCAGAAGAAAAATAATCATTATATCATAAAGATATTTACAACAGATTATCACAGTTGAATTTACAATTGCCAAAATGTGGAAACAACCTAGATGCCCACCAACCCAGGAATGGATTAATGAACTGTGATACATGCATACCATGGAATACTATTCAGCATAAAAGATGGAGACTTTACATCTTTTGTATTAATCTGGATAGAGTTGGAACACATTCTTCTTAGTAAAATATCACAAGAATGGACAGTAAGTATTGATGCACTAAATACTAATATGAAGCGAGGGAATGATCTAATACACACCCACATAAAAGAAAAACTCAATTCAAGTTAGGGAGAGGGGAATGAGGGAGGGGGACAGGGAGAATGGGTGAGGATTGGTGTGCTCCCACTTAATGGGCATATACCTTTTGTGTGCAGGACACAACTTCAAGAAGGACTCTACCTAAGAAATGAAAACATTGTAACCTAGTTGTTTATATCACCACATTAACCTGAAATTAAAAAAAAAAAGAATGGAAACCACCAGGGATAGTGCAAAACCCTGAGGCTAGTAACACAAATGGCATTGCACCCCAGACCTGACAGAACAACAGGAGGGGGAAGTTATCAAAGCCGAGAGCTAGACAGAGAAAGAGAGAGACAGACAGACAGACAGACTGGTATAAGGCCCACTGCCTATTACAAATGATAATTCTTACTTAAAGATGAAGCATCCACAAATTAGTAGTTCCAAAATAAACTTTTCTACCTCCCTCTCTTTCTTTCCTCCAATCTCTGTTACAGTTCTCTGTTGACTAAACATAGCAGAAGGCAGAAAATAAGGCTGCCTATTGTTGACTCCATAGTGATCAACTTCCCATAGTGCAGGGCACAGTGGAAAGCAAAGACAAACTGATCTGGAGAAGCAATGGGAAGCTGTCCAGCTCACCCCCAGTCAATGCTATCTGCTGTAATCTGTTTAGCTTTTATTTCTAATTTCAAGTTAATGTGAGGGTACAAAACAAATAGGTTAAAACATTTGCATGTCAGGGAGTCCCCTCTTATAGTTTTATCCTACACCCAAAAGGTGTGCCATACACCCATTCATGGTGTCCATTAAGTGGGAGCACACCAATCCCCTCTCCTCCTTTCCTCTACATTGTTCCCCCTCCCTACATCCTGAATTGAATTGAATTATTATCTTATGTCAGCTTGTAGATGGTCTGTTGTTTAGCTTTAAAGACTAGGCCCTCTCTAGTAAATGGATTTTGGGAATAAAAACAAAGCATAACTGTTCTTTGTAGCTGCAGAGAGCAGAGAGAATCATAACCTGCAAATCAGTTTTGAGGTCTGGTTCATTTGATTCGCTGTGATAAAATGTTAAGTTGATAAAATGCATAAAATCTTCTTTATACGCTTTTGTGAAATATAAAGCATCCTGTTCTGTCACTCAAATATAAAAATGTCCTTTAAAACAAGTTTTTTCAAGAAAATAAATAAATAAATAAAATAAAAAAAGAATGAATTTAGACACAAACATTATACTCATCACAAAAATCAACTCAAAATGGCTATTAAATTAAAAACACAAATCCAAAAAACTTCTAGAAGATCACAGGAGAAATACTAGACAACCTTGGATATGATAATGGCTTTTTAGATTGTGTAAAGGGGGCAATTAATGAGAGAAATAGTTAATAAACTGGACTTAACTAAAAACAAAAGCATCTACTCTACAAAAGAAATTGTCAAGGGAATGAGAAGATAAGGTACAAATGACAGAGAAAATATTTCGAAGAGGAATATCTGACAAAGGATTGTATATTTAAAATATACAAAGAACGTTTAAAGCTCAACAAGAAAACAACCTGATTTAAAAAGTAAAACACCTAACATACACTTTACCAAAGAAGTATATTTGTGTCAAATAAGCATACAAAAAGATGCTCAAAATCTTATATTATTAGGAAAATGCAAATTATAAGAGTAATATGACTACTAGAATGGGCAAAATAGAAAACAATGACAATGATAAATGCTGATAAGGATATCGAGCAACAGTACTTTCCTTTATTGCCAGTGGGAATGCAAAATGGTATAGCCACTTGGAAAACCATTTGCCAGTTTCTTATGAAACTAAACATATTATTACCATAAATTCTAGAAATTTTACTCCTTGATATTTAACAAATGAGTTAAAAATTTATATCCATGCAAAATCTCAAACACAAATATTTATAAAAGCATTTTTATTGAGGCCGTGTCACTTTGTCACCCTTGGTAGAGTGCTGTGGAGTCATAACTCACGGCAACCTCAAACTCTTGGGCTCAAGAGATTCTCTTGCCTCAGCCTCCCAAATAGCTGGGACCACAGGCACCCGCTGCAATGTCCAGCTATTTTTTAGTGACAGGGTCTCGCTTTTGCTCAGGCTGGTCTCAAACCTGTGAGCTTGGGCAATCCACCCACCCATCAGCCTCCCATAGTTAATATAACAGCATTTTTTTTTTAATGATTGTTCAAACTTGGAAACAACCAATATGTTCTTCAGTATATAAATGGGTAAAATAAACTTTGCTTTACCCAGAAAGTGGAATATTATTTAGCAGCAAGATGAAATGAGTTGCCCAGCCATTAAAAGATATGGTGAAAATGTAAACACATATTGCTAAGTGAATGAAATATATTTGTAAAGGCTACATATTATATGACTCCAATTTTATGAGATCTTAGAAATGGCAAAACTATGGAGGCAACAAAATAATCAATGTTAGCTGGAAATTGCACAGAGGGAGGGATGAGCACAGGGAGGGAATGACATGCAATGGTGGATGCATGTCATTATGCATTTGTCAGAACCCATAGAATGTACAACACCAATAGGGAAACATCAGTTGGGCAACTGTTCCTATATTTCAAAGATACATTTTACTGGACCAATTTTTGTCTCCAAAAACCCTCTCCAGTCACTACAGTGCTTTCTACTGTGGATATAGACAAAATGTGACTAATTTGAAGAGTTGAGTAATTCCTTATGTTCCAATATAGTTGATATTTGGTAGAGAGTTCAGAGGTTGTAATAAAATAGGCTCTTCATCATTCCAGATTTCTTATAGTTACTCTGTTCTTCTATTTGGCCTATAATACTTGAAATACTTATCTTTGAATCTTCTCTATCTTTTACCATTCACATAGAATCAGTTCTCAAATCTTACTGAATGTGTTTCCAAAATTTTGCCATTTTTGTTCTTCTCTCCTCAGTGTTACTATTTTACTTTAGAATTACATCAGCTTTTTCTTAGATTCTTGCAATGGCTGGTCTTTGTACACATTCTTTCCCTCTCCAACCTATCTTCTACTTTGCAGTCATATAATTTTTATTTCTTAAATGCAAGTCTGATTCAATTCTCCTGTTGAAAATCTTCAGTGATTTCTGAGTGTTACAAGATGATGGCCACATGTCTTAGCAGAGCATTGAAAACTTGTCATCTGGCCTCAAGCTACCTTTCTACCACTCCTCTTTCCTCAGATAGAAAACATATAGCCACTTAAATTACCCATAATTATGCAAAGCTACTATTTGTTTTCCTGTCTGTGTACATTTACTCATCTTTGTTCTTCTAAAAACTGTACCTTCTCTGATCTTCTTGTCAAATGTGAGGCCCAGCCAAAATGTCACTACCTCTGTGGAGACTCCTCCTAAATTTGATGTTCAGAAGAAATGAGTCTTTCCTTAGAAATAACATTAAGCAGATAATTTATATGTTTTTGATTACAATAATAGATAACTATTATAATTCCTGCATACTATGCTTGTTGTGTTTTGATAGTTTTATTACTATTGAATTAATTTCCATTCTTACTCATGGAAACCTTATTCAGGACAGCAGCAAACCCACAATTGCCACTAAGTAAGGCTAAAATGTATCTGTGATCATGGTAATAAAATTGTATTTAGGTGGAAGTTTTACTCCTTATAACAGAAAGTGGGGATGAATCAGTGAGGAACTCTGAGTGAATATCACAATCTTTGAATTTTTTCCCAAGGCTTCATAGATTGACAAACTAAGCATGTTGTATGGTACAGTGATTAAAAGAACAACCTTTGGAAGCAAGCAAAGAAATCTAAATGTGAACATTAATGTTGCCATTTACCAGCTATGTAATTTGGAGAAACTAGCTAATCTAAGAAGCCTCAGTTATACCATCTATAAAATAAAAGTTACAGTAATATCCACTCCACTAATGGGATTGTTGTGAAAAATGAACCAAGAAATGTATATAAATCACTACATCAAAAAATAAATAGTAAGCACACTTAAATAATATCTTAAGTGATGATAGATTACTATCATGAAGTCAGGTATATTTTTATCACGCATACAGTCTCCATTCAGTAAAATCCTAGTACTAGGAAAACTTTATACTAGTTAGTAGCTTATTAAGAGTTCCCACTGTTATGAAGAATTTCAGTTTCAGTTTTCACTTATAATGAACAATTGCTACTGTGGGTAGAAGTCATAGTGTAGGCTGGCATTCCAGAGAACTTGCACAGGAATGGCCCTGGACCTCAGCCTCCTGCTGTTGTGCACACCTCTAGTGGCAAGGGGGTCAGGATGTTCAGCCATGTAGATGATAAACTATTCTGGGAAATGTCTAGATAAAATTCAGCAGCATAGCAGAGACAGGATATCAATAAAGTTAGAAAATAGCTGACAATTACCCTTAAGTCATAGCTACCTAACTTGTGGGCTGTAATTTTCCCTCATTAAACCCCTACCATAGTGCTCTATTGGCCTTCACCATGATAGTTATCTTCCTTGAACAAAAGACTTCCTGTTTAATTGAAACATGAGGCTACTAATTTCTCACATTTTTATTTTCTATATGCATGCCCCCAAAACCCCAATTAAAAGCTCTTGAAAATTTGGCTCAAGGCAGCACCTGTCTGCCTTGCTATAGGCCAATATGGTATTGGTCTCTCCAAATATCTATGTAAAAACTGTGTATGCAAATTTATTGTACCTACCCTCTCTTTGTCTGTCAGACCCCAGGTAGTCAGGAAAAGTCCCCTCTTGAGGAATTCTCAGTCTGCACGTTGTGACTCCATATTGAGCTGTAACACTTTCCCATTTTTGTTCTTAAAGTATACTTCTCAGCATAAGACTTTAGTCCATTTCAAAAATATATTTTTCCTACATATCAGGAATATGTTTTCCTAGATAATTTAGCAAAAGTTCAAGTATTACTCTACACAAATGAAGAAATATTTGGGGGTTACAAAAATGGTAAGTATAATAGAAAGAAAAATTTCTTAATATTTAAGAAACTCTTTTTTCTTTTGATAACTATAATAATTTCACACCCTGTTTTACTATTACTCAAAATTTTAAAATAAATTGTCACCACCAGAACCAATTTAAATCATTAAGTGGTGTATGGGGATACTTATATAAGCTGGTGGAAGCATTTTGGGAACTTTCTGGCCATTTATTTTTCTTATAATAGTTTGTCTTTTATCTGTAAATATGTGGATTTGAAAACTGATACTACAGAGGCAAGACAAAAATGTCTTAACTTTTTCTGTGGTAATAAGACTGTTGGAATTCACAAACCAATATCCTGAAATATGACATTTTGACATGCTGAACTAAGGAAGCCTTAAGGTTCCTCTTACTTCCCCCTCCACCCACCATCTCTCAAAAAACAGGCTAAAATTGCTCTCTGAAGTTGCCTTATCTGTCTGAAGTCTAGACCTACCCAAAAAGAAAAGCATTTACCTCTGGTTCCTTACCTGAGTTTTCTTTAACTGAACCCATGTTGTAGGAAGAAAAACTAAAGTATGCCAACAAATCTGGGCAGACCTTTGTCAAAAATCATTGTCCACTCTGTAGGCCCAACAGACTTTGCCCCAGTCCACTGTATATTCTTCAAACCCATTGAATTCTCTCTAGTAGTCATTTAATGTCTCTCAGTATAATTCCTCTTCTCTGCTCATCTCATAACCTATTTTTCCAAGATTCAAGCCCCATTTTTTTCTGTAATCTTAAGATGGTATCTAAGTTTCCATAGAAACTTATCCTTGAATCATGGGAGTCTTCATTCTGAAGGCTTTTATGTATATATGTCAAATAAATTTGTATGTCTTTTATTTAATTAATCTGCCTTTGGTGGGTTGACTTTTCAGGAAATCTTCAGAAGATGAAGAAGTTAGCCCCCAGAAAAATGATTTGTATTAGATATAACAAGGGACTAGAGGAAAACATGAAGTATTCTTTATCCTTACATTTTACATTATGACAATTCTTTTTTTTCCACGTAAGTCATCACATGCCATTATGACAATTTTTACATGCTTACCACATATCTGTTAATACAGAAATCCCAAAAGAACAGACAAATCTGTTATTCAATTTTAAAAATAAGAGCTGTAATTGGATGTCATTATTCAATATTGTTGAGTATAACAAATGGAGGTGTATTATTTCAAAGGAAAAGAAATTAGTAACTGGACCCGGTTCAAAACCCTTCACTACTGACAAGCCTCTAATTGTCTACCTCTTCCAAGACAGATAAGGCTTATTGAACCAATTCAGAGGAGAAAAAGAGAGATTTCACCATTACGGGGCTGAGAAACCAGAGTAAGCAATATATGATTACTATTCCAAGTTATTTTGAGGAAAAAATCAAGAGATTTTGCTAAAACCTGACCCACCTCTTCATATTCTGAATGTTGTACTGGTATTCTACAAAAAGGATTTTTCAGCTAATTAAGTGCATAGAAATGAGGGTGATAATCTCTCTTGATTTTGGGCAAAAAAAAATTCACAAAACAGATAACAATGTTTAATGTCATTTTTCAATCTACATCTCCTACTTCATTAAGATTGGTATTAATTCTTATTCAGTTTTAGACCACACCTAGAAGAATAAGTGTAGCCCATAGGTTAAGAGTGTCTGATTTGGAACCAGGAATATTGATATTTAAATGTTTTATCTATAACTTCCTACCTTAAGACCATGGTAAACTCATGTAGGGTTTATGATGCTCAGCTTCATATACAGGAGAGATTATGACAGCATTATCTTAAATACTTAAATGAAATGGTACCTTGTTACTCCTCAATAAGTGGTAGTTATCATTGTACAATTTATAGTACATAACCATTTTTCACTCATAGGTTCAAAGAGAAAATGCCATTATGGAAAACAGAGAACACTTCTGTAGTTCCAACATGATGGTGGATGGAAACACTTTCAAAGCTGATGAAAGAAGTTCATATATTAATTTTCATACAAATTATTTTATTTCTTCATTTCTATCCATTTGAAAAGAAATATGTATTTATTCTGGGCAACTTGGAAAAAAAAGATTAAAAGGTGACTAAATAGCTTCTAAACATTCTCCCTTCAGTATAAACATACAATACCCATGTTATTCCACTAGATGACACTACTGGGTAAAATATTTTGCCAATATTTTCTAAACTGCTGCATGTATCCATATCACTTCTCTGAAATTAGGCCAAAGTTAAGAAATACATTAAAAGAGTAAGAAAAAATGTAAAATATTCATAGCTTTAATCTACAATCAAATAAATGAATCTGAAAAATTTGAAGCAAAGCAGAAAATTTCCACTCAATATAGGTTAGAAGAGAAAAATAACTTGGATAGTATATTTTCCAATTGAACATATAGCAACAAAAATCATAACCTCAATTTTTCTTGAATATGTGTTTAAAACATATGTTTGAATACAAATTAACAGATAATATGAGTTTAATAACTCAAGTTGTCTTTCTTCATCATTTGTCTGCCAGAACGCTCAAAAAAATTAATTACAAGGAAAATTCATATTGTTTTTCCTATATTCTTTTTTTATAATATTCCACATATGCATGCTTTAATTTTAATTCATCTTCAATTAGAGTAGAAATTACAGAAGTTGTGGGCAGGAGAAGATGGCCAACTGGAGCCAGCTTTCAACAGAAACTTTCATCCAGAGGGAAGGATAATGACCAGAAATTACTTAATAAGGCTGAAGATCGGGAGCTGATCTGAGAAAGAAGAGTGATAACTGCATGTCACCCCTGCTGAGGCAAGCTGTGTCCCCAAGGAAGCAAATTTCATCTGAGACTTTAACTCAGAGTCACTGCTTCTCTAGGATTGGACAGAGACCAGCTGAATACAAGACAAAGCCACCTAGCCCCACCACACCAAGCAGGTCCCCAGAATCTCAGGCTGTAGTGGTGTATGGGTCCTTTGCAAAGCTGTAGAGGAAAAGCTTCAGTCATCAGTCAGAGGTCTTTGGCAAAGGACTGGTCAATCAAAACTCTAGGAGCTGTCAATCCAATTTAACCTTACCTTCTCATCTAACCAAACAGTGAAAAATAATCATGGGGTAGAATCAGTGGAAAAACTCTGGTAGCATGAGTAATTAGAGCAGATCCACTTCCCCTAGGAACAAAAAAGTGGACATACCAGAAGATCCTACGTTTAAACAAATAGATGATATTTCAGAAATTGACTTTAGAATTTGGATGGCAAAAAAGATTAACAGAATGGAAATAAGGTTGGAATTAGAATTTCTAGAAATAATTAAAAAATTGTCTAAAGAATTCAATGAATTCAAAGACAAAATCGTCAAATATTTTGACACATTGAGAAAAGAATTTGCAGCCCTCCAAAATATGAGTAATACAGTAGAACCCCTCAGTAACACAATGGAGCAGGAAGAAGAAAGGATTTCAGACATTGAAGACAAAGCTTTTGAACACTCCCAAATGCTCAAAGAGGAAGAGAAGTGGAGAGCAAAAATGGATCATTCTCTTAGAGAGCTATGAGACAACTCCAAGAAAGCAAACATTCACCTTATAGGAATTCCTGAAGGTGATGAGGTTGTTCTGAAATGCACAGGTGCTCTCCTCCAAAAGATAATCAAGGAGAACTTCTCAAACATGGCAAGAGATACTGAAATTCAGATAGCACACAGTTACAGAACCCCAACACGACTCAATTCAAATAAAGGATATCATTGGCACATTATAATTCACTTCACCAAAGTTAATATGAAGGAGAAAACTCAGCAAGAAGTCAGACATAAGAAAAGTATAACCTACAAGGGGAAGAATATTAGAATGACTGCAGACCTCTCTGCTGAAACTTTTCAAACCAGAAGAGGATGGTCACCAACCTTCAACCTTTTAAAACAAAAAAAACTTTCAGCCCAAGATCTTGTATCCAGCTGAACTGAGTTTCATTTATGATGGAGGAATTAAATACTTAATGACATTCACATGTTGAAGAAATTTGCCATAACTAAAGCAACTCTCCAGCATATTCTCAGACCCATCCTCCACAATGCCCAGCACATGCCCTACCACCAAAGTAAACTCAAATCAGAAACTTTATATGAAATCCCAACTTCCAGAGTAGTGAAAGGATTAAAAATTCCACCGAACATTCGAAAAATTCAACATCCAAAATACTACAAGGCATATCAATACTCTGAATTAATATGAACGGTTTAAATTGTCTTCTAAAGAGGCACAGGTTGGATGACCGGATACAAAAACTCAGGCCAGATATATCCTGCATAAAAGAATCTCATCTTACCTTAGAAGATAATTATAGACTCAGTATGAAGGGATGGTCATCTATAATTCAGGCAAATAGAAATCAGAAAAAAGCAGGTGTTTCAATTTTTTTTTGCAGATACAATAGGCTTTACGAACAAAGTATGAAAAGATAAGTATGGTCACTTCATATTTGTTAAGGGCAAAGTTCAACACGATGACACTTCAATTGTTAACATTTATTCACCCAACCAGAATGTTCCTCAATTTATAAGAGAGATCCTAAAAGGCCTGACCAACTTGATATCCTTCAGTACCATAATAGTCAGAGATTTTAACATCCCTTTGGCAGCGTTGGATAGATCCTCCAATAAGAAACTAAGCAATGAAATTTTAGACTTAAACTTAACCATTCAACAATTGGATTTAAAAGATATATATAGAACATTTCATCCTAATGAAACTGAATATACATTCTTCTCATCGGCCCATGGAACATCCTCCAAAAATGATCACATATTAGGTCACAAGTCTAACCTCAGTAAATTTAAAATAATAGAAATTATTCCTTGTACTTTCTTTGATCATCAAGAAATAGAAGTTGAACTCAGTAACAACAGGACTCTGCATAATCATACAAAAACATGGAAACTAAATAACATTATGCTGAATGGTAGCTATGTCACAGATGAGATCAAGAAGGAAATTACCAAATTTTTGGAACAAAACAACAATGAAGACAGGAATTACCAGAACCTCTGGGTTACCGAAAGGCAGTCCTAAGAGGGAAATTTATAGCATTGCAAGCCGTCCTCAAAACAACGGAAAGAAAGGAAGTTAACAATTTAATGGGACATCTCAAGCAACTGGGAAAGGAAGAACATTCCAACCCTAAACAAAGAAGAAGAAAAGAAATAACTAAAATTAGAGCAGAACTAAATGAAATTGAAAACAAAAGAATTATACAACAGATCAATCAAAAAGTTGGTTTTTTGAAAAGGTTAATAAAATAGATAAACCTTTAGCTAACCTAACAAGACGTATAAGAGAAAAATCCCTAATTTCATCAATCAGAAATGACAAAGATCAAATAACAAAAGACTCATCAGAAATACCAAAAATCCCTAATGAATATTACAAAAAACTCTGTTATCAGAAATGTGAAAATCTAGGGCGGCACCTGTGGCTCAAGGAGTAGGGCGCCAGTCCCATATGCCGGAGGTGCCGGGTTCAAACTCAGCCCCGGCCAAAAACCACAAAAAAAAAAAAAAAAAAAAAGAAATGTGAAAATCTAAAGAAAATTGACCAATACTGGAAAACACACCACCTTCCTAGACTTAGCCAGAAAGAAGTGGAAATGATGAACAGGCCTATATCAAGTTCTGAAATCGCAACAACTATACAAAATCTCCCCAAAAAGAAAACCTGGGACCAGATGGCTACACATCAGAATTCTACCCAACCTTTAAAGAGGAAATAGTACCTATATACTTAACCTTTTCCAAAACATAGAAAAGAATGAATTCTTGCCAACACATTCTATGAAGCAAATATCACCATGATCCCCAAACCGGGAAAAGACCAAACAAGAAAAAAAAAAATAGACCAATATCTCTAAAGAATATCAATGCAAAAATATTCAATAAGGTCCTATAAAACAGAATCCAGCAACACATCAATCAAATTATACACCATGACCAAGTGGATTTTATCCCCGGGTCTTAAGGCTGGTTCAATATATGTAAATCTATAAATATAATACATCACATAAAAAAAAATAAAAAAGAAAGACTATATTATACTCTCAATAGAGGCAGAAAAAACTTTTGATAATATTCATCATACTTTCATATCAGAACACTAAGGAAAATAGGTATAAAAGGGACACTTCTTAAACTTATAGAGGCCATCTACCACTAACCCACAGCCAATATTGTATTGAATGGAGTAAAACTGAAATCATTTCCACTCAGATCAGGAACCAGACAAGGATCTCCATTGTCTCCACTGCTTTTTAACATTGTAATGGAAGTCTTAGCCACCACAATCAGGCAAAAGAAGGCAATCAAGGGGATCCAAATAGGAGCAGAGGAGATCAAACTGTCACTCTTCACAGATAATATGATTGTGAAACCCTGATACACTCAGGGACTCAACTACAAAACTGCTAGAAGTGATCAAAAAACACAGCAACATCTCAGGATACAAAACTAACACTCGCAAATCTTTAGCCTTTATATACACCAACTATATTCAAGGGGAAAAAACAATCAAGGACTCTATTCTCTTTACTATAGTGCCAAATAAGATGAAATATCTGGGAGTATATCTAATGAAGGATGTGTACTATGAAACTCTGAGAAAAGAAATAGCTGAAGATGTTAACAAATGGAAAAATATACCCTGCTAATGGCTATGAAGAATCAACATTGTTAAATGTCTATACTACCTAAAGCAATCTACAGATTTAATGTAATCTCTCTTATATGGAAACACAAAAAAACATTGAATAGCCAAGACATTACTCAGAAATAAAAACAAATCAGGAGGAATCATGCTACCAAACTTCAGACAATACTATAAATCTATAATGATCAAAAGCATGGTACTGGCAGAAAAATAGAGAGGTAAATGTATGGAACAGAATAGAGAACCAAGACATGAACCCAAACACATATCGTCATTTGATCTTGGACAAGCCTATCAAAAATATTCAGTGGGGGAAAGATTCCCTATTCAACAAATGGTGCTGGGTGAATTAGCTGGTGACTAGCAGAAGTCTTAAACTGTACCCATACCTTTCACCTGTAACAAATCTTGACTCTTACTGGATAAAAAGACTTAAAATTAAGAGATGAAACTATAAATACTCTCTTGGTGAGAATACAGGGGAAACACTTGAAGAAATGTGCCTGGGAGAATACTTTTTGAAGAGGACCACCCTGGCATCTGAAGCAATACCAAAACTACATTACTGGGAGCTGATCAAATTAAAATCTTCTGCACTGCCAAGAACACACTAAGAAAAGCAAATGAATAGCCCTCAGAATGGGAGAGGACATTTGCAAGTTATGTTTCTGAAAAAGGTAAGATAACCAGAATCCACAGAGAACTCAAACTTATTAATAAGAAATGAACAAGTTATCCCATTTCACTGTGGGCAAGAGACATGAACAGTAGCTTCTCTGAAGAAGACAGGCGCACGGTCTACAGACACATGAAAAAATGCTCATCATCTTTAATCATCAGAGAAATGTAAATCAAAACCACTTTGAGATATCACCTAACTCCAGTAAGGGTAGCCCAAATAAAAAAAATCCCAAAACTACAGACGTTGGTGTGGATGTGGAGAAAAGGGAACACTTCTGAACTTCTGGTGGGAATGCAAGCTAATATGTTCCTTTTGGAAAGAAGTTTGGAGAATACTCGGGGATCCAAAAGTAGACCTGCCATTAGATCCTGAAATTCCTCTACTAGGAATGTATCCAAAAGACCAAAAATCACTTTGCAACAAAGATATTTGCACCAGATTGTTCACTGCAGCTCAATTCGTAATTGCCAAGTCATGGAAGAAGCCCAAGTGCCCATCAACCCATGAATGGATTAATAAATTGTGGTATATGTATACCATGGAATACTATGCAGCATTGAAATAAGAGGGATATTTTACCTCTTTTATGTTTACATGGATGGTGTTGGAATGTATTCTGTTTAGTAAAGTATCTCAAGAAGGGAGGAAAAAGTATCAAATGTACTCAGTATTTTAATGAAATCAATTTCCAAACGTATTAGCTTGCATTCACACCAGAAGTGCAAATCAAAGAACTAACACTTTCTTATGAAAAATATGTCACAAGTATAGCCCAGGATGAAGGAGAGAAGTGGAGGGGGATGGGAAGGGTAGGGAAGGTTTAATGGATGGAGGATAAACAGTGGGACCACACCTATGGAGCATATTGCAAGGATGCAAGTCAAATCTATGAAATATAGAACATAAATATCTCAACACAATAATTAAGTAAATGAGGTGAAAGCTATATTAATTTTGAATGTAATCACTCCAAATTATATAGAAAATCACCACATTGTACCCCACAAATGCATAAATATATTCATGATCTATGTGTATATGACTTAATAAAAAAATATAAAATAGAGTAGAAATTACAGGTATAATATAATGCATTGAAATTATTTATAAAATTCAGAAAAAGATTACTACATGAAATAAGTCAAACTCTAAATGCCAAGAAGACAAATGATCTCCCTCATATTTTTTTTGGCTTTCCTTAAAAAGTTGCCATTTTATACTCATTAAATTTATTTTAATTTTTTAATCATATCATTACTTTTTATTAATTTGTGGTAGCAATGGTATATTATGTTTGGCTGTATTAATACGTGCAAATTTTGTTGAAACTCATATGATAATATGTATCAGGAAGCATAAAATAGTTATTACTGTTCTACATAGAGGAAGTATTGTGTTGAGGAAGTTTACAACCTGGTGTATACATAGAGGCCAATAAAATAGTAGACAAAGTGGAAATTGAGTGTATCAGGAACCTTGGAAACTCATTGTAAGAACTAGTCCCATCAAGAACTAGTCCTATTAAGAGCAAGTTAGTAGTCCATATGAGAGGGTCTACCCTGCTCGATGGAGTCCAGGGATAAGAGGTAGCAATTGATGGCCAATAAAACAGTTAGGTAGAGATATTTCATGATTTTAGAAGGCTTCTCAATTTCTCTGAAAGAAATGTTTTCAGTTAATAAACAGCATGGTAGATAAGGAATAAGGCTCATCCCCTGTATCAAGAAAAGCATTAGCATACATGAGACATTGTGTTAGGAGATCTCAAAGAGATCTCCTTTAGAAAATGTATTAGATCCAGTTACTGTGCCAAAACATTTACATTCTACATTTACCAAGTTTCACAAATACCCCTGTAATATGCACCACATGTGTGATCCCACCGATTCCCCTCCCTCTATACAGTTATGATTTAATAATAAAAAAAAAAGAAAATGTATTAGATCCACAAAAGGATCCTAGAAAATATTCACGCCTTAAAAGGAAACCAAAATGCTCTTTAACATGAACTGTGTAGCTGGGTTTAAGATAACCCCCAATCACATAAACTAAAAAAAAAAATGGGAATAGGTTATGCTATGACTTGGTTGCTAATAGAGTGCCTGAGATTTAGGTTGCACCAACTTAGAGTCTAAACAGCAACATCTCCCCTTTAGGCCCTACTAAATATGGGTGTCAAGTTTATTTGCTATTTTCTGACTACCATGATAGACTCAGACACTGTGGTAAGTATGGCAAGTAAGTGAGGTGTTTCAGTTGAGGGAGCCTTCATGATATTAGGTTAAAAGAAGAGGAAATGAGTCAAAAAAGGGCAATAATATCCTTTGACTCTTTTATCCCAGTCCTGTGAATATTCCCAAAGGTAGGGGGAAAAAAGAGCAGGAATAACAGCATAAGAAACAAAAAGGTAGATCAAAGCAGAACCAGTTTGCACAAGAGAAATTATTACAGAACTGATTACAGTAGTGAAAGTCAGAAACAAACTTCAATGACCAAAAAAAAAAAAAAAGATATTGCTTCTCAGGAAACTATTACACAACAACTCAACATACTATTATACAGTCATAAATAATAAGTCATAAAATAACATAATATAGGGACAGGTGGGATAAGTTAGGTGGAAAACTCAGATTATTAAATCAAATATGTACTACAGGTATGGCTACATTAAAATTAAGGAAGACAGGCAATGATAAAGGAAAATATACATATTTAAAAACAGTAATTTTAATACACAAATCACCGTTTTTCTTCTTTTTTGTATTGGTTCACATTCATTGAGGGTACAAAACATTAGGTTACACTGTTCATATTTGTCAGGCAAAGTCCCTCTTATAATACTCTCCCACCCCTACAAAGTGTGCCATACACTGTAAACCCCATGCCTTCCCTCCCTCCATTCTCCCTACTCCCTCCTTCCCCCACCACCTACCTTGAATTGATTTGAGTTTTTCTCTTATGAGGATATGTATTAGATTGCCTATTGGCTTCATATTAGAATTGAGTACATTGGATTATTGCTTCTCCATTCTTATGATACTTTACTAACAAGAATGTGTTCCAACTCTATCTAGGTTAATACAAAAGATATAAAGTCTCCATCTTTTAACGGATGAATAGTATTCCATGGTATATATATAGCAAACAAAAAAAAAATCTATACCTGGGTTGGTGGGTATTTAGGTTGTTTCCACATTTGGGGGATTTTTAAATTGAGCTATGATGAACAGTCTAGTGCAAATGTGCTTACAGTAAAAGAATTTTTACTTTTTCTGGGTAGATACCTAGTAATGGGATTACAGGATCAAATGGGAAGTCTGATTTGATTTCTTGGAGGATTCTCCACATTTTCTTCCACAGAGGTTGTATCAATTTTCAGTTCCCCCAACAGTGTAAAAGTGTTCCCTTCTCTCCATATCCATGCCAGCATCTACAGCTCTGAGACATTTTGATGTGGGCTATTCTCAATGGGGTTGGATGATATCTCACGGTGGTTTTGATTTGGATTTGTCTGATGATGAAAGATGATGAATATTTTTTCAAATGTTTGGTAGCATCCATCTATTTTCATCAGACAAAGTTCTGTTCATATCTCTTTCTCAATGGTGGATAGAATTGTTTGCACATTTTTTGTTTATTAACTTGAGCTCTCTGTAGATTCTAGTTATCAACCCTTTGTCAGATTAATACCATGAAAGTATCTTTTCCCATTCTGAAGGTTGTTTATTTTATTTACTTGTTTTGTCCTTAGCTGTGCAGAAGCTTTTCAGCTTAATTAACTCCCATTTGTAATTTCTACTGTTGTTCTGAGGGCTGCTGAAGTCTTTTTTGGTGCATCTTACAAGGGTACTTGTGAAACTTAGTAAATGTAGAATACAAATGTACTAACACAATATCTAAGAAAATTTCAGGAAGGCTATGTTAACCAGTGTGATGAAAATATGTCAAATGGTCTATAAAACCAGTGTATGGTACCCCATGATTGTATTAATGTACACAGCTATGATTTAATAATAATAAAAAATCTTTCCTGAGTCCAACATTGCCAAGAGTTTTCCTCACACTTCTATGAATTTTATCAATTTGTGTCTTAGACTGAAATCTTTTAACCATCTTGAGTCAATTTTTGTAAGTGGTGAAAATTGTGGTTCCAGATTCAGTTTTTTACTTATGGCTATTTAGTTCTCCCACCACCATTTCTTGAATAGGGATTTTTTTCCACCATTGTATGCTTTTGTTCATTTTATTAAAGACCAGATGGCAAGGAGAGATTGGTTTCAGCTCTTGGTTTTCTGTTCTACTCCTTTTTTTATTTTTTTATTAAATCATAACTGTGTACATTAGTATGATCATGGGGCACCATACACTTGGTTCATAGACTGTTTGACACATTTTCATCGCACTAGTTAACATAGCCTTCCTGGCATTTTCTTAGTTATTTTGCTAAGACCTTTACATTCCACATTTACTAAGATTCACATATACCCTTGTAAGATGCACCACAGGTGTAATCCCATTAATTCCCTCCCTCCACCTACCTCCCCAATCACTCCTCTCCCTTTCCCCCTTCTCCCTATTCTTAGGTTGTAACTGGGTTATAGCTTTCATGTGAAGGTACTACATTAGTTTCATAATAAGGGTGAGTACATTGGGTACTTTTTCTTCCATTCTTGAGACACTTTACTAAGAAGAATATGTTCCAGCTCCATCCATGTAAACATGAAAGAGGTAAAGTCTCCATCTTTTTTAAAGCTGCATAATATTCCATGGTGTACATATACCACAATTTATTAATCCATTCGTGGATCATTTGGCACTTGGGCTTTTTCCATGACTTAGCAATTATGAATAGGGCTGCAATACATATTCTGATACAAATATCTTTGTTACGATGTGATTTTTGGTCTTCTGGGTATATGCCCAGTAGAGGGATTACAGGATTGAATGGTATATCTATTTTTAGATCTCTACGTGTTCTCCATATCTCTTTCCAAAAGGAATGTATTAATTTGCATATCAGCAGTGCAAAAGTGTTCCCTTTTCTCCACATCTGTGCCAACATCCCTGGTCTTGGGATTTTATGATGTAGGCTAGTCTCACTGGAGTTAGATAATATCTCAAAGTAGTTTTGATTTGCATTTCTCTGATGATTAAAGATGATGAGCATTTTTTCATATGTCTGAAGGCCATGTGCCTGTCTTCTTCAGAGAAGTTTCTCTTCAAGTCCCTTGCCCAGCCTGCGATGGGATCCCTTGTTCTTTTCTTGCTAATGCGTTTGAGTTCTCTATGGATTCTGGTTATTAAACCTTTGTCAGAGACATAACCTGCAAATATCTTTTCCCATTCTGAGGGCTGTTTGCTTGCTTTACTTACTGTGTTCTTGGCTGTACAGAAGCTTTTTAGTGATCAAGTTCCAATAGTGTATTTTTGAAGTAGCTTCAATTGTCCGGGGGGGTCCTTCTCATAAAAAACTTGCCCAACCCAATTTCTTCAAGAGTTTTCCCTGCACTCTCTTCTAGTATTTTTATAGTTTCATGTCTTAGGTTTAAATCTTTAATCCAGTGAGAGTCTATTCCATATGTCTATGTCTCTATTTTTATAACAATACCATGCTCCTTTGATTATTGTGGACTTTCAATATAGTCTGAAGTCTGGAACCCTGATGAATTTGCCCCTGTAGGTCAATTGTCCACTTATTCCTGGTTGCTTGAAGAATTTTCTATTTTGTCTCAACTTTAAAGATGTTCATGACAATGTGTCTTGGAGAAGCTCTGTTAGAGTTGAGATGACCTGGGGTTTGATATCCCTCTGGAAAAAAATGTGTCAGCATCTTTAGGGAGACTTTGAAATTTTTGATTTATGATATTTTCTAGTAGGGCCTCCCTTCCTAATTAATATGTTTGAACACTTCATGAAGTCACATAATTCCCTCAGTGAATGTTCTGCTTTCTCTCTTTTTTTATTTCTGTCTCTTTAATTGCCTGTGTTATTCAGGAACTTTGTCCTATATCTCTGAGATTCTTTCTTCTGCATGGTCTAATCTGTTTTTGATACATTCTACTTCATCTTTAAGTTCCCTGGTTAACTGCTTCAATTCCTTAAGTTCCAGTATATCCTTTCTATATTATTCATATCGTGGATCTTTTATTTGATTTTGTTTTTGGATTTCCTTTTAGTTATTTTCCAGTTTCTCAGCAATTTTCTTCATTGTTCTTGCCATTCATATTTCAAATTCTCTTTCTGTCATTTCTAAAATTTCTCTATAGGTGGAATCCTCTGCAGTAGCTACCTCATGATCCCTTTGGGGAGTTGCTCTGCTCTGGTTTTTCATGTTACTGTGACTTACCTGCTGTTTCTTCCTCATGAGTGTTTTCTTTTTGTCTGTTTTCTTATCAAACTGTTTCTTCTCACTTCCTCCTTCTCTTTAAGTTATCTCATCTCTGCCTTAAGATGTTGAAGTGTCATTTTGGCAAAAGAATAAAAGGAGGAGTGAAGAGCAAGAAGGGATAATAGATAAAAAAGTGAAAATAGAGAGGAAAAGGTGGAAGTAAAAGGGAAAGCTGACAAACAAAAGAGAGGAACAGAAAGAGAGAGACAGGAGTAATAGTGGGGTAAAATAGTGTACTTTGACTGGCACCCACAAATCCCAGTCTTTGGGTGCCTGAGTTGTTTTGGTCCCTCAAGGTCAGGAGATGTTTGCCAGCCTGAGCAGACACAAGATCCTACCTCCACCAAATAGAGAAGAAAAACAAAAATGATATAAATCAAAACAAAACAAAGAAACTTAAGGGATAAAATTGGGGGAGAAAAAGAATAACAGGAGCAAAAAAAAACCTAGCCCTTACTATTGAAGAAGGAAACAATAAAGAATTATAATTACAGTAGAAAAATTAAGAAAATAAAAAAAAGAAAACTATAGGGGGTAAATGGTGAAAAAAAATTTAAAAGAAAAAAATATATATATAACTTGCTATATATTATCTCAGCACCAGGCGATCTTCTGGAGTATGAGATGCTAATAACAACACTGATACAGCTATATAAGTTGGAAGCTTGAATCTTCCGTCTTGCTGAGGAAACCCTGTCCCATCTTCCTGACTTCTTTGCCCTCAATCACCTCGGGGTTGAGATCCTGAAGCTCTCCTCAGCCTGCTTAATAGACACAACTCAACCTTTCCAAAATGTGTCCCTTGGCAATGCTGAATCTTTCCCAAGAAAGTGTGTGTCACTCAAATATTTTCACAAGTGGCTGCCCATCTTATCAGGTGCACCAGAAACAGCCTCACACTAGGACCTCAAGGGCTGATCCCGCAAGGCAGCCATCCCACAATGACTGTACCCTGCCTGCAGCTGAACATTGAGAGTCTGCTGGACCAAGTGGCTCAGTCCCTGCCCCAGCATGTGCTTGCTCATCCAAACTCCCAAGGTAACTCACCAAGTGCTGAAGTAAAAAAAAAGACCCCTGCAGGGCTGGCCTTCTCTATCTGAAAACTGCCACCACTACTGAACTGGCCAGCCTGAAAGCATGCAAGTACTTGATCTTGTGCCAGTTCTGTGCTGTTTTCGACCTCCTCTTGGGGTCCCTCCCTATGCCCCCAAAGGGATGTTGTTTCTGGGCAAAGCCCACCAACCAGAATACCTGGAGTCCTTTCTCTGCTATCTCACCACGTGTTGCTGCAAAGAAGCTGCCTGTAGTTCACCATCTTGCTCCTCCCCCCACGTTTTTCTTTTATTGTTTTTTCCAATTTACTTATTTTATTCAGATTTCCTCAGCTTTACTTGTACTCATTTGCCTGTGTGTGCATGCATTTGTTTATTTAGCTCTATACAATTTTGTCACCTGTGTAGGTCCATGAATTCACTACCACAGCGGATATGTTGAAAGTTTCATTACCAGAAGACTCTTTCCTGTTATCAGTTACAAAACACCAACCTTTCTTCCTCCCACAGACACTCAACCCATTCACTGCCCCTGGCAACCACATTAATCTATCCTTCATTTCTAAAATTTCTCCATTTCAACAATGATATATGTGTATATGTACATGTATGTATATGTGTACATATAGATGTATGTATATATACACAAATATATATGCATACACAGAAGAGCACATAAATATGGAACCATATAGCATGTCATTTTTTTTCAGTAGATGGTATTCACTGGTGATTCATTCAGATTGTTGTGTGTAATAATATTTTTTATATTTTTTAATAAATGACTAGTATTCCATGGTGTTAATGTACAGCTTGTTTAATCATTCACCTATTGAAAAACATCTGGGGTGATTTCAATTAAGGCTATTATGAATAACTATGCCATGAATTTTTGCATTTTATGTGAACAAATTTTTTTATTTCTCAGGGATAAATATTTCAGAATGTAATTCCTGAGTCATGTTATAATTACATGCTTAGTTTTTTAAGAAACTACTAGTGTTATTCAGAGTAGCAGGAAACATTTTACATGCTCACCAGCAATGTATAAGTGATCCATTTTCTTCAAATTCTTGTCAGCATTTAATGTTGTGGCCCTTTTTGAATTTAGCTGTTCTTAGAGATATGTAGTAATATCTTATTGTGGGTTTAATTTGCATTTCCTTGATGGTTACTAATGTGCATCTTTTCATGTTCTTATTTACTATCTATATATCCTCTGTGATTAAATGTCTGCTTATGTCTTTTGTATATTTTCTAATTCAACTTGTTGGTTTTTAATTGTTAAGTTCAGAGAGTTTTGTTTTATTTCAAATTATTATGAGTATACAAATATTTGTGGTTGTATGAATTACTTGTACAATGCTTGAGTCATGGTGATAATTGTGCCCATCATGTAGACAGTGTTCATTGTACAAAAAAAAAAAAAATAGGTTAACACATTTCCTAGATTTCAAGTAAGTTTTACTTCTCTCTACACAAGTGTGCTCTTCAGTTAGTTCCAATTAAATCGTGAATATGTGGATGTGTTTCTCCATCCTTTAGATATTTAACTTAGGATAACAGCCTCCAGTTGGGCCCGAACTGTTGCAAAACACATTAAGTCAGATGTTTTCATGACTGAGTATTATTCCATGGTATTTATATGCCAAATTTCATTAATGTACTCATGGATTTATGAGCACTTGCATTGATTTCCAATCTTTGCAACTGCAAATTGTAATGTCATAGACATTCAAATATAGCTGTTGTTTGACAAAATGATCTGTGTTTGTATGATTTTTCATAAATAAGGTGAATTAAAAAAAAAAAAAGGAGACAACAACCAAAGCAAATAGACAACCTACTCAATGGGAAAGGATATTTGCAGATTTTGAATCTGACAAAAGCTTAATAACCAGGATCAATACTGAACTTCAATTAATCGACAAGAAACAAAAAATCCCATACATCAATGGGGAAGAGAGACAAATAGAATCTTCTCTAAAGATGATAGACGAATGGCTACCAAGCACATAAAAAAATGCTCATCATCCCTAATTATTAGAGAAATGCAAATTAAAACCACCCTGAGATATCATCTAACCCCAGTGAGAATGGCATATATCACAAAATCTCAAAACTGCAGATGCTGGTGCAGATGTGGAGAAAAAGGAACACTTTTGCACTGCCAGTGGGACTGCAAATTAATACAACCTTTTTTGAAAGAAGTATGGAGAAACCTTAAAGAACTCAGCCTAGACCTCCTGTTTCATCCTGCAATCCCATTACTGGGCATCTATCCAGAAGGAAAAAAACCCTTTTATTATAAAGACACTTGTACTAGGCTGTTTATTGCAGCCCAATTTACAATCCCTAAAATGTGAAAACAGCTTAAATGTTCTTCAACCAGAGAATGGATTGGTAAGCTGTAGTATATGTATACCATGGAATATTATTCAGCCATCAAAAATGGAGATGTGCAGCATTTGTACTAACCCGGATGGAGGTGGAACACATTATTCTTAGTGAAGCATTCTATGTATTCAACTTTGAAATGAGGACAATTAATGACAATTAATTACATGGCGGGGCATGGGTAAAGGGGAGAGCAGACAGAGAAGGAGGGAGTGGATGTGGGCAATGAAAAGGAAAAAAAAGAAAATAATGACTAATTCTCACATAAACTGGATTTAATTCTGACCAAAGTACATTACTTAAACATTTTTAATTCAACTTGTTAATATGTTGTTAAGGATATTGAATCCTCATTTATAAATGAAATATGTTTGTAATTTCCCCTTTATAATAATATATTTTCTCCAATTTTAATATCAGGTGTATCCAGATTAAGTAGAATTATTTTGAAACATTTCTTCTCTTTCTATTGTCTATAAGATTTGGCATGATCAGTTTTTTGAAATTATCTTTTACTTTCATTTATAAATATTAGTTCCCTACTTTTTGAGACTTTGGAAAAAATATAAGAAGTTAACTGATGACTCCATACTGAACCTCAGAGTCAAAAAATTCTACAATAGACATACTCTTATCTGACAATGTGAATGTTACTTTCTTTGAACTATTATTATTGCTTAATATTTTGATGCAGCAATTGTCTGATTTCTTTTCTGAATGTATTTATTGTCGCTCATTCTTTACGAGGTTTTTCTTTCTAGTCCTTATCTTAAACATTGTTATTGTTATTAAATGTTAAGCCTTTTTAATTCTGTGAAGGCAAAAGTGGAAACCTAATAAACACATGTATATGTAAAATAAAATAGAAAAAATAATAAGGTAAATGTAATATTATTGGCCTAATGACAATAGCTAAATATTCTGAGTTATTGACAAAAATGTCTATGTTTACCATTATTAATTAGGTAATAATTTAGACCTTGATAAACAAAAAGTTGTGAACAAATTAGAATAATAGGAATATTAAGTAGAGGACAAAGACAGAAACTTATAGTCACAGGTTTGGAGAATATTTTAGTTTTGACATTTTAATGCCAGCTGCAGAAAGATACAGTTTCAAGGAACTTGGAAAGGAAGTACAAAACAATAACAAACCCATCAAAACAAAAGAAATAACCAAGATCAAAGCAAAACTAAGTGAAATCAATAACAAAACAATTATACAGAAGATTAATGAAACAAAAAAGTGGTTTTTTAAAAAGATTAACAAAATTAACAGGTGACTCAGTAAATTAAATGGAAGCAAAATAAAATGAACTCTAATAAGCTCAATCAGGAATGAAAAAGGAGGAATCACAACTGATATGGTGGAAATACAAAACATCTCTGAACATGATAAAAATCACTATGCATGTAAATTTGAAAATGTGGAGGAAATGGACACATTTTAGGACTTGCATTCTCTTTAGGCTCAATCAAGAAGAAATAGAACTCAATCAAGCCAATATAGAGTAACAAATTTGAAGAAGCAATAACAAATCTTCCAACAACAACAAAAAAGTCCCAGAACAAATGGATTCAATTCATACTTGTACTAGATGTAATAAAACTGGAACCTATATTGCAGAAATTAGTTCATCATCTCGAGAAAAAAGACATCATCCCCAATATGATTTTTGAAGTTAATATCATCATAATATCAAAGCCAGAAGGACTCAACAACACAAGAAAACTATGGACCAATATCTCTAGATACAAAAATTCTCAGTAAAACCAAAGCAAACTGTTTTGAGCTGCACATGCCAAAAAAATAATAATCCACCACAACAGAATGGGCTTCATCTCTGCAATGCAAGGATGTTTCAAAGTATGCAATTATATAAGTGTAATTCACTACATAAATAGAAGGAAAAACAAAGATCATGTTATTCTCTCAATAGATGCAGGAAAAGAATTTGAAAAATTTTGGCACCTTTTTTATGATAACAATTATATGTAATATATGCATAGACAGGACTTAAATCAAAATTATAAAAGTCATATATGACAAAAACCATAGCCACCATCATACTGACTTGGGAAAAACTGAAATAATCCCTGCTTTGAACTGCAATCAGACAAGGTTGCTCACTATTGCCCCTTCTATTCTACATAGTGATGGAAGTCCTACGAGAAAAGAAAGAATTTAAGGCCATCAAAATGGGGAAAGGAGATCTCAAACTATCACTCTTTTCTGATGATATGAACTTATATATGGAAAACCCCAAAGATTCTGTCAACATACACCTGAAATTGATACATTCAGCAAAGTCTCAGTTTACATCACATCAGCATACAAAGTCAGTAAGATTTATATATACTGTCATGTCTGGGGACCAAATCAAACCCTTAACGCCTTTCACAATAATGACAAGAAAATAAAATATCTAAGGATATATTTAACTGAGGGGGTGAAAGACCACTACAGTAAGAACTACAAAACACTGAAGAAGAAAATATCAAAGGATATAAATAGATGGGAAAACATTATGCTCATGGATTTGTAGAATCAACATTTCTAATATGTCCATACTACCAAACGTGATATACAGATTTGATGCAATCCCCACTGAATACCTAATGCGTTTTTTCACAGACAAAGATAAAGTAATTATATTCTTAGTATAAAATCAGAAACGACCCCACAAAGCCAAAGGAACCATAAGCAAAAAAATACACATTTAGAGGCATAATTCACCAGAGTTCATGCTATACTACAAAGCTAGAGTGACCAAAACAGCATAGTTAGTACCGGCACAAGAACAGAGTTATAGACCAATGGATAAGAACAGAGAACTCAAATGTAAAACTGTCCTCATAATTCCATCTATTCTTTGACAAAGCAGATGAAAATATGCACAGAGGAAAAGAATCCCTATTCAATAAATGGGGCTGGGAAAATTAGATAGCCAGGTGTAGAAGACTGAAACAGGACCTACATTTCTCATCAACTCATGAAAATTAAATCACAATGGATAATAGTGCTAAGTCTCAGGCATGAAACTATAAAAATTCTAGAAGAAAATGTTGAGATAACTCTTACAGACATTGGCCTGGGCAAAAAAATAAATTATGAAGAATGCAAAGGAAATCCCAGCAACACCAAAATAGACAAATGAAATCTGGTCAAATTAAAAAGCTCCTGCACAGCCAAAAACGATTATTCAAGTGAATAATTACCTTACATAAGAAGAAGATATTTTCACGTTATATAACAGATAAGTAACGGATAATCAGAATCTACAGAAAACTTAAGCAAATCAGCAAGAAAAGAAGTAACCTCATAAAATTGAGCAAAAGACATGGGTAAAACCTTTTCAAAAGATATGGTAATGGCCAATAAACATATGAAGAAATGTTAACATCTTTAATCATCAGGAAAATGCAAATGATATCCATAGGAGATATCTATCACTTAACTCCAGTGAGAATTTTTTTTTATCAAAAAGTTCCAAACAATAAATGATGACATGGATGGGGAGAGATAGAAACATACATTAATGGTTGCACTGCAAACTAATACATCCTCTGTGGAAAGTAATATAAAGATACCACTAAGAAGTAAAAGTATAACTACCATTTGATCCGATCCAGCACTCTCACTATGTGGTATTTATTCAGAGGGAGAAAAAAGGCATTTTATTAAAAAGACACCTGCACTTGAATGTTTCTAGTGGTACAATTCACAATCGCAAATAAGTGTAAACAATGCATGTGCTGATCAATTCATAAATGGATTAATAAAATGGTGAAAGAGGATGCATGGCAGGACAGCCAACTAGACACAGCTTTCACAAGAAGCTCCAGTACAGAAGAAGAAAAATTTGACATGAACTCTGAGCAGTGGAAGGTGAGGGGTTGAACACAAAGAGATCAAGGAGCTCAATATCACCACTGAGACAACCTAAGATATGAAAGAGAAAAGGAGAGAATAGAAAACAGCTATGAAATGAAGAGACTGAGGGAGCTCAGTACTCAAAAAAAGGTAAAGGGGGACCATTCTCCACACGGGGGTTTCCATGGGCTCTCTGTGAAGAGCAGCAAATATAATATTTTTCATCCCTTGTGAGAGAGCCACAAAACCCCAGTTTTCCTGCATCTATGAATTTCCATCCCCTGGGTTCCCATCCTGTCTGACGAGGAAAAGTGAACAATCATTCTCTGCAGCCTTATGCCCACAGCATATCTCCTCTCTTTGGTACCTGACAGACTTCTCCCTGAATAATCCTGCTTCCCAGAACTCAGGGTAGCCTAGCCAGCCTGGAGGGGCTGCTCCACCCCCAGACACCAGAAAGGCAAAGAAGTCCCCCCTGACCAGGGAACCAGGGATTATAGTGGCCATTTTCTTCCCTAACTATAACTGGCTGTACCTTAAATGGCCCTGGGGAAAGGAGGAAAATTTTGCCCTTTTAACATGTCATACCCATTACTTCAGTTCATATCCACAATTCCTTTGGAGTTAAGTAACCTTAACTCCTCCCAACCATCACCTGACACTTTATTTTTACAGATGGATCTAAAAAGCTGGCTTAGCAGGTATTGCTTGAACACAACCAATGAAAAAATAATATGGCACACCTCTTGGGGGTGGGACACAATTATAAGAGGAACTTTACCTAACATATGCAATCAGTATAACCTAATTCTTTGTATTCTCAATGAATCCCAAACAATAAAAAAAAATAAAATAAATAAACAGCAGTTATTATTTTTTTAAAGGGGAAATATAAAACTTCCTTGGGACATAAAACTACACAAACTAAATTAGCAGCTATAATTTTAACTTTCCAAATTTTCTGTGAACAACCAATTAACATTATAAGTGACTGTAAATATGCTATATTTACAAGAAAACATTTACCCAGTTCTCAAATAAAGAAAACATGCAATGAACTTTTATCACTTATTCCTTGAATTACAAATTCTCCTTCATAAATTTAAACATTGTTATTTTATTACTCATATCAGAGCTCATGCCACATTACCAGAACCATCGGCCCTATGTAATGACCAGGTGGATACACTAGTTTCTCACAAAGAAATATTTACTATATCAGTTCAACAGTCTTCAGCTTCCCATGCTTTTCATCATCAAAATGCCAAAGCATTAACATATCAATTCAAATTATCTATTAAACTTGCTAAACAAATACTACAGGTTTGCCCCAATTGTCAAGCTATCCAAGGACCTTCCCTTGCTAAAGGCTCCAACCCTCGAGGATTACGAAGTAATATACTTTGGCAAAGGGATGTTACAGAGGTTTGCACCTGTGGCTCTGTGGTTAGAGCCCCAGCCCCATATACTAAGGGTGGTGGGTTAAAACCCAGCCCCAGCCAAACTGCAACAACAACAACAACAAAAAAAAAAATAGCCAAGCATTATGGCAGGCACCTGTAGTCCCAGCTATATGGGAGGCTGAGGCAAGAGAATAACTTAAGCCCCAGAGTTGGAGGTTGCTGTGAGCTGTGATGTCACAGCACTCTTCTGAGGGCAATACAGTGAGACTCTATTTCAAAAAAAAGGATGTTACATATTATCCATTATTTAAAACACTTAAATTTATCCATGTTACTATTGACACTCATAGTGAGTATATCCATGCTATGAATGGAGAAAAAAATTCACCATGCCATTTCCCATTTATTAAAAAGAATTGTAAGAGATTATCTTACAATATAAAGGAGATTTTGTAATTCTAGGAAAAAGTTGTAAAGTTTCATTGTGTGTTTTCTTTATTTGAGAATTGGATAAACTTTTTGTTTACCAAATACAACATATTGAGACTCACTTACAATATTAAATGGAGAAAATGGAGAAAAATTTGCCTATGCTATTTCCCATTTATTAGAATGTTTCATCTACATGGGTGTTCCTAAAACCTTAAAAACAGACAATGGCCCCTGCTATCCCAGCAGATATTTTCAAACATTCCTTCTTAATTGGCAAATACAGCATGTTACATGAGTCTCTTACAATCCTACTGGACAAGCCATTGTCAAACATGCTAACCACATACTAAAAAATTATATTAAAAAAGGGGGGGGATATGACCCCCATATAGCTTACCCCAGAGTTATTATCAACAAAGCCCTTGTAACTATCAACTTTCCAATCAGAATTCTGATAATTTTTCTGCATTTCAGAGGCATTTTCAAAATGCCTCCAAGCCAACATGGCCAAAGGATCAATGAGTATTCATGCAATGCTTAGATTTGACTCAATGGGAAGGACCTTATCCAGTCCTAATATGGAAAAGAGGATATGTATGTATTTCCACACCAACAGAGCCTACATGGGTCCCAATGTAAAAGGCCAAACATGAGCTGGAAGGACAACTTCAATCCACAGCCAATCCAGAAGTCCTTTCAATGGATGAGTCTTCAGCAGAATCTACAAGTAGTCCTTCCCCAAACACAAAGGGGGGGACCTCTGGTGACATGGGGATCATTTAACAAATTATGTCAAGATGCCGACTCTCTTGAGAAGACTTCATACCCCTCCTAACCCTGAACTAAAGTTCTTGGAATGACTAACAGTGGTAACTAAGAACTCTGTTAAGGTGTGCATTATTCTTTTATTATGATTTTTTTTTTCCTCTGCCACTAAACCAGAACACATCTAATGGTCTCACTTAATAGAACCATCTTTAGTCCAGCCTGTGTTTTGGGAAGATTCTGAACCCCCATTTCCAGTATGATACCATTTTACCTGGAGGTCTTTTTTATGCCCCTAAGGGAACCCTTGCTGAACCAAACCAACTGGCTTTATTTCCCTAATGTCTCTTTCTTTACTGACAAAACTCCTAGGTGTTTTTCCTTCTATTCATTCCATCCTTGTGCCCTGTCATGCCTCAACTCTGCTTTTATTATTCTACTAAGCCATACAATATAGCTTTTGTGAATACTATTTCCATATTTACTCCCTCTTTTGTTGATGGCAATTGATCCATGATGAATTTACTTCCTCGTATACATTTTTTCTGTTCCCTCTTCTACTCCTGACATTTGTTGGGACCTGTGCCATGTACAACAACCTCTCCAAGCTAATCTCACCCAACAAGTTTGCCTTCTTAACTGGGGCCCTTGTGGCCATTTGACTGCATTAGCTAAACTGCAGAGGAATGGACACCATGCTTGCAAAGGACAGTTACTGATTCTTATCACATCAAAAGGAAATGCTGAGTACAGGACAGTCTCCTGGAAAGCCTAGAGACATTTTGTGACTTGGGGGCAATCCCCCAAGTAACTCAGTGTTCCGGAATGAGATAAAATCAGTCACTCACTAGTAAGCATGTGTTAAACATTGATACTTAATAGTTCTTCATGAGGGTTGTGGGGAAAAAACATGTGGCAATCCTTATGCATACAGCCCTCATAAGTAATTATCTTAACTCTCAACACCTGTTATGTATGTCATTACCTTAACTCTCCACACTTGTTGTCTATAACCTTAATAAATAGCCATTGCGGTGGGGGGCTCTAGGCTACCCTGCAATTAAGGTTAGCCCGCCTCCCACAAGCTTGTACTTCTAATCCGTGTCACACCTGGCTCCTTCCTGTTGTTACTGAGACCAGGGCCTTAGGGGTCATGACACTAAACCATTAAAGTGTGCAGAATGGACTTGAAAGAAACCTGTCTTGAACTACACGTCCTTTTCAAGTTCCAGGCTTCAAGCTTGTCAGAATGACCATTGTTCTCCTTGTTATTCTAAACTTTGGTGAGTTACCCTCTACTTTCTCCCCCTAATTTTAAGTCACAGTGTTATCTGTATCAGTGCTACAGGCATGTTTATAGTAAATTTAACAACTTTTCCCTCTGATAAAGTCCTCATATGTACCACTAGCTCATATGTATTCTTATTAGCCTCTTTTTCATTTCAGAACACAATTTATTCTTCTACCCTTTCATTCTATAGCTTGGTTAATTACATGCTTTTTCTATCACAATTTTACTATTTTTAACATTACCACTGTATTCTTATGAAAAGAAAGGTATACACCTTGGTTCCAGTTCATCTTGAATGACCCTTGCAAGCAGATTCCACTTTACGTATTTTAATAGATGTATTAAAGAAATTAAGACCAAATAGGCTCCTTGTAAGCCTCGCTGTTTTCATCGTTTCTATTATTGTTTTGCTTGTCTTTGCATGAGTGGACATAGCTGCTTTAAATGAATCTGTTCAAAGTACTCATTTTGTTAATATGATGGCTAATAGCACTCAAGAACTTACAAAACAAGCTAAAGTTGACAATAAAGTCATGCAAAGACTTAATGCCTTTGAGGCACTTGTTGAATGGATTGGTAACAAACAATAAGCCTTACAAAGGAGATGTTTGCTAATGTTAACACCAACATTTGTGTTACAGCAGTTCCCTACAATAGTTTTCTTTATGGGAACTAGTAAGAATTATATGCATAGTGCTTTTAATGACACTATGGCTCAAGATATAGCTGATTTATCCAGCCAGTTACATGAACAGGTTATCATCATCCAAAAGGCTAGCCAATACTCTGTGACACTTTGGAAACAAATTTTCAATGGATATATCCTTCTCATTGGTTTTAAGGATTATATTCATTTATTTATTTATTTTTGGTTTGGAATAAATATTTATTTTTGGAAGTAGGTGCTTCTTTGTAATAATCACATCTTATATAGGTTTACATTGGGTCAGGACATGACCTTGGTACTTGCAAAGTATGGTCCTTTGACCAGCTGCATCTCCCTTTGGTGGGGTCTTGGCTGGAATGAAGAATCCTAAGAAATATCCTAGACCTCCTGAATCAGAATTTGAATTTTCACAAAATCCCCATGTGATTCTTAAGAACACTAATATTTAAGAATCACTGAACTATGGCATATTCTAAGATAATCTCAGCTTAATTTGAAATTTTCTTTCCATAGCACAAAAAAATCACAGAAGATAATCAGCTTGGTATGTCTTTCTATCTGTCTACCTCTTTTCGTCTTCTTCTTTTTTTTATTAAATCATAGCTGTGTACATTGATATGATCATGGGATATCATACATTAGCTTCATAAACTGTTTGACACATTTTCATCACACTGGTTGACATAGCCTTCCTGGCGTTTTTTTTAGTTATTGTGCTAAGACATTTACATTCTACATTTACTAAGTTTCACATATATCCTTGTAAGATTTTAAGTTTTCAGGATTATATTTAAGAAAGCGTGTGGGGGGGGCACCTTGCTGATCTACCTCTTCATCATCATTGCCTTCGCATGAATTTGTCATCTGACCCAACAACAGAAGAAATAAGATGAAATACTTGCTTATGTTCACCTAATTATGCTAAAAAAAAAAAAAGAGAGACAGAGAGGAAAATGTAGGGAAAAGTTTACCCTGACCTCTAGCAGAAGCCTGCTTTGTTTACTCTTACCCTTTTCAGGAGCTCTCTTTCTACTCAAGAGACTTAAAAATCATGAGAAACATATGTGAGCTGTGTACGTGCAGAAGGTTGGAAAACTAGCTTCCAAGAAAGGATGTATACATGGGAATAAAAATGCATTGTTGTTCCAGACAAAAAGGTTATGGTAAAGATTCTCTATATTTTAAAGGTCTCGTAACACTGGAGGCAAGAGTCTTCCTTCAGGTCTACAGTTTTGAAAAAACAAGTTGGTGACAGACTGTCTGATGTTTTCCACGTGTCCCTCAGTAAGAGTTGACATCTGATAATTAATTTTTAACTAATTCTTCCTGTTTTATGATAATAAATATAAACCCATGATTTGATTGGCATAACTCCCTAACAGCTCCTCAGCCCCCGTGCACAGATTATGTCAAGTCTCTTCATTCCCTGCATCTGAACTCCTTCAGAATATTCCTAAAAGCACTGAAGCTCTATTTCAATACATTGTGGTGGAGAATTTCTCAAATGAGAGACACAGAAATCCAAATACAAAATGGTTTCAGAATTCCACATGATTTAATTCTGATAAATCATATCTTAGACACATTGAAGTTAATTTTGCCAAAGTCAATATTAAAGAGAAAATTATGCAAGCAGTCAAGCTTAAGCAAAGTCCTACCTACAAAGAGAAAAAAATAGCAGGTGACAGTCCTTCTTTCAGCTGAAATTTTTCCAGCTAGAAGAGAGTGGTCATTGGATTTTAATCTTACAAAATAATTTTCAGTCAAGATTCTGTATCCTGCTAAAAGAAGTTTAATATTTAACAGAGAAATCAAATATTTTACTGACATGCAAATATTTAGGAAATTTGCCATTACAATACCAGCTCTACATGAAGCCTTCAGCCCTGTTCTTCATAATGACAAATATGATAGTTCATCACCAAAGTAAACACACCAAGAAATTAAAGAACAAAGCCTATCGTCCACAGTGATGCAAGAGATAAAACTAGACAATGGATCTCCACAGAACAAGATGAACAAAACTCCACCATACCTATCAATCCTCTCAATAAATGTGAATGGCTTAAATTCCTCACCAAAGTGTCACAGGGAGGATGACAGGATAAAAAGAAAACAAAAACATAATACATGCTGTCTTCAAAAACCCATCTAACCTCTAAGGATAAAAATTACACTAGGGGATGAAGGGATGGAAAATAATAATCCAGGCAAATGGAAATCAGAAAAAGCACAAATTGCATTCTCATTTACAGAAACAATTGGATTTCAATCAATATAAAAGGAAAGACAATGATGGACATTCTCTTTTGCCAAGGGAACTATAAAACATGAAGATATTTTAATTCTAAACATCTATTCACACAACCTAAATTCTCCTAAATATGTAAAACAAACTCTAAATGATCATATAATGATATCCTCCATCTCCATAAAAGCTTGAGATTTCCTTCTCTCCACATCCATGCCAGCGTCTTCAGTTTTGAGATTTTGTGAGGTAGGCCATTCTCACTGGAATTCACCAACCCAGGAATGGATTAATAAGCTGTGGTATTTGAATACCATGGAATACTTATCACCCATTAAAAAGATGGAGATAAACTCCCAAATATTTCATCTTCTTTGGCACTACTGTGAATGGGATAGAATCCTTAACTGTTTTTTCAGCTTGACTAATGTTGGTATATATAAAGCTACTTATTTATTAATGTTGATTTTGTAACCTGAGATGCTGCTGTATTCCTTGATCACTTCTAAGAGTTTTGTTGCAGAATCCCTGGTGTTTTCCAGGTATACAATCATATCATCTGTGAAGAGCGAAAGTATGATCTCTTCTGACACTACATGGATACCCTTGATTGCCTTTTATTCCCGAATTACGATGGCTAAAACTTCCATTACAATTTTAAAGAGCAGTGGAGACAATGGGCAGCCTTGTCTGGTTCCTGATATGAGTGGAAATAATTTCAATTTAACTCCATTCAATACGATATTGGCTGTGGGTTTGCTGTACATGGACTCTATCAGTTTAAGAAATGTCCCTTCTATACTGATTTTCTTAAATGTTCTAATCATGAAGGGATGCTGTATATTATCAAAAGCTTTTTCTGCATCAATCGAGAGAATCATATGGTCTTTGTTTTTTAATTTGTTTATGTGCTGAAATATACTTACAGATTTACGTATATTGAACCAGCCTTGAGACCCTAGGATAAAACTGACCTGGTCATGATGTTTAATTTGTTTGATGTGTTGCTGGATTCTGTTTGTTAGGATCTTGTTGAATATTTTTGCATCTATATTCATTAGTGATATTGGTCTATAATTTTCTTTTCTTATTGGGTCTTTTCCTGGTTTGGGGATCAGGGTGATGTTTGCTACATAGAATGTGTTGGGTAGTCTTCCTTCTTTTTCTACATTTTGGAACAGGTTGAGTAATATAGGTACTAATTCCTCTTTAAAGATTTGGTAGAATTCTGACGTGAAAGATCTCTATAAAGAGAACTATGAAACTCTAAGGAAAGAAATAGCTGAAAATATTAAATGGAAAAACATGCTATGCTCATGGCTGGGAAGAATCAACATTGTTAAAATGTCCATACTACCCAAAGCAATATATAATTTTAATGCAATCCCTCTTAAAGCTCCACTGTTATACTTTAAAGATCTTGAAAAAAACAATACTTCGTTTTATATGGAATCATAAAAAACCTCGAATAGCCAAGACATTACTCAGAAATAAAAACAAAGCAGGAGGAATCACGCTACCAGACCTCAGATTATACTACAAATCGATAGTGATCAAAACAGCATTGTACTGGCACAAAAACAGAGAAGTAGATGCCTGGAACAGAATAGAGAACCAAGAGATGAATCCAGCTACTTAATGTTATTTAATATTTGACAAGCCAATTAAAAACATTCAGTGTGGAAAAGATTCCCTATTTAACAAATGGTGCTGGGTGAACTGGCTGGCACTGAAACTGGACCCACACCTTTCACCATTAATTAAGATAGACTATCACTGGATTAAAGATTAAAACTCAAGACATGAAACTATAAAAATACTAGAAGCGAGTGCAGGGAAAACCCTTGAAGAAATCGGTCTGGGTGAGTATTTTATGAGAAGGACCCCCCAGGCAATTGAAGCAGCTTCAAAAATACACTACTGGGACCTGATCAAATGAAAAAGCTTCTGTACAGCCAAGAACACAGTAAGTAAAGCAAGAAAACAGCCCTCAGAATTGGAGAAGACATTTTCAGGTTATGTCTCCGACAAAGATTTAATAACCAGAATCCACAGAGAACTCAAACGTATAAGCAAGAAAAGAACAAGTGATCCCATCGCACAAGGGACTTGAAGAGAAACTTCTCTGAAGAAGACAGGCACACAGCCTACAGACATATGAAAAAATGCTCATCATCTTTAATCATCAGAGAAATGCAAATCAAAAGTACTTTGAGATATCTAACTCCAGTAAGAATAGCCTATATCACAAAATCCCAAGACCAGAGATGTTGGCATGTATGTGGAGAAAAGGGAACACTTCTACACTGCTGTTGGGAATGCAAATTAATACATTCCTTTTGGAAAGATATTTGGAGAACACTAAGAGATCTAAAAATAGATCTGCCATTCAATTCTATAATTCCTCTACCAGGTATATACCCAGAAGACCAAAAATCACATCATAACAAAGATATTTGTACCAGAATGTTTATTGCAGCCCTATTCATAATTGCTAAGTCATGGAAAAAAACCCAAATGCCCATTGATCCACGAATGGCTTAATAAATTGTGGTATATGTACACCATGGAATATTATGCAGCCTAAAGAAAGATGGAGACTTAACCTCTTTCATGTTTACATGGATGGAGCTGGAACATATTCTTCTTAGTAAAGTACCTCAAGAATGGAAGAAAAAGTATCCAATGTACTCAGCCCTACTATGAAACTAATTTATGGCTTTCACATGAAAGCTATAACCCAGTTACAACCTAAGAATAGGGGGAAGGTGGAAAGGGAGGGGAGGGAGGGTAAGGTGGGCAGAGGGTTGGGGATTGGTGGGATTACACCTGCAGTGCATCTTACAAGGATATATGTGAAACTTAGTAAATTTGGAAAGTATCAATGTATACAGTTATGATTTAATAAAAAAAAAAAAGAGGGACTTTACCTAACAATTGCAATCAGTGTAACCTGGCTTATTGTACCCTCAATGAATCCCCAACAATAAATATATATATATATATATATATATATATATATATATATATATATATATATATATATATAATAAAAAACTAAGAAAATGCCAGGAAGGCTATGTTAACCAGTGTGATAAAAATGTGTCAAACGGTCTATGAAACCAGTGTATGGTGTCCTATGATCACATTAATGTACACAGCTATGATTTAATAATAAAAGACATGAGCCCTTTACCACTGCCAAATAAAATTAAATTAAATTAAATTAAATTAAAATTAAAATAAAAAATATGGAGACTTTACATCCTTTGTATTAACTTGGATAGAAGTGGAGCACATTAGTCTTACTAAAGCATCACAAGAATGGAGAAGGATGAATCCTATGTATTCAAGTTTGATATGAGGACAATTAATGACCTAATACATGGTGGGAAGGAGTGAGGGAATGGGAGAGCAGAGAGAGAGAGAGGGAGGGATATAGGTTGGGGGAAAGGAAGAGCAGAGAGAGGGAAGGAGGGAGGGGGTGGGGTCTCAGTGTGCGACACACCTCTTGGGGTTAAGACACAATCGTAAGAGGGATTTTACCTAAAAAATGCTATCAGTTTAATCTGGTTTCTTTTACCCTCATGAATCCCAAACAATAATAAAAAAAACTTGAGATTTTAACACCCCTCTGACAGAACTAGATGGATCCTACAAGCAAAAACTAAACAGAAAAACAATAGACTTAAATATGACCTTAGGACAAATGGACTTAAAAGAAATAAACAAAAAATTTTACCCTAAAAAAATGGAGTATGTATTATTCTAGTCAGTTCAGAGATCCTCCTCCTAATTTGATCATATTTTAGGGCAGAAATTAAACCTCAATAAATTGTTTTTAAATAGAATTTCTGCATTCTATCTTCTCAGATCTTTATGGAATAAAAGTGTAATGCAACTCCAAAAATATTTTCATGTCTACATAAAGTCATGAAAACAAAACAACCAATGCAGAACAACAACTGTGTTAAGGATAAAATAAAGATCCAAGTCACTAGATTTCTTGAACAGCATGACAATGAAGCCACAAGCTATCAAAACCTGTGGGATACTGCAAAGGAAGTCCCAAGAGGGGAAATATATAGTATTAGATAGCTTACGCCAGAAAATAGTAAGAATGCACGTCAACAACTTATTGTACCATCTCAGGTAAATAGAAGGAGAAGAATCCAACCCCAAACCTAGAGAAAAATAATAACCAAAATCGAGCAGAGTAAAATGAAATCAGGAACACAAAAATCATTTGGAAGATCAGCAAAACAAATGTTGGTTCTTTGAAAAGATTGATAAAATCAATAAACACTTGGCAAGTCTAATCTTAAAAAGAAACATAAAATCTCCAAAAATATTATTCATAAAGAAAAAAGGGGACATGATAAGAGATACCACAGAAATACAAATGATCCTCAATAATTACTACAAAAAAAAAGTCTCATGCCCAGAATATTAAAAATGTAGAGAAATTAGATTGGTACCTTGAATCACACCACCTTTCTAAACTCAACAAGAAATAATTAGAAATTTTGAATAGACCTATTTAAAGGAATGAAATTAGATGAACAATAAAAAATCTTCCAAGAAAAGAAAAGCCCTGGACCAGATGGTTTCACAACAGAATTCTTCTAAACCATAAAAGAGGAGCTAGTACATTTATTATATACGCCATTCAAAAATATATAGAAGGATGGAATCCTCCCCCAACAATTCCTATTAAGCAAATATCATCCTGATTCAAAAACTAGGAAAGGACTCAACAAGATAGGAAACCTATAGACCAATATCATTAATGAATATTGATGCAAAATTCTTCAATAAGATTATAGCAAACAGAATGCAGCTACACATTAAAAAAATACATCATGATCAATTGGGTTTTATACCAAGTATGCAAAGATGGTTCACCATACATAAATTCATATGTAATTCACAACACAAATCAAATTTTAGAAAAACATAGGATTCACTCAGTGTAGAAAAGGCATATGACAAAATTTAGCATCCTTTTCTGACAAGGAGACTTAAGAAAATAGGCATAGGTGGGACACTTATTAAACTTATAAAGGCCATCTACAGCAAACCCACAGACAATATCATACTGAATGTACTAAAACTAAAATTATTTCCACTTAGAACTAGAACCAGAAAATGATACCTACTTATTACCACTGCTCTTTAACATAGTGCTGGAAGTTTTAGGCATTGCAATGTGGCAAGAAAAGAAGATCAGGGAGACCAAAATCTCATTCTTTGTGGATGACATAATCTTATACCTGGAAATCCCCAGGGTCTCAACTACAAGGTACTAAGTAGGGATCTAAAAATTCAGTAATTCATTGGGATACAAAAATCAATGTCTACAAATCAGTAGCCTTCATATATGCCAAAGCAGTCAAAATGAGAAAGAATCAAATGAGTGATACAATACACGTCACAGTAGCTTCAAAGAAAATGAAGTACCTGGGAATATATCTAAGAAAAAATGGATGATCTCTATAAAGAAAATTTTGAAAGTCTTAGAAAAGTAATAGCAAAAGAACATCATTTAAATATCCATCCTTCCCATAGCGATTAACAGATTTAATGTAACATCCATCAAAGCACCAACATCATACTTTGAAGAACTTAAGAAAATTGTGTATGGAACCAGAAAAATCCTGAATACCTGATGCAATTTTTAGACATCAAAACAAATCTGGAAGCATCACTTTACCAGACTTCATGTTTTACTACAACTCTACATTGATCAAAAGAATGTGGTAATGGCAGAAAAATTGAGATAAAGATCTGTATAGTAGAGCAGAGAACCTAGAGATGGACCAACCCACACATCCTCACCTGATATTTGTAAACCAAATGCAGGCATTCACTGGAGAAAATACCTATTAAATAAATGGTGCTGGGAGAACTGGTTAGCCACATGTAGGAGACGGAAATTAGACCTGCACCTCTCACCATATACAAAAATTGACTCTAATTGGGGCTTCTCCTGTGGCTCAGTGGGTAGGGCTCCGGCTCCACATACCAAGGGTGGTGGGTTCAAACCCAGCCCCAGCCAAACTGTAGCAAGAAATAGCCAGGCATTGTGGTGTAGTCCCAGCTACTCAGGGGGCTGAGTCAAGAGAATCACCTAAGCCCAGGAGTTGGAGGTTGCTGTGAGCTGTGTGATGCCATGACATTCTACCAAGGGTGATAAAGTGAGACTCTGTCTCTACAAAAAAAGAAAAAAAAATGCCTCTCATTGGATAAAATATTTAACATTAAGACACACACATAAAAGAAAAATTCTAGAAAAAAGTGTGGGGAGAACTCTTGCAAATTTGGCTTGGGGAAATATTTTACAAAGAAGATCCCCTTGGTAATTTGGTGTAGCAATACCAATAAAAAAAATTAAAGGGACATGATCAAGATGAAAAGCTTCTGCACAGCTAAAGGTACAAAAACTAAAGCAAAATGTCTGCCTTCAGAATTGGAGAAGTTATTGCATGCTGTGAATCTGACAAAGGTCTGATAGCTAGAAGCTGAAAGAACTCCAATTAGTCAACAAAAAAAGAGCAAGAAACCCAATTTATAAATGGGCAAGAAACTTGAACAGAAAACTTTCTAAAGAATACGGAAAAATGGCCAAAAAACACATGGAAGACTGCTCATCATTCCTAATCATCAGAGAAAGGTAAATCAAAACCACTATGAGATATCACCTAACTCAAGTAACATTAGCCCATATCGCAATATCCAGAAGCTGAAAATGCTGGTGTGGAAGTAGAGAGAAGGGAAAACTTTTGCACTGTTGATGGACTTACAAATACAACCTCTATGAAAGGAAGTATGGAGAATTCTCAAAGAAATAAAAGTATACCTTCCATTTGATCCTGCAATTCCATTAATAGATATCTACTCAGAAGAAAAAAAGAATAATTTATCATACGGACATATTTACTAGAATGTTTATTGCATCTCATTTCACAATCACCAAGATGTGGAAGCATCCCAAAGTGCCCTGAACTCATGAATGGATTAATAAACTGTGTTTCATGTATACCATGGTATACTTTTCAGCCATAAAAAATGATGGAGACCCTATATATTTTGTATTTACTTGGATGGAATCAAAACATATTCCTCTTAGTAAAGAATCACAATAATGGAAAAGCAAGTATCCAATGTACTCAATACTAATATGAAACCAATATATAAACAACTATACAACCACACAAAAGCAAAACACAAGTATATTCAAGTGAAGGGGACTGGGGAGTGGTAAAGGGAGGAGGGAGCGTGATTAGCAAGTTCTCACCTAATGTGCACACCCCCTTTGTGAAGGGCTCAACTACAACTTGAACTTTAACTTAGAAGTGAAAACAGTGTAACATAAACATGTATACACTCATATCAATTTGAAATTTTTTAAATAAATAGTTGTGTGCACATTGCAAGTACAAGTTGGATCTATCATGTGTAGAACACAAATGTCCTAATGCTATAATTGGGTAAATGAGGTGAAAGCTATGTTGATTAGTATGATGTAAGCACTCCAATTGGTACAAAAAATCAACACACTGAAAATGGCATAAATGCATTTTTTCTATGTACATTTATCTATGTACAAAAGACTTAATAAAAAATAAAAATAAAATAAAAATGAAATTTAAAAAATAAATAAATAAAAATGGCACCATGGGTATATGTTTCCCAGCAAAATTGAAAAGCTGGAGTTGTGATTGTGAAAGCATCGCAAATTAACAATTCACCTTGTTAAAAAATAAGTAAAAATATTATGTGGTGTATATATACCATGGATTAGTATTCAGCCATAATAAAAATGGTGAATGAATACCTCTTGTATTAATCTCTATGGAACTAGAGACCATACATACATAATTTGATACTTCTAATTGAAGTATCAAAAGTATGGAAAAATAAACACTGCATGTATTCACAATTAAATTAAAACTAATTGACACATTTATGAGCACATATAGAAATTATACTCATCAGAAATCAAATGGATGGGAGAGAGAAGAAGCAGATGCATTAATTCAACCCAAACCTAAGAGGTTTGAATTACCTCTATCTGGATGACAGACACAGTTATAAATATGGCTCAAACATTACAAAAGAAAATTATGTAACCAAAATATTTGTACCTCCATAACACTCCAAAATAATTTTTCTTTAACAGAGAACCTACTGTTCATGTATTTTGCTAAATTTTTGATGTGACTGTTTAAATTTTTGTGTGATTTGTTTGAGCTCTTTGTAGATTCTTGTTATTTTCTTTTCATCAGATGTATGGCTATTAAACATTTTTTCCCATTGTATTGGTTTTGTAATTACCCAGCTGATTATTACCTTAACTGTGCAGAAGCTTTATAGTTTGATTAAATCCCATTCACTAATTTTATTTTGTTGCTTCTGTGGTTGCCATCGGAGTCTTATTTATAAATTCTTTTCTCTGGCCAATATCTAGAAGAGACTTTCCAACATTTTCTTCCATAATTCTCATGGCTTAATAACTAATATTTAAGTCATTTGTAGATATTGAATTGGTATTTGTGATCATGGAGAAATATGCATCATCTTTCATTCTTTTCATGTGGCTATCCAATTTTCTGAGCACCATTTATTGAATTGGGATTCTTTTCATCAGTGTATATTTTTGTCCTCTATGCCAAAGATCAATTGGCTGTCTGTGGATGGCTTTATATCTGTGTCTTCTATTCTTTTCCAGTGGTCTGTGTCTCTGCTTTTGTGTTGATACCATAATTTTTTGGATACTATAGCCTGGCAGTGTAGTCTGTAGTCTGGTAAAGGATACCTGTTGATTTGTTTCTTTTGCTTAAATTTCCTTGAATATTCAGTGCTCTTTTTTATTTCCAAATGAAGTGTAAAATTAATTTTAACAGATATTTTGACACAGATATTTTGATGGAGATTGCATTGAATCTATAAATCTCTTTGGATAGTATGAATATTTTAACAATATTGATTCTATCAGTCTGTGAACAGGATTTTTCATTTGTTTGTATTCTTTGCAATTTATTTTATTAGTGTTTCACAGTTCGCTTTGTAGACATCTTTCACCTCCTTGGTTAAGTATATTCCTTGCTATTTTATTAATTTTTTAGCTATTGCAAATCTTTTTGAGATTTTTATTTGAATCTCAGGTTGACTGTTATTGGTATATAGGAATATTATTGATTTGTGTACATTTATTTTTTATCCTGAAACTTTCCTGAGAGTTTTTTATGATTTTTTTTATCATTTTTTATTATTTTTTTATCCAGGCGTCTGTTGCAGTTATCTAAGGGATTTTTGAGGTATAAAATCATAAAACAAAAAACAAGAATTTAACCTCTTCTTTCCCAGTTTGAATACACCTAATGTCATCCTCTTTTCTGATTGTTTTGGCTAGCAATTCCAACACAATGTTGAAGTGGTGACAATAGGGAATATTTTCTACTTTTCTCTTTCATTATCTTGGCTGTGGATTTGGAAGATATGGCTTATATACTTTTGATATACGTTCCTTCTACTCCTAGTTTGTTGAGGTTTTTTATCATAAATGTGTACTGAATTTTGTCAAATATTATTTCAGCTTCTATTGAGATAATCACATGGTCTTTGTTTTTCATTCATTTATCAATTGATGTATGTTAAACTATCCTTGAATCCCTGAAAATAAACCCATTCCATCATGGTGAATTTTTTTTATATGCTGTTGAGATTGGTTTGCTAATATTTTATTGAGAATTTTTGCATCTATATCCATAAGTTATATTGATCTGTAATTCTCTCTTTATGTAGAGTTCTTTCATGGCTTTTGTATAAATGTGATACTGGCTTCATAGAATGAGTTAAGGAGTGTTCCATTTTTTTTTCGAGGTTGTGGAATAATTTCTGCAGTATGGAAACCAGATTTTCTTAGTACGTCTTATAGAGTTCAGCTGTTAATCCAACTGGTTTGGGCTTTTTATTTTATTGCTTCAATCTCATTGCTCATTATTGCTATGTTCAGTAATTCTATTTCTTCTTGACTGAGTCTTGGAAGGTTGTGCGGTTCCAGCATTTTTTCCATTTCACTAAATTTTTGAGTTTGTGTGCATAGAGATTTTCATACTATTCACATATGATATTTTGTATTTCTGTGGCATAACTTGTATAATCTCTTTCTTTTATGCTTAAGAAAGTTAGAGTTATTTTTCTTCTGTTCCTGGTTAATCTAGGAAAAGGTATTTTATTTTTGTTTATCTTTTCAAACAACCAACTACTTGTTACACTGATATTCTTTATTATTTTCCTGTTTTAAAATTCATTTAGTTTTGCTCTGACAATTATTTTTTCTTCCACTGTCTTTGGGTTTGGTTTGCCCTTCTTTCCTTTTTGAGTTCTTTGAGTTGTGTCATTAGAATGTTGATATTTTATCTTTCTGTATTTTTTTTAGGCATTTAGGGTTATGAATTTTTCTCTTAGGTCTGATTTTGCTGAATATCATAGATTTTAATAACTCATGTGCACTTTGTAATTCAGTTCAAAGAATATTTTTATTTCTATCTTATTTTTATAATTTATACAATAATTATTCAGCAGGGATCGTTTAATTTATATTATTTTATTTGAAACCAAGTTTTTTGTCTTGGTTCTGATTTGAGATAATGGTATTGATTTTGAGATAGCAAGTAGTACACAGATATACACTAATACAATTATACAACATGATCAGGTGGGCTTTATCTCATAGTTGCAAGATTGGCTAAACATATATAAGTCCATAAATGTAATTCAACACATAAAGAGAAACAAAAACAAAGACATGATCCTCTCAATAGACACAGAAAAAGCATTTGACAAAATTTAGTATGCTTGGATCTGACAAGAATGCCTCAGAAAATAGGCATTGAACCAGGAGTGGTGGCTTATTCCTTTAATCCTAGCACTCTGGGAGGCTAAAGCAGAGGATCACTTGAGTTCAGAAGTTCCAGACCAGTCTGAGCAAGAACAAGACCCCATCCCTACTAAAAATAGAAAAAAATATATCCAGGTGTTGTGACACAAACATGTAGTCTCAGCTACTGAGAAGGCTGATTCAGAATGATAGCTTGAACCCAGGTGTTTGAGGTTGCTGTGAGCTAGGCTGATGCTACAGCACTCTAGCCAGGGCAACAGAGTGAGACACTATCTCAAACAAAAATAATAATAATCACATAAAATAAAGGAAATATGCATAGATAGGGCCTTTCTTAAACTGATAGGAACCATCTACAACAAACCCACAGCTAATATCATACTTCATGGACTAAAACTGAAAGCATTTCCACTTAGAACTGGAACAAGACAAAAATATCCACTATCACCCCTGCTATTCAACATAGTCCTGGAAGTTCTAACCAATACAAGAAGGCAAATGAAGGGTATCAAGAGTATCCAAATGGTGACAGAGGATGTCAATGTCTCCTTCTTTGCTGATAATAGGATTTTTGTACTTAAAAAATCCTAGAGACTCAACCACAAGTCTCCTGGAAGTGATCAAGGAATGTAGTAAAGTATCAGGATACAAAATCAACATCCACAAATTAGTAGCCTTCATCTATTCCACTAAGACTCAAGCTGAGAATCAAATCAAAGACACAATACCCTTCATAGTAGCTTCTAAGAAAATAAAATACCTGGGAATATGCCTAACAAATGAGATGAAGGATCTCTACATAGAGAACAACAGAAACTGAAAAAAGAAATAGAAGATGACATTAACAAATGGAAGAACATTCCATGCTCATGGCTGGGAAAAATTGGCATTGTTAAAATGTCCATATTGCCCAAAGCTTTCTACCAATTTTATACAATCTTCATCAAAACACCAACATCATACTTTGAAGAACTTGAAAGAATATTTCTTCATTTCATATATAACCAGAAAAGCACCTGAATAGCCAATACAATTCTAAGAAATAAAAACAAATCTGGAAGCATCACGTCACCAGATTTCTGGTTATTCTATAAGCCTATAGTGATCATAAGAACATATTACTATAAAAAATAATACAGATACATGAAATAGTATAGAGAACATAGAAATAAAAACAAGACAAATCTGGTTTGTTTTATTTCTGTCACCATCTGATCTTTGATTAAACCAACCAAAAGCATACACTGGGGAAAAGAATTTCTATTTAATAAATGGTGCTGGGGAAACTGGTTGGCCACATGTAGGAGACTGAAACTGGACCAGCACCTCTCACCACTTAAAGAAATTGACTCTTACTGGACAAAAAAAAATTAAATTGAAGACATAAAATGGTAAAAATTCTAGATGCATGTGTGGGAAAAACTTTTGACAATATCTGCCTTAGAAAAGATTTCAAGAAGAAGACTCCCTGGGCAATTGCAGCAACACCATAAATAAATGGGGCATTCTCAACCTAAAAAGCATCTTCATGGCTAGCTAAAGGTACAACAAAACAAACAGAAAGCCTTTGGGTTGAGAGAAGATAATAGGTTATCCATCCAACAAAGGGATAATAACAAGAATCTACAAAGAACTCAAGCTAATTAACAAGAAAAGAGCAAACAATCCCACATACAAGTTGGCAAGAGACCTGAGCAGAACCTTCCCTGAAGAAGACAGATTAATGTCCAACAAACACATCAAAAATGTTAATTGTCCCAAGTATTAGAGAAATTCAAATCAAAACCCCCCTGAGATATCACCTAACCCCAGTGAGAATAACCAACATCACAGTTTCAAAGCTGCAGATGCTGACATAGATGTGGAGAGAAGGAAACACTCTTGTACTGCTGGTTGGACGGCAAACCAATTCAGCATCTATGGAAAGAATTGTGGATAATCCTCAAAGAGCTAAAAGTAAACGTTTCATTTGATCTTGCAATCCCATTACTAAGTAAGCATCTGCCCAGAAGAAAAAAAAAAAAGTTATTTTATCCTAAGAAAATTTGCACTAGAACGTTTATCACAGCTCAATTCATGATCACCAACATGTGGAATCAACCCACCTGCCGATCAACACATGAATAGATTAATAAACTGAGGTTTATGCATAGTATTGATACTATTTACCCATAAAAACGATAGACTTTACATTTTTTATATATACCTGGATGAGGCTGAAGAACATTCTTCTTAGCAAAGTATCAGAAAAATGAGAAAACAAGTACCCAACGTACTCAATACTACTATGAAACCAATAGATAAACAACTACATGCCCACATGTGAAAAAATACAATCAAATTCAAGTGGGGGGAAGGAGGGAGAATGGAAATGGGAGAAGAGAAGAAGGGTGGATTGGTAACCTCTCGCCTAATGTGCATGATGTAAGGGTACACAGCACACCCTATGGGTGAAAGGTTCAAGTACAAATTTACCTTTACCTCAAAAATACAAACGATGTAACCTAATGATTTATATCATCGTATTAATCTGAAATTTAAAAACCAATCTTCTCTTATTTTTTTTTCTATTTTTTTATTTCAAATTAATATGAGGGTACAAATGTTTAGGATTCTCTTACTAAAGACTGTGGTTTACATATATGTAGATTCTGCCAATCACAGATGGATAATATTTGGGAACAAAATGGTTGGATGTGTCTAAACATAACATGTACAAACTTTCTTCTTGTCATTATTCCCTAAACAATGCAGTGTAACAATTATAGGCATATTTGTCTTTGTTTCACTTTCCAAATAGTGTGCTTTTTACAAATTGAAGGTTTGTGGAAACCCTGTGTTAAGCAAGCCTTTTGGTGCTTTTTTCAACAGCATATGCTTACTTCATGTCTTTGTGTCATATTTTGGTAAATCTCACAATATTTCAAAACTTTTCATTATTATTATATCACTTACAGTTATCTGTGCTTAGCAATATTTGATGTTGTTATTATAATTGTTTGGGGTGCCACAAATTATGTCCATATAAATGGAAAACTTAACTGATAAATATAAATAAACAAAAAAAATTAAAGAAAATCTTCTCAAGGCAGGCAATCTTTCTCTATACACAAATAACCATGTTCTCTGATTTGAAATGTAAGAAGTACATATTCTTACTCAAAAATGTAAAAGCAAAAAAAAAAAACTCCAATTTAAACATGAGCAAAGTATTTTGGACTTCTTTTTTTCAAAAAAGTATAGACACGAAGCTAAGAAAGCACATGAAAACATGCTCAACAACATAAGCAATCAATGAATGCAAATCCAAACACCATGAGATATCATGTCACACTAAATGGCTTCAAATTAAAAATGAAAAATAACAATCAGCAATGAAGAGAAGAAATTTTAATGCTCACACATTGCTGATGGGAATACAATATGGTAGGTAGATCCCTGAAGTAAACACTCTGACCTTTCCTAACAAAGTTAAATATAGAACTATAGATTCCAGAATCTCCACTTTTAGATATATACCCAAGGTAAATGAAAACAAAAACACAAAAATATTCATAGCATTCATGATAGCCAAAATCTTTTAACAATCCCATTGCCCAGAAACTGATGAATAGGCAGATAAAATATTGTATATCCATACAATGAAGTACTATTCAGCCATAAAATGAATGAAGTACTGAGAACATGCTATAGTATAGATGAATTTTGAAAAGACTTTGATAAGTAAAAGAAATCATTCAGTTTATATGAAATGTCTGGCAAAGGCAAATTCACTGAAACAGAAAGTAGAATACTGGTTGTTGAAAACTTAGGGGAAAGAGTAATGGGGACCAACAGCTAATGGACATGGAATTTATTTTGGGGGTGCTAACAATGTTCAGAAATTAGACAGTAGTGATAACAGTACATATATATATATTTTTTTTTTTTGAGACTGAGTCTCACTATGTCAACCTGGGTAGGGTGCTGTGGCGTCACAGCTCACAGCAACCTCAAACTCTTGGGCTTAAGTGATTCTCTTGCCTCAGCCTCCCAAGTAGCTGGGAATACAAAGTCTGCCACAAGCATACGACTATTTTTTGATTGTAGTTGTCATTGTTGTTTGGAAGGCCTTAGCTGGATTCAAACCTGCCAACTGCAGTGCATGTGGCTGTCACCCTAGCTGCTGAGCTACAGGCGCTGAGCCAATTCTGAGCTTACACAATAAACAAATGTAACAAACGAATTGCACATTTTAAAGCTATGTAGTTTATGGCACATAAATTTTATCTCAGTTAATCTGTTTAAAAACACTCTGGGCATTAGTAGCCATAATTATGCTATAAATAATAGTCTTGAGAATAATAGAAACTGGTTTTTAGACATGATTTCTTAAAATGGCCATAATAATAGAACATCTGAGAAATGGGGGAATGTGGATCCTTCTTTACACATAGAATCATGGAAGACAGTAGCATCCCAGAGTTTCCCTGTAGCAATATATTATCAGAGATGGAGGGAACCTCACATGACCCTGAGTGACAAAGAAGTAGCTCTTTTTGTTCATGTTGTCAAATTAATAATAATAGACTTGAGAGAGAGACTGAAGGGTCATGACTTTGATTTTGAGAAATAAATACTGCAAGAGGGTGAATGGGTGAATTATATATGGAGTAAATGTAACCGAAGCCATCTCAGCAGGTAGCAGGTTTCAACACAGAGGGGAAGCATCAGCCAAGGAAAAAAAGATTTCCACTCTCTAGTGAATGCCAGTATGAACATACAATAACTAAGTCTCTTTCCCTAGATGCTATCTTACTATCTGAGAAGCTGTAAATGTCTATGCCACCCTGGGGAGGGGGAATGAGGTGGGAACAAATTGTGAATAGACTGAGTTGTACCCTGAAATGACTGAGAAAACCCGAAAGTGACATACACTTACCCAGAATCAGCTCATCATAAGCATCTACCCCTAAGAAGAATCAAGGCTCAAGGTTGAAATAAAATTTGGCTATAGAAAAATAATGACTTTGTGCAGCACTTGAATAAATGGTTTATGAAAGACAGGAGCATAAAATCTATTAATATAATTGAAGAAATAAACAGAAGAAACTTTATGATTAAATTCAAATACTTCCATGGCACTTGCAACAACAAAAAATAAACAAACGAACTTTAATTAAACTGAATAGCTTTCTATAGGTAAGGAGACAACAACCAAAGCAAATATACAACCATCAAAATGGGAAAGTATATTTACATATTTTGAATTGGACAAAAGCTTGATAACTAGGACCTACAGAGAACTCAAATTAATCAACATAAAAAGAGGCAACAATCCCTTATATCACTGGGCAAGGGAAATGAATCAAAACTTCTCTAAAACAGATAGACAAAGGGGGAGAGGCAAGATGGCCAACTGGAGCCAGTCTCTGACAGAAGCTCCCGTCCAGAGGAAAGTATAAAGTCCAGAAAGTACCCAATTAAGCTGAAGACTGGGACCCAAGCCGAGACAGAAGAGTGATAACTGCAGGTCACCTCAGCTGAGGCAAGCTGTGGATCCAAGAAAGCAAACATCGGGTACAAAATTCATCCCAAAGGAAAAGTGTCCATCCCCTCACCCAAGAAAGTTGTGTTCTTTTTGCTCTTTCTTTTCATTTGTGCCTATAGGTTTTCTACAGGTGTGTGGTGAACTGAGGACCTCTTGTCTCACCCCACAGGTGGGTGTAGAAAGTGGGATCTACTTCCCCAGAGGGACCCTGTTGTAACCCTTAGCACTCTCTTGCCTGGCATAAAAATTGAACTATCTTTTTCCCTGCCATTCTGAACTTTCAATTCACACTTCCCCCCTTGCCTGAACCAGAAGCCTAACTCCTGGAGAAACTATGGGGAGAGGCTCATGAGCAGTGCCACCCGCCCTGCCGGACCAAGCACCCTACACCCCGCCCAGCCAGTGCCTCTGGTCCCGCCCTCCTAGACACACATGTCCCATGCCCCCCATTGCAGAAGCCTCCATGTTGCGCCCAACCAGAAAGAGTCATAAGCCAAGCACTCTCCTTGCCGAAGTCACCAGGCACAAGGCACTGCCAGAACTATGTGCAGCACCCCCTGCCCTGCAGCTGGATCCGTGTGCCTTGCACCCCAGAGATGCTCCCATAGCCAGAACTCCCTGGCTGTAGCAGTCACCTGGGAGCTGTGCAGGACCACTTCCCACAAAGATTCAGCAACAATAAAGCAATCCTGCTGGGGTTTAATCTTGGAGAGACACCTCCCCAACTCTGAGGACTGCCAGAGGAAACCAGAACTAGCTCTATAGGGATGGGGTGTGGTAGAGTGGCTGGGTGGCTGAGGGAGAAAAACATTTGCTGACTTGTTACCCTCAGGTTTAGACTGAGTTCAAGTGGAAAACTTGCCAGTGACTATTGAGTACCCAAAGCAGGCAGGCCTCAGCTCCCCAAGGCAGCTGGTGGCAGAGGGTAGTGGCCAGGCAGTGGGGGCATTGATCTTCCTTTGACTCTGATAGGTGCAAAGTCCCAGCACATCTGCTTATTGTAGGGAGCAGGACCTCAGCCCTGTGGGATCACCAGTGACTGGGTGTGAAAGAAGAGCAAAGTGGAGAAAGAGAAACAGCCCCCTGGTCCAACTCTGTTACCAGGCAGACCTTTCTGACTACACAGAGCACCAGAGCAAGCCAAATTTGAGCAGCCAGTAGACCTCTGCCATCTAGTTGCTGGAGACCTTTCAAACTCTCCCACTTGAGAGTTCGTACTGACTGGGTCAATTGGTTTGGAACTCTTTACCTGGGCTAATCACCCAAGGACCCTCTTGGGTGGTACCCTGGTTGTGTGGTAATGAGAAGGGTTGATTTTCCTCTTCCAGTTGCTGTCCATGGTGGGTGGGTAGGGTCTTAGTTGCTTGTATTTCTCCACAGTTAAGACTTCAAACCAGAGTCACTGATCCACTAGGATCGGACAAGGAACAGCGGAATACAAGACAGAGCCACCTTAGCCCACAACACAAGCAGGTTTCATCAGCCTCAGACTGTAATACTGTCCAGAGCCTTTGCAAAGCTATAGGGGGAAAAGCTGCAGTCATCAGTCCCAGAAAGTTGACCAAGGGCTGGTTAACCACAACTCCAGGAACTCCCAATCCAATTTCACCTTACCTGTCCTTCTAGCCAATGGCAAAAAACAATCATGAGGTGGAATCAGTGGAAAAACTCTGGCAACATGAACAATCAGAGTAGATCATTTCCACCAAGGAATGATATAGCAGACACATCACAAGATTCCATTCATAAACAAGTAGCTGAGATGTCAGAATTCAAGTTCAAAATTTGGATAGCAAATAAGATCAACAGAATGGAGGCAAAGATTTCATTAGAATTTCAAGGAGTAATTCAAAAGATGTATAAAGAACACAACGAATTCAAAGACAAAACCACCAAAGATTTTGAAACATTGAGGCAAAAACTGGCCACCCTCAAAGATCTGAGAAATACAATAGTATCCCTCAATAACAGAATAGAGCAGGCAGAAGAATGGATCTCTGACATTGAAGACAAAGCTATTCAACACTCCAAAATGCTCAAAGAGGAAAAAATGGCCATCTGTATTTAATCTACTTAAACAGAACAACTTCCAGCCCAGAATTTAATATCCCGCTAAGCTAAGCTTTAAAATTGATGAAGCAATCAAATCTTTTATTGATATGCAAACATTGAGGAAATTTGTCACAAGACCAGCCTTACAGAAAATATTTCAACCTGTTCTACACACTGACCATCACAATGGACCTTCAGCAAAGTACACACCCAGAAATTAAAGGACAGAACCTAGTTTCCACAATGATGCAAAAGACAACACTAAGCAATGGACTTTCACAAAATAAGATGAATAGAACACTATCACACTAATCTATTATCTCAATAAACATCAATGACTTGAATTCCCCACTGAAGAGACATAGATTATCTGATTGGATTAAAAAACACAAGCCATCTATTTGCTGTCTGCAAGAAACACATCTCACATCAAAAGACAAATTAAAACTCAGAAGTAAAGGTTGGAAGTCAATTTTTCAGGCAAACGAATTCAGAAGAGAAGAGCGATTGCAATCTTATTTTCAGATACATGTGGATTTAAAGCAACTAAAGTCAAAAAAGACAATGATGATCACTTCATATTGGTCAAGGGAAAAATACAACAAGAAGACATTTCAATTCCAAATATTTATGCACCCAATTTAAATGCGTCCAGATTCTTGAAACAGACTTTACTTAGTTTGAGCAATATGATATCCTATAACACCATAGTAACAGGGGACTTTAATAACCCTCTCTCACAGCTGGACAGATCCTCTAAACAGAAATTAAACAAAGATGTTAGAGATTTAAATGAGACCCTAGAACAACCGTGCTTGATAGATGTATATAGAACACTCCATCCCAAAAATAAAGAATATACATTCTTCTCATCGTCCCATGGAACATTCTCCAAAATCAATCATATCCTAGGACAGAAAACAAACCTCAACAGAATCAAAATAATTGAAATTCTCCCTTGCATCTTCTCAGACCACAAGGCACTAAAAGTGGAACTCAACTCCAACAAAAATTCTTAACCTCACACAAAGGCATGGAAGTTAAATAACCTTATGCTGAATGAAAGTTGGGTGCGGGAAGAAATAAAAAAGGAAATCATTAACTTTCTTGAGTATAACAACAACGAAGAAACAGTTATCAAAACCTATAGGATACAGAAAAAGCAGTCCAGAGAGGAAAATTTACCTCTTTAGAAGCCTACATTCAAAAAACGGAAAGAGAATGCATCGACAAACTCACAGGACATCTGATAGAATTTGAAAAAGAAGAACAATCTAAGCCTAAACCCAGCAGAAGAAAAGAAATATCCAAAATTAAATTAGAGATTAATGAAATTGAAAATAAAAGAATCATTCAGAAAATTAATAAAACAAGGAGTTGGTATTTTGAAAAAATAAATAAAGTAGATAAAACTTTGGCCAGACTAACTAGAAATAAAAAAGTAAAATCTCTAGTAACCTCAATGAGAAATGATGAACAGGAAATAATAATTGATGCCACAGCGATACAAGATATTATCTCTGAATACTACCAGAAACTTTATGCCCAGAAATTCGACAATGTGAAGGACATGGATCAATATTTGGAATCACACCCGCTCCCTAGGTTCACCCCCAGATGAAATAGATCCCCTGAACAGACCAATTTCAAATACTGAGCTCAAAGAAACAATAAAAAATCTTTCAACAAAAAAAAATGTCCTGGTCCGGATAGCTTCACACCAGAATTGTATCAAACCTTCAAAGAAGAGCTTGTTCCTATATTACAGAAATTATTCCATAAAATTGAGAAGGAAGAAATCTTTCCCAGCACGTTCTATGAAGAAAACATCACTCTGATACCAAAACCAGGAAAAGACCCAACTGAAAAGAAGAATTTCAGACCAATTTCACTAATGAATATAGATGCAAAAATTCTCAACAAAATCTTAGTCAACAGATCACAGCTTATCATCAAAAAAGTCATACATCATGATCAAGTAGGTTTCATGCCAGGGGTGCAAGGCTGGTTCTATAAACATTATTCACCATATCAACAGAAGTAAAACTAAAAAATATGATCCTAACAATAGATGCAGAAAAGGCATTAGACAAAATCCAGCATCCTTTTCTAATTAGAACACTGAGGAGTATAGGCATAGGTGGCACATTTCTGAAGATGATCGAAGCTATTTATGACAAACCCACAGCTAATATTTTACTGAATGGAATCAAACTGAAAACTTTTCCTCTTAGAACTGGAACCAGACATGGTTGTCTTCTGTCACCATTATTATTCACCATAGTTCTGCAAGTTCTAGCCCATACAATTAGACAAGACAAGAATAAAGGGCATCCAAATAGGAGCAGAGGAGGTAAAAATCTCCCTCTTTGCTGATGATATGATCTTATATTTAGAGAACCCTATAGACTCAACCACAAGACTCTTGGAAATCATTAAAAAATACAGTAATGTTTCAGGATATAAAATCAATGTCCACAAGTCAATTGCTTTTGTATATGCCAACAAAATCCAAGATGAGATGTTAATTAAAGACACAACTCCCATTACCATAGCCCCAAAGAAAACAAAATACTTAGGAATATACCTAACAAAAGAGGTGAAGGTCCTCTATAAAGAAAATTATGTAACCTTAGTAAAAGAAATAGCAGGGGAGGCGCCTGTGGCTCAGTGGGTAGGGTGCCAGCCCCATATACCAAAGGTGCCAGGTTCAAACCCGGCCCCGGCCAAAGTGCAACAAAAAAATAGCTGGGTGTGTAGTGGGCACCTGTAGTCCCAGCTACTCGGGAGGCTGAGGCAAGAGAATCACCTAAGCCCAAGAGCTTGAGGTTGCTGAGAGCTGTGTGATGCCACAGCACTCTACTGAGGGTGATAAAGTGAGACTCCGTCTCTACAAAAAAAAAAAAAAAAAAAAAGAAATAGCAGAGAACCTTAAAAAATTAAGAAAATCCCATGCTCATGGCTGGGAAGAATCAACATTGTTAAAATGTCTATACTTCCCAGAGCAATTTACTGATTCAACGTCATCCCTTTTAAAATACCAACATCCTATTTTCAAGACCTGCAAAAAATGAATGGAACCAGAAAAAAACTTATATAGCTAAGGCTAGATTTTTCAAAATTTGTACTAATCTGGATGGAGGTGGAACACATTATTCTCAGTGAAGCATCACAGGAGTGGAGAAGTATGAATCCTATGTACTCAATTTTGATTATAAGATAATTAATTAAATAGTGAGGTATGGGGGAATGGGAGAAGAGACAGATAAGGAGGGAAGGGATGAGGGAGAGAAAAAGAAGAAAAAAAGAAGAACAAGAAAAGAAAATGGTGACTAATTTTCACATAAATTGGTTTTAATTCTGACCAACGTATATTACTTAAATATTAATTTTTCACTCAGCATGTTAATATGTTGTTTAGGATATTATATCCTCATTTATAAGTGACATATGTTTGTAAATTTTCCTTTAGAATAATATATTTTCTCCAACTTTAATATCAGTTATAACCCAGATGATTTTGATGTATTTCTTCTTTTTCTATTGTCTATAAGATTTAGCGGAGGAGACAAGATGGCTGACTGAAGCCAGCTTTCCACAGAGGCTCCCATCCAGTAGGAGAGTTAAAGGACAAAAATTCAGCAAGTAACCTAGTAGATTTGAGCTGCACTAAGAGAGAAGGTTGAAGAATGCACGTCAACCACACTGAGGTGAGCTGCAACCACAAGGATACAAACAAAAATCCATCCAAGGGGACGGGAGTCCCCTCCCCCATGAGAACGGCTCAGAGTGCCCCACAAACAATCAGGGAGAGTTCAGAGGTCCTCCCACTACACTCCATGGGAGAGAACCTCTAAAAACTGGACCTACCTCCCCTACTAGGGTGCCATGGCGTCCTCCTGTCAGGCATAAAACTGTATAAACTGTATATAGTCTCTACCTGGAATTCTGAGCTCCCAGGGCTCCCCTTTACTCACACTGAGGTCTGGAGGCCAGTCCCAGTCAGCGGAGAGGGGACTACACCGGAGTGGTAGTTCCCTGAGGCACAGTGCAACAGCCATCTTTTGGTGACAATACGGCCAGGCATAAAACTGTGTAAAGGTGTGTGTGGTCTCTGCCCGCAACTCCAGTCTCCCAGTGCTCACCGCACTCCCCTCTGCTCTCACTCCAAGGTCTGGAGGCCTGTCTCCCAGGGGTCCAGACTCTTGGGCGATTGCTCGAGGGGTGTAGACAGTGCTGGGCTGCAGCCGGTCGGTGCAGACTCTAGGGTATGGGAGCTGAAAGAGGATGGTTGGCCGGAAGGGAGCTACACCGGAGCAGCGGTTGCCTGAGCCATAAAACAGCAGCCCTCTTTTGCTAGCAATACCTCTTACTACCGAATATTCTGAAGCCAAACCCCCTGTCTCCCTGGGCAACCAGAGACTCTGAGTATAGGATTTGCCTGAGGCAACATAAACTTGCAAGCCAGGGAAACTCCCACGGTGGGGCTGACACAGAGGTCCCCTTTACTAAACCTAAGACGCATCTGGCCCTCAGGGGATCGTCAGCCTATAGACAATACAAGAGCAAAGACAAGCTGATTTGGAACTCAATTCAGCTTCTCTTCTGCAGGGGAACCGCAGAGTTGTTCTGTTCTGTTCTGTCAGTAACATTAATCGGGGCGAGACAGGACCTGAATGAAAACCCCCCAACCTTCATCAAGCGCTGAGGTTGTCAGGACTCCCCTCCTCCTGCTAGAGAGAGGCAGAGTGCAGCGGCCTGGCAGACTTCCTTGTGATTCAGGCAGGTGCAAACTCCTGGAGTACCGATTCACTACAGGCAACTGGGTCAGCCAACTGCATGGATATCAGTGACTGGGTGTGACAGCAGTGCAAGGTGGGGAAGGAGGCATCAACATTCCCAGACTGATATATTGGCTGGGTTGCTCCTCCTGACTCCATGCAGCACTGGAGCAAACCACACCAGAGTAGTCACCCAGACCCCTGTGATCCAGTTCCCAGAGACCTCTTAAACTCTCTCACCCAAGACAGGTGCAGACTGAGACAATTGATTTGGACCTTATGAACTGAACCAATCGCATGAGGACAAATCATGTGGTGCCAAAGGTGCACAGTGGTAGGAAGGTTTGATTTTCCTTTTCCAATTGTTTTTCTGTTGGGGGGCGGGGTGACTAAATTGCTGATTTTTCTCCACAGCTGAGACTTCAATCCAGAGTATCTGTTTCATTAGGGTGGAACAGAAACCAGATGAAACAGGACAGAACCACTTAGCCCCAGAAGAGGGTGATCATTGACTTTCAATCTCCTAAAGCAAAATAATTTTCAACCCCGGATCCTGTATTCAGCTAAACTGAGTTTCACTTATGATGGAGAAATTAAATATTTTATGACATTCATATGTTGAAGAAATTTGCTATACCCAAACCAGATTTTCAGGGTGTTCTCAGACCTATCCTCCATAATTAACAACCCAATCCTATACCACAAAAGTAAACTCACTCAGAAACTTCGGATCAAACTCCTATTTCCACACTGGCAAAAGGATTAAAAATGCCCACTGGACTTTTGAAAAACTAAATACCCAAAACTTCACCAGAATTATCAATATTCTCCATTAATGTGAATGGCTTAAACTGCCCTGTAAAGAGGCATAGGTTAGCTGACTGGATACAAAAACTCAGGCCAGATATCTGTTGCATACAAGAGTCACATCTTAACTTAAAAGACAAATACAGACTCAGGGTGAAAGGATGGTCATCCATATTTCAGGCAAATGGTAATCAGAAAAAAGCAGGTGTTGCAATTTTATTTGCAGATACAATAGGCTTTAAACCAACAAAAGTAAGGAAGGACAAGAATGGTCACTTCATATTTGTTAAGGGTAATACTCAATATGATGAGATCTCAATTCTTAATATTTATGCACCCAACAAGAATGCACCTCAATTTATAAGAGAAACTAACGGACATGAGCAACTTGATTTCCTCCAGCTCCATAATCATTGGAGATTTCAACACTCCTTTGGCAGTGTTGGATCGATCCTCCAACAAGAAGCTGAACAAAGAAATCTTAGATTTAAACCAAACATCCAACATTTGGAGTTAGCAGACATCTACAGAACATTTCATCCCAACAAAACTGAATACATATACTTCTCATCAGCCCATGGAACTTACTCCAAAATCGATCACATCTTAGGTCACAAGTCTAAACTCGCTAAATTTAAAGGAATAGAAATTATTCCTTGCATCTTCTCGAAACACCATGGAATAAAACTTGAACTGAGTAACAACAGGAATCTGCATACTCATACAAAAACATGGAAGTTAAGTAACCTTATGCTGAACGATAGCTGGGTGAGAGATGAGATTAAGAAAGAAATCGCCAACTTTTTGGAACAAAACAACGATGAAGACAGGAATTATCAGAACCTCTGGGACACTGCAAAGGAAGTTCTAAGAGGGAAATTTATAGCACTGAAAGCCTTCCTCAAGAGAACAGAAAGAGAGGAAGTTAACAACTTAATGGGACATCTCAAGCAACAGGAAAAGGAAGAACATTCCAACCCCAAACCCAGTAGAAGAAAAGAAATAACCAAAATTAGAGCAGAATTAAATGAAATTAAAAACAAAGGAATAATACAACAGATCGATAAATCAAAAAGCTGGTTTTTCAAAAAGGTCAGTAAAATAGATAAACCCTTGGCCAACCTAATCAGGAAAAACTGAGTAAAATCTCTAATCTCATCAATCAGAAACAACAAAGATGAAATAACAACACACTCCTCAGAAATTAAAAAAAAAACTTAATGAATATTACAAGAAAATTTATTCTCAGAAATACGAACATCTAAAGGAAATTGAACAATACTTGGAAGCACGTCACCTTCCAAGACTTAGCCAGAATCAAGTGGAAATGTTGAACAGACCCATATCAAGTTCGGAAATAGCATCAACCATACAAAACCTCCATAAAAGGAAAAGCCCGGGACAAGATGGTTTCACATCAGAATTCTACAAAACCATTAAAGAGGAATTAGTACCTATATTACTCAACCTGTTCCAAAAGGTAGAAAAGAAGGAAGACTACCTAACACGTTCTATGAAGCAAACATCACCCTGATCCCCAAACCAGGAAAAGACCCAACAAGAAAAGAGAAATATAGACCAATATCACCAATGAATATAGATGCAAAAATATTCAACAAGATTCTAACAAACAGAATCCAGCAACACATCAAACAAATTAAACATCATGACCAAGTTGGTTTTATACCAGGTTCTCAAGGCTGGTTCAATATACGTAAATCTATAAATGTAATCCAGCACATAAACAAATTAAAAAACAAAGACCATATTGTTCTCTTGATTGATACAGAAAAAGCTTTTGATAATATCCAGCATCCCTTCATGATCCGAACACTGAAGAAAAACGGTATAGAAGGGACATTTCTTAAACTGATAGAGACCATCTACAGCAAACCCACAGCCAATATCATATTGAATGGAGTTAAATTGGAATCATTTCCACTCAGATCAGGAACCAGACAAGGCTGCCCATTGTCTCCATTGCTTTTTAACATTGTAATGGAAGTTTTAGCCACCACAATTAGGAAAGAAAAGGCAATCAAAGGTATCCATATAGGGTCAGAACAGATCAAACTTTCGCTCTTCACAGATGATATGATTGTATATCTAGAAAATACTAGGGACTGTACTACAAAACTCTTAGAAGTGATCAAGGAATACAGCAGCGTCTCAGATTACAAAATCAACATTCATAAGTCGGTAGCCTTTATATATACCAACAATAGTCAAGTTGAAAAAACAGTTAAGGACTCTATCCCATTCACAGTACTGCCAAAGAAGATGAAATATTTGGGAATTTATCTAACAAAGGACGTTTTCTTTCTTTTCTAATAAAGAAAACTATGAAACTCTAAGAAAAGAAATAGCTGAAAATATTAACAAATGGAAAAACATGCCATGCTCATGGCTGGGAAAAATTAACATTGTTAAAATGTCCATACTACCCAAAGCAATATATAATTTCAATGCAATCCCTATTAAAGCTCCACTGTTATACTTTAAAGATCTTGAAAAAACAATACTTCATTTTATATGGAATCAGAAAAAATCTCGAATAGCCAAGACATTACTCAGAATTAAAAACAAAGCAGGAGGAATCACGCTACCAGACCTCAGACCATACTACAAATCAATAGTAATCAAAACAGCATGGTATTGGCACAAAAACAGAGAAGTTGATGTATGGAACAGAATAGAGAACCAAGAGATGAACCCGGCCACTTACCGTTATTTGATCTTTGACAAGCCAATTAAAAACATTCAGTGGGGAAAAGATTCCCTATTTAACAAATGGTGCCGGGTGAACTGGCTGGCAACCTATAGAAGACTGAAACTGGACCCACCCCTTTCACCATTAACTAAGATAGACTCTCACTGGATCAAAGATTTAAACTTAAGACATGAAATTATAAAGATACTAGAGGAGAATGCAGGGAAAACCCTTGAAGAAATTGGTCTAGGCCAGTATTTTATGAGGATGACCCCCACGGGCAATTGAAGCAGCTTCAAAAATACACTACTGGGACTTGATCAAACTAAAAAGCTTCTGCACAGCCAAGAACACAGTAAGTAAAGCAAGCAAACAGCCCTCAGAATGGGAGAAGATATTTGCAGGTTATGTCTCCGACAAAGGTTTAATAACAGAATCCACAGAGAACTCAAACGCATCAGCAAGAAAAAAACAAGGGATCCCATCGCAGGCTGGGCAAGGGATTTGAAGAGAAACTTCTCTGAAGAAGACAGGCGCACGGCCTTCAGACATATGAAAAAATGCTCATCATCTTTAATCATCAGAGAAATGCAAATCAAAACTACTTTGAGATACCATATAACTCCAGTGAGACTAGCCTATATCACAAAATCCCAAGACCAGAGATGTTGGCGCAGATGTGGAGAAAAGGGAACACTTTGCACTACTGGTGGGAATGCAAATTAATACATTCCTTTTGGAAAGATATATGGAGAACACTTAGAGATCTAAAAATAGATCTGCCATTCAATCCTGTAATCCCTCTATTGGGCGTATACCCAAAAGACCAAAAATCACATCATAACAAAGATATTTGTACCAGAATGTTTATTGCAGCCCAATTCATAATTCTAAGTCATGGAAGAAGCCCAAGTGCCCATGTATCCACAAATGGATTAATAAATTGTGGTATATGTACATCATGGAATATTATGCAGCCTTAAAGAAAGATGGAGACTTTACCTCTTTCGTGTTTACATGGATGGAGCTGGAACATATTCTTCTTAATAAAGTATCTCAAGAATGGAAGAAAAAGTGCCCAATGTACTTAGCCCTACTATGAAACTAATTTAGGGTTTTCACATGAAAGCTATAACCCAGTTACAACCTAAGAATAGGGGGAAGGGGGAAAGGGGGGGAGGGTGGAGGTGGATACAGGGAAGGGGATTGTTGGGATTACATCAGCGGTGCATCTTACAAGGTTTTATGTGAAACTTGGTAAACGGTCTATGAAGGTAGTGAATGATACCCCATGAATATATCAATTTACACAGCTATGATTTAATTTAAAAAAATAATAAATAAAAAGAGCCCAGGGGCTTTGAGCTGCACTGGCAGTCTCCACGCCTGCACACAGCACTGGCAAAGGGTCACAGCCTCACAGGGGTCACAGCGAGAGTGGGTATAGCCTGAAGGGGATAAGAAGGGGTGTGGGCAGCAAGTTGCATGTGAGAGAGGCCTGGGCTGACCAAGGCAAGGCTCTGTTGTGTCATTGCTGGGGGCTGCTCTTTCCTGAGTGTCACCCTTGGCAGCCCAGTCCATGTGGTGGTGGGCGATGCTAATGTGCTGCCTCTGTTACTAATGTGGCTGCTCCATCATGAGGGACTGGGACTATATTATGTATTTTATGTGCTTACATCTATTCAATTGGTATTTCGATCAATGGATGCATTACAAGCTTTCCCTTTAAAAGCCTAATAAACAACAAGATGGAAAGTAAAAAAAAAAAATCTAAATTAAATGTATGGTGCCCCATGATCACATTAATGTACACAGCTATGATTTAACATTAATAAAAAAATCTAAATTAAAACCAAAAATGTCATGAGAAACAAAATATCAAAAATCTAAAGATCAAAAGAGATGTACATTCTGTCATTGGTGAACTATCCTCCATTTTACTACAGGGTGAAAAAAATAGCTGAGGAATCTTTCTGTCTTCTTCTTTGGTTTAAGGATAAAAATGAACCTACTTAGAGGTAGTATCTCCAGTTCATAGCATCTTTAGTAATATAGTCATCAAAATTATTGAATAGTAACCATTATTTTTTATTATCTATATTTATCATATGTAACTTAATTTCAGTGTCATTATCTTAACTATGAATCATTTTAAAGTATTATACTACTTGGAAAGCTAAATGGAAGTTGAAGAAAAATAATCCATAATTTCAATTGGTTATTTCCTGGCCTATTTCCATCATTCAGGGTTACCTCTCTTGCTTCTAATTCTGTTATGTAAATGCAGGCATCCTCTCAGCAACATAGGAAATTTTCTTTTTAGTATTTTAGAGTGGAAATTTTCATAGAATATGTTAAAAAGAAAGAAATCATTGTATGGATATTTTCATAAAGATTTATCTTATACATAACAAAAAAATAAAATAAAGATTTAGCATGATCGGTTTTTTGAATTATCTTTTACTTTTATTTATAAATATTAGTTGTTTATTTTTTGATACTTAAAAAAAATAAGAAGTTAACTGATGACTCCACACTGAATCTCAGAGTCAAAGCATTCTATAATGGACATACTCTTATTTGACAATATGAATGTTACTTTCTTTGCATTATTATTATTATTGCTTAATATTTTGATGAAGCAATTGTCTGATTCCTTTTCTGAATGTATTTATGTTCATCCGTTCTTTACAAGGTTTTTGTTTCTAATCCTTATATTAAACATTGTTATTGTTATTAAATTTTAAGCCTTTTTAATTTTGTGAAGGCAAAAAATGGAAACCTAATTAACACATGTATATGTAAAAATAAAAAAATTAATTTAAATTAAAAAAAGTGGGAAACAAAAATGGATCATTCTCTCAGAGAGCTCCGTGATAATTTGAAGAGATCTAATATTTACCTGATAGGAATTCCTGAAGGTGATGAGGTTGCTGCAAAGGATACAGATTCTTTACTTAATGAAATAATCAAATAGAATTTTCCAGACATGCCAAGAGATTCTGAAATTCACATAGCAGACAGTTTTAGAACACCAGCACGACTCAACCCAAATAAAAATTCTCATAGACATATTATAATTAGAATTGCCAAAGTTAATATGAAGGAGAAAATTCTGCAAGCAGCCAGATGTAAGAAAATCATAATCTACAAGACAAAGAATATTATAATGACTGCAGCTCTCTCTGATGAAACTTTTGAAGCTTGAAAAGGGTGGTCATTGACCTTTCATCTCCTTAAACAAAATAACATTCAACCCAGGATCCTGTATCCAGCTAAACTGAGTTTCATCAATGATGGAGGAATTAAATACTTTAATGACATGCACATGTTGAAGAAATTTGCCATAACTAAACCAGCTCACCAGGATATTCTCATACCTATTGTCCATAATGAACAGCACAATCCTCCACCACCAAATTAAACTTGCTCAGAAACTTTTGCTCAAATTACAAATTCCACAGTGGCTAAAGGATTAAAAATTCCACTGAACTTTTGAAAAACTCAATACCCAATATACTTTCAGGCTTATCAATACTCTCAATTAATGTGAATGCCTTAAATTGCCCTCTAAAGAGACACGGATTCGCTGACTGGATACAAAAACTGTGGCCAGACATTTTCTGCATCCAAGAATGCCACATTACCTTAAAAGATAAACCTAGATTCAGGGTGAAAGAATGGTCATCTACAATTCAGGCAAATGGAAATCATAAAAAAGCAGGTGTTGCAATTTTATTCACAGATACAATAGGCTTTAAATCAGCAAAAGTAAGGAAAGATAAGGCTGGTCACTTCATATTTATTAAGGGCAACACTCAGCATGATGAAATTTCAATTATTAACATTTATGTGCCCCCAAACAGAATGCGCCTCAATTTATAAGAGAGACTAACAGACATGAGCAATGTCATTTCCTCCAGCACCATAATATTCAGAGATTTTAACACCCCTTTGACAGTGTTGGATAGATCCTCCAATAAGAAGCTAAGGAAGGAAATTTTAGACTTAAACATAACCATTCAACAATAGCATTTAACAGACATCTACAGAGCATTTCATCCTAACAAAACTGAATACACATTCTTCTCATCAGCCCATGGATCATCCTCCAAAATTGATCACATATTAGGTCACACATCTAAATTCAGTAAATTTAAAAGAATGGAAATCATTCCTTGTATTTTCTTGGACCATTATGAAATAAAAGTTGAACTCAGTAACAACAGGTATCTGCATACTCATACAAAAACATGGAAACTAAATAACTTCATCCTGAATAACTGGGTCATAGATGAGATTAAGAAGGAAATTAACAAATTTTTGGAACAAAAGAACAATGAAGACACGAACTATCAGAACCTCTGGGATACCACAAAGGCAGTCATCAGAGAGAAATTTATAGCATTGCAAGCCTTCCTCAAAAGAACAGAAAGAGAGAAAGTCAACAACTTAATGGGACATCTCAATTAACTGGAAAAGGAAGAAAATTCCAACCCCAAACCCAGCAGAAGAAAAGAAATAATTAAAATTACAGTAGAACTAAATGAAATTGAAAACAAAAGAATCACACAACAGATCAATCAATCAAAAAGTTGTTTTTTTTTTTTAAAGTCACTAAAATAGATAAACCTTTGGCTAACCTAACCAGAAATTGAAGAGTAAAATCCCTAATTTAGTCAATCAGAAATGATAAAGGCCAAATAACAACAGACTCCTCAGAAATTCAACAAATCCTTAATGAATTTTACATAAAAATCAATTCTCAGAAGCATGAAAATCTGAAGGAAATAGATCAATACTTAGAAACATGCCGCCCTCCTAGACATAGCAAGAAAAAAGTGCAAATATTGAATTAGTTTATAACAAGTTCTGAAATAGCATCAACAGTAAGAAATATCCCCAAAAAGAAAAGCCCAGGTCCAGATGGCTTCACAACAGAATTCCACCAAACCTTTAAAGAGGAACTAGCACCTATATTACTTAACCTTTTCCAAAACATAGAAAAAGAAGGAATATTTCCCAACACATTCTATGAATCAAATATCACCCTTATCTCCAAACCAGGAAAAGACCCAACAAGAAAAGAAAATTATAGACCAATATGTCTAATGAATATTGATGCAAAAATATTCAATAATATCCTAGCAAATAGAATCCAGCAACACATCAAACAAATTATACATCACGAACAGGTGGGTTTCATTTCAGGGTCCCAAGATGCTTCAACATATGTAAATCCATAAATATGATACATCACATAAATTAAAAAACAAAGACAATATGATTCTTTCAATTGATGCACAAAAGGCTTTTGATAATATCCAACATACTTTTTTGATCAGAATGCTTAATAAAATAGGTATAGAAGGAATATTTCTTAAACTGATACAGTCCATCTACAGCAAACCCATAGCCAATTTAGTATTGAATGGAGTAAAATTGAAATAATGTCCACTCAGGAACCAGGCAAGGATCCCCACTGTCTCCACTGCTTTTTAACATTGTAATGGAAGACTTAGCCACCACAATCAGGCAAGCAAAGATAATCAAAAGGCTCCAAATAGGACCAGAGGAGATCAAACTGTCATTTTTTGCAAATGATATGATTATATATCTGGCAAACCCCATGGACTCAACTACAAAACTCCTAGAAGTGATCTTGAAATACAGCAATGTCTCAGGATACAAAATTAACAGTCACAAATCTGTAGCCTTTATATATACCAACAATAGTCAAGGGGAAAAAACAATCAAGGACTCTATTCCTTTTACAATAGTGCCAAAGAAGATGAAATTTCTGGGAGTGTATCTAACAAAGGACATGAAAGATCTCTGTAAGGAGAACTATGAAACTCTAAGTAAAGAAATAGCTGAAGATGTTAACAAATGGAAAAATATACCATGCTCATGGCTAAGAAGAATCAACATTGTTAAAATGTCTATACTACCTAAAGCAATTTACAGATTTAACGTGATCCTTATTAAAGCACCTCTGTCATACTTTAAAAACCTAAAAAAATTAGTACTGCGTTTTATATGGAAATAGAAAAAATCCTGAATAGCCAAGATGTTACTTAGGAAGAAAAACAAATTGGGAGGAATCACGCTTCCAGACTTCAGACTATACTATAAATCTATAGTGATCAAAACAGTGTGGTACTGGCACAAAAATAGAAAGGTAGATGTATGAAACAGAATTGAAGACCAAGAGGTGAACCAAGACACTTATCATTCTTTAATCTTTGATAAGCCTATCAAAAACATAAATTTGGGGAAAGATTCTCTATTAAGCAAATGGTGCTGGGTGAATTGGCTGGCGACCTGTAAAAGACTGAAACTGGGCCCACACCTTTCTACTCTAACAAAAATTGAGTCTCACTGGTTAAAGGAATTAAACTTAAGACATTAAACTATAAAAATTCTTGGAGAGAGTGCAGGGTAAACACTTTAAAAAATTGGCCTGGGAGAATAATTTATGAGGTGGACACCCCAGGCAACTGAAGCAACATCAGAAATGCATTACTGGGATCTTATCAAACTAAAAAGCTTCTGAACTGCCACGAACACACTAAATAAAGCAAATGGACAGCCCTCAGAATGGGAGAGGATATTTGCAGGTTACATTTCTGACAAAGGTCTGATAACCAGAATTTACAGAGAACTCAAATTTATTACTAAGAAAAAAATAAGTGATCCCATTTCATTGTGGTCATGAGACATGAACAGAAGCTTCTCTGAAGAAGACAGGTGCATGGCCTACAGACACATGAAAAATGCTCATCATCTTTAATCATCAGAGAAATGCAAATCAAAACCACTCTGAGATACCATCTAACTCCAGTAAGAGTAGCCCACATCACAAAAATCCCCAAACTACAGATGTTGGTGTGTATGTGGAGAAAAGGGAACACTTTTGCACTGCTGGTGGGAATGCAAGGTAGTACGTTCCTTTTGGAAAGAAGTTTGGAGAACACTCAGGGATCTAAATGTATACCTGCCATTTGATCCCGCAATTCCTCTTTTAGGTGTATATCCAAAGGATCAAATATCATTTGGCAACAAAGATATTTGCACCATATTTTTCATTGGAGCTCAATTCATAATTGCCAAGTCACGGAAGAAGACCAAGTGCCCATCGACGCATGAATGGATTAATAAATTATGGTATTTGTATACCATGGAATACTAAATAGCATGAAAAAAATGGGGACTTTATCTCTTTTATGTTTACATGGATGGAGCTGGAAAAGATTCTGCTTAGTAAAGTATCTCAGGAATGGAAAAAATATATATCCAATGTACTCAGTACTACTATGAAACCAACTTATAATCACTCGCACTTACATATGAAAAATGAAACACAACTATAGCCTAGGATGAAGGAGGGAAGAGGAGGGAAAGAGGAAAGGAAGGATGTGGGTCAGTAGAGGGAAGTTCAATAGGTGGACCACACCTATGGAGCATATTGCAAGTACAAGTTGGAGCTATCAGGTGTAGAACACAAATGTCTTAACGCTGTAATTGGGTAAATGAGGTAAAGGCTATGTTAATTAGTAGGAAGTAAGCACTCCAATTTGTACAAATAATCAACACATTGCATCCCATAATGGCATAAATATATTCATGATCTATGTACAAATGACTTAATAAGAAAAATAGACAAATGGCTAAAAAACATGAAAAAAATGCTCATCGTCCCTACTTATCAGAGACATACAAATCAAAACCATCCTGAGCCTAACCCCCATGAGAATGTCCCATATCACAAAATTTCAAAGCTGAAGATGCTAATATGAATGTGGAGACAAGGAACCCTTCTACATTGCTAATGAGACTGAAAACTAATACACCTTTTGGAAGGAAGCATGGAGAATCCTCAAAGAACTCAAACTAGACCTCCCATTTGATCCTGCAATCCCATCACTAGGCATCAACCTAGAAGAAAAAAAAAATCCTCTTACCATAAGAACACTTGCACTAGACTGTTTATTGTAGCTCAATTTACAATCTCCAATATATGGAAATAGCCTGAATGCCCACCAACTCAGGAATGGATTAACAAGTTGTGCTGTATGTATACCATGGAATACTATTCAGTGACTAAAAAAGATGGAAACTTTACATCTTTTGTATTAAACTGGAAGAAAGTGTAACACATCATTCTTAGTAAAGCATCACAAGAATGGTGAAGCAAGAATGCTATCTACTCAATTCTGATATGAGGACAATTGATGACCTAGTATCAGGTTAAGGTAGGGGGGGTGCATGGAGAGGGGGTCACAGGGTGTGACATACCTCTTAGGGATGGGTCATAGTTATAAGGGACTTTACCTAACAAATGCAATCAGTGTAATTTGGTTCTGTATACCCTCAATGAATTCCCAACAACAACAACAACAAAATGTGTTATCAAAGAGTACTCACACTCCTCCTCCTTTTATAAATGGACTTCCTTTTTCTTTTTTTTATTTTTATTAAATCATAGCTGTGTACATTAATGTGATCATGGGGCACCATACACTTGGTTCATAGATCGTTTGACACATTTTCATCACACTGAAACATAGCTTGCTTTTAGGCAAGTTTTATTTCTAGATAATAGAATCTAGAATTGGATAAGACTTCAATAAATATCTAGCCTGATACACTCTCCTTAACTGTAGCTACACCTCCAGGTGACATAGAAATTAGGTATTTACAGTGAAGCCTATTTTATTTTGGACTCTTCTAAATGTTAGAATAATTTTTTAACTGAAAATCTATCTCTAACGTCTGTAAATTGGTTTTATTTCTGATCTTATTATTCAATTATTTGATAAATATGTTATAAACACCACACTAGGCATGGAAGTTACAACAGGAATCACGACAGGCATTGTATAGAGGGTCCATAAACATGGATCAAGAACCCTGATCTTTCTCTGATGTTCATAAAATCTTAGGTGTATAAATGAATTTAGGAAAAAGCAATACAACAAATCATCTTTCCACATATAGTGCCTATTTAGCAAAATAATTCTTGAAATAATGTCTCATGGAATCTAAGATGGATGGGGAGAAAAGTGAAAATGGGAGGAGGCAACTAGGTAGGAGCAAGTCAGGGGTATCAATATAATATAAGTTAAAGAGCAATTACAGTGTGAGTGAGTAAGCATTATAGGAAGATAGAAGACTACTGTGTAAAAATAGTGTGCTTGATGGGGATTAGAAAATTTGGGGGTTTCTTTAATAATGCCATTTCTGGAGTTAATACTGAAGTTTGATCTAACATCCCCATTTCCAAATGTTATGGACTGAATATTTGTGTCCTGCCCAAATTTATATGTTGAATTTCTAACCTCCAATGTGATGTAATTGGAGATAATTAGGATTAGGTGAGAATGAGTGAACAGGTGTCATCTGATAAGATTAATGTCCCTACAAGAGAAAGAAACCAGCACTCTCTCTGCTACATGAGGATAAAGTTAGAAGATAGTTGTCTGGAAGCCAGGAAGAGGACTTTCACCAGAACCAAATATGTCTGTTACCTTGATCCTAGACTTCTAACCTGCAGAACTGTGGGAAAAATAAATGTTTGTTATTTAAGTAACCAAGCCTATGGCCCTTTGTTGTAGAAGCCCCAGCAGATACCAACCTGTAATCTGTCTTCTTGTCTGTAGAGAAAAATATAGTTTTCATTGTATACAGTTATGATTTAATAAAAAAATTAAAAAAAAAATAAAAATAAAAATTATAAGCTTTGAAAAAAAAAGATATAATTTTTCCACCATTTGGATTAAATGAACTATTTCAGGTAAATTACTTAAAAATATTTCTTTGAACATAATCAGCTTTAAGTAGATGTCACTTTTTGTTTTTTTATTATTACCATTACCATTACCTTTACTTCAATGTCTGGAATTAGTCACAAGACACAAAAGGAGCCTTGGGAATTTGGGGAAGAAAAGAATCACTGAAAGCCAGAAAAAAATGTATGAATAAAACAGTAACATTCGTATAGAACTTAAAATTAGTTTGAAAGTACTTCCAAACATATTATTCATATACATATTTATATACTCATTTGTAAATACATATTAATATATAATTTATAGAATATTCTTGTGAGGTATTAATAGTACAAGCAATAGCCTGACTTTACATATGGGGAAGTCAGTTGCTCCTAAAATCTCTGATATGAAGTAAGCTATGGTGTAAGCCTAAATTAACCTGTCTTGTGTCTGGTGTTCTTTATTCTCTTCTGTCTCCTTTAATAATAATAGGGGTAAGAAAAGAAACCTTAACAAGTGAATTGATCCAAAACAGTCTAAATTAAAATGGAGAGAAGTAAGTCTAAAATCGTTCTGAACCTTATTATTTTCTTGAGGACTTTTTTAAATTCCCCGGGAAACCTTCTCCCTGGCTTGACCAATGTTTTCTGCATCTGTTCCTGAGAACAATTTTTGCTGTCCCTTTCAGCTGAGGAGCTATTCCTATAATCAATTCTCTACATACATGAGACCCAAACCACCCTTTCTTTATCATTTACACCACACATTTCACCCTTAGAGAAGACAACTCAATACTGCTCTCAAGAAAATAACACATACTATCATCAGTCTTTTGTTATGCATCATTAACACCAACCTTGTACTATTTTGAATCAAATTTGTTAAACATGGGTGCATATTTTTTCTTATGTGTTATAAGGGCATTAAGTACGTGGTGTTTCTAGGGATACCCAAAAGGGTTTGCAGTGTGTCTCGTTAATGAAAAAGATGAAGCTGGAAAATTGCTTGCTGTAGTTAATCCTGAAAAAGATTTTTCAGAGAACACTTTGTCCATGTTCAGGATGGAAAAATACAACAGCAATAGATGTTATGGATTTTTTTTTCACTAGTTGGTTGATAAAATATAACAATTCATAACTGAAAGATGATTCCATGAGAGCTTTTAAAATAATAATACAGAGATTTCACACAAGATGGCTAACTAGTAGCAATGCCCGGCAGAGGCATCTGAGCAGAGGTAGAAAAACTGGATAAAATAGGAGTCTATGAAGCCAAAGATGAGGAGCTAAGCCAAGAAAGAAGTTAGACAAGCTGTGACTCCAAAAAAGAGCATTCAATAAAACAAATTATAGGTACAAAGCCTAATGCCTAGAGGATGGGAGACCCCTCGCCCTAGCAGGAGGCTCACCATGGGATCTCTGCAAGTGACAAGGGGACAAAAGACCTCTCATTTTACCTCACTGGAGAGACCACTAAACATGGGGTCTCCTTCTCCAAGGAGGTCCCACTTATGAACCTAGACATCACCTCGCCCAGCATAAAAGTGAACGAATATTTTCCCTGCAATTCTGAATTCCCAGTCCACCTTTCCCCCCTCACATGGTGGTCTGAAGTTCTGCACCCTGCAGAGCCCAGAATGTTTGGTCTTTTCCTGAGAGATCTGGGCATAGTGAGGACCCTTAAACATCAGCACAAAATCTGTGACTCATGATGAAGAAGGAGGGCATGGGAAGAAAGGGACACATGGCGGTGAGAGGAGGCACCATCCCCTGGTTATGACTATGCCTGGCCGGCAGTGGTGTTGACCCCAAGTTCTGGCTGTACCTTGTGGGAGGGAGTGCAGAGCCCCTGATTCTGATGGTGCCTGTGAGCAGGGGGAGCAGTCTCCAGGAGTGGACTGAGCTCAGCAGGTGGGGTAAGAATCCCTGGCTCAAACTGAGCTGGTGAGCAGAAGCATGGATGCTGGGTTTGGACTGAGCCTGGCAGGTGAGTATATGGGACTCCGGCTCAAACTGAGCTAGTGAGCAGAGTCGTGGACACCTAGTATGGACTAAGCCCAGCCAGGCTGGGTCCCAGACTACTGGTTTTGTCTGTGCATAGGGGGCAGTGGTGCCGATGCCCAGTTGGACTTTGATGGACAATTGGCAGCTCACTATAGAGGATGAGGTGCCATACCATCAAGGTTGTGAGACAGACCGATTTCTTCAAGGGTTTTCCCTGCACTCTCTTCTACTATTTTTATAGTTTCATGTTTTAAGTTTAAATCTTTAATCTAGTGAGAGTCTAAGTTAATGGTGAAAGGTGTGGGTCCAGTTTCAGTCTTCTAGAGATTGCCAGCCAGTTCACCCAGCACCATTTGTTAAATAGGGAATCTTTTCCCCCATTGAATGTTTTTAACTGGCTTGTCAAAGATCAAATAATGGTAAGTATCTGGATTCATCTCTTGGTTCTCTATTCTGTTCCAGACATCTACTTCCCTGTTTTTGTGCCAGTAGCATGCTTTTTTGATCACTATCGATTTATAGTATATATTGTCACAAAAATAGAGACATAGAAATCTGGAACCAAACAGAAAACCAGGATATGAAACTAACATCTTATAGCCACCTAATCTATGATAAGCTAAACAAGAACATCCACTGGGGGAAAGAATCCCTATTCCATAAATGGTGGTGGAAGAACTGGATATACACATGTAAAAGACTGAAACTGGCCCCACACTTTTCTCCACTCACAATAGTTGATTCAAGATGGATAAAAGATCTAAATTTAAGGCATGAAACAATAATAATCTTCAAAGAATGCATGGGAAAAACACTTGAAGATATCGGCCTAGGGAAAGACATTATGAAGACTTCTGTTGCAATTGCAACAACAACAATAAACAAATGGGATTTAATTAAACTGAATAGCTTCTGTACATCGAAGGGGACAACCAAAGAAAATAGACAACCTACACAACGGGAAAGGATATTTATATATTTTGAATCAGACAAAAATAACTTGGATCCTTGATAACTAGGATCTACAGAGAGCTCAAATGAATCAACATGAAAAGAGCCAACAATCCCTTATGTCACTAGACAAAAGAGACGAATAGAACCTTTTCTGAAGAAGACATAAATATGGCTAACAAACATGAAAAAACGCATGTCATCCCTAATTATTAGAGAAATGAAAATCAAAACCACCATGAGGTATCATCTAACCCCAACAAGAAAGGCTTACATCACAAAATCAAACTGCAGATGCTGGCGTGGATGTGGAAAGAAGGGAACCCTTTCACACTGCTGGTTGGAATGAAAACTAATACAAACTTTTTCTTTCCTTTTTTTTAATGTGTCTCACTATGTCACCCTCAGTAGAGTGCTTTTGCATCATAGCTCAAAGCAACCTCAAACTCCTGGGCTTAAGTGATTCTCTTGCCTCAGACTCCCACGTAGCTGGGACTACAGGCACCCACCACAATGCCAAGCTATTTTTATTTTTGTTTTTGCTGTAGTTGTCATTGTTGTTTGGCAGGCCCAGATTGGGTTCAAACCCACCAGCCCTGGTGTATGTGGCCAGCACCCTACCGCTGAGCTACAAGCACTGAGCCCTAATAAAACTTGCTTTGAAGGGGAGACAGAAGAGAGAGGAGAGAGAGGGGTGGGGTGTCACAATTTGTGACACACCTTTTGTGGGTGGGACACAATCATAAGAGATTATTTACCTAACAAATGCAATCAATGTATTCTGGTTCTTTGTATCCTCAATGAATCCCCAACAGTAAAAATAAATAAATAAATAAATAAATAAAATAACCAAAGATATGTACATAGTTAGGAAAATATAACAGAGGGAAAGGAATTGAAAAGACATTCCAGGGGCTTCAAAACACAGTAGAGAGCCTGAGTAATAAAGAAGAACATAAAGAAGAAACGATTTCAGAAATTGAAGACAAGACATTTGAACTATTCTAATCATTCAAATAGGCAGAAAAAAGAAAAAGAGGACAAAAGCAGAATAATCCTGAGAGATTGAAAGAATTACTCCACATGTTTGAACATCCATGTTACAGGGATTCCTGACGGAGAAGAAGATGATGTAAAAAGCACTGAAGGTCTATTTCAAGACATCATGGTGGACAATTTTCTAAACATTGCAAGAGCTGCAGAAATTCAAGTACTAGACAGTTTCAGAACCCCAGCAGAAATCAAATATTTTACTGATATGCAAATGTTGTGGACATTTGCCACAACTAGACCAGCTCTACAGGAAGTACTCAGACCCATTCTTCATAATGACCAGCATAATGGCCCATCACAAAAGTAAACACACGCAGAAATTACAGAAATAAGCCTAGGTTTCACAGTGGTGCTAGTGATAAAACTAAGCAACAGACTTTCACAAAACAAGATGAACAAAACTCCACCAAACCTATAAACTCTCAGTAAATGTGAATGGCTTGAATTCTGCATTAAAGAGATACAGGCTGGCAGAATGGTTAAAAAATCTCAAACCAATATCTGCTTTCTGAAAGAAATGCATTTCACGTCTAAAGATAAATCAAGACTGAGGGTAAAGGGATGCAAAAGAACAATCAAGCAAAATGGAAAACAGAAAAAAAGCAAGGGTGGAAATCTTATTTGCAGCTATAATTGGATTTAAACCAACAACAAGGAAAGACATCGATGGACACTATATAATGGTCAAAGGAAGCATACAAAACCAAGGGATTTCAATTTTTAACATCTATTCACCCAACCTAAAAACTCCTACATGTATAAGATGAACACTAAATGATCTGAAAAATGTGATATCTTCCAGATGCATAATAGTTAGAAATTTCAACACCCGTCTGACAGAACGGAACATATCCTCTGAGCAGAAACTAAATGGAGAAATAATGGACTTAAACATGAGCCTAGACCATATGGACTGAATAAGCATATACAGAACATTTCATCTTAATAAAACTGAATACATATTCTTCTTATCAGATCATAAATCATTCTCCGAAATTGACCATATCATAGGGCACAAATCTAACATGAAAAAATTGAAAAGAATAGAAATTATTCTTTGTGTATTCTTGGATCATCACAGAATGAAAGTTGAATTTAACAACAACAGAATTTTTTCTACCCACAGAAAGTCATGAAAACTAAACGACCTTAAGTTGAACAACAGCTGGTTTAAGGATTATATTCAAAAGGAAATAATTATATTTCTTGAACAAAATGATAATGAGGCCATAAGCTATCCAAACCTGTGGGATATTCCAAAGGCAGTACTAAAATGGAAATTTTTGGCATTAGATACCTTCATCCAGAAAACAGAAAGAGAGCAAGTCATCAACCCAATGGACCATCTCAAGCAACTGGTAAAGGAAGAACAATCGAACCCCAAACCTAGCCGAAGAAAAGAAATAATCAAAATAAGATTGGAATGAAATTAATTTGAGAAGAGAAGAGCCATTCAGAAGATCAGTGAAATAAAACATTGATCTTTTGAAAAGATTAATAAAGTCAACCAACCCTTGGACAGACTATCCAGAAGCAGAAAAGTAATGTCTCTAATAACCTCAGTCAGAAATGAAAAAGGAGGAATAATAACAGATACTACAGAAATATAAAATATCCTTAATGATCACTACAAAAAGACCATATTCCCTGAAATATTAAAATGGACCAATACCTGGAAACACACCACCTTCCTAAACTCAACCAGAAAGAATTAGAAATTTTGAATAGACCCATATCAAGCACTGAAATTGTATCAACAATACAAAACCTCTAAAAAAGAAAATCCCTATACCAGATGGTTTCACACAAGAATTCTATCAAACCTACAAAGGAGAGAAGGAACAAATCCTTCACAACAAGTACTATGAAAAAAATATCGCCCCAATACTAAGGCCATGAAATGACTTATAAAAAGGGAAAACTATAGGCCAATATAATTAATAAAAATTGATGCAAAAATATTCAATAAGATCTTAGAAAACATAATACAGTGACATATTAAGAAAATATATACATCATGATCAAGTGGGTTTTATGCCAGGGATGCAAGTTTGATTCAACATACATAAATCCATAAATCTAATTTGCCATATAAATAAAATAAACAGATGATGTGATACTTTTAATTGAAGCAGAAAAGACTTTTGACATTATCCAGCATCTTTTCCTAACAAGAACACTTAAGAAAATAGGCATAGGTGAGACATTTCTTGAACTGATAGAGGCCATCTACAACGAACCCACAGTCACTATCATATTGAATGGAATAAAACTGAAAGTATTTACACTTAGAACTGGAGCCAGACAAGGATGTCCACTACTGCCACTGCTATTCAACATAGTCCTGGAAGTCCTAGCCAATGAAATCAGACAAGAGAAGGTGATCAGTGTATTCAAATGGGGACAGAGGAGGTCAAACTCTTAAGATCAATGACACGCTCTTATACATGGAAAAAAACACAGGAATTTAACTAAAAATTTCTTAGAAGTGAAGAGAAAATTTAGTAAAGACTTTGGATACAAAATCAATACCTACAAATCAGCCACCTTCATAATTGCCAATCACCATGAAGCTGGGAATGAGAATCGAATAAAAGACACGATATCCTTCATGATAGCATCAAGAAAATGAAATACTTGGAAATATATCTTACAACAGGCATGAAGTATCTCTATAAAGGGAACTCAGAAACCCTGAGAAAAGAAATAGAAGATGTTAAGAAATGGAAGAACATACGATGCTCATGGCTGGGAAAAATCAATATTGTTAAAATGTCCATACTACACAAAGTGATCTACAGAATTAACACAATCCCCATCAAAACCCCGATGTTATACTTTTAAGAACTTGAGAAAATAGTACTTTGCTTCATAGGGAACCAGAAAAAACCCCTGAACATCCCATACAATTTTAAGAAGTAAAACCAAATCTGGAGGAATCATGTTACCATACTTCAGGTGATACTACAAGTTTGTAGTGATTAGAACATGGTACTGGCTCAAAAATAGAGACATAGATGTATGGAATAGAATAGAGAACCTAGAGATGAACCCAGCCACATGTTGCCATCTTATCTTTGATAAACCAAACAAAAGCATGCACTGGGAAAAATAATCTCTACTCAATAAATTGTGCTAGAAGAACTGGTTAGCCACATGTAGATGACTGAAACTGGACCCATACCTCTTACTACTGACACAAATTGACCCTAGCTGGATAAAATATTTAAATTTAAGACACATAACAATAAAAATTCAGAAGAAATTGTGGAGAAAACAGTTCACAAAATTGGCCTGGGAAAAGATTGTATGAAGAAGAACCCCTTGGCAATTGCAGCAATATCAAAAATCAATAAATGAGACATGAGCAAGGTAAAAAGTTTCTGCACAGCTAAGTGTACCACAACTAAAGCAAACAGACCTCTGGAAAGGGAGATGATATTTGCATGCTACATATCTGACAAAAGGCTGACAACTAGAATCTAGGGAAACTCAAATTAATCAACAAAATGAGCACAAACACCCCCATTTATAAATGAGCAAGAGTCTTGAACAGAATGGACAACAAATACATGGAAAAATGCTCATTGTCCCTCATCATCAGACAAATGCATTCAAAATCACTTTAAGATATAACCTTACCCCTGTGATATTATTCCACATCACATAGTGGGCACGAGGGAAGGGGTGAGCAGACAGAGAAGGAGGTAAGGGCTGAAGGAGAGGAAAGGAAAAAAAAAAAAAGAACAAGAAAAGTAAAGAAAATGGTGACTAATTTTCACATAAATTGGTTTTAATTTTGACCAAGTGTATTACTTAACATTAATTTTTAACTCAACTTGTTAATATGTTGTTTAGGATATTGTATCCTCATTTATAAGTGACATATGTTTGTAATTTCCCCCTCATAATAATGTATTTTCTCCATTTTTAATATAAGGTGTACCCAGATCAAGTAGAATAATTTTGATGTATTTCTTCTTTTTCTATTGTCTATAAGATTTAGCATGATCTGTTTTTTGAAATTATCTTTTGCTTTTATTTATTAATATTAGTTGTCTATTTTTTGTTACTTAAAAAAATAATAAGTTAACTGATCACTCTATACTGAATCTCAGATTCAAAGTATTCTAAATAGATGTACTCTTATCTGACAATGTGAATGTTACTTTCTTTGCATTACTATTATTATTATGAAGGCAAAAAAATGGAAACCTAATTAATACATGTGTATGTAAACATAAAAAAGAAATTATGCCTGTATTTCCATCTCACGTTACACTTTAGCAGATTCTGATCTTTCCCATGAAATATGGTATGATGGATTCTGCGAAACAATACTGGATGATCCTGTATTCATTTATATCCTACAATATTAGGTCCTCCAATTTCTTATGGAAGCCCCCAACTTTTTCAGGAAAAAAATTAATGATCTTTAATTAATGTCTTCTACTTTTTTAGTGTATCTCCATCTTGTCTTCCCACTAAGAATGCAAACCTCTCTGGGATAGGGACACCTTCTGTATCATTTATTTTCCTTCTCCTCTAGCTTTCACTGTTCATAGATGCAGGTGAATAAAAAAGTGACCTGTTCATCCCAGGGATGCAAGGCTGGTTTAACATACGCAAGTCCATAAATGTTATCCACCATATTAACAGAGGCAAAAATAAAGATCACATGATCCTCTCAATAGCTGCAGAAAAAGCATTTGATAAAATCCAGCATCCTTTTCTAATTAGAACACTGAAGAGTATAGGCATAGGTGGCACATTTCTAAAACTGATTGAAGCTATCTATGACCAACACACAGCCAATATTTTACTGAATGGAGTAAAACTGAAAGCTTTTCCTCTTAGAACTGAAACCAGACAAGGTTGTCCTCTGTCACCTTTACTATTCAACGTAGTGCTGGAAGTTCTAGCCAATACAATTAGGCAAGACAAGGAAATAAAGGGAATCCAAATGGGAGCAGAGGAGGTCAAACTCTCCCCCTTTGCTGGCGACATGATCTTATACTTAGAGAACCCCAAAGACTCAACCACAAGACTCCTAGAAGTCATCAAAAAATACAGTAATGTTTCAGGATATAAAATCAATGTCCACAAGTCAGTAGCCTTTGTGTACACCAATAACAGTCAAGATGAGAAGCTAATTAAGGACACAACTCCCTTCACCATAGTTTCAAAGAAAATGAAATACCTAGGAATATACCTAACGAAGGAGGTGAAGGACCTCTATAAAGAAAAGTATGAAATCCTCAGAAAGGAAATAGCAGAGGATATTAACAAATGGAAGAACATACCATGCTCATGGATGGGAAGAATCAACATTGTTAAAATGTCTATACTTCCCAAAGCAATCTACCTATTCAATGCCATTCCTATCAAAATACCAACATCGTACTTTCAAGATTTGGAAAAAATGATTCTGCGTTTTGTATGGAACCGGAAAAAACCCCGTATAGCTAAGGCAGTTCTCTGTAACAAAAATAAAGCTGGGGGCATCAGCATACCAGATTTTAGTCTGTACTACAAAGCCATAGTGCTCAAGAGAGCATGGTACTGGCACAAAAACACAGACATAGACACTTGGAATCGAATTGAAAACCAAGAAATGAAACTAACATCTTACAACCACCTAATCTTTGATAAACCAAACAATAGCATACCTTGGGGGAAAGACTCCCTATTCAATAAATGGTGTTGTGAGAACTGGATGTCTACATGTAAAAGACTGAAACTGGACCCACACCTTTCCCCACTCACAAAAATTGATTCAAGATGGATAAAAGACTTAAATTTAAGGCATGAAACAATAAAAATCCTCCAAGAAAGCATAGGAAAAACACTGGAAGATATTGGCCTGGGGGAAGACTCCATGAAGAAGACTGCCATGGCAATTGCAACAACAACAAAAATAAACAAATGGGACTTCATTAAACTGAAAAGCTTCTGTACAGCTAAGGAGACAATAACCAAAGCAAAGAGACAACCTACACAATGGGAAAGGATATTTGCATATTTTCAATCAGACAAAAGCTTGATAACTAGGATCTATAGAGAACTCAAATTAATCCACATGAAAAAAGCCAACAATCCCGTATATCAATGGGCAAGAGACATGAATAGAACTTTCTCTAAAGATGACAGACAAATGGCTAACAAACACATGAAAAAATGTTCATCATCTCTATATATTAGAGAAATGCAAATCAAAACAACCCTGAGATATCATCTAACCCCAGTGAGAATGGCCCACATCACAAAATCTCAAAACTGCAGATGCTGGCATGGATGTGGAGAGAAGGGAACACTTTTACACTGCTGGTGGGACTGCAAACTAGTACAACCTTTCTGGAAGGAAGTATGGAGAAACCTCAAAGCACTCAAGCTAGACCTCCCATTTGATCCTGCAATCCCATTACTGGGCATCTACCCAGAAGGAAAAAAATCCTTTTATCATAAGGACACTTGTACTAGACTGTTTATTGCAGCTCAATTTACAATCGCCAAAATGTGGAAACAGCCTAAATGCCCACCAACCCAGGAATGGATTAACAAGCTGTGGTATATGTATACCATGGAATACTATTCAGCCATTAAAAAAATGGAGACTTTACATCCTTCGTATTAACCTGGATGGACGTGGAAGACATTATTCTTAGTAAAGCATCACAAGAATGGAGAAGCATGAATCCTATGTACTCAATTTTGATATGAGGACAATTAATGACAATTATGGTTATGGGGGGGAGCAGAAAGAGGGAAGGAGGGAGGGGGGTGGGGCCTTGGTGTGTGTCACACTTTATGGGGTCAAGACATGATTGCAAGAGGGACTTTACCTAACAATTGCAATCAGTGTAACCTGCCTTATTGTACCCTCAATGAACCCCCAACAATAAAAAAAAAAGTGACCTGTAAATAGGTCACTTAAACTTTGTGACTCTATGTTTCCTTATCTTTACAGTTAAGGAGTTGATCTAGACCAGATATTCTTCACCAAATGTTTGTACCAGAACCTAGATGATGTTTCCAAGCCCAACCCCCAGAGTCAGATTAGATCTTAAGTGAAGACCAAGAAAATTTATCTCAGAGGATTTTATCTTGTGGATTTTAAGGCCATGTTGAGATCCCAAGTTGAGAAATGAGCTGTAAGAAATCTACCACTCTACAAAAATGTTATTTTTCTGTATGGCATATAGAAAGTATTGCTCTTAAGATTTTTTTAGTCTGGAGCTATTTTCACTGGCTATTTCAGCCATTGCTCTGTATCAGTCAGCTATTAGTTCTCACAATCTGGCCTACTCATATCTCTAAATGTAACAAGTAATAATGTTATTTTGTTTTCCTACACCAGCGGTGCATCTTACAAGGGTATATGTGAAACTTGGTAAACAGTCTGTGAAGCTAGTGAATGATGCCCCATGATTGTATCAATGTACTCAGCTATGATTTAATAAAAAAAATAAAAAAAAGAACTACTGAAGTGAGTGGCCCATATATTTGAAAATTAAAGAGCCGTTTTAATGGTTAGAAGTGGCTGGAGAGAAGAAGAAAAATGTTTTGTTTATTCAAATAATGGCAGTTAGATTTGTTTTTAATAGCTTCCCTTTCTTCCTAGTGAGATTCCATACTTACTGCATATTATAAACTCTCTATAGTTCAGTTTGATTATTTCCTCTCCACTGCCCTATCAGCAAAACCAAACCAGGGGGATAATTATCACATCCAATGTAGTTATTTCTCTTTTAAAATACTCAAAAATAGGCTGAACATGGTGGCTTGCGTCTGTAATCCTAGCACTCTGGGAGGTCAAGGTGGGAGGATTGCTTGAACTCAGGAGTTCATGACCAGATTGAACAAGAATGAGACCCAATCTCTACTAAAATAGAAAATAATTACCTGGGCCTTATGGCAGGTGTCTGTAGTTATAGCTGTTTGGGAAGCTGAAGCAATAGGATCACTTGAGCCCAAGAGTGTGAGGTTGCTGTTAGTTATGATACCACAACACTCAACCCCAGGGCAACAAAGTGAGAGTCTATCTCAAAAAATATATATACTCAAAAGTAAAGAACATATTTAGTTCTCATGTGGCTATGTGACAGCTGCTTTGTGTGGTGCATGGGGGCCCAGAGCAGAGGTTTTCAGCACCATTTGAGAAGAGTATTTAGAAGCAAGATTTGCCACTATACAGAAACTTATATGCCACTTCTGGCATGCATGATATAGGATAAAATTTCCAACAACTTCTGATGATTATGGTGATAATAATCATGATAATGGTGATGTTATTTTCCCAAAGTGGTAGATAAGAAGTATAGGTCAATAAAATCATCATATTGCAAACATATAGAAAACTGGTATTTTGATTTCAGAAGAGGAGAGTGAACTGCAATGGGAATCAGCAAACCTAGTCACCAATGCCAGATTAGTCACTTACTAAATGCGTGGGCAGTTTCTTTCTCTCTCTTTGAGAATCATTTTCTTTATCTATAAAATAAGATTGTGGGATCTGACCAGTAATTTTCAAACTATTATGTAATTATATCCCTTCAACATCTACCTAAAAGTGGTAAGGTTGTCAGAATCTTTATTCTCTCTCTTAATCAAAGCAACTTTTCCAAAGGCCCTAAGAGACTGAAATTTAGTTACCTAGATTTTTTAAGAGTGAAAAATCATCTAGATAATTTCTATGCTACTTTACATCTAAGACTTTCCATCTATAACTCTACAGTATCTAAGATTGGAAAACAGAGATCTACCAAAAGTTCACAAAAAATCTTCATTTTTCCTCCATCAGTTGTTCTTGCTATTGTTGTCACACACTTCTGAAAATCCTCTATCTTCCCCCTCCTGAGCCTCAAGTCATAAGACAACTGCCTAATTAAGGAATATTAGCTACTAAAATGACATTGTTGCCCTACAGGGCAGGCTTAAAATCTAAGCAGATTGAGAATTACCTAGGTATTGGAATTTGGAGAAAGTAAATGGGAGGCTCATATTTTCATCCTATGGGGCTGTTTACTGAAGTCTAAGTGCCTTTTTCAGTGAATAGAACCTCTTGTTGCACACAGGTAATTTAGTCTTATGATACAGACTCTTAATGGAAAAGCAACACTGACATATCCACACTCAGAAGTGACTTTTATCTGAGAGTGAACTTTTGGTTATAGAAAAAAAGAATTGAATGCTTCAAGTCATGTCTGAAGTTGGAATAATGATAAATATAATTAAAATAACAAAAATGACACTGATAATTTACTGAGTCTTTAGTAGGTACCAAATATCATAGTAGACGCTTGTCTTACACTATCCTATTTTGCACTTACAACAATCTTATATGGTAGGTGAATCATCTGTTGGAATGATAGGACCTCTATTAATTATTGTATTATTATCATTTAAAGGTTATGAAATTGGGAAGCTAGAGAAACAAATTTTATCAATTGCATAGTCTGCTGTCACATTTCCTTGACAATATGGAGTCACTTCTCTCTTTCAGGTGGTATCCTCATCTCTGACAATATTAAATTTACTTGGGAAAAAAACTACTATTACCACAGCCTTTACTTCTGAAACTTTAGCACCCTTTTAGTGACTTGTCTACAAAGGTTCCCAACAGCCTTCTTATATTTTTGTGTAAAAATCAATAGTGTGAAGTAAGCTTAAAACTTTACACTTCTTTCATCTAGTGTTAACAATATGATTTTCCTTTAAGAGGCATTCAGTTTATATTTCCTTTTATATCAAAAAATAATTTTAAAACAAAATAAGATAAAGTTTCTCAAATAGTGGGAGAAATTTAGGCAAATCTTTTCCTTCATATAATACAGGGTGTCCATAAAGTTCATATGCCACTGAAAATAGCCAAACATTTTAGTTGTATATACCTGTAAAAGACAAAATTATCCCTTCCAGCAGGAAACATTAAGAGCTTGTGTGGACTCCCACTTCCTATTGTACTTTCAGATGGTCTTGTTAAATGATTAAATTGGATTTCTTATGAGCATTAATTAAGTTGGCAAAAAATTAATCTTTGCCCCACCCCAACCTTAAATATAATAATTGATTAATCTGTTAGAATTATGCTGATGCTTTTGGAAAGGGATTATATTAGTAGAATTTGGCCACATACCAAGTCTGTGGACTTCCCTTTAATTTTCCTGTGATATAGTTGGTGCAAGTGTTGCTATCCTCATTTTCCATATAAGAAACATAGAAACAAATTGCCTTGTCAGGCAGTTAGCGATTGGTTAAGTTGGAAATTTACTAAAACACAAATATTTTAACTATATCCCCTTACTTTTTATAGCTCACTTTCTAGTTTTTCCCCCCACTGAATGCCATATTTTTATAACAGATTTGAAGTGGGGAAGTCTTGATGCACCTACCACAGGAAAAATGCTTTGCTAGGGCTATAGAGTCCCTAGGAGACAAATCTTTCTCCCATCTCTCCTTTAAACTAATGACTCTCTAAAATAGTATCTTCTATTTACAGCCTTCAGAATTTTTGTTTTCTGTTCATTCCCTCCATTCTCCACCTATTGTCTTGATATTCTCCTCCAATTTGCCTTTTCTACCTTCCACATTCTCTATGTTTTTTAAAAATGTGGGGGGGAAACGGTAATATTTAAGCTAGGATTGTCAGATACAATTCAGGATGCCCAGTAAAATTTGAATTTAAAATAAGCAATGAATATATTTTTTTAGTGTTAGTATGTCACAAATACTGCATAGGAACATATTTTATACTAAGAAGCAATTTGTTGTTTATCTTAAATTCAAATTAAACTAGGCATCCTGTATTTTTATTCCATAGATTTGTCAATAGTAATTTAACAGCACAGGTTCCAATGTCTAAATGCCTCGTGTCTTGGCACGAGGAATGGACCCATGAAGGAGTTTTGGGTCATCAGAATAGGGAGGTCTTGGCACCAGGACTGAAGAGACTTAACATAAAGTCTGTGTTAGGGTACTGAGGAACTCTGGGAGGAACCCTCTGAAGTAAACATCAGTTGTATTTATTATCACAAGGCAGGAAATATTTGTTAGAAGTTACTTATCATACATCATCATTAAAAAGGGTGATTATGGAAATTGTTAGACATAATGTCTCTATTCACTTTTTTGCAAAAGCTCATATCTTAAGCGTATCTCTGCCTCTAGTGTAAAGAGACCTTTGGAATCTAGAGACTCTTTACCATAACCATGAGGCCTGGTATTGCCACACCTCATATGTATGTATGTTCTCTCTTGGAGGCCAGTTTTCTGATGTCCTGGACACACATGACTCACATGTGAATCTTGTGATTCTCCAGGTCTCTCAAACAGGAGGCAAGACTTATGCTAAAGAAGAGGGCTCAAGTTCCTCTACATATCCCCCTATTTTGTTTTTAACATTAACAGAACACAAGTAAACACTTTGTCTTGTTTCTTCTGTCATTGTGTCAGACAACACATCCATCATCCAAAGATAATGATAATGAAGAGGAGGATCATGAGAGCACCAAGAAACTACATTCTTCAATTTAATACTGAAAACCAATGAGAAGGAGATAACCATTGAAAATCATTTTCTAAAGTGAACAAAACAAAGGTCAGGCATGGTGGCTCACATCTGTAATCCTAGTACTCTAGGAGGCTGAGGCAGGTGGATTGCCTGAGATCACAGGTTCAAGACCAGCCTGGCCAGAGTGAGACCTTGTCTCCAAAAATAACTTGGCATTGTGTTGGGAACCTATATTCTCAGCTACTTGGGAGACTGAGACAATTGGATAGCATGAGCCCAAGAGTTTGAGGTTGCTGTGAGCTATGACGCCAGAGCACTCTACCAAGGGTGACAAAGTGAAACTCTGTTTCAAAAGATAAATCAATAAAGTGTCCAAAACATAATGTTGGCTGGCCTTTTGGATGGCAATATCTTGTTCATGTAGTTGGCTGGATAAGTCAGCTATATCTTGAGCCATAGTGTCATTGAAGGCACTATGTCAATGATTCTTAACTTGTTCCCATGGATAAAGGGAACTGCTGTAACACAAATGTTGGTGTTATTAAAGCCACACCAAAGACCAGTTCTTCTTTGTAGAGCTTGTTGTTATTACCAAGCCTTTCAAAGGAAGCTTTGAAGTACCAAGACTACATTGTAAAGTCTTTACAATTTACATTGTAAATTTTAGCTTATCTTATGAGCTCTTGTGTATAGTCATCATAGTATCAACAAAATGAGTAGTTTTAACAGATTCAGTTTAGGCAGCTATAGCCACTGATGCAGAACCAAGTAAAACAATAGCAGAGACTATAAAAATGATTGGGGTCATAAGGGACCTTTTGGTCTTAATTTCTTTAACACATCTATTAAAATATGTAAAGTGGAATCTGCTTGCCAGGGTTGTTCAAGATGAACTGGAGCCCAGGTGTCTACCTTTCTTTTCATAATGAATACAGTGGTGATGTTCAAACTAGTAACATTGTGATAGAAAAAGCAAGTACTTAACCAAACAGTAGAAAATGAGAGGGTAGAAGAATAAATTGTGTTCTGAAATGAAAAAAAAAAAAAGAGGATAATAAGAATGCATATTGCTAGTAGTACATACAAGGATTTTGTTGGAGAAAGAAGTTGAATTTACTGTAAACATGCCAGTAGCACTGGTACAGAAAACACCATGTCTTAAAACTCAGGGGGAAAGAAAGTAGGGTAAAGTCAGTCAGTCTGGCTCAGCAAATGTCACCCTAGGGGCATAAAAAGACCTCCAGTCCCAGTGGTGTTGTTACTGGAAAGGGGGGCTTAGAATCTCCCCCAAATGCAGGCTGCACTAAATGTGGTTCTATTAAGTGAGTCCAATAGATGTGTTCTGCATTAGTGGCAGAGAGAAAAAATCAGGCAAACCACGAACCTGTTCTCAGAGATAGGAGTGCTGAGCTGTCTTATAAGAGAGGTGGCATCTTGAAATAATTTCTTAAGTGATCCGCATGTCACCGAGGTGTCCCTTGTGTTTGGGAGCAGAAGTACTTTCAGATTAAGCTGAAGACTCATCAATTGAAAGGACTCCTGGTTTGGCTGTGGGTTGAAGTCATCCTTCCAGCTGGTGTTTGGTCCTTTTTGTAAGGAACCACGTAGGTCTTGTTGGTGTGGAAACACATACATACCCTCTCCCCCATGTTAACACCAGGTAAGGTTCTTCCCATTGAGTCAAGTATAAGAATCGTATAAATGCTCACTTATCTTTTGGCCATGTTGATTTGGAAGCATTTTGAAAATGCCATTGAAATACAGAACAATTGTAAGGATTTCGATTGAAAAGATTAATAGTTATAAGGGCTCTATTGATAATATCTCTGGGGTGAGAGATACAGAGATCATTTCCTCCATTATTTTTAATGTAATTTTTTAAAGTGTGGTTAGCAGGTTTGATAATAGCTTCTTTGTGGGGTTGTAAGGTATTTTTGTAATATGTTGAATTTGGCAATTAAGAAGAAAGTTTTGAAAAGTATTACTAGTTTCCATTTAATGGTGTAGCATGGATATGCTTGTTATGAATTTTAACGTGGATCAATTTGAGTGTTTTTAAATGATGGATGATGTACAATATTTGTTTGTTATAGTTCAAAACTGTGTAAACCTCCGGAGTTAGAGGTTTTTGTTTTGTTTTGTTTTTCAAATGGAAGGTCTTTAGATGGCTTGACAATTGGGGCAAGCCCTTATGTTTGCTGAGCAAGTTCAATAGGTAATTTAAACTGATGTGCTAATGGTTTGGCGTTTTGATAATGAGAAGCATGGGAGGCTGAAGCCTGTTGCATTAACATAGTAAATATATTTTGTGTGAGAAACTGGTGTACCTACTTGGTTATTACTTAGGATGAATTTTTTGGCAGTTTGGCAGTTTTTATTACTTTTCTCAAAGGATAAACACTGGACTTAGTTACAAAAAACATTTTCTGAGATGAATTAAAAATTATTACTGATAGCATACATTAAGACAGGCTAATATTTTATAATATCAGAACACTATATATATAATTTATAGAAAACTAATTACTATTTTATATATACTATTTTATATAGTTTTAACAGATCAAATAAGCCTAAAATATATTTTTTAGACTTTCAGTGGTTTAATATTTTAAAAAGACCAAATTTAGATCTTTAATTTTGGAAGGTTTGTTAAATATTAAAGATTTAAGACATTTGTTTAAATAGAATCACAGGCCAAAAGATTTTAAAGGCAATATATAGTTAACTGGATCACATGCAAATTCTTTCATAAATTTCCTTTTATGAGTTCTGTTCAACCTGCACAGACAGTTTACAAACATCTTAAACCTTCTGTATTGTCCTGTATTTCACTTTCTAAATGACTATGATTTACTGTTCTTGTAAATAACCAGTCATTCTGTTTCAGGACCAAATTTATTACACAAGATTCTTTCTTACACAATGCTATTTTCCATTCTGTTTATTCTTTCTTACTCTTAAAAAAACACTTTTCACAAAACAGGATCATGGTCTCTTATAAAGTTAATTAGTTATTTGGCCAAATCGATACTTAGAGGATTTAAAAGACAAAAATTATACTTTTTGATTAAAAACTCAGTTTTCTAAGTAATTTAAATAGCTTAAGCTTTACATTTTATGAATGACTCATTTTATGAAACATAATGTGACTTTAAGGTTTTAAGTTAGTTACTGAAAAGTGTTTTGTTTTGTTTTATTTATTTTTATTAAATCATAGCTGTGTACATTTGTATGATCATGGGGCACCATACACTTGATTCATAGATCGTTTGACACATTTTCATCACACTAGTTAACATAGCTTTTGTAGCATTTTCTTAGTTATTTTGCTAAGACCTTTACATTCCACATTTACTAGGATTCACATATACCCTTGTAAGATGCACCGCAGGTGTAATCCCATTAATCCCCCTCCTTCCCCCTCCCTCCCTCCTCCCTCCCCTACCTTTCCCCTTTCTCCCTATTCTTAGGTTGTAACTGGGTTATAGCTTTCATGTGAAGGTCCTACATTAGTTTCATAATAAGGGTGAGAACATTGGGTACTTTTTCTTCCATTCTTGAGATACTTTACTAAGAAGAATATGTTCCAGCTCCATCCATGTAAACATGAAAGAGGTAAAGTCTCCATCTTCTCTAAGGCTGCATAATATTCCATGGTGTACATATACCACAATTTATTAATCCATTCGTGGATCAATGGGAAAAGTGTTTTGAAACTACAATATAGGCACCATTTCTGACATCTTCTTGTCTTTCTAAGTCTTACATGGCCACATGCATTAAAGATGGCTGCAAAAGATAGGACCTCATAATACTTCTGCCAGGGGGCAGAAGTAGAGAAGGGAAGGGGCCATGTGGACTAGACTGTGCCTTGTAGCTGCTGTCCTAGGTAAGGAGAACACGTCCCTAGGCCTCACCACAGCCATCTACCTAACTGACCTCAGAATTCAGAGGCTCAAAATCAAGAACATGAGTTAACAGTCAAATTTAGTAAAATTTAGAAATGTTAAAGAAGTGGCAGTTTTATAAGCTTTAAACATCTTAACATTAACAACAGGTTTAAGACTAATTTCATTTATCAAACAATACCAAAGTCACTTGAACAAAAAGGAATATGAGTTCTTTTTTGTTTTTCTGATAAAATACTTAATGTAAGCTCTTACTTTTTCTTTTTCTTCCTTTCTTCTTAAGCCAATTAATTAGAGCACTTTGAATATTTTGATAGTGAAATATCACACGTACATGACATACAGACAAGCAAACGGATAGACATACAGACTTTATATTTACCAGTTTTAATATATATATTTATTGAGACTATTAATTTTAATTATCTATTTACCTTAGCGATTTATCTAGGTTCTAGTTATTATTTTAAGTTATTTTTGTTAACCATTTTTACATCCTGTAAATTTTGTTAATCATTTTTACATCCTGTAAATTTTGTTAACCATTTTTACATCCTGTAAATTAGATATATAAATATAATTTTAATTACTGATTTTAGACTCATAAATTCTACTAAGAAAAAACAAACCTAAGGGGCTGCACCTGTGGCCCAGAGAGTAGGGCACCGGCCCCATATATCGAGGATGGCGGGTTCAAACCCGGCCCCGGGCAAACTGCAACAAAAAATAGCCAGGCACTGTGGCAGGTGCCTGTAGTCCCAGCTACTTGGGAGGCTGAGACAAGAGAATCACTTAAGCCCAAAAGTTGGAGGTTGCTGTGAGCTGTAATGCCAGGGCACTCTACCGAGGGTGACATAGTAAGACTCTGTCTCACAACAAACAAACAAATAAACAAGAAAACCAAAGTATTTTAACCAGACTTGTTATTTTAAGTAATTTAATATCATTGTAATAATTCAAGGATCCATTCAAATGCCATTTTTCTCTAGAGTCAAGATGATAGACATGACCTGGCCATGTTACAGTAAAATTTCATTGCTTTTTAGTTGTAGGTGGGTACACATATTGACACCAGTCAGACAGAATATGCCCCAATGGGCTGTTATTTTGGATTGAGGCCTGAAGTTTCATAATACACATCATATATAGAAACACTGAATTTCTTAAGAACAAAATCAGAACTGATGAAAACTAAAGTTTTCAGCACACAACCGAAATAAAGCAGTTTGGCCACAGTAATTAGAGATAACGGGTGTGTGAGAGCAGAATCCCAAGACTCCCAGGAGAAAAATCCCAGTGGCCCTGCTATGAGTGTTGGAAAACTACACCCCCAGGCTGTCTTTCTGGGTGACCACTAGTATTCCCAGTAGCATTTATATAGCACTAACCGGAGTAGTTTAGTGGTCACCTTTTAATGTGTCAAATAAATGAGACAATTGATAATTTAGGGGTTCCCAAAATAGGTCTAAGCCAATTAAAGTAACCTAATAATTGTTGTAAACTCTTGTGGGCAGGACACAGTTACAAGAGGGACTTATCTAACAACCATAGTCAGTGTAACCTAATTCTTTGTACCCACAATGAATGCCAAACAATAAAAAAATAAAGTTAATTGAGTTGGAGAATCGAACATTTTGAGGGCAAACAGTGGAGTAAATTAATTTGTATCTTAAATAGGAAATGAGGGATTTAGTTTGTATTTCTTCAGGGACAATTATTAATCCATGTTGAGAAATTTGTTTTTGAAAGTGTTTATAGGCATCATGAAGAACAATTTTTTGTTTTGTTGTTAGAACAATAAGGCTCCCAGTCAGGAGCTCAAGCTACCAATGAGCCTAATTCTTTGGATGTTGGCAGAGGAGAAAATTCCTTGTTTGTTTGACTGGGGGGAATGGATTCTTGCTCTACCAGGGGTGGTGAAGGGACAGGGTGATTTTGGCCTGCTGAGGTGGGGATACTGGTAACATTTCTTATATGGTATTTTCTAATTTTGAACTTTCTTCCTTTGTGTCAGAAATGTGCAAAGGCATGAGAGCAGCCCTAATTAGGATTTATGCCAAAAGGGTAGAAATACAAATTTTCGGACCTTTAGTGGCCTGTAGTTTAAGTACATAGCCAGTAAGTTCTCATAGATCTAAGTCTAAAGTTCCTTTCTCCGGGAACCAAGGGCAATGTAGCCATATAGCTTGAAAAAGTGAGACTAAAGCTATTTTTTTCTAGCCTGAAATCAGCAGCTTTTAGCAGTGGTTTGAGATATTGATGTGTAAACATTGCTTTTGTGAAAGTTTTTATTCCATGTTAAAAAATACCCTAAAGTTAATTCAATGAAAGGGAGATTACTGGTTCAGTGGGTATCTCCAGGCTTCTTAACCTAGCCAATGGACTCGCATTGTAGTTTCCCTGCAATCGCTGCTTCTTACACTAGGCCTTGAGGCCTGAGGTCTGATCAATCAGTCTGGTCATGTCGGGGTCACCAGAAGAGGGAGTCTTGGCATGAGGAATGAAGGGGCTTAACACAAAGTCTGTGTCGGGGGACTGAGGAACTCTGGGAGGAGTTCTCCTGAGTAAACCTAAGGTCTGCATTTATTATCACAAGCCAGGAAAAATTAATTAAAAATTACTTATCAGACATCACCGTTAAAAAGGGGGAAATATGGAAAGTGTCAGACAGAATGTTTCCAATTCATTTTGCAAAATCTCAGACTTCAAGCAAGACCACTGCCTCTAGAGTCAAGAGACCTTTGGAATCTACAGACTCTTTACCATAGCCTTTAGGCCTGGTATTCCACCCCTCACATATATATTCTCCCTTGGAGGCCAGTTTTCTGATGTCCTGCATGCACACAAGTCACATGCCATTCTCCTGATTCCCCAGATCTCTCAATCAGGAAGCAAGACTTATGGTAAAGATAAGGGCTCAGTTTCCTCTACAATTGTGCACATATAGAACGTCTCATTTTGAATGCATTTTTTTTGGGGGGGCAACAGAGTCTCACTCTGTCGCCCCAAATAGAGTGCCCTGGTGTCACATCTCACAGCAACCTCAAACCCTTGGGCTTGAGCAATCTGTTGCCTCAGCCACCAATGAGTAGCTGGGACTACAGCCACTTGCCACCTCCCCTGGTTAGTTTTCCTATTTTTAGTAGAGACAGGGTCTTGCTTTTTGCTCAGGCTGGTCTCAAACACCTGAGCTCGAGCAATCCAACCCACCTTCTCCTCCAAGAGTGCTAGGATTTCTGGTATGAACCACCATGCCCAGCCTGAGCATGTCATTTGGAATAGCCACATTTCAAAGGCACAGTGGTCACATGTGGCTAGTGGTTACCACATTGGACAGACAGTTATAGAAGGATCACTATATGGCTAAGAACCTCATTCTATAAAGTTTTTAGAGAAATATGAAACGTGAAGGATTTAGAGTCAATTGCAAATGGTTGGCAAACATTCATCACACACTTGTTGTGTGTCAGACACTGTGCTAGCCACACAGAGGAATAAATTAATCTCAATCTAGAAAAAGTGCATTGTTTTGCATAAAGCCTGTCCAGGTAGATTAGCCATTCCACCTGAGTACAAAGAAATTATAATAAGGAGTTGTGTGTGTGTGTGTGTGTGTGTGTGTGTGTAGAGACAGAGCCTCACTGTATTTCCCTTGGTAGAGTGAGCTCACAGCAACATCCAACTCCTGAGCCTAGGCGATTCTCTTGCCTCAGCCTCCAAAGTAGCTGGGACTACAGGTGCCCACCACAACACTCAGCTATATTTTTGTTGCAGTTTGGCTAGGCTTTTTATTTATTTATTTTGCAGTTTTTTTTTTTTTTTTTGGCTGGGCCTGGGTTTGAACCTGCCACCCTCAGCATACAGGGCTGGTGCCCCACCCACTGAGCCACAGGCACCACCCTATAATAAGGAGTTTTTAAAAAGAAAATTATGGGGGTGGTGCCTGTGGCTCAAAGGAGTAGGGAGCCAGCCCCATATGCCGGACATGGTGGGTTCAAACCCAGCCCCAGCCAAAAAAATAAAAACTGCAAAAAAAAAAAAAGAAAGAAAGAAAAGAAAAGAAAATTATGGATCGTTTAATTAGTTGTTTTTAACATTGGGATTTATATTATTGCATATGGTACTAAGCGTGTTAAGAGGATGTGTTTTGTAATAAATAAAAATCACAATGAATGCAGCAGAGGCCTCACCCAACTCTTGGCCCATGACTTTCAAGCTGTATCATATAAATCATCTGGATGGCTTGTTAAAACAGATTCCCAGGACCCACACCCATAGGGTCTTATTTTGTAGATTTAAGGTGATGCTGCCTGTCTATGAATCACACATAGAATAGCTCTGGTTTAGGCAACTGTTCTTTACATGGCCCCTCTGAGAAAGCATTTGAAAAACTACCACAAAAATGTGACTTGAGCCACATTTGACATGCTTTCTGAATTTTTCAAACTAATGAGCCTTAGGAACTACAAACTGATGTAGTTTGGAATATCAAAAATTTCTCAGCTATCCATAAGAAGTAGAGATTTCTAAGCACAGCTGGATTACACTTTTAAGTCATCAAACAAAAAGCCTACTGACAAGCACTTTCACAGGAATGCCACTGGAATAAACTGGTGTTTGTACTTGTCAAATTGCTTGCACATATGTTTTCTTATTCTATTGTCAGAGGTTTTATGCAACAAAAATGGACCAAGATTTTCATGTGAAAATCTAGAAACTTCAAACTTTACCTAAGATTCATGTTGTAGTTATTTTAAAAATTGTAATTACAAATTATGTTTAAAAGATAACCAATTGTTATCATTTTGCTTTAGCAGCTGTGTTTCAAGTGAAAAGACAATGGGAGAAATAAGCCTATTAATAGATGAGGCAAGTCTAATAGTACATATGGGAGGACACAGCAAAAACTGACCACCTTTACCCATTCACATGTTAGTGAATCTTAATTCTATTGTGTATTTATTTATTTTATTTTTCATCCTGTAAATTTTAATCTTCATATTTAGACATAGTTAATGATTGTGGAGTTGGAATTTGTGGTATGTTTGCCTCAAATTTAAAAACTTTGTATTATGTCCTACACAGAGCTGTCATAGATATCAGCATAAATTAATGCAATGATGAGTGCAAAGGTCTGCCTCAACAGTTATCAGAATGTCACTTTAAGAGCAATATGAAATCAATCTGGTAAATATTTACAACGCATTAGGGATTTTCAGCCTCTACTGTAATCCTACTATGATATATATATATGCATGATACCAGGTTTTTAAATTCAAGGGAAACATACCATAAGTTCCAAATTACAATCAGAGACTATACCTAAATATAGAGATAAAATTCATGAGAAGAAAAAATAACATATATACATATATTATATAAAAGATACCTATTAAACATATTTATAATTGACACATATAATATATATACACACACAAAAAATGTGTGTATATGTGTGTGTGTCATTTTATAGGAAAATTGCCTTTTGTTCCTCAGACTTTACACTATTAAAAAATGTTCCTCTTCCCTAATATAATGCACAGAGAAAGTGAAAAAAAAAACATAAAAATCTTGACACCAGATAACATATTTGTATTTCTTTATATCTCTGTCTAGGTGAAACAGAGACAGGAAGAAGTTATCAGAATTTCAGATACTCACAAAATAAAGTATGAATTAATAGATATTTCTGTCAGTTTGAAAGTACTTCAAGAGATGAGGATGAAGGTTACTACCCCCAAGGCTCTAACCACCTCAGATATTCAGTGGCCAAGAATATTGTAGAGTAAGATTAAATGTCCATTTTTATCTTATTTTATTTTTGTATTTTAAATTCATATACATGGGAAAATAATATATTTATGGGTCATGAGGGTCAAGTTTACCCATCTATAGAATAGCCTAATTATGTTCCAGAAGGAAAAATAATTTGTTCTTTATGATGAAAAGATTATGATAAAAGAAAATATATCTCACTGCTTGTTTGGAGATACATATGCAGGAGGTTCATCATACATAATAATATGAAGTAACTGGTATTCTAGGGAAATTTTTCATATAACTTAGTTGGCTGAGGTGTAAAGACCTGGCAAGATAATTAGGAAACTTAACCTGGACACTTGAGTTTGATGGTTTCATAATTGGGAATTATCAACATTGGTATTACAAGTTAACTAATTTTGTTTGAATTTTAAAATGTTTCACAAGGCAAAGGAAAATAAAGAGATTCTGAAATTCCTGAAGATGGAATGAATGAGCAGTTGTAATACAAGAGATATTTACTGACATGGATCTGTGTATATATATATGTGTATATCTGTGTGTGTGTGTGTGTATATATATATATATGTATGTATGTATCAGTTCCCCTTAACTATAACGATATAACTATTCCATTAAAATAATATCTTTAACACACAAGCCTTTACTATTCAATTGTACATTAAAATAATTTTTCAATCACATTTTGAACAATTTATATGGCTATGTAAAACGTGTTAAATGTCCATCAGCATTACACTTTTAAGAATTACTAGTAAAAGTCCATTTATAGGCATGGAATAGACTTTTAGTGCAATTTTCATTTTGCTTTCAGCTTTTTAAAAATGTTTCTTATCATATTTAACAAAGGCTTAAATATTATACTGGGCTATTTATTTCTTAATAAAATAAAATTTAAAAAACGATCACTGCGCCCCATTCCAAATCCTAAAAAGAAAATGGGAGAAGGAATAATAATTTGTATTCTTCACAAGCTCAGGTGATTTTGTTTCTGTACACTGAAATCTGGGAATAAATACTAAATATTAATAGTAATAATTTTAAGTCACTTCTCCCTGACTCCCACCTCCAGTATAAAATGTTAGTCTTCTTCCAGATCTCTTTCTCCTCCCATAGTTGCTATCGTGTTGCATGGCAAGTCTGTCTACACAAACCCCAACTCAGAAGACCGACAGTCATCCTTAACATCACTCACTCCCTAATTTTCATATGGAATCAATCATCAAACCCTAGATGAACTAGTCTTAACATTTCAGTTACCCTGCATCCGTCCAGATTTCTAGCTATTGTCTTTGCTTATGTCCTCATTATTCTTGCCTGTATTGTTGCATTGATAATTAACTGTCTATTTCCAGTTCTATTTTTCTAATGTTTGCCCTTCCCATTGCTGCTAGATTAGTGCTTTTCAATCTTTGCTGAATATTAGAATCACCTAAGAAATTATTTTTATTGTTTTGGAATCATTAAGGATACAAAGAACATAGGTTACATTGATTGCATTTGTTAGGCAAAGTCCCTGTTATAATTGTGTCCTGCCTTCAAGAGGTGTGCCATACACCATGACCCCCATCCCATCCCTCCTCTCCTCTCCCCACTCCCTCATTCTCCTACCCCCCCACGGAGTATTAGATCATCTACTGCCTTCATATTAGAATTGAGTACATTGGATTCTTGCTTGTCCATTTTTGTGATGCCTTACTAAAAAGAATGTGTTCCAACTCTATCCAGGTTAATATAAAAGATGTAAACTCTCCCTATTTTTAATGGCTGAACAGTATCCCATGATATACATTATACCACAGCTTGTTAATCCATTCCTGGGCTGGTGAGCATTTAGGTTGTTTCCACATTTTGGTGACTGTAAATTGAGCTGCAATAAACAGTCTAGTGCAAATGTCCACCTAAGGAATTTTTAAAGCTATAATGTCTGTATCCCACCTTCATTTGTAACATTTGTAATGGGAAGCTATGATTGAGAACAATGTTATTAGAGGGGTATTTCTAAATTAAAATAAGTTTCTAAAAATAAATTTCTAAATTAAAAATAAGTTTAATCAAGTCTACGTAACCTGCAACAGAAAGTTTCTCCAGTGTGCTATGGGGAAACCACATTCCTGAGACTCATCTGGAATACATATTTAAAAAATGCAGATACTTTAACTTTCCTCCAGAACCCTAAAGCTGCGGCAAAGATAGATAAATTCAAGTGATTCTCAAGCACAGTAATTTTTGAGACCTGTTAATATATAGGTTTAAACCTAACTGCTATACTTGTTCTTTAAAACAAGCTTCTGAAGATCATTCTTTCCCACATCTCAGATACATACACCCTTCTCTCCCATTAACCATACTTAACAATTTGTGTTTTCCCAAATGCATCAGCTTTGCATTTTCTTGCTTTTTTTTTTGCACACCTTCACAGCCCTCCATCTTCCTTTCATCTGCTTGACAAGTAATTTCTGATCTTTCGAGTACAACTTCCTTACGATGTCTTTTACGACATCTTGTTCTCTAATGGAATGTACCTCCAGTCTTCTTTATAACTCATATGGTACCCATTACCAACTTCTGTCAGAGAACTAGTAACAGTTTAAAACTATCGCCTCCCTTGAAAGTAATTATAGCTTACACTTCATAAACACTGTGTGCTCGGTGCTGTTCTAAAGTTGTTTTACATGAATTTACCTCATTTAATCCTCACAGTCCTATGAAATAGGTATTGTCTGTTATCTTCCTCATTCTTTGTATGAGAAAAATGAGTTACAAGTAGTAATAGGCACAATACTACATAGTTAATAAGTGATAATGTTAGGATTTGATTCATTACAGAGGCAAGGTAAAAGGGCCTTCTGAGACAGCGGAGGAAAATCTGAAAGAAGAGTTGGTAGCAACAAAAAAATCGGTAGTGTGGGACCATAAAAAAGAAGTCCCACAGCTTGGCTCGAAACTTACTAAATGTAGAATATAAATGTCTTAACACAATAACTAAGAAAATGCCATGAAGGCTATGTTAACCAGTTTGATGAAAATATTTCAAATTGTAAATAAAACCAGCACATTGTACCCCATGACTGCATTAATGTACACAGGTATGATTTAATATATAAAAAATTAAAAATAGCAAAAAAAGGTCAAAAAAAAAAAACAGGCAAATGAGGAATGGACTCCTTAAAAAGTATCAGCTAGTTTTAGGAGAACTATAAAGGACTGGAACTATAAAGGACTTCCACATTATGGAGAACATAAAGGACTGCTATCACTTATTTCCAAAATCTACCCAGAGATGTCTGGCAGGCTCTCATGGAACATAAAGGACTGCTGCCACTTATTTCCAAAATCCAGCAAGACAAGTCTGGCAGCCTCTTAATTCAGAACTCATGGAAGAGCAGTGCCTAAGTGAGAGTCTAGGATGATGGAGTAGAAGGGGTAGGGTAGAAGGCAACCTCACAGAGCCCTGCAACTTCATTTCAGTAAGAATGCGTTCCAAACTTTCCAATGTCTCCTGTAAGAATAAATGAAAGCCACCAAAATGAGAACAATCAAAAACTATTGATTTAGAGTTTGCTATAATAAGGGAGTGAGACCATAATTTTCATTTTTCAGAGACTCAAAGTCAAGCAGAAGAGTGGGGGAAAGTTATAATGGAAAAAATGGAAGGCTTCCTGTATGCTCTCATTGGAATCTTTGCTCATGGGGAAACAAGAGGAACATAACTATAAGTAGGGCATCCTATGTGATCAGTTAGGGGAGGATATTTGGCTTTCTCCAATTATTCCTATAATGGAAATAGCAAAAATTTGGGAATCTGGAAATTATTTATCAAGTATTGATCAAATCTTAGCAGTTTGAGGATGACTGCTAATAGGTTGTGGTTTGAATTCCTGGACAGTTTGTTACATGGGTTAAGGTTTGGCTTCCAGGTTAGATGTTTCAGTTTATGAATCAGAGCTTTATTATTATATAACAATTGGTTATGAAGCATATATATATTCAGTTTTTCACTTGGCTCTCAGAGATGCTGAAAATTAACTAAGTGTGACCCAGCAAATATGGAAGCTTTTAAATTCAGAAAATGAATTATGAGAGAACTTTGTGAACTAGATGACCAATAAGTAGATAGATATAAACTTATCAGTCACAGTTTAAAATGAATTTATTTTCAAAAATAGAGGCAAAACGGGCATTGCCTGTGGCTCAAAGGAGTAGGGTGCCAGCCTCATATGCTGGAAGTGGTGGGTTCAAACCCAGCCCCAGCCAAAAACTGCAAAAAAAAAAAAAAAAGAAATAGAGGCAATATATATAACATGCAAATATTTTTCTCTTTAACACATTCTTTCTCCAGCTTTCAGGCACTATGAAAACTAAAGATTGTCACTTAACAGAACAATGTTTACTGGAGTTGCCCATAGGGTTTTTAATCTGGTTATTATAAAATGTGTACTAATTTTGCAGATACATCATCCTGACAGCCACCCAATGAGTGCCTTTATCTCACTTCCCCTCCTAAATTCTATTTTATGGATAGGTGACTCCGATATAGATTCTCCAACTAAATCCCTGTAACCTATGAATGTTAGCTTATATGAAAAAAGGATCATCACAGATACAATTAAGGAATTAATTTAAGATGAAGCAATCATCCTGAATTATCCAGATGAGCCCCAAATCCAATAACAAGTATCCTTATAAAGGAAAGGCAGAGAAAGTTTAAACAGAGAGAGAAAGAGGCACTAGGACCATAGAGACAGAGACTGGAGTGATGTAGCCACATGCCTGGGGCTATATGGAACCAAAAGAAGATGAAACAGTCAAATAAATTGGCTATCTCCAGAGGAAAACCAGACTTGCTGACACCGTGATTTTAAACTTCTGGCCTCTAGTACTGTGAGAGATAAAAGTCTATTGCCTTAAGCCACCCAATTTGTCGTAACTTGTTATGAGATTCATACAAAACTAATACAACCATTCAGTATATCCTCTATGAGGCATTTGCACAAATGAAAACAGAAGAGATTGAATGGCAGGTCTATTTTTAGATATCTAAGTGTTCTACAAACATCTTTCCAAAACGAATATATTAATTTGCATTCCCACCAGCAGTGTAGAAGTGTTCCCTTACCTCCACATGCATGCCAACATCTCTGGTCTTGGGATTTTGTGATATGGGCTAATCTTACTGGAGTTAGATGATATCTCAAAGTAGTTTTGATTTGCATTTATCTGATGATTAAGGATTATGAGCATTTTTTCATATATCTGTAGGCCGTGTACCTGTCTTCTTCAGAGAAGTTTCTCTTTGGCGGCACCTGTGGCTCAAGGAGTAGGGCGCCGGTCCCATATGCCGGAGGTGGCGGGTTCAAACCTAGCCCCGGCCAAAAACCACAAAAAAAAAAAAAAAGAAAGAAAAGTTTCTCTTCAAGTCCCTTGCCCAGCCTGCGATGGGATCACTTGTTCTTTTTTTGCTTATACATTTGAGTTCTCTGTGGATTCTGGTTATTAAACCTTTGTCGGAGACATCACCTGCAAATATCTTCTACCATTCCGAGGGCTGTCTGCTTGCTTTATGTACTGTGTTCTAGAACACTTAGAGATCTAAAAATAGACCTGCCATTCAATCCTATAATTCCTCTACTAGGTATATACCCAGAAGACCAAAATCACATTATAACAAAGATATTTGCACCAGAATGTTTATTGCAGCCCAATTCATAATTGCTAAGTCATGGAAAAAGCCCAAGTGCCCATCGATCCACGAATGGATTAATAAATTGTGGTATATGTACACCATGGAATATTATGCAGCCTTAAAGAAAGATGGAGACTTTACCTCTTTCACGTTTACATGGATGGAGCTGGAACATATTCTTCTTAGTAAAGTATCTGAAGAATGGAAGAAGAAGTATCCAATGTACTCAGCCCTACTATGAAAGTAATTTATGACTTTCACATGAAAGCTATAACCCAGTTATAACCTAAGAATATGGGGAAGGGGGAGAGGGAGGGAGGGAGGGGGGAGGATGGACAGAGGGAGGGTGATTGGCGGGATTACACCTGCAGTGCATCTTTCAAAGGTACATGTGAAACTTAGTAAATGTAGAATATAAATGTCTTAACACAATAACTAAGAAAATGCCAGGAAGGCTATGTTAACCAGTGTGACGAAAATATGTCGAATGGTCTATAAAACCAGTGTATGGTGCCCCATGATCACATTAATATACACAGCTATAATTTAATTTAAAAAAAAAGAAAGAAAACAGAAGAGAATACAAATATCTGGTAGCACGGTTGAGGTAAAAAGAGAAAGAGAGATAAATGGGATAAATGTTTTGTTTTGTATATGTTTGTTTTAACTGCTTCTTACATTTAAGAAAATTTCTGAAAACACCAGTTGAGCAAAAGCTGATAGGACAGCAACTGCAGCCAATACATGTACAGGGAATACAGTCTTTGTAAAAAATAGAAACAATAGAAAAATTGACAACGGCAGCCTTCAAAAATTAAGAACAGTAAACGCTGAGGAAAAGGAAGAATATGATTTTCAAGGTAACAGCATTATAATATTCAAATATCAGTATCAAAATAAAATCATGAGAATACAAATAAATAATAAAGTATAGCCATTTGAAAGAAAAAAAATAAACTATACCCAAGAAAGACCAGACATTGGTCTTATTAGAAAATGACTTTAAATCAATTAGACACAAAAAGAGAGAGAGAATTAAAATGCATTCAAATTGGAAAGGATAAAAGAAAAGTCTCTTCATTAACAGATTACATAAGCATAAATGGAAAATGTAAAGAACTCCACAAAATGAATCATCTAGAGCTTAAGTTAATTTTGCAACATTGAAGGGTAACAGGTCAATACACGCACTCACAAAAACACTTGTGTTCCTATATGCTGGCAATAAGCAACTTGAAAAGGAAATTAAAAAAAAAATTCCACTTCCAATATCATCCAAAAGAATAACATACGTAGGAGTTAAGTTAACTTAGGAGGTAAAATACTTCTACAAGCATTCCAAATTGTATATGAAATCAGCACATAGTACCCCATAAATGCATTACTGTATACATGATCTACCTCTTTGTGACTGAATAAAAATAATAAAAAATAAAAAATAAAAAAATACTTATACACTAAGAACTCCCAATTTTGCCTGAAAAAAAAAAATTAAAGAAGACCTAAATAAATGGACATGCATTCTATATACATGGATTAGCAGAATCAATATTGTTTTTTGTTTGTTTTTTAATTTCAGATTAATATGAGGGTACAAATGTTTAGGTTACGTCATTTTCATTTCTAAAGTAAAGTTCAAGGTATTAGTTGAGCCCTTCACCAAGGGGGCAGGCTGAACACCCTCACATTGTACACATTAGGTTACATCTTGCTAATTACCCTCCCTCCTACGCCCTCTGGTCCCCTCTACTCCCTCCCCTCCCCCATGCTAGAATGTACTTGTGTTTTTCTTATATGTGGGCATACAGTTGTTTATATATTGGTATCACATTAGTATTGAGTATGTTTGATACTTCTTTTTTTATTATACTGATACTTTCTTAAGAAGAATGTGTTTCAACTCCAACAAGGTAAATGCAAAAGATGTAAAGTCTCCATCTTTTCTCATTGCTGAATAGTACTCCATGTTATACAAATGCCATACTTTGTTAATCCATGCATGGATTAATGGGCACTTGGATTACTTCTACATCTTGGCAACTGTGAAATGAGCTGTAATAAATATTTTAGTTCAAATGTCCTTGTGGTAATTTTTTTTTTCTTCTGGATAGATACCTAGTAATGAGATTTTGGAATCAAATGGAAGACCCACTTTTAGTTCTTTGAGAAGTCTTCATATTTCTTTTCATGGAGGTTGTATTAGTTTGCAATCCCAAAAGAAGTGCAGAAGTGCTCTCTTCTCTCTGAGTCCATGCCAGCATGTGCAGTTTCAAAATTTTGTGATGTGGGCTGATCTCACTGGAGTTAGGTGATACCTGAGTAGTTGTGATTTGCATTTCTCTGATGATTAGGGACTATGAGCTTTTCTTCATCTATTTGCTGGCCATTCATCTTCAGAGAAGTTTCTCTTCAAGTCTCTTTCCCACTTATAAATGGAGTTGTTTGCTTTTTTTTTGTTGACTAGTTTGGGTTCTTCGTAGATTCTAGTAATCAGCCCTTTGTCAGATTCATAGTATGCAATTATCATCTCCCTTTCTGAGTGGTTTGCTTTAGTTGTTGTACCAGTAGCTGTGCAGAAGGTTTTCAGATTGATCCCATTTATTTATTTTTTGTGTTGCTGTAATTGCCAAGGGGATCTTCTTTATAAAAGCCTTTCTCAGGCCTATTTTGTGGAGAGTTTCTCCCACACTTCCCTCTAAAAATTTTTATTGTTTCGTGTGGGGAAACGCTCAGGGAGCTACCCCCAACCACTTCTCCTCAAAACATTCTTTCCACCTAAACAGAAGTCACGAAACCCATGTATACTTTCCTTGTTACCAGCAAGTACACAGTTTTTCCTCTTTAAGGATGATTTCTACCCCATGTTCTGAGATTTACACACCTTGTTAAGATACTGTAAAAATAAAGCTGTTTCCATGGTTCAGGTGCTGGCTGCAGCCATCAGCTGCATTAGTTCTCTTGACACCATCATGTCTCTCGTCTCTTGTCTTTCTCTGTCTCTCTCTGTCTTGGCTTTATTTTTCCATTTCCCACCATTTCCACTCAGGTTAACTCTTCTTCCTCACTCAGGGTTGCAAGAGTTTGGTGTCTGAATTCTAAATCTTTTATCCAATGAGAGTTAATTTTTGTCAGTGGTGAGAGATGCAGATCCAGTTTTAGTCTTCTACATGTGGCTAACTAGTTCTCCCAGTACCATTGGTTAAATACAGATTCTTTTCCCCAGTGCATGCTTTTGTTCAGTTTATCAAAGATCAGAGGGTAATATGTGGCAGGGTTAATTTTTAGATTCTCTATTCTATTCCATATATCTATGTCTCTATTTTTGTGCCAGTACCATGCTGTTTGGATGACTATGTATTTGTTGTACAAACTGAAGTCTAGTAATATGATGCCTCCAGATTTGTTTTTATTTCTTAAAACTGTATTAGCTATACAGGAATTTTTTTGGTTCCATATAAAACTAAGTACTATTTTTTCTAGTTCTTCAAAGTACGATGTTCATGCCTTGATGAGGACATTTTAACAATGTTGATTCTTCCTAGCCACAAGCATCATATGTTCTTTCATTTGTTAATACCTTCTGTTACAGCTTTTCTCAGGGTTTCATAGTTCTCTTTATAGAAATCCCACACTTTCTTTTCTAGATATATTCCCAGGTATTTCATTTTCTTTCAAGCTACTATTGAAAGAAGAGTATTGTGTCTTTGATTTGGTTCTCAGCTTGGCTGTCATTGGTTTGTATGGAAACTACTGATTTGTGGATATTGATTTTGTATACCAAGACATTATTGTATTTCTTGATCACTTCTAAGAGCTTTGTAGTTGAATCCCTGGGGTTTTACAGGTATAAGATTGTATCGTCTTTAAAGATCAAGAATTTGACCTCCTTTGTCCCCATTTGAATACCCTCGACCTCCTTCTCTTGCCTGAATGTTTTGGCTAGGACTTCCAGCACTATGTTAAATAGCATTGGCAATAGTGGTCATCTTTGTCTGGGTTCCAGTTCTAAGTGGAAATGTTTTCAGTTCTACTTCATTAGTACAATATTGGCTGTAGGTTTGTTGTAGTCTGCTTTTATCAGTTTAAGAAATGTCCCACCTATGCCTATTTTCCTAAGTATTCTTGTCAGAAAAGGATGATGAAGTTTGTCAAATGCCTTTTCTGCATCAATTGATAGAATCATATGGTCATTGCTTTTGATTCTATTGATGTGGTGAATTGTATTTATGGAATTACATATGTTGAACCAACTGTGCATTCCTGGGATAAAACCCACTTGATCATCATGTATTGTTTTTAATGTGTAGCTGTATTCTGTTTGCTAGAATATTTTTGAGTCAGTATTCTGTTTGCTAGAATATTTTTGAGTCAGTATTCATTTAATGATATCGGCCTACATTTTTCCTTTTTTGTTGGGTCCTTTCCTGGTTTTGGAATCAAGGTGATATTTGCTTAATATAACATAAAGATGTTCAATATTTTGGAGTAATCACACAATTTTCTCAAGGAATATTCAGTTTCTGTTCTTTTTTCTGTCTCTTTGAATGATTGGATTAATTTGAAAGTCTTCTCTTCAATTTCTGAAATTCTTTCTTTTCTGCTTTACTCTATAACTGATGCTCTCTACTGTGTTTTGAAGCTCCTTGAATGACTTTCAATTCCATAAGCTCTGCTATATCTTTCCTAATTATGTCCAGATCCTTGGTGACTTTGTCTTTAATTTCACTAATTTCTTAAGATAACTTTTTGACCCTTTTTTGGATTTATTTATTCCATCTTCTCCTCAATTCCATTATTCTTATTTGCCATTCATATTTTGAATTCTATTTCTGATTTTTAAATAATTTATCTATGGATGCTATTTTCTACTGTATTTTCATTCTAATCTCTTAGGGGTAGTTGATCTGATTTTTTACGTTGAGGAATTCTTCTACTAGTTCCTCCCCATGTATATTTTCAGCTTATTTTTTTACATTAATTATATTTTTTAAGCTGAAATGTTATGTTTTCCTTAAATATTTTTTGAGAAACAATGTAAGTTTGTACCCTTATGTAGCACCCCAGAAACCTATTTGACAACTACAACTGGCAAGGTGATATCAGATCTGGAGGTCCCCCAATTTACAACCATTTCATCTATGAGCTGTAACTTATGCTTGTGGTCCTTCCCCCACAGTCTCACAAAGCTCCCTTTTGGGACTGTACTGTAAGAGTCTCTGAGGGCTGGCCTTGATTAGATAAGGTAAACTGGTTCTGTCTTGCTGTCAACCTGTCCTCCTCTTGGTTTAAAGCAGCCACCATATTTTGCTGGATTCCTATGGATTTCTCTCCTCCTGCCCAGATTGCTGGTCTTGGGAATCAAAGATGAATTCACAGACCACAAGCAAGCAGAAGCGATAGTTTATTAGAAGATGAGAAACTTCCAACACTAGACCTAATATCATTAATATAGCAATACTACCCAAAGTATTCCACAGATTTAAGCAATCAAAATTCCAATGATTTTTACCGTGTACAGAAATGGACAACTTCATACTCAAATTCATTAAAATTGCAAGGGGTTTCCAACAGCCAATTCAATATTTTTCTTTTTCATTTCCTTTTTTATATTTCAGAAAATTAAGATGTATACATCTTTTGTTTATATACTTTGTTTTTGTACAGATTGAGTCAAAATTATAAACATAAAGTGTGCCTTTCACCCAGAGAGTATACACTGTACTTAGTAGGTATGAATTTACATGTCCCCTTTTGCCCTCTCCTGTAGCTTGATTTTTGTTGAGATTTATCTCCATATGTACTCTTAAGTGTTGACCAATAAGTTGCAATGTGGTATTGAGTACCCATGATTATTTCTTCATGCTTGTGATGTTTCATGTATAAAACTGGTTTTCCAGTTTCCTCCAGGTTGTCCATAAAGACACTAGATTGCCATCTTTTATGGTTTAGTAGTACCCCACAGAATCCATATACCACATTTCATTAATCTATTCATGCATTAGTGGGCACTTGGGTTGTTTCCATGTCTTTGCAATTGTGAATTGTGTTGCTATAAATATTTGGGTGTAAGTGTTCTTTTTATAAAATGACCTTTATCTTTGGGTATATCCCCAGTAGTAGGATTTTTGTATGAAATGTTAGGTCTATTTTAAGTTCTTTGAGGTATCTCCATACAATTCACCATAGAGTTTTCACTAGTTGAAAGTCCAGCCAAAAGTGTATTAAGTGTTTCCTTTTCTCCTCATCAATGCCAGCATCTGCTGTTTTGGGACATTTTGATATGAGCCATTCTCTGGATTGTTTGAATTCAGAAGTTCAAGACTACCTTGAGCAAGAATGAGACCCTGTGTCTACTTAAAATAAAAAAAAAAACTATCTGTATATAGTGGTGCATATCTGTAGTCCCATCTACCTGGAAGGCTGAGACAAAAGGATTTATGAAGGCCAAGAGTTTGAGGTTCTCTGAGCTATGATGATGATATGGCACTAAACCCAAGGCAAAAATAATTAGACTCTGTCTTAAAAAAAAGAGTCATTCTCATTGGAGTTAGGTGATATCTCACTGTGGTTTTGATTTCTATTTCCCTAACCACTAGCTACATTGAGCATGTTTCCATGAGTTTGTTGGCCATTAGTAGATCTTCATTTGAAAAGCTTCTCTGTTCATGTCTTTTGCCTATTTTTCAATGGGGATTTTTGGTTGTTTCTCAATTATATTGTGGTTATCATTCTTTATCAGATGTGAATATTTTTTATTGTCTATTTGGTCTTTGATTAAGTCCTAAACTGTGCAGAAACTTTTCAATTTGATCAGGTCCCCATTTATTTATTTTTGTTGTTGCTGTGATTTCTTTTGGATTCTTCTTCATGCATTTTTTTGTCTAGGTCAATATTTATCAGAGATTTTTCAACATTACGTCTACAATTCTTACGGTTCCCATCTTAGTTTTAAGTCTTTTTCCATTGTGGATTAACTGTTGTGAGTAGTGTAGCTCCTGTTTAAATCTTTTAAATGTGGCTATCCAATCTTCCCAACATCATATATTGAACAGGGATTCTTTTCCTCAGTGTATGCTTTTATCTGTTTTGTAAACATTCAGTTGGGAATATAAGGATGCTTTTACCTTTCGGTTCTTTTGTTCTGATACATGGGTCTATAACTCTTTTGTCACAGTACCAGGGTGTTTAATTACTATACCTTGGTCACAGTACCATGGTGTTTGATTACTATATAGCTTGAAGTCTGCTAAAGTTATGTCTCATAATTTGTTCTTATTAGGTAAGTTTGTCTTGACTAGTAAGGGTCTTTTCTGGTTCCATATAAATCACAGAACTAATTTTTTCTAGATCAGAAAAAAAAATCGGTATTTTAATAATTGCACCAAATCTGTCAATCACTTTGTTTAGTATAGCTACTTTAATAATGTTAATTCTGCAAATCATGGGCATGGTATATTTTTACATCTGTTTATATCCTCAGTGATATCTTTCCTCGGTGTTTCATAATTATCTTTATAGAGGTCCTTCACCTCCTTTGTTAAGGATATTCCCAGGAATTTTATTTTCTTTCTTTTTATGGTTCTGAATCTTTTTATGTTTTTATTAAATCATAATTGTATACATTGATATGATCATGGGCCATCATACACTCTCTTCATAGACCATTTGACACACTTTCATCACAATGGTTAACATAGCCTTCCTGTCATTATCTCAGTTACTATGCCAAAACATTTACATTCTATATTTACCAAGTTTCGCAAATACCCCTGTAAGATGCACCACAGGTATGATCCCACCAAATCCCCTCCCTCTACCCACCACCCCCCTCCCTCCCCTCCCTTTCCCACTTCCCCCTATTGCTAGGTTGTAACTGGGTTATAGCTTTCATGTGAGAGCCCCAAATTAGTTTCATAGTAGGGCTGAGTACATTGGGTACTTTTTCTTCCATTCTTGAGATACTTTACTAAGAAGAATATGTTCCAGCTCCATCCATGTAAACATGAAAGAGGTAAAGTCTCCATCTTTCTTTAAGGCTGCATAATATTCCATGGTGTACATATACCACAATTTATTAATCCATTCGTGGATCGATGAGCACTTGGGCGTTTTCCATGAATTAGCAATTATGAATTGGGCTGCAATAAACATTCTGGTACAAATATCTTTGTTATGTTGTGATTTTTGGTCTTCTGGGTATATGCCTAGCAGAGGAATTACAGGATTGAATGGCAGATCTATTTTTAGATCTCTGAGTGCTCTCCATATATCTTTCCAAAAGGAATGTATTAATTTGCATTCCCACCTGCAGTGCAGAAGAGTTCCCTTTTCTCCACATCCACACCAACATCTCTGGTCTTGAGATTTTGTGATATAGGCTAGTCTCACTGGAGTTAGATGATATCTCAAAGTAGTTTTGATTTGCATTTCTCTGATAATTAAACATGATGAGCATTTTTTCATACGCCTGAAGGCCATGTGCCTGTCTTCTTCAGAGAAGTTTCTCTTCAAATCCCTTGCCCAGCATGTGTTGGGATCCCTTGTTTTTTTCTTGCTGATGCGTTTGAGTTCTCTGTGGATTCTGGTTATTAAACCGTTGTCAAAGATATACCCTGAAAATATCTTCTCCCATTCTGAGGGCTGTTTGTTTGCTTTACTTACTGTGTTCTTGGCTGTGCAGAAGCTTTTTGGTTTGATCAAGTCCCAGTAGTGTATTTTTGAAGCTGCTTCAATTGCCCAGGGGGGTTCTCCTCATAAAATACTCGCCCAGACCAATTTCTTCAAGGGTTTTCCCTGCACTCTCCTCTAGTATTTTTATAGTTTCATGTCTTAAGTTTAAATCTTTAATCCAATGAGAGTCTATCTTAGTTTATGGTGAAAGGTGTAGGTCCAATATCAGTCTTCTGCAGGTTGCCAGCCAGTTCACCCAACACCATTTGTTAAATAGGGAATCTTTACCCCACTGAATGTTTTTAAATGGCTTGTCAAAGATCAAATAGCGGTAAGTAGCTGGATTCATCTCTTGGTTCTCTATTCTGTTCCAGATATCTACTTCCCTGTTTTTGTGCCAATACCATGCTGTTTTGATCACTATCGATTTGTAGTAAAGTCTGAAGTCTGGTAGTGTGATTCCTCCTGTTTTGTTTTTATTTCTGAGTAATGTGTTGCTATTTGAGGTTTTTTCTGATTCCATATAAAACGAAGTATTGTTTTTTCAAGATCTTTAAAATATGACAGTGGAGCTTTCATAGGCAGTGCGTTGAAATTATATATTGCTTTCAGTAGTATGGACATTTTGATAATGTTGATTCTTCCCAGCCATGAGCATGGTATGTTTTTCCATTTGTTAACATTTTCAGCTGTTTCTTTTCTTAGAGTTTCATAGTTCTCTTTATAGACATCTTTCACGTCATTTGTTAGGTAAATTCCCAAACATTTCATCTTCTTTGGCACTACTGTGACTGGGATAGAGTCCTTAACTGCTTTTTCAACTTGACTGTTGTTGGTGTATATAAAGGCTACCAATTTATGGATGTTGATTTTGTAACCTGAGACTCTGCTGTATTCCTTGATCACTTCTAGGAGTTTTGCAGTAGAGTGCCTAGTGTTTTCCAGATACACAATTATATCATCTGCAAAGAGCGAAAGTTTGATCTCTTCTGACCCTATGTGGATACCCTGGATCACCTTTTCTTCCCTAATTGTGGTGGCTAAAACTTCCATTACAAAGTTGAAAAGCAATGGAGACAATGGGCAGCCTTGTCTGGTTCCTGATCTGTGTGGAAATGATTCCAATTTAACTCCATTCAATATGATATTGGCTGTGGGTTTGCTGTAGATGGCCTCTATCAGTTTAAGAAAAGTCCCTTCTAGACCAATTTTCTTGAGGTTCTGAACATGAAGGGATGCTGGATATTATCAAAAGCTTTTTCTGCATCAATTGAGAGAATCATATGATCTTTGTTTTTTAATTTGTTTATGTGCTAAATTACATTCATAGATTTACGTATATTGAACCAGCCTTGAGAACCTGGGATAAAACCAACTTGGTCATGATGTATAATTTGTTTGATGTGTTGCTGGATTCTGTTTGTTAGGATCTTGTTGAATATTTTTGCATCTATATTCATTAGTGATATTGGTCTATAATTTTCTTTTCTTGTTGGGTCTTTTCCTGGTTTGGGGATCAGGGTGATGTTTGCTTCATAGAACGTGTTGGGTAGTCTTCTTTCTTTTTTTACCTTTTGGAACAGGTTGAGTAATATAGGTACTAATTCCTGTTTAAAGGTTTGGTAGAATTCTGACGTGAAACCATCTGGTCCCGGGCTTTTATTTTAGGGAGATTTTGTATAGTTGATGCTATTTCTGAACTTGATATGGGTCTGTTCAACATTTCCACTTGATTCTGGCTAAGTCTCGGAAGGTGGCGTGCTTCCAAGTATCGGTCAATTACCTTCAGATTTTCATATTTCTGAGAATAAAGTTTCTTGTATTATTCATTAAGGATTTTTGGATTTCTGACAGGTCTGTTGTTTTTTCATCTTTGTTGTTTCTGATTGATGATATTAGAGATTGTACTCTTTTTTATTCTGATTAGGTTGGCCAGAGGTTTATCTATTTTATGGACCTTTTTAAAACACCAGCTTTTTGATTTATTGATCTGTTGTATTATTCTTTTATTTTCAATTTCATTTAGTTCTGCTCTAATTTTGGTTATTTCTTTAATTCTACTGGGTTTGGGGTTGGAATGTTCTTCCTTTTCCAGTTGCTTGAGATGTCCCATTAAGTTGTTAACTTCCTCTCTTTCTGTTCTCTTGAGGAAGGCTTGCCGTGCTATAAATTTCCCTCTTAGAACTGCCTTTGCGGTGTCCCAGAGGTTCTGATTGTTTCTGTCTTCATTGTTGTTTTGTTCCAAAAAATTGGTGATTTCTTTCTTAATCTCATCTCTGACCCAGCTATCATTCAGCATAAGGTTATTTAACTTCCATGTTTTTGTATGAGTATGCAGATTCCTGTTGTTACTCAATTCAAGTTTTATTCCATGATGGTCCAAGAAGATACAAGGAATAATTTCTATTCCTTTAAATTTAGTGAGGTTAGACTTGTGACCTAAGATGTGATCGATTTTGGAGTAAGTTCCATGGGCTGATGAGAAGTATGTGTATTCAGTTTTGTTGGGATGAAATGTTCTGTAGATGTCTGCTAAATCTAAATATTGGATGGTTAGGTTTAAATCTAAGATTTCTTTGCTCAGCTTGTTGCTGGAGGATCGATCCAACACTGCCAAAGGAGTGTTGAAATATCTGACGATTATGGAGCTGGAGGAAATCAAGTTACTCATGTCTGTTAGAGTTTCTCTTATAAATTGAGGTGCATTCTTTTTGGGTGCATAGATATTAATAATTGAGATCTCATCATATTAAGTTATTACCCTTAACAAATATGAAGTGACTATTCTTGTCCTTCCTTACTGTTGATGGTTTAAAGCCTACCGTATCTGCAAATAAAATTGCAACACCTGCTTTTTTCTGATTACCATTTGCCTGAAATAAGGTTGACCATCCTTTCACCCTGAGTCGGTATTTGTCTTTTAAGTTAAGATGTGACTCTTGTATGCAACAAATATCTGGCTTGCGTTTTTGTATCCAGTCAGCTAACCTATGCCTCTTTAGAGGACAGTTTAAGCCATTCACATTAATGGAGATTATTGATAAGTCTGGTGAAGTTTTGGGTATCGAGTTTTTCAAAACCTCTGTGGGCATTTTTAATCCTTTCACCAGTGTGGAATTTGGACTTTGATCCAATGTTTCTGAGTGAGTTTACTTTTGTGGTGTAAAATTGGGTTGGTCATTATGGAGGATAGGTCTGAGAATATCCTGAAGAGCTGTTTTACTTATGGCAAATTTTTTCAACATATGAATGTCATTGAAGTATTTAATTTCTCCATCATAAATGAAACTCAGTTTAGCTGGATACAAGATCCTGGGTTGAAAGTTATTTTGCTTTAGGAGATTAAAAGTTGATGTCCACCCTCTTCTGGCTTGAAAAGTTTCAGCAGAGAGTTCTGCAGTTTTTCTAATATTCTTTCCTTTGTACGTAATAGTTTTCTTTCACCGGGCTGCTTTGAGAATCTTCTCTTTCATGTTAACTTTAGGGAAGCTAATTATGATAGGCCTGGGGGATGACCTATTGGGGTTGAATTGTGATGGGGTTCTGAAGCTGTCTGCTATCTGAATTTCAGATTCTCTAGGCATGTCAGGAAAATTTTCTTTCAAAATTTCATGCAGAAGGGCCTCTGTGGCCTTTGAGGCCACTCCATCATTCTCCGAATTCCCAATTATTCGTATATTGCTTTTCTTCTAATTATCTGAGAGTTCTCTGAGTGAGTGATCCATTTTTGCTTTCCATTTCTCTTCCTCTTTGAGAGATTGGGAGCGTTCGAAGACTTTATCTTCAATGTCAGAAATCTTTTCTTCTGCTTGCTCCATTCTGTTGCTGAGGGATTCTACTGTATTTTTCATATCTTTGAGGGCTATAAATTCTTCAGTGTGTCTAAGTCTTTGGTGGTTTTGTCTTTAAATTTGTTAAATTCTTGTGACAACTTTTGAATTTCTCCTCGAATTCCTAATTCCATTTTATTAATCTTGTCTGCAATCCAAATTGTGAATTCGATTTCTGACATCTCAGCCAGTTGTTTATGAATGGGATCTTCAATCACATGTGCCGTATCTTTTCTTGGGGGGGTTGATCTATTCTGGTTATTCATTTTACCAGAGTTTTTCCGCTGATTCCACCCCATGTTTATTTTACTCCGTTTGATATTTCCCCTGGGGCTTTATCGAGGGCCTGTACAGTGTTGTGGCCTGAGAAACTAGGGCCCTGTCTTGTGTGGTGGGTCTAAAAGTGTTCTGTCTTGTTTTCAGCTGGTTTCTGTTCGATCCTATTGTAACGTTTACTCTGGCTTGAAGTCTCAGCTGTGTGGAAAAACCAGCAATTAAGTCACCCCGCCTGCCCCTCTCTGGCCCCAGTTGGAAAAGGAGAATCAAACCTTCCTACAACCGCACACCCAGGGCACCGCCTGAAAAGTCCTCAGTCTATTAGCCCAGTTCAAAAGGTCCAAATCAACTGTCTCAATCAGCACCTGTCTCGGGTGGGAGAGTTCAAGAGGTCTCTGGGAACTGGATCACAGGGGCCTGGTGACTCCTCTGACATGGCTCACCCCAGTGCAGCGTGGAGTCAGGAGGAGCCACCCAGCAAACAGAGCAGTCTGGGAAGGTTGATGTCTCCTTCCCCACTTTGCCCCTCCGTCGGACCCAGTCACTGTTATCTCTGCAGATGGCTAACCCAGTTGCCTGTAGTGAACAGATACCCCAGGGGTTTGCACCTGCCTGAATTGCAAGGAAGTCTGCCAGGCCCCTGCAGTCTGCCGCTATCTAGCAGGAGGAGATGGGGCCTGACATCTTTGAGTGCTTGATGCAGGTGTTGGGAGGGAGGTGTTCACTCAGGCTTTGCCTCGTCCCTGATTGATGTTGCTAACAGAACAGAACATAACAGACAACTTTGCGCTGTTCTGTCTCTGTTACGGCTAAAATCGCCTACAGAAGACGGGCTGTTCTGAGTTCAAACGTCTTTGCTGCTGGAGGTTTGTGTCCAATTACCTCTCTGAGTCGGCCCTGCCCTGGAACCTTCCCAGGTTTGTGAGCAGTGTCAGGCAAATCCTTTGCTCACTGGTGGCCTCCTCTGGTTGCCCAGGGAGACAGGGTGTGTGGCTTCAGAATATCCAGAATTGAGCCGTTTTGCTGTTAAAGAAAAAACAGCTGTCGATTTGCCTCCAGGAACTGCCGCTCTAGTGTGGGCACCCAGCTGACCCTTTTCTCCTCTGTCTCGCACCCCAGAGTCAGCACTGAGCAGCCGCAGTTTATGCTCTGTCCACACCCCTCAAGAGATCTCCCAAGAATCCGGACTCCTGGGTGGCAGGCCCTCAGGCCCCCGAGTGAGAGTGGGGGGAAGCTAGAGTTTCATTCGGTTTTATGCCTGGCCTTATTGTTGCCCTGGGAGGGCTGCTGCACCACACCGCAGGGAAGTGCCGCCAAGGCGTGACTCTCCCTCAGCCGAATGCCCTCTCCTCACTCGCATGTCTCAGAGTCAGCACTGACCAGTTGCGGCTCGGGCACTGTTCACTCCCCTCGAGAAATCACCCAAGGATCCGAACTCCTGAGGGACAGGCCCCCAGACCCCAAGTGAGAGTGGGGAGAAGCTAGAGTTTCATTCAGTTTTATGCCTGGCCATATTGATGCATGGGGAGGGCTGCTGCACCACACCGCAGGGACATGCCGCTGAGGCGTGACTCCCCCTTAGCCGGGTGCCCTCTCCACACTCACGTGCCTCAGAGTCAATGCTGACCAGTTGCAGCTCGGGTACTGTCCACTCCCCTTGAGAAATCACCCAAGAATCTGAACTCCTGGGGGACAGGCCTCCAGACCTCAGTGAGTGGGATGGGAGTTATGGGGATTCAGGGTTGCCAGCAAATGATTTTTAAAGTTTTATACAGTTTTATGCCTGGCAGGAGAATGCCTTGGCACCCTAGTAGGGGAGGTAGGTCCAGTTTTAAAAGGTCTCTCCCGTGGAGTGTAGTGGGAGGGCCTTTAATTTTGCCCGTTTGTTTAATTGTGGGGCTCTTGAGCCGGTCTCATGGGGAAGGGGAATCCCGTCCGCTTGGTGGTGGATTTTGTACCTTTTGTTTGCGTCCTTGTGATCACAGCTTGCCTCAGCGGTGTTGATGTACGTTCTTCAACCTTCTCTCTTGGTGTGGCTCAAATCTGCCAGGATACTTACTAAATTCCTGTCCCTTAAGTCTCCTTCTGGACGGGAGCCTCTGTTGAAAGCTGGCTTCAGTCCGCCATCTTGTCTCTAAGCATATCCAGGCATTTTATTTTCTTTGTTGCTACTGAGAAAAGTATTATGCCTTTTAATTTGATTCTCAGCTTGACTGTGTTGGCATATTTGAAAGGTACTGATCTGTGTACATTTCTTTTGTAGCCTAGACTTTACTAAATTTATGTATCAATTCTAGGAGTCCCTTGGTTGAATCTTTGAGATTTTCTAGATATAAAATAATGTCATCAGGAAAAAGCAATACTTTGACCTCTTGTTTTCCAATTTTGGTATACTTTATTTATTGCTCTTACCTTACTGCTCTGGTTAGAAATTCAAGCAGTATGTTGAACACAATTGAAAATTGTTGGCAATCTTATGTGGTTCAAGTTCTAAGCAGGAATGCTTTCAATTTTTCACCATTCAATATGAAGTTGACTGTGGATTTGTCAAAGATGGTTTAATAATTTTGAATGAAGTCCCATCTATGCCTATATTTTTCTTGTAATAAGAGTTCCAGATTTTTGTGTTCTATGCTTTTCTGCATCGATTAGAAAGATCATACGGTTCTTATTTTTGCATCTTTTTATGTTGTGGATTACATTTATAGATTTGTTTATGCTGAACCATCCTTGCTTCTCTGGAATGAAGCCCACTTGGATTGTGATAATTTATTTTTTGATGTGCAGCTGGTTTCAGTTTGATAATATTTTATTGAACATTTTTGCATTGATGTTCATAAGGGTTATTGGTCTATAGTTTTCTTTTATAGTTATGTCCTGTCCAAGCTTTGGTATTATGTATAAGGTGATTTTGGCTTCCTACTAGCAAGGTAGAGAGAATCTCTTCCTTTTCAATATTAAGGTATATTTTCTGCAGTATAGGTACAAGTTCTTCTTTGTAGGTTTGTTAACATTGAAGTGTGAATCTATCTGGTCTAGGACTTAATTTGCTGGAAAATTGTTTTTTAACTTTCAATTTTGGTGCTTGATATTGGTCTCTTAAGGAATTCTATACCTTCCTGATTGAGCCTAGGAAAGTTGTGTCATTACAAATATGTATCTATTTCTTCCATGTTTTCAAGTTTGTGACTATAAAGATTTTTATAGTATTCCTAGATAATATTTTTCATATCTATGATATCAGTTGTAATTTCACCTTTTTCATTTTTGATTGAACTTTTTAGGGTCCTTTCTCTTCTGTTTATGATTAATATAGCTAGAGGTTTGTTGATTTTCTTTATCTTTTCAAAGAAGCAATTTTTTTTAAGTCATTATTCCTTTGTGTATAGATTTTTTTTCTCAATTTAATTTTTTTTTGTTCTCAATGTAATTTAAGCCTTCTCTGATGTTAGTTATCTCTTTTCTTATGCTTGGACTGGCCTTCTCTTCCTTTTACATTTCCTTAAGATGATTCATTAGATTGTTTATTTGTGATGTTGCTGTATTTTGGATGTGAGCAGTTACTGCTATGAGTTTTCCTCTCTGGATTGCTTTTGCCGTATTCCACCAGTTTCAATAATGTGTGTCCCCATTATCACGTAGTTCAAAGAATTTTTTGATTTCCATATTTGCCTCCTCATTGACTTAGCTATCATTCAGCATTAGGTTGTTTCATTTATGTGATCTTGTGTATGGATGAGTATTTTTGCTCGAATTAATTTCTAGTTTTATTGCACTGTGCACTGAGAAGACACTTGGCATAATTTCTTTTTTTTTGAGCATGTATTGTTGCCTAGGATGTTATCAATTATAGATAATGTTCCAAAATCTGATGAAGAGTTCCTATATGTAATAGTTTGGGGGTAAGAATATTCTATAAATATCTGTCAGTCCCCTTTGTTGTAGAATTTTGTTTAAGTCCCTTCTTTGCTTATTTTCTGTTTGGAAGATCAGCCATGTTCTGTCAGTGGGACATTAAAGTCCTCAGAAATTATGGTTCTATCATTTTGTTTAAATTGAGTAGAATCGGGTTTATGAATCTGGGCACTCCTTTTTCAGGTGTATGTATATTTAGGATTGTTAAGTCTTCTTGTTGAATTGTTTCCTTTATCATTGTGTAATGACCATCTTTGTCCTTTTTTACTTTTGTTGATTTTAAGTTAATTCCCTCTGGTATAAGAATGGCTATACCTACATTCTTTTGGTTTCTATTTGCATGGAATATTGTCTTTCATATTTCACCATGAGTCTAAATGAGTCCTTATATATTAGAGGAGTTTCCTGGAAACAACCATGAAGACAATGCAGAAAATGACTAAATAAATTAAAATATTAAGAAAAACCAAACAGAATTTCTGGAAATAAATAATTCATTCAAGGAATTACAAAGCACAGTGGAAAGCTAGAAGAATAGGCTCAATAGGCAAAATAAAATATCTCTGAACTTGAAGATAATACCTATGTTAAATAAGTCAGTTGAAGAGAAGGAACAGAGAAATAAGAAAAATGAAAAAAAAACCTAACAATAAATGTAGGATAACGTAAAGAGGACAAACCTAAGAATCATAGGAATCCCTGAAGGTAAACAAGAAAATTCACAATGGTTGGATAATTTGTTTGAGGGAATCATTGAGAAAAATTTCCCAGGAATTGCTGGATATCTAATTATTCAGATATAAGAAGCACACATGAATTCCAGAAGATTCATCATAAAGAGGCAGTCACCACAGCATGTAATCATCAGGTTGGCCAAAGTGAACAAGAAAGAGTACTCCAGAAATCAGTTAAGGCCAAAACATCAGGTAACTGAAAATGGAAAACAAAACAGACTAACTGCTAACTTCTGGACTGACACTCTACAAGCCAGAAGGAAGTGGGGACCCATCCTCAGCCTTCTAAAACAGAATAATGACTAACCCAGAATCCTATATCCTACAAAACTAAATTTCCTATATGAGTGAGAAATAATTATTTTCCCAGGTAATGAATTGCTGAGGAAAATTGTGAAGACCAGACCTGCCTTATAGAAAGTACTCAGACCTGTGCTGTATAATTATCAGCCCCATAAACACCCACCAATGTAAAACTATCCAAAAGCTGAACTTCAGAGCCCAGATTCCACAATGGATCAAGAGATAAAATTAAGTAATAAGGACCTACCCGACAGGACAAACAGAAATTCACCACACATATAAATACTTTAAATGAATATGAATGGTTTGAAATCCCCACTGAAGAGATATAGCTTGACTGATTGGATAAAAAAAACATAAGCCAAGTATTTGCTGTCTCCAGGAAATAGCCAGTACAATCTTTAAAAGGAAGAACAAGTGGGCAGCACCTGTGGCTCAAAGGAGTAGGGTGCAAAGGAGTAGGGTGCCGGACCCATATGCCAGAGGTGGCCAGTTCAAATCCAGCCCCAGCCAAAAAACTGTGGAAAAAAAAATTGCAAAAAAAAAGAAGAAGAAGTGAAGGACTTACATTTCTCAATTTCAGAACTTACTGCAAAGGTATAGTAATCAAGTAAGGATAGATATAGACAAATGTAATTAAATTGGGGGCCCAGGCATAAATCTATGGTCAATTACATTTTTCCAAAGGTGCCAAAACTGTTTAGTGGAGAAATAATAGTCTTTTCAACACACAGTGCTGATACAACTTGATAGCCTCATGAAAAAAAATAAGAAATAAATATGGAGCCCTCCACCTCACACCATATACAAAAATTAAACTGAAAATAATCAAAGACACAAGCAGGGGGAGGCAAAATGGCCAACTGAAGCCAGCTTTCGGCAGAGGCTCCCATCCAGAGGGAGAAATAAGGCCAAAAATAACCTGATAAAGCAGAAGATTGGGAGCTGAGCTGAGAGAGAGGATTGATAGATTTGCATCGCCCCTCCTGCAAGAAGTTGGGACCCCAAGGAAACAAATTTAGGTACAAAACCTATCCCAAAGAGGATGGAAATCCTTCCTTTTCTCCCCCCCTCTAGGAGAGCATCTTGAGGTGAGTAGAGAACAGAGGACCTTTTGTTTCACCAAAGGGGAGAGAAAACTAAGGACTCCCTCCATGGAGAGATACTGCTGCAAGCCCAGACAGTCTCTTGCCTGGGTCGAAAGTTGATCTAATGTTCTCTCTACCTACCTGAACTCTCAATCCAACCAACCCTGTTCTCCTGGTGGTCTGGAAGACTACCCCCTGCAAAATCTGGAGCTTTTGGCAGATTTTTGCTAGGGCAGGGCACCTCATGAACTGTGAGGCAGTTACACTGAAACTATATTTTTGATAGAGCTAGGGAATCATAAAGGTAGAGAGGCTTGCCCCATGCTGGAAAGACTATAGCTTGGGATGTGCTATACCACGGGGGACCATGGCCCACTGGCTCCCTGGCTCAGAAGCCCAAAGTGGGCAACTCGGCTCCCTACCAGAATCCAGTGACCAGCTGTGGAAGCAGTGACTCCTGCCTGGCTCCTGTGACCCATGTGGCCCATTGGTGGTGACTTCAGCTGAGGACCTGCAACCCATGGCCTGCAGCCAGTGACTCCTGCCCTGCTCATGTGAGGCTGGGGCCTCTGCCCTTCAGCTATCACTCAGCTTCTGTGGCATGAGGTGGGGGATCAGCAGCTCCACCCTTCGGTTCCCTGCCTGGCTCCTGTGACCCTTGCGCCCATGGTAATGCCCTTCAGCTCCCACCAGTTCCTGTGAACTGCACACAACAGCACTCCAGATTGAGACACCAAACCCAATAGTGGCAGTGCCACCCCTAACAGTGGTGGTGGCTCCACAGTCCCTCACACTGGGGTCAAACAGAGCCAGCGGACCCCCACTGCCTAGATGCTGAAGTCCATTTAAACTCTCCCACCTTATCGGTGTTTGTGTTGACTGGAACAATTGGTTTGGAACTCTTGACCTGGACCAATAACCCAGGGACTCATCAAGGTTGTACCCTGGTTGTGTTGTCAGGGTGTGAGATTCTCCCTTTCCAGTTGTTGCCTGTGGGGGGACAGCGTGTCTTAGTTGCTAATATATCTCCACAGCTGATATTTCAGCCCAAAGCCACTGATTCCCTAGGATTCGACAGAGACTGGCTGAATACTGGATACCGCCATCTAGCCCCCCACACCAAGCAGGTCTCAAGAGTTTCAAGCTGTAGTTCTGAAGGGGACCCTTGTAATGCTCTAAGGGAAAAGCTGAAATTGCCAGCCCAAGTTCTTTGGTAAAATGCTGGTTAATTACAACACCAGGAGCCAATAACCCAGGGATTATTGCAAGAATAATCAATTATTATTCAATATCAATAATATTGATATTGATTATTCAATATCACCTTGCTAGATTCTCGAGCCAAATGGTGAAAAATAATCATGGAGCAGAATCTGCAGAAAAAGTCTGCCAACATGAATAATCACAGTAGATCACCTCCCCCAAGGAATGACAAAGGAGACACAACACAAGATCCCATTCACAAACAAATGGTTGAGATGTCAGGAATAAAATTCAGAATTTGGATTGCAAATAAGATGAACAGAATGGAGGTAAATCTGGAATTAGAAATTCAAGGAGCAAATCAAAAGTTGTCTCAAGAATTCAATGAATTCAAAGACAAAATCATCAAAGATTTTGACACAATGAGGCAATAACTTGCAGCCCTCAAATATCTGAGAAACACAGTAGAAACCCTCAGTGACAGAATAGAGCAGGCAGAAGAAAGGATCTCTGACATTGAAGACAAAACTTTTGAACACTCCCAAATGTTCAAAGAGGAAGAGAAGTGGAGAGCAAAAAATGGATCATTCTCTAAGAGAATTGTGGGACCACTACAAAAGAACAAACATTAACCTCATACGAATCAGTGAAGGAGAAGAGGATGGTCTGAGAGGCACGGATGCTCTACTCAAAGAGATAATTGAGGAGAACTTCCCAAGTATGGCAAGAGATGCTGAAATTCAGATCACAAACATTTTCAGAACCCCAACACAAATCAATCCAAATAAAGCTTTTCTGCACACATTATAATTAATTTCACCAAAGTTAATAGTAAGGAGAAAATCCTGCAAGAGGCCACACATAAGAAAATCATAACCTACAAGGGGAAGAATACTAGAATGACTGCCGAACTCTCTGCTGAAACTTTTCAAGCCAGAAGAGGATGGTCACTGACTTTCAATCTCCTAAAACAAAACAACTTTCAGCCCAGGATCCTGTATCCAGCTAAATTGAGCTTCATTTATGATGGTGAAGTTAAATACTTTAATGACATACACACGTTGAAGAAATTTGCCATAACCAAACCAGCTCTTCAAGATATCCTCAGACCCATCCTCCATAATGACCAGCATGATGCTCTACCACCAAAGTAAACTCACTCTGAAATTCTTGACCAAAACCCAATTTCCAAAGTGGTTAAAAGATTCAAAATGTCCACTAGACTTTTGAAAACATTGACACCCAAAATAGTAACAGGCTTGTCAATATTCTCAATTAATGTGAACCGCTTAAACTGTCCTCTTCAGAGGCACACGTTGGCTGACTGGATACAAAAACTCAGGCCATATATATGATGCATACAAGAATCTCATTTTACCTTAAAGGATAAATATAGACTCAGGGTGAAGGGATGGACATCTGTAATCCAGGCAAACTAAAATCAGAAGAAATCAGGGGTGGCAATTTTATTTGCAGATACACTAGGTTTTAAACCAACAAAAGTAAATAAAGACAAGGATGGTTGCTTCATATTTCTTAAGGGAAACTCTCAACATGATGAGATGTCAATTATTAACATTTATGTGCCCAAGTAGAATGTGCCTCAATTTATAAGGGAGACCGTAAAAGACAAGAGCAATTTAATACCTTCCAGCACCATAATAGTTGGAGATTTTAACACCCCTTTTCCAGTGTTGGATAGATCCTCCAATAAGAAACTAAGCAAATCAATTTTGGACTTAAACTTCACCATAAAACAATTGAATCTAACAGACATCTACAAAACATTTCTTTTTTTTTTAATTTTTTTATTAAATCATAACTGTATACAATGATATGATTATGGGGCATCATATACTCACTTCATAAACAAAAACATTTCATCCTAACAAAACTGAATACACATTCTTCTCATCAGCCCATGGTTCATCCTCCAAAATTGATCACATCTTAAGTCACAAGTATAACCTCAGCCAATTTGAAAGTATAGAAATTATTCAATGTATTTTCTCAGAACATTATGCAATAAAAGTTGAACTCACCAATAATAGGCATCTGCATATTCATACAAAGACATGGAAACTAAATAATCTTATACTGAACAATAGCTGGGTCATAGATGAAATGGAAGAAGGAAATTGCCAAATTTTTGGAACAAAACAATAATGAAGACACAAATTATAAGAATATGTGGGATACTGCAAAGGCAGTCCTAAGAGGGAAATTTATAGAGTTGCAAGCCTTCCTCAAGAGAACAGAAAGAGTGGAAGTCAATAATTTAATGGGACATCTCAAGCAACTGGAAAAAGGAACAACATTCCAACCCCAAACCCAGAAAAAGAAAAGAAATAAGTAAAATTAGAGCAGAATTAAATGGAATCGGAAATAAAAAAATTACTCAAAAAATCAATGAATGAAAAAGTTGTTTTTTTGAGAAATTTAACAAAATTGATAAACTTTTGGCCAAGCTAATCAAAAATAGAAAATTAAAGTTCATAATGTCATCAATCAGAAATGACAAAAGCAAAAGAACAATGGACACCTCGGAATTCAAAAAAATTCTTAATGAATATTACAAAAAAATATTTTCAGAAATATGAAAATCTGTAAGAAATTGACCAGTACTTGGTAGCACACCAACTTCCTAGACTTAATCAGAAGGAATTGCAAATACTGAAAAGACCTATATCAAGTACTGAAATAGAATCAATGATATAAAATCTCCCCAAAAGGAAGAGTCTGGGACAAGATGTCTTCACATCCGAATTCTACCAAATCTTTAAAGAGGAACTAGTACCCATATTACTTAACCTTTTCCAAAACATCAAAAAAGAAGAAATACTTCCCAACACATTCTATGAAGCAAATATTACCCCGATCCCCAAAATAGGAAAAGACCCAACAAGAAAAGAAAACTATACACCAATATATATATATATATATATATTTTTTTTTTTTTGTAGAGACAGAGTCTCACTTTATCGCCCTTCAGTAGAGTGCTGTGGCGTCACACAGCTCACAGCAACCCCCAACTCCTGGGCTTAAGCAATTCTCCTGCCTCAGCCTCCTGAGTAGCTGGGACTACAGGCACCTGCCACAATGCCTGGCTATTTTTTTGTTGCAGTTTGGCCGGGGTTGGGTTTGAACCCACCACCCTCGGTATATGGGGCCGGTGCCCTGCTCACTGAGCCACAGGCACCGCCCCTACACCAATATTTTTAATGAACATAGATGCAAAAATATTCAATAAGATCCTAGCAAACAGAATCCAGCAACACAACAAACAAATTATATACCATAACCAAGTACATTTTATCCCAGGGTCTGAAGGTTGGTTAAATATAAATAAATCTATACATACAATGCATTACATAAACAAATTAAAAAGCAAAGACCATGTGATTCTCTCAATAGATGCAGAAAAAGCTTTTGACAATATCCAGCATCCTTTCATAATCACTTAGGAAAATAGGCATAGAAAGGACTTTTCTTAAACTGATAGAGGTCATCTACAGCAAACCCACAGCCAATATCATACTGAATGGAGTAAAATTGAAAACATTTCAACTGACATTAGGAACCAGGCATGATTGCCCATTGTCTCCATTGCTTTTTAACGTTGTAATGGAAGTCTTAGCCACCATAATCAGGCAAGAGAAGGTGATTCAGGGTACACAAATTTGGTCAGAGGAAATCAAACTTTTACTCTTTGCTGATTATATAATATTATACCTAGAAAACCCCAGGGACTCAACCACAAACTCTCAGAAATGATCAAGGTATGCAGTAGTGTATCAGGGTATGAAATCAATACTCACAAATCAGTAGTTTTTATATATACCAAAAATAGTCAAAAAAAAAAAAAAACACTCAGGGGCTCTTTGACCTTTAGAGTTGTGCCAAAGAAGATGAAATATTTGGGAATTTACCTAACAAAAGATGTGAGAGATCTCTATAAAGAGAATTATAAAACTCTGAGAAAAGAAATAGCTGAAGATATAAACAAATGGAAAAATATTCCATGCTCATGGCTAGGAAGAATCAACATTAAAATGTCCATATTACCCAAAGCAATTAATAAATATAACGCAATCCCTATCAAAGCACCACCAGCATACTTTAAAGATCTGGAAAAAAACAGTACTTTCTTTTATATGGAACCAGAAAAAAACTCAAATAGCCAAGACATTACTCATAAATAAAAACGAATCAGGAAGAATCATGCTACCAGACTTCAAACTAGACTATAAATCTATAGTGATCAAAAAAGTATGGTATTTGCACAAAAATAGAGGTAGATATATAGAATAGAATTAAGAACAAAGTGATGAACCCAGACATTTATCGTCATTTGATTTTTGATAAACCCATCAAAAATGTAAATTTGGGGTGTAGCCCACCTCTCCCAAGCCACCAGGTGAGAGGAAAGGCGGTCTGGACCTTCCCTGTATGTGGATTATTGGAGTGGACAGACAGCTGGAGACGCCCAGCGAACTGGCGGTTTGCTATATATGAGGAGTAATTTAAAATCACAGACTCTATTGTAGAGATTCTTCCCTGCTCGGCCGTGCCGGCCAGCAGGCCCCTCCCCTACGGACGTCAGCAGCTTCTAAATGCTGACAAAATCCAATTGACAAATAATCCTGAACTGAGGGAGGCTTCTGAAAGGAGAGCCACTCAAAACCACGGGGAGCTGGGCAAACTGTTGGACAATTGAAGGGAAGGGATCCTGCCCAGGAAACAGACATTTTGAACTACCCAAAAGGGCGGGTACCTTTCTCCCAGGTGTTGGAGGGGGCTGGCGGTTCAGGCTGTGCAGCGAACTGGTGGGTGCCCATCCAAATGGGAAACTCTGATCCATAAAACTCAGAATAAGTCCCCCAAGCACTCCAACCACGGGAACCGGCTTGAAGCCTAGGACCTGGCTTTGGCGTCTGGAGCCACAAAGCTATTGAAGCCACAGACCGGCTTTGGATGCTCAAACAGCGGGAACCAGCTACAGGAGATAGAGCTGGGAGCCCGCCAAAGAAAGCGCTAACTCAGCAACGCTCCCCTTATGGCCAATTGCAGTCGCCAGTTTGCAAGGGAACCCCGTAACAGAGTGGAGGGACTTAGGAAGCGTGGACACCTGCATTGAGTGGGAAAGTCGGTCACAAGTGCTGTCTGGAAAAAGAACAGCCGAGGTTGCACAATTCTTAGGTGACAACCTTTTACAGAAATTCCACAATGGCCATCGGCCATGGAAGGTGGTTGCCATGGTAGTGGTATAAACTGTAAATCAGGTATAAGTCCGGTACCACTCACAGCGCCACCTGGCGACCAGAAAGTATATCGCAGTATGAATATATTCCTATGAAAGTTGATCACTACAGCAGACATATAGATATTTATAGGTGTATTTCTACGCACAAGAATATTTTTGGAGTTGTGTGTCTTTTTTTTGTTTGGTTTTGTTTTGGTTTTCGTGGGGTTTTTTTTGTTTCTTTTGTTTTGTTTTTGTCTTTTTTCCTCACGTTTTTCTTAGAGGAGATTTCAATAATTTTTTATTATTACCTTTTATATAGATATATATTTTATTTCTATGTCTTCTAATTTTAATTTCTTCTTTCTTCTCATTTAACATTCCTTCTAACACCATTTTTTTCTCTTTTTTTCTTTCTTTCAATTGTTTTACGATTATCACTATTTTTATTGCAGCTGTTCTTATATTGCTGTTGTCGTGGCTGTTGCCTGTATATCTATGTGTCTCCGTCTGTCTCTGCATCTATGGGCCCATGTGCCTGGTAACATTTGTATCTGCTTACTTGTTCATTTGGTCTCAATGAGCTTGGTCTTACAACCTGCAACTCTGAGCTCCAAACTCTCCCCTCCACTCTCTGTGATCTGGAGATCTTTCCCCCTCAAGAGTCCAGATTCTTGGGCGAACTCTCGAGAGGTATAGACTGCAGCTGGCCAGTGCTGACTCTGTAGCAAAGGAGCGAGAAGATGACGGTCGGCTGAGAGGGAATTACACTGGAGCGGTGGTGCCCCGAGGTACAGAGCAACAGCCGTCTTCAGCAATAACAAGGCCCACCCCCAGATATCCCATAGCCTCTCCTCCTGTCTTCCTGGGCAACCAGATGAGGCCGAGCATCTTCTCAGATGGCAACCACCATGGAACAGACCTGGGACAGAAACACAGGCCCCGTGAGTAAAGGGTTTTCCTGAGACGGTACCGACCTGGGTGGAACACGGGGACTAGAAAAAACATCCTCAGAGCCGGGAAATTCCCAGGGTGGGGCTGATCTAGAGGACTGCTCTACTGAGCCTAAGACGCACCTGGCCCTTAGCGGATCACCAGCCTATAGACAAAGGAGGCTAAGAGGCTACAGCCAACAACTGATTATGCTGTGAATACAAACCCGCAGGACCGAAGACAGGGCCTGAGGCAAAGGGTATGGGAACTCAATCAGCCTCTCCTCTGCAGAGGAATCTGGCAAAGTCAGAAAAAAACTTCCACAGGGTTGTTCCCTTCACTCAGTAACATAAACTAAGGGTGGGGCTGGAACTGAGTGAACACCTCCAGCCTCCATCAAGTGCCCGAGGTTGACAGGCCACACCACCCCCTGCTGGATAAAGACAGAGAATAGCGTCCTAGTTGAGCAGACACAGACTACCCTGTGACTTAGGTAGGTACAAAACCCTGGAGTATATGCTTACTGCAGACAACTGGCTGGGTCACAGCCCTGTGGGGCTAGCAGCGACTGGGTGTGACAGAGCTGCAAGGCGGGGAAGGAGGTATCAATCTTACCAGACTGACCTATTTACTGGTGGCTCTTCTTGACTCCACACAGCACTGGAGCAAGCCATTTTAGAGCAGTCACCAGACCCCTGTGATCCAGTTCCCAGGAACCTCTTGAACTCTCCCATCCGAGGCAGCTGCTGACTGAGACAACTGACTTGAACATTTTGAACTGAGTCACTCACCTAGGGACTATCCAGGTGGTGCCCTGGGTGTGTGGTTTTAGGAAGGTTTGATATTCCTTTTCCATTTGTTGCCTGTGGTGGGTGGGGTGACTTAATGGCTGGTATTTCTCCACAGCTGAGACTTCAACCCAGAGTAACTGTTTCACAAGGGTCACATAGAAACAAGCTGAAAACAAGTCAGAACCACTTAGCCCCTCTGCACAAAACAGGGCGCCAGTTTCTCAGGCCACAGCACTGCACGGGTCCTCAACAAAACACCAGAGGAAAATCAAAGAGAGTAAAATAATCAAGGGGCGGAATCAGCGGAAAAACTCTGGTAATATGAATAACCAGAATAGATCAACCCCCACAAGGAAAGATATGGCAGATGTAATTAAAGATCCCATTCACAAACAACTGGCTGAGATGTCAGAAATCGAATTCAGAATTCGGATGGCAAACAAGATTTAAAAAATGGAATTAGGAATTTGTGGAGAAATTCAAAAGCTGCCTCAAGAATTTAACGAATTTAAAGACAAAACCACCAAAGACTTAGACACACTGAAACAAGAATATGCAGCCCTCAAAGATATGAAAAATAAAGTAGAATCCCTTAGCAACAGAATGGACAAAGCAGAAGAAAGGATCTCCAACATCGAAGATAAAGTCTTTGAACGCTCCCAAACTCCCAAAGAGGAAGAGAAATGGAGAGCAAAAATGGATCACTCACTCAGAGAGCTCTGGGATAACTCGAAGAAGGCAAATATCTGTCTCATAGGAATTTCTGAAAAAGATGAAGTGACCTTACGGGGCACAGAGTCCCTTCTGCATGAAATTATGAAAGATAATTTTCCAGACATGCCTAGAGAACCTGAAATTCAGATAGCAGATAGCTTCAGAACCCCAGCACGACTCAACCCCAATAAGAAATTCCCCAGGCATATCATAATTAACTTCACTAAAGTTAATATGAAGGAGAAAATTCTCAAAGCGGCCAGGCAAAAGAAATCTATTACCTTCAAAGGGAAGAACATTAGAATGACTGTAAATCTCTCTGCTGAAACTTTTCAAGCCAGAAGAGAGTGGTCATCAACGTTTAATCTCCTCAACCAAAATAAACTTCAACTCCGGATCTGGTACCGAGCTAAACTGAGTTTCATTTATGATGGAGAAATTAAATACTTTAATGACATACCTATGCTAAGGAAATTTGCGATAACCAAACCAGATCTTCAGGATATTCTCAGACCTATCCTCCATAATAACGAACCCAATCTTATACCACAAAAGTAAACTCACTCAGAAACTTCTGATCAAACCCCAACTTCCACAATGGCAAAAGGATTAAAAATGCCCACTGAACTTTTGAAAAACTCAATATCCCAAATTTCACCAAACTTATCAATACTCTCCATTAATGTGAATGGCTTAAACTGCCCTCTAAAGAGACATAAGTTAGCTGACTGGATACAAAAACTCAGGCCAGACATTTGTTGCATACAAGAGTCACATCTTAACTTAAAAGACAAATACAGACTCAGGGTGAAAGGATGGTCATACATACTTCAGGAAAATGGTAACCAGAAAAAAGCTGGAGTTGAAATTTTATTTGTGGATACAATAGGCTTTAAACCAAAAAGTAAGAAAGAAAAAAAATGGTCACTTCCTATTTGTTAAGGGAAGACTCAATATCATGAGATTTCAATTATTAATATCTATGCACCCAACTAGAATGCACCTCAATTTATAAGAGAAACTCTAACAGACATGAGAAACTTGATTTCCTCCAACTCTATAATAGTCAGAGATTTTAACACTCCTTTGGCAGTGATGGATCGATCCTTCAACAAAAAGCTGAGTAAAGAAATTCTAGATTTAAATCTAACCATCCAGCATTTAGATTTAGCAGACATCTACAGAACATTTCATCCCAACATAACTGAATACACATACTTCTCATCAGCCCATGAAACTTACTCCAGAATTGATCACATCTTAGGTCACAAGTCTGACCTCAGTAAATGTAAAGGAATAGAAATTATTCCATGCATCTTCTCGGATCATCATGGAATAAAACTTGAGCTGAGTAACAACAGGAATCTGCATACACATACAAAAACATGGAAGTTAAATAACCTTATGTTGAATGATAACTGGGTCAGAGATGAGATCAAGAAGGAAATTGCCAAATTTCTGGAACAAAATGACAATGAAGACACGAACTATCAGAACCTCTGGGACACCGCAAAGGAGGTTCTAAGAGGGAAATTTATAGCACTGCAAGCCTTCCTCGGGAGAAAGGAAACAGAGGAAGTAAGCAACTTAATGGGACATCTCAAGAGACTGGAAATGGAAGAACATTCCAACCCCAAATCCAGTAGAAGAAAAGAAATAACCAAAATCAGAGCAGAACTAAATGAATTTGAAAACAAAAGAATAATACAACAGATCAATAAATCAAAAAGCTGGTTTTTTGAAAAGGTCAACAAAATAGATAAACAGTTGGCCAACCTAACCAGGAAAAAAAGAGTAAAATCTCTAACCTCATCAATCAGAAATAACAAAGACGGAATAACAACAGACTCCTCAGAAATCCAAAAAATCCTTAATGAATATTACAAGAAACTTTCCTCTCAGAAATACGAAAATCTGAAGGAAAATGACCATTACTTGGAAGGACGTCACCTTCCAAGACTTAACCAAAATCAAGTGGAAATATTGAACAGGCCCATATCAAGTTCGGAAATAACATCAAGCATACAAAATCTCCCCAAAAAGAAAAGCCTGGGACCAGATGGTTTTACCTCAGAATTCTACGAAACCTTTAAAGAGGAATTAGTACCTATATTACTCAACCTGTTCCAAAAGGTAGAAAAAGAAGGAAGACTTC